>NC_140590.1:387553750-388764797 GCF_964204655.1 Triturus cristatus | reverse complement strand
GTTAAGGGGAGAAATGTTTTTATTTCTGCTTTCTTTTCTGACTTGGCATGCGTGTGATGCACTTTGTAGCACACATACAAAGTAGGACAAGTTTTAAAGGTTGTCTAAGCATAGTATTTTGCACTGGAAGGAACCCTTCCAGTACAAAACCTATGGTAGACTCAGGCACACACCCTAGCACTATGGTAGCTAAGGTGTGTGCTTGGTGCACAGCAACTAAAATCAGCACTGGCGCTAGGTAGAGGGGAGGAGAGAGCCATATCTTCTGTAGAAATTGCACTCTCCTGCTCGTTCCCTGTCACCCAACGTAACGTAGGGCATCATTTTAGTTGGCTGTGCGGTGTCCCGTGACTGTTTTCAGAATCTGGGCAAAAGAGTGTTGGGCTACAAAAATGAACTGAACTTTTGTTACAGCATTAAAAGCCATGAACAACATAGGTGTGCTCATTAATTTAAATGATTCCCAGAATTATATCCCAGAAACTATGGGGCTCATTATGATGGCAGACGGACATCAGTCTGCCCGCCACCATAACAGTGATGGGACATGCAGCGGCCCCACCGGCCCAATTAGGATGCACCCGCCTTACTGGTGGGCGCATCCTGCCCTTTTACCATTGCGGACGGTGCTGCTGGCTGCAGCACAGTCCGCAATGGTAAAAAGGCATGCACAGCATTTCCCTGCCCTGCGGTGGTGATCTTTTCGCCATCCTAATAACCCCCATAGTGTGGAAAGGTAGCCTTTTTTTCATCAATAGCCTACAGTACGTTGATGTCAATATCTTCAGTTTCGAAGTAAAGTATAGGAAGTTGAAGCCATAGTAAGATCTTGAATGAGTTATTTTCTTTTCTTGCACCTATGCCACCTCAAATATGCTTTGAACAAGCTGCAACATTTCCAAAACCTGCTTGTCCATTTCCTACAACGACACTACAACGAAACCTCATTACGCGTGTTTCAACCGCATTGTGTTGACTCCCCATTCATAAAAAAATGGAGTTCAAAATAACTTGTATGTGGCTTTCATGGTATTTGCCCGCCATTGCTGAACGGCAAACTTCAACAGTATCAACTATTGAGAATGGATCCACCACCTCTCCCTCCCTTTTTTGTTCCTTTCTTTCCTTCCCCCTCTTTCCTTTATTGGTTCCTTCCACGGAACGTTGGTTGTGTAACAGCTGTGTAACAGCTATGGTGGCCATTTTGCTGTGCGATGCCGGTCTGAGTTGAAGAATAAATAAAGAATTCTTGTTTGCGCGTATCTGGAAATTGTGGTGTGTTACTTCAGTTGGCGACGAGGAACGGGATACAACAGTCAAAAGAACCCTTGCACGATCTGAGGTTATGAGGAGAAATGAATACTTGATCGAGTTGTGATGCGCTGCATTGAAGTACCCAGCTGAGCACCTTTGCTTGGGGCCTGTATTTCAGCTTTCCCATGCCCGTTCAAGTAGGGCGGAGTTTTAAGAGGGTTGTGAGGTCCAAAAATTGTTCAACGCTCCGTACCACCCACCTCATACATAACAACTCTGCCATTGTCTTTTAAGGGAAAATACTTTCCATCTTCTTTTCTACAGGAGGCCATTGCGGAGGGTGATAATGTATGGGCTAACCTACACAAGCAAGATCATGCATACTGGGCTCCCATCCCTCATACTCCATTGTGTGTGATTTACAACAGTTGCCTACTTTCTTGACCTACGTTATGAGCCATTTCAACTTTACAGAACTGCTGTGCCACATATTCTGCAGGAAGCAATACATTTGTACATCACATATGGCTTCACCCTGACAGGTGCATTCCCTGTTTAATATATGCAGTGACTATTGTTTTGATAGAATTCCCATCTCCTCAGACTGTGTTGATTTGTGTAACAGTTCCTAATTCCTTGCACTTCCATTCTGCGCTTTCATGCAATTTGATCTGCACACAAATGTTTACAGTATAAAGGCGAACACCTATTGAATGGAAAAAATGGAAGGAAAAATGTATCATTTAAATACCATATTAGAGACCAATCGTATGCCTGTAGAAAGAAGAAAAGGTATCCTCTTACATCTTCAGGGATCTGAAGAGTAGGAGGTGTTCAGAAAATTGAAACAGCTGAAGGAGAGGATTAGTTTGAGGAGGCAATGCCAAGAATAGGGAAACGATTCAAGCCTACCATCATCAAGACTCTGGAAAGGTATCATTTGTATACTAGATGTCAAAAGGAGAATGAGAATTTTTTTTAGGACTTTTTGGCTGAACATGGAAGATCATTAAGCCATTCTATGAGAAGTCTGCAAGAGAGTGACAATGAGGGTTTGGTGCTTTGTCCTAAATAAAGCTACTTGTTTTAGAAACAAGTTGACTATCTGGGGCATACCATGTCGAAAGAGGGTGTTACCCACAAAGAGTCATTTGTGGATGCCATAAAGAATGCACCCGCTCCTGACGATAAGGAAGAATTAAAGTCCTTCACTGGGTTCTGCGAATATTATGAAAAGTTCATCAAAAACTTTGTCACATTGATTGAACCTCTTAGAAAGCTCTTAAGAAAGGACACATCATTTTTTTGAAAAAGAACAAAATTTAGGACCAATTTGGGAACCCAGCAGGTCAATTTCATTTTTTTGGAGGAGAAATTGGCAAGGCGAACTGCTTGAAATCGGTTAGTAAGAAAAGAAGAGATCCTCTTCAATGCCAGACCCTGGATCCCGGCATTGCTGACACGGTCGATCAGGAGGCCATGATCGACCGTGTCAAAAGCAGCAGACAAATCCAGGAGTACCAGGGCCTGGGTGAGGCCTTTGTTGGCCCCCTTCTAAGATCATTCATGACTGCAAGGATGACTGACTCTGTTGAGTGTGCAGGTCTAAATCCAGCCTGGTGGGAGTCAAGGAAGTGGGAGTGTTCAATGAAGGAGCTAAGACAGTTTGCTACGTGGGCTTCTAACATTTGCCCAAATAAGGCAAAAGGGAAATGGGTCGGTAGTTGCTAAGAACCAGGGGGTCAGAACTGGGCTTCTTCACGATCGGGACAATTTCAGCGCTTTTAAAGATATCGGGGACAATGCCTAGCTTAAGAGAGTTATTCAAGAAAGATAGGGGGGCTCTGGACAGGTGAAGAACGCTTCCTTTAAAATATGAGGAGGACAGCAATCAGTGAAGGAACCGGATTCAACTTTTTATAGTAAACAAGGAATTCTTCCCTTGAGATTGGGGGAATTCGATCAAGTTGTGGGAATTCAAATTGTGATTGAACACAAACATTTGGCATGTGTGTGGGAAGTCAAAGGTCTTAAACATTTCATAAAGAGTAACAGATTTTCTCTTCATGCTGATCATAAGTCTCTCACCTAGATTTTGTCCCAGGGAGGGATTTCCCAAATAGCCAGGCATTGTTCAAAACTCCAAGAGTATAATTTAAATGTTATGCATAGACCAGGGTGTACCATCCAACCTGCTGAGTGTTTATCCAGACTGCCTCAGGTGAATTTGGAGTGAGAAACTTGTGTGGATGATAGACGGAAGTGGTTGCCTGCATCAGTGATGTGTGTGCTATGAGTAGAGAAGGGCTGAATGAGGACAAATGGTAACTGGAGAATAGAAAGATGTACTGCAACAAGTTCATAAATATGTATGCAAAAGATGTCCTGATATAAAAAATCTAATAGGTCCTCTCTATTCTTTCGCATACAACATGAATTTAGGGCCTGATTTAGTTTGTGCCGGTCTTTCCGCCGTCCCACCACAGTGGCTGTCCCAAGTATTCTGGCGAATTGATAGGGCCCTGTCCATTGTATTTAGATGTTGCAGTGATAGACAGGAGAATGCTGCAGGCAGCCGTCTTCTCTGCTGGATAGCAGTACTCCATCACCGTCAGGCCAGCGTGATTGCACTGAGCCAATTTAGATGTTACCGTTGTGCTGGTTCTGTCCTGGCGGCTTAGTCCTGATGCAGTCGAGCAATGATGATGGGGATACAGGTAAGTACTACCTATTTACATCTCAATACACATATATGTTGTGTGCACTGTTCCCTGGAAGGTGAGCACACGCAAGCGCACACCTCTGTCCTCCTGAGCACGCAGTGCTGTGTATGGAGAGCGCACACACAGCACATCCTAGGAAAACATTTGTGCGCCAAAAGGCAGAAAATGCTCATGCACTTACTGCCTTTCTTTTCTAACTAGAGCACGGCTGCAGGGATGATTGTGGTCTGATTAACAGTATTTATGTTATCACAGCGCCCATCAAGGGCCGCATTTAGCATAAATACTTTCAAAGGCAAACAATCAGCCCCACAGCCGTGCTCTATTTAGAAAAGAAATGCAGCAAGTCTATGAACACGAGGTGTACTTTCAAGATCATCTGAAAGCACACGTTTGTGCTTTTAAACTTGCCTCATTTCTTTTTTAAATAGAGTGCTGCTGTGGGTCTGATTGTTTGCCTTTTGAAAGTTTTTATGTTAAATGCAGCCCTTGATGGGCACCGTGATTATTACAGCCGTGCTGCATTATGAAAAGAAATGCAGCAAGTTTAAACGCACAACGTGTGCTTTCAGATGATCCTGGATCCTGAAAGCACACGTTGTGCACTTAAACTTGCTGCAAGCCTGCAACTCCAATAGGGCTAAAAGGTCTTCAGCCCTCCCCCAACCACCCCGCCCCCGTCATGTGTCTCAGCCCGGGCTCCTGCAGCTCGAGCTGCTGTGGGCTCGGCTGGGCAGTGTCTGGGGTCTTATCTCCGTCAGGCCCGAGTTTTTCACAGGTCTTTAAAGATCATTTGCATATTTACATAACTTTGTAAATTGGTTACCGAGGCTTATTTTTGTTTATGGTCCCAGCACACCCTGGGCCCCCACTCTGCCTATTCCTTACATTTGTATTTTACATTTACTGCCGTAGTGTTAGAATGCATTTCATGAAAAGGAATATAAAGTAGGGTTGCCAAAAGAAAAATGCCAGTCGTGTTGTTTAAAGAGCCTGCACAGACCTCGCCTTGACACTAAATAGGGTTATAAAAAAAAAGGATGTATTTATTTGTAATGTGACTTTTCTGTCTTTGTTCCCTTTAATTATCAGTCATGGATCATTCAGGCAGCCCAGAACATAATTAAAAGCGCTTTCTATTTATATTTGCTGTTCGAAGTATGCACAGATCAGTTCTGAAAATACGGCTTTAGGTGACTGCTTATTTTTGTACCATTCGGGACATCAAAATAATGAGCTGGCAAACCAAATCATAAGACTCGGAGGTTGTTACAGGATCAGCACATTATTTATTTCCTCCACCTTCGATCTCTGATTAACCCCTTCAGTGCCCGCCCCTTTCCCCGCCCTGTGCCGGCGCTTTCATTAGCGGGCGGGGTTTATGACGAGCTGGTCTCGTCATGGGCACAGCGCAACCGCGGCCCATGACGAGACCAGCTCGTCATAGGCATTGAAGAGGTTAATGCCATAATAGCAATAGTTTAACTTATATCTGAAAATCTATGCCGCTGTCATAACAAACTGAGTTACTTCAAGTGTCTGGGAATGCATACTGCATTCAGACAACCCACTCCTTATTCTCGCCCTTCACTTTTCTGCTCACCCTGCACTCACAGTGATCACAATGCACTCACACTGATCACCATGCACTCACACCATTCACCTGCTCACCCTGCACTCACTGTGATCACTCTGCACTCACAATACACTTGTGCTGTTCAACATGTACGTCACCCTGCAGTCACACGAGCACACTACTCACCCTGCACTTGCGGATACTTCTCTCACCTGTCCCCCTCACTACTCAATCTGCAATCTCACTCAAACAAGCCCATCACTAACCATGCATTCATTCGTCCCACTCTGCACTTATAGCCACACCCAAATTCATATGGTCACTTACTCACCCTGCAGTTAATCCTCTTACCCTACTCTCACACTGTCGCATCGCTCACTGTGCACTCACATGGGCCCTCCCGCTACCCACACAGTGCAGAGGGTTAATGTGCCTGCTACAAAGAACGTGTACCATGCAGATCACAGATCTGAGTGTGAGTAAACTGAGCAGCGCTATAAAAAATGTAATGTTTGTCAGAAAGATGCTATAGAGAGATGAGGTGCATTGTTGGTGAGTGGTAGCGAGGGAATTAATGGAGAATGAGGAAATGGGAGAAGGGCACCAAAAAAGGCTGTTGCACAGTGTGCGACCAGTGCTAGAGCCAACCCTGGCTGGAAGTGTTAGCCCCCCCCCCCAAAGTTCGGTACTAGTTGCTCCCCTGATCACAGCATCCATTATGGGCTGCATTTAACATAAATTCTTTCAAAAGCGAAATCATCAGCCCCGCATTTAGAAAAGAAATGCAGCAAGTTTTATAAAGTGTAAACTCAACCCAAAAGTATTGGAGTGATGTGTATGCTTTATTTATTTATTTATTTGTATGCATGGGGATTAATTGATTTGCCGAGACTCACAGGGCGTTAATCTGATCCGAGACTCAAAACCCATCTCCTAAGTGAGCAACTTGAGCATTAACCCACAACCTCTACGAGAGCGGAAGCATTTTCAATATTATATGAAACTTTATGCAGCAAACAACCATTGACAAAGCCAATAGTCATGGCTTTTTGTAGGTGTAATGTTACTTGTATTCTATATCTGGATGCAATGACAGAAGAAGCAAAATATCAGTTGGGTGGCACACTATGCTAAGCACAGATTTTTAGCTTAATTGCTTTTAAGCTACGCCCTTAATTGCATCGGTCACGCCCCTTTGAGAGGTTCCCTACTTTTTTCCTCCCACTCAGAGCCCTGGTCTACACTCAAAGAGTTGGGTTTTTGGATTGCATAGCCTTGGTTGCAGCTCACAGAGACCTTACTCTGCCGCACACAGAGGAAAAAAATTAGAGGGAACATTGGTTGTGTGTATGTCAATATGTATATGTAGGTAATGCGTACTGGCCATTGTTTTTACATGAAGCATTGCACACAAACACACACACACACACCATTGATTGTA
Source organism: Triturus cristatus (assembly GCF_964204655.1). Lineage (NCBI taxonomy): Eukaryota > Metazoa > Chordata > Amphibia > Caudata > Salamandridae > Triturus > Triturus cristatus. Next base: position 388,757,803 of record NC_140590.1, on the reverse strand, counting down.
CACGCCCACCCACCACAACAGCGTACCTTAGAATCCAGTGACAACAGGGTGGCTGAGCATTGTGGTCACGTAGCACCAGCAAAGCGCGGACCTGGACAATAGCGTTGAAGACAGACTCGGTGGTGGGACCCTGAATAAAGGTGAGTTTTAACCCCTTTTTCTTTGTTTCCACCAACCCGAGCTTGGAGGTTTCCCCACCACAGATGCCTTGATGGAAAGGCACTTTGTGATCTTGGACGGTGGGAATCTCAGTGGGACTCCCTCCAACAGCTGGACCATTTCAGTCTTCCCTCCAATGCCCAACTGAATTGGGCTGGCAGACATACAAAAAAGCTACAACGGGACCAGTCCCACCAAGATCTAAATCAGGCCCTTAGTGTTGTGGAAAAGTGTGTGTTTGGCAATGCCAAGCAAAGTGTATTCCCCCTGAAGGAGTGAGAGATTACCATAGAAAGAAAGGCACAAAAGGCACCTAAGCATGTCAAATTTGAAAAACTTGTTTAACCCCTTCAGCGCGGCGCGGATTACCGCGCTGTGCTGAAGGGTTCGTGCGCGGGCGGGGCCATGACGGAGCGGTTCCGTCATCCGCACAGCACAACCGATGCGCATGACGGAACCGCTCCGTCATGCGCATCGAAAGGGTTAAGAGACATTTTGTTGCCCAGCTATGGACATCAAGGCTGAACGTCATGTGAGCAATTGTCAGCTGTTTGTCCTCTGACAAGTCATGTAAAACCCAGTGTTCCTCCCATGCACGATGTTCCATGGCCCACGAGACCATGGCAAAAGTTAGGTTTAGACATATAAGTACACTTCAAAAATGTGCCCGCGGACATGCATTAGGTTGTAGTTTTGATAGATCTCCATTCTAAGGGGCCAGAAGTGATGTTTGCAGAAAGAATCTCCACTAAAGTTGTGCTTGAATATCTTATGAACATTTTTAGAAAATGAAGAATACCCTGAGTACCTTATGACTGATAATGGGGTATAGTTTACGTCAGCTGAAATGACAGAATCTCTCACCAGAAACAAGATAGAGCATCTCAGAACAGCACTGCATGCCCCCCAATGTAATTGGTATGATTGAGCTATTCAGTAGGTGTTTCAAAGACAATGTGCACATGACTCTAATTAAAGATGTCCAGTTTGAGGTAGCTATCAGAAAGAGAATCTTAACACACAGGATTTATCCAACTTTAGTCACAGTCTCCTTTCATCCTTTTGAGAGGCAGGTAACCTGTGTCAGCCATTTGCCCGTGTTGAATCAAATCCAAGTATCCTCTTTCAGGCTTTAATAACTCCAAGGAGAGTAGTGAAGGAATTCTAAGGCAAGTACAGCATCATCAGGAAATATCCAAATTCGAGATGTGCCTACCCCACAAGGTGGTAGTACCCCAAATTACGGTTGGAGACTTTGGGGGTGATTAGTATAGCGGGCGAATCGCCACTGCCCATTTGGCGGTGGCGATCCGCCCGCCAAAAGTCACCGCCCGCATAACCTTTCCCCCCGCCGCATTACGATGGCAGGAGGGATCCGCTGGTAGGCAATCCACCCGATTGACTACCGGGTCGAAAAGCACAGCATATTACTATGATGGCGGAAAAGTACCTTTCCATGGCGGAGATTCAGCCATGGAAAGGCATGTGGTTTTTTCTTTGGGGGTCCATTGGCGTGGTGCACATGGGGGGTACCTATGGTAAGCCGGGGACCGGAGCCAAGTAGGTGTGCATGCGGGGCAGGACTTTTGATGAAGGTTTGACTACAAAGCTACCCCTAGATGCTTAACGATCCCCTGAGATACAGAAACCATTCGAGAATCGGATGGATCACTACCCGTGATTGGTAAATCATCAATCATTGTTACAAGGAGCAGCTACTCTGCCCTTGATTTGCATACAGGATAGGGAAACCCCCTTATATCCTGTCTCCTAGGGAGGCCAATACTTAGCCCTGATAAAAGTCCAGGACCTATATGGCCAAAATAGGACTGAAACATGTTGGCACTAGGGTCTTAGGACCATAAGACTCCTTGTACGACCCAATCTTTAATTTTTAGTTACCCAAACAGACCCAAGAATAAAGGGAAACCGGGGATCTGTTTGAGGTATTTTAACTTATTTAGCCCCCCAGGTCACCAACTTCTATCAAGAGCTCCCAATACTGTGGTTGAGCCCACCCTGACTTTTAGGCGTCGGGGTGACCCGATGATGAAGCATGACACCACTAGGGTGTGTGAGGGTAAATAAACAAAAAGGAAGACTTTTCCTTGCTCACCTATTGGTGAAGACGTAGGTATTTACTCTAATTAGATCCTTCACATCTCTCCCCACTGAAGTGCACCAATATCAACCACGGTTGATCCGTTAGAGTAATTTAAAAGAAAAAAAAAAAAAAAAAAAAGTACCTATGGTAACCCCTTGCATTTGCATGCACAAGGTGGCAGGCACCGCATGGTGCCTGCCACGTTGTGCATCCAAATGCGCAACATGCATATATTGCATTGTGGCGGTTGCTGCTTCCAGCACCGCCCGCCACAATGCAATGTATGCGGGATGCCACTGCCACCGTGGCGGTGGCATTCTAATTGCCGGTGCAGGACCGCTGCACCACTGGCGGGTGGTCCCAGCACCGCTAGGGTCCGCCATCCTAATAGGCTCCTTTGTCTGCATCCGCATACCCAGATTGGTAAAGAAGGGAAGTTGTAGGTATTATAGTCTCATGAAAGTTGTCAACGTTATTAAGAGAAGTGCCATCACCCAAGATGGCAAATGCTGAAATCTAAAAAGGGTATTCAAAGCTCACTACAATTTATCCCCTCAGAGTGAAAACATATTTACAGGTGAAGACTGTAGAGGAGAATCTGTTATTGTATTACCTGAGTTTAAGTGTTTTTCAGTCACTGGAAAGAGTTCCATGAAACAATCTGAATTTTCTGCTTCCTCCAACTCTTCTGTTGTGAGCCCCAGTATGAATGAGACAGACAATATGTATTCAGAGACCCCAGACAACACTGTTCCAGCTACAGAACAATCTGAATTACCCATGTCATGTATTTCTAACGCAGAACTAGAGGCAGTGCCTGAACACTTGAAAATTGAACCCCAAGTAAGGCTTTGATCTTGGAAGATTGTCCAAAATTACTGATTCATTTGTTGATGAAGGGGGATGTGTTGTGTTGCTTGCATGTGTTATCTCACATTCTGCAATGTTTTGCCTTGTAATCTATTATTGTTATCAGTGCCGAGTTGTTCTTTCATGCTTATTTTCTCTTTCTTACCCATCTCGCTTTCCTTTCTTGATCCTTCATACTTTGGTTGTGTAACTGCTGTGTAACCGTTACAGCAGCCATTCGATGTGCAATGTCGATGCAGCACCTTCCTGCAAAATGTGTTAATAGCATAAATCCCCTGAATAGAAACAGATTGTCAGCCATTCCTAAAATGTTACTAGAATGTGACTTCTGCCTGACCATGTGCTAGTAAAAATCATTACAAGTTGTGTAGCATAGGGTGGAGTATTTACCACAACTGATAAAAAACAATATTCCAATTTGTATTTACTGGGTGCAGTAAGTTGTATTTCAACAAAATATACTTTCCAAAATATCTTGCGCTAAATATGTCAAACAAATTGTGATGTCAAGAATAAAGAAAGTAAGAATATGTTTTTTAAAAGTCTTTTATATCATCTTTTAAATAATGTTGTACATATAATCGTTTTTAATTGCATAGTTGAGTTTTATTAGTTTAGTGTTGTAAGTTGTTATTTTAATGTTAAGTATGTTTAATTATCATTTAGCGTGGTTTTGCTGTTTTCTATTTGCTAATATATTTTAAAGTTTTTTATTTTGCGTCAATTTTTGGTGTGCTGTTGGACCTGTAGGGGAATAGGGTGGGAAGTTTAAAAAAAAAATGTGATTGACTATCAATATATATATACTTACCTTAAACTTATATGTACTTCACATATGCCTTTACCATTCATGCCTTTATAACGAAATTCGTTGTAAAAGCATGCATGGTAAAAGCATATGCATTGTAATGGCATGCATTGTGATAGCAGTAAGCTGCAATGGCACTTGCATTGTAATGGCATGCTATGTAATAGCATGCATTGTGAAAGCTTCGTTGTAATGGCTGTTTCCGGCCTTGTCTTATGTTTTCGGGGCACCACTCCAAAATTAAGATTACTGGAGCATAAAGCCCGATTGGGAAGATAGGGTTGCACCAGTGACCTAAGATAAAGTGGTCCTGAATTTGTCATGGATTTGTACATATAACCAAGTGTGTTGTACTGAAAATGCTTGTCAATTGGGAGCCAATGTAAGTCTGTAGATGGAAAGAACCAAAGGCATGTTTTCACAGATGGTAAAGAAGACGTGCTGCTGCATTCTGTATGATCTGCAATCACTTAAAGTTTTTCCGACACCCAGATAAAGAATATTACCATAATCGAGTCTTGCAATAATCAAAGCATGCACAATCACCCATTGCGATGCAATAGGAAGAAGCCAGAGTTGGTCAGGTTGGAGTGGGGGTAGTGAATTTGATCCTTCTAAATCTAATTTATATTTAGGTGATTTATTTTTCTGATTATTTTATCATTTATTGCTTTAATTTAAAAATGTAGTTAAATGTAAATTATGTTTCATTATTTATTTTTTGGGGTATTTTTTATTCTATATTTTTTAAGTACATATCTACAATTTGTAATTATAATTAATTTTGATTACTGTGTTAGTTTTCTCTAAGTAATATCTTTATTAAACATTGTTTATTGTTTGCAGTTATTTTAATGTATTTTTTTTGTGTTTATAAATTCAAATTTCTCATATATTTTTATTATATGAATTTTAATGTGATATTTGTAAAGATTATATATCTATCTGCCGAAACTAGTTGGGACTACAGGAATGCTGTGCTAAAAAGCTCGATTAAATGCTTTCTGTTTTCGGAAGTGGGCCTCTTGTGTGGTGCTTCATTGTTGTGGAATTGCCGGGAATCTCCGTGCCCGGTTGAAGAGGCCGCCCTGCAGGGTCGGGGGCTCCCTAGTCGGAGGTGTTTCTGTGAATGTTAAAATGAGGCAGCATGACCCACACGCTGCCGTCAGACCTACTGAGGAATGCCAATTGGTAAAATGATCGGCAGCGCTGGAAGGGATTTGGTCGGGGATGAGTCCCCTTCCAATCGTTCAGACGACAGAGGCATGAAAACTGAGCAGTTTGCTATTTCAGCATTGTGCTTTTCATGAGGAACCCTGCCTGATTACCACTTGGATTTTAATTTCTCACTATCAAGAATGCACAAGGGTGCTGAATAGTACATTTGGTAACAGCCAAAATGATGAACTTTTCCATTACTTACCCGTATGAAATGATGCATTCTGGGAGCTGGATGCCAGAGTCAGTCAGGTGACCAGAAACTTTATAAATTTGTAGGCACAGACACTATGGTTGTTATTTCCTGCCCGTGACCAAGGCTCAAGGTGCCAAAACTAGTTGGGACTACAGGAATGCTGTGCTAAAAAGCTCGATTAAATGCTTTCTGTTTTCGTAAGTGGGCCGCTTGTGTGGTGCTTCATTGTTGTGGAATTGCCGGGTTTCTCCGTGCCCGGTTGAAGAGGCCGCCCTGCAGGGTCGGGGACTCCCTAGTCGGAGGTGTTTCTGTGGATATATATATATATATATATATATATATTCAGTGAAAAAACCATAGGTTTCACACACGTTATAGTTAGCGGACATTTCACTCATAAAAAACCATTGAAATTCCCCTGTTATAGTTAGTTAAGCTAACTATAACTCGCGCACCCGCAATCCACTGCTGATGACGTAACATATTACATCACTCATGACATGGTCAGTGACATCACTCATGACATCACTGATGACATCTCAAATGACATCACTGATGACATCATCCTGTGAATGTGTGTTTTTCTGAAAATTAAATATATTTTATACATGTATATCTCAAGGTCGATGGAAAAATAAATGGGTATATAAGTGTCTAAAAGGATGATTTGTTTTTGAAAATTTGATTGTGTAACTGACTGATTAAGTGTATCTTAGTGAATACATGGCTTAGTGAGTAATGTTTAAATATGTAATTATCTGTATCAGTCTCTCACTTTGTGTATAAGTGTCTGCTTGGGTTGGTGAGTAGCTACATGGGTGTTTATATTGGATTTTAGGTTGTTTTTTGAGTATCAGTCTGAGTGTCTGCATGGTTCGGTGAGGGGTATTACGTAGTGCATAGGTGCATGTATGATTGACTCTCTGGTTGTATGTGTTGAAGACAGCATGTGTGCATGACTGTATGGTTGGATGAGTGTGTGTATGGGTGTGTTAGTGAGTGAATGACTGTCTCAATAGTGTCTTTATGAGTTACTAAATATGTTTTAAAGAAGTATATTTGACTATTGGTGTATATAAGTGAGTATGTGTGAGAGTGAGAGATTGAAACAGTTCCTGTATGAATAATTATGTGTTTTTATTAGTGATTATTTAAAAGAGTAAGTATGTGTAAGTTTCTGTAGAAGTACGTGATGAGGTGTGTGTATAACTGAATATGCAAGTAAATGGATGTTTGACTCTTTATTAGCATGAGTGACTATGTGTGTGAGTAACTCTATGGATGAGTGGCATTGTGTAACAGGATGTATAGGTGTATGAGTACATATGATGAGTGAGTACATGTATGAGTGACTGTACAGGACTGTTGGTGAATGAGTGGATGTGTATGTGGATCTTAGAATTACTGAAGAGATTGTTGTAACTGGTATTGGTATGTCCATTTTTTTGAAAATGTCAGTCTCTATTTTTGAATGTTTGTATCAAAGGTTATATTAGGGTGAGAGGAGGTCTATCACTCTGTCACAAGGATGATGTCATCAGTGATGTCATTTGAGATGTCATCAGTGATGTCATGAGTGATGTCACTGACCATGTCATGAGTGATGTAATATGTTACGTCATCAGCAGTGGATTGCGGGTGCGTGAGTTATAGTTAGCTTAACTAACTATAACGGGGGAATTTCAATGGTTTTTTGTGAGTGAAATGTCCGCTAACTATAACGTGTGTGAAACCTATGGTTTTTTCACTGAATTTGCAAGGTTTTTTAAATGCTAAATCCTAACTATAACATGTGTGAAACCTATGGTTTTTTCAGTGAATTTGCAAGGTTTTTTAAATGCTAATTCCTAACTATAACGTGTGTGAAACCCATGGTTTTTTCAGTGAATTTGTATGGTTTTTTAAATGCTAATTCTTACCTATAAAATGTGTGATTCCCATGGTTTTTTCATTGATTTTTTATGTTGTTTTTTTTTACAAATTCTTATATTAAACATTTTTTTTTTTTACTTTATATTCTCTTAAAACACTATGCTTAATTTTAAAAAATTCTGCAATATATTAATTTTTCTCATTTTTTTTTTCCAAACAGGTAAGATATATTAGTATAACATAGAGATTCTTTTTTTCCTTTTATTTTTTTTTTAATGGCGCGTACGGTAAGCTTACGGTAAGCGTACGGTTTGCGTAATGTTCGTAATATTTCTACTCTTTTTGCGTATGGTTACGCAATTTACGTAGCCGTGCGTACTGCGTATGGGGCGCGTAAGTGTGTACGCTACACGCGCACGTTACGCGTTAGTGTTGGGGAGTGCCTGCTATGCGCATGCGCGCGAGCGCGTGTCTTTTTTACGCGCATGCGTACTTTTACCGTAAGCGCACCGTAAGCGCTCCGTAAGCGTAACGTAAGCGTAACGTAAGCGTAACGTACGCGCACGGTGGGTCATGTGATCATGAAACAAAACTTTTGATTGGTTCAAAGTAGTTTCAGTTCTAGAACTCTCCTACACCACACCCATTCCCTCATTTCTGCTTGTGATCCCTTAGGAGAAGGAGCTGAGTTGTCTTTGGGATACGATGGCAGACCAGCACTCTTCTGCTAAGAGTGAGGCTAGCAGCACCACCATCAGGCAGAGAAAGAGGAAACAGAAGAGCTCTTTTATATGGGAGTATTTTACTTTTCCTGAGGGCGAGAAAAAAGTCAATGCTGCTTTGGTGACTTGTAAGCTGTGCCAGCGTGTACTTTCAAGAGGTAATCCTAACAAGAAGTATTCCTTCGGGAATCACACTATGTTACGACACCTTGAGGATGTACACCCTAGGACACATGCACGACATACTAGAGGTAACCCTTCAGTAAGTCGAGCAAGCACATCCACAGCAGCTCAGCCGAGTCCATCTTCGGAAGCTCAGCTGAGCCCTTCATCTGTGGGGGCAGATTCACCTTTTTCTGGTCCTGTGGAAACGAACCATCGGTTTGCGAGGGTTACAATGCGGTGTTCATTTTGCCATGGTCTAATTGTTCATAGGGAGACCAGTCTTCCCCTCATTAACAACAAAATAGACCAGCACATTTGTCCTACCAGCTAATGTTCCCATTCTTCCTTTCCTCTGTCCCTGCCTGAACACAACGGCTCTTTTAAGAGCCAACCTTACCTCTCAACTTTTTTTTATTTTTTCTTAAAAACTTTGTTTTTTTTTTTTTACCGTAAGCGTATATTTTTTTTTTTTAAATAACACTAAAAAACAATTACCACATTTCAAGATCCTTGAGGGATTAAAAGCTAAATACTGAAAATCTGTTTGAGGAGAAGTGGAAGAAAGGGACCATCTAATTTCTGACTTACCTGACCCACCCAACAATTGAATTTTTAATTAAAATTTAAATTGAAATTACTTGTAAAAATGGTTGTTTTATTTTCGAAAATTTTCTTTCACAATCTGAAAAAAAAGAAAAAAGTATTAATATTTAATAAATCATTATATAACACAGTACACGTATTTACATATTTTCCAAAAACACTTTTTTGCCTTTTTTTTGCTGTTTTCAGAATATATTGCATTTCACTATAAATCGTGAAAGCAATTGCATTCATCACTTAACAGCGGGCAAAAAAAAAATAACAATCTCAAAGATTGTTTTAAAAAGGCCCAGAATCTCTTCTCACTTAAACATAACATTATAGAAATGCAAAATATTCAAAAAAAATATCATCTAATAACAATAACTATTTCTTTAAAATACCGTCTGACAATTTTGTTACAGAAGCATAATCACAAAAATAATATATCTCAAATAACTCCACAATACATCTGGTTACCTTCCCTTTAGGCCAAATGGTAATTTAAAAATTTTTTTTGATTAAATTTCCAATGGTAATCCAATAAAATTCCACAATTTAAATTGGACAGATGTTACCAATTCTCTCTAAAATTTTGGTTTCCGAAAGATTAATTAGGAATTAAATAAGTCCACAATACAATTGATTACCTTTCCTTTAGGCCAAATGGTATTTTTAAAAATCTTTTTTGATGAAATTTCCAATGGTAATCCAATAAAATTCCAAAATTTAAATTGTACAGATGTTACCGATTCTCTCTAAAATTTTTGGTTTCCGAAAGATTAATTAGGAATTAAATAAGTCCACAATACAATTGGTTACCTTTCCTTTAGGCCAAATGGTAATTTGAAAAATCTTTTTATTTGTAAATTCCAATGGTAATCCAATAAAATGGTAAAATTGTTTTGTACAGATCTTGCCAAGTCTCTCTAAAATTTAGGTTTCAGGAAGATTAGATAGGAATTTGCTAAATCAAAAGGCAAACGTTGCTTGAAAATCAATTGGGAATCATTACACAGTGTCCAGCCTTTTTCACATTTAAGATAAACTGTGTAATGTCCAGAAGTTACAGTAGGTCCTTCATGGAAAATTATTGCAACTGTTACAAAAGTTTTTCCTGAAATTGATAATTGCTGTCCTATAAACTTCTTTATTAAAGTATCCAATTTTGAACCATCAGCTTTACATCGTTGCATCATTAAAATTACATACTGTCCGTATTCCTTTAAAATTAACGTTGAAAACATGTCAGATTTACACTCACCGCATTCCATGCTATGATTAGCATCTTTAACTAATTTAGCAAAAGTGACTGTTTTACTGTCTGGCAATGTTAAATAAATAAACCTTTCAGAATCAACATTAGAGCCACATGTATTGAAACAGTTTTCACAACTATGTTCCCATTTATAAGAGACACCAAACATATTTATAAATGCCACCCCTTCTTCTTCCAGTACCTGAAGAAAATACATCAAGAATTCCTGTGCATCTTGCTGTACATTTTGAGAAAACTGTGTTCGTCCTGAACATACATCTAAAAGTTTTCTAATTTCAGTAGCACTTTCTATTTGAGTTTTATCATTACTCAGCTTTTGACAAAGGAGACTCAACTCAGAACAGAATCTTTTTCTCTGATTTACTATTATCTGCTCTTGCAAACTTTCCAGATAAAATGCAACATTCAGCACTACATTAGCGTAGCAGTTGACACCAGAGCTATTTTCAAAATGACAACCTACAACCTCTTCAACATTTTCCTTTTTCTTTTTGCTTGCAATTACATCACTCCTCTTTTTTTTCCTCCTCTCTACATCCTCATTACAGATATTCTCAATTCTCCTTTTTCGAGAAACTACACGTTTCTCCAACACAGGATACTGACCTAAATGAGGAGCATAGGTTCTTCTTAATCTATTATACTCCTTTACACAGTTTGTATCAGCACTAAATTTTGAATCATCAAAGTCTATCATGAATAAACCAGATAATGTTTTCACTCGTGACAAAGCTGCATAAGCCATACCTTCTTTGAACACAGTTGAACCAATGTTTACAAATGCACAATCTACAGTCAATCCTTGAGACTTGTGAATAGTTACAGCATATGCTAGAGAAAACAGAAACTGTTTCCTTTGTACATATAAGTCTTTCACAAGCATGAAACGAACTGTACAACGACAAATGTCTATAACTTCTTCTATCTGATCAAATTTTATTTTTAAACATTCAATTCCATCTTTTTTCTGATAATTAATAAAACCCACAACTCTTCCCATAGCTCCATTTACTAAGCCTTTTTCAACATCCGTATTTCTCCTTAAAAATACTCTACAGTTCATGCAAACATATAGATTTTTTTCTAATCCAGCAGTTTTGGAAATGTTCTTCTCTAGTGAATCCAATTTATTTTTCAGTTTGCCTGTTAATGTGATAGTAATTCTTCCATCCTGAATTTTGTCAACTGCTTCCAATTTCCTAATCTCTTCCTTTTCCAATTTCAAAAGCTCCTCATTGAATATTGAGCATTCACGTAGAGTTGGCATTAAGCAGATGACACTTTTCTTTTCTGCAATGTTCTTGTATATCTTCTCTGCAACTATTTCTTCCTTTGGAAATAAATTATGTAGCAACCGACTCTGTAATGCTTTTGTGCCAGCTTCAGTGAGTAGTCCAATTCTGATATCTTTCAGAATACTTCCATATTCTTCATCGTTTGCTTGCCTCATATTAGTAGTAAGTTCCTTGTACTCAAAGAAGGACCAAATATTTGCATTACCAATGCTTCCCAATGACTTCTTTGTGTCTTCATGTGTCACAGTATTAAACACTGTTTGTCCTTTAACTGGAGTAAGCTGTAGAAGATCCCCAAAAACTATGACATGTTTTCCACCAAATAACATGTCATAGTCTGTCCTTAGAATTTGCTGCATTCTTAAATGCACAAAGGCAAGCATTAAGTTTGATACCATGCTCACCTCATCAATAATGAGAACTTGCATCTTCTTCAATACTCTTGAAACTTCCAAGCATGCTTCTCCAGTTAGCTTGTGGTATTGTATTTTGTTCTCATGCTCCACTGGTAACATTAGCAAACGATGTAAGGTGATTCCTTTTATGTTATATGCTGCTAACCCAGTTGGAGCAGTAACCACACAAGACAAAGTTGAATCCGTTTTTTGCTGTAGGTAGCTTCTGATGACTTTTATTAAGAAACTTTTTCCAGTTCCAGCTTGTCCGCTTACATACATCCTGATTGGATGAAATGATGTGCATGAGCACTCTTTTTTTTCATGTAGTAATCCGTGATCAATTTTGTTTCTGATCTCTTCATAAATTTGTTGCTGCTCTTCATTCAGTTGTCTTTCCAAATTTGGTAAGTCTATAAATTCTTCTTGAGCTTGATTCATAGCCGTTTCCACTTCATTCATAGCTATTGCAGCTTCATTTTCAACGATTGGTTGTCCTAGGGGATCTTGACTGAGTGTTCCTGAACTTTGGCTGTCTTGAGAACTGTCTCTAGCTACTTCAGCTGCAATTGTAGTTTCCTGTTCAATTTCTTCATTTAACATTTGCACATCATTTGTGAAAGTACTGCATTCTATGCTGTCTTTGCAAGCATTAAAGGAATCTTCATAGCTTTGAAATTCTCCCAGTAGTTCATCCTCTGTACGCCATGGTTTAAACAGCTGTAAAAGAGCCAAGTAGTAAAATTCCTTTTTGTCAGTAGTGTCGCAACTCAGCTTCCTGTGATTTATCAAACTTCCTTTTGTTTGCTTCACCAAACATCCTTCCTCACCAATGACTTTATATTTTCCATTGTTGATGTCTTCTGTGGCTTTCCGTGAATAAATGTAGTTCTGCAGGACTTCATAGAGACACATGTTCTCTAGATGAACACTTCTCTTGGGATAATATGTGTCCAACATGTTTGATTTCAAAATATCTGTACTTTCTGGGTCATTCTCGGCCAAATATTCAATTTCTCCAACAGATTTCAGTACCCGATTTCTCATTGCTGCAAGGCCTAATCTTGCCCAAATTATTCTTCTTGATTTCGAGTAGAGACTTGCAGAAGATAACCTATCTGAACATTCGTAGGATCCAATTTCTCGATGCGATAACATCTTTAAACTGACAGTCTTCTCGTGAGAAATCTCTTCCCACATTTCTTTCAATTCAGTTTTTTCTGATTTAGTAATGTAAGACGTTACATATCGAGCAACAGCAATGGAATTGTCAGCTACATACTGTATATCAATGTTAGCATTCCACATGGATAAAATGACTGGGTTGTAGTCATTTATATTTTTTGATTGTTCTTTTCTTTTAAGGTTGTAGGTATTCTTAGGTGATTTTCTTGTAATAGTATGTCTCACAGATGACATAAAACTGTTTACTCTTCCATTTGAAAGAACAAGTCTAGGAAATCCAAATCGACATTTAGTGTAGTATTTATCTTTGCTCTTGTATTTCCGTCGACAGTATTTTCCACACCGATGACTTTGGAAACGTAAAACTTGCTCCTTTAACTTTTTCTCTTCTGTGCTTTTTGGTATAGCACATGTTGCATATTCTTCAATGAAAGATAACACTGCTTCATCAGTATCTGTTCCAAACTTTGGGGCATCCTTGATCCACAACAGCATATGAATATGAGGAGCACCTCTTGCCTGGTACTCTTTTCTCCAAAAGAAATCCACTACTTCTCCAAGAGGTGGATTTGTTTTATTGCAGATGAAGGACATCATAGCCTCAAATCTATGATTGAAATATCTGCAAACATTAACCGGATCCAATGAGCACAGTTCTCCTGCTGTCTTGTATTCGATGTTTTTAATGTTTGAATTTGCCTCTCGTAGAAAATCCAGTAAATCATCCCAAGCGTACTCAGCACAGCTTAGGGTAAGGAACCATGTTGGTGTTCCTAAATTCCGTAACATGCATTTTAATTCACCATGGCGTCGGTACCAATATTCATTTGTCCCATGCTGACAAGCCATCAGATTGATCAGTTGTGTTTCCAAATGATCATCTCGGTGCTGCACTTTCTCCATAAAATCCTTAGCAGACACATTTTGTAAATGTACTCCACTTTTTAAAATGTGATTTACTGCATATGATAATGCAGACAAGTCGCTTTCAAATAAAAGATGGAACAAATAAGTAATACTTTGTCGAAATCTGGGATCTTCTGCATATAGTCTTGTAGTTCGATACTCAGAAGCTGGAATCTGTTCTGGACGTTCATCGTATCGTCCTCCTTTTCCTGTAGGAAACAGCTGGGGAAAACATCGAGCTTCCAAGCTCTCCTCCCATACACTCACGGGAGTTCCTTTTGCTTTCTTCATCTGAAACAGATCAATATTGTCTCCCATAACTTCTTTTGAATGAAGAGGATGTATGCTAAAATGTTCATAAATTTCTTCTTCCTTTGACTTGTCCAGTTTTTCAATTTGTCCAGTTGGTGTTTCTGTGTCTTCTTGTAAATCTTCTTCATCTTCTTCTATATAAATTGATTCATAGCATTTGTTATTCCTTTTCAAATACAAATTTGCTCTTTGTACTTTCCGTACATCTACCAGCTCCTGCCAAATCTTCTTATTCTTTGTAGGTACACCATTAACCAGAATAACTAATGGTTCAGTTTCCAAAGTATCTGCATCAATAGTTTCCATATTTTTTTTCAAATCCAAGGGCAAATACACCACTCTACCTTTTAAACCTCTCAGTAAATCTGAAGGAGGTAATTTACCAGTGTTGGCCTCCATACGTACTATGGTCTGGAACGGATGAACACACTGAATAAGTATAGCCTCATATGTATTTAATTCAGAAAGTTCGGCAGGAATAGCATCCAATTCTAAATTATTATGTACAGCTCTGGTCGGCATTCTATTTTCCTCTAACTTGTTGTAACAGTATTTACAAATACGCTGATCTTCACCCAATTCAAAACAATTTTCAAGAAATATATATGTGGCAAAATCCTTCCACTTCTAATTATCTTCATTTTCACTTTTTCTGTAGAGATCAACATTCCTGGTTTGTTTTCTATAATGAGTTCTGCGGCAACAAATACAAGTAATATTTGGTCTTTCATTAGAGATTATTGCAAATTTTGTTATGTGATCATTAAATGCCTTACTTACAGAGGGTTCTACATTCTCTTCCACTTCTTCCTCATTTACTGTGTCCTTTTCTGCACTTTCTTGTTCTGGACCAAAGTAACAAAACTGAATTTCATCAGTAACCTTCTCTACATCTGATACCGATCCACGGAACAGAGCCCTATTCAATTCATCTAACTTTATTGCTGGACTTTTAGCAAAATACAACCGTCTCACAAACTTTCTCATTTCAGTATGATGAACAGCCAGCATCCTAAAATGATGAAAAACACTTTTACACACTTTTCTAGATAGACAAGCCAGAGAATGTCCCTGCAAACCAGTATTCTCTCTCACTCTGCATGGATCTAGACTTTGAAGCACCTTAATCTTCTGTTTAACACTTTTTTTACTATATTCTCTTAGAAACTCACGAAATTTATCAATAAATTCCTGACGCGCAGTGCAAATACTACTACAATTCCAAGTGTACACTGGGGCTTTAGGACGTCTCCCCATAGCCTCATCCGCCATCACTTGTACCTCATCTCTTGGAACCATTTTCTCCTTCTCCATTATACAACCATTTTTCACTTCATAAGCATGACCTCTGGTGTCAACTGCATGCAGCAAACTATTACTTTGAAAATAACTCTCTTCATTAAAAAAAGGTTCACTACTTGAATTATGCATCCATTCTCCTAAAAACACTTTACAAAAGTTTGTTCTTTTCACTAGTCTTTTCCTTTTGCTTTGTGATTTCAGTACATTGACCATTTTATCTAATGTACGCATCCTGTTCAAAATTAAAATGAATAGTTTCCTTTTTAATTCTAAAGCCTTTGCTGCAAGGGCTTCAATTTCTTTTTTTCTCTCATAAAATTTAGCTTTTTTCTTGTATATTTCTTCACATCCTTTATCAAATTGGACATAACTCTTCTCTGAAACATTTTTCTACAAATCTCTTTAAACGCTGTTTTTCTTTTTAAGTTAATCTTTATTGTTTCTGAAGGTTCATTTGCATTAACTAAATGCTCAATTTTTTCCTGTTGTTTTCTATTTAAAACATTCTTTCCAGTACAGACATTTTGTACATTTTTCCTTTTTTTGAAGATATTGCTTAAAAAATCTTTAGTCTGCTTACCAGAAGACTTTCTCTTTTTCCCAACATGAGCATCTCCAACTAACTTAGGTCCTCCAGTTGTCTTCAAATATAGTTTTTTTTGTGGTTTTTCCTTAGTCTGGATTTTGTAGGCATCTTAAATTTTGTTCACTGCTCTTCAGCAATACCTGAAAAAAACTAAAAAAAAATTCCTTTATTTTATTTAAATATATTACTACATTTTTTATGATCTTTTCAAATCTTAAAATACTATGTACCCCTTTCCTACAAGTGAAAATCACAATAACACCATCACAAATTAAATATCTAAAAACAATTCCTGTGTGCACACAGAGTCATGGTTTGAAATTAGGCAGAAAACGAAATTACTTTGCCGATTGGAAAGCACACTTCCTACTGTTTTTTTGGCAAGTAATAAGTACTTTTACAGTCTGACACATTTTGAATCCACTTTTCAGATTCTGAAAAAAGCACATGTCCAAACAGCTTTTTGAGACCAGCAACATGTGTAACCTGGGTGACTGACTACACTCCAGCAAGGGCAACCAGCCTTAGTGATGCTGAATGTATTTGCATTACTGACTGCAACCTCAAACCCCACTCGGTTGTGAATACTATGCATGATTCCACAGGATAAGCAGCTGGGTGTGTGCTAAGAGTCTGCTTCGGCAGAAAAAATAGCTCCCCCTTTCCTACTAATGCAACTGTAAAATTACCAGAGTAATACGCAATAAATCTCTGTCTATAATTCCTCTTGCACACAGAGTCATGGTTTGAAATTAGACAGAAAACGAAATTTCTTTGCCAATTTGAAAGCACACTTACTACTCTTTTTTTGGCAAGTGATATGTACTTTTACAGTCTGGCACATTTTAAATCCACTTTTCAGATTCTGAAAAAAGCACATGTCCAAACAGCTTTTTGAGACCAGCAACATGTGTAACCTGGGTGACTGACTACACTCCAGCAAGGGCAACCAGCCTTAGTAATGCTGAATGTATTTGCATTACTGACTGCAACCTCAAACCCCACTCGGTTGTGAATACTATGCATGATTCCACAGGATAAGCAGCTGGGTGTGAGCTAAGAGTCTGCTTCTGCAGAAAAAATAGCTCCCCCTTTCCTACTAATGCAACTGTAAAATTACCAGAGTAATACGCAATAAATCTCTGTCTATAATTCCTCTTTGCACACAGAGTCATGGTTTGATATTAGTCAGAAAACGAAATTTCTTTGCCAATTTGAAAGCACACTTACTACTGTTTTTTGGCAAGTGATATGTACTTTTACAGTCTGACACATTTTGAATCCACTTTTCATATTCTGAAAAAAGCACATGTCCAAACAGCTTTTTGAGACCAGCAACATGTGTAACCTGGGTTACTGACTACACTCCAGCAAGGGCAACCAGCCTTAGTGATGCTGAATGTATTTGCATTACTGACTGCAACCTCAAACCCCACTCGGTTGTGAATACTATGCATGATTCCACAGGATAAGCAGCTGGGTGTGTGCTAAGAGTCTGCTTCTGCAGAAAAAATAGCTCCCCCTTTCCTACTAATTCAACTGTAAAATTACCAGAGTAATACGCAATAAATCTCTGTCTATAATTCCTCTTTGCACACAGAGTCATGGTTTGATATTAGTCAGAAAACGAAATTTCTTTGCCAATTTGAAAGCACACTTACTACTCTTTTTTTGGCAAGTGATATGTACTTTTACAGTCTGACACATTTTGAATCCACTTTTCAGATTCTGAAAAAAGCACATGTCCAAACAGCTTTTTGAGACCAGAAACATGTGTAACCTGGGTGACTGACTACACTCCAGCAAGGGCAACCAGCCTTAGTGATGCTGAATGTATTTGCATTACAGACTGCAACCTCAAACCCCACTCGGTTGTGAATACTATGCATGATTCCACAGGATAAGCAGCTGGGTGTGTGCTAAGAGTCTGCTTCTGCAGAAAAAATAGCTCCTCCTTTCCAACTAATGCAACTGTAAAATTACCAGAGTAATACGCAATAAATCTCTGTCTATAATTCCTCTTTGCACACAGAGTCATGGTTTGATATTAGTCAGAAAACGAAATTTCTTTGCCAATTGGAAAGCGCACTTCCTACTGTTTTTTTTGGCAAGTGATATGTACTTTTACAGTCTGGCACATTTTAAATCCACTTTTCAGATTCTGAAAAAAGCACATGTCCAAACAGCTTTTTGAGACCAGCAACATGTGTAACCTGGGTGACTGACTACACTCCAGCAAGGGCAACCAGCCTTAGTGATGCTGAATGTATTTGCATTACTGACTGCAACCTCAAACCCCACTCGGTTGTGAATACTATGCATGATTCCACAGGATAAGCAGCTGGGTGTGTGCTAAGAGTCTGCTTCGGCAGAAAAATAGCTCCCCCTTTCCTACTAATGCAACTGTAAAATTACCAAAGTAATACGCAATAAATCTCTGTCTATAATTCCTCTTTGCACACAGAGTCATGGTTTGATATTAGTCAGAAAACAAAATTTCTTTGCCAATTTGAAAGCACACTTACTACTCTTTTTTTGGCAAGTGATATGTACTTTTACAGTCTGACACATTTTGAATCCACTTTTCAGATTCTGAAAAAAGCACATGTCCAAACAGCTTTTTGAGACCAGAAACATGTGTAACCTGGGTGACTGACTACACTCCAGCAAGGGCAACCAGCCTTAGTGATGCTGAATGTATTTGCATTACTGACTGCAACCTCAAACCCCACTCGGCTGTGAATACTATGCATGATTCCACAGGATAAGCAGCTGGGTGTGTGCTAAGAGTCTGCTTCTGCAGAAAAAATAGCTCCCCCTTTCCTACTAATGCAACTGTAAAATTACCAGAGTAATACACAATAAATCTCTGTCTATAATTCCTCTTTGCACACAGAGTCATGGTTTGATATTAGTCAGAAAACGAAATTTCTTTGCCAATTTGAAAGCACACTTACTACTCTTTTTTTGGCAAGTGATATGTACTTTTACAGTCTGACACATTTTGAATCCACTTTTCAGATTCTGAAAAAAGCACATGTCCAAACAGCTTTTTGAGACCAGAAACATGTGTAACCTGGGTGACTGACTACACTCCAGCAAGGGCAACCAGCCTTAGTGATGCTGAATGTATTTGCATTACTGACTGCAACCTCAAACCCCACTCGGTTGTGAATACTATGCATGATTCCATAGGATAAGCAGCTGGGTGTGTGCTAAGAGTCTGCTTCTGCAGAAAAAATAGCTCCTCCTTTCCTACTAATGCAACTGTAAAATTACCAGAGTAATACGCAATAAATCTCTGTCTATAATTCCTCTTTGCACACAGAGTCATGGTTTGATATTAGTCAGAAAACGAAATTTCTTTGCCAATTGGAAAGCACACTTCCTACTGTTTTTTTTGGCAAGTGATATGTACTTTTACAGTCTGGCACATTTTAAATCCACTTTTCAGATTCTGAAAAAAGCACATGTCCAAACAGCTTTTTGAGACCAGCAACATGTGTAACCTGGGTGACTGACTACACTCCAGCAAGGGCAACCAGCCTTAGTGATGCTGAATGTATTTGCATTACTGACTGCAACCTCAAACCCCACTCGGTTGTGAATACTATGCATGATTCCACAGGATAAGCAGCTGGGTGTGAGCTAAGAGTCTGCTTCTGCAGAAAAAATAGCTCCCCCTTTCCTACTAATGCAACTGTAAAATTACCAGAGTAATACGCAATAAATCTCTGTCTATAATTCCTCTTTGCACACAGAGTCATGGTTTGATATTAGTCAGAAAACGAAATTTCTTTGCCAATTTGAAAGCACACTTACTACTGTTTTTTTGGCAAGTGATATGTACTTTTACAGTCTGACACATTTTGAATCCACTTTTCATATTCTGAAAAAAGCACATGTCCAAACAGCTTTTTGAGACCAGCAACATGTGTAACCTGGGTGACTGACTACACTCCAGCAAGGGCAACCAGCCTTAGTGATGCTGAATGTATTTGCATTACTGACTGCAACCTCAAACCCCACTCGGTTGTGAATACTATGCATGATTCCACAGGATAAGCAGCTGGGTGTGAGCTAAGAGTCTGCTTCTGCAGAAAAAATAGCTCCCCCTTTCCTACTAATGCAACTGTAAAATTACCAGAGTAATACGCAATAAATCTCTGTCTATAATTCCTCTTTGCACACAGAGTCATGGTTTGATATTAGTCAGAAAACGAAATTTCTTTGCCAATTTGAAAGCACACTTACTACTGTTTTTTGGCAAGTGATATGTACTTTTACAGTCTGACACATTTTGAATCCACTTTTCATATTCTGAAAAAAGCACATGTCCAAACAGCTTTTTGAGACCAGCAACATGTGTAACCTGGGTTACTGACTACACTCCAGCAAGGGCAACCAGCCTTAGTGATGCTGAATGTATTTGCATTACTGACTGCAACCTCAAACCCCACTCGGTTGTGAATACTATGCATGATTCCACAGGATAAGCAGCTGGGTGTGTGCTAAGAGTCTGCTTCTGCAGAAAAAATAGCTCCCCCTTTCCTACTAATTCAACTGTAAAATTACCAGAGTAATACGCAATAAATCTCTGTCTATAATTCCTCTTTGCACACAGAGTCATGGTTTGATATTAGTCAGAAAACGAAATTTCTTTGCCAATTTGAAAGCACACTTACTACTCTTTTTTTGGCAAGTGATATGTACTTTTACAGTCTGACACATTTTGAATCCACTTTTCAGATTCTGAAAAAAGCACATGTCCAAACAGCTTTTTGAGACCAGAAACATGTGTAACCTGGGTGACTGACTACACTCCAGCAAGGGCAACCAGCCTTAGTGATGCTGAATGTATTTGCATTACAGACTGCAACCTCAAACCCCACTCGGTTGTGAATACTATGCATGATTCCACAGGATAAGCAGCTGGGTGTGTGCTAAGAGTCTGCTTCTGCAGAAAAAATAGCTCCTCCTTTCCAACTAATGCAACTGTAAAATTACCAGAGTAATACGCAATAAATCTCTGTCTATAATTCCTCTTTGCACACAGAGTCATGGTTTGATATTAGTCAGAAAACGAAATTTCTTTGCCAATTGGAAAGCGCACTTCCTACTGTTTTTTTTGGCAAGTGATATGTACTTTTACAGTCTGGCACATTTTAAATCCACTTTTCAGATTCTGAAAAAAGCACCTGTCCAAACAGCTTTTTGAGACCAGCAACATGTGTAACCTGGGTGACTGACTACACTCCAGCAAGGGCAACCAGCCTTAGTGATGCTGAATGTATTTGCATTACTGACTGCAACCTCAAACCCCACTCGGTTGTGAATACTATGCATGATTCCACAGGATAAGCAGCTGGGTGTGAGCTAAGAGTCTGCTTCTGCAGAAAAAATAGCTCCCCCTTTCCTACTAATGCAACTGTAAAATTACCAGAGTAATACGCAATAAATCTCTGTCTATAATTCCTCTTTGCACACAGAGTCATGGTTTGATATTAGTCAGAAAACGAAATTTCTTTGCCAATTTGAAAGCACACTTACTACTGTTTTTTTGGCAAGTGATATGTACTTTTACAGTCTGACACATTTTGAATCCACTTTTCATATTCTGAAAAAAGCACATGTCCAAACAGCTTTTTGAGACCAGCAACATGTGTAACCTGGGTGACTGACTACACTCCAGCAAGGGCAACCAGCCTTAGTGATGCTGAATGTATTTGCATTACTGACTGCAACCTCAAACCCCACTCGGTTGTGAATACTATGCATGATTCCACAGGATAAGCAGCTGGGTGTGTGCTAAGAGTCTGCTTCGGCAGAAAAATAGCTCCCCCTTTCCTACTAATGCAACTGTAAAATTACCAAAGTAATACGCAATAAATCTCTGTCTATAATTCCTCTTTGCACACAGAGTCATGGTTTGATATTAGTCAGAAAACAAAATTTCTTTGCCAATTTGAAAGCACACTTACTACTCTTTTTTTGGCAAGTGATATGTACTTTTACAGTCTGACACATTTTGAATCCACTTTTCAGATTCTGAAAAAAGCACATGTCCAAACAGCTTTTTGAGACCAGAAACATGTGTAACCTGGGTGACTGACTACACTCCAGCAAGGGCAACCAGCCTTAGTGATGCTGAATGTATTTGCATTACTGACTGCAACCTCAAACCCCACTCGGTTGTGAATACTATGCATGATTCCACAGGATAAGCAGCTGGGTGTGTGCTAAGAGTCTGCTTCTGCAGAAAAAATAGCTCCCCCTTTCCTACTAATGCAACTGTAAAATTACCAGAGTAATACACAATAAATCTCTGTCTATAATTCCTCTTTGCACACAGAGTCATGGTTTGATATTAGTCAGAAAACGAAATTTCTTTGCCAATTTGAAAGCACACTTACTACTCTTTTTTTGGCAAGTGATATGTACTTTTACAGTCTGACACATTTTGAATCCACTTTTCAGATTCTGAAAAAAGCACATGTCCAAACAGCTTTTTGAGACCAGAAACATGTGTAACCTGGGTGACTGACTACACTCCAGCAAGGGCAACCAGCCTTAGTGATGCTGAATGTATTTGCATTACTGACTGCAACCTCAAACCCCACTCGGTTGTGAATACTATGCATGATTCCATAGGATAAGCAGCTGGGTGTGTGCTAAGAGTCTGCTTCTGCAGAAAAAATAGCTCCTCCTTTCCTACTAATGCAACTGTAAAATTACCAGAGTAATACGCAATAAATCTCTGTCTATAATTCCTCTTTGCACACAGAGTCATGGTTTGATATTAGTCAGAAAACGAAATTTCTTTGCCAATTGGAAAGCACACTTCCTACTGTTTTTTTTGGCAAGTGATATGTACTTTTACAGTCTGGCACATTTTAAATCCACTTTTCAGATTCTGAAAAAAGCACATGTCCAAACAGCTTTTTGAGACCAGCAACATGTGTAACCTGGGTGACTGACTACACTCCAGCAAGGGCAACCAGCCTTAGTGATGCTGAATGTATTTGCATTACTGACTGCAACCTCAAACCCCACTCGGTTGTGAATACTATGCATGATTCCACAGGATAAGCAGCTGGGTGTGAGCTAAGAGTCTGCTTCTGCAGAAAAAATAGCTCCCCCTTTCCTACTAATGCAACTGTAAAATTACCAGAGTAATACGCAATAAATCTCTGTCTATAATTCCTCTTTGCACACAGAGTCATGGTTTGATATTAGTCAGAAAACGAAATTTCTTTGCCAATTTGAAAGCACACTTACTACTGTTTTTTTGGCAAGTGATATGTACTTTTACAGTCTGACACATTTTGAATCCACTTTTCATATTCTGAAAAAAGCACATGTCCAAACAGCTTTTTGAGACCAGCAACATGTGTAACCTGGGTGACTGACTACACTCCAGCAAGGGCAACCAGCCTTAGTGATGCTGAATGTATTTGCATTACTGACTGCAACCTCAAACCCCACTCGGTTGTGAATACTATGCATGATTCCACAGGATAAGCAGCTGGGTGTGTGCTAAGAGTCTGCTTCGGCAGAAAAATAGCTCCCCCTTTCCTACTAATGCAACTGTAAAATTACCAAAGTAATACGCAATAAATCTCTGTCTATAATTCCTCTTTGCACACAGAGTCATGGTTTGATATTAGTCAGAAAACAAAATTTCTTTGCCAATTTGAAAGCACACTTACTACTCTTTTTTTGGCAAGTGATATGTACTTTTACAGTCTGACACATTTTGAATCCACTTTTCAGATTCTGAAAAAAGCACATGTCCAAACAGCTTTTTGAGACCAGAAACATGTGTAACCTGGGTGACTGACTACACTCCAGCAAGGGCAACCAGCCTTAGTGATGCTGAATGTATTTGCATTACTGACTGCAACCTC
The DNA here is from genome assembly GCF_964204655.1 of Triturus cristatus. NCBI lineage: Eukaryota > Metazoa > Chordata > Amphibia > Caudata > Salamandridae > Triturus > Triturus cristatus. The sequence continues at coordinate 388,733,940 of NC_140590.1, read as the reverse complement.
AAACCCCACTCGGTTGTGAATACTATGCATGATTCCACAGGATAAGCAGCTGGGTGTGTGCTAAGAGTCTGCTTCTGCAGAAAAAATAGCTCCCCCTTTCCTACTAATGCAACTGTAAAATTACCAGAGTAATACGCAATAAATCTCTGTCTATAATTCCTCTTTGCACACAGAGTCATGGTTTGATATTAGTCAGAAAACGAAATTTCTTTGCCAATTGGAAAGCAAACTTCCTACTGTTTTTTTTGGCAAGTGATATGTACTTTTACAGTCTGACACATTTTGAATCCACTTTTCATATTCTGAAAAAAGCACATGTCCAAACAGCTTTTTGAGACCAGCAACATGTGTAACCTGGAATGACTGACTACACTCCAGCAAGAGCAACCAGCCTTAGTGATGCTGAATGTATTTGCATTACTGACTGCAACCTCAAACCCCACTCGGTTGTGAATACTATGCATGATTCCACAGGATAAGCAGCTTGGTGTGTGCTAAGAGTCTGCTTCTGCAGAAAAAATAGCTCCCCCTTTCCTACTAATGCAACTGTAAAATTACCAGAGTAATACGCAATAAATCTCTGTCTATAATTCCTCTTTGCACACAGAGTCATGGTTTGATATTAGTCAGAAAACGAAATTTCTTTGCCAATTTGAAAGCACACTTACTACTCTTTTTTTGGCAAGTGATATGTACTTTTACAGTCTGACACATTTTGAATCCACTTTTCAGATTCTGAAAAAAGCACATGTCCAAACAGCTTTTTGAGACCAGAAACATGTGTAACCTGGGTGACTGACTACACTCCAGCAAGGGCAACCAGCCTTAGTGATGCTGAATGTATTTGCATTACTGACTGCAACCTCAAACCCCACTCGGTTGTGAATACTATGCATGATTCCACAGGATAAGCAGCTGGGTGTGTGCTAAGAGTCTGCTTCTGCAGAAAAAATAGCTCCCCCTTTCCTACTAATGCAACTGTAAAATTACCCAAGTAATACGCAATAAATCTCTGTCTATAATTCCTCTTTGCACACAGAGTCATGGTTTGATATTAGTCAGAAAACAACATTTCTTTGCCAATTGGAAAGCACACTTCCTACTATTTTTTTTGGCAAGTGATATGTACTTTTACAGTCTGACACATTTTGAATCCACTTTTCATATTCTGAAAAAAGCACATGTCCAAACAGCTTTTTGAGACCAGCAACATGTGTAACCTGGAATGACTGACTACACTCCAGCAAGAGCAACCAGCCTTAGTGATGCTGAATGTATTTGCATTACTGACTGCAACCTCAAACCCCACTCGGTTGTGAATACTATGCATGATTCCACAGGATAAGCAGCTTGGTGTGTGCTAAGAGTCTCCTTCTGCAGAAAAAATAGCTCCCCCTTTCCTACTAATGCAACTGTAAAATTACCAGAGTAATACGCAATAAATCTCTGTCTATAATTCCTCTTTGCACACAGAGTCATGGTTTGATATTAGTCAGAAAACGAAATTTCTTTGCCAATTTGAAAGCACACTTACTACTCTTTTTTTGGCAAGTGATATGTACTTTTACAGTCTGACACATTTTGAATCCACTTTTCAGATTCTGAAAAAAGCACATGTCCAAACAGCTTTTTGAGACCAGAAACATGTGTAACCTGGGTGACTGACTACACTCCAGCAAGGGCAACCAGCCTTAGTGATGCTGAATGTATTTGCATTACTGACTGCAACCTCAAACCCCACTCGGTTGTGAATACTATGCATGATTCCACAGGATAAGCAGCTGGGTGTGTGCTAAGAGTCTGCTTCTGCAGAAAAAATAGCTCCCCCTTTCCTACTAATGCAACTGTAAAATTACCCAAGTAATACGCAATAAATCTCTGTCTATAATTCCTCTTTGCACACAGAGTCATGGTTTGATATTAGTCAGAAAACAAAATTTCTTTGCCAATTGGAAAGCACACTTCCTACTTTTTTTTTGGCAAGTGATAAGTACTTTTACAGTCTGATACATTTTGAATCCACTTTTCATATTCTGAAAAAAGCACATGTGCAAACAGCTTTTTGAGACCAGAAACATGTGTAACCTGGGTAACTGACTACACTCCAGCAAGGGCAACCAGCCTTAGTGATGCTGAATGTATTTGCATTACTGACTGCAACCTCAAACCCTAAAAGTATTCCTCATTTATAACAATACACCTTATTTTTTGGTGAAAACATAGTCCATATTATTTTACATGTTCCTTACATTTAAATTTCTCCCAAAACACAAAACGATAAACACAACTTCAACAAAAGGAATTCCAATTCTATTATTCATTTCTTAATTTACCATATACATCCCCTCTCAAACTCATAACTCACCTTTAAAATTAGTTAGTTGTGAAAGAAATGTGGCACTCAAACAGCAGATTATCAGAGCCAGGATCTCTGTTCTGTACACCTCTCTCCTCTCAGCAGAACCAGATAATGGCAATGTTTCCCTCTCTTTTTCCACACATATACATGTTAATTCCAAATCTCAGTGCTTCCCCCTTTTTTTCAAATGTAATCACACATTTCTATTGGTTGAAAACCAACCCTTTTCCAAAAGTACCCTTCCCCCAACTTGACTTCAGCCTAGTACCCTTCCTCCAACTTGACTTCTGCCTGCTACCATAGCAACAGCTCTTGAAACACTGCTCTGTAGAGTTAGGTCAGAAGTTCACCACACAATGTTTCATTTCCAAAGAGCAAGAGTGCTTGACTTTTCAAACCTAACAGCAAATCCATAGTACTGTTCTTTGGTAACACATTTTTCTGTACCAATACAAAACATGCTTCTATATATTGACACATACAGCCTAGTTTTTAGTGTAGAATGGTATGAAACAGCCAATGAGTTCTTTTTATTTTAAAAAAATATGTATGCCTCCATTTCCAAACTGTCTTTCATTTCTTTTTCCCATTCTACTGAAATACACCTCCTGAGTGCATCCAGATCTCCTTGGAAGATGTTCACAGTGTGGATTGTAGGGCACAGCTATGTCTTCTGGAGTGAAAAGTATGCAGAGAAAACAGGTATGGTGAGAGACCTTGCTTTGCCAAATGTAGACATTAAATGGATTGGTCAGAGAGGGTTAAAGTGGCACCAATTGATGCCATTGGTGAAATCCTTCATGCAAATCCAACACCCTGACCTCATAATAGTGCACTGTGGTGGCAATGACCTAGGCACTTTGACTGGGGTAGGTCTGGAAATGCTTATGAAGGAGACCTTTGCACAACTGTTTTCACTTTTCCCTAAAACTGCCTTTGTGTTTTCTACCATATGCCAAAGGCAAAAATGGAACTGGTCCAATCATTTTTGTCCGCAGATTGACAAAGCAAGAAAGCACGTCAACAAATCTGTTTCTGCTTTCCTCCGAGACTATGGTATGGGTTCCATTTACCACAACAACTTGCGTTACGACATGCAAGACATTTATAGAGGAGATGGTGTACACTTCACTGATGAAGGGAACAGAGTCTTCCTCTTGAACCTTAGACTCTGCATCGGTACTTACTTGTAGGTACCACTAAAAAATCAAATCACTTCATAAACACAACGGCTCTTTTTAGAGCCCCCTAATATCTAAACACTTAAATCTGAATTTTATTTCTTTTTTTATTTTTTTTTTCTACCGTACGCGTACGGTAAGCTCACCGTAAGCTTACCGTACGCGTACCCCGCGATTTTTTTTTTAAATTAATAAATTTTTTTTTGTACTTTTCTGTCCTTCTTTGACCCCCTTTCAAATGTTAGGGGGTCTGTAACTCTCTTCCTTGCCCCCTTTTCAAGTTATCTCCCTTTTTTATTCTGTGTCAAACACACGAAATGGCGGCCGACACTTCCTGATTTCGTCCGATTCAAATGTTTACAGTCATGTGACAACCAATCAGATTTGAGCTCGTGCACGGCACCATACGCGTACGGTAAGCTTACGGTAAGCGCACGGTAAGCGCACCGTAAGCTGCCACATATATATATATTGATTTAAATGCTATTTTCTCAGGAACTACTGAACAGATTTACACCACACCTACAAAAGGCACTTCCTTGACCTGCGGACTTCCTCTCTGCCAAATTGCAAGTAATTCTGTTCAGCCGTTCGGGCTGTAGCTGTGTCTAAAGGTCCTATGGAAAAATGCATGGGGAAAACGCGTTTTGGGACCCCCCTTTTTTCTCAGCCCCCGCTTGACGAATCCCCCCGAGACTTTCAGGGTAGGAGCGGAGCGTAGCGCCCCATTAGTTTTGAAAATTTCGCGAGGATTCGTCGACCGGGGCCAAAGTTATTCCAAATAGAATGTTGCGGATTTCCTATGGAAACAGGGTCCTAACTATAACTATCTACTGGCGACCGCCAGTAGATAATATATATAAATATATATATATTCACTGAAAAAACCATGGGTTTCACACACGTTATAGTTAGGAATTAGCATTTAAAAAACCTTGCAAATTCAGTGAAAAAACCATAGGTTTCACAGACGTTATAGTTAGCTGGACATTTCACTCGTAAAAAACCAATGAAATTCCCCCGTTATAGTTAGTTCAGCTAACTATAACTCGCGCACCCGCAATCCACTGCTGATGACGTCACATATTACATCACTCATGACATGGTCACTGACATCACTCATGACATCGCTGATGACATCTCAAATGACATCACTGATGACATCATCCAGTGAATGTGTGTTTTTCTGAAAATTAAATATGTTTTATATATGTATATCTCAAGGTCGATGGAAGAATAAATGGGTATATAAGTGTCTAAATGGATGATTTTTTTTTGAAAAATATATTGTGTAACTGACTGATTAAGTGTATCATAGTGAATACATGGCTTAGTGAGTAATGTTTAAATATGTAAATATCTGTATCAGTCTCTCACTTTGTGTATAAGTGGCTGCATGGGTTGGTGAGTAGGTACAATAGGTACTATATGTGTTGAAGACAGCATGTGTGCAGGACTGTATGGGTGGATGAGTATGTGTAAAGGTGTGTTAGTGAGTGAATGACTTTCTCAATAGTATCTTTATGAGTAACTACATATGTTTTAAACTAGTATATGTGACTATTGGTGTATATAAGTGAGTATATGTGAGAGTGAGAGATTGAAAGAGTTCCTGTATGAAGAAGTATGTGTTTCTATAAGTGATTGTTTAAAAGACTAAGTATGTGTAAGTTTCCGTAGAAGTAAGTGTGGTGGTGTGTGTATAAGTGTATATGCAAGTAAATGTATGTTTGATTCTTTATTAGCATGAGTGACTATGTGTGTGAGTAACTCTATGGATGAGTGGCATTGTGTAACAGGATGTATAGGTGTATGAGTACATATGAGTGAGTACATGTATGAGTGACTGTATAGGACTGTTGGTGAATGAGTGGATGTGTATGTGGATCTTAGAATTACTGAAGAGATTGTTGTAACTGGTATTGGTATGTCCAATATTTTGTAAATTTTAGTCTCTATTTTTGAATGTGTGTATCAATTGTTATATTAGGGTGAGAGGAGGTCTGCCACTCTATCACAAGGATGATGTCATCAGTGATGTCATCAGTGATGTCATTTGAGATGTCATCAGTGATGTCATGAGTGATGTCAGTGACCATGTCATGAGTGATGTAATATGTGACGTCATCAGCAGTGGATTGCGGGTGCGCGAGTTATAGTTAGCTGAACTAACTATAACGGGGGAATTTCATTGGTTTTTTACGAGTGAAAAGTCCAGCTAACTATAACGTCTGTGAAACCTATGGTTTTTTCACAGAATTTGCAAGGTTTTTTAAATGCTAATTCCTAACTATAACGTGTGTGAAACCCATGGTTTTTTCAGTGAATTTGTATGGTTTTTTAAATGCTAATTCTTATATTTAACGTGTGTGAAACATTTCTTTTTTTTTTTATCTTTGCAAGGTTTTTTACATCTTTTTTTTTTACTTTTTTTTCCCTTTAAACACTATGGTAAAATTTAATGCATTCTGCAATATATAAAGTTTCACCTTTTTTAAAAAAAAGGTAAGATATAGTTGTATAACATAGTGAATCTTTTTAACAAATTTTGTATTTTTTTGTAAAAATTTGTTACCGTGCGCGTACGGTAAGCTTACCGTAAGCGCACGTTTCGCTTTATGTACGTAATATTTCTACTCTGTTTGCGTATGGTTACGCAATTTGCTTAGGCGTCCGTACTTCCTACGTGACGCGTAAGCGCATACTTTACACGCGTACGCGCGCGCACGTTACGCGGAAGTGTTCAAGCGTGCCTGTTATGCGCATGCGTGCGTGCGCGTGTCTTTCGTATGCGCATGCGTACTTTTACCATAAGCGCTCCGTAAGCGCTCCGTAAGCGTAACGTACGCGCACAGTTGGTCATGTGATCAAGAAATAACACTTTTGATTGGTTTAAACTACTTTCAGTTCTAGAACCTTCCTACACCACACCCATTCCCCTCATTACTGCTTATGACCCCTTAGGAGAAGGAGCTGAGTTGTCTTTGAGATACGATGGCAGAACAGCAGTCCTCTTCTGAGAGTGAGCCTGGTAGCAGCATCATCAGAGAGAGAAGGAGGAAACAAATACTTCTTTTGTATGGGAATATTTTACCTATCCAGAGGGGCAGAAAAAGGTAAATGCTCCTTTAGTCACCTGCTCACTTTGTGAGCGTGTCTTATCTAGAGGGAATCCAAGGAAGAAGTATTCCTTTGGCAATCACATTAAGGATAAACATCCCAGGACTTATGCTCGACATACTGGAGAAACATCTCCAGTAAGTCACCCGAGCACACCTGCAGAAGCTCTGCCGAGTACATCTTCGGCAGCTCAGCTGAGCCCTTCCTCTGCGGTGGGAGCATCACCCTTTTCTGCTCCTCTGGATATAAACCCTCGTTTTGGGAGGGTTTTGGGAGGGTTTCAATGAGGTGCACAAGATGTTATGGCCTTATTGTTCATGCGGAGACCAGTGTTTCCCTAATAAACAATAGGATAGACCAGCACATCTGTGGTCCTTGTTAGTATTCCCATTCTTTCTTTCCTCTTTCCCTTTATGAACACAACGGTTCTTTTAAGAGCCAACCTTACCTCTTAACTTTTTAAAAAAAATGTTAATCACTTTTTTTTTTTTTTTTACCGTACGCGTACTGTACGCGCATTTTTTTTTTTTTTTTAAAACAATAATGTTTTAATCACCCTACAAGGTCCTTGAGGGACTATTACAGAAATGAGAAAAGCATAGAGAAGAGTAGTGAAAAAAAGTGAGCATTAAAGTAAATGTGTGATAATTCCAGAAATTTCACACTTACCTGACAATCAAAATAACTTAATTAAAAATAAGTGATTTATTTAACTTTCTATAAAGAAGTTTATTTTTCATATTTTTCCTTTCTCAATCTGTAAAAAAAGAAAAAGGTATTAATATTTAACAATACATTTTAGAATACAGTGCACATATTTTCATATTTCAACAAACATTTTTTTTGCTGTTTTCAGAATATATTGCATTTCACTGTAAATCGTAAAAGCAATTGCATTCATCACTTAACAGCGGGCAAAAAAAAACCTATCTGAAAGATTGTTTAAAAAAAGCCCAGAATCTCTTCTCACTAAAACATACCATAATAGAAATGTAACATTTGCAATAAAAATCTCACCTAAGAACAATAACTAATTCCAATAAATATCGTCTGAAAATTCTGTTGCATAAGCATAATGACCAAAATAATTTGTGTTAAAGAAGTCCACAATGCAAATTATTACCTTTCCTTTAGGCCAAATGGTAATTTCTAAAATATTTTTTGATGACATTTCCAATGGTAATCCAATTAAATTGCAATAATGTTTTGTGCAGATGTTGCAATTTCTGTCTAAAATTTTGGTTTCAGAAAAATTAAATAGGAATTTGCTAAATCAAAAGGCAAACGTTGCTTGAAAACCAATTGAGAATCATTACCCAGTGTCCAGCCTTTTTCACATTTAAGAAAAACTGTGTAATGACCAGAAGTTACAATAGGCCCATCATGGAAAATTATTGCAACTGTGACAAAAGTTTTTCCAGAAATTGATAATTGCTGTCCTGTAAATTTCTTTATTAAAGTGTCCAATTTTGTTCCATCAGCTCTACAACGTTGCATCATTAAAATTACATACTGTCCATATTTCTTTAAAAGTAAGGTTGAAAACATGTCAGATTTACATTCACAACATTCCATGCTATGATTGGCATCTTTAACTAATTTACTAAAAGTCACTGATTTAGTCTCTGGCAATGTTAAATAGATAAACCTTTCTGAATCAACATTAGAGCTGCATGTGTAGAAACAGTTTTCACAACTATGTTCCCATTTATAACAGAGACCAAACAAATTTTCAATTTCTATCCCTTCATCTTCAAGTACCAAAAGAATGTACATCAAGAATTCCTGTGCATTTTGCTGGACATTTTGAGAAAACTGTGTTCGTCCTGAACATACATCTAATAGATTTCTAATTTCAGTCGCACTTTCTATTTTAGCTTTATCAACACTCAGCTTCTCATAAAGAAGACTTAGCACAGAACAGAATCTTTTTTCATAATTTTCTATTATCTGCTCTTGCAAACTTTCAAGATAAAATACAACATTCAGCACTACATTTGCGAAGCAGTTGACACCAGAGCTATTTTCAAAATGGCAACCAACAACCTCTTCAACATTGTCCTTTTTCTTTTTGCTTGCAATCACATGACTCTCTTTTTGTTTTCTCTTCTGTACATCCTCATTACAGTTATTCTCAATTCTCCTTTTCCGACAAACAACACGTTTCTCCAACACAGGATACTGACCTAAATGAGGAGCATAGGTTCTTCTTAATCTATTATACTCTTTTACACAATTTGCATCAGCACTAACTTTTGAGTCATCAAAGTCTATCATGAATAAACCAGATAATGTTTTCACTCGTGACAAAGCAACATATGCCATACCTTCTTTGAACACAGTAGATCCAATGTTTACAAATGCACTATCAACAGTTAATCCTTGACACTTGTGAATAGTTACAGCATATGCTAGAGAAAATGGAAACTGCTTCCTACGTACATATAAGTCTTTCACAAGCAAAAAACGAACTGAACAACGACTAACGTCTTTTACCTCTTCAATCTGATCAAATTTTATTTTTAAAAACTCAATTCCTTCTTTTTTCTGGTAGTTAACAAAACCCACAACTTTACCCATAGCTCCATTTACTAAACCTTTTTCAACATCCAAATTTCTCCTTAAAAATACTCGACAGTTCATGCAAAGATATAGATTTTTTTCTAATCCAGCTGTTTTCGAAATGTTCTTCTCTAGAGAATCCAATTTATTTTTCAGTTCACCTGTTAATGTAATAGTAATTCTTTCATGTTGGATTTTGTCCACTGCTTCCATTTTCTTAATCTCTTCCTTTTCCAATTTCAAAAGTTCCTCATTGAATATTGAGCATTCACGTAGTGTTGCCATTAAGCAGATTACAGTATTTTTTTCTGCAATGTTCTTGTATATTTTCTCTGCAACTATTTCTTCACTTGGAAATAAATTATGTAGCAACCGTCTATGTAATGCTTTTCTGCCAACTTCTGTGAGTAGTCCAATTCTGATATCTTTCAGAATACTTCCATATTCTTCATCGTTTGCTTGCCTCATATTGGTAGTGAGTTCTTTGTACTCAAAGAATGACCAAATATTCGCATTACCAATGCTTCCTAATGACTTCTTCGTGTCCTCATGTGTCACAGTATTAAACACTGGTTGTCCTTTAACTGGAGTAAGCTGTAGAAGATCCCCAAAAACTATAACATGTTTTCCACCAAATAACACGTCATAGTCTCTTTTTAGAATTTGCTGCATTCTTAAATGCACAAAGGCAAGCATTAAGTTTGATACCATGCTTACCTCATCAATAATGAGAACTTGCATCTTCTTCAACACTCTTGAAACTTCGAAACATGCTTCGCCAGTTAGCTTGTGATATTCTATTTTGTTCTCATGCTCCACTGGTAACATTAGCAAGCGATGGAGAGTAATTCCTTTAATATTATATGCTGCTAACCCAGTTGGAGCAGTAACAACACAAGATAAAGTTGAATCAGTTTTTTGCTGTAGGTAGCTTCTGATGACTTTAATTAAGAAACTTTTCCCAGTTCCAGCTTGTCCACTCACATACAACCTAATTGGTTCAAATGATATCCATGTGCACTCTTTATTTTCATGTAGTAATCCGTGATCAATTTGTTTTCTGACTTCTTCATAAATTTGTTGTTGTTCTTCATTCAGTTGTTGTTCCAAATCTGGTAAGTCTATTAAATCTTCCTGAGCTTGATTCATAGCCGTTTCCACTTCAGTCATGGCTATTGCAGCTTCATTTTCTAAGATTGGCTGTCCTAGTGGATCTTGACTGAGCGTTCCAGAACTTTGGCTGTCTTGAGAACTGTCTCTAGCTACTTCAGCTGCAATTGTAGCTTCCTGTTCAATTTCTTCGTTTAACATTTGGACATAATTCCTGAAAATACTGCATTCAATGGTATCTTTACATGCATTAAATGAATCCTCATAGCTTTGAAATTCTCCAAGTAGTTCGTCCTCTGAACGCCATGGTTTAAACAGCTGTAAAAGTGCCAAGTAGTAAAATTCCTTTTTGTCAGTAGTGTCACAACTCAGCTTCCTGTGATTAATCAAACTTCCTTTTGTTTGCTTCACCAAACATCCTTCCTCACCAATGACTTTATATTTTCCATTGTTGATGTCTTCTGTGGCTTTCCGTGAAAAAATGTAGTTCTACAGCACTTCATAGAGACACGTGTTCTCAAGATGATGACTTCTTTTTGGGTAATATGTGTCCAACATGTTTGTTTTCAAAATATCTGTACTTTCTGGGTCGTTCTCGGCCAAATATTCAATTTCTCCAACAGATTTCAGTACCCGATTTCGCATTCCTGCAAGGCCTAAACTGACCCAAATTATTCTTCTTGATTTCGAGTACAGACTTGCAGATGATAACCTAGCTGAACATTCGTAGGATCCAATTTCTCGATGTGATAACATCTTTAAACTGAAACTGTACAGCTTCTTACTGACAGTCTTCTCGTGAGAAATCTCTTCCCACATTTCCTTCAATTCTGTTTTCTCTGATTTAGTGATGTAAGATGTGACATACCGAGCAACAGCAATAGAATTGTCTGCCACATACTGAATATCTATGTTAGCATTCCACATGGATAAAATGACTGGGTTGTAGTCATTTATATATTTTGGCTCTTCTTTTCTTCTTAGGTTGTACGTATTTTTGGGAGATTTTCTTGTAATAGTATGTCGCACAGCTGACATAAAACTGTTGACTCTTCCTTTTGAAAGAACAGGTCTAGGAAATCCAAATCGACATTTTGTGTAGAATATATCTTTGGTCTTGTACTTCCGTCGACAGTATTTTCCACACCGATGACTTTGGAAACGTAAAACTTGCTCTTTTAACTTTTTCTCTTCTTTGCTTTTAGGTATAGCACATGTTGCATATTCTTCAATGAAAGATAACACTGCTTCATCAGCATCTGTTCCAAATTTTGGAGCATCCTTGATCCACAACAGCATATGAATGTGAGGAGCACCTCTTGCTTGGTACTCTTTTCTCCAAAAGAAATCCACAACTTCTCCAAGTGGTGGATTTTTTTTATTGCAGATGAAGGACATCATAGCCTCAAATCTATGATTGAAATATCTGCAAACATTAACCGGATCCAATGAGCACAGTTCTCCTGCTGTCTTGTATTCGATGTTTTTAATGTTTGAATTTGCCTCTCGTAGAAAATCCAGTAAGTCCTCCCAAGCGTACTCGGCACAGCTTAGGGTTAGGAACCATGTTGGAGTTCCTAAATTCCGTAACATACATTTCAATTCTCCATGGCGTCGGTACCAATATTCATTCGTCCCACGCTTACAAGCCATCAGATTGATCAATTGTGATTCCAAATGATCATCTCGCTGCTGCACTTTGTTCATAAAATCCTTAGCAGACACATTATGTAGATGTGTTCCACTTTTTAAAAGGTGGTTTACTGCATAAGATAGTGCAGACAAGTCACTTTCAAATAACAGATGGAACAAATAAGGAATACTTTGACGAAATCTGGGATCTTCTGCATATAATCTTGTAGTCCGATACTCAGAAGCAGGAATCTGGACTGGACGTTCATCGTATCGTCCACCTTCTCCTGTAGGAAACAGCTGGGGAAAACAACGAGCTTCCAAGCTCTCCTCCCATACACTCACGGGAGTTCCTTGTGCTTTTTTCATTTGAAACAGATCAATGGTGTTTGTCATTACTTCTTTTGAATGAAGAGGATGTATGCTGAAATGTTCATAAATTTCTTCTTCGTTTGACTTGTCAACTTTTTCAATTTGCCCAGTTGGTGTTTCTGTGTCTCCTAGTACATCTTCTTCATCTTCATCTATATAAATTGATTCATACCATTTATTATTTTTTTTCAAATACAAATTTGCTCTTTGTACTTTTCGTACATCTACCAGCTCCTGCCAAATTTTCTTACTCTTTGTAGGTACACCATTAACCAGAATAACTAATGGATCAGTTTCCAAAGTATCTGTATCAATAGTTTCCATATTTTATTTCAAATCCAACGGCAAATAGACAACTCTTCCTTTTAAACCTCTCTGTAAATCTGAAGGAGGTAATTTGCCTGTTTTTGGCTCCATACGTACTATGGTCTGGAACGGATGAACACATTGAATGAGTATAGACTCATACGTATTTAAATCAGAAAGTTCTGCAGGAACTTCAACCAATTCTAAATTATTATGTACAGCTCTAGCTGGCATTTTATTTTCTTCTAACTTGTTGTAACAGTATTTACAAATACGATGATCTTCACCCAAATCAAAACAATTTTCAAGAAATATATATGTTGCAAAATCCTTCCACTTATAATTATCTTCTTCTTTACTTTTTTTGTAGAGATCAACATTCCTTGTTTGGATTTTATAATGGCTTCTCCGGCAACAAATACAAGTAATATTTGGACTTTCATTAGAGATGATAGCAAATTTTGTTATTTGATCTTCAAATTTCTTATTTACGGAGGGTTCTACATTCTCTTCCACATTTTCCTCAATAACTGTGTCATTCCCTGCACTTTCTTGTTCTGGACCAAAGTAACAAAACTGAATCTCATCAGTAACCTTCTCAACATCTGATACAGATCCACGAAACAGAGCCTTATTCAACTCATTTAACTTTAGTGCTGGACTTTTAGCAAAATACAATCTTCTCACAAATTTTCTAATTTCAGTATGATGAACTGCCAGCATCCTAAAATGGTGAAAAACACTTTGACAAACTTTCCTAGATAGACAAGTCAGAGAGTGTCCTTGCAAACCAGTATTCTCTCTCACTCTGCATGGATCTAGTCCTTGAAGCACCTTAATCTTCTGTTTAACAGTCTTTTTAATATATTCTCTTAAAAACTCACGTAATTTATCAATAGATTCCTGTCGCAAAGTACAAATACTACTACAATTCCAAGTATACACTGGGGCTTTAGGACGTCTCCCCATAACCTCATCCGCAATCACTTCTTCCTCATTTCTTGGAACCATTTTCTCCTTTTCAATTATACAACCATCTTTTACTTCATATGCTCGTCCACTGGTGTCAACTGCATGCAGCAAACTATTACTTTGAAGATAACTCTCTTCATTAAAAAATGGTTCAGTACTTGAACTATGCATCCATTCTCCTAAAAACACTTTACAAAAATTATTTCTTTTCACTACTCTTTTCGTTTTGCTTTGTGACTTCATTACATTGACTATTTTTCTAATGTACGCATCCTGTTCAAAATTAAAATGAATAGTTTTCTTTTTAATTCTAAAGCCTTAGCTACAATGGCTTCAATATCTTTTTTTCTCTTGTAAAACTTAGCTCTTTTCTTATATTTTTTCACATCCTTTAGCAAATTGGACATCACTCTTCTCTGAGATATTTTCCTACGGATCTCTTTAAATGCTGATTTTCTTTTCAAGTCAATTTTTATAGCTTCTGCTTGTACATTAGCATTTAGTAAATTCTCACTATTCTCCTGTTGTTTTCTACTTGAAACAGTTTTTCCAATGGGGACATTTTTTAAATTTTTCCTTTTTTTGAATATATTTTTAAAGAATTCCTTTGTCTGCTTACCAGAAGACTTTTTCTTTTTCCCAACATGAGCATCTTCAACTAACTTGGGTCCTCCAGTATACATGTTTTTTCTGTTGTTTTCGCTGTCTTGATTTTATAGGCATCTTATATTTCCTTCACTGCTCTGCAGCAATACCTGAAAGAAACTAAAAAAAAATACCTTTTTGTAATTTTAATATATTACTATATTTGTTATGATCTTTTCTTATAACACTATCTACCCCTTTCCTACAAGTGAAAAACACAAGAAAACCAACACGAATTTAATCTCTAAGAACAATTCCTGTGTGCACACAGACTCTTGGTGTGATTCTAGGCAGAACACGATATTTCATTTGCAAATCAAAAGCACACTTACTTTTTTTGTTTTTGCAACTGTTAATTACTCTAACAGTCTGACACATTTTCTTTATAGTTTAGAGAGGCAGAAAAGAGCACATGTCCAATCAGCTTTTTTAGAGCATGTACATGTGTAACCTGGCTGACTGACTACACTCCAGCAAAGATAATGATCCTTGGTGATGTTCAATGCATTAGCGTTCCTCACTCCTACCTAAAACACCACACAGTGCTGATTAGTAAGCATGAGTGTACAGGAAAAACAGCTAGCTCTCTGCTAAGAGTGTGGTTCTGAAGACTGTCTACTGTCAGGTGCAAGAGAGACTTGAATGAACCCTTACATAACTGCATAAACACTGTAAACATGTATGTAAGACTACATGTGTGGTAAGGGTTAATATGAGTTTTTAGCATGTAGCAACTACATGACCCATTGCAAGAGTCGAAGAAAAATCTACCATGTTGATTTCAAATATGTTAGCATTTGCCTCTTATTTGAGAAACTGTTTTGGGCTGAATGCTAACCACCACATTTCCAGAAAACAAGCTTCCCCTTTCATACGAATACAATTCTAAATGAAGCAGAGTATCACGAAATAGATCTCTGACAACAATTCCTCTGTGCTCACAGACTCATGCTGTGATTTTATGCAGAAAATGAAATTTGCTTGCCAATTTCAAAGCACACTTACTACTGTTTTTTTCTGCAAGTGTTAAGTACTCTAACAGTCTCATACATTTTCATTACAGTTTTCAGATACAAAAAACAGCACATGTGCAAACAGCTTTTTGAGACCATGAACATGTGTGACCTTGGTGACTGACTACAGTCCAGCAAAAGTAATCAGCCTTAGTGATGTTGAATGTATTAGCGTTACTCACTGCTACCTGAAACATCACTCACTTGTGAATACTAAGCATGAGTCTACAGGATAAACTGCTGGGTGTGTGCTAAGAGTCTGCTTATGCAGACTGTGTATTTTCAGTTACAAGAGACATATGCATGGATACTTCCAAAAAGAACCAGAGAGACACGAAATACATCTCTGACATCAATTCCTCTGTGCTCACAGACTCATGCTGTGATTTTACGCAGAAAATGAAATTTGCTTGCCAATTTCAAAGCACACTTACTACTGTTTTTTCCTGCAAGTGTTAAGTACTCTAACAGTCGCATACATTTTCATTACAGTTTTCAGATACAGAAAACAGCACATGTGCAAACAGCTTTTTGAGACAATGAACATGTGTGACCTTGGTGACTGACTACACTCCAGCAAAAGAAATCAGCCTTAGTGATGTTGAATGTATTAGCATTACTCACTGCTATCTGAAACACCACTCACTTGTGAATACTAAGCATGATTCTACAGGATAAACTGCTGTGTGTGTGCTAAGAGTCTGCTTATGCAGACTGTGTATTTTCAGTTACAAGAGTCATATGCATGGATACATCCAAAAAGACCCAGAGTGACACAAAATACATCTCTGACAACAATTCCTGTGTGCTCACAGACTCTTGCTGTGATTCTAGGCAGAAAATGAAATGTGCTTGCCAATTTCAAAGCACACTTACTACTGTTTTTTTCTGCAAGTGTTAAGTACTCTAACAGTCTGATACATTTTCATTACAGTTTTCAGAAACAGAAAAGAGCACATGTGCAAACAGCTTTTTGAGACCATGAACATGTGTGACCTTGGTAACTGACTACACTCCAGCAAAAGAAATCAGCCTTAGTGATGTTGAATGTATTAGCGTTACTCACTGCTACCTGAAACACCACTCACTTGTGAATACTCAGCATGATTCTACAGGATAAACTGCTGGGTGTGTGCTAAGAGTCTGCTTATACAGACTGTGTATTTTCAGTTACAAGAGGCATATTCATGCATGCATCCATAACCGCTTAAACATTGTAGTAATGTATGTAACAGTACATGTGTGTCAAAGTTTAATTGCAGTTTTGTATATGTATGACCAAGCTCAGCAATTGCATGATTATAAGCAAAATCTGCGATATCAATTTCAAATGTGTTAGCATTTGCCTACCATTTGTGTCTTACTGACTTATGCTGAATGGAAACCATCATATTTACAAAAAGAAAGCTGCCCTTTTCCTACAAATGCCATTCTTACTGTACCGGACCATCACTATTAAAATCTCTAACAACAATTCCTGTGTGCACACAGACTCATGGGTTGATTCTAGGCACAAAACAGTATTCCTCAGTGATACCAGTACACCTTAACTTATGGTAAAAACACACTCCATAATATTTAACTAGTTAAAGACAGTTAAATATCTCCCAAACCACAAAATGTAAAACATAACTTTTAAAGAAGAATCACTATTCTAATATTTATATCAACAATCACCACATACATCCCCTCTCAAACTCATAACTCACCTTTAAAATTAGTTAGTTGAGAAAGAAATGTGGCACTCAAACAGCAGACTATCAGAATATCAGAGCTGTACACCTCTCTCCTCTGAGCAGAACCAGTAAATGGCAATGTTTCCCTCTCTTTTTTCACACATATACATGTTAATTACAAATCTCAGTGCTTCCCGCTTTTTTCAAATGAAATCATACATTTCAACCCTTCTCCAAATGTACCCTTCCCCCAACTTGACTTCTGCCTGCTACCATAGCAACAGCTCATGGAACACTGCTGTGAGGAGAGAGGTCAGAAGTTCACCACACAATGTTTCAAATCCAAAGAGCAAGAGTGCTTCACCTGTCCAACCTAACAGCAAATCCAAACTAATCTTCTGTGTGAACACAATTGTCTGAGCCAATACAAAACATGCTTCTAAAAATGTACACATACAGCCTACTTTTTACTGTAAAAAGATTTGAATCAGCTAATGAGTTCTTTTTATTTAAAAAAAATATGTATGCCTCCATTTTCCAGCTGTCTTTCATTTCATATTGCCATTCTACTGAAAGACACCTTCTGAGTGCATCCAGATCTCCTTGAAAGATGTTCACAGTGTGGATTGTAGGTCACAGCTATGTCTTCTGGAGTGAAAAGTATGCAGAAAACAGAGGTATGGTAAGAGACCTTGCTTTGCCAAATGTAGACATTAAATGGATTGGTCAGAGAGGGTTAAAGTGGCACCAATTATTGCCTTTGGTGAAAACCTTTCAACATCTCCCACAGCCTAACCTTATTATTGTGCACTGTGGTGGAAATGACCTAGGCACTTTAACTGGTGTAGGTCTGGAAATGCTTATTAAGGACACCTTTGTGCAATTGATGTCGCTTTTTCCTCAATCTGCCTTTGTATATTCTAACATATGCCAAAGGCAAAAGTGGAACTGGTCCAACCAATTTCGTCCGCAGATTGACAAAGCAAGAAAGCACGTCAACAAATCTATTTCTGCTTTCCTCAGAGACTATGGTATGGGTTCTATATACCACAACAACTTGCGTTACAACATGCAAGGCATTTATAGAAGAGACGGTGTACATTTCACTGATGAAGGCAACAGAGTCTTCCTCTTGAACTTTAGACTCTGCATCGGTACTTACTTATAGGTACCAAAAAACACTTCATAAACACAACGGCTCTTTTTAGAGCCCCCTAATATCTTAACACTTAAATTTGTTTTTTTCTTCTTTTTTTTATTGTTTTTTTTTTTCTACCGTACGCGTACGGTAAGCTTACCGTACGCGCACCCCGCGATTTAAAAAAAAAAATGTAAATGTATTTTTCATACTTTTATGACCTTCTTGGACCCCCTGACAAACGCTAGGGGGTCTGCAACTCTCTTCGTTGCCCCCTTTCCACGTTCTCCTCCTTTGTTTATCAGTGTGAGACACACAAAATGGAGGCCGACACTTCCTGATTTCGACCGATTCGAATGTTTACAGTCATGTACCCACCAATCAGAATTAAGCTCACGCACGGCAGCGTGCGCGTATGGTAAGTTTACCGTACGCGCTCGGAGAGCGCCTATAGATATATATATTGATTTAAATGCTATTTTCTCAGCAAATACTGAACACATTTACACCAGACCTACAAAAGGCACTACCTCTCTGCCAAATTTCAAGTAATTCTGTTCAGCCGTTCGGGCTGTAGCTTGGACTAAAGGTCCTATGGAAAAATGCATGGGGAAAACACGTTTTGGGACCCCCCCTTTTCTCAGCCCCCACTTGACGAATCCCCCCGAGACTTTCAGGGTAGGAGCGGAGCGGAGCGCCCCACCTATTTTGAAAATTTTGCCAGGATTCGTCAATCTGCGCCAAAGTTATTCAAAATAGAATGTTGCGGATTTCCTATGGAAACACGGTCCTAACTAGAACTACCTACTGGCGACCGCCAGTAGGTAATATATATATATATATGTATATATATATGCACCAAAGCCCCTTCAGTCAGGAAAAG
Organism: Triturus cristatus; assembly: GCF_964204655.1. NCBI lineage: Eukaryota > Metazoa > Chordata > Amphibia > Caudata > Salamandridae > Triturus > Triturus cristatus. The sequence continues at coordinate 388,714,971 of NC_140590.1, read as the reverse complement.
GAGGAGGCCACACGAGGAGAAGATTCAGGAGCATTTATTCCACACAGCTTAAAGGCATGATGCATTTCGGCTAATGAAGCCTTCTTCGGATGCCACTGTAGTGATCAGGATGCTGCCACACCCGCATTTTAAAATAGTCCTGCGCTCTCTGATTGGTGAGAGTACCAGCCAGCCCCTGTCACGTGATCGCACATCTGAAGCAGTGTGAATACACTGCGACTCCCAGAAACCACCTTACCGGGAAGGATGCTGCGCAGGGATGGACATGATGGATTCTGTCCAAAAGAGGTAAGTTGCTGGGCAGGACTGGCGCAGGGTGTCCGAAATGAAATCCTGAGTGAAAGAATGTCCCAAAACGCTTCCTTGTCTCTCCTCAAACGTCCAAGCCTTATAAAATGGGAATCCAGCAGGCCGTGAGCAGGAAAACAATGTGACCTGCTCTACGTGAAATCACGAACTGTAGTGCACAGCAGCCTTGAAAAATCTCACTTTGAAGGTGGGCTGAAGTAATCCGAATCCTCGGAAAAGTGAACAAACTGCAACAGCAGACTCCAGCAGTACTTCAGCCACTTTGTAGGACGGAGCCTCCCAAAACGCCACTGGACGGCGTGAAACATGCACCAAAGCCCCTTCAGTCAGGAAAAGGAGGAGGCCACACGAGGAGAAGATTCAGGAGCGTTTATTCCACACAGCTTAAAGGCATGATGCATTTCGGCTAATGAAGCCTTCTTCGGATGCCACTGTAGTGATCAGGATGCTGCCACACCCGCATTTTAAAATAGTCCTGCGCTCTCTGATTGGTGAGAGTACCAGCCAGCCCCTGTCACGTGATCGCACATCTGAAGCAGTGTGAATACACTGCGACTCCCAGAAACCACCTTACCGGGAAGGATGCTGCGCAGGGATGGACATGATGGATTCTGTCCAAAAGAGGTAAGTTGCTGGGCAGGACTGGCGCAGGGTGTCCGAAATGAAATCCTGAGTGAAAGAATGTCCCAAAACGCTTCCTTGTCTCTCCTCAAACGTCCAAGCCTTATACAAATATATATGCATTTTAATTAAAGTTAAGTTAATGTGAGTTAAAATTCAAAATAGTTACATATTTTCTGATGACTTTGTGGCCTTCTATTTTTTTCTTGTCAATATTTTAGATTTTACATACAAAGCATATAAAGTTGATATTTGAGTTTACGATACTTTTTGGGAGATATTTTTGTTGCTAATATTTTTGTTGGCAGGATTTCATGATTCAGCCATGGTAAGTATATCATCCTCCTGTGAATTTAATATGTGAAAATTCCCTATGCTGTATTTCTGTTTTTGCAGGCCTCTTCCCAATAATTTTCTGCAGGTTTGACTTGCCATAATCTATCAGAGCACAAAGCAAAGATGTGATAATTATCAAACAACTTGTAATTCCTAAACATATACCTGGGCAAATTCTTGTTTGTAAAGGATCGGAATTTATGAAACACATTTTTCAGAAACACAACACAATTATACAAAATCTAAAATATTAAATACTATACCATTAATTGAAAGTTAGGTACGTGATTTTTTTTTTTTAAAACACTCCAGATTTTTAAATTATTGGAATTCCCATCAATGTCACTTTTCTGTACTCCAAAGTAAAGCAATCACAAAGTTTACAAACTGCGTGACACATTTTTTTCCCATAAATCAAAATTGTAACTGGTTGCTGGTAAATCACAGTCCCCTTGCTTGGTAAATTATATGACATCTTTAGTGCACCTTTTATTGGCTTTTTTAGCAATGCACTTTGATATCAGTGGAATATTATCCAGAAAATGGATATCGTTTCAATTTTTAATGGGTAAAATTCACCTTATGTTAATGGTTAATGGGGTACTTATAGAGCACACAGCTACTCAGGAAGAGTGTCCTGGCGCTAAAAGCACCTCAGGGCTGAACTGTTGCTATTGCTGAAGGGAAAAAGCCTTAAGGTTGTTGCTGAAATAGCCAAGTTTTCAGCTGCTTCCTGAAGGTGAGTAAGTCAGGCCCCTGTCTGAGTGATAGTAGAAGGTTACTTTACTCATGTATTACCATATTAAAAGATTAAGGCTTATCATAGAATGGCAAAGACTCCCTCATTTTTTATGTCTGTTATAACCCAAGACCTTTTTGATTTTCTTCAATTATATGTGGGATTTCGGCCACCTCTCTTCATCCATGGTCCGTTGTTGTGTCATTCACATTTTGCTTCTGACCACCACAGCATACAGCATGAGGCAATTTGCCAGTCTACTTCCCCCACTAGTCAACTTCACTTTGAATGACTGCATTTTTCTCTCACACAATGAGTACATAGGCACACAATGTAGTTTTTTTAAGTGCCAGTGTTTTTGTTTTAACTTTATAATTACTTTACTGTTGCCTTTGTGTTTAGAGACTGAGATGAAAGCAGGACCTTTCTACCAGAGGAGAGTACAGGCCACACTCCACGCTTTATCAGTTCGTATCTCCTGGTAATGCTGTTCTAAATTCCTTTTGAAATGTCCTTTCTTTATCTGACTATTGATATTTCACAGCATATAAATCCATTTGAAACTAGTTTAGTATTAAGTTATTCTCTTTTTGCTAAGAGTGCAGTACAGGAACGAAAAGCTTCAATATCATACTTGTGAATTCATAAGGGGACAATTGTTATTTATTTTGGACTCAATTTCATCAATTATTTTTAATAAACTTTGCCAAGGAAGAAAGTCAGATTTTTAACGTTGATTTATATCCTACTTCTTTTTTTCTTTCTTTGTTTCTTTCCTTGCTTCTTTCTGTCTTTCCTTCATTCTTTCTTTCTCTCTTGCCTTCCTTCTTATCTTTCTTATTCTCATTTTCTGTCTTTCTTATTCCCCTCTTTCTCTCCTTTTTTCTTTCTCTTACCTTCTTTCACTCCATCTTTCTTTCTTTCCTTCTTTCTTTTTTCCTTCTCACTTTCTGTCTTTCTTTCCTTTCTTTCTTTCTTTCTTTCTTTCTTTCTTTCTTTCTTTCTTTCTTTCTTTCATTCCTTCTTTCTTTCTTTCTTCTTCTTTTTCTATCTTTCCATCTTTCTTTCTTTCCATCTTTCTTTCTTTCCTTTTTTCTTTCATGCTTTCTTCTTTATATCCCTCTGTCTCTCTTTATCGTTCATTTCTTTCTGTTTCTTCTCTCTTTCTGTTCCCTTCTTTCTCTCTATCTCTCCTTCTTACGTTACACCTTTCTTTCTTTCTTGTTTTATTATTTCTATATTTGCTTGCTTGCATCTTTCCTTCTTCCCTTCCTTCCTATCTTTTTCTTTTCTTGTTTCTTTCTTTCTTTCCTTCCATTTGTTTTTCTTTCTATCTTTCTTTCTTTCTTTCCATCTTTCCTGCCGTCTTTCCTTCCTTCTCTTGTTTTTCCACTTCTTTCCATCTTCCCTTCAGTCTTTCTTATTTTAATTCTTTCATCTTTCTTTCTTGTCTTCAGTTTTTCTTTTTTCCTCCTTTCAATTTCTTTCTTTTTTCTGCATTTCTATATTTCCCTCTTTCTTTCCTTTTTTTCTTTTTGGTACCTTATTCAATTCCATCTTTCTTTCCATCATTCTTTCTTTCTTTCTTTCTTTCTTTCTTTCTTTCTTTCTTTCTTTCTTTCTTTCTTTCTTTCTTTCTTTCTTTCTTTCTTTCTTTCTTTCTTTCATTCCTTTCTTTTGTTTTCTCTCTTTTGTTGCACCTTTCTTTCCTTCTGTATCTCTTTCTCTTTCATCTCTCTTTCTGGGAAATTATATTCTAGCGGGAATGGTGGAACAAAGTCTGCATGGTGATTTGTTGGCGAATCAGGATCTGACTAGAGGGGAACCACCCTCCAGGGCATGCAGCACTATGTCCTTTACAGGTCAGTCCCCAAAGGAGCTGGAGGACAGGCAGGAAGCTAGAAAGCACCAACTGGAGCTGGGAAAGTTTAAAATGGAGCATAAAAGGGAGCTCAAGTTGTAACTAGCTAAAATCAAATGAGAAGCAGAAATGGATAACTTAACCATAGAGAAGGAGACGTTGGCCATGGATGAGAGAAAACTTATTTTAACTCAAGAGCTGAGCTTGAAGGAGCTGGAGTTGAAGGTCAAGTCCTGCACAGACGGTTGCACCAATTCTTTGGTGCACTCAGAAGTAAAGGTACAAATACCCAGGGATGATATTGATCAGTGGTTTTAGAGCTATGAAGTATGTTTAAGGATGCACAGGGTGCGAGAGAAGGATGGGGGTGGGGCAGGCCTGTGGAAGCACTTCACAGTGGAAGGGAGGGACACCTTGTTGGCACTGGTACCAGAAGACAAATGAAGTACCCACCAGGAAGGAAGCTCTAGTAAGGAGGCATGATCTCACACCAGAGAGTTACAGGGGGAAGGTTAGAGAGAGTACTAAACTTAGTTCTCAAACCTGGGTTGAGTGTGTTGACTCCCACTGCAGAGCACTGGATGGTTGTGTGAAGGGCAGTGAGGTAACAGACTATCAGGGGCGGTAGAATTTGATTGCATGGGAGCACTTGTCTAGTCGTTGTTTTCTAGATCTGCGCTATCACTTGATTGCCAATAAGCGTACAGACCCCTGAAAGCTTGCTCAGGGGGCGGACTGCTGGCTCAGCACCAGGGTCCAAAAGAAACTGTATATGGGAGACTCAGCCAAGGGTGGGCTGGGTCCCCAACAGAACAAGTAGGGGGGAGATTGAAAAGGAGTTCTGAAAAGGGCCCCAAAAGGGTTCCCAGGGTAAGGATTCCCAACCCCCTTTTGATAGGAGGAAGAAAAGTTGGTTCCCATCAGGAAGGCCAGGTGGGAGGGACCTCTGAAGTGTTTTGACTGTAGCTAGGAAGGACACTTTAGGGGGAGTTCCAAGTGTCCCAAACGGGCACAGTCCCCCACCTGTTGGCAGTCACAGCAGATGGCAAGTGTAGCAGTTGGGGAGGAGTTGGTCCCAGTTAGTTTTCAGGAGTCAGCTGAGATGATCCTAGTCTCCCTGGGTGAGGGTGAGGTGGTCCGGAGAAACATCATGCCTGGTAATACTAAGAAGAACAGGCAGGTGACCATCAATGGGAGGCGGGTGGAGGCTCTGAGAGACACAGGAGCTAACATGACAACTGTCCACTGTCACGTTGTGTCTGAAGAGCAGGTAGTCCCTAAGGTGGTCTACCAAGATGTAGACAGCAGTGAGTGTCAATGTGAGATGACTCAGGTTCACTTTGAGTGAGGTTCCTTGAGGCTAGTTGTGAGTCCATCCATGTCAGTTGATTGTCTGCTCGGCAACAACCTCTTTCTGCCTTTCTTTCTTTCCTTTCTTTCTTTCTTTCTTTCTTTCTTTCTTTCTTTCTTTCTTTCTTTCTTTCTTTCTTTCTTTCTTTCCTTCTTTCTTTCTTTCCTTTCTTTTTTCTTTCCTTCTGTCTTTCCATCTTTCCTTCTTTCTTTCCATCTTTCTTTCATGCTTTCTTCTTTATTTCCCTCTGTCTCCCTTTCTCTTTCATGTCATCCTGTTTCTTTTCTGTTTCTGTTCCCTTCTTTCTTTCTATCTTTCCTTCTTACATTACACCTTTCTTTCTTTTTTGTTTTATTATTTCTATCTTTGCTTGTTTCCATCTTTCTTTCCTTCCTATCTTTTTTCTTTTCTTGCTTCTTTCTTTCCTTCCTTTCTTTTCTTTTTTCTTACTATATTGCCTTCTTTCGTTCTTTCTATATTTCCTGCCGTCTTTCCTTCCTTCTCCTGTTCTTGCTTTCTTCACTTCCTTCCTTCTTCCTTTCATTCTTTCTTGTTTTTATTCTTCCATCTTTCTTTCTTTCTTCATTTTTTTCCTTCTTTCAATTTCTTTCTTTTTTCTGCATTTCTATATTTCCCTCTTTCTTTCCTTTTTTATTTTTGTTACCTTCTTCCACTCCATCTTTCTATCTTTCCATAATTTTTCTTCTTTCTTTCTTTCTTTCTTTCTTTCTTTCTTTCTTTCTTTCTTTCTTTCTTTCTTTCTTTCTTTCTTTCCTTCTTCCGTTCCTTTCTTTTTTCTTTTTTCTTTCTCTCTTTCTTTGCACCTTTCTTTCCTTCTGTATCTCTTTCTCTTTCATCTCTCTTTCTGGGAAATGATATTGTAGCAGAAATGGAGGAACAAAGTCCGCATGGTGATTTGTTGGTGAATCAGGAACTGATTAGGGGGGAACCAACCTCCAAGGCATACAGCAGTGTGTCCTCTACAGATCTGTCCCCAAAGGTGCTGGAGGACAGGCGGGAAGCTAGAAAGCACCTGCACAAATGGTGGCAGCAATTCTTTAGTGCACTCAGAGGTAAAGGTACAAATACCAATGGATGATATTGATCAGTGGTTTAAGAGCTATGAAGTATATTTAAGGATGCACAGGGTGCCTGAGAGAGATTGGGGGGAGGGTGCAGCTCTGTGGAAGCACTTCACAGTGGACGGGAGGGACACCTTGTTGGCGCTGGTGCCAGAAGATAAATGAGGTACCCACCAGGAAGGAAGCTCTAGTTAGGAGGCATGATCTTGCACCAGAGAGTTACAGGGTGAAGTTTAGGTAGGGAGAGTACTAAATTTGGTTCTCAAACCGGGGTTGAGTGTGTTGACTTCTACTACAGAGCACTGGACGATTGGGTGAAGGGCAGTGAGGTAACAGACTATCAGGGGCTATAGAGCTTGATTGCATGGGAGAACTTGTCTAGTCACTGTTTTCCAGAGCTGCGCTATCACTTGATTGACAGTAAGCGTAGTGACCCCTGAAAGCTTGCTCAGGAGGCGGACTGCTGGCTCAGCACCAGGGTCCAAAGATAAGCTGTATGTGGGAGACTCAGCCAAGGGTGGGCAGGGTCCCCAACAGAAAAAGGAGGGGGGAGATAAAAGTAAGGAGCTCTTTAAAGGACACCCAAATAATTCCCAGGGTAAGGATTCCCAACCCCCTTTTTTAAGGAGGAAGAAAAGTTGGTTCCCATCAGAAAGGCCAGGTGGGAAGGGACCTCTGAAGTGTTTTGCCTGTAGCCAGGAAGGACACTTTAGGGGGAGTCCCAAGTGTCCCAAATGGGTACAGTCCCCCACCTGCGGGCAGTCACAGCAGATGGCAAGTGTAGCAGTTGGGGAGGAGTTCATTCCAGTTAGTTGTGAGGAGTCAGCTGAGATGATTCTAGTCTCCCTGGGTGACCTCAACTTCCACCTGGAGAACAACAACGACCGCAACACCAGCACCCTGCTCGACAACCTCGCCAATCTTGGACTCAAGCAGCTGGTGTCCACCCCCACCCACCTCGCCGGACACACACTCGACGCAGTCTTCTCATCCAGCACAGACATCGACTTCAGCCACGCCACAGAGCTTCAATGGACGGACCACAGCTGCGTCCACTTCACCTTCAAAAGAACGACGACCCACCACCACCAGCAACAGGCTGCCCGCAGAAGCTGGAACAAGATCACAGCCGACCAGCTCGCCACCTCCCTGAGCCAGCACCCTCCTGCCAGCTCAGCGAACCCCAGCCAGGCCGCCGACAACCTCACGAAGTGGATCAGCAAGTGCGCGGACGAGCTCGCCCCGCTGAGGACCCCGCCCAGCAGACCCGGCAGCAAGAAAGCCCCATGGTTCACCGACGAACTCAAGAGCTCCAAGAAGAACTGCCGAGCCCTCGAGAAAGTCTGGAGAAGGGAACCAACACCGGACAACAGGACCACCGTCAAGCTTGCCACCCGGAAGCACCATCAGCTGATCCGCGCCGCCAAGAAAACTGCATTCAAGGACCGGCTGGACAACAACGCACACAACTGCAAGGAACTCTTCAACATCGTGAAAGAGCTATCCAACCCCAGCGCAGGAAGCAACGACATCACCCCATCGCAAGACCTCTGCAACTCCCTCGCCTCATACTTCCACAACAAGATCGCGGACATACACAACAGCTTCAACAACCAACCAACGCACACCACGACCGAACAACCACCCCCCACCACCACCCTCCACGCCTGGACTCCGATCAGCACCGAAGACACCATCCGCACGATGAACTCCATCCACTCCGGATCGCCGACCGACCCCTGCCCTCACCACGTCTTCAACAGGGCCGACGCTGTCATCGCACCCCACCTGCGAGACATCATCAACACATCCTTCGACACCGCCACCTTCCCTGAGAGCTGGAAGCACGCCGAACTCAGCGCTCTACTCAAGAAACCCACAGCGGACCCCACCGAACTCAAGAATTACCGCCCCATCTCGCTCCTCCCGTTTCCAGCCAAAGTCATCGAGAAGACCGTCAACAAGCAGCTGGCCGCCTTCCTTGAGACGAATGGATCCCTCGACCCCTCACAGTCTGGCTTCCGAGCCAACCACAGCACCGAGACCGCCCTCATCGCCGCCACCGATGACATCCGAGCCCTGATGGACAACGGAGAAACAGCGGCCCTCATCCTCCTAGACCTCTCCGCGGCATTCGACACTGTCTGCCACCGCACCCTAGTACAGCGCCTCAGCAACGTCGGAATCCAGGAGAAGGCTCTGGAATGGATCATCTCCTTCCTCGACGGAAGAACACAGAGAGTCCGCCTACCACCGTACAAGTCAGAGGCCACCGAAGTCATCTGCGGCGTCCCTCAAGGATCCTCGCTGAGCCCCACCCTCTTCAACGTCTACATGAGCCCCCTCGCGGCCATCGCACGCCAACACAACCTCAGCATAATCTCCTACGCCGACGACACCCAGCTGATCATCTCCCTGACCAACGACCCCGCCGCCGCCAGAGCCAACCTGCACGAAGGGATGAAAGAGGTAGCCGAGTGGATGACGACCAGCCGCCTGAAACTGAACTCAGGCAAGACGGAGGTCCTCATCCTGGGCTCTTCACCCTCCGCCTGGGACGACTCCTGGTGGCCTCCCGCCCTGGGCACCGCACCCAAACCAACAGACCACGCACGCAACCTGGGCTTCATCCTGGACTCCTCCCTCTCCATGACCAGGCAAGTCAACAACGTCTCCTCGGCGTGCTTCAACATCCTACGCATGCTACGGAAGGTCTTCTGGTGGATCCCCACCGAGACCAGGAAGACCGTCACCCAGGCCCTCGTCACTAGTCGACTGGACTACGGCAACGCCCTCTACGCCGGTACCACCGCCAAGCTCCAGAAGAGACTCCAGCGGATCCAGAACGCCTCAGCCAGACTCATCCTCGACATCCCACGAACCAGCCACATCTCCGGACATCTGAGAGACCTACATTGGCTCCCCGTCAACAAAAGAATCACCTTCCGCCTCCTCACCCACGCACACAAAGCCCTACACGACCAAGGCCCGAGCTACCTCAACAACCGAATCAACTTCTACGCTCCCAAACGCCACCTCCGATCAGCCAACCATGCCCTCGCCGCCGTCCCCCGCATCCGAAGAGCGACCACAGGAGGAAGGTCCTTCTCCTACCTGGCCGCCAAGACCTGGAACTCCCTCCTGACCGACCTGCGCCTGACCCAAGACCACCTCTCCTTCAGGAAGAAGCTGAAGACCTGGCTGTTCGAGCAGTAGCGGCACCCCCCTCCCCCCAGCACCTTGAGACCCTACGGGTAAGTAGTGCGCTCTATAAATGTCTTTGATTGATTGATTGATTGGGTGAGGGTGAGGTGGTCCGGAGAAACATCATGCCTGGTAATACTAAGAATAACAGGCAGGTGACCATCAATGGGAGGTGGGTGGAGGCTCTGAGAGCAGGTAGTCCCTAAGGTGGTCTACCAAGATGTTGCTGTAGACAGCAGTGAGTGTCAATGTGTGGTGGCTCAGGTTCCCTTTGAGTGAGGTTCCTTGAGGCTAGTTGTGAGTCCATCCATGTCAGTTGATTGTTTGCTGGGCAACGACTTGGAGCATATCGCCTGGAAGGAGGTGAAGCTCAAGTTTCACTTGAGATGTTGAGATTGCCAGAATGGGTGTGCCTGACCACACGGTCCATGCTAGCCAGAGAGGGTGATCAGAAGGACTTGGAGACTGAAACAGTGGTCCAAGTGCCTGCCAGGAAGAGAAGGGGCAAGAGGCGTGAAAAACCCGCTTATGAAATTCCCACGGTCCGTAACGAGGCTGAACCTGAAAGTGATACCCCGGAACCTAAACAGGAAAATGTGACTGAACTGGGGGACTTGCCTGAGCTGACCTATTTGCAGCAGGAAGGAGGCCCCACCAGGGAGGAAGTCTGTGCAGTGCAGAAAGAGTGCCCCACTCTTGTTGGTCTTCGGAAACAGGCCGAGGACCAGGCAGCTGCTAACACCTTAGAACCTCACCTGATCTATTGAGAGAATAATCTCCTGTATAGCAAGCCTAACGTTCTGAGCCTGGGGCAGCTTATGTGCTGGTGGCTCCCCAATGCTTGAAGGCCTTCCTATTAAGTTTGGCTCAATATGTGCCTCAGGCAGGTCATTTGGGGCAGGAAAATACCTTTGACAGGCTTGTTACCCACTTTTATTGGCCCCAAATGACAAGGACCTCAGATGCGTTGTGTAGGTCCTGTCAAACCTGCCAGGTGTGTGGAAAATCTGGAAAAAAGTGCAAGGCTCTCTCCAACAGTTTCCTGCTGTGAGCACCCCTTTTGAGCGGGTTGGCATTGACAGTCTGGCCTCTGGATACCAAGACAGCCATGGGCAACAGGTTTTTCCTGGTCTTGGTGGACCATGCCACCCAGTATCCAAAGGATATCCCTCTAAGGATGGTGACTGCACCCAGTGACCAGGGCACTGATGGGGATCTTTATCCGCATGGGTTTCCCCCAGGAGGTGGTATCTGACCGGGATTCCAACTTCATGTCTATGTACACGAAGGCCATGTGGAAGGCGTATGATGTTACATGCAAGTTCACCAGCCCTTACTAGCCCTGGGGCAATGATTTGGTAGACTGGTCCAACCATACCCTGATGGGCATGATTATGGGTCTCTCAGAAACTATGTGGCGTAAGCAGGGCATCCTCTTATCATGCCTTCTGTTTGCCTACAGGGAGGTACCGCAGAAAGGGGTTGTTTTCAGCCTTTTAGTACTTCTGTATAGGCACCCTGTGAAAAAGGCCTCTCCATTTTTTCTGTAATGAAAGCTGCTTCTGTTCAGTGAAAATCGATGTGAGCTATTAAAGGCCAAGTAACTCACCCAATGTTACCAGATACCCCCTTGCCGAGCTTCCTGGATACTATAGTTTGAACAAACCACTGTGACAAAGGGTACTATGATGTGTCACATGCGTCAGTGAGTGCATGGCCTGTGGGAATGTATAAACATGCATGTGAATGAATGGGATATGTGTGTATGGGTGACTGAGAGCCTGTGTCATATATACTTGTGACACAGGACATACCTTTCGCCATATGTGGCACCACTACCTGTACAACACAAATATACAACCATTTTTATTTTAATGGGAGAAATTAAAAGTGCAGAAAAATGTTCTGCAAAAAATCAAACATTTTCATAATAAGGAAAACATTTCTGCACTTGATGGAACATTTGTCTGCACTCTATATTTCGCCTATTTAAAAACAATGGTAGTATTTTGCATTTATAAATATGGCATCATGTCTACCAGCTATTCAGAACAAAATGCCCGCTGTGTATAAATGTGACAATTTGAAATGGGAGAAAATTCAACTGAAGAGTTAATTTTATGTTTATATGCATTACATAACATTAATCATTTTAATTTTCTCCCATGTCAAAGATTTTTTAAAAACAGCAGGCATATAACTCCCAGTGGTCTGTAGACATGGTACCAAATTTATAACAGGAAAATACAGTCATTTGTTTAAATGTGAGGAATTTAAAGTGAAGAAACATGCTTCATAACATTTTAAGACATAATTGGCCTTATTTAGAATAGAGAAAAAACATTAAGACAATGTTTTATAGCTCTACGGCGCTTGTTGAGGCTGCAGAGGCTCCCTGAATAGTGTAGTGAGCGTAGTGAGCACCGAGGGGGAGTGAACTGGAGCTAGTTTCCGGCAGTGAAGATTGGAGACCCTGGGCCGCTGCTCACCACTAACACAGGAAGCAGCCATAAAATCGAGTGAACACGAGGAGTTGGGACACTACATAGGCGCTTATTGGGACTGCTGAGGCTAGGCTGTGTGCGCATTGAGAATCCCGTTGTGATGCATGCTGGCACTCCGATTGCGGTGATTGAGATCTTCCTGCCTGACTACTTAACGGCACTCCGTGTAACGAAGGCTCTACCTTAATACTGCGAAAGACGCCACTATTGCGCTGTGCTGCCCCAATCTACAGTGGTTGTGCCTGATTGTATGCTTCAGTAATATTGGGATGCCACTAACTCTTGCCTCCAGTGGGAACTACCTGTCCCATCAGCAACCTGTGTATCAAGCGCCTCCTCCAGGAGGGAAGAGCTTCCTGACTGCAGCGCCAAATAGCGCGAGCCCACAGCGCGAAGCCCGGGCCAAGGGCGGGCCCGTCCTTGCCCGTCAACGCCCGGAAGAGGCTGGGCTGGGCCAGAGCTTTTGGTTGGCATCTAGTGGCACCTGAGGTGAGCCTTAGATCAGTCAACTAGTCACTAGAGCTTTGTGGCTAGCTGCTTCTTTAGGCTCCCTGTTGGTAGGGGTGATTTCCTCATATGGTTGGATTAGTCCTCTTTATATGTTGACTTCAGCTGACAACTGCGTTTGTTGCTACTGACCCGATTGGTGTAACAAGAGACTTGTGGACGGAGTACAGCTCTATCGACACAGCGAGGTGTGACCCTTTTCACCGCTGCTGTAATAACATTGGTGGGTCGAGGTCCCAGGGGTTAAAGGCCTGCAGCAATTTATTGTCATTTTTTCCGACACCCTGGGATAGGATTTAAACCCCCTGAGTATCCCCCGACTATTTCAGCTGACGCAAGTGAGAGGGAGGTGTGTCATCTGCACTGAAGCACTGCCTCTTCCATCGTGGCGTGGGCCGCTGCTCGGCGGTAGCTTGGAAGAGGCTAAGCTGAGCTGCCCCACCTATACTAGGTATTCTACTAGGTGGGGCAGTTTAGCTTTACTCCCGGGTCATCATGCCCCCAGTTGGGGTTAGTCTCTTGGGGAAACAAAAATCGGGTGTAGGGGGCGGAGTGGTTGGAACCCTTGATGCGTTTCTAACTAGGGCTAAATCCGCGCTCATGCACGAGATCCAACTTACGGAGCGTAGGCTATCGTTAGAACCCCAACCACCAATAGGCCAAGGTAACTCTGCCCCTACCATTTTGCCAACCCAAAATAACGCCCCTATAGATGCTTCTATAGACTTGCCGAGACAGGTCACTCCCATCCCATCAGCGCCACCTGATTCCACCCCAGTTAGTCCAGACATTTCTCACATAGTCTCTCCTGTTACTACTAGGGGTTGGAAAGCTAAACAATCTAAGCTGGGGATGGTAGGAGTAGGGGGAGAACCTTTACCAAAGAAAAAGAAAGCTCGTGCACTAGTCAAAACACAATCTTACCAGACTGGAGGTATAACTCGGAAGGCTCCCACTAAGGGGACTGGGGTGTGCCAGCAACCCCATAGTGATTGCTCCATTGTTGACGCTACTTCCGACCTAGAATACTGCAGTAAGGAAGATTTTAGCAAACTACTATTGCAGAAAATTTCTATTCTAATTGACCCTGTGTTGATGAAATTGACTTCAATTGAAGACAGACTCACTAAAATAGAGCATGGGTTCCTTAGAAATCCCCCATCCAATCACATTACACTACCAAGCCATAATGTCCAACCAGGTGATGGGCGGGTGGACTACAATCGACTGGGGGGTGTCAGCAAAGTGAGTGGCTTGCAAATACTATAACTGATTCTTCCACTGAAGCCTCGGCTAATAATCATTCAAACCCCCCAATTGTAGGTGGTCCTGGCCCACATGGTGTACCCCCAGCTCCTCAGGCTCAGAGATTGGGTAGATTGCAATCATTCCACCATTCGCCAACAGAGACACTTTACCCACCAACTTCTTTACATCTACCACCGGAGGCCACCCCTTATACTGTTGTTTTGGGGAATATCCTGGAGCTCTGACCACAGGCAAGGGAAAACCGGTCCACCCTATGCAACAAGGCCCTACACTTTCTTAGTTTAAGAACTGGGCTAGCAACAGATTTGTTTACCGAATTTAAAATGGTGCGCAGGGTTCCTTGGGTGGGGAAGTCTCAGAAAATGTTTACGGGGGATTGTGTGGTCTTGAGTTTTAGATCACCAAGCCTGGTACAATACATCTTGTCAAGGGCAGGGCATCGCGTTGTAAGGGATTCCATTTCCGTATTACCACTGGGCTACTTTTACCAACCCACCATTGAATCTAGTGATGTTATTACGAGAGGGGCTCCCCAATCACACGGGTTGTTTGAACATTTAGTGCCCGTGAGTAATTGATTTGATGCCCTCTCTACTCTGGATAGTAATGATTGACTCGGCTGTGAGGACGGGCCTGTTACAACTATAGCAACCCCTACAGAGGGGGATGGGTGAGTCGAACAAGGTTCCCCAACCAGAGATTCTTTTGATAGGCATGTATTACGGCCTATGCAGGCAGACGGGGCTGTGGGCCTTTCATTGGGCTCCTGGAACATCGCGGGGCTTGTGCCCAAAACTGAATCCAGCGACTGGTCAACTTTCATTGATAAGCATGATATCTGGGTATTTCAGGAGACATGGGTCATGGATCAAGTTCATCACACTGGGTTTCTTAACTTTTCTAAACCAGCACTAGGGGGGCGAAAGGGGAGGCCTTCGGGCAGTTTAACATGCTGGGTGAGACAACATGCGAGCTACACTGTCAAGGATGTATTTATTGACAGCCCCGATATCTTGGCCCTTGGTTTATGCTCGGGCCATGCTAGGGATATTTTGCTAATCAACATCTATGCAAGAGGCCAACCGGGGGGCAGGCGATCTGAGACTGTTGAAATCCTCAATAGGTTTCTGGACAGTTGGAAAGTGGGGCACCATTTGATCATAGCGGGGGATTTTAATTGTTGTTTTGAACCCCTTGGCATTGAGGATGGTAATCTAACCTCCGACGAGGACTCCCAATGGAAGATCCCCTCCTTAGAACTCAGACCAATTAAAAAATGGACTGAAGGGGATGTGTCTAGAGAAGGGAGTAAGGGCAGCAAACGGAAGGACCCAGTCGGATCGGAGGGGTTAACCTACTTATAATAACGGCCTAAGATCAAGTAGGATAGATTACATCCTTGTTAGTGTCGATTTTTGGGTACACTTATATGACATGACAGTCGTTGAGCGGGCCGAAAGTGATCATGACCCACTAGTACTATCTTTATTGGCATCAAGCTTAATAGTCAATCCCAATATGGCTGAGGCACACAACCTAGTGGAAGCCGCTGTCACAAATGATGAAAGAAGAGATAGATGGGCCAGGCTTATCGAAAGAGAGGGGGATCTTGACGAGATAAAGTCTATGGTTGGCCACACGGTTGCTATTCTCAATAGTTGTCACTCTCAGGAGGCCATGAATCGCACTGCTCCGATTGTACATAGGGAGCTATTTACTAGTTTAAAACCATTTTTTATCAAATGTAACTGTAGGAAAAGTAATCCAAGCGCCAAGATGACTACCTGGTATAATGAACCTTGTAGAGAGTCATATCGGAAGTTAACAAAAGCTATTAGATCAAGAAATGTGGGCATGGTAAGATTGGCTAGGTCCAGGTACAAAGCAGCTCTAAAAGTAGCTAAGAAGGATTGGGATGAAAAACGTTGGCTCGACCTACTTGATGCTAGTCTCGAGAGAGACATGACAAAATGTTGGCAGCTAGTCAAGTGGGGTAGTAACGGGCACCACATATACCGGTGAACCATGTAGCGCCTGACTCGTGGGTGGAGTTTTTTAAAGCCCAATTCTCCATTGCAAATACAGTTGATATTCACCAGCTACCAGGCTTAACGCCTGACACCTTACTGTTTGACAACCTCGAGGTTGAGAAGGTGCTCTCTTTGTTGCCTAAAGGGAGGGCTCCTGGTCCGGACTGTATACCGGCTGATTTGTTCCAGTATGATAAAGAGAATTGGGTCAAATATATTACATACATAGCCAACGCCATAGCCTGTGGTGCACCTCTCCCTGATACCTGGTCTGGAGCTATTATATTACCGATATATAAAAAGGGTGATCGCTCATCTCCTGCCAACTATAGGCCGATTAGCCTCATTGACTATGCAGAAAATAATCGCTAGATTGGTCCTTTGTCGAATCCAAGCGTGGATTGAGGGGAATGAGATTTTGTCACCATTGCAGGCAGGCTTTCCAGCACCATTGACCAGGTTTTTAGGTTCACTATGATTTACTGGAAGGTAGTCATTATAGGAGGAGGGTCTCTATATGCAGCCTTTATAGATCTTAAGTCTGCTTTTGATCTGGTGCCTCGTAACAAGATGTGGCACACCTTTTTGGTAGGGATGCCCTAGGAGTTATTAGTCTTAATAATTAAGTTGCGCAATATGAATTATGCTCAGGTGCGATGGGGCTCAAAGAGAGAGATTACAGCTAGTTTCCCTGTCCTAAAGGGTGTGCGCCAAGGATGCGTCCTGGTACAGACACTGTTCTCCCTGTTTATTAACAGGGTGGTTCAATACTATTCCACATATCACACAGACACCCCTAGCTTGGGGGGGCTTAGGATGCCTCTGCTCATGTTCGCGGACGATACCCTGATCCTATCCAAGATGCAGAAGGGACTACAGGCTGCATTGTCCAGGTTCAAGGAGTTCTGCCTCGATCATGGGCTTGTGGTTAATGTGGACAAGACCAAGTTTATGGTCTTTCACCACCATAAGACCATTCAAAGCTCTGTATTCATGAACAATGCCCTTTTAGAACAGACAGAAGCTTTTGCATACCTGGGGATTACTCTGGGTAAGAAACTTAGCTGGAAACCACATATTGATCTCTTAGCTTTGAAACATGGCCAACTGGCAGGAGCCCTTGTTAAAGAACACAAGCTTTCATTTACCAAGCCTATGGCCCCTGTTTTAAAGTTATATAATACCAAGGTTATTACCTCAATTCTATATGGAGCGGAATTATGGGGTTTCGAGAACATTTCCTCCTTGGCACTAGCCCAGAATAAATTCGTCAGAGCTATCACGAGTCTCCCGCAATCCACTCCATTATTGCCACTCTTTTTGGATCTGGGTTGCTTTCGAATCGAGGATTTAGCTCGCTTTAGACCAATAGCGTTTTGGCCCCGTCTTTGGGTTACTCCTGAGCTTTCCGAATATGCGAAATCCTTTATGGATTTCAGCGGGGTTGGCTGTACTCGGAAGATTAAATGGTTACAGGATGTAAAAAACTCCCTGTGTGGGATGGGGATGAGTGGCCTGTGGACGCACCCTGATGAAAATCCATTTCCGTCCAAAAAGGAACTCAAGGCCGCCTATTGGGATATGGTTAAGAACAAGTATTTTTTCTCTTCCACTAGGTCTACCTTATCCTCGGACTATCTGATGCTCAAACAGGATTTTGTATTTGAAGCATACTGGGATATTATTTCTAGACCGGTGGATAGAAAACTATACCACCAGTTTAGGGTTGGTTCTCTCCCAATCAACGCCTTTACTTCCAATTGGTGGTTGAATGGGTTTGACCATTGTCCCGTCTGTCCAGCCTCGCTGGAATCCATATCCAATTTCTTGTTGGTGTGCCCGGCTTACAAATCCCCCAGGCTCAAATGGCTCAAACCAATTTGTACGAACATGGGTACTAGATCGGCCACGGTGGCATTAAGGATTTTGCAGACATCTATTGATGCTCCTACAGTAGTAGCTGTGGCAAAATTCCTGAGATGGGCATGGCTTATTCGCTGCAAAAAACTAGGAGAAAAGCAGGCCTAGCTGTAGCCACAACAATGTGATATAATTGCAGTACGTTTTTTTTAAAAATAAATTAATAAATTTTTAGCTACATGATTAATTGGTTTTATATTGTATTTTTGTACTTACATGGTTTTATAGTGGTCCTCGGTTGTTGATTATTTTCATCTGATATAAACACTGCATTAATCATTGATCTATTATTTGTTTTTGATTATTCATATGGCATTGTGTTTTTATTCAAAAAGTCTCCTTTTAGCTTTTTTGTATGAATTGTCTTTCATGATTATCTTAATCGAAATAAAGACCTAATGTTTTATAGAAACAAATTTCTTTGCTTAACATTTCTCCCTTTTAAAAGAATATACCTTTTTTTCAATAATGAATACAGCACTGTGTCTACCAGCCAAAGTAAAGCAAAATGCCTGCAGTTTGTAAATGCAACACTTTGGAAAGGAAGCAAACTAAAATGAAGAGTTAACTTAATCATTAAGTTAACTCTACATTTAAATTTTCTCTCATTTAAAAGCATACATGAATTTCATTTTGTTCTCAAAATATTAAGTTGAGAACAACTTTTATGTAAGAGTTAAATCCCTCAGTTCTTCAGTTCTGGAACTCTGTGACCCATGTGGTTCTTATATCTGAGTGTAGAACTGCTCATTATCCGGCTCTGCTCTCTGCAGCCTGATAATAATGTAAAATAAACATACCCTTCCCTGAACTTTAAAAGGAAAACCCAACATTTCTTTCTTGCTGTTCTCAGTTAGAAATGAAGTCAAGGCTGGTAGTTGCTCAGATGTTTCTGCCAGGTACTGGTAGGTCCTGTTCGACTACTTGGAGACACCTGCTGTGAGAGGACCTCTCCATTTGGTAAAGGAGGGCTGGTAGCAAGCTCCTAGGAAGCTTCTCAGGACGTATTCAACTACATTATGGCCTTCTGGAACCAAACAGCTTGCTTCTGGAAACTCGCCCAGGAGAATCTGGAAGCTAGCCAGGAGGACGTGAAACACTGGTATGATCAGAATACCACTCTGGGTAAGTTTCGGAAGGTGTAGGTGATGGCCCCGGTAGAGCCCCATGCTCTGCAATACTGCTGGCCTGGGCCATTTGAGGTGAGGGAGCGCAAGAGTAATGTCTCCTACCTGATGGACATGCAGACTCCTAGTATCCCTTTGAGGGTCCAAAAAATGAACCACCCCAAACCACATTTTGAGAGGTCTGAGTTGACCATGCTCTTGGTCATGGATGATGGGATGGAAGAGAAGACTGAACCTCTACCCGACTTCCTAGCCTCCAAAGAGCAGGGTGGGTAAGTAGAGGGTGTGATCCTCTACCCTACTCTGACCCTAGAACAGCAGAGACTGTTGCCAGTTGCTGGGACTGTTTTCCTCTCTGTTCTCATTCATCCCTTGAGTCACCCAGTGATGCATCCATAACATTGACACTGGGGACAGCCTACCTGTTAAGCACAAGTCTTACAGGTTGTCTGACTGAGTGAGAATCAGCATTAAGGAGGAGATCTCTTAGATGCTGGAGTTAGGGGTGATTGAGCCCTCCAACAGTACTTGGTTCTGCCCAATAGTTTTGGTCCCCAAGGCTGCCCCACCTGGTGTCACACCTGAAATGCTGTTCTGTGGGCTCAATGTTATCACTAAGATTGACACACATTCCATCCCCGAGCTGATGAGTTCATTGACCAGCTTGGAGCTGACAATTTTCTTAGCACGTTTGAGCTAATGTCTTGGATCTGGCAGATTGTCTTAACCTAGGGGCCACAAGAGAAGTCAGAATTCTCAATGCCAGAAGGGCACTACCAGTTACGAGTTATGCCTTCTGGGTTGAAGAACACCCCAGCCATATTCCAGAGGTTGGTCAACCAGGTCCTGGCTGGGTTGGATAACTTCAGTGCTGCCTACCTTGATGACATTGCAGTCCTCAGCCCCAGTTGGGAGGATCATTTGTATCACCTTCAAGAGGTAGGGTAGGGGTGTGTGGTGTACTTGGGACACCAGGTAGGGAATAGCAAGGTGCAGCCCCTCAGCCAAAGATTGATACTATTTTGGCTTGGGGACCCCCCAAGACCCAGACTAAGGTGAGAACCTTTTTAGGTCTCACCAGGTGCTACAGGAGATTTGTCAACGGGAATGGCACCATTGTTGCCCCCTTGACAGAGCTGACTTCCAAGAAGCAGCCCCACCAGGTGATCTGGACAGAGGCATGCCAGACCACATTTGACACCCTTAAGGAGGCCATGTGCACGACCCCGTGGCCTGGCTCCTGATTTCTCCAAGGAATTAGTGGTGCAGACTGATACCTCAGAGCATGGTGTAGGGAGCTGTGCTTTTACAGCTAAAAGAAGAGGGCCTAGATAAACCTGTAGCCTTCATTAGTATGAGGTTACGTCCCAGGGAACAAAGGAGGAGCACAATGGAAACGATTTTGCTGAAGTCTGGGTGCTGAAGAAGCTAAGACCCTACTTGTTTGGGACTCACTTCTGGGTTCAGACAGACCACAGACCCCTCAGATGGTTAATGCAGATGACAGGTGAGAATCCTAAACTTGTGAGGTTGTCCATCTCTCGATAGGGAATGAACTTTATGGTGGAACAGCGCCCTGAAACAGAACACGCCAACGCTGATGGTCTTTCCAGGTTCTTCCACCTTTGTGATATGAACTCCCAAGAGGTTGGGTAGCTCTCCCCACTTTCAGCTAGGGTGGACATTTGTTAGATCTGGCATCTTTTGGCATGGTTTCCCCTATCTTTTTGCCTCTGACATCTGTGTGCTGTATTTCGTTTTCGCTGGTGTTAGGGCTCTGGGCACTTTACCACTGCTGACCAGTGCTAAAGTGCAAGTGGTCCCTGTCTAAAATTTAATGTGCTCCGGGTGTGCCCAGGGCCTGTAAATCAGATGCTACTAGAGGACCTGCAGCACTGATTATGCCAACCACATGAGTAGCCTTGCAAAGCTGTCTTCGACCTGCCACTGCAGTGTCTGTGTGCCCAGTTTTAAAGTACACCCACTTGCCAGGCCCCAACCTTCCCTTTTATTACATGTAAGGCAATCTGAAGGTAGGCTCAAGATAGCTCCATGGGCAGGGTGCAGTGTATTTAAAAGGTAGGACATGTACTGTTGTGTTTTACATGTCTTGTTGGTGAAATACTGCTAATTTAATTTTTCACTACAGTAAAGCCTATGTCTCCCATACGTTAGCATTGGAGCTGCCTCGCAACATCTTACAGGTGTATCTGCTATTTGGGAGCTGATAGAAAATTGGACTCACAATCTAAAAGCACATGTTTTAGAAAGTTGGCATTTTCTTACTTTACCATTCTGTACCTCTGTCAGAATGACAGTTGGGCTGTTTGTGCATTCACTCTAGACAGTCACACAAAGGGAGCTGAGGTGTACCCTGCATATCCTGTTGACCCATCATCAGGCTTAAGGGTCTTCCTGAGCTAGAGTTGTGGGAGAAGTTGAGATGTATACCTGGATAGGGCTGTACCTATCCTCACACAAAGAAGTCTTAAATCCCCTGTAGTGTGTCTGAAGCCAGGGTAGGGAAAAGCAAGGTCTTGTGCACTACAAATACTTTTCTTTGAAGTTTGCCTACTTCATAGGCTGAAATAGGCATAAGTACTGGACCTGTGACACCATATACTCAGAACACGTCTGGGTTGAGGACATTCTGCCAGGTAGAAGAGCTGGACTGCTGTCAGAAGGGACTGCCAGTTTGCTGTTTGATTTGCTGTGCTGGCCTGCGGCTTGCTGCTTATGTCCTGAAAGTGAAAGGACTGGACATTGCTTTCTACATCCTGCTTCCAATGTTCTTCAAAGGCTTGAATTGAGATTGCCTCCTATTAAGAAGTCTCAGGGCCATCAAAGATTTCACCTGCGCTCACCTGAATTCTGCTGCTGTGATACTCTGCCAAATGGTGCCAAATCCAGTTGCTGCACCTTGGAAGTGAGTTCTGGTGATACAAAGAAGACAATCCATGCATCAACTCCAAGCATCATTTGGAGTCTGCGCGGCACCACCAAAACTCAAAGGGGGATATTCTCAAGAACGTGTGATAACTACCGCAAAAATAGCTTAATGCAACTCTTCACATCGCAGTCTATTGCGGGAAAATAACACCGTGGTAACGTGGTATTCCCAAGCCGGCGGTACCATGCGATAGGCCCAGGATAATGCGTCAAATGTCCGCGATACAGTCAACGTGCCACCGCAAAAATGTGAAACACGAACGTATAAAAAGTATCAATGAGGCCAATCGCGATACAAAAGCCAGTGAAAACCAGCCACAGGCCTGCAAATCCCACGCGTCATGCGGGAAAATGCACCATAAAAGCAACGGGAAAAAAAGGGAGGAAAACAAAAATGTGTAGCACCATGGATTTACCCGGACCAAGTGCAGAGGCCAAAGCGAACCCCACAAGCCCCACAGACCACCAGCAAGCAACAACGGGGTTCGGGAAGGCCAAGGAGAAGAGTGAGAGGAAGACGGGTTGCAGTCCACAGGAAAACCAGATCAACATCACGGAGGTGACAGAACACTACCATCAACTGACACAATTAGACCAACGTGAATGCAGTTGGAGTGTCGAGGAGGGCAATGGAGGAGGCCATGAGGTGCTGGCATGATATGAAAAGCCAAACCAAGCACAAACCTGTTGCCAACAGGAAGGCAGCAACAGCGACAGGAGGTGGGAGTCCTGCGCCACAGGAGGAGCAGGAGGAAACGGGAGCCACAGTCATCAGTGTGGAGACGCTGCACAGAGGTGGGAGTCCAGACACAGTTCGAAAGGTCCTGACACAACATCAACAGGGTGAGTAACGACAATGGACTGGGGGAATGGGGGGAGATGGGCACAATGGCACACATGCACCATGATGTGTAGCACACTGCACACCCACAAAGACCATGGATCATGTCCCTCATCCCCGTGGCACACTGCAGCACACACACATAGCAATAACAGCACATCTACATTGACGACAATGTGGCACAAAGTGCATCACCTACACTGCATAACAATGCGCTGGAACAGGCCAACCACATCTAACAGAGAAGGAAACTGTGATAAGGAAATGTGCGCGTATAACCTCACATCCGTCATGTAGTCCAAATGTCCACTGTCCCGCATTAAAATCCAGCACCTCCCAAACAGTCACAATGTACATAGTCATAGTCTGCAAGTAACCAAGAACAATGCGCCAACATACATGTCAACACAATGTCAACATACATTTCCCCTTCACATTGCAGAAGGACAAACAAAACCTCCAGCAGAGCAGACCAGGCAACTCACTAGTGATGCTGGAGAGGACCACCACACCTACAACACCTCCACCCCACAACAGCTCATGGACATCTCAGGCAACCCACCACCAGGACCAGGGCAGCCAAGCTACATAGAGGAGAACCCAGGCCCTGCACAGACCACACAGCAGGAAGCACCCGCCAGCACAGCTGGCTCCCAACACCTCACCGAGCTACCCATGGCATTCGAATGCAAGGTGTCAGGATGCCAAACGGAGGTGGCCGAACTAGTGCAGGTGGGGTCCAAACCCATGGAATACGAACTAGATCACATGTGTGGGTGTCTAATTCCCCTCAGGGACCACCTACACCACACAACGGAGACCCACACTGTGACAGAGACACATGCATTTGCACATTTCCAGTACTAAACCACGCCCAGAGGCCACATGTACAGTGACGCCTGTGCTGGATGTGTGTGGGGTGAGTGTAAGCCAGGTTTGTTCTGGCAAAAACCTGAACAGTGAACAGCAGTAAAACGGAAACAGAAAACACCAGCATAACAGAGACAACTGCGGAGCATCATGGAAGTAGCCGGAGCAAGTACAGAGGTCACCCAATATGCAAAAAGAAGTGACCGTGAGTTGAAGTGCACTGAGGTTTGGGCACCTGGAGTGCCGAGCAGGGTATCAGGCAGATAATGGCATCCACCACAGGTGCGAGCAACTCCTTTAGTCTGCCAGTACGACTGTATCCAGGGCCGGCTTTAGAGCGGTGCGACCGGTGCCACCGCACCAGGTGCTGACTCTCCGAAGGGACGCCGTGCTTGAAAGTATTTTATGGTTTGTTAAAAGCACCTGCTGCTGCATTGCTGGCCTCCTGCAATTTTCATACAATAAAAATGTCAAGATAACTGCGGTTATTGATGTTCTTCCTGGAGAGAGAAGGAGTTTTGTCTAGCAGACGTTTTAACTCATTTTATGGTAGCACAGAGGGCTAATATGCCTGCTGCAAAGAATGTGTACCATGTAGATCCGAAAGTGCATATAGTTTAAATAGGTCAGTCATTTTGTCAGAGAGATCCTTTAGTTACTAACAGTGTAGATGTTAAAATGCTAACATGGAACAGTTAGCTAATAACTGTAAAAGAGCTGCATGCAAACTGCAAGGTATAAATTACAGCATTATAATTTTCTCCTCTGTCTTTCGTTAATCTAATGTTTCAAAAAGGGTTCATTTCGGTAAACAAAAGAAATCCGTATTATTAAATGTAACCCCAAACCATGGGATTATGCTAAAGATTCTGAGTCTGTGCTTCTTCAGATCAAGCACTCTTAAACTAAAATGTCTACCAGTATGGATGGCATGTGATTCACATTGTAGTCTTCTGGCTTATGAAACATTTCCTATACATTAATTTACGCACCTTTGATTGACTGATTGTCTCTGTGTAATATGTGTGTGATGTAAAGTGCTCTGACACCCTACATTGGTATAGGAGGCACTATTTAACTAATTAAAAAAATAATCTGAGAGAGAGTGGTTACTGAGACTTGAGGGGGCACTGTTAAAGGATGGTAGTGAGGGAGTCTGTGGGGGGCACCAACAAACATTGTCGCACAGTGCGCCACCAGTGCTAAAGCCGGCCCAGACTGTTTCGACTCTCGCAGTTGGTGGTTGGAGGTGGACCTGGCGGTGGTGGCGTGTGCCTTCTGCGGTGATGGGTCGTCTGGGCCGGTCAGGACTCGATTTGATGTGTGAGCCCTGGTGTAACCCAGTTGAGTCCGGAGGCAGTGGACAGCGCAGGGCCACATACACATGGCGTTGAAGACCCCAATGCCATCGTCTCAGAGGCCATCCAATACCTCAGGAGCCAGGGTTCCTGACTTGAGCTGCACAGAATGAGTGGCCCCGGATGCACTGTGGCCGGCACAGGCACACCGCCACGGGACCGTGACTTGCGGTGCAGTGAGATGGGCCACACGAGCTGAGTGGGTCCTCATCGATGTCCAAGGTCAATGTGGTGGAGGGTTGCAGGGGACAGTGGAAGGTGTCCTGCAGGGCATGATGCAGAGGGTGGAAGCCGTACGGAAGCAGCTAATGGAGGAGTTGAATGCCACTGCCTCGTTTTTGCCACAAAGTCATTATCACCGACATGATGGTGACGACAACCCCCAGTCCATGGACTCAGTCGCCACCAAAGTTCAACCAGAAAGTGTCCATGGATCTCGGGGAACAGACTTAGGGTCACCGGAGCTGAAAGGAGATGCTATGATATCAAGTCAGCCATAAATGATTAAAGACTGAGTTCAAAATGTGTGACCTACTCGACCACAGTGTAGGTCCAAGGCAGCGGTCAGCACGGGCCAGACGCGGTTCAGCGAGCTCCTCCTGGAATTCTAACACACGACGTTGACATGGCATTTGGGGGTGGCTTGTGATTGACGGAGGTAAAAGCACCAGAGCTGAGCGGGTGTTCAGTCTGCGACGATGATGTGTCCTGCCTGGTATGGACTGGATTGGATTGGTGTAAGGCCTGCTGGACTGCATTGTAGGCCGGAGGCAGCAGTCATGGCCCACAGCCACGTGTCTTTGGCCAGTGATGCACAGAGTTAGTGACACCAGGGCAGTTGTCGGTAGTGTTCGATCACCTCCGTAACTATGTTCTTTTTATCTCCTGCCTGAAACGCGTCATCCTCTTACACCTCTCCTTGCATGCAATATTATGTACTCTGCCATTGAAAAATCAAGACTCAGTACCAAATGTATGACCGACTCAAGTGCAGTGTGGCCCGAGGGCAGTAGTCCGCATGGACACACAGACACGTGTGGTTGGAATGCTATACACAGACTTGGTGTCACCACATCGAAGGAAGTATAGTGAGATAAAAGCAGCCATAATTAATGTTCTCTGCCATAGTGTAATCAAGACTCAGTTCCAAATATGTGACCTATTAGTCCGCTGTGCATGCCGGTGGAGTACGTCGAGGAGAAGGGAGTACTGCGGGCCTGTGTCACGGAGGCCGTGATGGTCTGAGGAGGCTGCCAGGGTAGCGTCACTCTGGCTTGGAGCTTGCACCGGCATGTGGTGGGCCCTCTTCGACACACACCGATGTCCGCAGGTGTGCATTGAGGCCTGAGTGCACAGGGCCTGGCAGGACTGGTACAGGGACCAGCGGGCCAGGGTGCAGCAGGCACACAGGATCGCAGGCAACACCGCTCACGGCGACGGCGTTGGCCTCATGGCGGGGTGATGGGCGCCGCCCTGCCAGAGACGTTGAGCATTCCGGAAGAGAAATTCGCCGACAGCTACGTGCTTTTTATTCACACCCCTATGCTGGCCTGGCGTGAGCCAGGCCAGCCCACTCCGCTCATGCTTACCGGGGAGACGTAACAAGCTACATTTCCGGGATCTTCCCCACAGGTTGGGGTGACATGGTTGCGTCCACTGTCCGCTACACTCAATTCACCAGCCTATGTCGACATGGATATGTGTGTGGTCTGCATACTGCAGTCTGGCCATCACATCCACTTGGCATTGTGTACATTCTCATTCATTGGTCACTTGCCTCCTTCGCACATGCCTGGTCCCCACCTCTTCCCACAATCTGTTATCGAGTGGCTGAGGTGCCATGCAGTTGATGGCCTATGTGCATGGCTGGCCCAGGTTGCCACAGTAAGTCATGCTGTCTTGTCTGGTGGGTGGTCATGTTGTTTGGCATGTTGTATGTGGTTTGTGATGTGTGCATTCCCAGTGTTGTGAGTTGCATGATTGTGGAGTTGAGGTGTGTGGTGTGTTCATTTGGTGCTTGCCAATGAGCAGCGCATTTCCGTAGGTGCCAGCCTGGAAGTGCCAGTTGATTATGGACTGTCGGAAGATGTAGGACTCATGGAATCTGCATGGGTGGTTGGTGTCGACGTTGGTGGAGATTCCCCGGTGGTCCACTATTGCCTGCACAGTGATGCAATGTGTGTGCTTTCAGGTAGCGGATATTGTGTGAGGTGTTGCCAGGGAGCACAAGTAGGACATGTGTGCAGTCAATTGCCCCCTGACACATGCAGGAAGGCAGCTATGACGTAGACGCCTTGCTTGGTCTCCAGCTGTTCATGCGCAGTGTGGGGGGAGTATGGGTACTGGGGTACCAAGCTGATGAGGACATCCGAGACAGTTGTCATGGACTTGGATTGTGCTGGCTGTGAGACTCATCCGACTCTGGCATTTGTTGGTTGGAAGGTCCCAAGTACAACAGGTGCAGCACAGCCAGCAGCTTTGTCTGCAGAGCGATGTTAGTTGTCCGCTGTGTTGGTACAATCAGCCTGTGGGAAATGGTGGTCAGGATGCGTAGGATGGTTGTCCTTTTGAGCCTGTGGTGGGCAATGACATTCCCTGGTGTTTCTGTCTGTGAGGTTGGTGCCTTTTCAGGAGGTCGCTGTCTTTGTCTGCGCTACCTCAGTGTTGGTCCGGGAGGGGGGCGGGGGGGTTTTGGGGGGGGGTCCTGGGGGTGGTGGCGTAGGGTGTTGTGACCCTGTTGGGGCTCCAAAATGCATGATCAGTGGATCCATGGCATTTGTTGTTCTTCAGGTGTGGCTGTGATCTGGGCTCCCGTTTATGGTGCCGGTTGCAGTCCGACTTTGCACCAGGTCAGAGCAGGTGTTCATTTCCTGCTGCTAACTTACCTAATCACATGTTTTGTGATCTTATCGCAGATCAGGCTGGTCATTGAGAATGTTGAGGTGTGGAGCTGTCGCTGATTTTTCCTCGGTAACACCTACTCTGCATCACATTAGCGATAGTTGCCCGAAAACTGGTGATATGGGCTGTTAGCACAGGCTTGTGAGTGGGGCGGTAAATTTATCACGACTTTGGCTGAGATAAAGTGTTGATAACTCGGTGATAGCTCCTTGAGAATATGCCCCAAAGCGCAACTTGACTTTTGATGCATCGTCCCTAGACACTGATTTCTTCATTAACACTGTGCCATGGTAAGGAACCGGGGCATCATAACCGAAAACAATGCATTACCTCCCCTTTAGCAGTAAAGAACCGACACATCGCCTGATTTTTGATGCTGCACCTCCCCTGTGCCTCACATCATCTTTGATATTTGATGCATCTAGGGTACTTTTTCTTGATAAAGCACAACTATTGAACTACAACCTTATTTAATCTCTGAAAATTCGTATCTTGATGCGTGTATGCTTGATTTTTGTTGTTTTGGTCTTGTTTTATTCAGATAAATATTGGCTATTTTTCTAAATCCATGTGAAGTCCTTTTGTAGTGTTTTCACTGTGTTACTGTGTGTGTGTGTGTGTGTCTGTGTGTGTGTGTGTGTGTACAAATAATTTACACATTGCCTCTCGGATAAGCCTGAGTGCTCTCTGCCAGGCAACCAATGGGGTGAGCAGGGGTTATCTTAGGTCTGTAACTTATCCTGACTAGATGAGGGTCCCTACTCACTCTAGTCAGGATATTTACTGCCAACTAGAGACTCCATTTCTAACACTTTTCATCTTTCTTTCTTTCTTTTCTTTTTCATTTGTGTTTCCTTCTTTCTTTCCATATTTCCTTCCAACTTTCTTTCTTTTTTCATGCTTTCTTTATGCATTGGTCCTACTTATCAAATGTGTTGACTTTGTATGAAATCTTAAAATGGAGTGAATGCTTGAGACAAGCAGACAGCAGAGCATCCATGAGACGGGGCCAGAAACCTCCCAGTCACCTACACTGATATGGTAATTTGAGGAAGAAGTAATACCAGAGAGACTAAAAGATTACCCTGGCCTCAGCATTGCCTTTGACTGCCTTAAGTCAGTCCTCTAGCAACAAGTGTCCCGAAACTCAAGATTTAAATACACACAATTCAATTATCTTCCCCACACCTACTTGACCCACGCAAGAATAAGCCATATGTACTCAGTGGCCACCAACACCTGACCATGTTGTTCAGCAGCAGAAGCCAGCTTCTTCCATATGGAATGGAGTTGCTCGACTATTAGGTCTTACTTAAATGAGAAAATTGCACACATACCAGACATCCCAGGCAAACAATTAGCCAAGATCTCCTCGCACTGCTTATTAGGATTGACAAAGCTCACCAAAAAACACAGGAAATTAGACATGTTTACTAATTTAGCACTTGTGTTTGCTAAGCATCGCATAGGCCTGTCCTGGAAATCACCCCTCGGCCTCCAACAACACTCTAGCTAAGGAACTTGAAAACCAGTATCCTTGCTTAGCTAGACATACTGCACAAACCAGGCCCAAGCAAAAGGGTGTCGAGGTTGTATGACGCAACCATGCTTCCTTTCCCACGTGTTACTTAACAATGCAGGTGGAACAACGAATGCATCTAAACCACTCATTCCACTTACAATGCAAGTTGTTACAACAACTTGCCTTAGGGGGGCGCTGGACTTTGGAATAGTATAATTTACTATTTCAACTCCAGTTCCCGCAACAGTAGGGAAAGCGTTGGACTTTAAAGTCCATCGCTGATTTACCTAGCGCATGCCGTTGTAACGACTTATGTTGTAAATGGAATGAGTGGTTCAGACGCATTCGTTGTTACTCCCGCATTGCAAAGGCAACGCATTGTTCTGAGGAAGTGGTATTTGCTGTTTTCCAGGGGTCGACTGTTAAAAATAAGCTCTTCACACGTCGAATAGTGTTGATCTGATGTGTAATCAGAAATAAACATGGAAAGGCATCAACAGTCTCCGTTCATCACGACCCCCAGCTCCAGTCTGAACCTTCCCCCACTAACATTCTATATGACATCTCAATATTCTAGCAATAACATTCTAATTAGATTACAACACATCCCCCCTACTTAGAGAAAATAGTAATCAATGTAAATCATGAACATACTACAAAAATGAAATGCAGAAAATAAGCAACAAAAATAAAAATACAATAAACAACACTAACATCTGACAATTTAGCATAACCTGGGCAACCCCTCCAAGTAGATACAACCCAGAGTCACAATTACTGCAACTCATAATCACTGAATCTCTTTGGCACACGTTTCTCTCTTGAAGGACGCATACCAAATGGCACAACACCCCCACTCTCAGGAACCCCACTTCGAGATTCCACACCATTCTCACAACCACCCCTTACAACACCATCGCTGTGAGAGTTTCCGCGATACTTCACTAACCTGGACATGCTCCACATAGCACCAGAATCCACTCTCACGACATTTTTCCTGATAGTCACAATAGTAAAGGGACCAAGGAAAGAGGACTCTCCTTTCAAACAATGTCTAGGATTCTTCACTAATACCTTGTCCCCTACATTCCACTTCCTGCACTTAACCCTCATCCTCAGATCATAATCAGCCTTGTACTTATGCTGATACTCCAAAACTTTACCCCGACAATCCTCTCTGCTCACCACAGGCCCAGAGGACACAGGCAACCAAAAAGGATTAAGTTTCGACGTAGCCTTTCTGCCCCTCAAGACTTCAAATGGCGAGACCTGAGTAACCGCATTGGGTGTGGTACGATGCGCCCACCACGTGTCTCTCAAAACCCCACTGAACGAAACCCTCGAAGTCAATGCCCGTTGAGCACAATCTTTCACCATTCTGTTCATCCTCTCAGATAACCCATTAGCCTGTGGAGCATACAATGCTGTCTTTTGATGTACAATACCATGATCTTTGAGAAACTCAGCCATCTCATGGGACACAAATTGCACACCATTGTCCGTGACAAGAAACTTTGGAAACCCCTCCAATGAGAAAACATCCTTCAAAAAGTCAATAACCACCTTTGTAGTCACAGAACTCACACACTTGGTAACCACCCACTTAGAGGTATAATCTACCAGCAAGATAACAAAACGTTCATAAGATGGCAGCAACTCAAAAGGGCCCACAATATCCAAACCTAACTTTGACCAGACCGCATCAGGAACCACAACAGGAGACAGTGGAGCCTTACTAATGACATGTGACTTATCGCTAATGGCACAGGATACACACTCTTTTACCACCTCCTCAACCATACGATCCATCCCTGGCCACCAGTACCGTTCTCTCACCCTAGCCTTCGTAAGACTTCGCCCCAAATGGCCTTCATGGCCCGAGTTAACAATTCTCTCCCTGAACTCAACTGGAGGAATCACCCTCTCACCTCTCATGAGATTACCCCCAGTGAAAGACAAATCATCCCTTACCAGCCAGTAAGCTTTCATTTCCGAATCCAAGGTCTTGCAGTCAGGCCAACCCTGAGTCACCCAGTCTTTTAGTGACCCCAAGGTTTTATGCCTGTTAACCCCCTCAATCCAAGATTCCAAAGATAAGGATGGCTCAACCACCCAACACACAACTTCACTCTCACAACCTCCATTTACTGTGTTAACTGGCAATCTAGAAAGACAATCTGCAGTCTTATTGCTGGAACCTGGTATATATTGCACAATAAAATTATACTCCTGCAACCCCTCACTCCATCGTTTTATCCTAGGAGTAATATGTTCGCTATGTCTGCAAGAGAAGATCTGAACCAGTGGCCGATGATCCGTCCTCACCAAAAATGGTATCCCCCACAAATAAAACTTGAAATGCTGAACAGCCCAGAACACACTTAGAGCTTCCCTTTCTATACACGAATAATTGACTTCCGCATCCCTAAGTGCTCTTGAGGCAAAAGCCACCGTCCTTTGCTCACCATTAACCACTTGGGATAGAACAGCTCCCAATCCCTTAAGACCGGCATCTGTAGTCAAGATCGTTTTGTTATTAACATCGAAATGACCAAGAGTCGGCATCCTTCCAATCTCCTTTTTGACAACCTCGAAAGCTTCCTGACACTCCTCTGACCACGCAAAGATCGACCCCTTTTTCAGCAAAGCCCTGATAGGTTCAGTTACACTCGCAAACCCTCTGACAAATTTGGAGTAAAACTCAGCAAGCCCCAGAAACGATCTCACCTGCTCCTTGTCTTTTGGCACAGGAGCTTCAATCACACTCCGCGCAAGTTCAAGCTTGGGCTGGATTCCTTCCCCCGATATTAAATGACCTAGATATGTGACAGTGTGAACACCAATACGACATTTTTCCTTTTTCACAGTCAACCCCTTTTCCTTAAGTCTCTCCAAAACCTCCGTCAAAGTCTCATTATGTCCTTCTATATCCTTACCATAAATTAATATATCATCTTGAAAGAACAATATATTCTTCACCTCACCCAGCACCTTCTTCATTATTCTTTGAAAGCACGCCGCAGCTGAAGCCAACCCAAATGGCATCCTTAAGAACCGATAGGCTCCAAGTGGTGTCACAAACGAGGTGAGATGCCTCGAATCTTTATGCAAAGGAATCTGGTGGTATGCGGAGGACAGGTCTAACACACTAAAAATGCACGCCCCCTTAAGCATACTCAACGACTCAGAAATATTTGGCAAGGGTTGCCTGTCCACCCAGATCCACTCATTCAGGCTTCTCAGGTCAACACACATCCTGACCCCAGCACCACCGTCCTTCGAGGCCAAAACAACGGGCGCCAACCACTCTGAAGCTTCAATCTCCTCAATAACAATCTATCGAGTTCAGTCTTGAGAGGTCCCATCATCATGTTGGGTACCCTTCTCACCTTATGAACACAAGGCGTGGCTCTGTCCTTAAGAATGATCTGGTGCTCAAACCCTTTGAGGCAGCCCAACTTATCGGTAAAGACCTCAGGAAACCTCCTAATACATTCATTACCTTGCTCACTCCCAAACCCGCACCTGTCCTTATCATCAACCAACATGACCTGATCTTTGGGATCTTGGGCACTGGGATTGAGCATAATCCCCAAATCCCTTTGATGTCTCCATCCCAACAAGTTATTGCCCCGTTCAGCCACATACACTTTCCCCACCGTATCACGTTCCTTGAATCTGATACAAGCCTCAATATTTCCTAAAACATTAATTTTAGTACCTCCATAGCTGACTGGATTAATATCTGGAGGGAAAAGCGTGACACTGTCCAAGCATACCACTTCATCCCATTGTTTGTTTCCAATCATCGTGAAAGGTGATCCCGAATCAGCAAGTACTAAAAACTCATAACTATCCACCAGGATCTTGCATTCAGGCATAGATAGTTTTCCAGCGTCCACTCCACCACTCTCCTCATCAACATTTAGGATTATAGTACGCACCACCTCAGTTTTCTTTTCCCCAACTCTGGTAGACTTACACACACGAGCATAGTGACCCTTGACCCCACATTTCATGCAAATGGAGTCCTTTGCATAACAATGAGGATAGTTAGAAAAGTGACTCGTGCTTCCACACCTATAACACTTAATTTTGGGTATTTCTCTACTACCCTTTTCCCCATCATTCTTAGTGACGTGAGAACTTAAACGATCTTCACTGTCTTGTTTTGCAGGAAAATTCTTCAGGACACCACTAGCAGCCTTTGTATCCTTGTGAGAGGTCTTATACTTCTCAGACACTTTAATCTTAGCCACATTTTCTGAATCTACTGAACTCTCTTCTCCCGTTAAGGCATGAACATCACTCGTATTCACTTTCTTCCCCTCACCCCTCACATTCATCTCTTTCACCCAAGAGGTAGTATTCTCCATCCCCTCCACTATTGAAACTGCCTCTACCAAGGTTGGATTCTTTGACAATAATTTCTCTTGTACACGTGTGCTATTCGTGCACCTCACAAGCTGATCCCTAACCAAAGAATCAGAAAGGTCACCAAACTCGCAAGTTCTGGCCAAGGTTTTGAGAGAGGCTATATAGCTCTTGACACGTTCATTACTACCTTGAGTCCTGGTAAAAAATTTGTGTCTCTCAAGTACCACATTTATACGTGGACCAAAGTACCCTTCCAGCATTGCCATGGACATTTCATATACATCGCTAGCTTCACCCTCAGCTGATCCTACTGGAATGGGATCAATACTATCGTAAATGTTACGCCCCTCAACTCCTAGATTATGCAGTAAAATGGCTTGTTTTCTTACTGCTGAAAACTTTTCTCCTCCTATTGCAACAATATAAGAATCAAATAGATTTCTCCATCTCTTCCAGGGTAAAATGGGATCTCCTTTCTCTGATAAAAATGCCGGTGGTTGGGACATGCTAGTTGGAGTAGCCATTATCAATCGAATCTAGATTAAGCAATTAAATAATATAGGCAAAATAAAAGCAAGTCTTGAATGATATATGAAATAAAATAATAAACTAACACAACAAAAGTAGTCACCGTTGTCTAGAAGTCTTGAATGATACATAAAAATAACAAACTAACAGAATAAAAGTAGTCACCGTGGTCCAGAAGATTTCATTAAATCCATCTTAATATTCCTACAGGAGTTGTTGTATGTTGTATATAGTCGGGTCCATATATGGAAACAACTGGAAGTATTTGATGAAAAGATGCCGCAATTTGTCGACTATCCGACTTTCCGACTTTCCGCTCTAGTTCAAAAGCCTCCGTGTTTTACTTCACTTCCGTAGTGAATAAAGAATAAAAAAAAAAATGGCCGACACGAAGAAACGTAGTGCGTGTCCTTCGCGTGATGACATCACCTACATCTGCATATGCCAAGCCTCGGCGCTTGCACGCGAGTGGATCGTCGCGAGCGAAGAATGCCACACAGTTCAAAAACGGCAGAATTTGCAACGGCAATCGTAAGTGCTACGGAGACAAAATCTCATTCTTTCTTTCTTTTCTTTTTTTTTTTTTTAAACACACACGGAGATCCGAGTGAAGACAACACTCACCAAAGTCTGAAGGTCTAAGCCACTTCGAAATAGTCCCAATACATTACTCTCGAAGTCTGATTTGTCGAAGTCAGGCCGATATTCATTCGTGGGTTGATAAGTCCTCAGGGGAATTGATGCCTCATTTCACTTGTCCCCAATCAAGTAAAATAGTCGCTTGTCGCCAGTGTTAAAAATAAGCTCTTCACACGTCGAATAGTGTTGATCTGATGTTTAATCAGAAATAAACATGGAAAGGCATCAACAGTCTCCGTTCATCACGACCCCCAGCTCCAGTCTGAACCTTCCCCCACTAACATTCTATATGACATCTCAATATTCTAGCAATAACATTCTAATTAGATTACAACACATGGGACATCGACTCTTGACCCTTGAACCAGCCAGGTCATTCTACAGTTCCAGGGGGGTATCGGCGGACCGGAATTCCTGACGGGACTGCGAGGTCCAGGGTGCACGCCTACAATCTCCACGAGCACACCTGGAGCCTCTTCCCTGCCCCGCCCCCGCTAAACTCACGCCTCGCGGCCCCCGCTTCGCGGGAGCCGCTCGGAGCCTTGTGTATTTATAGCCAGCTCCTGGAGGAGCACGGTGGGACATCGACTCTTGACCCTTGAACCAGCCAAGTCATTCTACAGTTCCAGGGGGGTATCGGCGGACCGGAATTCCTGACGGGACTGCGAGGTCCAGGGTGCACGCCTACAATCTCCACGAGCACACCTGGAGCCTCTTCCCTGCCCCGCCCCCGCTAAACTCACGCCTCGCAGCCCCCGCTTCGCGGGAGCCGCTCGGAGCCTTGTGTATTTATAGCCAGCTCCTGGAGGAGCACGGTGGGACATCGACTCTTGACCCTTGAACCAGCCAGGTCATTCTACAGTTCCAGGGGGGTATCGGCGGACCGGAATTCCTGACGGGACTGCGAGGTCCAGGGTGCACGCCTACAATCTCCACGAGCACACCTGGAGCCTCTTCCCTGCCCCGCCCCCGCTAAACTCACGCCTCGCGGCCCCCGCTTCGCGGGAGCCGCTCGGAGCCTTGTGTATTTATAGCCAGCTCCTGGAGGAGCACGGTGGGACATCGACTCTTGACCCTTGAACCAGCCAGGTCATTCTACAGTTCCAGGGGGGTATCGGCGGACCGGAATTCCTGACGGGACTGCGAGGTCCAGGGTGCACGCCTACAATCTCCACGAGCACACCTGGAGCCTCTTCCCTGCCCCGCCCCCGCTAAACTCACGCCTCGCGGCCCCCGCTTCGCGGGAGCCGCTCGGAGCCTTGTGTATTTATAGCCAGCTCCTGGAGGAGCACGGTGGGACATCGACTCTTGACCCTTGAACCAGCCAGGTCATTCTACAGTTCCAGGGGGGTATCGGCGGACCGGAATTCCTGACGGGACTGCGAGGTCCAGGGTGCACGCCTACAATCTCCACGAGCACACCTGGAGCCTCTTCCCTGCCCCGCCCCCGCTAAACTCACGCCTCGCGGCCCCCGCTTCGCGGGAGCCGCTCGGAGCCTTGTGTATTTATAGCCAGCTCCTGGAGGAGCACGGTGGGACATCGACTCTTGACCCTTGAACCAGCCAGGTCATTCTACAGTTCCAGGGGGGTATCGGCGGACCGGAATTCCTGACGGGACTGCGAGGTCCAGGGTGCACGCCTACAATCTCCACGAGCACACCTGGAGCCTCTTCCCTGCCCCGCCTCCTACACGCCCCCTCTCCTGTAGTAAGGGCCAAGTAAACACGCGCTAGCGGTACGCGCGCGGTCGCAGCTCGGACGAAGACCGGACAAAGAGCGGGCCGTTTGAGGCCGTTAGAGGACGGGAGAGGTCGGGCCTGGGCCACTCCCCCTGGATTTTCCAAACTACCAGTAGACACAGAGGGTCACTACTGGTACGTGTCTGCAGGGATGCCACCAATTGAAACCAGAAGCAAAAGCGCCATGGCTGGCGCATCGACCTCCAAGGGTACACTGGATAAATACTTTGTAAAAGCTGGGTCGTTGCTAATAGAGGACATTACGTTACTGGAAAGACGAATCTCTCAAGAACTGGACTGGGTGCGGAGATCGTCCATGGGTCCTCTGGCACAGGCAAAATCTCCTGTGGTAAGCTCTGAACTGATTGTGTTGGACACAGGGGGGGAGGGCACAGGGGGGGATGGCACGAATAATCTCACTAGGTCCCCAGATATATTAAATTACACCTCTCAGTCAAGTCGAAAGGACCTTAGTGACTCTATTGATTTCAGCATGTTAACCCTCCCGCCTGCTCAACCCCCTTCTAAATCTACAAATCAAAGCCCTGTGACTAATAGGGATAATCCCAACTCTATAACTGCTAAAGTGAACAAGCAAAAGGGGATTAGAGAAGGAGCTATCCCTAAAAAGAGCGGAGGAGCTAAGACAAGGAGGGTGCGCAAATTAACTTCCACAAAACCTTGCACCAGCTTGCCAACAAAAAGCTCCGTTTTGAATAACAGGGAAATCTTACAAAAGGGCAGAGCTGGGCATAGCAGCTCCGTAGTAACAGGGGAGACAAACAACCATCCCGATCTAAATCCATGTGAGTCTGTTGAAGAGGACATTACCCTAGCTGACATCGGCACCCTTATCAGGAAACTCCTTAGCCCACTTGAGGAAAGGCTGATAAAAATAGAAGCTAGGTTGGTGGTTATTGAGAAATCGACAGTACAACTAGCTGATAGTTTGAAACCAGCAAACAACGGGGGAACAAAGGGTCTAAACGGGGTTGCAAAAATTGGCCGCCCTCAGCTTAATAACCAGGCCAAAAGCCCCGCACACCCAATACAGCAGGCACTACCCACCCCGCCGACAAATACCAATACAAAATCGAGGGCAGTCGTTCAAAATAACCACACAGACCAGCTCAATCACCCATCCTCCCCTCTAACAAGGGTTAGCAGATCCGGGCAAAGCAATCCCGCCCCCAGTGAACTATTGAATAAGGTGGATCCTTTGGGAGAGGGAGCGAAGAAGAGACCAAACCCTGGGTTAATAAACCTACTACCAGAGGCAGCCCCATATACCGTTGTACTGGTAGGAGTGCCAGAATTGAACGCTTCCACTAATGAATCTACTCTTTCCCTTAAAAATAAGGTGATCAATTGGTTATGTGCCTTTAGACCGCTACCTGAAGGTATTTCCAGCCCCGTTCTAATGGTACGAAGGGTCTCGTGGCTGGGCAGTCTAACCAAATCTATCAACGGTGACTGTATCATAGTCAATTTTAAAGACCCAAGGACAGTCCGTTATATTAATGGTTGGGCTGCAACTGAAGAGGGAACGACCATTCAATCCCTGCCCCTCTCCTTCTTCTATCCCCCACGGACATACGATAGGGAAGGCGAGATTTGGGAGACCCAGATGCAAAGACAGGTTGGGTGGGGAGCCCAAAATGCAAGGGGAATCTTTCACCACCCTAGTAGACAGCACCATGGGCACCCCGATCCGAACGCAGTCCACTCCCACCCAGAGAGATTGGGAGGGGGTCTTTTCAGAGGATGGAGAGCATCATCCAACCTTAGAAGAGAGGAGTCTGCCCACCACACTCCCAACATGGCCGAAGAGGGCTGGGAAATTTATCATGGGAAAGGAGGCAACTGGGGTGCAGGAGAGCACAATTATCCCTCCCGGAGGCCCCACCGCCAATTCCATCTTCCAACCTGGAATAGCTACAGCACTTTAGAAATGGTCGATTGACTGCCCGCAGACCGCAGCGGGAAGTCTAATCCTGCAGCACAGGAGATTGAGGATGAAATAAACCAAGAACTAGAGCACCCCACTGACCTGGAACATCACGCCCCCCTGAGTAACCCCACCAGCAATACATCCCAGGATGCAAAGGGACAAATAAGTATGCCTCTATTGCATAGGGAGATCTCGAGCAACAATAAAGGGAATGATTGTACCAGTAATATCTCCCGGAGTGACAGATCTTTGCACTCAAAATTTTATCGTGGAACGTTGCGGGTTTGGGAAACAAGTCTGATTGTAATGAATGGATTGAATATATTGTTACCAAAGACCTCTGTATGTTTCAGGAAACTTGGGAGAGAGAGGTACTTGAGAGGCAAGGTTTTGCTGTATTTTCCATCCCTGCTAAATGGGGTGGCAGGGGGCGGCCTTCAGGTGGTCTTGAAACGTGGGTTGCTGTCCATTTGGGATGTAAAGCAACACAATTCCCAGTGGCCTCAGATGATATACTAGTGGTTTTATTGGAATGGTCCTACCACTGCAGACTAGCGGTGGTGAATGTCTATTCGAGACCGGTTCCAACCTCGCAGGAATCGCCTACCATTGACAAGCTCACAGATTTTTTAGCTGAACTGCCTCCTGGGTTCCCTTTTATTGTGGGAGGGGATTTGAACTCACACTATGAACCCCTACCCGGTCTTTTAGATGGGGCAAGTCTAGAGGAAGAGGCAAGATGGCATGTCCCATTGATCGAATCCATTCCCCCAAAGGCCTGGAGCCCGCTGGCAGTACAGATTACAGCCCTAACTTTGAGACATGGACTTAGGGCTTGTAACGGCCGAGCCAAGTCTGACATCCCGA
The DNA here is from genome assembly GCF_964204655.1 of Triturus cristatus. NCBI lineage: Eukaryota > Metazoa > Chordata > Amphibia > Caudata > Salamandridae > Triturus > Triturus cristatus. The sequence continues at coordinate 388,675,568 of NC_140590.1, read as the reverse complement.
GTAAACCCACATTTAATCGGAAGGGCAGGGAGTCAAGACTTGATTACATCTTAGTGCAGCTCTCCTCACGGCCACGTGTCGTTGACTTCAAGGTCACCGACAGAGAAGATAGCGACCACAACGCCCTAGAACTGGATTTTCTTCTCCCCGGCCGGGGTCGTGGGGATGGGGAAGGAGAACATCACAAGATACACCCCGACCTGGTTGTAGAAAATAACAGGAGAAGAATTAAGTGGGAAAAATTAGTAACATGCGTAGACAAGTTACCTCGGCTTTATAATAGCCTCATTCCCACTTTGGAAAAAATGGCGTTCTTGGGTGTTGAACCTAGTACAGGGGCCAATAACAATCAAATATGGCTACTCCATGAAGAACTCGTAAAGACCCTATCTTCGGAGTTATTCGATAATGGTCCTAGGAGGGGCAGAGGAAGGAACCACCCTACTTGGTTCAATGCGGCGTGTCGCAGGGCAAGGAAGGATCTCTTGTCTAGTATCAAGAACCGCAACGGCAGGTCGGAGATACAAAATAAGAGACGCGAATATAAGAAATTAATTACTAATGCCAAGCTCGAGTGGGACCAGAATAAATGGGAGAGAATTGCAAGTGCTCTAGCCTCTATGGACTCGCGGAAGTTCTGGAGAATTGTGAATTCTGGCTCTGAGGAACTTGTCTCGGCTATAGAGCCAAATATTTCTCCAAAAGCCTGGCAGGAGCACTTTCAGTCACTATATTCAGAGGTGCCAGGCAACGGTAGCACTAGTATTATTCGGCAGGTCCATAATTGCAAGGAAGGGGATCCATTTACTATAAGGGAAATCCAGCTTGCTATATTAGGCTTGTCAGCGGGAAAGGCACCTGGTCTGGACGGTCTCCCAGGTGACCTCTTCAGGCAAGAACCAGATATATGGGCCCCTTATTTTATGGTGTTGTTTAATGCGATCTTAAAGGGCATGGAAATACCTTGTACTTGGCTGGGCGCAGAGGTGGTCCCGATTTTCAAAAAAGGCTCCCCCCTGCTCCCATCCAACTACAGACCCATTAGCTTGATAGACGTGTCGCAAAAGCTTTTTGGGAGGGTTATTCTCGACCGTCTGCAGAATTGGATAGAGGACACCGCTATCATGAGCCCTTATCAGGCTGGGTTCAGGAAGGGGGTATCCCCCATTGATCAAATTTTTCGCCTTAGTCTCATATATTGGAGGACTGCGCATTTGGAGGGGGGCAGCCTGTACACGGTATTCGTGGATTTAAGGGCTGCCTTCGACCTGGTGCCTAGATCAAAACTTTGGAACGTCCTGGGTGATATGGGAGTCCCGCATGACATCCTAGCCATACTGATTAAATTACACCAGAATAACTTTGCGCAGGTTAGGTGTGGCAGGATGGGAGGCTTAACAGAAAGATTCCCCGTTGATAGGGGGGTGAGGCAGGGATGTGTATTAGCACCCACCCTGTTCTGCCTCTTTGTCAACGGGGTAATCGCCCACTTGTCCAGGATAAATGACATTGATGCTCCAAGATTAAACGGCAGCAGGGTGCCCGCTGTAATGTTTGCAGACGACACCCTGCTGCTCTCCAAATCCCCCATGGGAATTCAAAGGATAGTGGACGGGTTTTTGGAATTTTGTATTGAGAGGGGTTTAGAGATTAACGCCTCCAAGACAAAGTTCATGATTCTGAACCCAACACCTTCAACACGTCCAAACCCCCTCTTAGGTAAGGTGAGACTGGAGAGGGTCACAACATTTGAATATTTGGGGGTTACCCTGAATGAGAAAATGACCTGGGGGACCCATCTGGCTAGGGCAAATTTGAAACTATCGCAGAAGACGGGGGGAATCCTAAGAATGGTGGGTAAATCCATATATCGCCCTCTGGGCCCCATGATACAGATCTATAAATCTCAAGCTCGGGGTTCAGTTGTTTATGGGGCGGAGCTCTGGGGCCACGTATCCACAGATAATTTAACAACAACTGAGAACAGGTTCCTCAGGCAGTTAGTGGCCCTTCCTTCGAGTACCCCACTGGTGCCCCTAAGATTGGATCTAGGCCTAAGGCCAATCGCCGAGGAGCTAGGACTTAAGCCCCTGGCCCTTTGGCGAAGAATATGGAACAGCCAAGACCTCGAGGATTATAGAAAAGAGCTCCAAGAGTTCATGGCCTTACCAATTATTTCTAAAATCCCATGGCTAAAATACATAAAGAGTACATGTGAAAGTCTAGGTCTTTCCGAACTTTGGATCGACCCTCTAAACACATGCAACAGGATTTCTAGGAAGGCACTTTCACAACTATACTATCAGTTGAAATTGTCAAATTGTATAGCCAATACACGGATGGGATCTTTAACCTACGCATTTATACAACTGAAAGATTCCTATAAAATGGAAAGTGTACTGGATGGAATGGGTCCTGTGCTGGCAAGAAAGTTATACTTACAATGGAGATACGGATCTCTCCCACTGAGGGCCTTTACGAGTTCCTGGTTTAGGCCCCCGGGGGTAGAGCTGTGTCCTGCCTGCACATACCCTCATGAGAATGATCTACACGTGACTCTCTTCTGTAAAGCTTATCAAAGAGCGAGGAAATATTGGCTTTTACCTATTCTTAAAAACATGGGCTTTAGGAATTACTCACAGGCATTCAGAATTCTTAAAACTGATTTGTCACCTCCGATCGTTTTTGCATTATCAAAGTATTTGATGTTAATGTGGCATGTTCGATCTCGCATTCTAAAAACAGGGGCCTCTGTATAAAGTTCAAAGTATAACTTATTGGCGTACTTTTTAAGATTATTTTAATGTTTTTAAATGTTTTGGAATATGACATTTTTTTAAGGTATTTGATTGACTGAACCTGTTTTAAATATTGTTAAATGCTCAAAGTTCTTTTTATGTACTCTTATCTTTGATGGTCCAAGAGACCGAGAATAAAGATTGAAATCGGATTACAACATCGACACTCCCAACCAACTGGGAGAGCGATTAATCTGTACTCAAAGCTAAATCTTATGAGTCACCACCCTGAACACTAACCTACAAACCAGTGTCATCCCACCCTCACACCCACCTTCTGAGCCAAGAGAACCTCCTCTCACCCCACCTCACAGAGGGGCAGAACATAACAAAGACACTAATCCTTTGTATGAGGCTCAGACAGTCATTGCAGCACCTCACAGTAAGGAAGTATTTCGATTCAAAGTAGTTCTGGCCAAGCTGTTAACTTCATATACTTGTAATCAAGATAGACCCCTGCTCTGAAATTAAACTCAATTCCATGGTGGGTACAGCATCCTAGACCATTGTGACACTATCCAGAAGCTGTACAGCAAAGACAGCGGAGGCTATAACCATGCAACCATGTCCAGATACCCTATACAGGCTGGTTGCTGTGGAAATGGGAGCAGGAGTTGAAAGTGCCAGCACCACCTCTATCCTCACAATGCAGATAGAAACAGGAAATTGCCTTAGCCTTGGAGAGCCAAGGCCTAAGAAAGTGCCATGTTTTGAACGCATTGGCATATGTATTTGAACTGCCCAGAAGATAGTCTCTAGGTAGGGAGAGTCGTCATCTTTTTCAGGAAAGTCTTACAGCCAAATGTTGACACATTATCACAAGCTAACAGCAAAGAGTAGTTGAAGGCAAGCAGCTATTTAATGTGTTTGTCTATAAGGTAAAACATTAAGCTTTAAAATGTCTTATCTCCTTGTTTTACTCCCCCACTTTGGGGCATATTTACAAGCGCCTATCGCCACCACATAGGGGCCTCGCCTTATTTACAAGGCAGCATTAGGTTACTTAACATGGATTAATGCTGCCTTGCAAGTAAGGCACCCTTTCATGCAACACTTAGCGTGAAAGGGGAGGGCAATGGGTGCTGCAGTGGGTGTTCCGCTGAAACACCCATTGATTTTGACGCTGCCCCTTATTTACAAGGGCAGTGTAAATATGAGGCAGCTCCAAAATTAAGACTAAGGTAAACCTGGTTTTAAACAGGCAAAGCGAGTAGAAATGCATTATAGCTCCTCTTTTTTGCCGTTTACATTTTTGATGCCTTGTGCAGCACACAATAAAACAGCAAATTGCCTATGATTGTTTATGTGCAGGAAGATGACCCTTCCTGCACATAAACTATCACTTTAAAAAAATGCAGTTTGCACCTTGTATGTGTGCTGCATTAAGTAGCTCACACAGGGGCGGCTGGTGACATTTGAAAGTGGCGGGGCGTAAAATGCTTGCAAAGGAAGCAAACGAACGTGTGAGCAGTCGCGAGGGGGGGGGTCAGGCACGGGGGGGTTGTCGCACAGGAGAATAGTGTTTGGGCTGAAGAGACGTGGCTTGCAGTAAACAGCAATAGTGAGCATTGGAATATATTTCTTAAAGGAAGTTAGAATTACGAGAGATAAGGAGATTCTGCTGGCATAGTGAAATGCTTGAATAAAATACCCTGTTTTCCCGTGCCAGGCCAGGCAAACCTGGTTATCATGCACTAATGAGTACTCTACGTCGCAGTCCTTTTTCTTCAGAATACTCTATCGTCCTGATAATAAGAGAGGGGGCCCAGCGGGGAATTGAATTTTAAGTTCAGAAGAACAGAAAAATGTAATTTCCATTATAGCTTCTGCTCACACGTGGCTCAAGCAACCAATGCAAGCTTACCCAACTAACGGTTCATTTTCCCCAAATCCGAATAGCCAAGTGAACAGTTCCTGCCGCAGTTAACCATCTCGTTAACGTGACAGGCAAACGCCGTTGAGCGATCAGGGTTTGCGAACACCAGGTCAAAAAACACGTACGAACATCGTTATATTTCGAAATACCAATGCTATTAATACGCACATGTCTAACACTAAAGACACATTTTATAAACACTACAAACAAGCCTTATACATTTAAAATTAAGAGGGAAAACTTACCTGACCGCCTCTGCTCCTGGTCTGCGTTGGCGCCTCTGCCCTCTTCGAACTGGAACAGCACGTCAGCACTGCTTGGCAACCCCTCAGCCAATCCTGGCGCTGCTGCAGCGCCAGGATTGGCTGAGGGCACAGCCTACTCCTCGCCCGCCGCCTGCCCATTAGGAGACCGAGGGGCTCCTAATGGGCATGCGCAAGTCCGTGAAAACACAAGTGCGCATGACTGGGCACGGGCTAAAAATTAGGTCACCATGCCCACTCATGCGCACTTGTGCTGCAGTGGTGCCTGGTCTGACAATGCATGTCAGTCAACATGACGCCGGACCGCCCACGGTCCGACGTCATGCTGACTGACATGCATTGTCAGTTCTCCCCACCCTCGGCGTCTCTGAACTTAAGTAAACGAAGTTCAGAGACACCGAGGGAGCTGCGGGCGGGTGCGCGGGGGCAGGGGGCATTGCCCCAACGCCCCAATGGACGAACCGCGCCTGAGCTCACATAGAAGTTAAAAAACGGCATTTAAAGATTGTTTATGTGCAGGAAGAGGGACCTTCCTGCACATAAACAATCTTCCCCTCAACATAGGCACCCTTGCACAGTGAATATGGTGCAGCCCTGTATTTCTAAAGTGACAAATTGTATCGTTAGCCCTCTTGGCCTAACGACAAGCTTCACCACTTTATTGTAAGTATGCCCCTTTGTCTCTGTGGTAATTGGCGCTGAGAATAAGTTGAATTATGTATTCATTGATCAAAAACACAGAACCATGTTCATCTCATGCACCAATCCCTCCATAAGCAGGAAGCAAACTAAAATAAAACGAACTGAAATATTAAATAACAAATTAACAGCAGCCATTGGATTGCTAGATGGTAGTAGGCAATGGGGCAGTGGTGATCAGAGTTCAGTTGTCAGGTAAATTTTGAAAGGCGAGGTTTCTGGAACACTCAAGATTTGTGTGCAGCTAGGAGTTGAGTTAGAAGGGGGAGGCAGGCAAAGCTCAAAGCAGGAGAGAGGAGCTATAGTGTGTGATCCATACCTGATGAGGTCGCTCCCAACCAGGAAGCTGGAAAACAAAGAAGCAACATTGAAAGCTCAACTAGATTGTAGAAGGAGAGAAACAAGATGCTAATTGACGCAATCCTATATCATGGCAATTCAACACTGTTGAATGTGGGTTTTGGCAAAGAATAAGCAAAATCACAAAAATCATTCGCTGCTGCTGGCTACTCTTCGGTGTCATGAGTTGATGTTCTTGTTTATCTAAAACATAACTTTTCCACACTTGCTAACAATCTCACTAGAGAAGCGATGGACTCAATAGACCCAGAGCCTGAATTTCCCAGTCCTTCTTGTAAGCATGGACCCTCTGGGAGACAGCCCCAACCCATTGACAGGGGAGCAAGCATGGACCCTCTGGGAGGCAGCCCCAACCCATTGACAGGGGAGCGAGCATGGACCCTCTGGGAGACAGCCCCAACCCATTGACAGGGGAGTAAGCAGGGACCCTCTGGGAGACAGCCCCAACCCATTGACAGGGGAGCAAGCATGGACCCTCTGGGAGGCAGCCCCAACCCATTGACAGGGGAGCAAGCATGGACCCTCTGGGAGGCAGCCCCAACCCATTGACAGGGGAATAAGCATGGACCAGTAAACATGGACCCTCTGGGAGACAGCCCCAACCCATTGACAAGGGAGTAAGCATGGACCCTCTGGGAGACCGCCCCAACCCATTGACAGGGGAGTAAGCATGGACCCTCTGGGAGACAGCCCCAACCCATTGACAGGGGAGTAAGCAGGGACCCTCTGGGAGACAGCCCCAACCCATCGACAGGGGAGTAAGCAGGGACCCTCTGGGAGACAGCCCCAAACCATTGACAGGGGAGTAAGCAGGGACCCTCTGGGAGACAGCCCCAACCCATTGACAGGGGAATAAGCATGGACCAGTAAACATGGACCCTCTGGGAGACAGCCCCAACCCATTGACAGGGGAGTAAGCATGGACCCTCTGGGAGGCAGCCCCAACCCATTGACAGGGGAGAGAGCATGGACCCTCTGGGAGACAGCCCCAACCCATTGACAGGGGAGAGAGCGGGGAGTGCTCAGTCCAGGCCGTACCCAAGCCTAATTATGGATAAACAGAAGACTTTGCAAATCAGGGCTCTCAACTCTGGGGGTGTTGTAGACTGGCTCACCCCTTAAGAAACTAGTTCAGACTCCCCCTGGAATGTTCTACAATGTAGTTATTGCTTTTCCCTTTCTCCCTAAAACTCTCCAAGCATTACACCCGCACATTTACACACACTCAAACATGCGCACAGCATTGTTATGCCAAAAAGAAAGTGAAGCTGCATGTCCACGTTTCCACTCACACAGCTAACATTTTTTCAAGAATAGCATTCATTAAATACGATGTATAATCTCTTGTGATGAATAAATATATTTTCCACGCAAACATCCCACTCACCGAGGAGAAGAGTTGGAAACATGTCTGTACTGGTCAGTCTTCAGCGCTTTGTCTGTGGTGCGCGAGATGCAGTGTTTCCTCAAGGGATCGCCCCGCAAATCGTGGTAACCAAAAGAAAGTAAGATTGTCTCTTTGTCAGCAAGAATGGTTTCCGATCCGTCGCAGCGGTTCCTGGAACAGTGACAAAAGCGAAAGTTGCATTGGGGAATTATCTGGTGTCACTGCGGAGAAATCAAGGGAGCCATATAACACAGCCACATGCGAGGAGCACCAGTGTACAGTGGTGGAAAATAAAAAGGAGCTGGTGAATAAGAGGTAGCTAATTAGCATTTTTCACGTCATTCTCCGAATTCTCTGCAGGGTTTGAGGTGCTTTGTGTATTGCACCAGGGCAGCCCCCCCTCCCCCCCCCCCCTGAAAAAAAGCTCTTCGCATGGCATTCTTCATTATTCACAGGATATCAATGTGTTGTGCATACAGAGTCGAAAGTCATGTGGTGAACATTGCAAGCACAACGTGTGCATCCGGATCATATATACAGTTTGCTGCAAGACATTCTACGCTCGAACCCGAGCCCCTGTGAGCAAATATCACACAAATTGTGAAAAAGCAGAACTTGAATGAAATAGTGTTAACACAATATTTTGGGGTTTTTAAGTGTTCACTCGTGTAGTAGCACCATTGCCTCTATGCTTAGTAATGGCATCTATTTCAGAGCTTATTCTGTCCCCTTCTGCTCCTACCATATTCCCACTCGAGCATAAGTAATTCTTTGGCCAATGTAGCCATCAAGCGCACCACAGTGGTCACGCTCATTGGCTTTATGCACAGGGAGAAAACAAACTCCTAGTTTAAGGGTTTGGCTTCAATTATTTTAAACAATGTCAGCCACTCAACTACGCAGCCATAGAATGGCAGGCTAAAAGCCAATCTTTTTTGGCTGAGAGTGCTCCTGTCATATTGCTGAAGCACTTTTGGAGAAAAAAAATGCCCACCCATTATGAAGGGAATTCTAGATAGAGCTTCTGATTGCCCTGGGTACCCTGGTCTGTAGACCTCTTACCGAAGTCCTTAGCTTTGAGAAAAGGATTTTACCTGAAGGAAAATGTACAGAAAATACTGTGTTTCTTGGCAATGGAGTAGGCACTAGTCAAACAGGATGTGATTCTTCAGACTTGTTCTTCTATTGCTTTGCTCCTAAGTGAGTGACCATGATGTTGCTGTTAGAAAGAACATTAGGCAAAATCACACCATTCATGTGCATATTAGATAAGCTAGAGTGGACCAGAGGTCGCTCGGTGGCACATATTAGGGAGCTAGTTTCTGGAGGTAGCTAGGCCTTGTTTTCCTTATTACGCTTTATGCTTTGTGCGCAGCATTTTTAAATTTTTATGGGGTTACATGGGAGGCCACTGGAGGGCTTCCACGCCTAGCCTTACATGAGCTTGTAAAAGGACTTGTAACTGTGAAATATCAACCGGGTGTTGAGCCTTATCTGCAGTTGCACTTGTTATTGGCGAGGATTTGCATGAACATGTGTTTTTGGATATGAGACTTGCGTGGCATTATTTACATGTAGTGAGCACACGCAAAGCTGCAACATTTTGGGTAGTCTCAAAGTTTTTGCAAACCACTTATCCCCCTAAATACACATCTAAACATATACTGAAAAAGGCAAGGGTAAGTGTTGGGAAAGGACATGGAATACCCGGTTTGGTGTTAGTGATTTGTCCCACTAGAAACGCTTTTCCCTTGGGAAAAAAAGGAAAAAAATGCTTAGTGACACATACTTCCTGCAAGGAAGTTGCATTACTGCTGACAGGCCTATGCATGGGGAACTACAAAACTTGTAGTTTTCCCACTCGTTTTTCTGTCCCTGTACAAAAATCACAAACATATACAACACTCCACATATCACCTACACCTATTATGTTGTTGTATTCCGCAAAAGATTTGGGGGCATATTATCAACGGAATGCGATAATTATCGCAAAGCGCGCTTAGCGCGTCTTTTACTATCGCCGGCTATTGCTGGATTACATCGCCGTGTTAGCGGCGTATTAGCAATGCTTTGCTCAGAGGCAATGTAAAATCCAGCGATAGCGGTGAAAACCAGCAATAGCGCGAGAAATCCAGCGATATTTTGACTGCGCTAATGTAAAGCTCGCAAATAGGCAGATGTGGACTCAGCTTGACAATCCACCTTCCATTGACAAGATGGCTAAGTCAGGTTTTAATCAGGTGTTTAAAACCAGCGATAATCGCGGTTAGCACGACTTTTATTATCGCTTTGCGGGTCCGGGGCCGCATTGGTAATAGAGGGAGGTTGTGTTTGCGACTGTTTCCATGTCGTTTTAGTGAGGAACGCCTACTTTGCATATCATTTGCGATAAATATCGATGACATACAAAGCGGCTGCTATCGCACAGAAACAAGCGCTAACGCATGTTAGTGAGTGGTTGTTGATAGTGTGATAGGAAAATCGCCGCTTTTCCGGCGATATGTGCCAAAAAAGCGGCAAAACTTCTCTTGATAATATGCCCCTTGGTCCCTTGACCTCTCTGTGCCACACTTTCCATATCTTTTCAAATTGAGAGTTCTTAGAAGACACCCATAATTAAACTCTAATAATCAATTGAACACATTTCACCTTGTTATAATTGATCCCTCAAATGGATGTATAAAACACATAGCAATGTTAGAATTGAAGACTACTTGGTGGGTTTTTAAGGTTTCGCCTGCACAGCGCATGCACTGTGCTTGTGAAATCTTTTGTTTATAATATACATCTTAAAAGAGGATAACATCCCGCTCCCTTGCTTACCTTGCTTTTCAAAGGTTCCTGTACTTGCCACTTACCTTTCCTCTGTTTTTATTGGCTGTAGCAAATGGTTCCTCATATGTTTCTCTTATCAATTTCCTGTCGCTGAATTACTGTTTCCATCAGCTTTTCTGGAATTACTTTTTTAAGGTTTTTACCTACGCAGACTGCACGCATTTAAAGCATGCTTTCTCCGATGTCTTTTGTGTAAACGTTTTTATCACACATTTCAAGTAGGTTGTGAGCCAACCCTAAGACTCAAACCAGGCTCCCCAGCTACAAGGTCGGTCATTACACAACATCCTTTGTCCTGCCCCTTCTTTCTATTTTTTCCATTTAACCTGTAGCACTCCAAACAAGTGCATGTTTTTGCAGACTCCCCTCATAACTTATGTTGCTGGCATCCGCCTCCATTCCCGTAATTGCTTGTTATTCTTTTGTATCTTCTCCAGATCATATGTAGCAGCCCATACCACACAGTTCTGAGACTCCCACAGGATCTTTCACATGAGTATCTCATACCTGTTAGCACCACACCAGGAGATTCTTGCCTGATCAATCATTTCTCACATTTATTTGACATTCACCAGTCATCAGCACTTCTCCGGAACATCAAATCAAATCAAAATCAAATCCATGAGCGTTTTTTCACCATGTGTCCCCATCTCCCGGGGGACCATCCATTATTTACTTATTTATTTTTGCCCAGGTTTTTACAGTCATTATGGTCATTATATGAATAATGAGGATATGTGTTTGGATCCTCCCCACCAAGGTAGGGTAGTGTTTCTTCTGGTTCCATTGTAGTTCCTACAAATACTAGAACTATGATGTAATCAATCCTCAGCTATTTGTTTTTTACTATGCCCAAAACACTACTGTAACACTCCCGCATTATTGTTCACTGGCACATAACAATTATATGTCCCCGTGAACTTTTTAAATGAGGTGCGAAACGTGAAGAGCTCCCAATCACAAATGGCGTATATATGGCAGTCAGAGCGCACACACTCGCTCACAGCCCTGTTTATGAGATGCATTTCCCGCACTTTGTAAGTTTAATTGATTTCAGGAGCCTGCAGCTCCTTCACCACAAGATGGCAGTCTGCCAACATTAAAGCTCAGTTTCTTTTTATTTATACATTCAGTCTACCCCAATCCTCGATGGTGTCCATAAAGCATCAGGGTGAGTTTGGGTACCATTGATGTTTTCACACAATGCTGTTTAGCACGCTGCTGGGGGGCCAATGCCAATGGTTGTTTTACTCCCACACTTTTCTCTTCATTTTCAGGGTTAAACACCCATTACGTGGGTCGTTATCCCCAAAGACACAGCGTCTCCCAAAAAGCACAGATCCCTGATGGAGGTACATTTGTACTGGGTGAGTTATTAACCCATTGTATGCCATTTCTTGGCAGTAATTTCATTTCATCATGCCCCCTGTATTCATTCATGCATCTTCCTTTCAGAGCCATCACCTTGCCTAGATTTCACCCCATTCAGGCAACCCTGGGAAAGTTCATTTTCAGGTTTTGCATGCACAGCGCTTGGCTGTGCTTATGATTAGGTTTCATTGCACTGTGTTTGTGAAATCTATTGTATTTAATATAAATCTTAAAAGGGGCTTATATCCTGTCCCCTTGCTTTCCTTGCTTTTCATTGCTTGCCACTTACTTTTCCTCTGTTCCTGTTGTACATCCTGCTCATAGGGGGCATACAATCTGTATACTCTCTGCCGGTGGGAACCTTCCTTACCACCTGTTACTGCACAAAATATTGCCTTTCTCAATAAACAAGTCATAACATTTTTATGGAGTTCCTTTAGATGATATTGCACAACTGCTCAACAAGCTAACACTTAAAAAAAAATATTAATCTCAAATGTGAAATCTAATACATTTAATAATACTTGTTGTTATTTGATATAAATCTGTTTTCCAGATATTTAAAGAAATTCAAATTTGTATATCTGTGCTCCCGAATACTTCATGACTATCTGGTCGTGAATGCACACACCAACAGGAATGCCGTGACTGGCTGGCCGCAACCTAGCAGAAAGTCTAAGCCACCATTTTGTGTAACAGGACAAGGTCCAGAGGGCCATAAATATTTATTCAAAGCAATGGAAAGAGTCAGGGTACAAGTACCCTGATCTCATGGGTCGAATGTAGGGGTGCTTGAGGGACCCCTTATGTGTAAAACAAATTGAAAAATTGCTTTTTTTTTACGTGTGATATTCACAAATGTGTTGCGATGCTCAATGCGGACCCCGTGTAACGTCATGAAGAATTTGCGATTATCGTAGCAATTTTTTAAAAATCCATTCCCTTACTGATTCAGACAGTGATGCTTTAACTCACAGACTCACTCATACTCTCTTAGACCCTGTCACAGACCCAATCAGAGAGTCATGCACCCACTCACAGACCAAGTCAAACACCCATGCTCTCACTCACATACCCACACAGATACTCACTCACCCACTCAGAAACTCATGTGCCCACTCATGCACTCATTCACATATCCCACTCAGACACTCATGCACCCATTCAAAGACCCAGTCAGAGGCTCATAAACCCACTCACAGTTCACTCAGAGACTCATGCACCGACACACAGACCCACTCTGAAGCTTACACACCCACTCACACACCCACTCAGAGACTCACACACTCACTAACAGACCCACTCAGACACTCACACATCCTCTCACAGACCCACTCAGACACTTGTGCACCCACTCACAGATCCCACTCAGACACTCATGCACCCAATCACAGACCCACTAAAAGATGCATACGCCCCAATGAGGAACTCCCACACGACTCACAGATCCACTCAGACACTCAGATACTCATGCGCCCACTCACAGACCCACTCAGTCACTCACGCATCCAGGCAGATGCACAGAGTCATTTATATAGTTGTGAATTTTAAATGTATTGGTTTCTATTGAATGTCTGCTTTTGTTTTGCGTATTTGTGATGTATTTTTCAGATTTGAAAAAAATTACTTAAAAAAAAGAGATTTTAAAAGAAAATTAACCAGTGTTTGGGAAATAGGGTGGCTCTGAGAAGAGCTTTTGTGTTTATTGTGTGTAGATGATAACTACACATAAAACAGGATGGAGTGTTTCAAGTTGTTGAGGAACACCATGTTGCTTTTCTCTGGGAAGTGAACTCCATCACTTCTATAGATATCATCCATGTCAATGGGCAAATTGTTGTTGTAGATAGAGCCCATATTGTGGTCTCTGAGGAACGCAGAAACAGTTTTATTAACATGTTTCTTGGCTTTTTCTATCTGTTTGAAGAACTCGTTTGACCACTTCCATTTCTGTCTTTGGCATATGCTGGAGAATACCAAGGCGGATGAGGGAAAAGCACCATTAATTGAGCAAGGGTATCCTGCATTAGGATTTCCAGTTCTACTCCAGTAAGTGCACCTAGGGCATTGTCACCACAGTGCACAATCATGAGGTCATGGAATTGGCAATCTACATTGCTTTCAGCCAAAGGCAGCAATTGATGCCACTTTAACCCTCTCTGGCCAATCCAAATAATGCCCAAATTCACCAAAGCCAAGTCCCTGTCAATGTCACTCTTTCTAGCACATAAAACAAAGCTGTGACCCACAATCCAAACTCTAACCCTTTTGAAGACAAGGAGGAGTAGTGCACAGGAGACGGCTGGACCTGAATGAGACAGTTTTGAAAATGAAAGGCAGTTAAAATGAAGGACAGGACCTGGTTTAAAAAAACAGATTTAATTGGATGGTGTAAATATGCAGGTTTGTAAAATTAGGTAGTGTCTTTAAAGGATAAGTAAATAGATCAGTGACTGGCACTGGTAAAAATAAAAAAAATGTAAAGCAAACTTGGATATGCTTTTAAGTCTGAATAGTCAACAACACCTGCTACTGTTCATTTTGAAACTAGCATGCTGATTCTAGAATGTGCTGTAGAACTTATGACCTACTGGTTCAAGACAGTGTTCCAAAGGGGGTTGCTATGGAAACTCACCTAAGAGACTGTGGGGGGAAGGGTATTAAACAGACTGTACTGTATTAGTTAAAGTTTGAGGGATTTAGAGTCATTATTTATGAAGGAGGGTTTATGTTCCTATTCCGGAGTTTCTTATGAAGTGTAGTGTAGTTGTAAAGCGTTAAGAAAACAAAGCTAAATACGTTTTTGGACTCCTACACTTTTTCGCAAATTAGTTGCTACGTTACACGGGGAGAACGCCCTTTAGGGTCACAATGAATTTGTGAATAAGCCCAAAAGCATAACTAGATTGGACTTCTTTACTGAAGTGAAGAAAGGGTTAAGAAATTCTGACCATTGAGAAGCACAATAAGAAAAGCAAAATATGAAATGGAGTTTTTGATTTGCTACCTTCAAGAGTATCACTGAGTGCAAAGTTGAAAAGGTTGCCATTAATGGTTGCTTTGTCTGAGAGTTCAATCTATCCAACAAAGTTAAAACACATCCGAACAACCATGTCAATTAACAGGCATGTGAATTAGCATGTAGTTTAAAACAAAATGTGACTGAAAAGATACATGTGTAAATGAGGTTGATGAAAGTGTGTATGAGATTGGAAAAATATTGAGAGTGTTTGTCGAAATTTGTGAGTGAGTGTGTGATTGTTTTTGTAGGTTTATGAATAGGTGTGTGAGTGTCTCTCTGGGTGTGTGAGTGAGTGTCTGTCTTGGTCTGATGGTAGGTGTGTGAGTACTCCTCTAATCAAGTGTTGCCCTGGAACTGTAGAGCATGCAAGTGTAGTTTTACTGCATAGTTGAGTTGCAATTAAACACTGCTTGCTAAGCTTTAAAGTAAACAGAGTATCGTTCCCGAGCAAAACACCATTAAACATTCACAGATAAACCATATCAGGTCAATGCAATAAATTGTCCATATCCAGGGTGTACTCAAGTGAATTTTTTTCTTATTCTGGTATAAATGACTATTGGCTACACTTGGCGATGTCATTTATACCAACTTAATTGTTGTGAAATTCCTTGTACACTTCTGATAAAGATAAAAAAAGAAAACAAGAAAAGAAAAAGAAGAAAATTCACTTGAGTACACCCTGGATATGGACAAGTTATTGCATTGACCTGATATGGTTTATCTGTGAATGTTTAATGGTGTTTTGCTCGGGAACGATACTCTGTTTACTGTATACCCGCTGTGTCCTTCTGGCCACAGAGGCTCTTTTGGGACGTGGGTGGCCGTTCCTTTTTCGTTCCCTAGAGCACTTTTGAAAGAATTCTGCTTATATTACGAAATATTGGCTCTGTGCAAGGTGTAACCTAGCCACGCTTCTGAGAATATGCTAAGCTTTAAAGTTACGTTTTACTATGTATTAGTTATCCCTTTTGTAGGGTGTAGGTAAGTCATAGGACAGAGTGCTATGTGCTTAGAAAGTAAGATATGCACTTTAAAGTCTCAATCAGTCACATGTGTAGTTTGAGACTGCTTGACACAGTTAAATATCCAGTGTCTCACCCATACTGCAACTTAGATACATATTTACAAACCCAGAGTCACTCACTCACTCATTCAGTCAGACAGAGACAGAGGCACTTTCACATTCAGTCACATGCCCATGAAACACTTATGTGTCCAGCAGTAACAGAGCCAGTTACACACACAGTTATATACCCCTGCTCTCAGTAATTCAAGCAATAACTAATCCATACAGCCAGTTACATAAACTTATAGAGACCCATAGTGATACTAAGATAGCTAGTCATATAGAGACATAATCACTTATACATTCAGTGATACACCCAGAGAGGGACTGATAAACCTATTTAGTTATGTACTGAAGTACCGATACTCCTAATCACTCATGCAGACAGGTAGCCCTATAAAGATGCATTGGGGCTGCTACAGCAGAGTCTGTTTTTGCAGTATTACAGGTAGGTTGAGTTGACATTTAAAACTCATTGCTAAGGTTTAAACTTCCCTTGTACTGCATATAGGTTACCCATAAGATAGGGTGTTTGTAGGCCATAGGCAGACTGGTATGTGCTTAGATGGTAAGACATGCTCTTTAAAGTCTCAGTCAGTCACATGTGTAGTGTGAGACCCCTAGGCACAGTTAAATATCCAGTGTCTCAGCCATACTGCAACTTACATACATATTTAAAAACCCAGAGTCTCTCACCCACCCAGTCAGACAGAAGCACTTACATATTCACTCATACACCCACACAGCACTTATGTATCCAGCAATAACAGAGTCTGTTGCACACCCAGTTATACACCCAAATGCTCAGTAATACAGTCAGTAAGGAATCAATACTGCCAGTTACATACGCATATGGAGACCCATAGTGATACTAAGACAACTAGTCAGATCGTGACATAGTCACTCACACATCCAGTAACACACCAGGAGATGGACTGAAACACTTATTTAGATATGTACTGAAGTACTGATACTCCTAATCACTCATGCAGACACGTAGCCCTATCAAGATGTGCTGGGACTGCTACTGCAGAACCTGTGTGTGCAGTTTTATTGTTAGGACAAGCTGACATTTCAAACTGTTTACACTTCTCTTGTACTACATATAAATTACCCTTAGGGTAGGGTGTACCTAGGCCACAGGGCAGAGTGCTATGTGCTTAGAAGGTAAGACATGCACTTTAACATCTCAGTCAGTCACGTGTAGTTTGAGACCCCTAGACATAGTTAAATATCCAGTGTCTCACCCATACTGCAACTTACATACATATTTGCAAAACCAGAGTCACTCACCTAGCCAGTCAGAGGGAGACAGAGGAACTTACACATGCCCATACAGCACTTACTTATGCAGCCAGCAGAAACAGAGGTAGTTGCACATATAGTTATATACCCCAATGCACACTAATACACCCAGCTAGCAATCCATATAGCCAGTTACATACACATATAGAGACCCATAGAGATACTAGGACACCTAGTCATATAGCAGTATAATCACTTACACATCCAGTGACACACCCAGAGAGGGACTGATACAGTTACATAAATATGTAGTGAAGTACTTATACTATTTAGCCATGCAGATAATTAGCACTTTAAACATTTGTTGGGCCTGGTACTGCATAGCCTATGTGTGCAGTTTTCTGCTAATGCGAATTGACATTTAAAACTCCTTGCTAAGCTTGACACTTCCCTTCTACATATGAGTCACTCCTAAGGTAGGGTGTACATAGGCCATATGGCAGGGTGCTATGTGGTTTAAAGCTAAGACATGTACTTTGAAGTTTTAGTGAGTTACATGTCTGCTTCCAGACAGATATGCCCATTTAAATCTAGTCTCCCACCCATACTGTGACTCATATACCTATTTACAAAGGCATAGAACTACTCATACTCCCAGTAGACAGAGACAGAGGCTGTGACACATTCCCTCATACGCTCACAGAGCACTTATGTATCCAGCACTAACAGAGCCAGTTGCACAGATAGTCACATACGCCTACACTTACTAATGGAGCTAATAAGCAATCTGTACAGCCAGTTATGTATATATATATATATACACACTCATAGAGATACTAAGACAGCAAGCTATATACTGAGATAGTTACACACACATCCAGTGACACACCCACAGAGGGACTACACTCAATTACATATGTACTCAAGTACTGACACTCCAAGTCATGCATCTAGACAAGCAGTCCTTTAAACATGTCTCGGGCCTGCTACTGAAGAGCCTGTGTGTGCAGTTTTACTGCCATGTTGGTTAAATAAAACACAATGGTGGTATTTATTATAGGTTACGGCGCCACAGAGAATGTTCACATATATAGTGATTCTGAATTCGTTACTTGACGGTGCTAAAAGGTGAGAAGAACCACCATACTTCCCAGAATCATGGGCCAAAGCCTTCTACAGAAAAAGTCAATCCTTAGCACACGTATTAGTTATAGATGCAGATAAGTATAGCGTGTTTCCACATAAGCTTCATAAACATACACACAAAACAGACATTTGTCTTTCTTCTTCTTGGTTGTTCTTTTATTACGTGCGAGTCTCCTTAGTTAGTCTTTAACAGCCACAAGCCAACACGTGTTTCGTCGCTACAAGGGAAAGTTGTCCCGCGACTTTTTCAAAGCTGTGTTACATGAAAGAATATAAAATAAGAAAACAAAAAACAGTATATGTTTTGTGGAGAACTAAATGTTGTAAACAATAAAATCCACAACACCCAGGTAGTAGGAGAAAACACCAGACGGGATGTAAATAATACTGCCATCTTGTTTGAAAACTTTTTCTATCATGAGTGAGAAAATAACCAGAATTACACATATTATATTTCTGTGAAAAAACACAGTAGGTCTATGATCCTAATGGAGATGGAGAGAGCTGCTATATGTGAATATGGTGAGAAGTGTTGAAACCTAATAGTCACTAATAAGTGATGAATAGTGAACCGTTGGATATTGCGATAACAACTGATGTGAAAATTTTGGGTGTTCAAACGGTCCAATGAAAGTGGTATTACGAGCTATGGTCGGGTGAAGCACTCGTGCCGGATAATAGTGTAGCCACCGTGATTCAAGCATAATTTGGTAAAGTTATAGCTACCTATTTCCTGCTTAAGTGTAGCATCTGAAAACATTAAAGTCAAAAATTCAAAACTAACGTCAGATGAGCTATTCAATATGTCATCTGTTTGTAAAATAGCAGCATTAAAATCAAAATTAAACATACTTAATGAGCGGTGATAATTCCAGACCGCAAATGGTTTCTGTTGTGGCGGCGTCACACGTACCAATAAGACTCTGTTGTCCTCCACTCAGTGCTGTTGGCTTGGCATTTAAACTACCTTGCCAATCCTTCACCTTCTCTTGTGCTAGATATAAGTCACCCCTAAGGTGAAATGTGCTTAAAATGTAAGATATGTACTTTGAAGTTTCAGTGAGTTACATGCACACTTAGAGACCCATCTGCCCAATTATACACCCAGTCTTCCACCCATACTGCAACTCACATATCTTTCTACAAAACCATAGAGCCACTCACAAGGCCAGCCAGACAGAGGCACTTATACCTTCAGACACACGCCCACACAGCACTTATGTATCCAGCAGTTGCTTACACAGTTAGATACCCCTAGACTTACTAATACAGCCAGTAAGCAGCAACTTATATAAACATGTAGAGACCTATACATATAATAATACATACAGGCAGTCATATAGTGAAATAGTTACCTACACATCTAGTGACACACCCAAAGAGGGTTTGCTGTAGTAATTTAGGTATCTACTCAAATAATGATACTCTAAGTCACCTATCTAAACAAGTAGCCGTTTAAACATGTTGCGGGCCTGCTAATTCACAGGCTGTGTGTACAGTTTTAGTGCCAGGTTGAGGAGCCATTTAAAATCCCTGGCCAAGTCTTAACCTTCCTTTTTTTCTACATAAAAGTGACCGATAGTGAAGGCTGCAGGTAGACATAAACTCATGCACACACTGACACACCCAGACACACTCCAATGCAAACAGAAGCCACCCAGGTAAACACTGATGCATACCCCAACACACTCATATGCATACTGACACCCAGGCACACAATAATGCATACACTAACACACCCATATAGACATTTATGTATACACTGATACACCCAGACACACACTGATGTATACACTAGCACACCCAGATACACACTTCTGCATACACTGACAGACCCAGGCACACTCTAATGTATGCATTAATACACTCAGACACACACTGATGGATCCACTGATCCACCCAGGCACACACTCTGATGCATACACTGACACACTCAGAATCCTTGCGATTCTATACAAGAAACCATCAGATCGGAACACCCTCTTTAAATATGATTCTCATCATCTCAGAATCTGAGGGACAATTTACCATATGGCCAATTTTTAAGGCTTTGGCGTAACTGTTCATGAAGGGGTGATTTCTTCAAGGAAACAGACAACCTTATCACAAAACTGAGGGACGGAGGGTATCCAAAGGGATTGTTCAACAGAGCTAGAAAGAGGGCGTGGTACCGCTCCCGTGAGTCTCTCCTTGAGGTAGAACTAAAGGAGAAGAAGATGGATAAATTGGTTTGTGTCACAACGTTTAATACAAAGAGCCATGAGATCAAAAATAGTAATCAAGAAGTACTGGAAGTTGGTGGGAACAGAAATCAACATAAAAGAAAAACCAATGTTTGCCTTTAAACATGCCAAGAACATCAAGGACTATGTAATGAGTTGTTATCTTGAAACACCGAAAGCACCTGATATCAGACAACAACTGAATCTACCACCAGTGGTGAGCCACTATAAATGCATTAATTGCAAAGCCTGCAATCTTTCGTTGGTGTGCACATCATTTACCCATCATGGTCAAACGTACTGTCTAACACAGCACACTAATTGCAATAGCCAGAATGTCATTTACGCCATCAGGTGCCCCTGTCATAAAGTATACGTAGGCCAAACCATACGAAAAGTTAAAACCAGCATCCTACAACACTGGAGTAGGATCCGCTGCAAGGTACAGGGGGCGCCCCTAGTGGACCACTACTCCGCTGTGGGCCATACGGCGGACAACCTACAGTGGTTTGTACTAGAAAAAATCAACCCACACCCAAGGGAAGTTAACATACTTGCAGCCCTTAATTTCAAGGAGCGTAGGTGGATTCACACTTTGGACTCTGTAAATCGGGGACTTAAAGAGCAAGAGCAGACTTACCGCCAGATGGGTAAGCTGTAAATTTGTCACTATACTAGACAAGACTTACAGTCGATCTAACTAGACATGGATCTGGGTCATATATACTCCAACTACACTGAATATCACATGTGAAAACACATCTGTTGTTGTTATATAATGTCTGTTAGATCTGGGGGTCTCTAGTTGGCAGGGTAGGTACCACTGTCCAAGTAGGGACCCTTGCTTCTAGTCAGGGAAAGGGGGATACACTGTTAAGATAACCCCTGCTCACCCTCTAGGTAGCTTGGCCTGAGCAGTCTAGGCTATCAAAGGCAATGTGTAAAGTATTTGTACCAACACTCACAGTAACACAGTGAAAACACCACAGATTTACTCCACACCAGTTTTAGAAAAATAAGGTATCTTTACTAAAAACTTCACAAGACCAAGTATTACAGACAAACCAACATATAATTCAAAAAGGTTACTTCAAGGATAGTTCAAGAGTTTGCAGAAAAGTACTCCAGGATGTCAAAATCAGTGTCCTGCACAGTGCGACTCTCAATGCACAAAATGCGACACTTTCGTGCCCAACAGTACCTGTAGTTGCGATAAGGTTCCCAAAAGCTATAACAAGGAAGATGGCAAAGGCGATGCGATGCTCCTGAGATCCTGGGGAGGCTTTGCAGCAGCCCTGCTTCACGCAGCAGAGGTGGATGCGCCGGCTCCGATCTGTAGGGGGAGGATGCGATACCTTTGGCTTCCGTTGCGTAGGTTTCTTAGGGGGAAGCTTCACGCACAGGTTCGATGCGACACTCTTCGATGTGGTGCGATGCGTGGCGCAGCGTTGCCTTCCGGCGCCGCAACTCTCGATGCGCCACAGAACGGGACTCTGCGTCGACGCACGCAGCGATTGGAGACTTTTCACGCACCGGCAGTGGTCCGGCCCGCAAACTGGTTCTGCGACAACCCTCGCAATGGCAGGAAGCTTCACGCTTCGGGACGATGCTCGACGCACTCGGCGATGCGGAGACCCTGCGTGTTGCGATGGTGCCGCGATGAAATTTTCCACGCACTCTCGTCTTGCGACACGCAATCGGATGATGCGTTGGGTACCAGTCACTCTTGTTCACGCTTCTGCTTCCCAGCTCCCTCAACACAGCAAAAACGACCTCCTGAAGCCCCAAGACTGGGCAAGCACTCCAAGGCAGGTCAGAACTCTCTCAGCAGAGTTCCAGGGGAGCTGGTGGTGAAGTCCTTTTGTTCCTGGGACTTCTTAACAGGGAGCCAGCTCTTCTCAGGCCCTTGGAGATCAGAATCAAAAGAAGGGGACACAGCAAAGTCCTTCCCCTCTCCTTGGCAGCAAAGCAAAACAGCAAGCAGGCAGTCTTCTCCTCTTCAGTTTCTTCCAGCTTTCTCCTTGGCAGAGGTTTCTTCTTAGTTCCAAAGTGATCTAAAGTTTTAGGTGTCTGGGGTCCTCTTCTTATACCCCTCCAAGTCTTTGTCTCTCTTTGTTCCAGTGGGGGGATTCCCCTGCTCAAACCGGTTCCTGGGTGTGCTCTGCTCTGGAGCACCTGGTTCCTTTCAGAGTGAGGGGCAGGGTCGTTAGACGCTCAGCAGGAGGTGGAGACTTCTTTGTGCCAGCAGAGGCAGAGTCCTCAGCCTGGCCAGCAGGGGGTGGAGCCAGCTTTGTGTTTGTCAGGGGCAGCCCTATTCAGACCCAGGGACTACTCCTCCCACCCATCTAAAGCAGATCTCCCTATTCACCCTGCTGCTGACTCATCCAGGCTCCTGGAGCCACCTAGCACATCACCTGACACCAGTCAGCCAACCAGCACACAGGCACACAGGAAGGTTAAACAGGAGAATAGCTACTTTCTAAAAAGTGCTATTCCCGCACAGTGAATTTAAAAACCATCTTGCTAAAAAGATGTATAATTAAATTCTGAACACAGAGATACCAAACTTGGATTTTCTATCTTGCCCCTATGGGAAGATAGGCATGTAAACAGCCTTCCCCATTCTATCCTATGGGCAAGATAGCCTCTCAGCAGTGAAAAACGAAAATGGCTGTAATTCACTACCAGGGCATGTTACACACCTCAGTACATGCCCTACCTTTCAGATACACTGCACCCAGCCCAGGGGGGTACCTAGGGCCACCATAGGGATGCCTGACATGTACAGAAAGGGAAGGATAAGGCCTGGTCAGTGGGTGCACTGGCCAGGTCGACATGGCAGTCCTGGACTGCACATAGGCACTGCAAGCAGGCCTAAGACATCATTTTAGCACTACTCCTGTGGGTGGCACAATCAGTGCTGCAGCCCACTAGTAGCATTTGAATCACCAGCCCTGGCACACGCAGTGCACTTTACTAGGGGCTAACAGGTGAAACAAATATCCCAATCATGGATAACCAATCAATACAACAATTTACCAAGGGAGCACTTGCACTTTGACACTGATCAGCAGTGGCAAAGTGCCCAAAGCATCTAAACCAGCAAAATCGAAATCCAGCATAGCATCAAAAATACAGGAGGTAGAGGCAAAAAGTCAGGGGTAACCACGCCAAAGATGCCAGGTCTAACAATGTCCGTAATGTCTAGGCTTCCATAATGATTAACATATAATGTCCAAGATATCTGGATCGCCTAATACCATGTGATTTGAAAATGTGACAATATACTGTAAACCAATCTCTCCCCAATGTATGATATAATCTGTGACTATGTAACCATCGGATAGAATGATATTGTAAGCCAATCTCTCCACAATGTATGATATAACAATATACACATCAGATATAATGACAGTTTCCCGATGTAACACATGATACAATGCACATGTACCCATAAATGTGTGTATATAATTTCCTTTGCATGCACAGATAGCTACAGACAGCAGACAAGCATTATGATTTGTAGGTACACATACATCCATGTAACTAGTTTGCTAGGATTCTGGCATAGTTCACGTAGTCTTCCGTTCCTTTATAAATGTGAAAATGTAACTGACTATCCTTGAACTCAAAACGAGACTCTCCCTGAGAATTTCGGCTAGGATTATTCATCGATTATACAGGGATGACACATTGCCCTTTAATCTTGGAATTGAGATTCACGTATAATCGAGCCTTTTACTGCAATAGAATGTGCAAGTAATCTCTGACCTCAATCGTGTACGACAGCTCCACTGAGCTCCTGCACTCTTACGTACACGTGGCAAGACGAGGAAGCCCTGCGTCAGTGAGCCGTAATATACTGACTGGTTTCAGCGTGGCACACTCGACGCTGGTCCAAGTCAGACGGGACACACGGAGCGGCTCCGAAGGTGAGAGGCCACTTTGACATGCCAGCGCGCTTTATTCCCATCCGAGTAGGATTATTTCCTAAATTAAGTTGTGTTAACCCACAGTGAACGTCTGCCTTTCAACAGAAGCAGACTCAGCAACGCACGACTCCAACCGGCTGGTGGAGTTTACGTGTTTAACCGAGTAATCGCTAAATTAAGGTATGCATCACAGTGTTGCGCATAGACAGTATTGATTCTTCCTTAAAATCCCGCCACTTTTTAAATATACCAGTTTCGTGCTCATTTCTATTTTCGACCACAACCTGGTGGTGGAGCTCTTCGTTTTCTAAATTACACCAGATGGTGCATTTCTATCGATCTTATTACGTTGGATAATCAACATACCCTGACCTTCCAACAGGGTTCTTGATAAGGGCTATTCACAGCTATACAGTTGTAGCCGGTGCACCCATGCAACCTCAGCTACCTGCTCACCATTATTTGTGTTTACGTTTTTTTGTCCCCCTTTCCATTGTAGTACTCCGATCTCTAATCAATAACCATTAGGATCTAAGTCTTCGTATTCAATTGATTAGTTCTTGGTCTTTGTGGTAAGCATAACCCTCGCTACTGCATGACACATGATAGTCCTTTGGACTACTGGAACACACCTGATCTATTTCTCTTTAAATTAACTCTATAAGCTGTCCACACCACCCTTCACAGTCCTGAAGAAGACCCGCTTTTGACGCGTACCCCTCTGCGCTATCTTCAAAGGTTGAAACGTTGACATTATTGTCAAACTAGTCCCTACGGTCTCCTTAACCCTAACTGAAAAATCATACTTGGGTCGTGTATTCTTGTGAAAAACTAATGGACTGAACGAAATAAGCTTTGACCACTACATTTATGTCACTTATGTATGTTATGTATGTAATACACCATTGACCTCACGTATCACCACATGTCACTTATTCTTCACTACAGTCACCCCTGTATCACCGTAATTCAATGTTTTTATGACAGCCACATTCAACGCCATTGTAAATAACAAAAGAGTAAAAAGCTTTATCGTTGACAAAACCCCTTTGTTCTCTTGGTGTGTTCTTACTATAAGGCTTTATTCCTTCTTTCAAAAATTATTTGTTCATAACAAATTGTAATATACTTGTGTTTGAGTACACGGATCAAAGCAATAGCATCACCCAAGAGAACCACTTGTTTTATATATTACAAATACCCAGGTTCTGAGGGACACATGGTCACCCCATTAACGCTAATGGTACACTGACACACTCAGGCACACACTTGTGCATACACTAACAAACCCAGATACACACTTATGCATACACTGCCACACCCAGGCACATATTCATGCATACACTGACACACCCAGGTAGACACTCATGCATACACTAACAAATCGAGGTGCACACTGATGCATACAATGACACACCAAGGCACACATTCATGCATACACTGACAATCCCCCCAGGCAGACACTCATGTATTCACTGACACACCTAGGCACACACTTATGCATACACTGACACCCCCAGGCACACACTCGTGCATACAGTAACACACCCAGGCACACACTCATGCATACACTAATACACCAAGGCAGACACTTATGCATACATTAACATACAGTGATGCATATAGTGACACGGTCACAGATATGCTAATACATACACTCACACAATGAGGCACACACTGTTGCAAACACTAACACACCCAGTCACACACTGACCTATATACTAAGACACCCAGGCACACACTGATATTCACACTGACACACCCAGGCACACACTTATGCATACACTAACATACCCAGGTAAACTCTGATGCATATAGTGACACGGCCACACATACACTAATACGTACAACAACACACCCAGGAACACACTAATCCATACAGTGATATACTCAGTAACACACTGATGCATACAGAGACAGCCTCACTCTTATTTAAACATGAAAAGTAAGAGACTTAGGGCCAGATGTACGACCCTAAATTGTGGCTGTAAACAGACAATCGCCCGTTTGCGACTGCACTTTAGGGCATGGCCATGTACAAACCTCATTTGTACATGGCCATTGCCTGCCATTAAAAAATGAAAATGAAGAGTTTAATTTTTCTTTTTTTTTTAAATGCATCCTGTTTTCCTTTAAGGAAAATGGGCTGTATTTCAAAAAACTGTAGCCACAGACGGTGGTCTGCTGACCCCAGCAGGCCACCATCCCTGTGAGTGCTAACCATTCCTAATGGGGTCGCAAAAATGCACCTACCTCATTAATATGAATGAGGCATATCGTTTGTGACACCATTTGGAATCACAAACAGTGCCTGAGACACTATTTTTGTACATCCCAATTTGCGACTCACAAATTGCGAGTAGCAAATGTGACGCAATTTATGGGACGCAGTTTGGTGGGTCGTACATCTGGCCTTTAAAATGCCTATAACATAGTTACATGACTGTTGCTTATAATGTAATTTAGGAGTATATAATAAAAAGCTAAATATATTTATTTGTTTTTTGATTTCAGACATTTAATTGTATATAAAACTAGACAGTTATAATGCCGAACAAAACAGAAAGTAGAAAGAAACAGAGGAAAGAATACTATGTACTTACAACAGAGAAACAAAAGGGACAAAATGTAGACAATATGGTTAAAGAGAAAAAAGCTCTGGTTAGAAAACTAAGAAGTTTCTTAAAATAGTATGTGGAAGCCAGCAAAGTGAGCAAAATCAAGTTAATAACTAGCATTTGCAATACAATAAGTCTCGCATGTACAAGAGTTTGAGCTATTGGCATTGTAAATGATAATGCCTTTTAATTATGTGTTGTTTTTAAAGCAGATAAATAAAAGGCATTGTCATTAACAATGCCAATAGCTTAAACTCTCGCAAATGCGAGACCTATTGCACTGCAAATGCGTTAGGCACCTATGCTATAAAGAGATTTGTGTTATTTAAAGCCTTGGGAGAGAGCGTGTCCTCCATGTAACAGCAGGCAGGACAAAGCTATTTGAGAAAATAGTGCTCAGAGGCTGTAATTAAATCCAACCAAGTAACAACACACATAACAGGGGGTGTCCTCATGAGAGGTTACAACATGAGACAAGGGGATACTAAGGAGGGACTACTATTGACCAATGAAAAGCCACAGTTTACAGTGGGCAATGACATAAGCCATTGAAAAATATGTGCAGAGAGTGGGCGGAGATTCAAGTCCATACCTGAATACAGCATGACTCGGAGGACAGCTTATGAACTACCCAGGCTCAGCCTAAACAGCCAAACAAAAATAGGGCAGTTTTGTCAGGCATGTAGCCCTTGACTTCATTCTGTGCCTTTTGCTGGTTCAATGCTTTTGTTCGGCCATTTGATATATTGGTTAAAATGTCAGTGTTCTGGTTGTTCCTGGCATGGATACAGCTTTAAAATATCTACACCTTCATTGACGCACTGGTCTTGTGTCTGCTCAAGTCACCACAAACCAACACTTGAACTAAAGGTGGCATGCAACACTCACCTACACTATGCTGACAGCTACACCATCCTGCCCTTTTCTATATTTCCTGGCCTGCTCTTTTCTCTCTTACCTGGCCTGCCCTGTTTTCCGCTCAGTGTGCTCATCAATTTGGAGTTACTAGAGAGTTTTCCATCCAACATTCCACCAGCACAAGGCTCTGCTTGCTGGGACATGCGTGTAAGTGTACCCCAACCCATAACATAAAAGGGGTACTGGCTGTCCCAGCCCCATCACCAAACTGGGAGAGACTAAGGTTAGGTGCAGCAGGAGTGAAGAGCCAATGCATTTTCCCTCTACCCAGAGACTGGTTTGATTTTCTAAAAATAATCATTCATGAGAGGCACGATGAGAAATGGACATTTGTGTGAAAAACTAGAGAGACAGGACAGTAATTAAAAGAGAAACATATAGAAAGTTCTAAAAGTGACTGTAGAGCCACTGGAGGGAATTACCATTAGAAGAGAAAAGAAGTAAAATAGGAAAGGGGAAATGGACGACAAACTAAAAGGAGAATTGGTTGTGAAAAAAAGGGTGTGACTTGTATAGCCTTCGCTTGTTGAAAGTAGATTTCTTAGGAAATTATTCAAACCAATGTCCATTTCAAAGCAAATGAACATTTTCGAAGCATTGGTATCTGAACAATTGGGTTTTAGATAGGTGTAATTAAGACTGATTAATTTAAACTAATTTTATAAAATCCTTTTTTCTCCATACCCCATGGAAAATTGGTCTCATTATAATCCCTGCAGGCCCCGGAGATTATGGATTGGGGCACGTGGCTTCTTAGTAGTGTATTTTATGTTTGTGTGTGGTGTCCTCCGTGGGGCCAGGTGTGCTTACCACAGGATGGGGATCTGTTTTATTTTGTCATGTAGTTTTACCAGCTTGTTTGGAAGGGTCTAGGGGAATTGACATTCAACTGGGGCCAGTTCTGGTTCCTGCTGGAGAACGGAGTTCCAGACTTCTTTTACAGATGTTGGCACTTCTGCCTCCAGTCCTGCCCAGCAAGGAGATTAGCCTTCTTATATTGTGTAACTGTCACACCTTAGATACACATGCTGTGGGTACCTGTTTCTGTCCCGTTTATCTTGCTTTGGGCACTGTCTGCATATATTGCAGAGACCCCTCTCTGGAAGTCTGTATCATATTACCTGGAGTATATTTTCCAGTGGCTAGATGATGCCATCTCCCTTCTTCTGTGGAGAAAGTCCCAGAAGAAGTGCTACACTTTGATTTTGCCAAATTCAGGAAACTTGGATATTGCATGCTCTTTGACTGGAATTGGATCAGAACTGGCCCTTTAAGAACAGTTCCTTGTATTCGCCTGGATCTCTAGAGAGGCTATGATGAATCCGCTGAGAGCAGAGGAATACAAGTTGACCTTTGGAAGCTGTTGTTTCAAACACCCATTGGCAAAGCCAGGAGGTCTTGCCTTATGAACCTTCTGGCTTTGCCAATGTTTTATGCCGATGCTGTGCAGCATAGGTCAAAAGCAAAATGCATCAGCAAAAATAAAACTAAATAAACGTATGCTGATGCTGCTGGGCAATTCATAGGCACATGCCTGTGTGATAAGGCGTGCCTACTGAATGGCACGGTTACCATTTTATTTTATTTTTTTATTTACAGATCCAAGATGGTGTTTGGCACTTCGATCAGTAAATAAAATAAATAAATGTTCAGTTGCACAAAATAAATACAATTATTTGAAAGACCACAACTCTGCGAGGGGTGGGAGTGAAACAATCAACTGGTAGGAGAAGTAACAGGGAGTGTGTAAGTTAAGAAGAAAAGCAGCAGACGCAGGAGTGAGCAAAACTGAGGGCCATATTCACAAGAAGCTATCGCCAAATTAATGGCACTTTATCGCAGCCAAAGTCGTGATAAATTTACCTCCCCATTCACAAGCTGGTGCTAACAGCCCACAGCACCAGTTTACCCATGATAGCAGCCGCAAAAAACATTGCCACAGAGGATCCCTGCAACTATCGCTAATGAGATGCAGAGTAGGCGTTCCCGTGCCAAAAGACGTGACCACACCACTCCTCAACGTTCTCAACGACCAGACAGATCGGTAATAAAAACAAAAAACAGGCGATAAGGCGCTTTAGCACCAGGAAATCTACACCTGCTCTGACCTGGTATTAAGTCCGACGGCAGCCAGCACAAAAAAGGGAGCACAGCCCAGGGCCACATCGGAAGTGCAACACATGCCAAGGAGCCACTCATCATGCGGCCCGGACACCCAAGAGGGCCACATCACCCACCGACACCACCCCAGGACCCCACCCCACACCTGGAACCCCCCTCAACAACAGCAGAGGCAGCGCAGACAAAGATACCGGACCCCCAGGAAACGCACCAGCCTCACAGACCCAACATCTGAAAATGTCACCGTCCACTACAAGCTGAAAGGGACAACCATCCTACGCATCCTGACCATCATCGCCTAACAGGCCTACGGCACCAACACAGCAGACAACCAACATCCCACTCCGCACCACGCTGCTGGATTGGCTGCACCTGTTGGCCCCTGGCACCCCCAACAACACCCGCCAGAGTCGGAGGAGTCTCACAGCCAGCCACATCCAAGTCCCCCACACCTGTCCTGGACCTCACCATCACCCTGGTACCCCAGTCCCCATACGTCCAACACAATGCACAGGATCTGCTGGAGACCAAGCAAGGACCATCTGCTGTAGCAGGATGCACGCATGTGTTGGGGGCAATCCACAGCACACATGTCCCACCTATGCCCCCTGGTGACACATCACACAATTACCGCAACAGGAAGCACACGTCTCACATCAATGTGCAGGCAACAACAGAACATCGTGGAACCTCCAACAATGTCGCCTCCAAATACACTGCCACTGTGCATGATTCCTTCACCCTCTGACAGTCCATCAGCAAGCAGCCTACAGAGGATGGCAAGTATAGAAATGCACAGCCCCATGGCAAGTTTCAAATGGACACCCTACTCACTTCAACTCCACAACCATGCAACCCACAACTCTGGCAATGCACGTCACAAAATCACTACCAACAAGCACAACAACATGACCAGACACGAAAGAACAACTCACAATGGTTACCTGGCCAAGCCGTGAACATGATCCATCAACGGTATGGCACCTCAGCCACACACCAGCCGAATATGGGAATAGGTGGCAAACAGGCATGTGTGAAGGAGGCAGTAGTAGCATGATTGGGAAAGTACACAATGCCAAGAGTGGCGGAGATGTGCTCGACAGACCGCAGTATGCAGCACACACCCATATCCATGGCGACATACACCTCTGGTGTATGGAGTGTAGTGGACAGTGGACGCAACCATGTCACCACAGCCAGTGGGGAGCTCGTGGAAATCTTGCCTGTTATGCACCCCCCTAAGCATGACCGGAGTGGGATGGCCCGGCGTACACCACGCCAGCGTAGGGGTGTGAATAAGTAGCACTTAACCCTGGGGGTGGTCCTCTTCCAGAAAGCCCAACGTCTCTGCCAGGGCGGCGCCTCTCACCACGCCACGAAGCCAACGCCGTCCTCTAGAGTGAAGTTGCCTGCGATGCTGTGCATCTGCCGTACCACAAACCCGTCAGGCCCGCCCCTGCGAAGCCAGGTCTCACTGGTCACCAGCAGACACCGGTAGGTGTCAAGGAGGGCCCACCACGTTCCGGCTCAACCTCCAGGCCCGAGTCCTGTGACCTTGGCAGCCTCCTCAGACCATCACAGCCTCCACGGCACGGGCCCGCTTGAGTCCTTTTTCGTTGACGTACTCTACTTCCGCCTCAGGCCTACTCCTCGGCCCAGTAGGTCCCATGTGTGAAACTGTGTCCTGAGTCATGAATGGCAGTGACCCCAAATCCAGACCACCGGCAACAGCACCAGACTCCCTTAGATCAGTGAGGCATAGTTCCATATGGGCTACTTGCGACACGTGGTGCCACTAACCCTGTTCAACGCCAGCCGGCGACACGTGGTGCCACTAAACCTGTTCAATGCCAGCCGGCAACACGTGGTGCCACTAACCCTGTTCAACGCCAGCTGACAAAACGTGGATGAGGGACCAGTAGGTCCCACATCCAGCACCTGGGCGCAAATCACGAATGGCAGAGTCTACACCAGTGGTCGCACGGAGAGGAGTAAGAGGAAGATGCGGCTCAGTCCGGACGAAACCCGGGTCACATACACGGAGGTGTCCCAACACATGGTGCCACTGAACCTGAACTACGCAGGCTGATGGGGCCATCAAACTTATGCCGGCGACACTCGGTGAATGGGCCGTGCTGACCGCTGCCTCAGGCCTACATCACGGTCAGGTAGGTCACACATTTGGAACTGAACATCGGTCATTCAAAAGGCAGAATACATGTTATCGCATGCACGGAGAGGCGTAAGAGGATGACGCGTTGCAGTCCGGAGGGAACAGAATCATCGTTAACGGAGGTGATCGGACATTACCGACAACTGCCCTTGTGTCACTAACTCTGTGCCTCACCAGCCAACAACACGTGGCTGTGGGCCACTGTTGACCGCTGCCTCCGGCCAACACTGCAGTCCAGTAGGTCACAGAGTCTTCAATTTGCAATGGCTAAGTTCATATCAGCTAACCGGCATCATCGCAGACAGCATCCCCTCTCAGCCCCGGTGCCACTAAGTCTGTTCCCCGACAATCATGGACACTCTCTGGTCGAACTTTGGTGGCGTCTGAGCCTATGGACTAGGGGGCAGTTTTCATCCTCATGTAGATGATACCTAATTGGTGGTGGCAACCTCCCACTGTCCCCCGATACCCTCCGCAACATACACCTCGGACATTGATGGCGATCCGCTCAGGTCGCATGGCCCATCTGACTGCACCGCAAGTCACTGTCCCATGGTTGGGTGCCTGTGCCAGCGGTTGTGCATCCGGGGCCACTAACTCTGTGCTGGTCAGGTCCGAAACCCCTTCTTCTGAGATACTGGATGGCCCCTGAAGCGTTGGCCTGGGGGTCATCAACGCCATTTATCTGTGGCCCTGCACTGTATGCAGCCTCCTGGCCCAACAGTGTCCCACCATGGCTCACACACCAAATCGAGTCCTGACCGGCCCGGATGTGGCATCACTGCAGGAGGCACACGCCACCACCGCAAGGACCACCTCCAACAGCCATCTGCCAGAGTCAAAAAGGTGGTCCTGACAGACTTAGGGAGTTGCCCAGACCTGTTGTGGATGCCATCATCGTCCTGATACCCTGCTCAGCACTCCAGGTGCCAGTGACTCAGTGCACCGCAAGCCATTGTCCGTTACTGATTGAGTTATGAGCTGTGGAGAGGTTGCGCAGCTATGTCAACCCAAACAGTGTGGGGGCCCTGAGACATTGATGGGGAAGATGATGCAGGTATGACACACCCCACTGCATCTGCATCAGGTGTCTGTTGGAGGGACACGTTCCTAGACTTTTTCTTCAAATGGGCGCGCTCATTTCTAGTGTCCCATCCCCAGTGCACTTCAACTCACGGACACTTCTGTTTGCATGTTGGCTTCCTCTGGATTTTCTCAGGCTCCCTTCATGTTGCTCAGCAGTTGAATCTTTTATGCATGTGTTTTCTGTTTCTGTTGCACTGGTGTCCAATGTTCAAGTGGTTGCCAGCACCAGATATTCCGTGTGTGCTGGCTTACACTCTCCCCATACACATCCAGCATAGGCGTCACTGTACATGTGGCCCTGCCAATAAAGGGGCCGGGCGCATGTGCCCGTAGCCAGTTCAACATGCTATCTGCTTGTGTCCCTGTGGTCTTATTGTATGCATGAGGGCCCTTGGCCCGGCACCATTACATTGTGTTGTGTACATCGGATGCAGACGTGTCACCGCAGCCAGCGGGTTGGAGCTTGGACATGTAGCTTTGTCATCAACCACTCAATTCATAAGGGGAGTGGCCAGGGCTATTGTACGCAGATTGTATTCCTGGACGCCGGGAGTAACCGACGGAGAGAGCGGTGCTCCACGCCTTGTGCTACAATAGGTGAGGTGAAGCACATACCCTAGTCAAGCAGGGTGACGCACGGGCATAGCATGACTACGGTTGTATCACATTTTTATTATGATTTTTCAAGTTTTTCTTGAGTGTACAGATGTTTTTTATGGTCCTGACGAATGCCCGACCTAGTGGGTCGAGAGGGGCAGAAACATGTTGACCTTGCTTTAACAACATACAGTAATATCTGGGCCTATTATGTTAAAGGCCAACTACACCATTTTAGCTTTGTCACTAGTATAGCTCTAATAAAATAATGATGGCTATATGGTAGGCATTTTTAACGCACTTTTTTCTCACTTTTTTCTCATCCCATCTTCCATTTTTGTATACTCTGACTGTGAATATATACAGCTTTGTCAACATCACGGTAGAGGAATCTTCCTCATAAACCTGTGGGGACGATATAAGTTGTTACCATCTCAAATGATGAGTCTGGCCAATGTGGTCATTGATGGGATGCTTTCACAAGTCGGTTGAACTACTACAGTAAAAAGAAGCATTTTTTATAGTCACAATTCTATTTGTCCACTAGTTATCTTTGAGTGAGTGTTAGATTAGACCTGCTCAACTTAAGTTGTTTTCTATTGTACGCAGAGCCAACATGGGTGTGTGACTGGAATGTGAGCGCCCCTGCTCGTGGTTCTGTACTGTGATGTGCAATTGCATGTGTCTCTGTGGCAGTGTGGGTCTCCTTAGTGGGGTGTTGGTGGGCCCTGAGGGGTGATGGACATCTATGTATGTGTCTTGGTTTGCATTCCATGGGTTCAGCCCCCACCCACACCTGTTGGGCCACCTCCTTTTGGCATATGGGAACATGGCATTGGGGTGCGATGTGTGGGTGGGTGAAGTGTCATGGGCCAGCTGTGCTTGCGGGTGCTTCCTGCTGTGTGGTCTGTTGCAGGCTGGGTGTTCTCCTCTAAGTAGCTTGGCTGTCCGGGTCCTGGTGAGGGGTTGCATGGGATATCCATGTGCTGTTGTAGGGCATCGGTGTCGACGGTGTGGTGGTCCTCTCTGGCATCACTGATGTGTTGTATTCTGTGCTCTGCTGAAGGTGTTGTGTGACCCTCTGCGATGTGAAGGGGAGGTGCGTATTGACTTTGCGTTGACATATATGTTGGAGCATTGTGCAGGTTTGCATGCAGACTGTATGGCAATGTACATTGTGACTGTTTGTGGAGTGCTGGATTCTTCTGCAGGACAGTGTAGATTTGGTCTACATGACGGATGTGATGTTGCACGCGTACATTTCCATTTCACAGTTTCCGGCTCCGTCTGATATAGTAGTCATGTTTCTGTGCATGTGCAGATCCAGTTGAGTCCTCTGTTCTGCAGTGCCAGCTATGCGCGTTGTTCCTCGTTGTCGTCAATGTGGGTGTGCTGTTCGTGCTATGTGTGTGTGCTGCAGGGTGCCAAGGGGATCGGGCCCATAGACCTGGGTGATTGTGGGTGTGCAGTGTGCTACACCTCGTTGTGCATGTGTGCCATTGTGTCCACTCCCCCCATCCCCCAGTCCCTGTTGATGTTGTGTCAGGTCCTCTCGAGCTGTGTCCGTACTCCCTACTCCTTGCACCGTCTCCACACTGATGACTGTGGCCTGGGTTTCCTTCAGCTCCTCCAGTGGCACTGGACTGCCACCTCCTGTCGCCGTTGCTGCCTTCCTGTTGGCAGCGGGTTTGTGCCTGGTTTAGATGGTCACGTCATGCCAGCGCCTATTGGACTCCTGGTTTGGCCTCCTCGGCGCTCCGATTGAAATGCAGGTGGTCTGCTAGTGGGTCAGTTGCTGGTAGTGTTCTGTCACCTCCGTGACGCTGGTCTTGTTTTCCTGCGGTCTTCCTTGATCTTCCTTGGCCTTCCCCGACCCCGTTGTTCCTTGCTGGTAGTCTGTGGGGGTTCTGGGTTTCGGGTTGGCCCCTGCGCTGTGTCTGGGTATATCCATGTTGCTACGCACTTTGGATTGTTTTTGGTGTATTATTTCTGTGGTTTTTATCGTGCATTGTTCCGCCCGACTTGTGGGATTTGCAGGCCTGTGGATGGTTTTCGCTACTTTTTGTGCCGCGGTTGGCCTCATCCCATGTTTTTTGCGTTTGCGTATCGCATTTCTGTGTCGTGGAGTTGATTTTGACGGGGTCTTGTTGTGAATCCCATGTTGTCACGGGGTTATTTTACCGCGATGGGCTGCAATATTGAAAGTTGCGTTACACTACTCTTGCGGTAGTTATCACACGTTCTTGTGAATATACCCCTGAGTGCGAAAGGAGAAGCACGCGAGCAAGATAGAGAGCAGCATAGGAGGCAGAGAGAAAAAATGGGTGGTTATTTGGGAGTAATACATGCATACGTTCTCAGTAGTTCCTTAAAAGTAATCAGGGAAAGGATGCAAGTGAATCAATCAAAATGATAGAAAATAGGCTAAGCTCTAGGGGTGGGACAAACACAAGAAGAGGAAGGCAGTCCATAAGTTAAGAAGCAAGCAAATGAGTGAGAAAACCAACCAGTGGTAAGCAATGTATGGGTTGTAACTTTGTAAAAGCCTACAGAAAGTTTTTGGTAAGCCCACAAAAAGTCTTGTGCAACCAGATAGTTTACGCTGTTTGTTAGGCAAAACCTAAAATGCTGGGGAAAAGCATTGGAATCTAGACGCAGGTTATTTGAGGGAACTATGACAATATTGCAGACATTGTGCAGCGTTTATTTTGGTGTAAAGGAGGGGGTTCTCAGTGGAAGGTGGTGACCGCAGTGAAAAATTGTGAACACCAAAAAAATCATAACTGTGATTATTCATAGATATATCCAGCAGCTTATCGCACTTGTGAAAGGTGTAAACAACCCCTCATTTTCCATGTGGCGAAATAAAAATACGTCAATGCATATTTCTGCCGTACCAATTGCTGTGTACTGTCGGTACTACTGATGACCTGCAGCCTGCACTAGTGGAGAGTAAGAGCATTGTTGGGTGTACGGCTCGTATAGATTTTGGAGATCAGTGAATTCCGAAAAGACTAGACCATCTACAAAGATATCGGGAAAGTACATTCCCATTGTGTCAGTGAAACTGTTGCCGAGTTTTTGTTGCTTTCTTGAGTCTGGTAATTTTTCTCAGGGTACTTCAGAGTAACCAGTGAAGTGAGAACGTTTGCATACTTTATTTAAAAAGAAACTACACGCGTCACCATATTCGATTTGGTCTTTTCTTTAAAATCAGGACCCAACTCAAAAGTCGGTTAGTCAGGAACACATGTTAAGTTACATTTGGTAAGGTTGTTTCTTTTTCTCTTTTAAGATAACAAGAAGTCATAAAAAGATAAATCCCTGCCCTCAGGTTGGAAATCTTTATGACGAGGTCCGGATTTCAGGAAGGAAGGTATATTGTCCTCCTCCCCCATAAGGGGGAGCACTGGAGCTGCCATCAGTCAGTGATGCAGACAGGAGGGGCAGAGAATGATCAGAGAGAGAAGCGCTCGGTCGCTGATATAAACTAAATGCCATTCTTTATTTCAGCAATGCTCCCTCCCTGTGGAAGGCAGTGCTCTGCACCAAAAGCATTGGCTACTGGGCCAGATCGAC
This sequence comes from Triturus cristatus, assembly GCF_964204655.1. Lineage (NCBI taxonomy): Eukaryota > Metazoa > Chordata > Amphibia > Caudata > Salamandridae > Triturus > Triturus cristatus. Next base: position 388,638,251 of record NC_140590.1, on the reverse strand, counting down.
GTTTCATCTCCCAGACCCACTAAAACCTGTCCAAACCCACTTCTTCTCCTTTGCAGGTCATTAGCCACCTTCCCAGCAGCGTTCGGGCTGACAGCCATGAAATCAAATGTCATACCACGGACAAACAAGCAGGCGCGTGCATACAAAATAAAATGTAAATGTTAAAATGGAATGAGAGATGGGGTAGCGACAAGCAGGGGCACGGACGACTCCAGCTAGATTCTACTGCAGGCAAGGGCAGCAGTAGAAAATAAGAAAATCAAGGCACGCATGCAGCGTGTGCGTTCCTGCTCGCTCCCACAGCAATACTCCATGGGAGTGCACTTGCCAGAAAAGGTGGGAAATGCACCCACTAGTAGCCATTTGCAGGCTAAAATTTTTAAAGGGCACAAACGAAAACCAATACAAAGTGTGGGAGGAGTCCGGCCACACAAAGTACAGACAACAGATTGCCTACAGCGCAAGCACTGTGTAGGCTTGACCTAAAAAGGGAGGTCTCAAATCAGCTATGAAAGGAGAAAAACTAAATGCCATTATAAGTAATAAATCGTATAGGAAAGCAGATAGTTTAACAAGAAGACAGAGGCAGTTTAAAGAAATTAGAGTCAGAATGTTGCGTAGTAGGGTAATTCAGAATCTCAAACAAACTATGAAACAGTATAAAAGAAGAAGAGAAGCAGCAAAATAAGGGAACATGTTGAGGCTGTAGTTTGATCAGGCATTTGCCCTGAAGAGTAAGTTATTTATTTTGATTCTGAGCAGAATGAGAACACTGGATATAAAAGTGTTGTCTATGAATAGATGCAGCCAAAAACTGACTTGTGAATAGAAGTAATTTCTGCATAATTTTCCCAGGTGAACAGAAGCGTACATCTAGTACTGAGCCTTTCTTTAATAAACAAAGCTACTTTCAAGAGAACATATTAGTTCATGCAGTTGAAAGGTCCCTGTATACAAATGGAACTGTAGGAGTATTTGCAGTGTTCTTCAGGAATCAATTAATATATTGAGAACTTTCCTTCATGGGTTTCCATGCAGAAGTCTAAAACTGAAAATTACAATTTGCAAGGATTAGATCCATGCAAAGTAAGGAAGTATAGTCATTTAGAGGAACAATCACAAGCAAGTCTATAAAAGAAAGTGTGCCGAAGCACCTTTCATCACTTAAGAATGATAGCTGTTCATCACTCTAGAAGGCAAAGTTTAGTTAGGAGACTTTACATCTGAAAACTCCTGCCCTATGAGAAATGAATACAGCTCTTTTGCATGGTACAGCAGCAGAGGTAGAAAATGTTTGTGAAGATTTTCGGTTTGGTTTCTTTGGTCCACAACAAGAGTCTAGGGAAAATGAGAAATTGGTATGTTCAGGTGTAGAGGAACAGGACACAGTATTAGTACTGATAACTTTACACAATAGATTACAAAGTTTAACACTGTTTCTTCAGACAAGCCAAACTGTGCTTGTATTTGTTGTTGATGCAGTCACAGGAGAACAGAAATAAGTGGCAGGAATTCGCTGTATATTTATTTGTAGAGGAGCATTTTGATTTGTCAACACAGCAAATGATATGTAATTATTGTTATGATACGTCAGAGGTTAACAAAATGCCAGGTAGACCAGTACATAAAAAGTTAGAATTAGCATAACTTCCAGGAGAACTTTGAGAATTAAATGTTTATTAATCTATTCTTATATGTTGTAAACACTCATTTTAGGCTATAGTTTACATGGTGCCAAAGACAGGGAAACTGCCACCAACTGAGCAACAGTAAGGCCTAAAAGGAAGAGCTGTCTACTTATGTTTAGAATTTAAACAGAATATTGAAACTATAGAGGTAGAGAGAACTATTGGCGAACTACTTATCAGTCTAGTGAATGGTTTGCCTATCGAGAACAAAAAGATCTGGCAAGAGTTAGTGGATGTTAATAAAGTAAAATAATGAATGTGACATTATACCTGGTACAAAATGGTATTTATTATAAAAATGTTGATGTTGTTCAAAATGTAACATATATGGAGGATGAAACATTGCCATCAGGTGGACAGATTAAAAATGTGGATTGATCCAGATCAGAAGGAATTTATGAAAACTACAGCATTCATCCACTGCATTTAAAGAAGTTATTGGCGATGCGATTGATCTCTTTCAAATGGAACAAGAAAAAGGAGTTTCCATGAATGTGTGGGAGAACAGTTTAGAGGCTTGCTGTTTTCCACAAATATTTCCCACTGGAGCAGGTGAATGCTGTGATGACCGCTATTATGGATAAAAGATACACTGAAATTGGAAGCAGACAGTGATGAGTCTGTACTGTCTTTCATAGAACAGTATGTGACATGCGCATTACCCACAGACAATGATGAAACAGGCATCAAAAAACAAGTTTTGTGCTTTCAAACACATAGATTTGGAAAGTACTTCAGTTGAAAATATAGATGTAAAGGATAATTTTACACACAATGTTGTTTTGGATTTCCATAACCTGTGATAACCCAAGAAAGAGTGAAGAGTTTTTATCTGCAGTCAGATATACACTGACATGTAAATCACTGAAAAACACACACAACCTCAGAAGAACAGAGGTCTCCAAGCATATTAATTAGTATAACAATGTGATTCTCAAAATGTGGAATGCTAATATGGATATACAATTTGATGCAGACAACCCTATCACTGTTGCACGTTATGTCACTTCATATATCACAAAATCAGAGAAGACAGAGATGAAGGAGATGTGGGAGAAAATATTACAAAATGAGAGAAGGCAGAGATGAAGGAGATGTGGGAGAAAATTTCAGCAGAAAAAACTTTAACCAAGAAATTTTACAGCTTCAGCTTGAAAATGCTTTCCCATAGAGATATGCTCCTAGGAGTGCTGTGATCGGTTGAGCTCGGCCAGTTCATTCTCAAAGTCAAGGGGAATTGTTTGGGTAAGTCGAGGTCTAGCAAGCACACAAAAAAGAGTGTTGTGGTCTTTCCAGGAAACTCAGTACCAGCAGAGTTCAAACTGGATAGTATAGACATTGTGAAATCAAATATGTTGGACGCGTACTATCCAAGAAGGAGTCCACATCTAGAAAGAAAGTGCCTTTATGAAGTACTTCAAAAAGACAGATATAAAAGTAATGTAACAGAAAACAGAAAAGAGGAAATATGTAGTAGTTGAATAGGACGGTTGTTTGGTCAGACATGCGAAAGGAAATCTAATAAACCACAGAAAACTTAGTTGCCAAACTTCAGACAAAAGAGAGTTTTTCTAGTTAGCATTTCTACAGCTCTTCAAGCCTTGGTGTGCTGAATTGGAACTTCTCAGAGACTACGACTGCTATGAAGATTTTTTCAACGCTGTGAAAAACAGTATTCAGTGCTCAGTCTTTCCAAACTATTTGCAAATTTTAAATGATCAGATTGAACAAGAAGAAACAATTGCTGCTGAGATAGCTAAAGAGACTTCACAAAGCAGCCAAAGTCCTGGACCACTCAGTCAAGATCCTCTTGGACAACCAACTATTGAAAATGAGCCTACAATGTCCATGAATGAGGGGGAAAGTGCAATGAAACAAGGGGGACAGGAAAGTGTTCATTTGGAAAAGTTAGTTGGTCAACTGAACAACAAACAGAAAGAAATGTATATGGAAGTAAAAGAGAAAATAGAGCATGGATTCCTTCATGAGAGGAAACAGTGTACATGCACATAATTTAAGCCTATAGAATTATAGGTCTGTGGTTAAGCTTGTACCAGGGAAAGCTTTTTAATGAAAGTTTTCACCACTTACCCACAGAAGGCTACATAATTTAATTTATTGTGTGTAGTAACAGCACCAACTGGATTAGCTGCACACAACATTCACAGAATTACTTTACATCAACTACTTCTGCTACCTGTTGAACATTACAATAAACTGGAATATCAGACGTTTTCGAGTGAAGCGTGTCATGAAGTCTCAAGAGTACTAAAGAAACTAAAGATTTTAATCATCGATGAGAATAGTATGATGTGTTGTTTGGAGGAAAGCATTTAATTGTCTTGGGTAACCCCAACTTACCCCCATCAAAAGACATCCTGTTTTTAAGACACTTCTCCATGATGAAACTCTGAATTATTTGGGAAGTATTGGCAATGTAAACATTTTGGCTAAACTTCCAATACAAGGACTACTTAAAATTATGCTTCAAGCATCAGACATGGAATAAGGAAATATTCTGGAAGACATTAGAGTAGGAGTTCTGACAAACATGGGGAAACGTTCCTTAGAAAGTCTCCTTATCAAGAAACGACTTTTCTCTAATAGCACAGCAGCACAGCTAATGTTCAATTTTAATTAAGAAGGGAAATCCATAGTCTGTTTATTGACTGCACTTCAGGAGTGCTCCAATTTTAACAAAGAATTACTAACACTGGAGGAAGAATACATTTTGGAAATTACAGCAATCAACAAAATTGAGCACCAGGGGGTGACAGTACTGCTAAGTGTAAAACTACAGGCTAAATTGGATTCATTGGAGAAATCTATATTCAAGACTGCAGGATTAGAAAAGTGTTTACGCGTATGCAAAACGTGTAGAGCAATTTTGTGACATAATTTTAATGTTGAGGAAAGATTAGTAAATGGTGTTGTGGGTAAAGTGATTGATTTTATTAACATTCCAAATAGGATCAGTTTGAATACTCAGCCATAAAAGTTGATTGGATTGATGGCGTGAAGAAGATTGGCAGAATTTTTTTTTGCTTGTAAAGGACTTATATGTCCAGCGGCAGCAGTTCCTAGTGTCTCTATTGTACGCTGTACCTATCCATAAATTTCAAAGTTAAGTGTAGCTGCAGCTTTTATTAATATTGCTAATACTGTGTTTAAAGAAGTGTAGGGAGCTGGCTTTCTATATAGTGTACTAAAACAAAGTACACTATGCAGAGCGTACTGTGGATCCCTTGCTGGAGCACAGAGTTTAAAGTAGATAATACTAATGCTCTTTTTGTGGTAGTATGGGCTAGCAGTTAAGCTTTTCAGAGGGTAGTGCTAAGCATTTGTTGTACTCAAAGAAGCAATAAATGAGACACACACTCAAGAATAAATCCGAGACCAATTTATAAAAATAATATAACATTTTATGTATATTTTTAGACCATGAACTTTGATCTACAGTAAGTACTTTAGGAGTTACTATTTTTTGAGAGTTTGGAAAATATATCACTTTTGTGCACAATTGCGCACCATTGAAGTCAATAGGGCAAAGCAGAAAAATGCATATAAAATCAGACAATGCTTTCACGAAGTTCGCCTTCTCATTTTAGATCATAGCAGGACCAGGTCCAAAGTTTCCGCAGCAGAAGATCAGGAGCGTCCTGGATTCGGAAGGGAGCTGGGTGCTGAAGGTGTTGGTAGCTAGTGCGCTACGATGAAGAGATCCACTTGGAAAGACACTGCATAGGAGGACATAAAGGTAAGTCCGGTGGGTATCCTGGAGAGAGGCTGTTGCATGGGTCGCAGGAGCATGGCTGGTTCATCATTACCGGAGCAGAGCCGATAGGCATTGGGAATTCCTAGCGGTCAGGAGCATTCAACTTGGAGAGGCCACTCAGGATGTGGGTAACAGGGATCCTGACATCCCTCATTGAGCGCTTGCTTATGGTATCATTGGAGTCTGCCACAGACTCCTTGTTTTGCTGTTTTCTGTAGGGGATCCGGTACCTCGGGTATTGGTATGGTGCGGCTCCGGTTGGTCCTGATATCTTCAAACTTGGTGGGGAGACAGATGTACCCTCTGAAGCTGGTGTACCTCTTTTGGTGCAGGTGCTGCATCGAAGTCATTGGGGAGAAGCACTTCAACAAACTGGACTCAGAGGGTCAGTGTCTGCTGTGTGCAGGGCAGTGATACCTTCACTCTAAGGGAGCTTCTTGGCAATTGTGTGAAGGCTGTAGGACTTCTTGGGTTCTTGGAGTCTTCACAGGTTCAGGATGACATGACTCACCATGATTGTCGAAGTTCCAGAGGCAGCAGGCAGGGTTTGGAGCCAATTTTCTTCTGCAGATGGGCCTCAATTCTCAGGCATCGAGTCTTCTTTTTCCTGATCTTCTTCTTGTCCATTGAATCTAGGTTCCAGTTCTAGGGATGCCACCTAAATATTGAGTTTAGGGGCGTTACAGGGGACGAAATGTAGTAGCTCATGGGCTACCTACCTTTAGGGTACCTACATCCTCTAATTGACCCCTTCCCATGGGAAGGAACACTACCTCATCCCTGATAGGTTGTTTCTCCACCATCCCAAGATGGTGATTTTTCAGGAGAGGGGTTCACATCTCCTGCTCCACACTAGGGGTGGTGTTGGCTGAGTGTGGACCCTCCTCCTAATCTAACAAATGTCCCCACCTGTCCTCCCACCAAATGTGGAGCAGGACAGGAGGGTTGGCATCCCCCACTATCTGGGGAAGCCTGGGCTGAACTGCAAAGGCAGCTACACCTTTGAAGCTTCCCACTCTGGAAGGTGGCGTTAAGCAACTCTACCCAGAGCAGTCTTTGTCTCTGGCTTCTGAGAGTTCAGGCTCTCACCCCATGAGGTCAAAAACATGTCTGGTGGTGGCAGGCTGGCTATAACTAGTCAGAGACCACACCAGTGCTTGGTAGGTTTTTGGGGGGACCCTCTAAAGGGTCTCCTGTATGCATTTATTAATACATCTCTCATTGGCATCAGTGAGGATTTATTAAGACAAGATATTTGGTACCAAAAATCTTAGTGTACAGTGAGGCCATCATGGAGCTTGGAAAGTCATAATGACAAGTATCCAGCCAATGTACTCTTTATGACTTCCCTGTGTACTTACAATATCCAAGAATGGCTCAGATATTGCAGGGTCAGACCTGTTCATGCAGATATAACCACACATGGGATATAATGCATCCTGCCTTAGGGATGTAAGGCTTACAGTAGGGGTAGCTTACCTATATCTCATGCAGTATGGGAGGGCTGTGTGCCATGCTGACGTTTCAGTTTTCTCTGCACCAAGACACAGCCTGTAGTGCCAGTTTGCATGGTCTTGGTGAGGGGTCACTCGAGTGGCAACATTTGTGCTGTAGCCCCAGTGGACCCTCTTCAGGACCCATGCCCTAGGTATGAGGGGTATTTTAAGAACAATGGTCCCTAGCATACTCTTAATTAAGGTGACTGTCTCAACATAGACTTCAATGAGACCTATGTGTATTCCTCCTGTGTCCAGCCGGACAAAGGAACATTTATTATTGAATTAAACAAAGTTAGAAATAGGATAATGAAGAATGAAACAAGGGCACAATCCTGTACCAAGTTTTCAACAAAGGGAAAGAAAGTAAGATAAAAGTAGAAAGAAATGGCAGGCAAAAACTTTGGGAGCAAACAAGGGGGCTTACAATACAGTAATGGATTTAGGTAAGCTCAAACCTACAGAAACCACAATACATTTTCACAGTGGATACAATGTGGTACTGTTATAGAAAGGAGTACCACATTGTATCCACTGTGAAAATGTATTGTGGTTTCTGTTGGTTTGAGCTTACCTAAATCCATTACTGTATTGTTATCCCCCTTGTTTGCTCCCAAAGTTTTTGCCTGCCATTTCTTTCTACTTTTATCTTACTTTCTTTCCCTTTGTTGAAAACTTGGTACAGGATTGTGCCCTTGTTTCATTCTTCATTATCCTATTTCTAACTTTGTTTAATTCAATAATAAATGTTCCTTTGTCCGGCTGGACACAGGAGGAATACACATAGGTCTCATTGAAGTCTATGTTGAGACAGTCACCTTAATTAAGAGTATGCTAGGGACCATTGTTCTTAAAATACATGATTACCCGTGGTCCTTAGCTACCTATATTGGGTCCCCCTTGTTACCTTTAGTGGTAGGTATGAGTGGTGCCATTTACCAGGAACTTATAAGGGGGGCTGAAGTTGTGCCAATCGTGGTACAGATTCGGGAAAGAGATCTGGCACTGGGAGCCTATTTAGCCGGGACCCAGTACACTTACGGTTCCAAATCACATTAGGCATCAACCAAAAAGTGGGTGCTATCCATGTCAAAAGAGGCATTTTCCTACAAGAAGTAATGGCATAATTTGCATTATCTCAAGTAAGAACATAGTCCGGTTCGTTTTTGGTTGATTTTAACGACAGAAAAGTTAGTGCGGATGAAAGTTGTGTCAAAGAGTACAATCGGTTAAGAAGTGTGTACGCTCCTTACTTATGACAGCATCTCATTTATGAAAAATTGATAATTCTGTACAAAGCAGAAGCTCACAAAAGAATCTACAGATGTTGCTTCAAACAAGGAAAAGAACAGAAACAAGGAAGGTATTAAGAAGAAAAAACTGGAAAATGAGGGCGATAATATAGGTTACCAGTTGTCAAACCCTTCTGGTGTCAACTGCTATGCAAAATATTGTTCTCAATGTACTCTTTCATTTACCACATCGTATAAATGTAATTGAACATAAACAACAGAAGAGATTATGGGGCATATTATCAAGCCAGGCGATACAATTATTGCCGCTTTAGCGGCAGAAAACTGTCGCTAAAGCGGCGATAATGGGCTTGATAATATGCTCTATGGAATTTCAATTGAAGCCCATGGTAAATGTGAAGGACGTCTAACATGGGCTTCAATTGGAATTCCATAGAGCATATTATCAAGCCCATTATCGCCGTTTTAGCGGCTGTTTTCTGCCGCTAAAGCGGCGATAATTTTATCGCCTGGCTTGATAATATGCCCCTATGTTCTGCACTGTGTGGTTTGCTGCAACGTTTGCATAGTAATAGGACTGTAATACATTGTGCTTCAGGCATTCGTTGATATATGTAGTGGATCAGTACTATTTACTCAGAACACTCAACAAGATACACATGAGTTTATAATGGCCATCCTTGGAGTTTTAGAAGAAAATTAAATCACTATTGATGACTTATTTTGACTCCGTTACATATGGAACCATGGGTGTGAAGATTGCCCTTTTACGCCTACCCCTCAAATAAATTCTGAGCAATTTCTGTACTTCACGCTACCAAATTCCAAAACTCTGTCTTTTCACAGATTGGTCAAAATGGCTAACCAAAATATGACCTGCCCAAATTGTAGATCAGATGTTATGTCTACATTGCATATACGAAAAAGTGGAAACTTCCTTATATTAATGCTACAATGATGCAGAGCAGATGGATCCAAATTGGAAACTGAAATTAGAAACTTCAAAGCAGGACAAATATAAATTTCTGGAAGAACTCATACTACTATAGCTATCATCTTTCACAAAGGACCTACTGTAACATCTGGGCACTATACCGTCTATTTAAAGCTGAAACAAGATAGACGGAATGAAATGACAGCAACCATAAATTCAAACAAAAACTGCCTTTTAAAGTTCAAAATTCTTACCGCTTGTTCCTTCAACCCAAGTTCTAGCGAGTATTTCTGGAAAAAAAAAGTGGTGTACGGTATTTCTTCTACGTGAATCATCAGCGTTTAAGACATCATTTGGCCTACCAGGGATGATGTTTTCAAAATGATCTCTAAAGTTAAAGTGTGCTTTATATCTATGAGTAGTATTATAGTAGTTACAATAATAAAATAGTCATGTTTAGCATATGTGTGTTTAGATTCGTTCAGTAACTATAGGTAAAATAATTTATTAAATAATTGTGGTGAGTGCAATGCACAGTGTCACTTATTTGTAGTGCTACAATGTGCAGTTTTTTTCTACAATCTATGCAATTGTTTTTTCCCCACTGTTTAAGGATGAATCTTTAAACAGTACATTGTTCATGGTGCATGAAAGCTGAGAACAGTTAAAAATGGAAAATGAAATGTTTTACCATAATATGATATTCTGTTACAGCATAAGCAATGTGTACTGTTTTGTTTCTGAAATTTTGTAAATATAATACTAACTTATATTTATGTTCTTTTTCTTTTTCAACAGTGGTTGGAGTTATACATCTTTAGATGTGTCAACATACTCGCAGTGCCACACGAATATTTCTTTGATGCACCCCTGGAGAGGGTCTTGACACATAAAGAGCACTTGAGAATTGTGTTCAACAGGGTGTGGCAACTGATCCTCACTACCACCAGATGCCATTAATTTGAAAATTAAGTACAAAGCACTAAAATTTAGAAAAGGAAAAGAGAAGGAGCTGAATTGAAAATAAGAGGGTTTTTTTTAACAATCTTTATGATTACTTTTTTCCTACTGCTCAAGGATGAATCTTTATACAGTAAATTGATTATGGTGTACAAGAACAAAAGCTGGAAAAAGTAAATGTTTTTCTATAGTGTGAAATACTATAACAGCAGAAAAAAGTTGCCTGTTTTGTTTGCACTATGAAGTAATGCTTTGCAGAAACTAAAAGATTATTGTACATTTTTGTAAGAAGTAATACTAACTTATATCAATGCTCTTTTTGTTTTGAAACAGATAAACTACACCATCTATTGGAGTGAAGCTGCACACCAAGATAAACTGTCATACAGCCACTCATACACCTAGTCACTCACCTATATAGTCACTAACATATCCACTCACACACCCACACAGTTAGTAAAACACTGACACACTTACCAATACAGGTTCTATCACATGCACTCACTTACTTATATAAATACTCACATCCCCACTCACTCATTCATACAGCTTCTAGCACACATAGTCATTCACCCATGCAACCACTCATACACCCACTCAGTCATCCATACAATCACCAACATACCCATTCACTCTCCCATGTACCCACTGACACACCTAATAACTCACCCATACAGTTACAAACACATCCACTCACTCGCTCAAACAGTCACTCATACACACAGATAGACACCAATATAATTACTACACAGCCAGTCAGTCACCCATAAAGCTAGTGACACACACACACAGTCTCTTATCCAGTCACCGACACAATCAGTCACTTACCTCCACAGGCACTCACTCACCCATACATTCATTCATACATCCACTTACTCATCCATACTATCACTAACACACCCAGTCATTCTTCCATGTAACCACTGCCACACCCAATCACCCATAGTTACAAATACATCCACACCTGAACAATCACTCATATACCCACTCACTCACTCATACATCCACTGAGTCACCCATGCAATCACTAACACACCCAGCCATACACCCACACAGCTACTCACACGGTCACTCACTCACTCATACAACCACTCACATAGTCAGTCACTCACCCATAGACACACTAATCTACCCACTCAGTCATCCATAGAATCATTAACACACACAGTCACTCTCTCATGTAACCACTGACACATCCAATCACTCTCCCATACAGCTACAGATATACCCACTCCCTCACCCATAGAGTCACCCACACTGCCAGTCACTTACTTATACAGCTGCTCGCACACCCACTTAGTTACCCATACAGCCACTCACACAGTCCCTCACTCACTCATACAACCACTGACACAGACAATCACTCACAGCCACTTACACATCCAGTCACTTACTCATGTAGTCACTCACTCACCCATATAGACACCTATACATCCAATCATATACCCATACAACCACTCACATACTCATTCATGAACCCATACAGCCACTCATACACCCATTCAGACACCCATACATCTGCTCACACACACACTCAATCACTCATACAGCCACTCATGAATCCACTCACTCATCCATGCAACCACATATATATACCCATTCACACACTCATACACCCACTTGCACACCTACTTACTCACTAGTACAGCCACTTATGCACCCACTCACTTACCTATACAATCATTCACACACTCATTCATGAACCCATACAGCCACTGACACACCCACTCATTCACCCACTCACTCAGCCACTTAGACATCCACTTACTCCCTCATGCGCCCACTCACTCACTAACACAGAAACTACTCTTTCTAATACATGCACATACGTTTTTAAACCAAGAAAGGTGGTTATAATGAAAACCTTTGTTTTTTGTGATTTTTCAGATTTTTTTGTTAGTTTTTCAACATTTTGTATTTTTGGGGGGCTTTGGTTACCAATAAAATGGTAACTGGAAAAGGTTTTAACTAAAAAAAAACTCAAAGCTGGAGCTACTAGTGTCATTGAACTGAAAAATTAACACTTGTGGGCCTATGCAGCCTCCAGAACTGCACCAACAGATTGTTCCCCTACAGTGAGGTCTTTCTAGTAGTCCAAACAAAATGTTCCAAATCTCTACAGTTCAGGTGACTTCTTGGGGGATATTGATCGACTTCGGATGATATAGGGTCCCCAAGAGCAATTGGTATTGCACTTAAGGTGAATGAATCCCCTGCACTGCACTTCCTCTGTGCTCTGGCAACTCCTTAGATTGCCACGCCTTCAGATGATACAACATACTCATTGTATCACATGAATATTCTTGGATGTACCTCTAGAGAGGGTCTTCCCACAAATTGAGTACTTCGCATGTGGAGCGCAGAGAAGTCGCTGGAGACATTTCCTCATCATCCATTATGCAGCTATAGTATAGAATACACACCTGACATTTACCAAACAATGTAGCACCAACCAGTTAAAACTGCTCCAGCTGGGTAGACTTTTTGTGCACAACTGTGGATTCTTGTTCAATAAATGAGCAGATGATGTTCTTTTGTGGCCCTGATGCTCTTATCACATAAATTAAACGTCAACAGGAAGCACTTACATATAGAAACATAGCAAGTGCACCAGTTGAAGTGCCACTTCTGTAAAGGAAAAATTATCCTAACATCCTGACCTTGAAAAACAATCTGAAATACTTGGTAAAGGATAATACTTTGCTGATTTATTATAGCACAATCTGTAGTGACTGTGATGAATGGGTTGTTTCTTGGCCTCTCCTGGTGAGAGCAGTGTCCATGGTTCTCCTTTTCAATGACTACAAATATGCAAAAGTGCAATATGACCTGGACGCATCACCTGTTTGGCACCACACCATCCACCTTAGTGGTATGTTACTCACACACCCATATAGCCACTCACACACACACACTCACAAAACCGCTCATACACTCACATATCCATACAGCACTGGCATACCCAGTTAATAACCCATACAGCCACTCAAGCACCCACTTACAGTCCCATACAATCACTCACACCCCCACTGATAGACCCATACAACCACTCACACCAACAAAACCACCCACACACAGGCCCATACAACAACTCACACACCCACTTTATGACTTATACAACAACTAACACACACACTGTCAAAGGTTACAGTTAGAAAACAGAATTAGAAAAATCTAAGAAATTCACTGAAAAAAACAAAGGTTACAGGGATGTTATAGTTATCAAATAAAATTTAAAAAAATTAAATCATACCCCTGAAAAATACGAGTGAAATTCAGCAGTTATAGAAACCTGAGATGTCATGAGTGATGTCACTGACCATGTCATGAGTGATGCAATATGTGAGGTCATAAACAGTGTATTGCAGGGGCATAAGTTATAGTTAGCTCAGGTAACTATAACTTCTGAATTTCACTGGTTTTGTATGAGTGAAATCTGAGCCTAGCTATAACGTTTCTGTAACCTTTGTTTTTTTTCAGCGAATTTCTATGGTTTGTAAATGTTATTTCCTAACTATAAAGTCCCTGTAAGCTTTGGTTTTTTCAGTGAATATATATATACCTCCCAGTCCTTGTTCACCAGCCAAACCAGGAACAATAATTAGACACCTGATTACCATATAAATATCAGTTCCGCCCTCAGAGGCCTCCAGATGAGTTTGCACAAGTGCATTTTGATTATGGTAGTTCTGCACCAATACATTCCCCCAGTGGGTTAATCGTTGCTGGACATAAGTGTAATAAAGTTTGTCATATCTCTGAGTTTGCAGTGAATAAAACAGAGCCTGCTCTTCCGCTTGTGACTACCGATAAAAGTCACACAGGACCCGCTCATTCATGCAGCATTGATCTTCATGATTGGCCTGGGCGTAATACTTCACAAACAAAAAGTTGCCCTCGATTGAAGGGCACTCACAAGCAAGGTTCAGCTCCTTAATTCCAGACTGCAACAAAACCAGGAACTTTATATGGAATAGATTTTCATACGGCCAAACGCGTTTCGGACGTACCAGTCCTTGTTCACCAGCCAAGCAGTCAACAATCATTGCAGACACCTGATTACCTTATAAATACCAGTCCATAATCAAAATGCACTTGTGTAAACTCACCTGGAGGCCCACTGAGGGCAGAACTGGTATTTATAAGGTAATCAGGTGTCTGCAATTATCGTTGCTGGTGAAAAAAAAACGGGTAAGTCCAAAACGCATTTGGCCTTATGAAAATATATTTGATGTAAAGTTGCTGGTTTTGTTGCAGCGTGGAATAAAGGTGAACCTGCCTGTGAGTGCTCTTCAATCGAGGACAACCTTACGCCTTGCTCACGCTACTAGTTACACAATTTCATCATTTACAATTTTATCCACTTCCTTCAAAAATAGAAGAGGGACTACACCCATATAATGTATACACAACAGTGTCAACTGCGGCGGCCATTTTAAGATGATGTCAAATCCATAATGCACATGACCAACATTGCATGTCATGTTGGTAGAACTAAGGGTGGCCAAGATACACCAAAGCATTTTTGCAATAATTAACACACACACACAGTGTAAATTCATTAATCCAATAATAGTACTAATGTAGCAACAGTTTGACCCATATACCGAGCACCTAATGTATAAGTTCCCCCAGTCACAAGTAATATGCTTCAGTAAAATACAAGCATTATTATGCAAACTTCAAAATTATTTGAACAATATAATCTCTTATAAAGTGTGCCACATACTTACGTAAACTGCCTCTGCACTGATGTAGTTAGTACAAGGCAGCAGCTCATAAAGCACATCTTACGTCAAATTAGACCTTAATCTTGCCCCAGTGGGCAAAAATAATTAAGATGTACCAAAGCAGTAGGTGCCTATACACTGATAATGTATCTATAAAGCATTAGTTCTTATTGAATATGGTTCAATTTGGACCTACATTCTGCCCCAGTGGGCATAACTAAACAACATATATAAAACGAAAAATAATGTCACCACAAAAGTTCATATAACCACAATTAGAATTTTTTTTCACACAAGTTGCTGCCACAGTTGAAGGAAGAAGTGCCCACACCTACAAAAAGGTAGAAATTATCAAATATTAAAATCATTTGCACCACCAGACTGATTTTCGTGGTATCACGATTTGGAGATACGGAAATGTGCTGGCTCCTGCGCAGATCGCCATGAAGTAAGATGGTTTGACGAGGAGTTTCCAAAGCAGTGATTGTAACGAGTGGAGGTACTTTGGACGATTGGTGGCAGTTAAGGGGAGAATGTAATTATGTTTCCTTGGGAGTGCCCAATATGCAGAACAATATGCAATGAGTATATGAAGTCATCAAGGCTGAATAATGTTGATTAACTCCCGGAGTACACCACCATTTCCCGTAATCACAGAGACAAAAAGACACTGACATGGGATTGACCAATCCCCTTCTTCCTCTTACCTGCTGTGCCCAATGGGAACTGGGGTGTGATTTTAAAAGTACTGACACGTAGTTGCTGCCTGTTGTCAAAACGAGCTGGAAGAAGGTAGATATGCCGAAACACGTCCTCGCAATAAAATCTTTAAATGGTACCCCGTGAGTGCTGTGCTGTGCATCTTACTGGAAGACAGGAGCTTTAATATATACATGGATCCACCTCCATGTTGTTTGCACCCGTCAAAGAAGAGTGTTGAGGTCTCCAGAAGGTAGAAAAACAGAGCTGAGTATATATACATATATATGTATATTCATCTGCTCCAATGACGCAATTGTCATACTCCAAACAACTGGGCACAGACTCCTCTTTTCATTAGTGCTCTTTTATTTCAATAAATCACACATGTCCATATGACGAGTTTCAGCCACTACACCGCTGCCTTGTTCACATATGTGATGCATCCTCTAACACTCTCTATTACTCTAACAACCTTTTTTATACAAGTTTAAACCACATGATAAGTGTTGAACTGCACCAGCTATGTGCACGGAAAACAGACTGACAGACTGGTGTTGTTGTCAGCACAGGGGTCGGCTTGAATTTTACACAGTAAATAAAACTACAACAGTATTTTATAAATAGTAAAATATTACCTCACCAAGGATTCTAAACCAGACCAATCTGTATAAATAAATATTCTATAATCTGATCATGTCCATGCATAGCAACAACATCACTAGTCATACAGTACATGATATTCAAAATTCATTTCAACATCGGTATACAATGCCAGCTTGATATCTCTGTATTATAGCTGCTGTGCACTATTTTGATCTTTCAATTTACACCATATTGAATGTTACATGTATTGGTTGTCAAAATTAAGCCATTAGTGGGCTTACTATTAATTGTATTGGCAATTTCTTTGGCCCAAAATTGTTGGTATTTATTGAAGTCATCCACTCAATATACTAGATGTTTACTGAAGACCATTAATAAAATGCATCCTATCGGTGGTGTATATATATGGTGAATCAAATTATCAAGCATACTCCATATAAAGCACTTGCACATCGTAATATTAATCTATAAAAATCCATGCTGTCGACTATAAACTAAAGTGCCTATGTGTATTAAAGTGCTGCCATATAAAGTGCAAGTGCAAGATAAAATTAGGTAGCAGCTGATTCTGTACATAATTTATATAGTTTAAGAGGTTATTCACCTAAATATCCAGAATATTCCATAATATTGGCATCTATTAGCTATTCTTACAGTACTAGGAAGTAATGAGTAAAAAGACCTATACAACTAACATTTTAGACAATAGTGATTGTAAAAATAAGAGTATTACAGAAAATTGTGCAAATCTTTGCTGGTATTGAGACTATTTGGGTTCTGGAATCTAGTTCTAAAATGTATAGAGTCTCTAACTGTCGCTATAATTGTTCTCGACTACCACCTCTTAAAACCGTGACAGCATCAATAACAAAATATTTTAAACAATTTAAGTTATTATTATGTATTTGTTTAAAATGAAGGGCCACCAGATTGCAGAATCAGAATTAACAATGGCCCTCAAGTGTTGAAGTATTCTCAAATGCACTTGTAGTTTGGTACTTCCCACATACCTAAGCCCACAAGTGCAATCTAACATATCAACTGAGTACTCAGTTATACAGCTGTAAAACTTTTCTATCTCCACCAGTTTGGATTTAAATGGTGTAATAATGCTAGCAGTGTTGATCCCAAATCGGCATGCCCTGCACAAACTGCATTTATAAAATCCCTTTCTGGCAGACAGCCAATTAGTGGTTGATATTACTTCAGGGCAGCTTTTAACTAGTGGTTCTTTCATCGAATACGCTCTACGGATCGTAATAGCAGGTTGATTGGATAAAACGGGACCTAAAGTAGAGTCAGTCAGTATTATAGGCCATTGTTTCTTAATAATCGATCGAATAGATTTTTCCTATTTACTGTAGGTGGTAATCAGTCTAACTTTAACTTCATTCTTAATACTGACAGTTGTTGAATCCTGTTCATGCTCAGTATCGACCACTTCCCCGAATAACATAGATTCTCTAGACTTCTCATTTGCTCTTTCAATCGCACAATCAATGATTCTCTCCTTATAACCTCGCTCTAAAAATCGTTGTTTAGCTTCCAATTGGCATTGAACCAAATGTATGTCAAGGTTACATATTCTGCATAATCATAACATTTCCCGCCAAGGGAATGCTGTCTATTAAATGTTTGGGTTGGAAGCTACATGTTTGGAGTGTGGAGTTGCCTGCAGTATGTTTATGAAGTAGTTTGGATTCTACTTTGTTATTGTTAACATAAATTTGTACATCTAGAAAGTCTATGGTACGTGTATTGATATGTGCTATAAATTTCAAATTCATAATATTGTCATTCATTTTAAACACAACGTTTTCGGCACTTTCTTTTGTTCCCTTCCTAATAACAAAGACATCGTCTATGAATCGAAACCAATAAACTATGTGCTGCTTCCACTCATTATGGTGATCCACCTTAAGTACCTGCTCCTCCCACCAGTCCACGTGCAAACATGCATAATGGGGGAGAAGCAGGAACCCATAGCTACTCCTCTGAGTTGCTGGAAATGTTCCTTGTCAAACATTGTTGTTCAAACAACACTTAATCATAGCTAAAATCATTCTGTTGTGGCTATAGAGTTGTATAGGTCTAACTCTAAGAAAATATTCACAAGCTCTGAGTCCATCCTGGTGCTGGATACAAGTGTACAAAGATGTGATATCTGGAGTCATTAATATACAATCTTCTGACCAGGGTAACCCATGTAATTTTTTCAAAAAATCTCCAGTATCTTTGATGTATGAAGATAATTTTATTACAAATTCTTGTAGGAAGTAATCTGCTTACCGTGAAATCTATTCAAATAAACCATTCCTGGCTGAAATAATTGGAATGTCGGGTATTGGAGATGCACCCGTATGTATTTTTGGAATAAAATACATTACTGCATCACAGGAAAATCATTGTTTAAAAATTGAAATTCTTCCTTAGAGAGTAGACCTTCATGTTTCCATTTAGTCAAATCCAATTTCAAGTTGTTTTTTACTTTCCTCACTTCTTGCATTTTATATCTTTTATAGCAAGTAGGTTCATCCAGATGCCTGTAAGCTTCCTTGAGATATTCAGATCTAGGCCTTAGGGCAATATTTCCACCTTTATCTGATTTTGTTAATGACCACGTGGCTGTTCTTCTGTATTTTGAAAATCAAATGACGATACTGTTTCTCTTGATGTTTGTATTTTCTTGTAGTCCTTTCTGTTGTATTTCAATAGTTTTATTTCCTCTACAACCACATCATTAAACGTATAAATTGCATCTCGTGGCATAATTGGTATAAAGGTGGAAGGAGGTTTGAACGTTCTCCTGATAGGGTTGGAAGTTGCAATTTCTTGTTCTTTCAAAATTTGTTGTGTAAACGTCATAGTGGTCAAAGTATCTTCTCCAGCTTGCAATTCATGTAAGACACATATGGTTTGAATGTCCGATACTTGTAGGTTGGCAGTATCCTCTTCAATGGATGATGTGGCTCCACTCAATGTATTGCTCGATTGTTTCTGTTTGTGGGATTTTATTAATTTAAGTTTTTTAATGAATTTGAATATATTGATGCAGGTTTGACTATAATTGAAGCTGCTCTCTGGACAATAAGTAAAGCCTAATGATAGTATCTGTGTCTCTGCCTGAGTGTAATATCAGATAAATTGACCACTGTGTTGTCTTATCTTCTCTACTTTGTTTTGCTGGCATATATATGGATTTCCCTTACCTTACATATACTTACCTTGTGTTGTAAAGTCATGCGTTGTTGTGTTGTTAATAAAACAACACAATAAGCACGCCCCCCTAATCTTAGCAAGGAGAAAATAGTTTCTGGCATCTATCAAACATGACAACCCTTGATCCTTCAGGGATCATGGAAACAGTGCAGTGCTTTTCGCTCAGTCAATCGTGCTCACTTAGTCACAGAGAGATACACAGAATAAACGATGGGGACGTTTTCAATAAACATTTATTGAACCAGCGTCATTCGAGTATTAAACATGTTTGCCGCAATAATCATTAAACAGAAACAGATGTATGAGATTGGAAGCACCAACAGAGTAAATAAAAGGTAGAATTCTACCATGGTACTAAAACAGTGAATATATGCAGTCATATAGATACATGACAGTAATCAAGCATACTCCTGTGATGCAAGCCCTTACTATGTGTACCTAAGTGTATCTAGCATGTATGTGGGTGTAAAGACAAGAATCTCCTAGAAAAGAGCCAACCCCATTACCTGATGGGAGAGAACAAAGGATCTCGTCTTGGTCTCTAGTTGGACACTCCACAAGAGATGTCTGACCACTGCATGCTGGATCTTCTGCAGGCCCGGACCTCAGTGTCTAGTGTCATTATGGAAGCTTCTCCTCTGCCTATCTAGTGTTGTTATGGGTCTTTTATACCATAAAGATAGCCCCGGGGGAGGAGCCTAGCGCGCAACCAAGATGGCCGCGTAGGTGCGAAGCTCCCGAGGACCTCCGCGACCTCCTGAATTAATCCTGATTATATCCTGTCTTTGATGAGGGGACTGTGTCTGTGTACCCGAGCTGAGGCGGCACCCGTTTTCCGTTTTCGAATCGGACCCCGGACACCGGTGGGAGCACCGATCGAAGATTGCGGCCTTCTCCGCGCCGGCCCCCCGGATTGGAGTTGTGGGGCGATCCGGTGACAAAGCGAACAACAGCGGCCGGCAGGGCTGGGCGACTCGCGTACCCCGCGCTTTCACTTTCGCTTTTGCGCCCTCCTTGCCCTCAAGCGAGGTAGGGTTGCGGAGCGGGGTGCGGTGGTGTGGCCTTGTCCCGGTGCCCGGCTGACCCGCCGGCTGTGAGTTGTCCTGCGGTCCAGTGGTCACCCCCCCCCGGAACCCGTGAACTGGTTTATCGGCCCTTTCGAGGAGATTGGCACGACTTTGGGAGTGCGACATGTCCACAAAGCAAGATGGCGACCGGGCAAAGGTGAAATCGACCCGCCGTGGCCCGGCACATCAGTCTAACAGCATGGACCGCTACACCCTCCAGAAGGGATCTCCAGAGGCACAGCGTACATCCCCCGCGGGCCCGACTGAGGCGTCTGCTCAGCCCGCGGATCTGACCCTCCGGGACGTCATGGGCGCCATTGCCGAGATGAAGGCCTCGGTGGACCAGCGCTTTGATACTCTGGCGCAGAAGATAGACTCGGCCCTGGTGGATGTGGGCCTGGTGAGAGCCGACTTGTCTAAAACAAATGACCGGGTCGATTCCCTGGCCCACACTACCTCGAGTCTCACTACAGACGTGGCGGCCCTTCAAAAGGAGGTGCACCGGCTTGGCCAGGCGAGCGCCCTGATGGACCGTCGATTGGAGGACTCCGAGGGTCGGGCCCGGAGGAACAACGTTCGCATTGTCGGGGTGCCGGAGGGACGGGAGGAGGAGGCGGCAGATTTGTTTGTGGAAGACCTGATCCTCACCCGTCTCCAGCCCCGGGGGCTGAGTAAACTTTTTGCGGTGGAACGTGCTCACAGGGTCCCCGGAGGAAGACCTAAGGCCAGAGCCCCGCCGCGGCCTCTCATTGCCCGGATTTTTAACTTTCGGGACAGAGACGCTATCCTGCAGACTTCCAGGCTACAGGGACCGGTCAAGCTCGATAATATGGACGTGAATTTCTACCCTGACTTTACTCCGACGGTCCAAAAGCAGAGACTGAGTTTTCTCGGAGTTAAACGTCGCCTACGGGACCTGAACCTTAAGTACTCAATGCTTTTTCCAGCTAAGCTGAGGGTGGAGGTGGATGGTCGCACGCACTTTTTTGACTGTCCCGAGGCGGCTGGGGACTGGTTGGATACTCTGCCTGGGGATCGGGGCCGGGGGGGTGGGGGGGGTGCGGTTGGCGGGGAGGGCTCGCCGGATCAGAACTGAGGGGTGAATAGTAGGCCTTGCTCTGGACAACATTCCGGTTACCATTCACTGATCGTGTATGTTCCCCTCCTATGGAGGTCGTACGGGGTCAATTGGGGGCTTTCCCTCCTCCTCTGGGGGACTAGTTAGTTTTTCGTCTATGGGGCGACAGGCACACTGCACTTTGGGGGGGCTGTCTGGGCTCATGCAGGGGTGCAGGGAGGGGGGAGTTCTGTTGGGATGGGTGGGCGGGGGTGGAGTGTTGTTTGTTTGCACCGCAAGGCGAACCCTTTACTGTATTGTTGTTTTCGAGATGCTCTTTGGGGGACGACTGATGGCTTCCATGTATGATGGGGGGTAGGGATTTGACTGTGTTATCATGGAACGTTAACGGACTGGGGGATAGGATTAAGCGTGGTGTGGTCCTGCAGTATCTGAAACGAATTTCACCAGATGTGGTCTTCCTGCAGGAGACACACCTTATAGGTAATTCCTTTCATGCCATGAATCGGCGAGGCTATCGCTTGGTGGCCCATTCGGGCTTCACTTCGGGCTCGCGGGGGGTGGGCATCATGATTAAGAACTCGCTCCCATTGGAGATTGATGAGGTGCGCCATGATGAGAGGGGACGTTACACTGTCTTGGTGGGTAGAATGGAGGGCAGAGTGGTCGTTTTTGTATCAGTGTACGTTCCGCCGGGGTTGCAATCTACCACGTTTGCGGACCTGGGGCGCCTCCTCCTTGACCTCCCGGGTGGGCTTCTGGTAGTTGGGGGGGACTTCAATGCGGTGGCTTCTGGGTCTATGGATCGTCATCCCCCCAGGGACCTCCCCCGGGCACAGGCGTGGCTGTCCGGCCTTTTAGATACACTAGGATTGGTGGATTGCTGGCGACTAAAGCATCCCGCGCAGCTGCAATACACCTTCCACTCGGGTGCCCATGGTAGCCTCTCGCGGCTTGATTATGTCCTTGTCCCTGCGGCCTATGCTGGGAGAGTGGGAGAGGTGCGCCATTTGGCGCGGGGTATTTCAGATCACTCCCCACTACTGTTGCACTTTGATGTCTTCCCGAGGGGGGAGGGCAGGGTAGCCCCAATCAATGCCTGGTACCTGCGCGACCCCACTATTCGAGCCGAATTGATCAAATCCTTGCAGCGGTACTTTGAGGAGAATGTGGGGTCTGTCCCTTCGGCTATCTCCCTGTGGGAGGCTTTTAAGGTAGTTCTCAGAGGGGAGGCCCTCTCCTTTATCTCCCATGCCCGGAGGCGCGAGCGGGAGGAGGTAACCCGGGTGGAGGCCGAAATTACTGAACTAGAGGGTGACCTGGGGAGCGGGGTGACGGATGCCACATTGCATGTTCTACACCTCAAGCAGGCGGCCTATAGGGCCCTCGTCACGGAGGCGGCCAGGGGCCTCAGTAGAGAGCAACAGGGGCGACTGTATGATGTGGGTGATAAGGCTGGTAAATTGATTGCGTGGTTGGACAGAAAGGAGAGAGCGAGTCGTGTGGTTCCGTTGATCGAGAGGATGGATGGTGTGTGTGTCACCGAGCCGGACGCCATTGTCTCCTGCTTCGCGGATTATTTCCGCGAGGTGTATTCCCCGGTTTCTCCCTGCTCGGAGGAGGATTCCCATGCCCTGCTTCGGGACATCGCGCTGCCCTCCCTTTCGGTGGAGGACAGGGATTCGCTGGACGCTCCTCCCACCTCGGACGAAATTGCCCTTGCTATCCGCTCGGTCGCATCTGGCAAGGCCATGGGCCCCAATGGCATCCCTATCGAGCTGTATAAGCTGCGACCGGATGTACTGGCGCCCCACCTGCGCGCGATGTTCCTGGCGGCCCGCTCGCGGGGTTCCCTTCCGCCGGACCAGCGTCTGGCCACGATCGTGGTGATCCACAAGGAGGGGAGACCCCGTGAGCGGGTCACATCCTATAGGCCTATCTCGCTCTTGAACGCGGAGCCCAAAATCCTCGCCAAGGTGCTGGCCAACCGGCTGGTCGGCGTGGTGGGCGATTTGGTCCACCAAGACCAGTCCGGCTTCATACCCCATCGTAACACGGCCCTTAATCTGCGACGCTTGCACGGGGTGCTCGCGCGTGTCCCGTTCGTGCGGGAACCGGCCATCTTGGCGTCCTTGGACGCCACCATGGCGTTTGATACGCTCGAGTGGCCATACATTTGGGCGATGCTGGCGAAGTTTGGCTTCGGACCGGGCTTCATCAGCTGGGTCAAGTTGTTGTATTCCGGCCCATTGGCGCAGGTGGTGGTGAATGGACGAGTTTCGGCCCCATTCGCACTGGGACGGGGCACGCGACAGGGTTGCCCCCTGTCGCCTCTCCTGTTTGCACTGGCCCTGGAGCCCCTGGCAGAGTGGCTGCGGTGGCACCCTTCCATCCGTGGTCTCCGCTGGACCCCCGAGCATGAGGACCGTGTGTCCCTCTACGCTGATGATATCCTTCTATATCTCGCCTCCCCGCGTAAATCACTGATCGTCCTAGTTGATGTTTTGCGCTCATTCGGTCGCAACTCAGGCCTCGTCATCAACTGGGCGAAATCCTGTGTATATGTGCTTGATGTGCTTGCCGGGGAGGCTCCGGTCCTACCACGGGACTGTCCGATCCAGATTGCCTCCCAGGGGTTTCGGTACCTGGGTATATATATTACTCTGGACCCGGAGGCCCGCTACGAGCGGAATTTGCTGCCCCCCCTCCAGCGCTTGAAGGAGGACGTGGTGCGTTGGCGGCGTCTGCCGCTTTCGCCGCTTGGCCGAGCGGCCTTGTTTAAGATGATGTCGTTGCCGCGCTTTCTGTACGCTCTCCAGAACACTATGGACTTGGTCCCGGCGCGCTACTTCCGTGAGGTGGAGAGTTTGCAGCGTCGCCTGTTCTGGGACGGGAGGCCACGTATTGCCTTGGCTAAATTGACGCTCCCGTGGTACGATGGGGGGGTTGCCCTCCCGGATATTAAACGGTATTACTGGGCCTCCCAGCTAGCTGCGATTAATCATGGCCTTTACGGGCCCGCCCTGAACCCGGCATTTGAAATGGACAAGATGCTCCTGCCCGGTGGCGACTACAATCGAGCGCTCTACTCTGGCGCGCCGGACCCTCGCCTGACGGGACCGACGCGTGTCATGGTGCGTGTATGGCACGCGGCTAACGCAGCTATGGGGTGGAAGGACCGTTTGACCCGGGCGTCACCGCTATATGCGTCTGCGAGGTTGGGCTCCCTGTGGACCTCGAAGGGCTTCGAGAAGTGGGACACGATCGGCATCAGCACAGTGGGAGATCTCTGGACGAGGGGGGGATTCAAAACTTTCGAGACGCTGCAGACGGAGTTTCAGTTGCAAGGCAGTGAGTACTTTCGGTACTTACAAGTCCGCCACGCGCTGGGCTCCGTCTTCCCGGATGTCGCGTCCATTCCGGAGTCTTCCCCCCTGGAGGACAGAGTGCTGGATGGCCATGTCCCAGACAGCACGATCTCCCTTATATATAAAAAACTGATCAACGACCGATCGGGCCTGCTGACTGGCCTCCGCGAGGCCTGGGTTGCCGATGGGCTGGAATTGGACGACGAGGACTGGATTTCCGCGGTGGCCTCTCCGAAGGAGGTGGCCATCCCGGCTCGCCTTCGCTTCGTCCAGCTTAAGATCCTCCACCGGGTTTACGTGACGGGGCCAAGGCTTCTACGTATGGGCTTTGCTGAGGATGGACTGTGTAAGCGTGGCTGTGGTGCTTTGGCAACTTTCTTGCATATTCTGTGGGAATGCCCAAAGGTGGAGCGATTCTGGCGTGGTGTGCACGAGGTCCTGCGAGTGGTTACGCGTGTCGCGCTGTTGCCTGAAGCGAGGAGATGCTTGCTGAATGTGTGGGAGCCAACTGACTACTCGGTTCCGCAGACGCGGTGGGTGACTCTGGGATACATGATAGCTAAGCGTGACATTGCTCAATTGTGGGGAACCCAGAGGCCCCCGGCGGTGTCGGCCTGGAAAGAACACATGGATTGGTGTATGTTTCGTGAAAAGGTGGTGTATGTTGCGAGGGGTAAGCCTGGGGCGTGGGTGAAAATCTGGGGCCCCTGGAACGCCTATCGCGGGGGTATTTGCGAACCGCCACTGCTGCCGGCTGCCTCACCAGCTCCGTCCCCCTAGCCGACCCCCTCCCCCAGCCATGGGCACGTGGTTCCCCAGTCCCTGATCTGTTCTCATTCCCCTCTTTAGAGTTTGGCGATTGGTTGGGGTCCCCCACTTAAGGAGCGCGTGCTGTCACTTGGGATTGTGGGTTGCCTTGCGGGTGTGGTTTTTTGTGTTGTTGTGTTTCGACAAAAGGAAACCGTATTGTGGGTTTGGAGTTATGTGGCCTGCACTACTGATATCTCCTGATTTACCTTTTTGCACCGCCAAGAGACTTTTCTGTATATATGTCAAATGCTTCTGCCACTCTAGCGGCCGGCCAGACGGTTGTAGGCCCATACCTGTAACTATTTGAGATTGCAATAAACGGTTTCAAAAAAAAAAAAAAAAAAAAAAAAAAAAAAAGATAGCCCCGGGGTTCCTTACACAATCGATATATTGTGAGTACGATTATGCAAATGGACCTAAAACAATACCTGCGCTTATGCAAAGTAATTCTTTCGTCCTATGATGAAGATGACCATGATTTTTACACAGAGTATGTTCATGCTATTATGTATGCCATGTGCAGAGACTTTTCTAAGAATCCTCATGCATAATAAATGAGGCTAGTTTCAAGGAAACCAATCAATATTTATTCAGCACGTAACTGGGTAATAGGTCAATGCTAGAACCATTATGCAGAGTAAGGTTAGACAAATGTAGGTAAAAGGTTATGTAGGTACCTAGGCCTAGATTGGGGTACATAACAGCGTGGTAAACGCAGATGTGTGATAAAGGTTTGCATGGTAAAGGCAATGCATGGTAACGGCATACATTGTAAATGCACGCATGCTAGTGTCAGACAACCAGATGGAAAAATGTGGAAAGACCATCAGTATTGGCGTGGCCAGTTTGAGGGTTGTGTTCCTTTTTTAAAGTGTATTCCCTGTATGGAGGTGGAACAGCTCAACAATTTAGGATTCTCACCTCTCATCTACATGAGCCATCTGAGGGTCCTGTGATCTGTCTGAATCCAGAAGTGAATGTAAAACAAGTATGGTATCAGCTTCTTCAGCGCCCAGCCCAAAGTAAAAGCTTCTCACCCAGCAGCACACCTACTCAGTTACCTGGGCTTACTAGGCCTTCCTTAGTTATCTGTGATAGCATCGACCCTATGCCAGGCTCTGAAGCATCTTTCTGCACAATTAATTCCTGGGAGAAGTCAGTGGCATTGAGAACCAGTGCTGTACACATTGGCTTCTTCAAGGGTGTCAAAAGCTTTTTTTCAAGGCCTCTGTCCAGATCACCTTCTTGGGCTGCTTCTTTGAAGTAAGCTCAGTGAAGGGTCAGCAACAATGTTGCCATATCCCTTGAACAACCTCCTATAATATCTAGGTAAGCCCAGGAAGGCCCTCATTTCAGTTCATGCTTTAGGGGGTTTCCATGTCAGGATAGACTATGTCTTGGAGGGGTTACACCTTGCCCCCAGCCACTAGGTCTCTGAGATACATCACCAACCCCTGCCCTATCTGGCACTTGCAGGCCCTGACAGTCAGGCCTGTCTGTTATATGTCCTGAAGCACTTTCTGGAGGTGAAACAGGAGTTCCTCCCAGCTGCAGGTGAAGACAGATTTGTCATCCAGATAGGCAGCACAGAATCCCTCCATCTCAGCCCGGACCCTGTTAGCCAACTTTTGGAAGCTACTCCACACTCATCTCACATGAACTTCATGTATGCAGACTTGAGGTTGGTGCAAGTGTCAGACACCACTTCCTTGGGAAAAGCCCTCTTGGTATCTGGGGACATCATTCACCAAGACCAGAATAAACCTATTACCTAACGCAGTCTTGGGGTCTAGGTGCCCAACAATGTAGATGCCCACACTTTCGAAGGTGGTGCCAATGACAGGCCAGGGACCCAGGGGATCTTCAAGCTTTTTCCCTGTTTTCCTACTAGTCTTGAGGTGGGGCATGACCTGCAGACTGTATCTGAGGCTGTCTTCATCCGGGGCATATAAAAGTGGGTGACTAGCCTGCCTAAGGTCTTGTCCTGCCAGGTGTATATCATGAGCCAGACTCAGAAGGAAGACTCTGCAGTGCTGGGGGGCCACCAACACCCATGCAGCCACAGGCCTAGGAACCTTAGACTCACTATATGTTCTGTCCTTCTCCCAATGGATGAGGTGATCTCAGAGAGATGTCACCAACTGTCTGGGCCTTAGCTTGCCTCCTCAAGTGCTCCATAGTTGGCCACTCCTTCTGAACTTTACAGAATTCCTGCCTGGTGGGCCCACCCTCAACTTGCTATACAGCAAGCTCAATCAGTCTCCCATGGCATCAATATCCACCCAGTATGTTTCAAGTTCCACTTCCTCCTGGACCATGTGAGTTTTAGGTGCTGGCTACCTTGACCTTCCTCTTTTTGGCAGCCACATAGGCCATTTTTCCAGGCACCAGGTGTCCTTGACTCCCCTCTTTGGCAGCCACAAACCTACTCAGACAACCCTAACATTTCCATGTTTGACCTGAGCTCCACTTCTTTCCAGACAGCGTGCTCCAGATCACTGCCTAACAGACACTCAATTGGCATGGCAGGGCACACAGCTACTTTTAGAGAATCTGAGACCCCCCCACTTAAAGGCAAACAGAGCCGCAGGGTACAGACTCTCACAGTTGTCTGCTACTACAACCTGGTAAAATGTATTGGGTATTACCTGCTTTGAGGACACCAGTCGACACCTTACAGTAGTCATGCTGGCGCCAGTGTCCCTCAGATCCTCCACCTTCTGACCATTGATGGTTATCCACTGCTTGTACTTGGAAGTATTTGAAGGCATGTGGGCTTTGGGCACCATCTCCTTATCACCCAGGGACACTCAAGAAACCTCTGGCCAACCCAGGTGTCTGTCCAACAGTGGGGGCTGTGCCCTTTTGAGGCATTTGGTATCATACTTCATATGTCCATATTTGTAGCACTCTTTACTCTGGGAGATGAACTGCCCTGTCTTCTGCTATGGGTGGGACTGGTTACCTTTCCTTTGTGAAATATTTTGGTGACCTGTAGAGAACTCCTTAATTTTAAGTTTTTCTCCTCCCTCTCTCTTCTGTTAGGGACCTTGTCTATACAACCCCTTGGGTGATCCCTCCAGAAACCTTCTTGGACACTCTTGGTCCACTTCCTTTGAAAACTCTCTGGGTCTGTAAGCATTCTGTCAATTAGGTGTAGTTGCAACTCTGTAAACAAGTACTAAGCATGTGTACTCTCAAACTCAGGTCATACAGCCTGTTGAAATCACTAATTTTGCTGGAGTAATCTAAGAAATCCACCCAAGACTGGTTTGGCAAATTCTGGCTATTCCCGAACCACACACACCATCTCTCTGAGGTGAGCCCAAACTTATTAAGCAAAATGGGCATCATGGAGCATACTGTATCTGATCTTCCACCTCTAGCATGACAAGGGTGCACCTCCCCACCATGGACATGTGTTTTCACAAGCCTGGCCACACACATGGCCCCTCTGGATCACAGCACTGCACTGGGTGATGGCTCTCTTCTTGTCACAGTGATGCACTATGGCAACAGCCCTAACTCTTCACTGTGGCCCCCATCTGGATCATGAACAATGCACATAGGGCGACTGACCCTCTCCATCACAACTCTGCACTGGGCGAAGCCCAAATCTTCTCACAGCAATGTACTAGGGTAATTGCCCTTAATCTTTGCTGTGGCCTGACCTGATATACAGGGTCACAAGCAATGCACATAGGGCACACGTCCTGATTGGTGCCGTGGTCCGGACATGGACCAAAATGTCACACTCTGATTCAGCGATCCACTCGGCAGGATCCTCACTGGACTTCGCTGCCTCCAGGCACTCGCCTCCTCCCTATAGGGCCCTCTGAGTCACAGCCCTGCCCAGGGTGATTGCCCTCTTCTTGTCACACCGATGCACCAGGGTGACAGCCCTTAATCTTCAATGCGGCCCCATTTGGCACACAGGGGTCATGAACAATGCACATAGAGCGATTGACTCTCCGTGTCACAGCTCTGCACAGGGTGACAGCCAACTTCTTGTCACAGCGATGTACTAGAGGGATAGCCCTAAATCTTCAATATGGCCCCCCCCTGGTATACAGTGGGTGCGAACAATGCACAAAGTGAGTACGGCCCAGTCGGTGCCATGGACCAGTCAGGACCAGAATGTCACAATTTGCTTCAGGGATCCACTTGACAGGATCCTCACTCACTGGTCTTGGCAGGCACGCAGATGCTGGTGCTCAAGGCTTTAAGGTAAGTGGTCTTGAGTCTCCTGGATTATGTCTCCTCACAAAACAGAGACTAGCAAACCTTAGTCTCCAGTCCTAGCCACGACATGTAGAAGTTGTGCCGAATATCTCCATGCTAATGTACAGCTACAGTTTGACAATTTTGGGAGGGTCAAGCTCCCCATGGATGATGAATCTTTAACAGAAATGAGTCCTAGTAAAAGGCCATGACGTTTGCAGCATTGATCCATAAAGAGGAGGTTTTATATTGGATCATATATTATTAGAATATGCAGCGTCCAAGGCATCATTTTAATAGAAGAGACTTCCATTCTAATGTCAAAACGAAAATGAACTTTGCAGCAGAGGGACATTGTCAATCAAGAACTGGGTGGAATATCATTCATCGAAAATATTGTCTGTAAATGTTGCTGTGCACATTCTATAAAGCGTTCTGATATAAAACTCAAACAATAAAATAATTAAATAAATGAATAAATGAACTCGCCTGTCCTTGACAATACAGTGCCTGCCTCGATGCTGGTAAAGATATCTACTCCGAAGCAGAGTAGTCTGGGTGAGCGTCCTTCTCAAACTAACTATTCAATGAAGGCCAGCAGGGCTTAGTCTCTGTCTCTCACACAGTGTTCCTTCCGGGTGCCGCTGCTCACAGCGCCTGACTTAAATTATTATGTATCTGGGAATGTGCAGGTTTAAGTCTAGGAGTTACCCGAGACAGAAGACAGCAGCGGCCCGTGCTCTGGACCATAACATGTCAAACTTTTAGAACATTTAGGGCTGATTCGCAAAGGTAAAGTCACACTTTTGTGTCAGTTTAGGATTGTTTGGTATTCACAAAGGTATTTTACAAGTAGTATCTTCACGACTGAGGAGTCTTTGCACATAACAAGATAGGACAGTTCTATATTCTTATGTGCAGATACTTCACGCTCTTAAAGAAACTCCTACTAAAATTCCTTTGTGAATAGCAAGCAATCGTATGCCTACACAAAAGTGTAAGTTTACCTTTGCGAATCTGGCCCAGAGTAGGCATGCATAGGTCTTTTTTTTTTTTAATTTATTTATTAGATTTTCACAACAGCATAGATAATTGATCGAGCTTAACAAAACATATATACATAGACCAAAAAAAAAGAAAGTTAACATAATTGAATAAGATCAGACCAGATTTCATTGCAGAAAAACATTAAAATATAAATACAATTAAAAAAAATTTTTTAAAAAAAATAAAATAAAAAAAAAACCGAAGAAAAAAAAAGGAAAAATTAGTCTTCTAAGACTGAGTCCAGTTACTAATAGGGGCCCAAATATTTAAGCCTAGAGCTTTCTTTTTCCTCCCTTTTAACCTATACACAGCTTGCTCTAACTGATAAATATTCAGCAATTTCGATTGCCATTGTATGAATGAAGGAGAGTCAGAGTCTAGCCAATGGGAAGTAATGCAGTATCGGAAAATAGACATGGATATAAATAAAAAGCCTTCTTCAGCAATTGTCCACAGTTTAACAGGATTTGATTGAACACCACAAATAACAAATTCAGCGGAAAGAATAACGGATGAATTCATAATATTATTCAAAAACATTTGGATTTTGGAGATAAATTGAGTTAAGTTTCGGCAGAAAAAAAACATGTGTGCAGCATTTGCGCCCAGAAGATTACATCGACTACATTTATCACCCCTATTAGCTTTCCATTTCATCAATTTGGCTGGAGTGTAATATAAATCAAAAATACTCATAAAGAATTGGCTTTTAAGGGATCCATTAATTAGAACTAAATCAGATAAATATAAAGCATCAGATAAGTTAATAGACTCTATGCCCAAATCCTTTTGCCATTTTAGATTGAACAAATCAAGATTGTCTTCCATCCGGGTTAGCATAGTCTGATACATTATGCCAATTCTATTTTGTTTGTTACAGCATTCGAGTATATCGATTTTCCTAATTTTATTAGTATATAATAAGTTCTTAGTGAATAAGAAACTACGTATTTGCAAGTACTTAAAAAAGTCTTTTTGAGGAACATTATAGTTTTGTTGTATATACAAAAATGAAACAAATCGTCCTTCTTGGTAGAGATCGCCTAAATTAGATATATTAAGTCTTTGCCATTGCTGAAGAATCTGGTCTGAAAATATTGGTGGTAGAATCGGATTATTATATAATGGTGTATAATAGGTAATATTATTGAAGCAAAATTTTTTCTTACATTGTCTCCATATTTGATAAATGGTCGATATAACTTTAAATCTTGTTTTTTTGTAGTAGCTTGGTTCTGAAAAACGTACAAGACATTGACGTGCTTGCGCACCTAAGATCATTTCATAAATAGTTGGATAGGTAAAGTCCTTAGGTGGTAATTCTTGAAAAATTAGAACTCTCATAAGTTTAAGTGATATCGCCAGGTAGTATAAGCGGAAGTCTGGTAATCCCCATCCTCACTTAAGAGATCGCCTAGCCCTCTTGTATCCCCAGAAAAATCTTGAAAATATTCTATCTATTTTTATAAATACAGTGGAGGGAAATAACAAAGGTATAGTACGAAAAAAATAAAGAAATTTGGGGAAAAAGAGCATCTTAATTACATTAGTACGACCATAAAGGGAGAGATGGAGATTATTTAACCTTTCAAGAGATCTAGTAGTTGAGATGAGTAGTGGATCAAGATTAAGATTAACAATATCCTCAACCTTAGCAGAAAGTGTTACGCCTAAATATAAGGCCGTTGTAGCATATGTCAAGTCAGTTGGTAGACTAGCATTAGAATGTATTATTTGTGTTTTGGCTATATTTAATTTGTAACCAGAATATAAACCAAATTCTCGAGCTGCCTCTATGATTTTAGGAAATGCTAGACTGATATCTGAAGTAGCAATCGCGACGTCGTCTGCATATGCGAAGATTTTATACTCTACTTGATGAATTATAACCGGTGGGATATTTTCCTGATGTATTAGTTTTTGCAGATAGGACTCAATATAAAGTGCAAATAAAAGAGGTGAACATGGGCACCCTTGCCTAGTCCCCCTTGTTATTGTTAGTGTAGTAGATGTCTCAGAAGCTATGCGAATAACAGCCCTGGGTTTTTAGAGCACATACAAATTCACCTGGAAAGTTTATCCAAGTCAATACTTGCCAGAGGAACCCCCAGTCGACCCTATCGAATGCTTTCTCAGCATCAAGTAGAACAATCCCGACTGGGGATCCCGTGGCCTGCGCCCAATCTAACAAAGTAATGATCCTTCTAACATGATCAGTTGTATCTCTCTTTTCAATAAATCCATGTTGCGAATCAGCCACTAAATTTGGCATTAAATCGTTTAATCTATTAGCTAATATTTTAGAGAAGATTTTACTGTCTGATGTTATTAAGGATATAGGTCTGTATGATCCAAGATCCATAGGATCCTTCCCTTTTTTTTAAAAAACAACGATAGTAGCTAATGACCATGATGGAGGCGGCCGACCATTGAATGCTTCTTTAAATATTTTCAGTAGCTCTGGTTGTAGCATATTACGGAATGTTTGATAAAATTCTAGAGGGATGTTATCTGGTCCAACCGCTTTACCAGATGCCAAACCAAGAATAGCCCCTTCTATCTCTTCCCAAGTAACTGAAGCGGTTAGTGTATTTTTTTGAACTTCCGTAAGAGAGGAAAGATGTTCAATATTCGAAAAATAAGTGAAAGCATCTTCACAGACACTAGTACCGTCGTTTGATCGATTGTACAGAGATTGATAAAAATTTCGAAATGCTTCCAAAACACCCGACTTGGATTCCTGAATAACCCCTTCCATATCCAATATTTGAGCTATATCCATAGCGGTTGCTTTCTGTCTCAGTCTTTGGGCTAATATTCTGCCAGTTTGTTCACTTAATTCATAACATTCTTTTTTAAATAATTTGTACTTCTCGGCTACCTGATTGGCTAAGAAAGAATAAATAGTCGACCGTGTAGTGGCCAGCGATTTTTGAGCTTCTTGTATCGCTGAACCCAGCCTAACACAAGAGGCTAGTTTGATTTCTGCTTGCCTTAATCGATCCAGACTCTCTCTAAATGCAGCTAGTTTTTTCTTTTTACGGAGATTCGAATAACTCAGGGTCTCACCCCTTATTATTGTTTAAAAGTATCCCAGACCATTTGTACAGAGGCAGTATTGTTGTTATTCAAGAAAAATTCCCTGATTACCAGAGCCATATGAGCTAGATAATCTTGATCTAACAATAAATTTCTCTGAAATGTCCACGGTCTTTTTTGTGAGTAGATTGAATAAGAAAGTGACAAATCTAAAACAATAGGATTGTGATCAGAAATGATTTGGGGTAAGACTTCAATACTACTATTACTGACAAGTTGAGCAGAAATAAAAAAATAATCCAAGCGGACAAATTTTTGGTGTGGAGCCGAGAAATAAGTAAAACCTGGTTCTAGGGGTCTAAATTTGTTCCAGACATCTATCAGTCCGTTATTTAACGTTAATTCTCTAAGAGCTTTAAACGTTTGAGGTTTCCGATCTCTATATTTCCCAAAATTCCTAATATTACAATCAGCGTTAATATTAATGTTGAGATCGCCACAAAGGATTAAAGGATAATCCCAAGCTGCTAGTTCAGAATGAATTGTATTAAATACCTCCTTATCATCTAAGTTCGGGCCGTATAGAGAGCAGATAGTCAGTTTGTTCCCGTCAATAATAATTTCTGCGATCCCCCATCTCCCCCACCTATCGCCTGACGATCTAATACGTTTCCCAATTCCACGTTTTGTAAGAATAGCGACACCTCTAGTTGTTCCCATTTGTTTAGAACAGACTAATAACTCTAGATCAAGATTTTTAAACAAATTCCTCTTGGGCCAAGGGATATGTGTCTCTTGTAGACATAAGATATCAATTTGGAGAAGTTGAATCAAGTGTCGCAAAATCCCCATCTTTTTAAAGTCATTCAGACCGTTAACATTAAGAGAGCAAATTTTAATTTTTCTCACCATATTGAAAATCTTTGAAAAGTACCATCAATAGTAACCTGTTTAATTGAATCAAAAAAAACCTTTTGCCAATAAACACTCACATGAAACATAAAAATCAACCCACCAAGGCTTATATAGCCCAGATCAATCATCATTGCTGTTTTATAGGCATGCATAGGTCTTGGGTGAGAACTTATTCAGTGACGGATTTGGGCAAAGCCAGCTGACATGTGTGATGGGGGTCACTCTGAGTGCAAGGGCACTACCCTAACCAGAACCAAAAATTATGAAAATGCAGAAAACTTTTAAGAGCGGTGCAGGAGGGAAGATGGCTAATGTTCAAACATGATCAGCCTTCTTAGACCAATGCAGACACATTGAAATCTTATAAGGCCCGAATGTGCAGAAGGCAGTCCAGTATTATGTAAACAGTATTTGTACAGCTCAAAGATAGAAGAGCAGAGTAGTAGAAGAAAGCCTTAGGCATAATTAACTTACTCAATCTCGCACAGTCATTTCATAGGGCTAAATATGTCACTGACAAACTTCTGAGAATAGGAGAAAAGAAGAAGGAAGCCAGAAACTGGATAAACAGAAAACGAAATGAAGTGCCTGCATGCACATTTAAAAATATCATGAGCTTTTACAAAAACCACAAGTTTAACCAGAATTGAAAAAAAAACAAGTGGTTACAAGAAGGAGAAATGAAACCTTAACAAACTATTCTTTTAGGCATCTCTGGTGAAAGGATTGCATATTAAATGACTGTCGAAACACAAGCACTGACAAAGTCAGTGGGTACGGTTTTTTACCTGTGTGTGTTGTGTAATGTGAATTTGGGTTTATGGTTCATTAGTGGGTAAATGTGTGGATTGTCTGAAAGCCCATGTTCTCACAACAAGTGCCTACGTGCACTTTTACTTACCACACATGGACATACACTCATATAAATTCAGACTTGTGCTCGGATGAGCACTTACACATCACCATACATACATACCTATACATGCACTTAGACATGCAGGCACACATATGTTGGCTCTCATGTGCATGCAGCCACACATATAGCCCTGCACTCATATGAACTTGCTTACTACCATAAGCATGTGCTGACAAATCTCAGACACAACTAAACACTATGTACTCACATATAGTGCAATGCACACACACACTGCTCACAAGTATCCACTCTGACCTTTATATAATGCTGCACAGTTGCAAACATACACTAATACATTGTCACAGACATCCTCACTCATTCACTGACGACATTCCCAGACCCTAATAGTACTGTATTGTAATTGCATTTATATAGCGCGTACTACGCCTGGCATGGCGTTGAAGCACTTTTTCGGCGAGTAGCACGCTACTTCGGAACCCAAAAAGGATTAGTGTTGAATTAGTATAGTGAAATATGAAAGTAATTCGAGTGGTGGATAGGTTAGTAAATTACTTGGATTCAGAAGATTAGCAGAGGGATAGAAGAGGGAAAAAGGTTTGCATTTATACAGCGCTTGTTACCCCTGATGGGATGTTAAAGCGCTGTTTTTTTTTTACGAGTAGCATGCTACTCCAAAACCCATAAGGATTAGTGGTGAATTAGTATAGTGAAATATGAAAGTAATTTGAGTGGTGGATATTAGTCAGTTATTTGGATTGAGAAGGATAGCGGAGGGATAGAAGAGGGAAAAAGGGTTGCATTTATATAGTGCTTGCTACCCCTTATGAGGTGTTGAAGCGCTTTTTTTCGGCGCGATGCACGCTACTCGGAACCCATAAAGGATTAGTGGTGAATTAGTATGATGAAATTTAAAAGTAATTTGAGTGGTGGGTATTAGTCAGTTATTTGGCTTGAGAAGGATGGCGGAGGGATAGAAGAGGGAAAAAGGGTTGCATTTATATTGTGATTGCTACCCCTAATAAGATGTTGAAGCACTTTTTTTCAGCGAGATGCATGATACTCGGAACCCATAAAGGATCAGTGGTGAATTAGTATAGTGAAATATGAAATTTGATAAGTGGACATGTTAGTCTGTTATTTTGATTGAAAAGGATAGTGGAAGGATAGAAGAGTGAAGGATTTGGAGATTTATTTATTTTTGGATGTCATAGCAGTAATGGGAGGCTTGGGATGAGTAAAAAGGGATGTGGAGGGGAAGAGTCAGAGGCAAGAGTTTAGAAAGGCTTGTTTTGGGGATCAGTATAGTAAAATAGGTGTCAGATGGTGCAAGGATGGGTAGAGTAGGGGAGAGTCTAAAATGCGCTATTTTTGGGGTCATAAGTGGTTTGGGGTTTGAGATGAATGAGAGAGTGGATGTAGAGGATATATTGATAGAAGTATAGAGTGAGGAATATGGTAGTGCATTGGAAAGAGTAGTAGAAAGAGGTTGGAGATGAGTCAGAGTGTTGAGGTAGAAGATATATTGAGGGTGAGAAATAGGGTAGTGCAAGGGATATGCTGAATTAGAAGAAAGTGATAAATATATAAATCCATAAGTACATGGAAAGCTTACAGATGCATAAAGGAAGTAAGTATATGTAGATTAAAGCTATTGATAGAGGTATAGGGTGAGAAATAGTGTGGTGCATTTTTTTAAGGAAAGTAATAAATGCATAGATCCAAGTGCATGGAAGGTATATAGATGCATAAAGAAAGTAAGTATAAGTAGATTAAAAATGCATTCAATAAACTCTGGTTTTCAAGTGTACTTAAACATTTATTATTATTTTTTTTAAATAATTATTTGACATGTTTATACAAAGCAATACACATGTATAGGTACATATCTATAGCACAAATAAATGCTTATATATAGAGGGATATGCAGTATATTTCTGTTTGCGTATGATGCTTATGTGGGGAAGAGCCAATTCTTTAGTAGTTTTCTGAAGATAAGGTGGTTGTCGGTGGATCTTATGTTGGGGGTAAAGAGTTCCAAATTTTGGCTGCTTGAACAAAGAAGGATGTGCCACCCATGGTTTTTTTCTTGTATTGGGATTTTGAGGTAAGGTGCCACTCTAGAGGGAAGGTTCCTTTGATGAATGTGTTTGGTGATTTTATTCCTGATGAAGAGGGGTCCCATTCCGTGTATCGCTTTGTCGGTGATACAAAGCAGCTTGAATGTAGATCTTCTGGCAACTGGTAACCAATCCAGGGCTTTCAAGGCAGGGGAGATGTGGTCTCGCGGTTTGATATGTAAGAGTAGTCTTGCAGCCAAGTTCTGAATCCTTTGTAGTCTTTTCATAGTCGTTAAAGGTGATCAGTAGTAGAGGCTATTGGCATAATTGAGTTTGAACAGAACAAGGGAGATGGTAGCTTGGATCTTGTGTGGAAATCCCAAATGGGGGAAGATTTGTTGCAGAGTTTTTATAGTAACAAAGCTTGATCTTGCAAGTTTGTCCACTTGGGCATTCATCGACAGCTTGGAGGCCATGGTCATTCCGAGGTTTCTTACTTCCTTCAATACTTTAGGCGGTGATCCCAGTTTATCAGGACAGGCAGCAAGCGGGTCATATCGGTTAATGGTCTGACATTTGCCGGGCTTCTTTGGGTTTCAAGTCTGGCCCTGCCAGGAGCAGGAGCCTCGTACTTCGAAATAAAACCAAACAATGAAAAGTTAGTCGCCGAGATGCAGCACCAATCTTACCAATTAAATGATCCGATTTTGCTAACTTTTTCCAATATAAAATATTAAAATCTTTAGTAATTCGAGTATTTATTTTTTTCAGATTACTGTTTTAACGTTTGAAATTTAAATCGTACACATTGCTTGATGGTCTCTGCCTTTCAGTAGTTACTCAATGGGGATTCTCAGGAGGCAAA
Organism: Triturus cristatus; assembly: GCF_964204655.1. NCBI lineage: Eukaryota > Metazoa > Chordata > Amphibia > Caudata > Salamandridae > Triturus > Triturus cristatus. Next base: position 388,599,547 of record NC_140590.1, on the reverse strand, counting down.
AGTTTATGAACCACTGCGTTACAGGCCTAGTGGTCAATTAGAACTCTTTCATGTTTTTAGAATATCTTTTGTCTTCAAGACATAAGGGCGTTATTGGCAAACTTTATGCTCTTTGTTTGGAGAAACAACCAAACATTCAAAAACTTGCAGAACGACAGTCCCTGATTCCTACCAAACCAGTTTTACTTAAGCAGGTACAACACAGTATTAACTTACATCATACGTTGTATTGTTGTATTGTATTGTTTCTGGGCTTACAATTCACCATTATAAAATTATTCAGGACATTTGTTATACTCCAGATAAGATTCATAAATGGGGATATTTGGTAGTTTCAAAATGTCCTAGATGCTATATCGACAATGCTGATACAGTGCACGTGTTTATTACATGCTGGGTTATACAGATCTACCGGCAATGGGTAGGACAAGAGCTTGGCCAGCAAGAAAGTATGGGACATATTAGCAAGGGCTTCATCGCCGCTTTAGTGGCACTTTTTGCCACTAAAGCGGTGATTTTTTTTATCCCCCTATTAGCAAGCTGTCGCTAACAGCAGTTAGCGACAGCTTTCAGGCGATAGGGACCGGTTTGGGGCCCGCTTTGCATGTCAGCGATATTTATCAGTCGTGACATGCAAAGTGAGTGTATCCAAACTGTTAGCGACTGAAAGCAGTCGCTAACACAGCTATCGCCTATTAGCAACGCAGGCTCTGCGATAAAAAAAGTCACACTAAGCGCGATTATCGCCAGAATCTAACACCTGCTCAAAACATTACTTACCTGTGTAATGAATGGGAGGTGGATTGCCAGGTTAGGTCCCCAATGGCGTCAATGCGTGAATATCGCTGGATTTCCAGCGATATTCACACATTTAGCCTCTATCGCTGGATATTTTATCGCATCAGAGATAAACGTTGCTAATAGCGTGTTATCTCTGCGATAATATCCGGCGATAGGCGGAGATAAAAAAATACGCACTAAGCGCGTTTTGCGGAAAATACTGCATGTCCTTGCTAATATGCCCCTTAGACACCTGAAGTAATATTGCTGGGGTATACTTAAATAACTCCAGAAAGATTTAAGGGTATTGTCTTTACTACTGCTGTTCTCGTCAGATTACAGATGCAAGACTATGGCAGTGCTGAAATCCGCCCGATGTGAAAGAAAGGTGGTATCAATTTATTGATCTGACGGGCATGGAAATTACCATTAGAAATCATAATTGCAAACAACAAAATTTGCTAAGAACTGGGGAACCCAGGTTTCATTTTTTTAAATACTTTGTTTAAAGGGAATAGAGAAAGAACCTTTATGCCTAGATGCTGGAATTATTTGTAGTACTCTTCCAATCAACTATGCTTTTTTATTGTTATCTTGGGTGCTCTGTGTGGGAAATGCTGTTTAGTTTTGATGAATTTGGGAAATAAAAACACCTGCTCAGTTGTAAGATTATAAATGAAACCCCACCACAACCTCAAACGTAGGTGTAAAGAGGAGGCCATTGGCATTTCAGGGAGCTTGCAGGAGTACCTGGTATATGCATTTCCAGGGACAGATGAAAAGCAGCTTAACAGATGGATGCATCAAAGCATCACCAACCCCTGCAGGCCCAGCTGCGGTGAACGAAGTAGGTACAGGTCTGGCACCTGAACCAGGAACATCAATGTCAGGCGAGATGGTGATGGGATGTGAGGTTGATCCTGGAGCCTCATGAGGTGCACCCATGAAGACAGAAGCTACACTGGGACTGGTGAAAGCTGCATGAGAAACAGCAGAGGAGGCACTCAGACAAGCTGATAGTAAACAGTCACTTCATCGACTGATCTGCAGCAGTGGAGTGTGATGTGCTGGAATTCAACTCGCCAGTGCAACAAGGTCACATGACGACTGACACCTACCTTATTCTGTAACCCCTCTCATGACCTTACCAACTGAAAAGGGGGGAACAAAGATGTCTGTTGCTAGGGGAGAAAGGTTCCAGTGCCCCATTGCTTCCACCTTTTCCGGGTCACATTTGTTAGTTGTTTAGGATTTTTGACAAGGACCTTGCACCCTCATAGGCAGAAAGAAGGCTTGGGATCATGCAGAGTGCCATGGACTCATTAAGTATTCCAATCCTGAGATGTCTTCCTAATGATGAAATAAGATGCCTCCTGTAAGATGGACACTGCTGTATTCTACATGCAAGCCAGGCTGTTCTAGAAAGATGTAGCAGACAGAATGCCACGGAGTTCAAAAACAAGGGCTGGTGGTGCACCTTATGCAGGTGGATCATGTGACACCACATGGTTTAAAGCTAAAGCATTTCTGCATAAGCTGATGGTAGAAGATGTTGGAGAGAAAAACAGCAAAAACAAATTATGACAAATCCATACTGGTATTGAGCCAAGGTTTCACGCATGACATTGAGGAGCGCAAGTAAGCCGGGCTCAGATCTACATCAGTTTCTAGAAAACAAAGACAAATGGAGAGGGTGAACAGACATTTGAAAATGGGGAGTACATTTTATTTATTTATTTATATAGCGCACTAATACCCGGAGGCGTCTAGGTGCTGACATCCCATCTCCAGCCAGCCATGGGGAATCAAAAGGAAGAAAACTAATCACTGCATAGCTTTAGGCCTGAAAAAGCCAGGTCTTCAGACTCTTCCTGAAGGATATCAGGTTTGATGAGTTTTTCAGTGAGAGTGGCAATTGATTCCATAATCTGGTGGTAATTTATAGAAAGCATTTTCCACCCCAGTTGGAGAGACGTGCCTTGGGTACTTTCACCAGCCAATGGGAAGCAGACCTCAGCATTCTGGCAGGAGTATACCAATAAAAGAGGTCCATCAGATAGGCAGGACCCTGATTGTGCAATGAACCTAAAGGCAATGCAGAGGGCCTTAAACGTAATCCTCTTTTCCAGTGGAGAGAATTAAGGGCCGCCTTTGCAGAAGCGTATTTAGGCAGTTTAAATAGCAGGCGGGCGGCTGAATTCTGCAAGACTTGCATCTTGACGAGAAGGGCTTTATTAATACCAATCAAGAGGTCATTGCAGTAGTCACGCCTAGACAACACTAATGCCGAGACTACTGTTTTCTGTAAGTCAGGTGGTATAAAGCAGAAGATTGTCCTCAGAATTGCATGTGCATGGGGTGTCCATGAATTCAGGGCACCATAACGCAAACTTGGAACTAACAGCATTTTTATCAATTCCAAGCTTCTTTCTAAGATCTCACAGGCCTCTTCCAGCACCAAACGCTTTTTCCTGGTATTCCTTCCAACATTGCCAAAACCCCAGATTGTGTCTCCTGTGGTGCGACATCCAAATCCAGAGAATCTCCTACCTGTCCAGAGCTTCACTGGGACAGTGTGTCATCCTCATCTGCGTTTCTTATTCTCATGCTCTCCTCTCGCTTCCTCAAAGACTATCACAGGCGCTACGTCAGAGAGTTAGACTTTAAGGGCAGGTTAGGGGCGCGTTGGGGATCCACATCTTTGACTTCTGCCATTCTACACATGGACCTGAAGCAGCTTGCCTTTAGAACTTGTGCACTTCACTTTAGTATGTGTGTGTTAAGATCTTATAGCCCACTTGGGTCAAGAGAATTTGTAGCTTCCCAGAACAAAATTATAATTACAATAAATAACCAATTTACACGACAGAGAATCTGTTGCATATTCACATACTGAGAATAAATTAGCAAGTAATACTTAACTAAAATAGTGGTTTTGAGCTGGCAGTTTGCCTAAACGAATTAGAAGCTATTGCTTACACTGCCTGTTAATTTCTGTGTGCTACTAACAATACAATAAAATCTTGTCAATGAATGAACAGAATTCGAAGTAGCTGCTCTGAATATTTCTGAAATAGGTACATTTCCCAGGAAAGTTAATGTACATACCTGAGCATGAGTAGAATGTGTGATTGGTGTTGTACATAACTCCTTCCATGTTTTCTGTGTTTATTACTGACTCGTGAGGCCAGGAAATGAGCAGTCTTCATTGTGGCACTTGTGCACCGACTCACAAGAAGGGCTTATCAGCCACCTCAAGATGGAGGTTACTCGTTGGATCTAGCGTCATGACTGGAAGGAAGATTTGTTTCCGGCTTTCTTAAACAAGCTTTATTCACCAATATCTAAAATAGGGGTCGCCTCTGGAGTCCAAGGTGTACCCTGACAGATGCACATGGTAGAGCACGGTCCTGCATGTAATAGCCATGACAAGAGCTCCTTGAAAAGAACATGCTGTGGCAATATCCTTCTCTGACACAAATAACAAATGTCTTCTACCTGAAAGTATCACAGAGCTGTAGTTAGTACTCTGGCCTTTCTCACTACACCCATGTACTTTGTAAGGGATTCAAGTAGCCAGGTGGTCTTAGGAGCGAACCGCCATGGTCATAGATTTGAGGTCACAAGTGTTATGTAAATATGTCTTATGGAAGCATGTTCGCATTGCCCTATCATCTCCCTCTCAGACCACTGATGTCTAATCCTACATTTTTCATTCTTTCTTTGCCTGGATCATTGTGCAGTCAGTGTATGGGCTGGCCTCTGCACTGCAGATTGGTAAATGCCCTGAACAGAAACATTCATCATAACTCTATACTGGCTGCTTGATGTATTGTAGAGTGTGCTCTGGTCTCTCTTGTGTCTTCCTTCAAACCTCTAACATGATGGCATGTGTTGGACACTCCTTCTGGCTAAAACTGTCAGAGACTGCATTACTCTTAATAGTCTGGCATTCTCAACTGTAGTAAAGGGGTAGGGTGCAGTCTCCAAAACATTTAAGGCATCAATCCCTTGCGCCTGGATGTCATCGGTATGGCCCAAGATGTATTCTGGTATTTGTAGTTCAATTAAATGTAAACGGTCTTTTACAGTGGTAAGGTAAGATTCAAGTATAACTTACGACATATTGGTTTGGCTATTCCATTGATCTTCAAAGAAGTTTTAGAAGACTAGTGAAGACGGGCTGCTGAGGCGGCTTCCTAGGTCTCCTCCTTGAGAGCTGCGCAGCTGTCCTGGAGTCCGCGTCCTCCAGACACTCTTCGTCCTCTCGGAGCCCGTCCATGCACACCTAGCGCGGTATGCCCATTCTGGGCAACATCTAGAAGAGGAAAAGGTTCTCCCATATCAGAAAACGTGCAGAGATAACGAATAAGTAAACCACCGGCTATTAGTGGGATGTTTTCAGTCTGAGGACTACTTTTGCAGTTGACTTACTGCAGACTTCCATCTATGCCACTACCACACATTGTAGGCCCAGTAACGGAAACCACACGAGCACATAGCAATGACTCCTATACACTGTACTCTATACAGCCTATATATCCTTTATGCACGAGTCATTGCATGTTTATAGCGGCTCATGCCACTTCTATATCAGAGGTACTTTGTCTCATTCTGCGATCTCGTCATGTATTTTATGTAATGTTGAAGTATAACTGCCAAAATTACCATTCCTGGAATGTCAATCCATTAACCATGTTCATGCTCGTTTTTAAAAAAAAACAGAAACAGAATCAATCAAACAGCCAGTGTGATGTTTTCAGAGCCTATGAGGTCTCCACGCCTGCGCATACTGCTCCCAGTGTCTGCTGATGAAGCAAAGCAGGTGTCTGTGTTCTCCACAGGGATAACGAGATGCTAGTCACTGATGGATTGACCGAAGTCTCAGCTGACAAGGAGAAAGCTCTTGACAAGCCTGGTGCCTAAAATTGAGGTGTAAAAGATGTGATTTCTGCTTACAACATCAATATTTAGTGACGAAGGTGAGAAACTAATTAACAAAGTAAAAATGTACTGGACATTATTTTCGTCTGGCTAACTGCCGGACTTTAAAACATGCATGTTGGACCCGGCCTCGTGGCGTGGTCCTGACTTCCCGGGGGTTGGGCCCGTTCCCCGCCCTAGCCTCCACGAGCTACCCGTTCGGGCCGCACGAGGTCACCTACACCTCGGGGCTCCGCCATTTTGTCGCCTGCCACGTGACCCTGCACACCAGTCCTCATGACTCCGCTCAACCCGGCCTCGGCTCCAGCAAGGCCCAGACATTGAGGCACCAAGAACTGGCCAGGGGGTATCACGTGAACACCTCATCGCCCTGGCGGAGGGCGGTGTCGATGGGACCCCCAACCGTCCCCACACCCCGAGGTGCGATCGGCCTCCATCTCTCCTGGGCCGGGCGCCTCTCCTGCTGGGCGTCTGGCCGCTCCCAACCCGGCCTCTCCGCCCCCCCGGGCGCAAGGGTCCGGACATCAAAGGGGCTCCGGACCTATATCTGGGGCGACCCCGCCACAGACCGGCAGTTGTATCCCGGAGTCGAGAGCCCTGCTGATTGAATCGCGGCCGACCCTACGGAGAAGAACTCTTGCTTGAAACCACCACGAGCCCTGCAGACTGCGTCGCGGCTCCTTCTTGCGGAAACCTTGAAGCCCCCCGGAACATCGGGGCCCTGCTGACGCTGTCGCGGCCCAACCTCGCTGAAACCTCCCTCGGAGCCCTGCTGTCGCGGCTCGAGCTGAGCAGAAACCATCTTGAGAGTCCCGCTGACCTGGTCGCGGCTCCCCACGAACTGAATGCCAGAGCCCTGCTGACACCGTCGCGGCTCGACCCCTCCGAGACCCGGAGGTCCTCCAGCTTGAGGATAAGAACTGGGCCCCAGGTACCCTCGTACCAAGCTCCTGCCAAAGACTGTCCCGCTACCCCTTCCCTCCTAAAAGAGACACTGAGACTTTTGCGGATCCCTTGATCCCCTTTTTGTGTAAATATTGAACCCGTAACCTTTTAAAAGTGCTGATAAAGAATTGCTCATCTTGAGACAACCTCCTTGAGTCCGGTGTGGTGGTGTTACTGTGCTAGTACATAATAGGAGAAGGATCTCCCAGGAGGCTTCTCTGCAGCGCTCGGCTACTTCGTCCAGTGTGGGGCCCCCCCCTGAGTGGTCTCGCCGACTCCTCGGGGTCCGCCTTCCAACATTTGGTGGCCAGCGACGGGATCCGAGCCGAACGCAGTACGTGCCAGCCAGTAACCCACTAGCTACCCATCCAGACAAACAGAAGTCATGAGCAACCAAGAAAACAACGCGACCACGGAGTTCCAGCACGAACGGTTGGAGGAATACACGCACAAAGAATTGAAACAGTTCTGCAAGGACAAGGGCATTTCAACCACCGGCCTAGGTACCAAAGAGGAGATGCATAAAGCCCTGAGGACCTGGCTGGAAGCCGAGGCAGCCACTCCCAGGAAGAAGGTCCCCTGCCCCTGACTGTGGCCACATCCACCGCGCCGACTCCGGCAACCGGAGGAAGAAAGAGCCTAGAAACCGGCCTCTCCGAAGAGGAGATACGAGAGCGGGAGAAGGTCCGGAACCATGAACTAGAGCTCGCACGACTGCGGCTGGACGGCGAACTCCAGCTGGCGGAAAAGAAACTGGCCCTAGAGCAGCTACGGCTACAAGAGGAGATAGAAGAGAAGAGACGGCACCGAGAGTTGGAGGAAAAAAGACTGACCCTTGAGCACGAGCGAAGTCTCAAAGAGCTCGAGATCAAGGCAAAGAACGGGGGGACCGACACCCCCAGTAATAGAGACACCCTACCGCCTGCCGAGGCCAAGGTACATATCCCGAAAGATGTCGTCAAGGAGTACTATAAGAATGACGACATCCAACAATGGTTCAAGGCATACGAGGTGGCCATGACCTCCCATCGGGGCCCCGAAAGGACTGGGGCGCCGGCCTGTGGGGTCGGTTCCTGAGTGAAGGTCGAGACACACTGCTCCAGCTGCCAGAGGAGGTGATGACCTCCTACGACCACATGAAGGAGGCCCTGCTCACCCGCTACGGGCTAACCGCGGAAATGTACCGCCAGCGGTTCAGAGACTGCAAGAAGATCCCGGGTACTACCTGGGTGGAATATGTGGACTTTTTCAGCCGGGCCCTAGAAGGATGGATCAAGGGTAGCAAAGTCACCACCTATGGGCAGCTGGTCGACCTCATTGTTTGGGAACATCTCTCCAACAATTGCTTCGTGGAGCTAAGGCAACACCTCCTCGACAGCAAGATGACCGACCCACGAAAACTCGCCGTCGAGGCCGATCGATGGGTCAACACCCGAGTCCCCCGGAACTCGATGGGGGAGTACCAGAGGAACCCCACCGGACCTCCCCACCAACGCGGTGGAGGGGGAGGGCCGAACAGGAACCGGGACCCCCCCGCCGGGGCCCCCAGGAGCACACCTCGAGGGCCGCCACAGCAACACCTCTCCCCGAGCCTAGCCCGAAGAGGGGCGACCCCAGCCAGAACCGGACCACGGCCCCCAGTAACATGCTACGGCTGCCAACAAACCGGACACTATGCCAGCGATCCGGTCTGCCCCCTGAACCGAAGAAGCGGGGCCGGCGGGCCCCCACCCCGACAGCTGGCGGCCGCCGCCCTGGGGGAAGGAGAAGAAGAAGAAGAAACCCTCGACCGAGGAACCACCGAATGGGAGCCGGCGGCCATGTCCCTGGTTTGCCTGGGCAGCCGAGAAATGGTGCCCCGCACCCCCATCCCAAGCAACACCCAGAAGTACCGGCAGCAGGTCACCGTCAATGGACAACGGGCCGAAGCCCTTCGTGACACCGGCGCCAGTGTCACCGCTGTCCGCTGCCACCTGGTGACCCCCGAACAGATCCTACCCGATGTGCTGTGCCCCGTCCGGACGGCCGACAACAGCGAAAGCCTGTGCCAGATGGCCCTGGTCCCCTTCGAGTGGGGAGGGGTGACAGGCCTACTAAAAGTGACGGTCCGCGACGACGCACCAGTAGACTGCCTCCTGGGGAACGACCTGGAGAGTTCCCCCTGGGCTCAAGTGGAGCGACAAGAGCACCTCCGAATGCTGGGACTATCTGAATGGGCCTGCGCCATCACCCGGTCCATGACCGCCCAGGCCCCCCGCTCGTCCCTGGCCCCCAGTGCCGCCCAGCCCGAGGGGCTCGCACCACCCCCCGCCTGCAGCGAGGGGGAGGCGGACACCGACACTGGACCTACTGAACCCTCCCCCGAAGAGATTGCTTCCCTCGGCGCCCTACCAGAACTTGCACAATGGCGCCACGAAGGGGGCCCCACCCGAGAGCAGTTCCAGCAAGAACAGCAGTCCTGTCCCTCTCTCGAAGGGGTCCGACAACAAGCGTCCGCACAAACCAACGGGGACCAGACCGGCACCCACTGGGTCTACTGGGCCGAGGGCCTGTTGTACAGTGAACAGAAAGTGGCAGAACTCAGGGCCAGCCGCGTGTTGGTGGTCCCCCTCCGCTTCCGGGAGTTCCTTCTCAACCTGGCACATGACGTGCCCCTTGCCGGACACCTAGGGCAAGACAAAACTTACAGCCGTCTGGTGACCCACTTCTACTGGCCCCGGATGCGGAGAGACGTGGACAACCACTGCCGGTCCTGCCAGACCTGCCAAGCCAGCGGGAAGACGGGGGTCGGGTCAAGGCCCCCCTCCAGCCCTTTCCAGCCGTCAGCACCCCGTTCGAACGGGTCGGGATCGACATCGTGGGGCCTCTGGACCCCCGGACCGCCCTGGGCCACCGCTTCATCCTGGTCCTCGTGGACCACGCCACCAGGTACCCGGAGGCGGTCCCGCTAAGAACTGTAACGGCCCCCGTGGTGGGCCGGGCCTTGATGGGGATCTTCTCCCGAGTGGGATTTCCCCGCGAAGTGGTGAGCGACAGGGGCACAAACTTCATCTCCAAGTACATGCGGTCCCTGTGGCAGCAGTGCGGGGTCACGTACAAATTCACAACCCCCTATCACCCTCAGGGGAACGGGCTGGTCGAGCGCTTTAACAGAACCCTGAAGGGGATGATTCAGGGCTTGGAAGAGCCCCTCCGGCGGAGATGGGATGTCCTACTACCATGCCTCCTGTTCGCCTATCGGGAGGTCCCGCAGAAGTCCCTGGGGTTCAGCCCGTTTGAACTATTGTACGGACATCCGGTCCGCGGACCGCTCAGCCTGGTCAAGGAGGGCTGGGAAACGAAGCTCCCAGGCGCCCCCCCTGACGTCTACCGATACCTCCTGACCCTACGAAACCAGACCCGCAAGTTCCGAGCCATGGCCGAAGCCAACCTCGAGGCCAGCCAGGAGGACATGAAGCGGTGGTACGATCGGAACACCTCTACAATCGAGTTCGAGCCAGGCCAGAGAGTCTGGGTCATGGCCCCTGTTGAGCCCTGCGCCCTCCAGGACAAGTGGACCGGGCCCTTCAAGGTGGTGGAGAAGAAAAGCCCCGTCACCTACCTAGTCGACCTAGAGTCCCCCCGGAACCCCCTCCGGGTTCTACATGCTAACAGGCTCAAACCCCACTTTGCCCGGACCGAACTGAGCCTGCTGCTGGCGACCGACGAGGGGGGCGAGGACGACTCCGAGCCCCTACCCGACCTCTTGCAGAACGACGTCCACGACGGATCCATCAAAGGTGTCCAACTCGCCTCTTCCCTGACCCCGGAACAGCGTATCGACTGTCAACAACTGCTGCAGGACTACGCAGCCCTCTTCTCCCTCATTCCGGGGGTGACCCACTGGTGCGTCCACGACGTCGACACCGGGGACAGCCCCACCGTGTGACACCGAGCCTACAGGGTACCCGACCGAGTACGGGCATGCATCCAGGCCGAAGTAGCGAAGATGTTGGCCCTTGGGGTCATCGAGCCCTCCGACAGCCCGTGGGCCAGCCCTGTCGTCCTGGTACCAAAGGCCGCAGCCCCCGGCCATCCCCCGGAGTTACGATTTTGTGTAGACTACCGAGCCCTGAATGCTGTGACCAAGACGGATGCCCATCCTATACCCCGGGCCGACGAACTCATCGACCGCTTGGGGTCCGCCCGCTACCTGAGCACGCTGGACCTCACCGCCGGGTACTGGCAGATCCAGCTCACCCCCGGCACCCGAGAAAGATCCGCCTTTTCTACCCCTGATGGGCATTACCACTTTCGGGTGATGCCCTTCGGCATGAAGAACGCCCCGGCCACTTTTCAGGGACTTGTAAACAAGGTTCTGGCCGGGCTCGAGGCCTTCAGCGCGGCCTATTTGGATGACATTGCCGTGTACAGCAACCACTGGGATGAGCACCTAATTCACCTCAAAGCCGTCCTGGCCGCCGTCCTGGCCGTCCTCGCAAATGCCAGATCGGCCAAGGATCGGTGACCTACCTGGGCCATCAGGTGGGAAGCGGTCAGGTGGCCCCTCTCCAGCCAAAAGTCGATGCCATCCAGGCATGGGAACCCCCCACTACCCAGACCGCTGTGCGGGCCTTCCTGGGCCTCACTGGATACTACCGGCGGTTCATCCGGGACTATGGGAGCATTGTTGGGCCTCTCACAGAGCTCACCTCGAAGAAACAGCCCAAGAAGGTGCACTGGACTCCCCGCTGCCAATCAGCTTTCGAGACCCTCAAGGCAGCGATGTGCACTGCCCCTGTGCTCCAGGCCCCTGACTACAGTAAGGGGTTCATCGTGCAGACAGACGCCTCCGAAAATGGGATCGGGGCCGTCCTGTCTCAGGTTGATGAGAAGGGACTCGACCGCCCGGTGGCCTTCATCAGCCGACGGCTGCTGCCCCGGGAGCAACGATGGAGCACCATCGAGCGCGAGGCCTTCGCCGTAGTGTGGGCCCTTAAGAAGCTCCGGCCCTATCTCTTCGGTACCCACTTTCGGGTCCAGACCGACCACCGGCCCTTGCGGTGGTTAATGCAAATGAGAGGCGAGAATCCCAAGCTGTTGCGGTGGTCCATTGCCCTGCAAGAGATGGACCTTTCGGTTGAGCACCGACCCGGCAATGACCACGCCAACGCGGACGGCCTGTCCCGCTTCTTCCGCCTTGACGAGGAGAGTCCCCAATAAGATGGGTGACTCTCTCTGCCTTCAGCTGGGGGGGACGCCTGTTGGACCCGGCCTCGTGGCGTGGTCCTGACTTCCCGGGGGTTGGGCCCGTTCCCCGCCCTAGCCTCCACGAGCTACCCGTTCGGGCCGCACGAGGTCACCTACACCTCGGGGCTCCGCCATTTTGTCGCCTGACACGTGACCCTGCACACCAGTCCTCATGACTCCGCTCAACCCGGCCTCGGCCCCAGCAAGGCCCAGACATTGAGGCACCAAGAACTGGCCAGGGGGTATCACGTGAACACCTCATCGCCCTGGCGGAGGGCGGTGTCGATGGGACCCCCAACCGTCCCCACACCCCGAGGTGCGATCGGCCTCCATCTCTCCTGGGCCGGGCGCCTCTCCTGCTGGGCGTCTGGCCGCTCCCAACCCGGCCTCTCCGCCCCCCGGGCGCAAGGGTCCGGACATCAAAGGGGCTCCGGACCTATATCTGGGGCGACCCCGCCACAGACCGGCAGTTGTATCCCGGAGTCGAGAGCCCTGCTGATTGAATTGCGGCCGACCCTACGGAGAAGAACTCTTGCTTGCAACCACCACGAGCCCTGCAGACTGCGTCGCGGCTCCTTCTTGCGGAAACCTTGAAGCCCCCCGGAACATCGGGGCCCTGCTGACGCTGTCGCGGCCCAACCTCGCTGAAACCTCCCTCGGAGCCCTGCTGACGACGTCGCGGCTCGAGCTGAGCAGAAACCATCTTGAGAGTCCCGCTGACCTGGTCGCGGCTCCCCACGAACTGAATGCCAGAGCCCTGCTGACACCGTCGCGGCTCGACCCCTCCGAGACCCGGAGGTCCTCCAGCTTGAGGATAAGAACTGGGCCCCAGGTACCCTCGTACCAAGCTCCTGCCAAAGACTGTATCGCTACCCCTTCCCTCCTAAAAGAGACACTGAGACTTTTGCGGATCCCTTGATCCCCTTTTTGTGTAAATATTGAACCCGTAACCTTTTAAAAGTGCTGATAAAGAATTGCTCATCTTGAGACAACCTCCTTGAGTCCGGTGTGGTGGTGTTACTGTGCTAGTACATAATAGGTGAAGGATCTCCCAGGAGGCTTCTCTGCAGCGCTCGGCTACTTCGTACAGTGTGGGGGCCCCCCCTGAGTGGTCTCGCTGACTCCTCGGGGTCCGCCTTCCAACAATGCACAATAATTAAATGTGCACACGTTTCCTCCCCTGTAAGATAGAACAAATATTGTGAATTCGTTTTCTGGGTGCCTAGTTGCTGCCTGGTTGTTACTGGTCTCCTAATCTTTCGTTAGTGAATACGATGTAACAACTCAAGAGCGAAGGCTGTTGCCTGTTGACAGTTCATTATCCATCATGTGAAGCTTCTCTCAACATGATGCAAAAACAACAGGTGATGGACAGAATGCACCTGTTGTTCTTACATTTGTCACCCCAAGTGGGATGGGTATGCCCAGACGTGGGTCCCGTGCTCTCCATGCCACTGGAATCAAGCTATCCTGGCTGAAGAGGGATGAAACCCTGAAACCGGTCCTAGGATGCTTGTTTCCAGTCCAGGGAGGACCTGGCTTGGCAGTTCGGGCTGGACTGTTCCCATGAGGCACAGGGTCAAGACTGATTTGCATATGGCCAGGTCTAAACTGGGATGTCATGGTGAGCAAGAGAATGATAGATTTAACCCAGATCTCTTGACTGGGGGTGAATGATTTGATTTGTTCTGCATTCCTTCCACCAATTGTGTGTCTTTTACTTTCTCACCCTAAGTACGCCGGGTATGCCCAGACGTGGGTCTCGGGCTCACTGTGCCACTGGAATCAAGCTATTCTGGCTGAAGAGGGGTGAAACCCCGAAACCGGTCCTAGGATGCTTGTTCTGTGCCACTGGAATCAAGCTATTCTGGCTGAAGAGGGGTGAAACCCTGAAACCGTTCCTAGGATGCTTGTTTCCGGTTCAGGGAGGACCTGGCTTGGCAGTTTGGGCTGGACTGTTCCCATGAGGCACAGGGTCAAGACTGATTTGCATATGGCCAGGTCGAAACTGGGGTGGCATGGTGAGCAAAATAATTATGGATTTAACCCAGATCTCTTGACTGGGGGTGAATGTTTTGATTTGTTCTGCATTCCGTCCATCAATTGCGTGTCTTTTGCCTTCTCGCCTTAAGTGCGCCGGGTATGCCCAGATGTGGGTACCGGGCTCACTGTGCCACTGGAATCATGCTATTCTGGTCAGGTCTAAACTGGGATGGCATGGTGAGCAAGAGAATGATAGATTTTACCCAGATCTCTTGACTGGGGGTGAATGATTTGATTTGTTCTGCATTCCTTCCATCAATTGTGTGTCTTTTACTTTCTCACCCTAAGTACGCCGGGTATGCCCAGACGTGGGTCTCGGGCTCACTGTGCCACTGCAATCAAGCTATTCTGGCTGAAAAGGGGTGAATCCCTGAAACCGGTCCTAGGATGCTTGTTCTGTGCCACTGGAATCAAGCTATTCTGGCTGAAGAGGGGTGAAACCCCGAAACCGGTCCTAGGATGCTTGTTTCTGGTCCAGGGAGGACCTGGCTTGGCAGTTCGGGCTGGACTGTTCCCATGAGGCATAGGGTCAAGACTGATTTGCATATGGCCAGGTCTAAAATGGGGTGGCTTGGTGAGAAAAAGAATGATGCATTTAACCCAGATCTCTTGACTGGGGGTGAATGTTTTGATTTGTTCTGCATTCCGTCCATCAATTGTGTGTCTTTTGCTTCTCTCAACATGATACCTGCGTGAAGAACGATGTGCAAAAACATGAATTGATGCAATGTATCTGAAAGGCGTTCTTTTCATTCTGGTGCAAAGACCACATGAGTAGTGCATACACATTCTTTCATACATGCATGCACACCCACAGGGAACACACATGCAGACATACCCACGCGCGCACACACACACACACACACACACACACATGCAGGCACACATGCACACACTCGCTCTCTATATAGAGGATCACTCAACAGCACATTAGGAGATTTCTCTCCACAGAGTGGGCGTCTCTGTGTCTGCTACTCACAATGCACCTGGGGTGTGGCACGCAACACTCCTACCCCAGGAACAACATGCACAAATAGGCTTGGCCAGTTGGGTAGGCTCTGCAGTGAAGGAGTCAGATGTTGTAAAAATTACTAAATACTTTTTACGTGAGCGTGGATGGACCCGAGGTTTTAGGGTGCATGAAAGGTTGTTTAGTCCCTCCGTCCATGTCTAAATTTTGGTGTCTTCATGACCCAAGCTACCTAGGGTGGATGTTACTCATTTCAGCACCAATACCAAAGTTAGAGGACAGCAGCATTGGAGAAGTACTGCCAATTACACAACATAAAGGCTGGCCTCGAAAAAGACACTAGACATACATTGTCACCAGGGAAGTAGAGCATCAACAACCAAAGGTTAGAACTGGCACCGAATGATGCTTTCAGGGTCTGGAGAAATATGACATGTAGCAATACCAGAGCAGGAACGCATGCATAGTAGGAAGGATGAGCACTTGTAGGGGGGATTTAGCAAGAGGATAGTGAGAGGAAGAGTGGGGAGTACATGACCTGAGTTAAGTGTTGGAAAAGAAGGGAGAACATAACCAAAAGTTAGTAGACTCAACCCAAGGTAAGGTGAAAAAAGGGTGGGAGGGAGGTTAGGAAGTCACAGACAAGTAAGAGGTTTTAGAGGATGCCAAGCAGGAGCAAGTATGCATCAGTAGTATTCATAGATGAGGTGGAGCAATTGTGGACAGGGTATCGCAAGAAGTAATGAGTGAGAAAAATGGGGAGGGCAAAAATGAAGAGAATGAGGCCAAGAAAGTGGGGTTTTGGCAGAAGTGAGAGGATTTAAGAATGTGGAGAGCATAGGCAGAAGTGTTGAGAAATATCAGTAGGAAGGTAATAGATAATGTTAAGGGTAAATAAGTATGTGTAGCAGCTAGGGAGAGGTGAAAGGTCGATCAACGTTTTGACAACTCAAATTCACTGCTAGTTTTGAAGTTACAGAGAAATCAGCTGTTTGGTGCACCCTAAAAAAGCTTATACGTCGCCCAAATTCAGCCTCACGCAGAAGCAGGCCAAATTGTTGTTTACAATACCCTCTGGATACTTTTCTAAACTCACAGGCTTAGCTTTGATTAGGGTTTCAAAAGGCAATACAATACAGTTGATGTAGCGCGACTTGGCCCATTTACTTTTGTGTCACCTTGTATCCTAACACAACACCTTGTTTCATTTACGTGGTCCTCCGATGGATCTTGAATCCTGCTGGGAGGAGTTGGATATAGGGGACTCAATCCAGTTATTTAATAAGGACCACAAATTGAATAACTGACCTACAAACTAGTAATTATATTCATAAATATAACCCTTAACACTGCGCTATATAAGTACAATATTATCACAGCTAGACCAAATTTCCTAAAGAAATTTAATCGGACTAAAATCATACAAACCAATAACTCAGTTGACGCTATGCAGAGCAGTAACAATAAGAAAATCCACTAACACAACATCGATGTAAAAAATATTGATGTAAAAATATAGATGTATACAATATTGACTGTTATATGAATATAAAATAAAATAATATATATTAAATATTAAATATAATTCTAACAAAATAAAATAAATGTAATATACATTAAAAAAAATAAAACAAATAAACTTAATACAAAAATAAACTCACAAACATAATAATGTATACATATATATATATATATATATTCTTTAAAACAATTAATAAACTATTATTTTTAATTTAAGTTAAAAGTTTCAAATAATATAAAAATAACAATATATATTAATGATATAAATGTAAAAAAACAAAAATCTATAATAAATTAAAGAATTAAACTATTAAAAAATATTTAAACTTACATTTCACAATACAATCAGTGCAACAGTAGGGAAAGTGTTGGAGAGCAAAGGGGTAAAAATAACTATTCCCACTCCAGTGAGTGCAAAAGTAGGGTAAGTGTTGGATATCAGAGGAATTAATAGGCGTATCAGCAACAGTCGGTGATAATTATCGCTAAGCGCGCTTAGCGCGAGGATATTTATCGCCGGCTATCGCTGGATTTTATCGCAGCCCTCCCAGGGAAGATGGCTACCTACCTGTTAGTTTAGTTTGTTTGTAGTGGGACAATGGCTTCCAAATGCTTCTAGGTGGGTGTGGAGTGCTACATCCTGCTCAGGGGTGGGACAGGGGGGCCTGGTGGGAGTTGTAGTGCAGGTTTCCCACCCACAAACACCCCTCCCTGGGAAGATGGCTACCTACCTGTTAGATGAGTGTGAACCATTTAATGGCTTCCAAATGCTTCTGGGTGGGTGTGGAGTGCTCCATCCGGCTCAGGGGTGGGACAGGGGGGCCCGGTGGGAGTTGTAGTGCTGGCCTCCCACCCACAGACACCCCTCCCTGTTAAGATGGCTACCCACCTGTTAGTTTGATGAGGATAATGTGATGGCTGCCACATGCTTCTGGTTGGGCGTGGAGTGCTCCATCTTGCTGAGCTGTGGAACAAGGGGTCCTGGTGGGAGTTGTGGTGCTGGCTGCCTGTACACATGCAACCCTGGGAATGTTGCTGGCTCCCTTTGGGGTGATTCAGATGGAGTGTATGTGAGACCTGTGTTTGGTATTGTGGTGCTGATGGATGGAATTGGGCCTAGGAGGTGTAGCTTTGTAGTTGTGCAAGTCAGCATGCCACTACAATCTGACACACCTTCCCGGGCGAGTACACCAGTGCACCTCCGGTCTTGTCCAGGCAGCAAAATCGTGACTTCAGGAGACCAAAAGTATGCTCCACCACATGACGTGTCCTGCCATGAGCATCATTGTAGCGGACATCAGCTGGTGTCCTGGGATTCCGCAGTGGGCTCAGCAACCAAGGACGGTTGGGATATGCAGAGTCATATAGGTGTGAGGAACACAGAGAAACCCTGTAATGTAACTGTGGCAGAGGACAGCATGCCACACACATAGCAGGCT
Organism: Triturus cristatus; assembly: GCF_964204655.1. NCBI lineage: Eukaryota > Metazoa > Chordata > Amphibia > Caudata > Salamandridae > Triturus > Triturus cristatus. The sequence continues at coordinate 388,581,676 of NC_140590.1, read as the reverse complement.
ATTTTACTATGCATACTCACCCACAATTCATGCACGCTCAAGAAGCAGATTAGCCATCAGCTGTGGTACATTGCTGTTATGCATGATGTATGAGTCAAGGGCTGAGCCTGGCAATTTGACACACACGTGCAAGATGATTATGTCCGCATGGCACACCACTTGCACATTTATGGAGTGGACATGTTTACAATTCCTATAGATGTGCTGCGTGTCTGTGGTGGAACAAGCCCAACATGTGTGCAATCAATGGCACCAACAAAATGGGGGATGTGTCCAAGGGCATACAAATCTCCCTTCACAGACGCTAATTCAGGCCCCCTGGGGAAATGGATATATCTGTCCTTAGATCATCATGGACAGGACAACACGCAGCACCATGCTGAACATAGGTTGCGGCATCCCACCTGCGCTGGCCACCGTGTGCTGGAATGATCCAGTGGCAAAAAAATGCAGGGCCGCCATCACCTTAGACGTTGGTGTCAAAGCTATTGGATATGTTCTGCAAGGCTGCAGGTGGGGCTCCAACATAGCACATAGGTTCTGTAGGGTGGCTCTATCCAGATAGAATTTCCGATGATCTCCTCATTCTCCATGTCTGCCAGCACTGTGAAGGGACAATACAGATTTGGTCTCCTAGTTGAGATGAAAGTGGACACATGAGAATACACCATGAGATATGCACAGCATCTTACGTTTTGACTGACACAACGCCAACAATGTCTGTCATCACAATTGAGTTACAGAGCAGCTTACATGTAGGGACACCTTCAGCTACACTACTCGTACACTTGTCCCCTTTCACACAGCAAGTACCTCCGAAACAACATCTGACTGTGAGAATGCACATAGGGATATGTCCACATCTAGCATGAGCACGCCTGAGAGTATTTCATCCAGCAAATGTGTAAAACTGCAACACTACTGTCTCATACCAAGCTGAGGTGCCTCCCACACCTTCAGTCGTATGTTCCACATGGCACACATCAACACCACAATGACCACAAGCTGAGCGTAAACAACATGTGTGTGCATGATCCAAGAAAAGAACACATTCAAATATGCACATTGGGACATACATCACTGTGATAGTCACAGCACTTTCACACATTGACATGTGTACACATTGGAGAGTCCATAACAACACTGTTATGTGTACATGCCCATCAATATCACAAGTGACATGTGAGGGAGTGCATGCCAATGTACTAAATCACATACACAAACATGGCATGTGTAGTCAGCAGTAGGTTAAATGTGACATTGGCATTGTATGCAAAATAATGTGCCATTAATCATGTGGCCACTGTGCACTGTTGAGAACTGCCCATTGGCCATTGACACAGTATGATGTGTCCATAGGTGCTGTCAAAGTGCTCTGACACCCAAATCACGGTCACTCATGTCAATGTATGGCACCTGAATCACGGTAGCAACTGTCTGGCACCAGCGGTGTGTCACCACCAATGCCCAAGACACAATTGCAGTAGTGATAGGCATATGAGCATTGCCAAATGGCGGTTGGCATGCTCCACCACTCAAATCACGGTCACTCATGTCAATGTATGGCACCCAAATCGCGGTAACTACCGCCTGGCCCCAACGGTGTGTCGGCACCAATGCCCAAGACACAATCGCAGTAGTGATAGACATATGAGCATGGCCAAATGGAGGCTGGCATGCTCCACCACCCAAATCATGGTCACCGCCATGGACCATGCCCTTACAGCCAATGGGAACCGCAATCGCAGTAGCCTAATGCAATTTTGAAAATCTCGGAAGGCGAGCACCGCCATCCTGGGGCCCGTTATTGGATGCAATTGAAAGATGCACCACCGCGGTAGCGCCCGCCTGGCCCCTGCGGTGTGTTACAGCCCATGCCCAAGGCACAATCGCAGTAGTGACAGACATATGAGCATGGCCAAATGGCGGTTGGCATGCTCCACCACCCAAATCACGGTCACTCATGTCAATGTATGGCACCCAAATTATGGTAGCTACCGCCTTGCACCAGTGGTGTGTCACTGCCATGGACCATGCCCTTACAGCCAATGGGAACCACAATCGCGTTAGCCTAATGCAATTTTGAAAATCGAGGTAGGCGAGCACTGCCATCGCGGGGCCAGTCATTGGATGCAATTGAAAGATGCACCACTGCGGTAGCGCCCGCCTGGCCCCTGCGGTGTGTCAGCGCCATGGACCATGCCCTTACAGCCAATGGGAACCGCAATCGCCGTAGCCTAATGCAATTTTGAAAATCGCGGTAGGCGTGCTCCGCCACCGCGGAGCCGGTCGTTGGATGTTTTTGAAAAAGGCTGACCTGGAACACCAATTGCAGCAACTTAGAACCACAGAAACTACCCCAGGGGGCTATATATGTGGGGGAGAGAGCCTCACATTTCCACAGCTTCCAGTGCCTGCTGCCTGAGACCCCTCACCTGCCGCTGCAGCTGCAGCCTCCAGGGACTGCTGCCTGTCACCCCTCAACACCAACAGCTTCTGCCTCCAGTGACTGCTGCCTGCCACCCCTCAACACCAACAGCTTCTGCCTCCAGGGACTGCTGCCTTTCACCCCTCAACACCAACAGCGTCTGCCTCCAGGGACTGCTGCCTGCCACCCCTCAATACCAACAGCTTCTGCCTCCAGGGACTGCTGTCTGCCACCCCTCAACACCAACAGCTTCTGCCTCCAAGTGTAGAAATCAAAACCTTCTCAGGGGCTTCACTGATACACCTGGTCCTTTTAAACCAACAAAGAAGAGATTGGCACAGAAGCTGTAATATAAAAGACATTTTTTATTTAACCTCTGAAGAGGGAAAAAATGTGTCATACAGTATTCTCAAATCACTGTATGAGACATTTTCTAAGGAGTACAGAGAACAGGGGCCTTATATACCCACACAGGGGCTGAAACGAAGGCGGTACAAGTACACATGAGAAGAGTTATGCACATAGATGGTCATACAGAAACTGCACAGTCAACAAGTAGGAGGAGTAATAAGTTGCTGACATCTGTTAGAACAGCCTGACAGTTCTATATTAGGAACAGGTGCATTCTACTAGCTAGGCCCATCTGAGCATGTGCAAGACTCTGGTAGAGGGAACAGCAAATGTCCAGCACATAGCTAACTAAAATGGCTGCCAAGTACAAAATGGCTTTCAGCTCATGCTAAGAGATTAATGCAATCTTCAACACAAGGACTGCTGCCTGCCACCCCTCAACACCAACTATAGTAGCTGCTGTCACCTGGTCACAGTGATGGTGAGGACTGAGAAGATCCGGGCCAGTCCCTTCACTAGCGAGGAGGTGGAGGTCCTGGTAGACGAGGTGCTCACACAGTATCCGAGGCTATATGGGGCCCCAAATGTCGTGGTAAGTTTTCAACAGTGTGAGTGAGAGTGCAAGGGGGGCACACATGAAGTTGATATGCTGCAGTATGTGCCAGAGAGTGTGGGGTTTTGTCATGCACTGCCTAGCATGCTTTCTCCAGGGGGAGGGGTGTGTAGCCTATGTCACACGTTTCCCTGCCTGCACATCAAGATTTGAGGTAAATGTATTGTCTTGTCAGCCATACAGTGATGTAGCAAGTTGGTAATGCAGGAGTCAGGACAGTGATTGCTTGTGTGAATGGCTGTGTGGGTCCCTGTTGTCCCGCTCAGTGTGAGCCCACCTGGCCTGCACAGTCACCGCCCAATCTGACAAGACACATCACTGAATGTACAGAGTGTGGTATGTCTTATTTTCCTTACTCTCCATCAATGAGCCATCTCATTCCCTGTAGATTGCACACGACCAGCCTTGTGAGAAGGGTGTGGGTTTGTGAGATCATGTCCCTCAATGTGACATCCATGACACAGTAAGCCATTCCCTGGGCAAGGACATTGAGGGCTGCGCAGTGTTGGAAACAGTGAGTCTACCCCCAAAAATATGTTGATATGCAATGTATGTCTTGCTCTACTTAAAAATGGACTGTAGGTGTGGGCAGACTACACATGGCTTTATGTGCAGGCATCCTGCATGTGTATAGAAATGGGCAGGTTCCTGTGTCCACTCTCACACCTGCATGCATTTGCATGTGGTTCTCCCATGCTGATGTACCAGGTGAGATGCATTCTTGTCTCTATGAGACATATCTGTGGATTTGTGATGAGTCAGTATCATGCTACTGTACTGAGAGATATTGGTACATAACACTGTGTCACTGATGTTTTCCCCCTCTTGTCTCCCATGCCTTCAGCACAAAGTTCACCAGCATAAGGCCGTGTGGAGGGCCATTGCATGCAAGGTGCGGGCTCTGGGTGTCTCCAACCGACGGCGCACCCACTGTCACAAGAGGTGGGATGACAATTGCCGGCTGAGCAAGAATTTTGCCGATATGACACTGGGGCTGATCCCTCGGACTGGCAGGTTGGCGAGGTGCAGCATGACACCACTAATGGCCCGCATCTTGGCTGTGACAAAGCCTGAGCTGGATGCATGTTTGAAGGAGCACCAACAGCAAGCTAGGGGTGAGTATTCTGGGAAGGGTGACTTTGGCTGTGAGTGGCCGCATGTGTACACAGCCTGGGCCAGCACTGGGCTATGTGATGTTGGTAGTGTGATGCAGTGGCTTGTAAGTGGCCTCTGTGCTGGGTGCAGCTGTCATGAAAGTCCCCTACCTGTACTTCCTAATGTAATTAGATTCCTGGGCATTTACATTGCATTCTGAGTCGTGGGCTTCAGGTATCGTCTGCATTGGGTAAGTCTGGTAAATCACATGGAAGGGAACAGCAGTGTGCCTGTTCCGAGTGTGCTTTCATCAATGCATGCATTGCCTAACCTCAGATTTGTGAGGCTTGGACATCTGACGCCAATGTGCAACAGTAGTTGTGCCCCAAAGTACAACATGGTGGATGGAATGAGCTCATGGCCATTGTGGACTGTTATGTTGGAGTCTGTATCTGTGTTGTCCCCTTCTGCTCCATCCAGATATGACAGTGGCAACATGATGTGGGGTCCATCCTTGCCCCCATCAGGGCCCTAGGTGTTCTCAGAGCTATTTGTGTGTCTGCTTGAACGGAGCCACCAGCAGGATATTGTGCTGTGTGGTCCTCACATGGCTCACTTATGCCTGGTTTGCTTGTTGACATGCACTGTTCGAGTAAACAATTGAGATCGCACAATGTTATTGCACAGGGTGGTGTGCAACATGTAGATTTCATCATCTTCAGTGATGCTTTGTTTGCATATGTTTGTTCTGTTGATGCCAATGAACTAACCCTACATCTCTCTCTCGTGCAGCATCTCCCGTGCGTACAGAAGAACAGGGGATGGACACCAGTGGTGAGCCATCAAGCACATCATCAGCTGCACTCGAGCACAGTGACACAGATGTGACCAGGGCCTTGGAGGGAGACAGGAGGCTGCTGGAGGAATCACAGCCAGAGACGCAAAGCTCTATGTCATCTGACGATGGTGGTGACGCATCTTTGTTGGCGGGCACAGGGAACGGGGACTCTGCCTCCTCGTCCACCACAAAGCGTACAGTGCCCACCCTCCTAGCTATTTCCACTAGTGCTGCCAGTGTTCGCACCAGTAAGAAGTGAAGAGTGTCCTTCATCCCAGGCACCGCTGCCCCTGCCCCCCCTGCTGCCATCAGTGCTGAGTCTGTGGACCTTTTGCGCAAGCTGTTTGTGGGCCAGACAGCTCTCCTCAATGCCTTCATAGACCACGACAAAAAGTTGGCACAGGTGGTTGCTTTCACGGAGGGCATACATTCAGATGTGGGTGGGCTACACCGGACTGTCCAGTCTTGGTCCTCTGCAGTGACAGCAGCCCTTCAACTGGCACAATCTCAGAGTCCAGATCTAGTCCTGTTGTCCACCCCCCTGCCAGTGGCTACATTTGACGATAGTGACCACGCACAACAGACATCAAGGTCAAGATACAGCACACAGCAGCAGCAGCCCAAGCTGTCCAGGGTGCAGACACCATCCCCACAGAAAACTAAATCCACCCCAGAAGGCAAAGACAAAAGCCCGTCCGGCAACACAAAGGGCCACAAAGCCAAAAAGCAGACCTCAGGGTCACATGCCTCAGAGGCATCCCCAGCCAAGGACTCTCCTGTCCCAAAAGCGTCTCGCAGACACTAGCAGACAGTTTCCGTGCCCACTGAGAAGGTGGTGCCTGCTAAAAGTACACATAAGAAGAGCTCCAAGGCAGATTCACCAACAACCTCGACTCCCATCCAAAGCCCAGTGAAGCAGGGGAAGGAGGGCACTGTAGGGGGAACACCTGGTTAACAGGGGATGGAGGTGCTAAGGCAAGGCCAGGCCAAGCGAAATGCAGGATCCAGCATGTCCCCAGAGGGAGGGCCACCGTCTGCACCTGATGCAGCTTTGGTGGTGAGTGTGCCTGTTGTGTCCACACCACTTCCCATTAATCCCAAGACAGGGAAGCCATTTCGAGTCACCAAGAAGTGGAAAGGAATCTCCCACCCACACTGTGTCTCATGGTAGCATGACTCCACCTCCACATGCCACTACACCACCTGGTCCAAGCAGCCCTCCAGCTTCCCAAGCCACTGATGCCTCTACCTCAGCTTGTCCTCTCTCTCCCCGGGCCAGGCCTCCAACTGTCCCCGATGACACACAGCCAGCTCCCAGTCTGACTGACAGCCAAGTCTGAGTGGTAGTCACCCTATTACACCTGTCTCTCCTACAGCGGTGCCTGTACTGCCCATTCCTACCCCCTGACTGTGTTGCTGACCATGGCAGGGTACAGTCGGCGAACAAAGCAAAAACCAAAGGAAATGATTGACGGAGTGTTGAACATTGCAAGCACTCACCCCCAGTCAACTGATCTGGGTTTAATCCATCACCGTTCTTTAGCCCACTCTGCCACCCCAGTTCAGACATGGCCATATGCACATCAGTCTGACCCTGTGCCTCATGGGAACAGTCCAGCCCGAACTGCCAAGCCATGTCTTCCCTGGACCGGAAACAAGCTTCCAAGGACCGGTTTCTGGCATTTCAGCCGTCTTCTGCCAGGCTTGCTTGAATCCAGTGGCAAAGTGAGCAAGGGACTCACGTCTGAGCATACCCTGCCAACTTACGGCGAACAAAGCAAAAACCAAAGGAAATGATGGACGGAGTGTTGAACATTGCAAGCACTCACCCCCAGTCAACTGATCTGGGTTTAATCCATCACCGTTCTTTAGCCCACTCTGCCACCCCAGTTCAGACATGGCCATATGCAAATCAGTCTGACCCTGTGCCTCATGGGAACAGTCATGCCCGAACTGCCAAGCCATGTCTTCCCTGGACCGGAAACAAGCTTCCTAGGACCGGTTTCTGGCATTTCAGCCGTCTTCAGCCAGGCTTGCTTGAATCCAGTGGCAAAGTGAGCAAGGGACTCACGTCTGAGCATACCCTGCCAACTTACGGCGAACAAAGCAAAAACCAAAGGAAATGATGGACGGAGTGTTGAACATTGCAAGCACTCACCCCCAGTCTCAGGGTACAGTCGCACACATTCCCTGTGCAGCTTCTCATGGGCCCATTCTGCCCTTTGTGCTGGCCACTGGCTTTGTTGTTCACTCCTGTTTGCCCTGTGCCTGTCCAACTTCTCTTGGACTCACTCTGCACATTGGACTGGCCACTGGCCTTGCTGTTCACTCCTGTTTTCCCCTTGCTTGTGCAGCTTCTCATGGACTCACTCTGCACATTGAACTGATCACTGGCCTTGTTGTTCACTCCTGTTTGCCCCTTGCCTGTGCAGCTTCTCATGTAACTACACTGCACTTTGTGCTGGCCACTGGCCTTGTTGTTCACTGCTGGTTACCCTTTGCCTGGGCAGCTTCTCATGTAAATACTCTGCACTTTGTGCTGGCCACTGGCCTTGCTGTTGTCTAATATTGGTGCCTATCTGTGCAATATGTGAATAAAGACAGTTGCTCCTGTTGTCTGTTTTGTCAGTGTCCTTGCTAATTAAAGTTTTTTCTGTGTGTGTATGGTTTACTGTGCCACATGCTCTGTATGCCACTTAAACATTGCCAATGGCTTGTCTCACTTTTTCTAGTTTTTACAGGGGTGACAGGGACTTCAGTTCTTCCTGACTCTGATGTTTGTGGGTGCAATGATGGTGGTTTTAGTTGAAATACTGTTATCATTATCATACTTTGTTCATGTTAGCTATAGCGTACACATGTACAATATAGCTAAAATGAACAAAGTATGATAATGACATTCTATCCACAGGATTGCAGGCAGGCTGGCCAGGGTCATCATGTATGTGTGATCTTACTTTATATTTTCCTCTGCCGTGTAGGTATATAGTGATCTTGTGATGGTCAGTCATCATAGTCACATGGGTTACTTTCAATGTGTGCACTTGGGTGGTCTAGAAGTGTGCAGTGTGAAGGGGTTGGATTTGTCGGGAGTGTTGATGTGTGCGTGCCCCTGCAATGTCAACTACAGACATGTGTCACCCAGGAGTAGAGTGCCTGTTTGTGTGATTGTTCAGCCCTGTGTGTGTGATTATGTGCACATGTGTGTGTTTTATGTTGTGCACTGTGCAGTGTGTTTTTGTGCCCTTGCAGTTCTGGCTGACTCCTACTTGTTGTTATTGGCAATTGTGATTATGCAGAGTATGTGACTGGCACGTCAGTGTTGTGTTTTGTTGATCATCCATGTGTCTTGATGCTGTTTGTGGTCACTGTGCATACCTGCTCAGAGACACAGACATTGTGGGTGTGTTTTCTCATGCTTTGCTGTCTCATGGGGCTGTATTGCCTCCAGTATGGCATGTGGGATGTGGTGTCATACCATCCCCTATCTGTGCTTCAGATGCCTAGCCATTGTGAGTCTGCAGTCCATCTATTTGTGTATGGTACACTCCTGCCATGTCCACTACTAACGTACACACCACTTCACTTTCATGTCAGCTGTCCCCTTGGGTTGCCTGTGTGTGGGCCTCCTCATCACTTCATTTTGACACTGCTTTGTGGTGCAGATCTTTGCGCAGGTGCAATGTGCCACTCAGGACATTTTGCCACATAGTTATATGTGATTCTCTTGTACTGTTTAGCAGTCATGGTTGTTCATATGCAGTTCAACTGTTTGTGCTGCACAGTCCTCTGGTCAGGTTGCTTTCACTTTGGTGTCCCAAACTTGTGCATCTGTGGGTATTGGGCTAGGTGTATGTGTGTTTGCTGAGGTACTGCTTCACTTTCTGAGTGTGGTTTTGCCTGTGTGCTGTTTTGGTTGTTGTGGGTGTTCATGGTGTGTCACTCATATCTGTGTGTGACTAGTATTTTTGGTGTGCACACACTGCTAGGTGTGCATGCAGTGCTGTGGGTGTATGTTGCCTTGCCCTTGCCTGGTGTGCATCCCCTGATGTCCTTCTGTGTTTGCAATGTGATTTATTGGCATGTGCATCTGTTGTGTGTTTGATGTGGCTGTGTGCAGTGTCTGGGCTGTGTTGTCTCTTACAGCTGACAGATGCTATGTGTGTGGTGTACTATTTGCATGTCAGTGTGTGTGTTTTATTGGTGTGGTGTGCTTCATTCAGATGTGTGTTGCCGGTGTGGTGTGCCTTACTTGTGTATCTGTCACATGAACTTAGGTCTACTGTTGATAATCCCTGCTCACCCCCTTGTTAGCTTGGCATGAGCAAACAGGCTTACCCCCAAGGCAATGTGTAAAGTATTTGCACCAACACCCACAATAACACTGTGAAACACCACAAATGGATACCACACAGGTAGTTATAAAAATAGATATCTTTATATAGCTTAGGTCAGATCAAAACACCCAAAAATGCACATACATAAATTACTCCTTCATTAGAAATGGTCTCTTGAAAAACGTTCACTTTGGTAATGTTCTTTTAGTAGTTTTCCTTAGTAAAGCAAACTGGTAGGTTTCTGTTGTTAAAAGTTCACTTCTGTAGCACTCTTTACTATCAGCCCAATTCCCCTCAGAATTGTGAAACAGGTGCTCTGTAACAACACAATAATGCCATCTTCCCTAGCGCGAGGTGTGCGCCGCAAGTTGACTGTGGGTTTAACAATGCGGAAATCAACAAACTCCCCCCGTGTCACAAAGGTGCGAGTGCGCGCTGATGCTGCCAGTTCAAAACTCGGATAACCCCCATGTCACCAATGCGTGAGTTACCTTCGTTATGGCTGAGAGAAGAGGGCTTGGCAGTCCGCGTGGTCACTTGTAGAGGCAGCTTCCTCCATGCGGGGCTCTCCCGGCTTCCGAGGCCGTCCTGTTCACGTTAAGAGAGCGGGGAATCCTCGTTGTTAGGAGACGCCCCGCGCCTCCTCTCGCCTCTGCGCAGCTCTCCTCAGTCGAGCCCCTCGGTCGTTAGGGGCTGTTCCTTTCCTCGTTCCTAGCGTGGTGCCACAAGACAAAGCCTCCAGGTCACTGGGAGGCTCGCACCGCGGGAACCAATCCCAGCGCGGCCTTGGCAGTGACGCTACGGAGCGGGAACCAATCCCAGCGCAGCACCGCCAGGACAAACGTTTGAGTCACTGGGAGGCTCGTACTGCAGGAACCAATCCCTGCGCGGCCTTGGTGATGACACTACGACCCATTGGCCAGTGGCGGTGATGCCGGCAAGGGACTTCCGCGGTTCTACTCTTCGGCGAACCCAGCCTCGGGCGTACAGCTCGAGGTGCGGCGGTGATTGTCAATTAAAAGGGGCAATAATCTCCAGCAATCGGGGGCCGGTGGGAAGGAGACCCCGGTCCTCACGACATCGTTCTGCTCACGGGTCGGCGGCGGTGATGGATGCGGCGCTCTCTGTATCGGTGGAGAGAAGCCAAGTGCGTTCACAGGCCGGGCAGCAGGTATACCACTCTGGGGGCACGCAATTAGCTCCGGGATCCTCGCAGGAACAGCAGAACGCGATGCAAGGCATATTACAGCAGTTCTTGGCAAACTTTTATATCCCTGAGTCGCAAACAGGAGGCCAGCTCTCCTCTGGCCCTTGGAGACTCTCAGGACACAGCACACAGCAAAGTCCTTTGTTATCAAACAGGGAGGGACACAGCACACAGCAAAGTCCTTCAGCCTCACCCTCAACAGAATCAGCAAACTGCAGGCCAGCCCCAGAACACACAGCAAGGGCAGTACTTCTCCTCAGTTTCTTATGTTGATCTCCTCGGGCAGAGGTTCCTCTTGATTGCAAAAGGAATCTAATTTACAAGGGTTTCAGGTCTTACTTTTATATCCCAAAAGTCTTTGTTCTCCATGTGTGAGGGGTCCAGGATCCGGTCCCAACCAGTCTGAATGCCCTCTGCCAGGGCATGTCTTCTTCCTTTGTGAGGTGGAGCCAGCATTGTGGAAGGCAGGCACAGTCCTATTCAGTCCCAGGTGCAACTCCTCCCACCACTCTAAGTGTAGATAGGTCTATTCAGTGCTGACTCCCCCAGCCTCCTGCAGCCACCCCCAGCCCCTGTCACTCACAAACCAGACAGTCAATACACAAACAGGCAGAGGCACACAGAGAGGTTGAACAGGAAAATAGCCACTTTCTAAAAGTGCTATTTTCAAACACGGAATTTTAAAACCATCTTTCCTAAAAGATGCTTTATCAAATTCTGCGTTCAGGGATACCAGACTCCATATGTCTATCTTACCGCTATGGGAAGATATGCAGGTAAATATGATACACAGCATTACCCATGTTAGCCTATGGGCAAGATAGCCTTTCAATAGTGAAAAACAAAATTGGCAGTATTTCACTATCAGGACATGTTACTCACACTAGTACATGTCCTACTTTTCACATACACTGCACCCTGCCCAGAGGGGGACCTTGGGCCTACCATAGGTGTGTCTAATGTGTAAGAAAAGGGAAGGGTCAGGCCTGGCAAGTGTGTACACTGGCCAGGACAACATGGCAGTTAGCAACTGCGCACAGGCACTGAGGTGGCAGACCTGAGACACCATTTTAGGGCTACTAAGGTGGGTGGCACAATCAGTGCTGCAGGCGCACTAGTAGCATTTGAATTACCAGCCCTGGCACACTTAGTGCCTGTTATTAGGGACTTGACAGGTAAAACAAATATGCCAATCATGGATAACCAATCACAAATTTAACAGAGAGCATATGCACTTTAGCACTGATGAGCAGGGGTAAAGTGCCCGGAGTTCTATTGCCAACAACCACAGGTCAGGAAAAACAAAGGAGGAAGAAGCAAAAGGTTTGGGGATAACCCTGCGAAAAGGGCCATTTCCAACAGTGCATTTCTTGTCTGTGTTGTGGTATGTTGTCTGTGCATTGTTCCTGACTGATGGGGTTGTGCACTCCTGTTCTGTCTGTGCTAGCATTGCCTTTCCACTGTTTTTCTGCACAGGTCATGTCTGGTCTTGTTGTAGTTCTGTGTGTGTTTGTGTTGTGTTATGTGTTTGGCTGTTATTTTTGTGCGGACATTGGTTCTGGCATCCCTGTGTGTGTGTGATGTTTGTGGATACCCCCCACGGAGTGTAATTGTTTGTCTGTGTAATGACTGGACATTGTAGACACCCTTCTGTGTGTCTAACACTGGTGTTGTGTGCTGCAGGTGTGATGGAGGTATGTGGGTAGATTACTACATGTGTTTGACAGTCATGGAGTGTTGCAATGGACCCTGTGTGTTGTGCTGCTGACATACTCCTGTCAAGTAGTTGGATACAGAGATGTTGCTGTTCACTGTTTGACTTCAGGGCCTTCCTTTCATCCCTGTGCCTATACACGGGTTGCCTTGCTGTCTCACTGAGCTGTTGCACTGAGGTGAATGTGGTTTGACTTCACTCACTGTGCCAGCCATGTGTGATTTGATGGGCTGAGGGTGTTCTTATATGTTTCTTGTCTTGCATGTGATGTACACATGCTTGGTAGTTAGCTCCTTGTCCTTCAATGTGTGTGCACCTCACTTTAGCTTTCCTATATGCTGTTCTCCATTGCTGCTGGCATGTGGTCTGTGTATGTGGCTGTGTGTCAGTGTGGGTTATGTCTGTGTAACTTGGCAGGCTGTGTGTCCAGTGGAGTGTTGTTCATTATCTGTGTGTGTGTGTTCATTTTGTGCTTGGACTCAGTTTTCTAGCCATGTGTGTGGTGTTGTTGTGGTGTGTGGGTTGCCCTGGCCCTGTGCTTCTGTGCTGTGTGTTCTTCTGCAGCCACACCTACTGGGGCTGTCTCCCTAGTTGTTTGGTGTGTGGTGCAGGGTGTGGGTTCACCTGGCTTGTTTTAATGCATGGGGTATCACAGGAGGGGCACAGGAGGGGCACATGGCATGTCCCTTCATGTTTGAGGGGGGGTCCTAGTGTGTGGAGGATGAAGGTGTGGCCCTGTGATCTTTGTTCACTGCCCATGACTGGCACTGGCCCTGCCTTCTGCATTGCCTTCTGCATTGTGCACATGTTTTCCCGTGTCTTCACCGCAGCGGTGACGTGACCGGGACATTGCATCAATATGGCGGTAGATGGGTGTCCTGGAGGCGGAGGGGTGATTTGGTGACAGGTAGGACAGGTGTGGGTACACTTGTGGATGTGTTTATGTCCTCACCAGGGTGTCTGGTGTGAACAGTAACCCTGTATCAGCCCATGAGTTGTGTGTTGTGGTTGTGTGCGGAGTTGTGTAATTGCGTACCTGCGGCGTCGCCCACGACGGTCCATAACTTCCTGGTAGTGTATCATGTACAGCACCTAGAAGACGTGTAGAGCTGATTCCATTGCGGTCGGGACCGGGTGGAACGGACCGGGACTCAGGTTTCGCGCTCCGCTATCGTGCTTCCGCCGTCTCAGGTTGGGCGGTTTCTCCACTGCGGTGCGACTTGCTGTTTGGGGCATCCTGATTTGTACAGCAGACGGGTGAGTCTCCATTGGCTCCCACCGTCGCGGTTGCGGGCTCACTTTGATGGTGGTTCGTGTCGCACCGCGGCAGTCGGGAAATGGGCTATGTTTGGACATACTAATATGGCGGCCGTGAGGACCACTGCTGGCATGCAGAAAAAAGCATTTTCCGCCACCGCCAGCACCACGGTGGTGCCTCCGCCCACCATGCTAATAGACCCCCAGGGGTTAAAAGAGGAACAATAAAATAAAAAATTAAAATAGTTTATATAGGTTATGGGATATTACAAGAAGCATTTATATGGGGGTCTGTGAAGGTCTACTTCAACCCAGAAATGTTGCAAAACTCCTCCAAGTGCTTCATGGATCTTTTACTGAGTCTAAAATCAGGCAACAGGTCAGACAGCAATTGGAACTGGTCAGCCTGCAGAAGTTGTAAATGTTTCCTTCAAACTTAGAAGAAATGGTGGCGCTCACTTCACTTTAGGTGATATCTAAATCAGCTTCCAAGGCCTCAGTGGGTGTTCTCTGTAAAAATTGTTTGATGATATGACAAATCACCAGTCAGGAATGGGCAGCATCACAATATTGTGTAGATATGAGATTTTATAAAGGATACAACGCTCAGGTGTCTAGATGATAATCCCTTCAAGTCAAAGTCCTCTGTAGAAGCCAGATACATTGCTGAATCTGAACTGTTGTTTTAGAACTTTGTCAAAGGTAGCCCTTGGTGTGTATATATAACCTGAAGGTTTGTAGCAGGTGTTCATCTTGGCTAGAGTGCTGTACAGGCTTATCGAATTAATGTGTTTCAATGTTGTTTGTCAGCTTAATGAAGCTTATGTTTTTCCTAGACTTCGACCGAAGACAATACATGTTATAGTCTAGCAAATGCTAAAGTACTTGGTGTAATCTTCCAGTCACTCTGTGTTTCGTGTACAGTGACTAGAAGATATGGATCGAGGTTTACAAACTAGCCTGCTGGACTTAGTTACAGACCTTCTGGCTCTATTGCCTGGTCTCGCAGCTACCAAGAAAGGCTCTTCAGTAATGTGGGCACTTGGGCTGCAACAGCAGCGCTGTCCTACTACACTAACAATGAAGTAAACAAACCCACTATCTACGAAATAAAAGATAAAAGCCCTAACAGGAGGAACTATCCTGGAACCAAGTTTGATTGTTGCAAACAAGAAATGGCTTTAGTTGACTAAGGGATAAATAAGAACAGAAAACATTCAGAGAAGTAGGTAGTAACATTCATAGCCATGATAGCCAGGATCCTAATCCCCTAACCAATCAATGCAAATTACTTCAGTGGAATGAATTTTATCGAGAGTTTTCTTACTAGGAGCTCAAATACCTTCACCTATTTCCCACTTGGATTTCCATACCAATAGGAAGGCTCAGTTCTTAATTTTTCCATGTGGTGGGTATTGACACTCATGCTTGGGGACCAACACTTATTTTCCATCATCAGACTTTGTACTACAGCAAGAGCAGGAAGAGAACAATAGGAAAACAGTGACAAAGGGGGAAAGGAAGGATTGAACGGAACTTGAAAGAGCGAGATAAAGAGACAGGAAATGTACGATGGTGGAAAATAGTCACGGGGTGGAACCAAAATTAGGTAGCCTGGTACTCTGCCACCATGGCACACAGAAGACAACTTAATGGCAGTGCCCTTATCCTCATAAAAGTTAAGCACGTGAACAATTTAATTGAAAAATTATTTCTATTATTCAGACCTTCTAATACTACGACTATGCAAAAACTCCCTCCTGTGCTGTTCAAGTCGTCTTTGGTTTAGGGAAAGGCTGTAAACTGGCAAAGTCTGCATCCATCCATTGCTCTTTGGGGAAACAATTAACTCTGCCACAGGACAACAAAGCCTGACTAATTTAGATTTCCCAAGGAGCAAACCAGCCACATTTAATTATATTGAAAATAAATAAATACAAAAGGAAATATGAGTGCTAGTAATAATGCTATCTGTGCACTAAAATTGATATAGTTGTAAATTTGCTGCCATAACTTATCAGCATCGGTGGTATGCTCAATACTCAATATGTGCAATTCGGAAAGCACATAATATGTATTGTTTCCTAAAAATGAGAATGCATTGTAACCTTATGGGAGAAGAACCACAAATTTTACTGAACACCAATAATTTATGTATCCCTAATTTTACCTGAGGTAGTTTAGCTCTGTGATTTTTTGTTTATCTAGCACCAAGAGATTATCCTCCCCAATATTAAGCCCAATAATTAGCAGAGTAGAATTTAAAATAGAAACTGGGACCTCTCAATAACTGGGATCTCGATCAAAATGAAGTTTAAAAGATGTATTACAGAATTGTTAATATAAACTTTACAGAAAAATGAATAGTTTGCCATGAAGGCTGATATACAGAACACTAAATCATAAAATCATAGTAAAATTCATATTTAATTAAATCTCTCCTGATTCTAAGTGTCAAACTTATGAAGTGTACTGACAGCATCCTGAGGGAGAAGGAGGAAGTCTCAAAATAATTGGACAAAGTCTCAAGAGGAAACTGAGAAGTCAGCTACGAACCTTAAAACTAGGAGTTTCTATACACATTTTATGCATAAACATTTAGTAAAACTGCAGATGGTATGATCATGGTTAGGTCACATTGGCAAATCAAAAGCAGCTTTGTAATAACTAATGGCCAGATGCATGAACACATTTTCCCATAGACACAGAATGGGTAAAACTGTTTGATACATCTGGCCCTAAACCTCTTAGCACTAAATTTTTTAAAGTAAAAGAAAATCTTCTGCTTGCTTCCTCAGAAACTGTACTCCACAGATGTAAAATATAATATGAAACATTTTTCAACAAATAGTTCACAGAATTATGATTTTCTGCACTCCTACATCATAACTTCTAGAGGAAATCATTCCAAATTATATATCGGTGCACGGTGGAAAGGTTAATTCACAATACACGCTTTCTTATTCAATCAGCTTTTACATCATAGCACAGGATGCACTGCGAAAACTGTGAGGAGAGAAAGCTTGCAGCGGGTCTCTGACTGGGCAGGGGGATTGAGCAGGAGGAAGATGAATAGAAATTGAATACATTTTATTTAAAAAAGTCTCACACAAAAAAATGTGGCATAAACATAGTACATTATTAATCAGTATTCTAACCCATCTTCTGTAGTTGTTTCAAGTGCAATTTCATTAGTTCATCTGTTGCGATCATATGCATCATTAAAATCACCAATTCACACAAATAATTTGTTTGCCAAATTTGCATATAGAAAAAAACTTTTCAACCTAACATGCATATACAGTCCTGACAGTCTGCTTTACTAAGAAATATAGGTCGCAAATGTAGAAAGAGAGTGCTGCACTGCGTTTAGGGAAAGGGAGACATCAGAAATGTGCCAAATTCACAAAGATATAATGCATTTATTCTGCCTTCTTGTGCTGGTGCACAGTGAGATGCCTAGTGCCGATGCAGGCACCCTTGCACATTGTGTAAGGGTGCCATTGTTGCGAGCATGCTTAAAGGCATTTTCCTTTTTCTACATGCGAAGTGGAATGCATCACCCATAGAAAAAAGGAAATAACAAGGAGATATAAAGATATTTCTCCTTGTTACATTTGGGCCTGGGAGGTGTACCATTTTAGCACATTCCCAGTCTTGCAACTCTTTGAAACCTGGGAATGCACCAAAATCCTTGGTTCCACCAATGGAACGCTTCCCTGCCACAAGGTAATGCAAGGCAGCGAAATGTGCTGCCATGAGTTACCTTGAATTTGATAAACCACACAGAGCCACGCAAGGTGGCTTTGTATGGTTTAGTATATACCACTTAAGGACTTGCATTGCCTTGCGTGACCCAAGGGCAATGAAAGAACTTTGTAAATATGGGCCCCAATGTGTGAGATAGGTCCTTGCCAGTGGTTCCCTTCTACTGACTTGCAGACTAATTGGGATGCATATTGACTACATTAACATTCAGTGTTGTAAAGTGACTCCAGATGACAGTCTGACTCAACCCCCCGGAGCAACTTCTCAGATACAGCTGCACTTTGACCCAGCTCAATGTGTCTTCGGAATCGATTCAAACCAGACAGCTAGTATTACAATGCTGGTTTCTTCATCCAGTTGTATGACAGAGGCATGGCTAGACCACGTGTGCCTCTACTACGCTGCCTAAAACACGAATGCATCTCAACAACGCATTCCTTTACCACACAATTTCTTGGTAAAGCATGACTGGTATAGGGATCTGTGGTAAAGTTCACAACCTATGCCACCTGCCCTAACAACTACCCTGACCCCCACTGAGCTCTAAAAGGTACCCCGACCCCACCCTGATACCTTAAAACCAACCCAACCCCCTGAGCACTAAAAAGTTCTCCAACCCCGAGCACTAAAACCGATGCTGACCCCCAGCCCTAAAAACTACCCTGACAGCCCCTCAGTCCTAAAAACTATCCCGACCCCCCAAGCCCTAAAGACTACCCTGATCCCCTCAGCCCTAAAAAGTACCCCAATCCCCCCGAGACCTAAAAACTACCCCAATACCATTCCTGATCCCAAAAAACTACCCTGACCCCCAAGCCCTATAAACTTTTTTTAGTACATTGCACTCCACCCGATACAGACTTTGGTAGAGTGCATTACATTCACCGGACTTCTCAAGATCTTTTACTGACTCTTCGTGTTTGTAATGATACTGTTACGGATGACACTTAAAATTCAACTTATGAGCATAAATTTCTACGACCTGCACGGCAAAGATTGTCATTTAGTCCAATATTTTATTCACAACATCCTTGAAAAAGTCCTCGGACAAAACACATGTCAGCTGCCTGTCTGTCCACAAATAAAAGAAGATTGTATTACAACTGAACTATTACATGATTGTGCAGAAAATAAAACACCCTTAACATCTCAACTCGACAATAAGAAGATTACTTTATTGGCTGCGCAATTCGAAGTAAGGACTATTTGTATGTGCTTCGGTTTTTCTATTGAATTTTGTCAACCAGGTTTCCTGTGTTTTGGCTAGCATATCCCAGGTGGCTGGGCTTTGTTCCAAGTATGCACCACCAAAGAAACAAAAAGTTCTCTATGCTCGTACTAATTATATTGCTGCTACAGTACCTTGCTAACATATATGTGCGGGGTTTGATGGCACAGCCACTTTTGTTTTGTTCATTTTACCAATTTTGCGAATCTCAAATTGTGAATTCGCTATTTGAGAATTGCAAATTGGGAATCTGTATTTGCGAATGTGATTTTTACAGAATTTTTTAATACATGGCATATTGCGATTACCAAATAGCAATTCGGTAAAATTAGCTATTTGAGATACGCAAAATGCTTTTTTCATACATCTGGCCCTAAATGTATTCAAATGTACTTCATTTTTATAAATTGGCTTGGGATTTTTCTTGTGTTTTGTTGTGTTTAGATGTATTACATTTTTGGTACTGCATAAATACTTTACGCACTGCCACTAAGCTAGGCAAGTCTTCTCTGTGCCATAGCTACAAGGGGGTTCACCTCAGATTAATTTATTAACTTTAGGGGTTCACCCTGACAAGTACTGTATTTAATAGTTAAGGTGGGTCATACCACCCCACTAACTAATAACACAATTTCTTACAGGTACCTAAAGTTTTCAACACAGATATACTGTCAGGTAAATGTAAGGATTCCTCAGGTCAAATTACCCCCCTTCAGTAAAGGATCTGTGAGAAATTAGGTTGTTGTTTGAGGGGAAGAAACCCTACTCAAGCAACAGCCACAATCCTTGTCAGGGTGAACCACAAAAAGCCACAAAATTAACCCGTGCTTAACCCTCTGGTAGCGTAGCACAAAAGCAGTCAGTATTAACCTAGAGCCAATGTGTAAAGTTCTTGTGCAGCACTTGAGCAGTCATAAAGTGAAAACACAACACAAAGAAAATCCCACACCCACAGAGTAAATTTTAATAAAACATTTGACCCCAAAAGAACAAAAATTCACTCAGCAATACCAGAGGTATGAATTTTGAATCTTTTTAGTGAAAAATAGTGCCTAAAAGATCAAAGCTCCAACCGCAGAGATCTATTTGAGCGAGACCTGGGCAAAGCCAAAAGTTATGGCCGACCATGATGGAACACAGGTCGGATACACGATGGAAGTCACCACTTGGAGTGTTAGGGCTCACTCAGGCTGGGCACAGGTTTAGGTTCATGATGGTAGGAGCCTTTTCTGTCACTGAGTGCTAAATCCCTCAGGCTCTGATCAGGAGGCCAGCCCACCAGCCATTGAAGTCATTCTGGAAATCTTAGGTTTACATGGGAAAGCAAGTCTCAAGCATCAGGGCAGTCTTCTGAGGGCGCAAGTCAGACTTAAGGCAGTAGGGCAATCCTCTTGGTGCAGCAGGGCAGTACTCTGAGGTACACAGCAGGCCACAGGCAGCAGGGCAGTCCTCTGAGAGTCCTTCTGCAGGTCCAGAGTGAAGTTTTATACCTGGTGCCAGCTTTGAAGTGGGAACAACTAGAGGATTTTCTCCCCCACAGAAGTGTCTGGAATGTCCTGCCTCCTTGCGGTGGTATCAGGCTGTCTTCAGTCACAATAGGCTAGTGTAAAGTTTGTTGTGTATGAGCTGAGGCAGTGCATTTTAAGTGCAAGTGGGCCTCGGCAGAGCTTCACCCCCTCATCCTGTCAGTTTGGTACATCCTGCCAACACCCAATCCCCCCATTGTGTGACTGTCTGGAAGGAATACACAAAGGCCAACTGCCAACTATACCTACTCATGTGACCCGGAAACAGACTCCAGACGCCAAAAGGTTAGGACAAGAAAATGTCAACTTGCATTGGCATTTTCAGAATTGTGAATTAAAATCTAAATTTACAATTAAAGAGGATTTCAAATTACAATTCCTTAGATACCAAACATGACCTTTCTACCGGCTCCAAAACAAAAATCATCACTTATAAATGTAATATTAATGTAATAAGGTAAGCCAATGTCATCCTATGGGAAAGGCTGGCTCACAGTAGTGAAGAACAAATTGCAAAGGCAGGCCTAAGACATTTTTAAGGGGCTACTCAGTGGGTGACACAATAAGTGCTGTAGGCCCACTATCAGCATTTAATTTACTGCCTCAGGCTACATGCTATATCACTTTATTAGGGTCTTATGAGCAAATAAATATGCCAATCAGCTGTAAGTCAATTACCATGATTAGGGAGTGAGCATTAGCACTTTAGCATGGGTTAGCAGTAGTAAAGTGCAAAGATTCCTAAGACCAACAAAAACAAATTCAGCAACACAGGAGGGGAGAAGGTAAAAGGTTGGGGGAAGACCATCCTTAGGCTGGCAAGTTTAACTAGATCTTAAAGTGGCTAACGGTTTGATCGAGAAACACAAATGCTCACTGTTGGAAATTGGGCTTCTGGTTCGCAGAGGTATGCACCCTGTCCAAGCAAGAACCACAATTCTAGTCAAGATACATCAGATACACAGCCTAAATTAACCTGTGCTCACCCTCTGGTAGCTTGTCACAAAGAGGTCAGGCTTAACTTAAGAGCCAACGTGTAAAGTATTTGTGCAACACTTCAAACTGCTGCCACACAAAAAGATACCACACCTAGTTAGATAAATAGTACTTAATTTAATGTCTAAAACAAGACCAAAATGACAAAAATCCAAAAAGTATAGCCAGAGTTAGAAATGTTTAAAGAATAAACTGAAATGCAGTGCTTAAAATCATAAAGTACTAACCGGGGCTAGCTGGTCGCACTAGACCAGGTCAAATCCAAAAGTTCAGGCTGTCCGTGATGGATCGTGGGTCGGATACAGGGACCAGCCTTGACCCACTAAAACAGTACCTTTGTTTGTGGTTTCATCGACGTCGAGATGCAAGGAGCAAAGGTGGCGATGAGTCTGCGTCGAGCCTTAGGATGTATCTAGTGAGTCAGTTCTAAACCATGCAAAGTCTGATATGCGCTGGGAATGGTTGCATCGTTGCAAATGCAATGTCCTCGATCCTCGCAGCAGCAGAGGTAGGTCCAAGTTGATGGAGATGCAGTGCCATATTTTCTCGCAGCAGCAGTGGTGTGTCGGCATTGAGTGAGATGCACTGGTTCTGAGCGGTGCAGCAACGGTAATACGTGGATTTTGGCAGTTGAATCACTTTATAACCACTTCCAAGGGTTCTGGATTGGATTGGCACCACTTGGCAGGGCAATACTCTCAGATGTCAGAGTCTAAGAACCGTAGCAAGGGAGTTGGAAGTCTTTTATGTCCCTGAGACATCTAACAGGAGGCAAGCAGACAAGCCCTTTGAGTCAGTCTGGTTCTGGGTTGCAGAGATGCAGGTCAGTTCTTCTCACTGTCAGGCCAGAATGCAGCAGACAGCAAGTCAGCACAGCTTAGCAAGAGTCCAGCAGAGTAGTGGTCCAGCAGAGTGACAGTCCTTTCAGCAGCACACTAGTCTTTCTTCCTGGCAGAGTATCCTTAGGTTCAGAAGTGTACTGAGTTGGTAGTATCAGAGGTCAAGTACGTATAACTAGTGTGCCTTTGCCTGCTGAAAACTATACCTGGGGCGTATCGTACGTTCGTAGCGGTGGTCCTGCTATTGGCTAAACTCCGAATATCAATTTGCTGGGGTGGGAAAAAGGTGCCGCAGAAAAAAGACTGGCTACGAGATGTGGCCTACAGTAAAACACAGCTGGAAACCTATGCAAAAGAGCTGCCTGAAGCCTCACGGCCGCGAGATATCTGGGCCCAATATGTTGTTTACTTGATGACCTCAAACTCAGAAATAACGAGCTAAGATGTAAAGTGTGGGGAAAATATAATATACTGTGAGTGGTAGTGCATGTTTTTATCTCTGCCTATTGTTAAATATAATGTGATAATGATAGTCCATGATAACGAAATGGACTTTGTTCAAACCAAGGAATCATGTTTGCTGTTACTGGTAATGTTGATGCAAGCTATTTGCCATCACACTGCACAGCAAAACCATATGCTCTATATTTTGACATGTAAAACTTGGCAATGTGAAATTGTACCAAAGATCCTTTGTTTATGAAAATCAATAAAAAGAAATAGATACCTAGTTGTGTCTTTGAAGTGGGGGAGACTTCAAAGAGACGCCTTTGAAGTGCATAGAGTCCCTGCCCTTCCTGCTCTGCCTCCAGACTCACTAAAGGGTGGTATGCAGTCCTTTGTGCAGGGACAGGAGACAACCTATTTAGGTGTAAGTGTCAGCTTCTCCTTGCCATACTGCCCAGAATGGCCCATCAGGAGGTGGATGGACCATCAGTCACACCTAAGCTCCCTTTGTGTGTGTCTGTCTAGAGGGAAATCACAAAGCCCAGCTGTCACCTACACCAGACGTGTATTCACAGACAGGCAAGAGGCACCAAATAGTTAAAGTAAGAATATGCGAACTTTCTAAAAGTGGCATTTTCAGAATTGTAATTTAAAATCCAAATGTACCATAAGTTGGGATTCTAAATTGTGATTATAGAAACACCAAACTTGGGGGTCCATCTCTTCCCAATTAGAGATTAGATGTAGTAAGATAATCCCAATGTTATCCTATGAGAGAGATAGGCCTTGCAGTGGTGAAAAGCTAATTTAAGAATGTTTCACTACTAGGACATATACAACTTAACATGTCCTACTTTTTAAATATACTGCAAACTGCCCTTAGACTGTCTAGGGCCTGCATTACGGGTGATGCATAGGTATTAAAAAGGCAGCTTAGGCCTGGCAAGAGGGTTAACTTGAGAGATCGACATGACAGTTTAAAACAGTACACACATGCTCTGCAATGGAAGGTCTGCAGCATGTTTAAAGGGCTACTGAATTGGGTGGCACTATAAGTGTTGCAGGACCAATAGTAGCATTTAGTTTACAGCACAGGGCACATACAGTGCACTTTACTAGGGGCTTATAAGTAAATGAAATATGCCAATTGTAGATAAGTCAATGTTTCCATGTTTAAAGCAGAGAACACATGCACTTTAGCACTGGTTAGCTGTGGCACAGTGCCCAGAGTCCTAAAGCCAGCAAAAACTAAGTCAGCATAGCACAAGGCAAAAAATTCAGGTGAAACCATGCCAAGTATGCCACGTTTAACACTCACTAAGAGGTAGAACCACAATCCTCTACTCATCCTTGTATCTGGCACAAATCATGAGCATGGAGGCGCAGGATTTTGGCGCAAATCACTGTCTACAAGTCTTTGAATATAGGAATTTGCATAAAAACCCATGGGTGGTTGCATGGAAAAACCCATGCACCACCCATGAAATGCCACCTTGACACAAAGTAACCAAAGCCATGGCATTTCTCAGCCTTGCATTACTTTGGATTACAATCCAACACAAATCATGTTTTTTGTTGGATTACAAATACCACCACAGCACTTTACATTGGGTTTGCATTAGAAAACCAACACAAACCCAAAGCAAAGTGTTTCTAAATCTGGACTTGTGAATCTGGAAAAAGGCACAGTCATCTGATTGATCACCCAAAAGACCCTTTTACTGACTGGAACAGGGTGGGTGGGTACTTTATTAAGCCATCCCGAGCAATTTAATGCTCACTGTAAGTTAAAATGAGGACAAAATGAGAACACTTCAAAATAAAAGGATAAAATATATATCTGTTTCTGGAACATTAAGGGTATGTTAAAGATCAATAAAGAGCAAGAAATGATTGGCCTTCTGCAGTTTAGTGACATCTGCCTGCAGTAGACTTGGTAGCAATTTGAATTCCCAATAAATGGCTTCTCCAAATTATTTCTTCTGGTGATTAAAACTTGCAGCTTTCTGATTTTTTAACTACTCAGCTTTCCTTCTCTCATTTAAAACATTTAGTTATAAAGAAAGAAAAATTGATCTAAATGAATGCATAGACAATCCATCCACAAGTTTTTTTCCAACATCAGAAATACTCAGATTTGCCTGTGACTTTCCACCAGAAGATAAATGTATTATGTATGTAAGGGATAAAGTACCCTCCTTACCAAGGAGTTCCATAACCATATAGAGGAATGAGTTAAATTCAATTGTATTAACTTTTAAAGCATAGCAAATAATGATCTTCGAGTGTACCAGGATATGGAAATCTTTGTTGGGGCCCTTCAATGATTCCCTCACCCTCCAACAGTGCCTCTCATCGCTCCATAACACCTCTCTCACATGTATTTCATATGTTTTATAGCTCCTCTCATACCAGTGTAGGGTGCCAGAGCACTTTACATCACACACACATAGAGAAAATGTTACATGAGACAAAAGGAGACAACGCGGTATAGGCATTTTTAAAAGTGCTTGATCCTCGAGAAACACAAACTCAGGATTCAAAACGTGACACATGGTTTTTGTTGGCTTTACTATAAATAATTAATTTCTACCCAAACAAACCACTTTTAAGCAACATTAGGATAATGAAAGACTGTGAAAAAACATGTTTCTAACCTGTACCATGCAGTTTGCATGCAGCTCTTTGATGACTGTTCATAGCTCACTGAGCTAGATTACGATTGCAATTTATGAACTGCACAATAAAAAAAATTATCTCTGTAACAAAAGCCTTAACTCACTGAGCTACGTACATATAATAAAGGTCTGTGGTCTGCGTGAAATGTGTGTTTTGCAGCAGGCATGTTAACCCTCTGCACCACCTTAGATGAGTTAAAACTGCAACTAGACAAAACTAAAATCCCTCTCCAGCAGAAATATTAATCCACAGAGATATCTTAACACTTTCATTGTTGCTGAAAACGAATAACATACTTCACAACACAGGTTGGCTGGAAACAAAAGTGAACCCTGAGTGGATTATGCTGGCCTGCTGATTTTGTTAGTGGGGTGGATATTGCAGCACTGCTGCAAACCCAGCTCCCAGTAACAAAACCAACCCCACTCCCCAGCCCTGCTTGAAAGAGTGGGATGCAATACTGGTCTCCAATAATAGAGAGTGAAGCAAGCATGCATGCATCCTCTACACGAGTCTTAGAGTAGGATATCCACCTTAACTCACTGAGTTAAAATAGTTCACTTTACAACACAATTTTCACCTTTGTTTCCAAAAACCATAGAGTGTAAAAGGGCGCTCATGAAACATTCCAGTATTTTCATATTTCACCAGATAAGCGTGACTGTGCCTAGAAGTGTTGCAGCTTCGCCCACTCTAAGATAATTTTTATACCAACGGTTTTAAAAGGCAGTTTGGAAAATGAAATATCACAGACCTAGCAGTTTCCATAACATCTATCTACATTTCTGTATTTCATTGCCTTTTAATTTTCCATCCCGTTCCCTCCAAGTGGATATTTATTCATATAGTATGACTCCTTTAAAGGGTCTGGTTCGAAAAGGAATTAATTCTATTTAGAAACATTTATATTCACTGAAAAAGCCACGGTTAAAGTAATGTTATAGCTAGGTGAAAATTTCAGTGACAAAGTAATGTTTTCAACTAAAAGAAACCTACTGAAATTCACCAGTTATAGCTATCTCTAGTAACTATAACTTGTGCTCTAAAGTAACTATACCTAAAGTACTACATGCCATGCACAGCTAATTACTTCACATATTACATCACTCGTGACATGATCTATGACATCACTGATAAAATGACTGCAACATCTGAAAGGGCATCTTTGATGACAACACTGTGCATGGTGGGGGCGCGAGTTATAGCTACTTTAAAATCCTAACACTGCCACAAGAGGGCCTTGCACTCCAGGATAAAGCTCTAGCCAGGAGCGCTTTAATAACTATGGTAACCTTTCCAGGGGTCATGGATGTAATGGTTGCCTGTACATTGTTTCTCATGTTGCAGGCAGCCAATTAGAGCACACGCTCCTGCGGGAGCCTTCCTCCCATTGGAGAGAGTTGACCCCTGGGAAAAAAGTCCGAAAGGCCAATCAGAACATTCCAATTGTTAACATTGTGTTGGAGGGACTCTCGCCAGAGTCCCTCAAACCTAAACGTCCAGACATACAAATATTTTTGATACTTAATTTCTTGAAAACTCCTAAACGAATTTACACCAAATCACAAAAACAAACATTCCGGACCAAGATCCAGCTTCCTGTCAAATTTGATTTAATTCCATTAGGTCGTTTTTGCAATAGCATTGTTCAAAATAGTCTATGGGAAATGCATGGAGAATTTGCGTTTTGAGGCCCTCTTTTTCTCCTCCTGCTCCTTACGGATCACCCTGAACTTCCCATGCTCAAACTATGCAAAAAGAGCACTTTTAAAAAATGTTTCGTGAAGGTTCATCAAACGGTGCTAAAGTTGTTAGCAAAACGCAAAAGACATTTCCTATGGAAATGCAGACCTAGCTTTAACTATCCAGTGGCGACCGCCATGTGGTATATATATCTGTGAAGGTAGGAGAATTGCAATAAAATATTTTGTGCTTTTACTTGTCATGTGTACACAGCCATGAAGACTTAAACTTGGACAATTCAGTAGTCACTATCTGGGTGTTATTGCTGAATATCTCCCCCGCCTTAATCGGAAGGTCTGGAGCCAAGTGAGAATCTTTGCCCGTTTCCTGTTGTTTACTTAGAATTCCCTTACATACTAAATGTATTTCCCACATCACTTTCTTGGGTTCCCCTTTTTTCTGATCACTTAGCAGGCATGTTAACATGCTGATATCATCACTTGCTTTTCGAAATGAGCAAAAGCTTCCCTTATTTCAGGGAGGGGGTGGGCGTGAGCTGATGCGGTCTAGTGGCCAGAGTGAGTTTCCACTTCAGGGGTACATTTCGTAGGCTCTTGTTTTGGCTCTGCTATAATCTTGCGCATCCTCTTAGGCAAGTCACTTCTACCTTGCCTATACTCATACAGAGTCAATTATACACATAGGCTTACAAACGGTTGTATGTATCTGGGGAATATTGTTCATGAAAACCTACAGAAACTTTATCTATGAATGCATTTTCATGAATCTGGAGCAACATTTTCATAAGAACAGAGGGGCATATTATCAAGCCAGGCGATACAATTATCTCCGCTTTAGCGGCAGAAAACTGCCGCTAAAACGGCGATAATGGGCTTGATAATATGCTCTATGGAATTCCAATTGAAGCCCATGTTCCCATGTTAGATGTGAAGGACATCTAACATGGGCTTCAATTGGAATTCCATAGAGCATATTATCAAACCCATTATCGCAGTTTAAAGCGGCGATAATTTTATCGCCTGGCTTGTTAATATGCCCCAGAGAACCTTTATCTATGAATCCGTTTTCTTTCTTTTTATCCAGGTAATTGGCATGCTAGGATACCGGGTCTATCATAGTGAATGCTCTTCCTGTTGAAAAAACTGAGGGGCATATCAACAACAACCGGCGATAATTATCTCTAAGCGCACTTAGCGCTAGGATAATTATCGCTGGCTAGCGTGAATTTTTATCGCTGAGATAGCGTGCTATTAGCAACGCTTATCTCAATAGCGATAAAAATCCTCCCGCTAACAGGCTAACGTGAGATTATCGCTGGAAACCCAGCGATAATCTCACGTTACCTTGTTGATAGGGACAGGCAAACTTAGCCATGATATCCTCCTTCTATAGGATATCATGGCTAAGTTTGAAAATACCAGACGTAAAAAAGCAGCGTTAACCGCGGTTAGCGCTGCTTTTTTTGTCTCTAACAGGGTTAGCGACATTCTTGATAATAGGAGAAATGTCGCTTAGCGACATTTCTCCTATTATTTTACTCTGGAACGCCCCCTTTGCATCTCATAAGGGGAAGCGTAGAGTAAAAGGGTGCTAACATGCAAATTTGCATGTTAGCACCCTGTTGTTGATAGGGCGCTAGTTTTATCTCTCCTTTTTTGGCTTTTAAAGCCAAAAAAGCAGAGATAAAGCCCTTGTTGATATGCCCCCAAATTCTGTATTTTTCTCCAGAATTACCTGGATCCTTGGCTTCCCTTTCCCACGGGGTACCCATATCCACGTTTTCACAGTCTCAGTGTGCTCTCTCTTTGTCACGTTTGTGGGGGGCATCCCCACATCTCTACAATGTTTTCGCTTTTCTTCATTCCTCTCCTGATACTCTGTCCACAACTATTCTGGAGGTCTTCCTGCAACACATCTTGATTCAAGCTTTACTCAGTTATAGTCAGTTTGCAAAGTTAAGCATTTAGATTCCTCAAATGGGGGCTCAAGGTGTTTATTTGTTAATAACCGCGGTGATATTTTGCGAACCCACACGACATTTGGCATGCATTTAACATGTTCAGTCTTCTGTGGGTATGGAAAGGGTGGCAAAAAAAGTGTTTAACCCCTTCAGTGCCCGCCCCTTTCCCCGCCCTGTGCCGGCCGTTGCATTAGCGGGCGGGGTTTATGACGAGCTGGTCTCGTCATGGGCACAGCGCAACCGCGGCCCATGACGAGACCAGCTCGTCATGGGCATTGAAGAGGTTAAAGAATCTGCATACAATTTTGTAAGGCTGTTAGAACGTTAAGCACAGTATAAGAATCTCTGCTTCCCTGCAGAACTGACAAGGTACCAAAGTTAAATAGGGGTCAAATATCATTGATTATCCCCGGGCAGAGTGTTATAGATATGCAGGATCTTTAGCAAGCAAGGCACTTACCATGCTTAACTTATTCTTGATTTCTTAGGTTATGCAAATCTGTCAAAGTGGGAGGCAGCACTTAGGGGCGTATTTATGAGAGCTTTGCATCATGATTGCACCCCGCATCTTGATATATGCGCGACGCAAACCTCTAAGCCACTTTAATTGGCTTTGAATGGCTTTAAGAATACGGAGTAATGCAATGCAGCACAAATCGCTTAGCATTACTCTGTGCATGGGAGGAGTTCCATGTGCATTGCAATGGGTGTTCCCATGGTTTTTGACACATTCCCAGATTTACCAAACCTGGTTAACATGGGAATTCACCAAAAAGATGCGCCTCCCCAGGCGATGCGTGACGAGGAGAGATATCTTTATTTCTTTTCTTTTTTACCTCTTTCTATGTGTTCTGCATGCTACAGCACACATAGAAAGAGGAAGAAGCCAATCAGGATTGTTTTTGTGCAGGAAGGTGCGCTTTCCTACACAAAAACAATCTTGCCAACACAAGCACCCTTGTATCCTGGTGTAAGGGTGCCTGTTTTAGTGTTAGGCTGCCAAAACGGTGCCAAGTGGAAAATGACAGGAATGCACTGCATTGGATAAATACGGCACATTCCTGCCCTTTTCCACTAATGCAGGCCAGCACAGCAAGGTGCCTTGCTGCGCCACCCTGCGTCACTGATGTCATAAATATGCCCCTTAATGTGATGGAAAAAAGTAGTGTTTCCACTAATAATCCCCATAGGAATCTTTGCTCTATACTACAGAAAAAATCCCTGTAGAGAATTACACCGGACATGAAATTAGACTTTTACTCAAGGAAGTGCATTTGCTTGATTTGGTGTAAATCGGTTCTATAAATTTAAAGAAATTAACATTACAAAAGCTTCAGACCTTAAAGCAGGGATGGGTGGGCCACCCTCTCTGTTATGCGATTCTCTCGGGCTCATGGTGAGAGTGTACACCACGTAGGGCCGTATTACTCACCACTGTTCTCTTGATCATACCTCCCATATCAGCCCCTCACTAAATTCAGGTTTAGCCTGGCACTTTGGCAGCAGTTCATTGGAGGCATACTCTGGCAGCTGGGTGAGGAGAGCTAAGGGGGCCAGACCTGAAGGACAATGCCAGGCCCTGGACTAGGGGTGACATTTCTGAAACTTTGTGGACACGGCCACCTGTAATTTTCCACTTGTAATTCACCCCAGATGATGTTGAGTTCTTTAGGTTTTTTGATGGTTTGATGGTTGTGTCTTTTTTTTGTTGCTGCCCAAAGAGTCAGCAATAGCAGCGACAGTGGCAAGCCCAGAAAAGCTGCGGCGCTCAATGTACGGGCTGGAGAACTGGACCAGAATGACTACTCCCCCTTTCCCTCCCTCCCCTTCATTGCTTTCGGCAGTCCCTTGTGGCAAACCCCCTCACTTCTACGCGTCCTCTAGCAGTTTTGCCCCTGACAGCAAGGTGCTGCCATTGTAAGATGTGCTCCAACTCTGTGAGTACCTTTGGTTCTTCCATTCTATTTGTTACTTTACTTTTACTCACCGTGCCTGGAGGTGGTGGGTTAGATACCTCAGGGTGTAGTATACTCTTCCTGACAGGGGTGACTCTTGTTCCCCTTAACTTTGAGGGAAAAACAGAGGCTTGTTTGTAAGTTGTAAGAGGATGGTGGCTAAATCCAGGCAAGAGCCAGCAGGCCATCCAGGACTTAAGAGGGCTGTGAGAGCAGGACTCATAATGGATACAGGTTCTACTGAAGAGGAAGAGGTCAGACAGAGCTACCAATTTTGATACCAGGGGATCGAAACTCCATCTCTTCAGGGATGATGTTGAAGTGGAGGAGGATTCAATCCCCCCATCAGGCCCTCTCAGCCTCACAGAACACCACTGAAACCATTGAAACTATCTGTCTAGTTCAAGATAGCCAAGCTATGCAGTAGGGGGATACCCAAGAGACCTCTGGGCCTGATGAAGTCTTGTCAGATGTAAGGATGCAGCTTGCAAGTAAGGAGAGAATAGGAAGGACAAGAAGTTCACAAGAGTCAAGGTCTTATAGTCCTGACTTCTCTAATTCGATCTTCAATAAGGCCGTCACCCCATCTCTCAGACTGAAGAGGCTGAGGAGGCTATTTCAGTGGGACTAATAGTATCTCCTGATCAACACAAAAGCAAGGCCAGAACCAAGCCGGGAGAGCCAGTTGGACTACGCACATTTTACTTTAAAGATCTGCGAGGGGGCTGGCCCCAGTCAGATACAAACTGTGACATCTAATAGATTCTCTGTACTTTCAGAGGCCAGCAGAATAGCAGGTCAAGAAGGGGTATCTTCTGAGGTGGGAAATAGGTTAGATGCCAGTGAGAGGGTTTAATCGGCTTCAGGATGGGGGAGATCCAAGCCAATTCAGACAGTTCAATGGCCTCACTTTCCTTGATCCGATCCTCTAGACTGATGCTTAAGTGTATCTTGACAAAGATCAGGAAGGTTAAGAAAACTCAAACTGAACAAGCTCCCCACCTGGAGAAATTAACAGCAAAAGTGGTAGCCTTGGATGCAAAATTTACAATCTTTATGACCAATCAGCAAGAAAGAGGAAAACCACCTGACGCTTTTGGAGGAGAACTCAAGTTCTAATATTAGTAGAACTAATCAACAAATGAAGTCCCTATCAAGAAAGTGAAAGGAGCTGGAGAAACCGGTCTCGTTGGCCCAACATACATATAGTCCCTGAGGGCTCAGAGCCGTCGCAATCAGATGATGAAAAATTACTGGCTCAATTACTAAGGGAGTCTTTGGGCAGGAAAATCACAGAGCTGCCCACTCAAGATGTATCAATACTGGGTTCTGGCAGGCACCCCTATGGTGGGTGCAAGGCCACGCACTATTATTGCTTATTTCCAGGATTATCGGATTAACGAGTCAATGTTGTGTGCTGCCAGATCGAAAAACATATTTCTTCTGGCTTGACTTTCTCTATTTTCCAAGACTTAGTTGAGAGACGGCCAGGAGGCACATAAATTCAGAGCTCTGCTCCCAGCATTTAAGGAACAACTGGAGAGGAAACTTTCAGGACTTCACTGATCCAAATAGGGCTCACAATTTCCTCTCCACTCACAAAACCTCTATGGCTGGGAAAGGGGGCCTTGAAAAAAGAGAGCAAGAGTGAGATGAACCAGGGGTACGGTATCCGGGGGTATTTGAGTCATTCATCTACTTTTTGGGTTTTTCCAGGGTAGATGGGGAGGCCTGGGGAGGGTGGGTTGCATGATGGCAATCAGGGTTTGAATTTATGTATATATGTGTTCAGCCATGATTGGCACAGTGCTTTTAGAAAGTGTCGGACAGATTAGGTGTGGTGTTTTCATTAATCTGCTATGGTTTTTTCAATTACAGTTTTTTGTGTTTTTTTCTTATTGCAGGTTGGGGTGGGTGTTGGGATAGAAAACACATCTATTTTACAAGGGATGGGAGGGTCTGCCTCATAATCGGGTGGGCTTAGGGGAGTGGAGACAAGTGGGTGGGAAGAATGCAGGGAGTATGAAGATAGATGGAGCAGAAGAAAAATAGAAAGGTGATTTTGAAGTATCAGAGTGGAGGGGATATGAGGGTGACAATCATGAGGTTCGGGAATGGCTTCTCTTTTTGGTTCAGTTGGTTCCATCCAGGGTTCACAGCTGGGGGTCAGTTGCCTGGGGTGACAGGACATGTGTTAAGGCTCCTACAGAAAGATTGAGATGTTTTGTAGGTCAATGGCTAATTTAACATTAGTTAACTTTAACGCTAACGGTTTTAACAACAGGGTAAAGAAGGCAGCCTTGTTCGCTTGGCTAAAACAATTCAGGCCTAGCATCACTTTACCACAGGAGACATACAGGGTGTTGGGAAGGGAGGAGGAGAAGGTGAGACATCTAGAGCCATGGGCCACATTTTCTCTTCAGCTAGGACGAGACAGAGGTTTGTTGCTATCTACGTTCAAAATATCATCAGGCAGATTAGGATCAGGTGGGTTATTAGGCCATTCTCCCAGTAGAGTTGAGCAGAATTGATGTTGGATGCTATATGCATCAGTCAGTGATGATCCTATCCATCTTCAGAAACTGACATGGTCCTTATGTATTCTACCCAGGGAGATCATCCGGGGGAGAGTGGGGGGATATTAATTTTTCACCAGATCTGGTTCTGGACTCCTCTAACCCATCACGCACCCAACATGAAAGATATACAGAGAATGTTATGTAAGATCCGTGTTCCCATCTGGGTTTGTGTGCTATATGGAGATCAAATAATGCAGAGTTAAAATCATGTTCCTGCTATTCTAAATGCTTTCACTCTGCTACCAGGATTGGTCTGTTCTTATTATCCTTCTCCCCGACCACTATAGATATATCCCATCATGTAGGTGGCTTTTCATACCACTCAGCTGTAGTATACAGCTATTAAGTTAACTTCCAGACAAATGTGTCTAGAAGGATCATGGACAGGACCATGCTCCTAGAGCCTGAGTATCTGAATTGGATAAGCATGGAGTTACCATTTTTTCCCCAGTAATGATTCTTCAGCAGAGGTGTAGACGGTCATTCAAGTGTACTATCAGAGGGGTTTCTATCTCCCTTACAGTGTTCAGAGTCAAAACCAGCAGAGAAACAATATCTGCTTTATTAAATACCTATTATAAGCTATATACTAAAATTCCAGCTAATCAGATTAACATTGTGACCCCAACACTTGTCTCTCTGTATCAAACAGGGTTTATCAGAGGGCAAAGACTGTTTACAAATACTCAGTTTATGACAGCTTTTGTTAATTTGGAGTCAACAGACTATATCCTAGCAGACATTATCTGATTGGATGCAGAAAAGGCTTTTGACCTTGTGAGTTGGAAGTATCTATTTATATCATGGGCAAGTTTTGGGTATCACCCCAAATCATAAGGTCAATCCAAGCCTTATACCAGGGTGGAGGGCCCAATTGGTTATTAACACGCTCAGGCAGGGGAAATAGTGTTTGAGCAGGGCACTCAACAGGGGTGTCCCTTCTCCCCACTATTATTCACTCTGGTTATAGAACACCTGCCCAAGCCCTGTATCACAGTAGACCTGTTTCAGGGGCTCCTATTATTAAGCTATACGCAGATAATGTGGCATTGTATTTAATACCCACATTGAATATAGACATGGCCTTGCAAATAAATAAGGTTATCATGGCTTTTAGAGCTTATAAGATAAATGAGACCAAGACAGAATGTTTACTCTTTAATGTCTTCCCTTAAAGTCTCCCTCCCTCATATTATAGAATGGGCCCAAAGAGATACTTAGGGATATATTTCTCTGAAAGACAGGGGATGTTTTTTCAGGATAGTTACAACACAGTTCTATGCATGGTCAACATTTTTTTGGATATTTGGAGGCAGCTCCCAGGCTCAATAATTGGAAAAACCACGCTTAGTATGATGTAAAGTTTTCCTTTGTTTCTATTTCTTTTTCTTGCTGTTTCTTAAAGACTAGAACATCCTTTTTTTGATAGACTGCATCAGATGTTGCGCTCGTTTATGTGGAACCAGAAATGTCCCCGAGTTAAATTGAGCATTTTACAATTGCCAAAGAGTAAGGGTAGGCTGGGACTCCTAGAATGAAGGCAGTATTATCTGGTGCCCTCAGCCAAATAAGTTACACCGTCTGTCAGTGGAGTCTTCCAGTTTTGATAATTTGATTCTTCTCCAGATGCTGAAAGTCCTGAATATTATGTTTTATACTAGAAACTGCACTTAAATGGTCAGATATAAATATAGCGAAGATTGTGGACTTTTTTGTGGGTCTCAGTTTCAAGACCTCACTGATGTTGTTTTTGGTTAACACGCTGAACAGTCAGCATCACTTTTTTATGTATGCCCAAATAAGATCAATCCTATGTAATATTAACGGGGTCGAAATTGAGTCTTCCAGGAAGATGGTAAAGGACCATTTTGGTGAGATGGGGTCAATCTTTCTCCTAGGTTTCGGTACCAGGTGTGGAGTCCAGACCCTGTGCAGTTAGTAGAAGCATCGAAAAGTAAATGGATACAGGGATTGAGATAAGTGACTAGCAATGGGAGAGGTATTTTGGCTTCAGCTACACCTGATTTATGGGTGGGAACTTCCAGTGCATGGATTTTTTCAACGGTTGGATGGTCTATCTAACGCCATGGGTTCTGAATAAAATGTTCCTGTTAGTATCTGCGTAGTGTCCAAAGTGTAATTATGAGCGATATTGGCTACACATGTTCTGGTCTTGTAATTCCCTTCAGTTTTTTGGGGAATGGAAATTCAGGACTGTAAGTAGGACCATTCAACCCTCGCCGAGAGTAGCCCTCCTGGGCCTGGAGGACTTGCATTATACATAGGATGCACTTTCCCAGTTTGCACCACGGTGCACCTTAAAACAGGCGAGCCGGGCACAAACAGAGAAAGTGCGCCCTTTTACAATGAATGTGCTGCCCCTAGGGCCGCAAAGTTGTGCTGCCATGGGGGTAGTGCATTCACGTGAAAAACAGAGCTGCTTTGAAGCAGCCACTCCTTGTTTCACTGTGCAGGCGGCAACCATCTTTTAAGAGGGGAAAGAGAACCCCTTGTAGGAGGGTGCAGTGAGTGACTGCACCTGCCTGCAAGGGGATGCCTGGGTGGGGGTCCATAGGACCCACCATTCTCCCCCCTCCAGAGTACTGTGATCAAGGGGCATACTGACAGTGCACTTCCTGACAGCTTCTTTGCCTAAGTCTACAATACGGTACAAGTGCAGAGGCAAAAGGATTCCCTCATTTGCATGGAGCCATGCCCTCATTCAAATGAGGGAGCACCCTATGGTGATAGAGCTGGCGAAATATGTGCACCAGCGATCTCTGTATTACAGAAAGGGCTGCATGGCATCTGCAGCCCTTTCTGTAATACAAAAGTGCCATTGGAGAGCGCAAAGCAGGCGTACATGCCCATTGCTCCCCTGGGCACCCTCCATATTATGGCCCCAGGTCGGAATTTTGTTTTTATTGCAATGCTGATTGCGCAGTCACTAATTACTACTCATTAGAAGTCTCTTGTTTGGCCCAGTTTTGAGCGCTGGGTAACGAAAATGAGGAAAGTCAGTCAATGGGAAGTCTGGTTCCATGTCAGGACGAATAGGTGTTCTACATATTATTGAAATTTGGGAAGATGGGCTAGTAAGGTATAGGAGGGTGGATGGTAGGCACAGCTTAGAAAGGAAGAGGGTATGCCCAAGAAATGTTTGTAGGAGTCAGGGAGGTGCCAGTTGGGTTAAGGACTTCCTTTGGGAGGCTGTATGATAGTATTGCAAAGTCACTTAAGGGGAAAGCCCGGAGGAGGGGAGAGTATGTTT
This sequence comes from Triturus cristatus, assembly GCF_964204655.1. Lineage (NCBI taxonomy): Eukaryota > Metazoa > Chordata > Amphibia > Caudata > Salamandridae > Triturus > Triturus cristatus. Next base: position 388,544,884 of record NC_140590.1, on the reverse strand, counting down.
TATTTAATGGGTAGACTGGGCATAAGACGATGAGGGCTGGTCGAAGTAGACCACGTTTTACGATTTTTGGATGAATTTTTCTTGGGAGAGTTATTCAATCGATATGTGTCTTCACCGATACGGTCAGAAAGTGTGGGTTATACTGTTCCTCTCTAATCGCCTTTTCTAATAAATAATTAAAAAATACAAATTTGAATGGGTTAAAAGTTAGAGATTTCTGGACCATTAGTCAGCTGACAGCCCTCCAATTTAGGTTAACAGACTGTCCACAGACCTACATTTAATAAATAAAAGCCCACTCTATATGAAAAGGTAATGTTTTGCTCCAATCATTTTTTTCAGGTCTCCAGTACCAGATTCAGGTTCACGAACCTCAAAACAGGGTTCACGAACATTTCAGAATATTTTAAATAAGTATATAGAGCCAGGCAACAAGCTAGGCTCTTGAGCCAACTGCTCTGTGCACTGCCAAACGCTGTGTCGAGGGGGGAGCTGCCCTCAAAGGTCTGGAGCGCATGGCCATTGATCATCTTTCCTTTCATCAGTTCTTATTTCCATCTATCTTTCTGTCAAACCTTCCATCATTCTATTCCTCATCTCATACAATTTTCTTTCATTTCTCCTTCCATCTTTACTTCTATCCTCATATCTGTCATTCCCTTTTTCCTTGAATCCATTAATTTACCATCCTTCCTTGCATCGTTCCTTCTATCTTTCCCTCTCCCCTTCCATCATCACTTCCTTTATTTCCACCTTTCCTTCTTTTATTCTTCGTCATTTAATCATTCCATTACTCCATATTTCCTTCAATCTTCTTTTCCACATATCAATCTCTTACTCTGATCTTTCCTTCAACCTACAATTGTTCACCTTGCCTTCCATCCTTTCTTCTAGCCCTCTATTTTTCCTTTCATTCCCCCCACAAACCATACTTCCTTCAGTTGTTTATTCTTCCTTTTTTTCCAATCCTCCATGTATCCTTCTATCATTACTTTCATCGTTCCACTTTCCCTTCTATCAGCACATCCTGCCGCCCATCTTTCTTTTTAACCATTGATTGTTTTACTCTTCCTGCATCTTATCTTCAATTTTTTCATATTTGTTTACATCCTACCATGTGTGTTGCCTTAATCATTACTTCCTTTGATAGTTCTATCGATATTTTCATCTCCTTCCTCTCCTCTCTTTCCACTATCATCTCCTTCACTCTCTCTTTGTGTACTTTATTCCTTCTTTTTGTCTTATCTTCCATCTTCATCTTTCTCCCCTTTCATGTACAATCTCTCCATTGACTTTTCTGCCTTTTTTTTTATTTGCAATTTCAATATTTTATTTTTCTCCTTTTACTATCTTTGCCACATTACGCAGCCTTGAGGGCCCATCTCATAGATCTGTCATAGTATCTCATGGAAGTGCTCTTAATTAGATATGATTCTAGAAACCTACGAGTCACGGTCCAAGAGGCATATTATCAAGCCAGGCGATAAAGTTATCGCCGCCTTAGCGGCAGAAAACTGCCGCTAAAACGGCGATAATGGGCTTGATAATATGCTCTATGGAATTCTAATTGAAGCCCATGTTACATGTGAAGGACGTCTAACATGGGCTTCAATTGGAATTCCATAGAGCATATTATCAAGCCCATTTTCGCCGCTTTAGTGGTAGAAAACTGCCGCTAAAGCGGCGATAATTTTATCGCCTGTCTTGTTAATATGCCCCCAAGTGTGGTATGGTCAGAACTAATAATTCAATTGGCTCTGAGAATCTAGAGGCAACCCCTGCTCTAACGCCTAACAATTGTTAATACATAACCCCTGCTCTAACGCCTAACAATTGTTAATACATTATCTTTAAAAAACTGTTGAAATATTTGCATTTTTATACTTTATAAAGATTGCCAGCAATGTAGGTCATGCCATTCAATAACTCACCGCAGCATCCTGTAAAACCTTTCACTGAAAATGATGTTTGTTAGACTGATCCAAGTTCTTCAGAAGTTAGTAGATGTATTTCTAAGGATCACATGTCCACAGTGATACCAGAAGATAGATGAGTAAGCAGCTGATTATTAATCAGAAGACATCAAGGGGCTTATTTACAAGGTTGTGTGGCATGACAGGAGACAGTGCTGGAGGATTTTTGCATTATTTCTTCACCATTTCTTCGAGGTAATGCGCTCCGCATTATAATCGCGGGACGCGGCCGCCATTTTGTTCCATTTACCGCACGCTTTTCTCTCAAGTCTGTGAGAGAGAATGACTTTCTTTTTGAATATACAACTGCCTGATGTATATTATGGAGTTAACTAGTTTGGAACTGTTCATTTTAAGTAAACAGCATTTTCCTGTTTACTTTTGAAGTCTTTTCTACAGCTTATAAATACTGATTGCCCCATAACTTTGAACCATGCAAGTTCTACATGTGCTCTCTTAACTCTGTGTTGTCTCCTCAAGGCGGAGTCAATGCCTCTCCAATGCATTAATTGGGATGAAGTGTCACAGAGGAAATTTTGTTCTTTGAACCTCATGTAGTTACAAGAATTTTATCAATCCTTGTCATCTCAAAGTGGTCAATCTTATTCACCAGTGGGTAAGACGTTGTCTTCATCTAGTTTGCGCTACACTTGGCTATTGAGGTCTTTTTCAGATTGAATTTACCTGCTTTTTTCATATTTTTGACAATATCTTTTGCTGAATTCTGTGTTGTTAATCCAAAAGTACATGGGCAGAATGAAAGGCTCCCTTCATACCGCTCCTAAGCTGCAACTCTCCTTCATTAAGAATTCAACGCTCTTTTCAGAGCTTTCCAAGCTGAAGGATAATGGACTACTCCCCACAGAGCCTCCTGACCAGATAACGGAGCCTATACCAGTGCCACCAGCGCCACCAGGAAAGTCCAATGTGAAACACCTCAAGAAGGATCCCCCTTCGCCACCCAAACCGGCTTCTCCTGTCTCAATGGAACTATTACTAGAAGAAATAAGAGCTCTTAGACCTTTTGTGGAGGAAACCAATTCTAAAATACAAACTCTTATGGACAATTGGTCTCAGTTGGATACGAGACTCACAGTAGTAGAACAACATGTTTCCTCCTATGACGATACATCCAAGGCTGTCACCTTTCTACATTCTCAGGTCTCAGCTCTTCAAAAGCAAGTCGATGGCCTTGAAAATCGAAACCGAAGAAATAATCTACGTATTTATGGTTTGGTGGAGGGGGCAGAAGGTACAGATCCTCTTGCATTTTTCAAATCATTCCTCCCTAAGATTCTTCATTTACCAGAGGATACAGCATTAAATATACAACGCGCTCATAGGTTGGGCCGAATTACAACTACCACTTCGTCTTCGCGGTGACCTAGGGGAGTCATCCTTTTCTTCCTAGAATACACAGACCTGCTCAAAGTACTGGCTGCTGCCAAAGCTATTCAACGGATCACCTGGTCTGGATCCACATTATTCTTCGCGCAGGATTATTCTAAGGCAACGGCGGCCCGGCGCAAAGCTTTTCTCAACATGAGATCTGCCCTTCACTCCATGGGAGCCAGATATGGTTTATTCCACCCGTGTCTTTTTAAGGTTACCTATAACAACAACACTATAACATATGAAGACCCGGTTCGTTTGCAAAGTTTCATTAATGCGCACACTACAGCTCCTATGGATTCCTCAGGACCTTCCTCTTCACATGTTATATGAATGATTTTGTACTTCATACTTTTGCTGTATTCATTCCTTTGAAAAAAGAACCTCAAAGTGTTTGTCTTATATTTACGCTGATTATTTGCTCTTTTATTAGCAATGTAGTTTAATGTTATCTTTGTAATATCATTTGCTCATAGTACTTAGAATTTTATTCCCTGATTTTTTGTCTTTCTCTCGTTTTGTTTCCCTCTAAATTCATATTAAACATGTTTTTCTTCGCTTTACAGTTACATCCTAGTTATGACGCAATTCTTCCCCCAGTTGAGTCTATCCTCCCTAGACGTTCGTCAGCTCCATGTGGTTCCACCTACCCCCGTCTTTCGTTTTCGTTTGTGTAAGTATTGTTTCTTGTTTTGTAATGTTATTTGTCTTTCAACATGTAATCTGTTCTTTATTTTTTTGTATACCTGGTGTCATCAGCAATTTAACTTTTTCTTTCATTCTTGACTCCTCTATGGCTTTCAATTTTGTACTTTTTTAACTTTACTATTCTCTTGTTTCATCACTTTATAGATACTCTACTTTTTTCTCCTTTCATCACTTTGTTTAATTCACGTTTGTAGCTCCTCATACATATTTTCTTCATTTCTCTTTCCTCAGCTTTTGTTCTCTATACCTGTATCATTTTTTCACTCTTTTTTAGGTTCATTGACTTAGACTCTTCTTTCATTCTCCACTCCTTCTCTTGGCCTATGCCTTGTAGCTCTTATATTCCTTACTGTTCTGAGTCTGAACCTTTTGTTATGTTATTTTTTTCTTTCATTTTATACTGCTCCTTGATTGAACTGGGCTCTCATTCTACAATTTTTGGTCAATTTGTTTCCATTACTCTATGTCATTAAAATTGATTACCTGGAACGTAAGGGGTTTAAATTCTCCAATTAAAAGACAATGGGTTCGACTCACTTAGCCAAATTAAATGTTGATATTGCTTTTTTGCAAGAAACTCACCTCTCGGAGGATGAATCATTGAAGCTGAAGAGGGGTTGGGTGGGAGAAGTTTTCTTTTCTCCAGGTGACGGTAAACGCAATGGAGTAATGATACTCTGTCGCAAATCCCTCTCACTTTCACTCATCTCTCAGGAGTCGGACACTTATGGTTGAATGTTAAGCTGTCTTTAAGGGGTGTTCCAGTCTCTCTTCTAAATGTCTATGCTCCTAGATGCGGAGAACCCTCCTTCTGGCCCACACTTGCCATGCACATTTCTCGTTGTATAGAAGATAACTTTATTTTGGCTTGTGATTGCAATCAGGTTTTTGATCCATTTATTGATAGAAACTCTAAAATCTCCTTTGTACCCAATAAGCCTCATAAACATTTTGTTCATACCATTAATCAACATAAACTTCTAGCCTGGCGACTTTTCAATCCGACCACCAGAGAATTTACTTTTTATTCCCCTTCTCATCATTCCCAATCTAGGATTGACTATATTTTTGTCTCCCACAATATCTCGCAAACTCTCACTCATGCAGAAATTGGACCTATTTTGATTTCTGATCACGCTCCAGTTTTAATTGGCCTTGACATTTTACCTAAAATCACTGGTCCCATGAGATGGCGTTTTAATAACACCCTTCTCTTAGATCCCGAATTTACAGCCTCTTTTATCACTTTCTTTGCTTAATTTTACATGATTAATCAAACTGAATCCATGCCCTTTTATACTTTGTGGGATGCTTTCAAAGCCTCTGCATGAGATTTCATAATATCCTTTGTTGCAAAGAAGCGAAAAATTGCCCGTAAACATATATCAGATCTCCTTCAAGACATTAAGAGACTGGAGCACTCCTATTCACAAGATTGTTTAACGGCGCTTATCAATGCCAAATTACAATTTAACAAAAAGTCCACGGAGGACGCTTCACTTTACTTGTTAAAATCTAGTGCCAAGTTTTACGGTGGTAAAAACAAAGCTGAGAAAATCCTAGCCAATTACTTGAAAGTTAAACATAACAAACTAAACATTGAATCAGTTTATGACGCTAACTTGGATTTAAAGTTTAAAGATGGTGACATTTTAAATGAATTCTCTCTTTTTTACAAAACATTATATGCTTCTGAAACACAACCTACTGAACACTCCTTATCCCGTTTTTTCTCTAATATTCAAAAACCTCACAACGCTCTTCCAGATCTAGCTTCCTTAGAGTCAGAGTTAACGCAGCAAGAATTGTCAATAGCCCTCCAGACTCTTAAACAGGATAAAGCACCAGGCCCCGATGGTTTCACGGCTGAATTTTACACGCACTTTTCCAAACTCTTATTGCATAAATTACATTCTCTAATTACTTCCTTTAGTTCATCGGGACATTCTTCTGGCTCTTTCTCAGATGCTCATTTCTGCCTCATTCCCAAAGAAGGTAAAGACTCTAAACATTGTAAGAACTACAGGCCTATTTCTTTAGTACCCATACCGATTAGGTGTATATACGGGGCAGGACCCTTGGTGGCGTGAGTAATCTGGATGAGTGACCTGAGTGGATGAAACAACCAATTGAGACACAGAGTGTTTGTTAGCAAGCGTGTACCCGTTTCATTTAAGTTTATTTGTTTCTTCTTTTTCATATGTCGATAACCTGGTATGGTACTGGATCTCCTGATTGTGATCGGTCTCATCAAATATCTCGATCGCTGGGTCGGGAATGTACCGATCTGCACAATTGTCACATTACCAATCCACAGTGTGTGACTACAGGGCTACCCCACGTATAGAGGTCCCACATGATGCTTATTCTCTCCTAAATTGGGGTAAGCTGTACGATACGACATATGTGAGAATGGCAACACGCATTTATTATAGAGGAATGGAATAGGAGTGGATTTGTTTTTGTTTTTAAACTCGTGCTGATATATTGGAAGACTGACTGTGAAGACCGATGTCCTATAATCACACGCAAATGAATGTGTGGAAATGGGAAGCGGATATACACCGCTACCTGAGCAGTTACACGTCACAAGAGTGTGTATGAATAGAATGCGGAAAATTACCGCCACCAAATATACACACGCTATAATTGTCGAGTGTCACTTACACGAGTGGTTATGCTACTATCACGCGCACATTCTATTTTTAGATTTCACGCATGATGATGTGGAGAATACAGAGACAATCACATTATTCATGTTGAAAAGATGATTTACAAAATGGAATTGACGCGCTGTATTTGTTGTTTTGTTGTTTGTCTTTTTTGTTTGTTTTTCACAGATGGAGTGAATTTATTAACAGAACGACAGCTTTATAATAAGGAGCAGCTACCTGCCCTTACACTGCATATTAGTATAGGGAAGTCCCCTTTCTATTTGAACAGGGGGTACATGCCCTGAAGAATGTCCGCGCACCCTTTATGGGGCTATCAGGACAGAAACATGTTGGCAATAGGGTCCTAGGACCATAATATCCCTGGATACCCACTTATGTTGTTTTTATTATCAGTGCCAAACCCAAGAATAAAGGGAAACTGGGGTTTGACACCGATTTTTAATCTTTAAAACCCCCTGGCCAAATAACATCTCATCAAGTGCTCCCTGAAATACTGGTTGAGCCCACCCTGACTTTCAGGCGTCGGGGTGTCCCGATGATGAAGCATGACACCACTAGGGTGTGTGAGGGAAAATCAAAACCAAAGGACTTGCTTCCTTCCCCACACTTAGGTGGTGTCTTTCACTTCAGATAGGGAATACCACCGTTTGAACTAGCAGTATACTGTTATTACTGGTTGGACCATCGTGGGAGTACTTATAGTGATTTACTATTTCTTTAGTAAACATCGACTATAAGATTTTTTCTAAAGCATTAGCTATACGATTAGATTCTCACTTACCTGACTTATTAGGGATAGAACAATCCGGATTTGTCAAAGGCTGCTATATAACTGATAATACCCGACTTCTGTTTAATGTTCTGTCAAAATCTTCTCGTTTTAAGGACTCCTTGGCTGCTATAGCGTTAGATGCTGAGAAAGCATTTGAGAGAGTTGAGTGGACATATTTGTTTTACACTCTCAAATGGTTTAGCTTTGGTCCCAATTTTATGTCTCTGATTTTGCTTCTTTATTCTAATCCTAGAGCAGCTGTTTGTGCGAATGGATTGATATCTCCATTTTTTGATTTAAGAAGAGGTGTACATCAAGGGTGCCCTCTTTCCCCTTTCCTTTTCAAACTAGCTTTGGAGCCATTCCTCTCTAAGTTACGTCAGAATGGAAATTTATATGGCTTCCAAACACTACATTCTCATGTTAAACTCGCAGCTTACACAGATGACATCCTGCTTTTCATGTCCCGACCGACTGACTCTATTCCTACCTTTTTAGCAGAAGTACAAGCTTACTCCAGCATATCTGGTTACAAATTAAATAATGATAAGTGCGAGATTTTACCTTTAACAAAGTACACTGTCAAACCTGATTTTATTGCCTCTAATTTTACTTGGAGTCCCAACCACATTAACTATCTAGGCCTACATGTCACATCTTCAATTTCTGACACGGTCTCGTTGTGCATGAATAAATGTATACAGAAGATCTCAGACCTAACTACTAAGTGGCATCCTCTTTATTTGTCATGGTGGGGTCGTTGAGACACTATCAAGATGATGTTTTCGCCTATAATTATATATATTATTTCCAACATCCCAGTCCCTATTCCCCAATTTTTTTTTAGGAAGATTAATACTATCCTCTCTTCCTTCCTCTGGAATAGGAAGAAATCCAGAATGTCTATATTTAGGTTAATTCGCCCCAAAACTGAAGGTGGAGTCAACTTTCCTGATTTCCCGGTGTATCAAAAAGCATTCCTTCTACGTCAAGCCTCTTTGTGGTTACGTGATCCTAAAGAAGATTGCCCCTTATGGACTACAATTGAATGTCTTTTCTTATTTCCCTTTTCCTTTGATGAATATCTCTCCTTCTCACGTAAACCCCAAGCTTTATCTATCCCCATTATTAAATGGACCTCTAAACTCCTATCGCCTCTTTCTTCTTTTTCTCACTACTCCGTAAATTCTTTTCTTAATTCTACAATTTGGCATAATAAAAACATACTTATTCGGAATAAACCTTTTTACTGGAAATCTTGGCATCAGAAGGGTCTCATTTGGATCCACCAGCTTTTCTCACACTCAGATTTTTTATCTGTTTCCTCATTCAGTCATTTATTCAACCTTCCTGCTTCATTTATCCACAAATATCTTTTACTCAAAAAAGCCGTAATGGACACGCATACTCAATTAACATCGGCACTTATTGTTTCTACTACTCCAGTTTCCTCCTTAAAATTGCAAACCCTGTTAATGTCCACATCCAAAGCTTCCACAATATATAATTTTCTACATGACACTGGCGGGGTTCGACAGAAATCTAAAAGTGAAGAGGCTTGGGAACGTGACTTTGTATTATCCTGGCCAGTGTCTTTATGGAATAAATTATGGGCTAGGATTCGTAAATCTTCTAGAGCTGCGAGTACAACGCAAACGTTGTTTTTTGTTTACAATCGACTTTTGCTGTCACCGAGTGTTCTAAGCAAAAACTACAATGATGTGTCTGATATTTGTTGGACATGCTCTTCCCCAAAAGCTGATTTATTCCACATGTTATTTTCTTTTCCTACTGTACATAATTTTTGGAAACAAGTCTGGTCTCAAATTAATTAGATTTTTGGCACTGCATTTTCTTTTTCCTATATGCATGTTTTTCTAGGAAGCCTATCATCATGCTGGGAGAATGTCATGTTTAATGTTAAAATTGTTGATTTGTTATTAGCAGTTACATTTCAGCAAATTACAGCAAATTGGAAACATTCCTCTCAAATTTCTTACAAGGCATGGTGGTATGCTGCTTGCCATAATCACAGGTTAGATACTTCCTTTGTTTACCCCATTCACTTGGCGTCGAAAAGATTGGATCTATGGTCACCTATCACAATTTACTTAGATACATGTGCCCGTCGCTCTTTTTCATTACCTCCAAATCAACAAGAAGTTTTGAACCCCCCTTGAAAACCCATATTGTTCTTAAAATATCTAATTTTTCAATCTATGTTATGCATGACTGTTTCTGCTGTTTTATTATCTTCAATTTTTATTTTTTCTAGCCTGATTCTTTCCTTAAATTGATACTTTTCTATTATGTGATGTGCATTCATTGTTGAAGTATTTTGTTTTTATGACACCTTGATTTTGTTTAATAAAATCTGTTGAACTGAAAATATTAAAGAGGTAATTTCTTCTGTATTTTGCTCATTTTTCAGTATCCAACTCAAATTGTAACTGAAATTCCTGTAAGGATTGGTTGAATATGGAGTCTAAGGACCTTTGTATAGTTTGCTGTTGAAAACCTGTTCTGTGCGTTGTAAAACTTCCTCATTTTCTGACAATTGTAGAGATTGGATCTAACTTCCTAGTGTTTTTATTTCTGTTGTGTTTGGCCCAGAGGGGTGGTGGAGGGCTGTACGTAACAACTGGAAAGATGACACGTGACGCAGGGTTACTGATGCCTGCCAGGACCCATACACAGCATTGAAAGATAGGACGTTCCTAGGGCAAAGGGATTCAAGGGTTACTGGCAGTATCCTTGGTGGGCTCTGTGACATACCACTGGTGACCTAGGGTCTTGTATTGCATTGTACTCCAAATGTCCAGCCTGAAGCAAAATCGTATGCAAGGTACGGGCATTTTACTTGACGGACATGTAGGGTGGTTGAACTAAAGCTCAACACAGAACACTGGAGGTTCTCAATTATGTACTGTATTCCGGTTACTACGAGTGTCTTTAGTTAATTAAACTTTACTGGGGGCAGGGATTGCAGACACTGAGCAGACCTTGTATACCCTCTTGTCAGTGTGCTACCAAGTTTGATTCAGATGCTTTAGTAAGTGGAGTTCAAAGGCCACATGACCGGTTACAATATATCTCTTGTACACAACCTTGGTGCCTTTTGTTATATTTTTCCTAAACCCCAAAGGCCTGAACTAATATTGTGGTGCCCACATCCAAAATAACAAATCGACCTCCCGTAAATGAACTGGAATACCCATTGTTAAACGAAAGGCTATACGGTTAGCGAGAGTAAACAGAGCAGGTACTTTAGTCTCCCGGTTGTGCACTATACTGTGGCTTCTGGGCTCCTTCATTGTAATGGTGTTGGGGATATCAGATAAAGTACCTCAGGCCAGTTATAACTCCAAGGGATTCTTGGTTCAAGGTGCCAATGGTGTCTCAGAATGTGATGGCACTCATTGATGGCACAAGAAACTCAGAGGCAGATTTACAAGCCCCTAGCGACAGTTTTACGCCACTGTTGCGTCACTTTTGTTGCGCAGCGGCGGCGTAAACAATCCGCCACTATGCGACATATTTACAACGTGACGCATCAAGTGAGATGCGTCACGTTGTAAAGCCCTACGCTACATTATAACTGCATCAGGTATAATGTATGCAGGCTGGACGTTCCGTCGCAAGGAAGCCCCGTAAAAGTGACACAGTGAAATCTACAAGATTTCACTGAGTCACTTTTATGTTCCAGCTGCGTCAAATCCTTATGCCGTGACGCAGCATATCAGGTGTGGGCAGTCCTGAGCAGTGCTGGAGTTGCGTCACGCTTGTAACACAACTCCAGCACTCCGTCACCCTTACGGCGACAGATGCGTCACGCATATGTCTATCCGTGCTCCATGGTGCGCCACATTGTAAATGCGGCACATCCATGGTGGCGCAAGGTGGTTTTTGAGTCACGCAAAATAACTGGCGCATCCCTGCTAATATGCAGGGATCTGCCAGTTATTGTAAATCGGCCCCTCAGTGTCCAAATCTCAAAATGGCTGATCTCAGGCACGATTTTCCTGTGACTGCGGCACCATTTCTTAGATCAAGAGAGTCCTAACTTGGTAACTATAAGTCATAGGATAATGGCTTAAATGTTTCTGAGCATAACCCCTAGCCAAAGAAGGTTCTTAGATGAGAAGGAAGAAACCACAAAGTTTCTAGGATCAGGAATGGGCAACAGAAAAGCGAACAAAGAGAGTATGTGTTCATCCTTTTTCAGGCAACCCGTTCACTACTGGATGATGACCCAGGTTCTCTCAACCAGACTGCAGAGCAGGTGCACACAGGCAGGGTGACAGAGCAGTGCAGGATTGCTAGCAGATTATATTTGCTGCGACAATCAAAAGACAGCAGCAGATAAATGTGATCACTAGCACCAATATCGTAAATAGTAAATACATTTCTTCCATAGTGCAAATAAAATGAATATTAACAGATTATCCAGTCCAATCCAAAATAGCTTTTTTCGAGGTATACTCATAAAAGCACAAACAAACAACATTTAAATACACACAATTAAAAAAAATCTTGATTATTAAAAAGACTTGATTTAAAAACTAAAATCTGTGCAAAATGGAAGAAATACAAATTTCATGTCAACAATTTTCATTACATTAAAAAGTTCATTAGAACAACAAATGAAAACAATTTATTAACAGATTATATAAAACAAGAGCATTGGCGTACTCCTACGATGCGTAGCCTCCCTAAATGTACCTAGCCTAGATATGTAGGTGAAGCATGTGTATGTAAGTACTAGTGTACATCCTAATGGAGCCAAGAAACCCCCGGGAAGTGCTAAGCCTTCACCTGATGGTTATGAATGAAGGACCCTGTCTCTGCATCAAGGAAGGCACCCCGCAAGGGATGTCAGGTCTCTGCCTGTCGAAGGATCAGTTTGCAGAGTCTCAGTCCTGCCTGGAAGGAATTCTCCTCTCTCTCTGTAAGGGGGAGTGAGAATTTTTTATACTAAAGTGGTCACTCCAGGGTTTCTTCTAGAATCCATAAGGTTTGAAAACATTCACTAATCCTCTGCTAATCCTTTTCTAAACAAACATGATCATGCACAGCTGGCTGTTGGCCATGGATAAAAAAAAGTGGTGACCCTAATACAGAATAAATCTGCCATGCCTCGGGACATGTTTATGTACGTGAGGTACAAGGATTAAGATAGGGTACCAGAAGCCTGATGTCGGAGAGACAGAAGTAAGCTACTAGGTAAAAGGTCCCCTGTGTTAGGACCGTTATGTCTTGTGCATGGGAAAAAATGTATGTAATTGGTATGTACATGATGGTACTATCCTAAATGACATGACACTTCTAGGTCCCAGATATGTCACCAGATAGAACCCTACAGGGTAAATGTTTCTGTGGTCAGCTGGGTCTAGCTCGAGCCAGTAGTCGTCCAGCTTTTTCTGTGCATGGAGCAGGCAGACAGGTCAGCTGCCTGACCCTTGAAGAGCAGTACTAGTCTCTGGGTATCAGGCAAAAATCAGGAATCCTTTAGTGTTCTTCATAGGTTCAGCAGGGACATAGCTTCAGGGCTGTGTATCGGATATGAACCCCTCAAATATTGTCTCAGTTGGTTCCTTCTTCAACATTGGGAGTCAGATACACTGCCCGCAGCATTGGTGACATCAACTAACTGTTACTGCAGATTGGGTAGAGATGAGAAAGCCAATATATTAACAGGAAGAGTTGAGCCAAGAGTATGTCTTAACTGTAAGAGCCCTGAACTAGCTGAGCCATTAAAACATTTGCCATGTAAAGCATGCAACAAACATCATGATAAAATATGATTAATCTGCTTTAAAAAAAATAATAGTATTTATGGAACATGTGGAAGTTTGTTTACCTCAGTGCTACAGATGACATCATTGCATTTTGAAAGGTGTTTATTACAATTGTAAACTTTGAAATATTGATGCCTCCACCCAACCTGATGACAATGCCACCAGTGAAATCAGAGGCAAGTTATCTGACATGCAAAGCCAGTATGATACCTAGATTTTTATAGATGGAGCAACATTATAGCCATTTAATTCAAACATAAGAGGTTTTTTTTTACAGCGCGCTTGCTCAATTCATACATATGAAGGTTGTCTTGTGTGTGATAATGAAGAAATAGGAGGCTCAATGAAATAAAATATTTGCCTTGGATCCCACCGTTTGTTGAAGCAGGGGAGTCGAGATTGAGGTCATATTTTCTGGTTTCACATTGTGCAATTGAGCTACTAGATGGGTATCTCTGTCCCTTGCCAATTTTACATCAAAGGCCACTGCTTTGTTGTTAATTCTTGGGGCATAAGGTTGGAACTTTAGTGGCAGGAAGAAGCCACTTAAACACTGTTACATTCCATGCAGTAAATGTAAATGCTTAGCTTGAGATTTCTGCTTTGTATCTTTAAGTGCATGTGACATGTGTACCTTCACTTTGTGTTCTAAGTTCTTTTAGAGCTTTCTTAATGTATCATTCCACTTGGTTGAGGCAGTTGTTCCTGTCCTTCAACTTAAGCGGATGCCTGTAGCCGTGCTGGAATAAACTTCACTTTTATTCAATGGACTTTCTTGGATTAATTGGATCTTAATATTGGCGACGATTACTCCTGCCTTCATTCAGCACAGGAGCGGAGTGTAACCCACGGAAAAGATTTGTTTTGCCGGTGATGTCGTTCTTGGAGGAGGTAGAGAAGTAAAACCTCGTTTGAACCTAAATTTTTAATTTTGTGAGGTGGTCTCACATGAGTGTAACGGAATCTGGCTTTGACTTCTGCAAAATCTTGGAGGAAAAAGAGATTTTAGTGGCGGCGGTAGCGGTGAGCACTTGCATCTTTCAAATTTCACTGCTCACGCATTCCCTCACCTTGTTAAAGAATTTTTACACGTCAGCCTTCCACCTTACACGTCAGCCTTCCGCCGTGTTCTTCTTGCTGGAACGCTTACAGTGACGGATTTGAACTACAAGCCAGCTTTCTGCGCATGACGTATTCGCGCTTACGTGCGTGCTGACGCTTGCGTGCAACGTACAGCGGCCATTTTGTTTGTTTACGGAGCAACCATCACCACACATCCGAAAGTATCCTAGCAACAAACAACGCGCATTCACGCCTAGTAACGCGCATTTGAGCAGTTTCATCGGATTTCACACGGGCACAATTCTTGGCCTGCATTTATGTAAAATAGCATAGCGTTTCACTCAAGTAAGTGATATTGTGTTCTTGGAATGCAATTCAATTATACATGTATTGTCTGGTGGGAAGGATCACGGAAAGAAGGTCTATTTAAACGTGAGTGTTGCTCTATTTAAAACAGTTTTGTTATTTTGCATCTTTGTTTCCTGCTCAATTACTTTATTAACACTCGGCATTATTCAACATGCAATTTGAAGCACCAGCTAAATTTCTTCAGAATAAGGGTGACCCACCCATTCCTTGGCCTAGATGGAAAGAGGAATTTTTTACATATATGAAAGCCATGGACGGTGAGCGTATGGACGCAGAGAGGAAAAAGAGTATCTTACTTCACTGTTTGGGTTCAGAAGGGCAAGTAATTTTTAGAGCATTACCCCAAATTACAACACAACTGGGTGAGGGTGATAATATGAATGCATATGTGGAAGCACTAACAAGATTGGAAAAAAGATTTAAACCTACATCTAATATTGCAGTAAACCGATTCAAGTTTTATACAAGGTCACAAAAAGATGATGAATCCTTTGATGACTTTTTGACTTCTCTGAGGTCATTGAGTTTACATTGTAACTTTGGAAACATCGCAGATGAAATGATACGCGATCAAATCATTGTGCATGTCAAGAACAAAAAGATTCAGGAAAAGT
The DNA here is from genome assembly GCF_964204655.1 of Triturus cristatus. Lineage (NCBI taxonomy): Eukaryota > Metazoa > Chordata > Amphibia > Caudata > Salamandridae > Triturus > Triturus cristatus. The sequence continues at coordinate 388,529,521 of NC_140590.1, read as the reverse complement.
TATGGGTCATGGGTGATCCCAAACTGGATGAAGCGATCGCCATAGCAAAATCCACTGAACTCTCGGAGAAATGGATGGTTGTGGTTAATTCTAATCCAAACACACCTCCTACAGAAGAGGACATTTGTGTGGTCAAACCAAAAAATGATCTTAAGTCTGATACTCAGCAAGTGAAATTTCAGCCTAAATATGGCGCCAATAAAAAATATGACTCATCCACCAACTTCATCGCATGTTACAGATGTGGAAGCACATCTCATGTTGCTTCTTTCCAAGGATGTCCCGCAATAAATAGGGAATGTAAAATATGTGGCAGAAAAGGACATTTTAGTAATGTGTGCAAGGACAGAAGTTACAATAATCACACACGCACTGTTCCTTCAAGTAGTTCAGATACATACAAGGTTACCAGTATAAGTGATGTTCAGGAATGCAATAGAGGTCATGTGGTGTCTATTTTACATTATGGACCAGAAAAAGAAAATCTCATGAGTTCTCCTAAATGTAATTTTCAAATTTGTGGTGTGGATTTAGATCTTATGGTAGACTCAGGTTCGCCTTGGACTATCATAACTTTACAGTATTTCCAAGAAAAGTTACAAAATGTATGTAATTACAATAATTTACAACAATCTGAAATTTATTCTGAAAGTTTTGATGGTTCAAAGATTGATATGGAAGGTTCTTTCCATGTGCCACTGCACTTTATGGGAAGGTCTTCTTATATTAAATTGTATATAGCTGTAAAAGGTGTAAATGTGCTGGGATGGCGTGACCAGTGGAAGTTAGGTATAACCCTCAATCCACGAGCTGGAAACCCAGTTTCTCTTTGTGATGATGTAGAAATGTGCAAAGTGGCCACACTTAACACTGATATGGGGAACTTAGATTGAGAAAACAGGTTAGTAAAGAAGTATGACAGAGTGTTCTGTGATAATTTAGGAAAATTAAAAAAGTTCGCACATAAAATTGTGTTGAAAGACAACGCTATTCCTGTAAAACAAAAATTGAGGGGCGTTCCTATCAACGTTAGAGATGAACTCAAAGAGATGCTTAGAGATTTATTGGATGAGAACATTATTGAGCCCATTGAATCTTCTGAGTGGGTTTCTCCCATTGTTTTGGTACGCAAACCTGACCAAAAGTTGCGTGTGTGTGTCGACTTAAGAGCATTAAACTCAAATATTGTCAGAGATTGCCACCCCCTTCCCAACATCAATGAACTAGTTTCATTATTTGATGGTGCACAAATTTTTTCTACGTTGGATTTAAGGTCGGCTTATCACCAAATTGAACTTTACAGACAAATCAAAAAAATGTACTGCTTTTATCACGCCTCTAGGTCTTTACCAGTACAAGAGAATGCCTTTTGGGCTAGCATCAGCAGCTTCTCTTTTTCAAAGAGTAATGTTTCAAATCTTCAGAGATATTGACAACTATGTCAAATGCTTCCAAGATGACATCTTAATTTTCTCTAAAAATGTGGTAGAGCATGATTTGCATCTCAATGAAGTATGCAAGAGGCTTGAGAGTAGTGGTTTGACCCTTAAAGCGCACAAGTGTAAGTTATTCAAATCTTCTGTTGAATATTTAGGGCATACTTTATCAGGTGAAGGTTTAATACCTAAAAGATCCAATGTCGAAGCCATCTTAAATGCCCCAGCTCCCATAAACAGAGATCAGTTATTATCATTTTCAGGTATGTGCGAGTACTACAGTAAATTTGTTGAAAATGTTGCCACTAAAATGGAGCCCTTGAGAATGTTACTAAAACAGAAGGTTAACTATGAAGGGAGGGATGAACAACAAAAAGCCTTTGCAGCCATCAAAAATGATATTATTAATGCTCCCACTTTAAAACCGTTTCGCACAAGGAAAGAATGCATTATAACGGTTGATGCCAGATTATAGGGTTTGGGCGCTGTGTTATCCCAAAGGGATGGTAAATGTGAATGGAATGTGGCATTTTCTTCAAGAACTCTGAATGAAACTGAACGCAAATATGCAATCATCGAGCGGGAATTGCTTGCATGTGTATGGGCAGTTGAACACTATAGGATTTATGTGTGGGGCAGCAAATTTTTACTAAGGACAGATCACAAACCACTTGTTCATATATTGTCAACAGGGGGAGGATGGAACTCTACGGCCAGAATTGCCCGTTTGGCTTCAAGACTTCAAGAGTAAAATGTTATTGTTGAGTATGTTCCAGGGAAAAAAAATTTAACGGCTGATTGTTTATCACGTCTGCCGTGTAATGATGATGACAGTAGGGTAAAGGTGGTTAAGGAATTTGATTTTGTTTTGGGTATTAATGATATTATGCCTGCACAATATCAGGATATCACAGAACAGAGATGGAAGGAGTGTCAGGTCAATGATGACAGGTGGGTGGATCTTATGAAATGTGTGAGTGAGGGTTGGCCAAAAAGGTGCAATGTGAGGTCAGATTTGTTGTCCTTTTACAATGTGGCAGATTAATTATTCTGTGAAGGAAATTTGCTTTTCAAAGCGGGTAAGTGTATTCCGCCAAAAGGAATCCAAGAAGTTATTCTCAAATTAGCACACAAGACACACCCTGGTATTTCTGCTATGAAAAGGTTGATCAGATCGTATTTTTGGTGGCCTGGCATGGACAGGTTTATTGATCGGACTGTTAGGGAGTGTCAGGTTTGTTGTTCCAGTGATAAAATGTTAAGAACACATGTTCCACCCCTCAAAACGGTAGAATGGCCGACTAAACCTTGGCAAAAGGTGGCCTTGATATTTCGGGTCCTTTTAATATGTTACCTGAAAGTTCACGTTTTGCACTGGTCATCATTGATTACCATTCTAAATGACCTGAAGTAAAATTTGTTCCGCAAGCAAATTCCAATGCCGTTATAAATTTTTTTAAGGAGATTTTTGCAAGAGAAGAATGTCCTTCTACGTTGATCTCAGATAATGGGGTGCAACTCATTTCAAATGAGATGGAGAGTTTTCTCAAATCTTGTAACATTACTCATAAACTTACTTCACTATATGAACCACATGAAAATGGCCAAGTTGAACATTTTAATAGGGTACTTAAGGGTTTTGTCATGGAAGCTATAAAACAAAGAGGTGATTGGTTCAGTGTGGTTAGAGAACAGTTGTGGGTTTATCGCATTACGCCACACTCTACTACTGAGATCAGCCCGTTCAAATTGCTTAAAGGTAGAAACCCAGCATCTGTGTTTTGTCCCTGGTGGTTTAGAGGGAAGTGCAAAAACTTGTTTGAGAACGATGAATGTGTGCATGATACTGCTAAGAGAGTGGAACTTAAACAAAACAAAACAAAGTTGTGGTATGAAAATATATGGAGAAGTAAAGAACATGCCTTCAGAGTTGGAGATTGGGTAAGGATATTAAGGCCTGGTATTCTAAGCAAAGGTGCAAATAAGTATGGAAAGCCAATACAAATCAAAAAAATCTTTAAAAACAGCATATTAACTCAGGACGGTAAGGTTTGGAATACCAGGAAAGTTGCCAAATGTCCTGTCCAATCATTCTCAGGTGAGGTTGCACATAAAGATTGTGCCCATAGGTATGGTAATCAAGGTAATGGGCACACTCATGAGTCTGTTGCGTCAAGGGTTAAGTCTGATTCCCGCATCAGGAATGTTCCTGGTTGGTTTGATGATTTTGTGTAATTTTATTTATTTTGTTTCCTTGTAATATGGGGGATGTGTTACATTCCATGCAGTAAATCTAAATGCTTAGCTTGAGATTTCTGCTTTGTATCTTTAAGTACATGTGACATGTGTACCTTCACTTTGTGTTCTAAGTTCTTTTAGAACTTTCTTAATGTATCATTCCACTTGGTTGAGGCAGTTGTTCCTGTCCTTCAACTTAAGCGGATGCCTGTAGCCGTGCTGGAATAAACTTCACTTTTATTCAATGGACTTTCTTGGATTAATTGGATCTTAATAAACACCTCAGCTCATTTTGAGCAGGAAGTTCAAAGGAGACCTCAAGCTGAGCCAGAGCTAGACATCTAACTCAAGCCTTAAATGGTTTACCATCTTTGAAACTGGGTCTGGGATAGTTGAGTGACTTATGAACATGTGTATGATTCACACAAGGACAAGGGCACATATCTGATTGGGCCCCTACACATCACACCCTCCACATCAGTGTGCCACCTCTTTAAAATGGGTTCCTATGGGGCCTAACGTTATGGGCTTTACAGGCAAAAACAATTTTCAACACAGCTGTAGAAAGTGTTGAGGCAATCGTTAACATTGATGCAGTCCCTGTTTACATTTCAATCTTACTTCATTTTGCATTCCATACATGTATTACTTTTTTCCATAGATAGGGGCAGATTTACGTTCCCTGGCGCATCCCTGCAAATCAGCAGGGATGCGCCAGGGAAGATGCGTCCCACAAGTTTGCCCTTGCGCCACCGCAGATGCGCCGCATTTACAATGCGGTGCATCGTGGCGCAAAAACAAGCAGATTCGTGACGCATCTGCCAGCGTAAGGTTGGCGCAGTGCTGAAGTTGTGTCGCAAGCGCGACACAACTCCAGCACTGTTCCAACCTGCCCTATCCCTAACATGGTGCGTCACTCCTTAAGCCTGCTTGAAGCAGGCGTAAGGATTTGACGCACCAGCGTCGTAAAAGTGACAGCGTGAAATCTTGTAGATTTCACGCAGTCACTTTTCCGACGCTTTTTCCGATGTAACGCCCACCCTGCATACATTAAACCTGACGCGGGTTTAATGTGGCGCACGGCTTTACAACGTGACGCATCTCCCTAGATGCGTCACGTTGTAAATCTGTCGCAGCATGGCGCTAGCTTTGCGCCGCTGCTGTGTCACAAAAGTGACACAACGGCGGTGCAAAAGTGGCGCACGTGGCTTGTAAATCTGCCCCATAGTGTTTCTGTAGTTTTTTGTGTGCAACATATAACTCTTGTATGTGAATCAAGTCGCCTCTACGCATCTGAGTATATTCCAGTTGTTAGTGCACCTTCATGACAGAGCACAATTGAGAGCTCTGGAGATGAGTCTGAAGAGAGTGTGAATTTCTCACAGTGCTTTTTAGTGTGTCATACAATAGTTCATAATTCATGCACTCACAATTCTTGGCCTCTCTGCAGAGCGTACCGAGTGATGTTCGTATGTTCGAAATGTAATTGTGATTTTTTTTGGCAAAGTGTTTGCAAGAGGTACACAGCTGTCAAACTACTGACAGTGCCAAAGGAAAATAAAATGTGCTGCTTAAAGGGGAGTTGGTAGGTTGTGTCTGTGACGGGATGGTGAAATGAGAAGATAAAGAGAAGTACATTTAGAAAGAAAGAGTGGCAAAATGGTGGGAAGAGGAAAATAAAGATATTGAGGTATGCAAATTGAAGATTTCTGAAAAATGCAGTGAGAAAAAGAGAGTGCGGGGCATATTTACAAAACCTGTGTACCACCAGAACGTCAAATTTGTGTGTGACATTCTGGTGTTACACAGGGCTTAGCCATATCTACAAGTCCATGTAAAGCCACATATGGAGTAAGGCAAGGCAGTGCAAGTCGCTGACTTGCCTTACTCTTCGCCAAAGAGGCATTCCATGGGTGTTGCTGTGGGCATTCCCCTCTCAACACCCATGGAGTTTGATGCTGTCCCAGATTTACAACATCAGGAAAACCTGGGACAGCGCCAAAACCTTGCGCCTGCCTAGAGCAGGCCTAACGAGGAGAAATTATTACATTTATTCTCGTTTATTCCTCTTTCAACGTATGCTGCATTCTGCAGCACACATAAAAAGAGGAAAACGCCTCTTGTGATTGTTTTTGTGCAGGAAGGTGCCGGTGTTGGCATGGTGCAAGGGTGTTCGTGTTGGTGCACGGCTGTAAAATGTGCGGTGGTTGAAAGGACAGGAATGCACCGTAGCTTGTAAACATGCTTCTGTCCTTTCAAATTGGCATAGGGCAGCTCAGCAAAATGATTTTCAACGCTGCACTACGCCAATTCATTGCATAAATGTCCCCAAGTGTCCAACAGAGTGAGAGATGGCAGAGGCAAAGGGGAACAGAACTCATTAAAACACTACGGGGCATATTATCAAGGTCCGGCGTTAAAATTATCGCCGCTTTATCGGCAGAAAACTGCCGCTAAAACGGCGATAATGGGCTTGATAATATGCTCTATGGAATTCCAATTGAAGTCCATGTTAGATGTAAAGGACATCTAACATGGGCTTCTGTTGGAATTCCATAGAGCATATTATCAAGCCCATTATCGCCGTTTTAGCGGCAGTTTTCTGCCGATAAAGCGGCAATAATTTTAACGCCTGTCTTGATAATATGTCCCCAAGAAGGACAATTCCTCTTTAATTCAGTCGCACATTTTCAGAATTGAAACATTTTCAGTTCTAACTATTGACATCAAAATCATTCTTGTTACTCATTTATTTGATACCTCTAACATACATTGACATAGCTAATAAATAGGCCTGGCTTGTTTTCTAGGTGTAGATCTGTTGTGGTGCTCTATGTCTGGATGCAATAACAAAACTCACAGAGGCACTCAAATACTGTCCAGGAGTTTTGTAAAGCCCGGGATTTTTATTTTCATTTTTTAAGCCACATCCCTAATTACATAGGCAAAGTCTCTTGGAAAGGATTTCTAGTTACACTTATTTTCCAATGCCCTGTTATGAGTTTCCCCAGCTTTTTCACCCCACCTAAAGAGCTGGCCACCTGGGATAGTGGAGTCACAGCAAAGCTGGGGCACCCTGTATTCCCAAGAACAAGGGAAATTAAGTACATGCAAGAAAATGTTCTGCCAGGAATTACATAAAACTATTTTGCTGTCAATTGGTCAGTCATAAATACAATTTTTTTAAAAGACAGGAATCAACACAAATGGTGATGTTTTATTTGTATTTATTTTCTTAACACATTTTATTGAGTTTATTGTATATCAATACAAACAATAGAAATATCAAGCCCAGCCAGAAGGGCCACTGTGAAAGTATCGAGCAATACAGAAAATTTACACAGGGCCATTACAGGTACAAAGATGACAGCCATCACTGCCACCAGAGCATGAATACACATCACATCAGAAACTATTCATAGTCTCAATGAGTGAACATCAAGGGCCAGATGTACGACCAATTTTAGCATGCACGAACGGGTTAGCGACCCGTTTGCGCATGCTAAAATAGGTATGGTCAAGTACTAACATAATTTTGCGAGTCGCAAATGAATTGCGACTCGCAAAAAAGTGTTTAGAGACTCGCTATTTGGAAAGGGTGTTCCCTTCCGAATAGCGACTCTCTAACCAATGTATGAATGTTTTGCATCTGCAATTGGTCCCAGGGAGCACTATCCGCCCTTAAAAAATTAAACAAAAACGTTCAATTTTTTAAAAAAATGCATCCCGTTTTCCTTTAAGGAAAACGGGATGCATCTTAAAAAAAAATGGTTTATTTAAAAGCAGTCCCAGACATGGCGGTCTGCTGAGCCCAGCAGGCCACCATACCTAGGAGGGCTTGCCATTCCCAATGGGCTCGCAAATTGCAAAAGGCTCATTAATATTCATGAGCCTCGCAATTTGTGACCCTAATGGGAATCGCAACAGTGTTAAACACACTGTTGTAAATCCAGTTTTGAGACTCGCAAATTGCAAGTCGCAATTGCGACGGAATTTGTGGCTCTCAAAATTGCTGGTCATACATCTGGCTCCTAGTCCTTAGTGCACACCCTGTGCTGTGAAGGAATTCATTCCTCAAACCCACACGTGTAGCTAGGAGGTCTGCATGTCCCTCCAATGTCTAGCAAGACCCCTCTTGGTCACCATATACACCATTGGAAATAGGGAACGGATGCTCTAGAGTCACCCACTGAGTCCATTATCCCCAGCAGAACAATTTTGAGATCAAGTACCAGAGAAACCGACCACCCGCCCCATTGACTGTCAGCCAATGCTTCTGCACCCGGGGACATTTTCAGATAGTGTGATACAGGGTACCCGGGGTGGACCCACACCTTAGGCATCCTGGGGCACGAGCCGGGCCCACACACCAGAGCCACTCAGGAGAATAATAGATCCTATGGAAATACTTGAACTGACCCAAGCTAAGATGCATAGATATTGCTAGTACCCTCGAGGCCTCTTTCGCCTCGGCCCATTCAATATCCTGAAAGACCCCTACATACTCCTCCCACCTAGACCTCAGTGCTCCCAGAGGGTAGGGTGTATTTATGACTAAGAATTTATAAAGCCTAGATATACACACCTGCCCAGAGCAACGGTTACTATCTTACATTCAAATGGGTTAAATTCTGGGAGTGCCATTAGCCTATCTTTGTAGTATTCTAAGGCCTTCTGCAGTTGCAGATAACAGTAAAACTGGGATGGGTGAAGGTTGAAGTGGTCTGCTAGCTCTTGAAAAGACTGCATGTCACCATCCCTTGAGACATCTCCCAATGTGGAGATGTTTCTAAGTCCCACAATTGAAATCCAGCCAGCCCTGCAGTCTCAGCCAACCACATCCCATGGCAAAGGGGGATAGGCCCTTGAGTGTACAGTGACATTTGTCAGAGCGCCGATCACCAACAGCTGATAGGAAACTGGGAAATCTGTGGAAGAGAGTGTGGGGCCTCCGACCGTACAACAAAGAGAGTGAACCGTGGGGCTGAAGAAGCATAATCTCCAGACTATAAGCCGAGTTTATTGCAATTGATTTGAAACAATAGGACGCAAATAAACCCAGCTCTCCCAAGAGGAGGCAAATGTACTACTGCACCTGTAAACAACACACTTAAATCAGCACTCTCAAAAGACGAGGCAATAAAACAAGACACAGCACTCTCTTAAGGCGAATCAAGAAAACAGATTCAGGTGCATTTAAAATGAAACACACATATATATTAAATCAATACTTTGAGAAGGAAGGCAAAATATATTGGTTAATGCAGCTTCTCACATATCAAGTAACTTAGACACAAAACCCGAATAACATATGGAATATATATATATGGAGCAGAGAAACTTAGAGATTATATATACAAAGTAAGTAAGAGGAATACATCACCGAGCGAGTGTTTAACATTCTACCAACTTGACTGGAGGAGCCCTTGACAGCCCAGGCAGAAGTCTTGATCAGGATCCTTAAAGTTCCCTTTGGCAACACGGCTGCTCCACAGCGGTCTCCCATCTAGGTGCCAAGATTTCCCGCCTTTAATACCTTTACTCAACCTGAGCAGAAGGTTCTAGAAATCTCACCCCCTTTCTTCTGTTATGAAAAACCGAGCTGACCATACTGGACTGTGTCAAGGTCAAGACAGTGGCTGGCCTGGCCCCAGTGTTTTGACTCCAAGACAGACTGTACATTCCACACATTTCTCTGGCAACAGCAATCTCTGCCCTGAAAGTTACCAAGCATGCATCCCTCACAACATGTTCCAGCTTACTCTTCTCGGTGTGGAGTGAAAGCAAGTGAAGAGTGAAAACATCCCCTCCCCAGCATGCAACTGTGTGCGAGCACAGAAAATTGAGTCAGCTACACAAGATGGAGTCAGTTATACAAGATGGAGTAAATGGTCAATATATAATTCTTATTAGCATTACAGCCGGGTCCCCCCTGTCGGCCAAGAAACAGTCATCAAAAGTGGCTGCGAGGCCTAGTGATAAAGACAAATGTCTGCTCATCCTAGGCCAGCATCAAAAGGGGAGTAGCAACCCTTTGCAAAACATACCCTAGGAGTCGTCCCTGCTGAAAGGAAAGTGGTGATATGCGACTGCAAATTGGTAAAGAAAGCCGCAGTATGGCAAAGGGGTAGTGCTGCTACGCATAAAGGAAGCAAGGGAGAGCCAACATCTTGAACAGTGCCCCACGGCCCTCGATCGACAGTGGCAGCTTGGACCACTCAGTCATATCCCTCTGCATCCGGGCCACCAATGGGAGAATATTGAGGTCCCAATAACTAGGCTGAGCAAAGGCAAACAGCATGCCCAAATACCAGACACTGTCCCCCACTATCCGGATCCACCCAGTCTCGCTACACCACCCCACTGATGGGCACAAGGATAGGTTTGGTACAATTGATCCTGAGGCCTCCCCGTAGAACTCCAGAATCTCCATGAGCCTTGAGAAGGTATTGCTGGGCTCTTGGATAAAAAGGAGCATATCGTCCTAGTACAGTGAGACCTTATCTTCCACCACACCCTCAGCCCCCAATCGAAGCTGAATGAGGTCCACCAGGGGCTGCATTACTAAAGCAAATAGCACAGGCAAAAGCCCTGAAGAGTGCCCCTCTGAACCGGAAAAAAGTGTGGAAAGGACCCCATTGACCTGAATCTGACCCACAGATCAGTTTATAAACCTGACGCCTACGGCCAGAACCTGGGACTGAATCCCATCTAGTGAAGGACTGCAAAGAGATAAACCCAATGCATCTTATAGAATACCTGCTCTATATCTATCAGCTCCTCCAATTGGGCCAGGTCTACGTGGAGCCTCTATAGACAGTGGCGGGTGTCCCTGTTGGCATAAAGCCATTCTGATCTGCATGCACAATCGAATGAACCACAGCTGCCAGGCAGGTAGCCAACACTTTAGCCAGGATCATCACTTCCAGAGTAATGAGATATTTGGGTCTATAAGACATACAGTCCTCAGGGGGATTTTCTTGTTTCAGGGTGATGGTCGCTCCCCTCAGGTAGTGCGGGAGTGAGCCACTGATGTGCGTCCCCTCATATAATGCCAACAGGTGAGGTATTAACAAAGAGGCATACCATTTAATAATACAATTCGAGTGGAAACCCATTGGGGCCCGGAGTCTTTCCCGAGGGCATGGCTGATATTGCGTGCTGGATCACCTCTGAGGAGAGCGGCTCGTCGAGGTCCCTACCCTCTGAAGCCAATAGCATCCTCACTGGTATATCAAGGATCAGAGGCAAATCCTGCTCTCTAGCGGGAGCTCAAGGACTGCTTAGAGGTACGGGAAATGGGAAGAGCAAATTTGAGCCAGGTCAGCAGCCCAGTTGTGATCCCACCTGGCCGGAATGGTTAGCAGTCGCTAACCAGTAAATCAACTTCCCTGCCTTATCCCTCATCTCATAGACCTGGCCCACTGAATGCAGCCATCACAGTTTCGGGGAATCCAGAAATGTATGATGGAGATCAAGGGGCACCTGTGCCAACTTGCGCTGCTCTGCCTGCAAGAGGGGAGCTCGGTGACACCCACAAGATCCCTGATCTCATTTTCTAAGTGCAGCAGGTCCACCACCTATGTCGCGTGTGGCCCTCAATTGTGCAAAACACCAAGCCTCTAATGACCATCTGAACACCTCCCACAGCATCACTGGAGAGGCTATGTATCCCTCAAAGCACTAAAAACAGTCCACTGTAGTATCCCTAATCTTTTCTGCGTCATCCTCATCTCTTAGTCACCACAATTTCAGCCACCCCAGTCCCCTCTTGCCTCGGCCACCCCCAACCATTAGTAGTACTGGAGAATGGTCCAGTAACGCCCGGGGAAGAATGCAGGACTGTGTGACCTGCCCAATATCTGAAGAGGGGAGAAGCAAATAGTCCAGTTGCAAAGATGTGCCGTGTGGGGTTAGTAATAAGTAAATTGCTACTCAGTGTGATGCTGAAACTGCCAAGCATCTATAAAGTCGAGGGGGTCTGCCCAGGGCTTGATTTGTATTTCAATAATCAAAACGCAAGGTTATATACTGATCATCCAATGTAATCAAAAAGTAGGTACTACAAGTGACAGCACAGTGCACGTGCAGTACAGACAGCCATACTGCACAACAATCAGGTGTGCCTGATAAACATTTACAATATGTACACTGGGTCAGTATCCATTAGATACACAAATACATCTGCAGAAAACCCAATGATATGAGCAATTGAGTTTGGAAATCCTGCGTTGTCGGGTCTATGACCGGCAATTTTACAGTGAGCTTGGATTCATCATGTTTATTCTTAACAGAGATTGATACACGCACTGTGGCATTCATATGCAAATCGGTCTAATTAGGTTGCTACCAGTCCCTTCTCCTGATGAAGACACCAGAAGATTCTTCACAAGGGGTTCAAAACATTGACATTCGATGGATCTACGTATAGCTTTAATTTCAGGATTTCCTAACTCAAATATTCATATCATTGGGTTTGTCACTGATGTATTCTTGTATCCAGTGGGTATTTACCCAGTGTACATATTGTAAATATTTATCTGTCACACCTATTTGTTGTGTTTTCATGGCTCACTGTACTGCACTGCACTGCACTGTCACTTCGAGCACCTACTTTTTGATTACATTGCATGATCAGTGTATAACCTGGTATTTGATTTTGTTAAATTGCTAAGCTAAATTGTGATTCCAAAGACTCCAAACTTGGGTTACCTGTCCCATTTGCTGAGCCCACTCATGCCATCAGATTTTGTTGGGCTGATTTCTGGCTAGCTCACAGCTTGCCATCTGGACACCTAAACCTCATAGAGTCAGAACATGTCAACCCTAATTCTGCCGAGGAAATTTTGTAAGCAGATCTACCCTTTCATTGTTATCTCAGGCATGCCCAAAGGGAGACACGAGAAATATACACATTGGCATTCCAAACATGTATTGAAGCAATTGGATTATTGTGCAAAATATGTGTGCTGTGATAATAAGTAGAAGGAATCAGAGCACAGTAATCAGCATTACAAGAATGATGAATAATTTAACCATTATAATTGTTTCAGTGATTAAATGAATATATATGAATACATATAATTATACTTTAGAAAGCAATGCTCCCTTTTGTGCTATGTGTTATTTCCCTTTTGAACATCACAGGGGGTACACCCCTTCCTACACCGATATTTACATATAGGAGAAATAAAACTGTACGTAATCATCTAGTACACACATATAGAGAACAAAGAAGTAAACATCAGAGAAGTATAGTAGATGGATCAAATATAATGGGAAACTTTGTGTGCGGCTCTTGTACAAATTGAAGCTCCAACATTAAGCAGAAAAAAATAGAATTAAATGGAGTGTGTCACTGGATCAATGATCTAGTTAATTGTAAGATGAAGAATGTTATTTGCCCCATCATGTGTACCTGCCAGAAAGGCTATAGGTGAGACAGGAAGGGAGGTTAAAGTGAGACTTAACAAACACACACCTGCCATAATGACTGAGAAAAAGAAATGCAATGGTTCATTCTAGAGAAAATACACGGATCAACCAGAGGTGACGACCTATAAAAAAAGAGGAAGTGTAGAGAACAGTTTTCTATGACTAAATTTAGTACACACAGTCATGGGCTTAACCCCTTCGCTACTAGGCCTTCCCCCCCCCCCCCCCGTGCTGTCTTTTTCGGCTATTTGGAGTCATTCGCACTTAGGCCCCTGTAACTTTCAGACCACATAAAGTATCCATGCCACATTTGCGTCCTTTTCTTCCAACGTCATACGGATTCTAAAGATACCCAGGGTTTTTGGATTCTCTTGGAGAGGACCCAGAAATTAGCCAAAATTCAGCTAAATTTGGTTTTTTGGGGGAAAAATGGGAAAACAGTGTTGCAAATAAAAGCGTCTGGGTTTTTCCCTGCAAATGGTATCAAGAAAGAGTTTGTGGGGCTGGAATTACCGTTTTCCTATATTTTAGGGAATGGCAGACTTTTGTCAGAAAACCAAACTTTTTTACACAGTTTTGGAATTTTTCTGGAACATAGCCGATTTTTGCTATTTTTTGTGCTTTTAACCTCCTTCCAGTTAATGGTAGAAATGGGTATGAAAACAATAATGGATCCTGGAAAGCTATACATTTTAGTAAATTACACAACATTCTGAATTCAGCAAGGGGTCATTTATGTAGATCCTTCAAGGTGTCTTTATAGAAACTAACAGTTAAATATAGGAAAAATTGAAAATTTGTTGAAAAAAACAGCCTTTAGTGTCAACGTTTTCACATGTAACTTCTTCTAATTATGACAGCTCTTTGAAAACAATATACCATTACATCAGTGGGACCTTACTGGTTTTGGGAATATATAGGACTTGTAGGTTCACGAAGAATCCGACGAACCCAGAGCCAAGAACTGAGCAGCGACTTGCAATGTTTTTTTATTATGTACCGGGTGTATAGCAATTATTGTGGGAAAATGTATACATGGAAAAATCGGTATGATAGACACCTATGGGAGACCTCTCTTGTTTTAGTTGCCACTGTTTACTTTGCTATCCGCACCACTGGGAGACTTTCCAATGCCGCTTTTACCACCCTGCAGGCAGTCAACCGTGCGTGTGGGACGCTCTGGTGCTGCCACTCACGTTGGGAGCTACCTGACCACCCTGGGAGAGGACTACAACCCCCAGGGTGCACCATCAACAATGTAGCTGCCGCAAGTGAGGTGGAGGCGTGGTCACCGAGCATAAAGCGCTGCATCTCCTCCCGCGGCACGGGACACGCGCGGGACGAAGCCCGGACCAAGGGCGGGCCAGTCTGAGCCCATCAGAGACTGGCAGAGCCTGGGATGGGTCACCTCCCTAACGTCCCACTGTAAGCATTGTATTTGCTAATTCCTGTTGTTGCTGATTTCAGGCTACAGCTATAATGAATAAGCGCAAGGCGGGATCAGGTGTTATGGGGACACTAGACGAGTTTCTTTCTAGGGCCGAATCAGCACTGATTCACGAGATACAGCTGACCGAACGCAGATTGTCGCTGGGGCCCCAATTACCCTTGTGCAGTGTAGCGCCATAGTTTCTTCCCGATTGCACTGTCACCGATGATGAAATCCCACTGTCTAGTCAGTTGTCATTGGTACTACCACACTCTCCACCTTCCTGCTTGGGGAGCGCAGCCCATATCTCGGAGACTCCCATGGTACATACAAGGAGCCAGAGGATTAGACTGGCCCGTGGGGTGAACCGCCTTCTAAAAAAAGGAAAGTCCGAGGTCCCACTAAATCCAACCAGCAGGTACCTAGAGCAACCAAACACAAGGAGGGTGAAAATGGGAGCGAAGCAAGTCTAAAGACGAATTTTGTTCCCAATAATGTTTGTATAACTACCTCCAATTCCACAACAACTGACCTACTATCATGCCCGTCCGAGGCTGCATTCTGCACACGGATAGAAAATAAACTCCTAGACCTGATTAACCCGCTTCTAGACAAATTGAATCTGATAGAAGGAAGGCTGGCTAAAATAGAGCAGTGTATTTCTACCACTTTGCTAACCAATTCTAATGTGCGGCAGGGGGAAGGGACAGGCTCTCAGCTGGTGAGTAGATCACACACCAGTGCACTCACGAACACTGTACATTGCCCCATACCCCCAGCTGCAACAGCATCTGTGGCCAACCTATCCTTGCATCCCATTCACAGCGGTGTACCTCCTCCACCAGCTCAGACAGCGGGTGATTCATGTATTTGGGCTTCCCAGCAACGTGCTATCAGCAATTCCAATGTCCACATGTCCTTACATCTCCCTCCGGACTGGACACCCTACATAGTTGTCTTGGCCAATATCCCAGTGTTACCGTCTACTAAGCAGGAACACTGGTCTACATTGAGGAATAGGGCACTGCATCTGTTGATGGATTGGACAGGTATAAAGCAAGACCTCTTCCATAATTTCAAAATGGCTCGAAGAGTACCATGGATCGGTAAATCACACAAGTGCCTGCCTGGGGACTGTGTGGTTCTAAGCTTTGGGTCTCCGGGTCTGAAAGAACATATTATGGAAAGGGCAGGAAATCAACAAATTGAGACGAATGATATTAATATCCTCCCTCTAGGCTTTTTTTTACCAACCACCTTCAGATAATAAGTGCAGTACACTGGGGTGGTATTACAAGCGTATGACAAATATAATTATTCAGTCCCTACATATAACCATTTTGACATCTTTGCCTCCTTAGATGACATTGATTGACTTGGTTCTATTACCGGTCTATCCTCCACAGGCACACATGATCTAAGGGAAATTTGTGAGAACGTTTTTGAACCTAATTCTACGAACATTACGGAACTTACTCGAAACAGGAACACCAAACAGGTAGGGGCAGGATATGAGGGAGGCATTGACACCTTGAGGGACAAAGGACAAGGTGGGGTGGACAGACGTAGTGCAGTGATGGTGGACCAACTTTCTACACCCCTCATTGCAGGATTTCTCACGCCCATTAGCGGATCTGGGGAGATGGATTTGGATAATGCCAACGCTCCCAACCCCTTGATTACTCCCAACACTCTAAACCAAGGGCCCAAAAAAACAAATTTATCATTAGTCGGTTGGAATGTTGCTGGTCTTTCTTCTAAAATATCTTCACCTGAATGGTCAGCATTCATTGACAACCACGATATTTGGGCATTTCAGGAAACCTGGGCTCTAGAACAAACTTATCACCCAGGCTACAAAGTGGAGGAAGTCCATATCGACAGTAGGGATATAATAGTCATCAGACTCCGGATGGGTAATGTTCCGGATATATTGGTTATCAATGTCTACAATAGAGGGACCCCAGGGGGTAGAGGTTTTAGTACAGTTGCGCTCTTAGATAGCTTCTTAGATCAGCACAGGGGACGCAGTAATCTGATAATAGTAGGGGATTTCAACTTCACCTTTGAGCCCCTTAACGAAGAGGATGGCATCCTCAGTATTGAGGAGGACGCACAATGGGACATTCCGTCCCTTGATCTCCTGCCTATAAAAAGATGGACTGAGTCTGCATTACAGTTGAAAGGGCTATGACTGGAACGGGGAGTAAGGGCAGTGAATGGGAGGTCTCAGTCAGATAGGCGGGGCTCTCATACCTTCAATAATGGATTGAGAAGCAGGCGTATTGACTATATTTTTCTGAACTTGGAATTCTGGTACTCCGTACAAGATATGGTAGTACAGGAACGGACCGAAAGTGATCCAAATCCCCTCGTCCTTTCACTGAAGGTTCCAGGTCTCCCCATTTATAATTATCAGGGAACTGCGAAGGCTACTGTAGAAGTTAAGCTCACCAACGACTCCAGGAGAGTCAAATGGGCTAAGGTTATTGCCAATGAAGGGCACCTAGAACGGATGAAGGTGCTGGTTGAGCGCTCAACAGCCACCCTCCTTAATTGCAATACCCAGGAGGATATAAATTCAACCATTTTACAGGTCCATACAGAGCTGGTCACAAAACGTTAAAAAAAAATTACTCAAAAGATACAAATATCTAGGAAAGAGAATTGCCCCAAGACAGCCTTGTGGTATAATAAATCACTCCCGAGCTATGGACCTCACATTTTGAGGCCCAGTTTGCTGCTAGTGATGATACCACCGACCAATTTATTATGACCAACCCTACCGCCAACCTACAATTTTCTAGGTTAGAGGTCCAAAATGCCCTCAAATTAATCCCGAAAGGCAGGGCTCCTGGCCTAGACTGTATACCAGCGGATCTGTTTATGCATGACAGGGATAATTGGGTGACTTATATTCAGCTACTAGCTAATGCTATAGCTAGTGGCGCTCCCATCCCGGAAAGAGATCATCCTGATTTTTAAAAGGGGGGATCGATCTAAACCTGGGAACTATAGGCCAATAAGCCTTATCGACTGCATCCACAAAATCTTAGCCAGGCTGTTATAATGTAGAATCCAGATGTAGATGGATGAAACAGAGATTATGTCACCATTACAGGCAGGGTTTCGGCCACATACTGGCACTATAGACCAGGTTTTTAGGTTTATGATTATTTACTGGCGGGTGGTCATTATAGGAGGGGGTACATAATAAGCAGCGTTCATCGATCTCAAATCGGCTTTTAGTGCCCTGCGCAAAGATGTGGAGAGCTTTTATGGATATGGCGGTGTCATCGGAAATATTGGCTATCCTAATCACCCTACACAATTCCAATTTCGCTCAGGTTCGCTGGGGAATAAATGGTGAAGTTACAGATAAGTTCCCCATTTTCAAGGGGGTTCGTCAGGGGTGTGTTCTCGCACCCACCCTGTTTTCTCTATTCATTAACAAGGTTGTGCAGTATTATTCTAACTACCCCACAGACGCCCCTAGCCTGGCAGGCATGAAGATACCACTTCTAATGTTTGCAGACGACACTCTGATAATTTCCAAGACTTAGAAGGGGCTGCAGTCAGCCCTTACTAGGTTTGAGGTGTTTTACCACGATCATGATCTTGTGGTAAATGTGGAGAAGACCAAGTTTATGGTTCTCCACAATTGTAAAGTCATCAAAGGGAGTGTCTCTATGAACAAAGTCCAACTAGAGCAGACTGACGTTTTTACATATCTGGGAATCACGTTAGGAGGAAAACTAAATAGGAACCCCAGATCGATATGCTGGCTCTCAAACATGCCCAACTGACAGGAGTACTCAGGAAGGAACAGAGACTTTCCCATAATAAGCCAGTGGTGCCTGTTATACAGATATATAAAACTAAAATCAGCACCTCGGTATTATACGGGGCGGAGCTGTAGGGCTTTGAGGATCTAGCACCCTTGACTACAGGCCAAAACTAATTTCTGAGAGTTCTGTTAGGTCTTCCACAATCAACACCTTTGTTGCCTCTTTATTTAGACTTGGGCTGCCATAAAATCGAGGATATAGCTCATTACAGACCCGTGGCATAATGGAGAAGGCTCTGGGTTATTCCTGAACTGTCCCTGTACGCCCAAGCACTTCTTGAAACCAGGGGGGCTGATAGCTCATGTATGATCACCTGGTTAAGAAGGTTAAAAGATACCTTGAGTAATATGAGGATGAGTATCTTATGGGAGAATCCCGTAGGAAACCCTTTTGAATCTAAGAAAGAATTTAAGGCCGCCTACTGGAACATGATTATGTTGAAGCGATTCTCATCCCTAACATGGCCTACGCTGATGAGGGAATTTTTGGAGCATAAACAAGAGCACAAGTACAAATGCTATTGGGACTTCATTACTGTACCCAATGATAGGAAATGATACCATCAGTTTAGAGTGGGTTCTCTCCCAATTAAATCCTTTACTTGCAAATGGCACTCTACGAATGAAGTTAAATGCACTGTATGTCCATTACAGAAGGAAACTATAGCACATGTTCTGTTTGTTTGCCCCGCTTACAAGCCAGGAAGAGATGGCTCAAACTAATCTGTTCAATTCTCGGCACAAGGTCGGGTGTAGAGGCGCTAATGATTCTAAAGTCAGACACATGTGAGCCTATAGCGATTGCCGTTGCGAAATTTTTGGGATGTATGTGGTTCATTCGAGTAAAAATGATGAGGACACTACAGTCGTGACAGCTTTTTTTTTTTTTTACAATAGTTTTAGTACCCATGAGTTTTTATAATTGCCTAATTTTATTGCTCATGTATATAAATTTCCATTCTATTTATAGAGTGAGTGTTGTAGTTTTTCAAACTGTGAAAGCCCCCTCACGTGGCATACTAGTGACTCATGTAAATTGATATTTATCTTGCTTGACTAGTTTTAATGCTGTTTTATTCTTGTGATCTATTTTTGCAACAAGTTTTTATATGAATGTATCAAATGGTTTTACTTGAATTTGTTAGACTTTTAATTATTGATGTATGATGTCTTTAATGATTTTGATAATCAAAATAAAGACTAATTGACTGACTGACTTACACCTATGTATTTCTGAAATGGAAACAAAATATAGAGTTTAGAAACAGTAGATATTTGCACATTTCTGAAATTGTGAATACTCATACTAGCATGAGAATTATCGTCATTTTTCATAATGACTTCTTTTTTACACATTGTCTTTCATTTGGAAGGCAGAAATGCATTGAAAGTCAATAGGTAATAACAGTTCCTTTACAAATATGAATTACCCTAAGTCTACCGATAAAAATGGTACCTTACTTGTGTGGGTAGGCATAGTGCCCACAACAGGAAACGGCTGAAAACGCAACGTGAAAACACCACATTTTCACAACGAAAAATTTCCCTGTTTTTGCGAAGTGGCTAGATGTTGTTTTTGTACCCTAGCTCTGCCGGCACCTCGGCAAACCTAGCAAACCTATACATTTTTGAAAACTAGACACCCAGGGGAATCTAGGATGGGGTACCTTGACTCGCTCCCACCAGGTTTTGTGACCCAGAATCCCTTGCAAACCTGAAACATTGTCAAATAACCCACATTTTCCGCTCTGGACGCGCCCAGTGCCAGTCATGCCGCCCCTATTTCCCCCCGTTTGGTCTATTCTAGAGATTAACTTCTGTTGGTTAACACTCGGATGGATAAGACCTTGAATAATGAAAGCGGCATCGGTGGTAAGAATATTTCTAAGCTAGCCACGCTAGATGCGCTTAATTGTGGATTGATTAACGTTAGATCCCTCCCAAAACATCATTTGGAAACTTATATATTATTGGAAGATCATAATCTGGATGTCCTGTTTCTCACAGAAACCTGGGCACGGGCAGACAGAGAAGTTGAGTTGGGTTTAGCCTGCCCTCCCGGATATAAAATCTGTCATAAACCCAGGGTGGATGGGAGAGGGGGAGGAGTAGGATTTATCTATAAAGATACTTGCAATCTCACCCCACTCTGTGTAGAGGATATCCCAGGACTTGAATCACTTGGGTTTTTACTCAAGGATACTAATGGTGTTTTATGTACAGGCTTACTCTGTTATAGACTGCCAGGTGGAGCAGCTTATGCCTATCAAGAATTGATTGATGCTATATATAACTTATCAAACTCTCATTCTAAACTATTGATCCTTGGAGACTTTAATCTCTGGGAGAATGGTATCCTAGACAAAGCTTTAAAAAAGAGCGTTGTCAGGCTTGTGAGAATGACAACCTCCAACAGCTGGCGCTATGTCCTACTCACCAGAGGGGCCTTGTGCTGGACCTTATCTTCTCTGGTGAAAAAGACGCAGTTTTTAAAAAAATACTTCCTTTGAGCTGGACGGACCACTTTTTGGTTCTTTTCTCCTTAAAGGTAGCTAACCGTCAAAAACAAGCTGCCTACCTGACTGTCACACGGACTAGTAGAGAATGGTCTAAAATATTAAAATTAGTGGATCTTCCCCGGCTTGTTGACGACAGATTCGATATTCACGAGTCAGTGGAGGAGAACTACCAGAACCTGTGTCATCAAATTACTAATTCTCTGGATCAGATAGCTCCAGTGAGGAAAATTAAAAGTTGTAAAAAGCCTTCAGCCCCCTGGTATAATGAAGAACTAAGGTTGATGAAGACTAGCTGCAAACATGCAGAAAGGAAATGGAGGAGCAATTACTTAGAGATAGACAAAGTAGCCTTAAAAATTCGACTATATAGTTATAAAGAGTCGATAGGCAAAGCTAAGGCGAAATATCTTGAAGAAATTACTCTACAGTCTACTAATAAATCTCAAACTTTGTTTAGCATTGTAAGAGACTTGTCTAATCCAGACTGTGCAAAAGCTAAAATTCCGGCATCACAACAATTGTGTGATGATTTAGCAATCTTCTTCAAGGAAAACATTAATAAAATGTTAAATGGGTTAAAATCCTCTACGAATGATGATGCGTGCCAGCCTACCACTCCTACAAACTTTTGTATAAATTACAGGGAACATATGACATTTCTGGATCAATTCCAAGTTCCCTCACAAGAGGAATTCAATGCCATTGCAGCTAGCATCTCCTCTTGTTCACTTATGGATCCACTTTCACACAAGTTTTGGAAACTGTTTGGTGGTGAATTTTTTCCATATCTTTATCAAATTTGCTGTCAGTCCCTAACCAATGGTGTAGTACCAGACTGCTGGAAAAAGGCAGTTGTCTCTCCACTGCTAAAAAAAGCTACATTGGATCCCCAGTGTCCCTCTAACTACAGGCCCATCTCCTTGCTACCGTATCCAATTAAGATCTTGGAGAAAGTAGTGAGTAAATCTCTTTCAAAATTTGTTGAAAAAAATGAGCTTCTGGACGAAGTCCAATTTGGATTCCGACCTGCACATGGGGTCGAGACTGCCTTGGTGGCGGTCTTGGATGACCTGGGAATGTGGGCGGACAGTGGTCAGACAGTTTTCTTAGTGCTACTCGACATGTCGGCAGCGTTCGATGCGGTTAACCACCGGATCTTGATTAAGAGATTGGAGGAGCTGGGTGTGGCGGGCGGTGCACGGGACCGGCTGCATTCTTATCTTTCGAAAAGGCAGCAGGCAGTGACCTTGTCACCATTGATCTCTCTGAATAAGGATGTTAGACAGGGGGTTTCACAAGGCTCGGCAATCAGCCCTATTATGTTTAACCTGCATCTCCACCCCATTATCCTGATAAAATCCTTTGGCATTGATGTCATTAACTATGCGGATGACACCCAGCTTGTCTTCTCTATTGAGAGCAATAAAGCAGTGTCTTTAGAAAAATTCCATAGTTGCATGCACAGAACATCAGAATGGCTGAGAGAAAACTCATTACAATTTAATGGGGAAAAAACTGAAGTCCGATGTTGTACTGCAGGTAAAACTCTGCGACCCCTTCCAGTAGATTTCTGGCCCGGTCCGGCTAACAACTCTCTACTGCCCGCTAAGACAGTGCGCAACTTAGGAGTGATGTTAGACAGTAATTTACAACTACATTCTCAGGTAAATAAAACTGTGAATACCTGTCTATCCCTGCTTCGGACTCTTCGGAAGATACTCCCTTTTCTACCTACCTCAGCTAGACCTCAGGTGGTATGGAGTATCATCCTAAGCAGAGTGGATTATTGTAAGGCCTTTCTGTTGAGTACTCCAGCCTCTTTGATAAAAAAAAATTACATAAGTAGGTGGCACAATAAGTGCTGCAGATCCACTAGTAGAATTTAATTTATGAGCCCTAAGTACATGTAGTACCACTTTACTAGGGATCTATAAGTGAATTAAGTATGCTGATTGGTATAAGCCAATGTTAGCATGACTTAAGGAGTGATCACATGCACTTTAGCACTGGTTTGCATTGGGGAGGCCTTCAAAAACGAGATCAGCAAAAATGGAGGATGAAAGCAAAATGTTTGACGAAGACCACCCTAAGACTGACAGGTCTGACACTTAGGGAATGCAGGTAAGATACAGAATATGGCGGCTAAGTTGGCGCTTAACCAGCCACGTAGTGCCTCCACTTCACTTGCCCTAAAGGATCTACATTGGCTGCCTATTGTGCAGAGAGTCCAATTCAAGGCACTCTGTATTGTCTACAGGGCTATACACAAAACTGGGCCAAAGTTGCTGCAAAAGAAATTCGTAAGGTATTCTACTGTTAGACACGTGCGTTCCTCCTCGGCTAATTTGGTCTGTGTTCCCTGCGTCAATAAAGTTCGCATGGGTGGCAGATCTTTTACTTTCTCAGCATCCAGACTTTGGAATGCCCTGCCTTTGGAGCTTAGACAGCTGAAAACCTTGTCGCGTTTTAGGAAAGAACTGAAAACCAGACTGTTTCCCAGAGATTAGTTTCTTGTCTATCTTGGTTGGTACACGCAATGGCTGACTGGTAATCTAAGCGCCAGGATACCCTTGTGGTGACAGTGCGCTATACAAGTATGCCTACATTACATTTACACATTACATTTTCCTCATATTTCTGTGGTGGAAAGTTCTAGAATCTGCGTGGATCCCCACAGTGAAAAATGACCCTTTTTTGGCAAAGTGCCTAGCTGTGGTTTTTTAACCCTAGCTCTACTGGCACCTAAGCAAACCTATACATTTTTGAAAACTAGACAGCCAGGGGAATCCAGGATGGTGCGCCTTGACTAGCTCTCACCAGGTTCTGTTACCCAGAATCCCTTGCAAACCTAAAGAATTGTTAAAAAAACACATTTTCCTCATATTTCTGTGGTGGAAAGTTCTGGAATCTGCGTGGATCCACAAATTTCCAACTACCCCGCGTTCCCCAAAGGTTTCCGAGAAAAATGGTACCT
This sequence comes from Triturus cristatus, assembly GCF_964204655.1. NCBI lineage: Eukaryota > Metazoa > Chordata > Amphibia > Caudata > Salamandridae > Triturus > Triturus cristatus. The sequence continues at coordinate 388,505,643 of NC_140590.1, read as the reverse complement.
CACTTGCGTGGGTAGGCCTAGTGCCCGCGACAGGAAACGGCGCAAAACGCAACGTGGAGACACCACAATTTCACAGTGAAAAATTACCCTTTTTTGGCAAAGTGAATAGCTGTAGTTTTTTAACCCGAGCTCTGCCGGCACCTAGGGAAACCTAGCAAACCTATACATTTCTGAAGACTACACATCCAGGAAAATCCAGTATGGGGTGTCTTGACTGGCTCCCACCAGGTTCTGTTACCCAGAATCCCTTGCAAACCTAAAAAATTGTCCAAAAGAACACATTTTCCTCACATTTCCGTGGAAGAAAGTTCTGGAATCTGCGTGGATCCAGAAATTTCCCATGACAGGAAATGGCGCATAACGCAAGGTGGAGACACCACAATTTCACAGTGAAAAATGACCCTTTTTTGGCAAAGTGCCTAGATGTAGTTTTTGAACCCTAGCTCTGCCGGCACCTTGGGAAACCTAGTGAACCTATACATTTTTATAAACTAGACACCCAGGGGAATCCAGGATGGGGTGACTTGTCTGGCTCTCACCAGGTTCTGTTACCCAGAATCCCTTGCAAACCTAAATAATCAGCCAAAAAAACTAATTTTCCTCACATTTCTGTGGTGGAAAGTTCTGGAATCTGCGTGGATCCACAAATTTCCACCCACTCTGTTTTCCCCAAAGTCTTCCAAGAAAAATGGTACCTCAGTTGTGTGGGTAGGACTAGCGCCCGCAACAGGAAACGGCGCAAAACGCAATGTGGACACACCACAATTTCACAGTGAGAAATGACCCTTTTTTGGCAAAGTGCCTAGCTGTAGTTTTTGAACCCTAGCTCTGCCGGAACCTAGGCAAACCTAGCAAACCTATACATTTTTTAACACTAGAAACCCAGGGGAATCCAGGATGGGGTGACTTGACTGGCTCCCACCAGGTTCTGTTACCCAGAATCCCTTGCAAACCTAAAAGCTTGTCAAAAAATACACATTTTCCTCACATTTCCGTGGTGGAAAGTTCTGGAATCTGCGTGGATCCACAAATTTTCACCCACCCCGCTTTTCCTAAAGTCTTCCAAGAAAAATGGCACCTCACTTGTGTGGGTAGACCTAGTGCCCGTGACAGGAAACGGTGCAAAACACAACGTGGACACACCACAATTTCACAGTGAAAAATTACCTTTTTTGGCAAAGTGCCTAGCTGTATATTGTGAACCCTAGCTCTGCCGGGCACCTAGGGAAACCTAGCTAACCTATACATTTTTGAGAACTAGACACCCAGGGGAATCCAGGATGGGGTGACTTGTCTGGCTTTCACCAGGTTGTGTTATCCAGAATCCCTTGCAAACCAATAAAATTGTCCAAAAAAACACATTTTCCTCACATTTCTGTGGTGGAAAGTTCTGCAATCTGCGTGGACCCACAAATTTCCACCCACCCCACGTTCCCCAAAGTCTTCCGCAAAAAATGGTACCTTACTTGCGTGGGTAGGCCTAGGGCCCGCGACAGGAAACGGCGCAAAAGGCACCGTGGACACACCACAATTTCACAGTAAAAATTGACCCTTTTTTGGCAAAGTGCCTAGCTGTAGTTTTTTAACCCTAGCTCTGCCGGCACCTAGGATAACCTAGCAAACCTATACATTTCTGAAAACTAGACACCCAGGGGAATCTAGGATGCGGTGATTTGACTGGCTCTCACCAGGTTCTAATACCCAGAATCCCTTGCAAACCTAAAAAATTGTCAAAAAAAACAAATTTTCCTCACATTTCTGTGGTGAAAAGTTCTGGAATCTGCGTGAATCCACAAATTTCCACCCACCTCGCGGTCCCCAAAGTCTTACGAGAAAAAAGGTACCTCACTTGCATGGGTGGGTCAAGGATCTGCAACAGGCGAGGGCCCTAAGCCTATTGAGGCAACATCAAAATTACCTATCAAACCAACCTGGTTTTGCAAGGGGGTCCCATGAGTTTTTGGCCTAGGGTTCGGCGGCCATCTAGGGAAACCTACCAAACCCAAACACATTTCTGGAAACTAGACACGCGGGGGAGTCCAGTGAGGTATGGCTTGCATGGGTCCCCCAACATTCTCCTACCCAGAATCCCCGGCAAACCTAACATTTCACTGAAAAAATCACTTTTTTCTCACATTTCTGTGTGGGAAAGTTCTGGAATCTGCGTGGATCCACAAATTTCCTCCCACCCAGCGTTCCCCCCGTCTCCTGATAAAAAATGGTGCCTCACTTGTGTGGGTAGGCATAGTGGCTGCAACAGGAGATGGCCCAGATCGTACTGTGGAGACAGGGGGGGACCTGAGATTTTGGCCCTGGGCTCAACTGCCATCTTGGGAAAGTACCAAACCCAAACATTTCTGATAACTAGATACCCTGGGGAGTCCAATGAGGTATGGCTTACGTGGATCCCCCAAAGTTTTCCTACCCACAATGCCACGCAAACCTCAAATTTAGCAGACAAAACCATATTTTCCACATATTTTTGTGTGGAATCACCATGCCGGCACAAATGTCCTACACCACAGCGTTTCCCTGAGTCTCCCGCATAAAATGATACCTCACTGTCTCCACAGTACGATTTGAGCCATTTCCTGTTGCAGCCACTATGCCTACCCACACAAGTGAGGTACTATTTTTATCGGGAGACCTGGGGGAACACTGGGTGGGAGAAAATTGGGGATCCACGCAGATTCCAAAACTTTCCCACACAGAAATATGAGAAAAAAAGTGATTTTCATACCTCGCTGGACTCCCCTGGGTGTCTAGTTTCCAGAAATGTGTGGCTTTGGTAGGTTTCCCTAGAGGGCCACGGAGCCCAGGGCCAAAAAGATTGGGACCCCCCTTGCAAAACCTGGTTGGTTTGTAATAGGTAATTTTGATGTCGCATCAATAGGTTGTGGGCCCTTCCCTGCCGCGGGTACTTGGCCCACCTATACAAGTGAGGTACCATTTCTATTGGGATACATGGAGAAATGCTGGGGGGTTAGAAATTTGGTGTTACTTTCTGCAGCGTGAAAATTTGAGCACAATAATGCAAGACAAATGTCACAGTCACATTTTGAGGTTTGCAGGACATTGTGGGTAACATAACTTGTTGGGATCCACAAGAGAGACATCACCATGTACACCCATGGGTGTTTAGTTTATGACAAAATCTACAGTTGGTAGGTTATTCTTAGATGAAATGTACACTTTGGCAGAGGGACAAAAAGACAAAGATTACTGCACAGCCATCTATTCCTCAAGCACACACACATACTGGTTGGATTTGGCACGAGGGCGAGTGATGGTTCAGTGTATAAAATTTTATTAACAAGAGATTTCACAAAAATGAAATGCACTGTCAATAATTGAAAGGACAAAAAACTAAACCAATGACTCGCAGCTCGTGTGCTGTAAAGCCACGTCAAGGCCCCAACCGCTTTACAGACCATTCACACACCCTTCATACATGATACACACAAGACCATTCACACACCAGGCACAAAACCAACATATTACAGCATTCACAAAAAAGGGACAAGCTACACCCTGCTCGACAAAAACAGAAAAGAAATTTTTTTCTACACAACCACCTATTCCTCAAGTACACATGCATACTGGTTGGATTTGGCACGAGGGTGAGTGATGGTTCAGTATATATAGTTGTATTAACCAGAGATTTCACAAAAAAGAAATGCACTGTTAATAATTGAAAGGATGAGAAACTTAACCATTGACTCACAGCTTGTGAGCTGTAAAGCCACGACAAGGCATCAACGTCTTTACAGGCCATTCATACACCTTTCATGCGTCTGACACATACAAAAACATTCACACCGCCAGCTGCAGGCCCATTACATTACATTACAACACTCACACCAGCAGACTGCGCCATTCAAGGGCCCATCACTTTCAAACACCCACATTCCTGACACAGCAACCACACCAGCTCACGGATTGTGTGGAGTGGCCTTTGGCTAGCAGTGTGTGTAGGGACCAGCAGCTAGTCACTACTCACACACCGCCAGCCGAGCGCCAGTCCACGCACACCGCCAGCCAAGCACCAGTCCACACACACCGACAGCCAAGCGCCAGTCCATCCACACCACCAGCCAAGCGCCAGTCCAAACACACCACCAGTCAAGCGCTAGTCCAAAAACAGCACCAGCCAAGCCCCAGTCCAAGCACACCACCAGCCAAGCGCCAGTCCAAACACACCGCCAGCCAAGCGCCAGTCCAAACACACCGCCAGCCAAGCACCAGTCCACGCACACCACCAGCCAAGCGCCAGTCCACGCACACCACCAGCTAAGCGCCAGTCCAAACACACCGCCAGCCTAACCACAGTCCAAACACACCACCAGCCATGCGCCAGTCCACACACACCACCAACCAAGCACCACTCCATGCACACCGCCATCACTTTTAGGCTTTTTTTATACAAATAAGAAAACACAAACAAATTGCAAGTAGATACTCATCTACTAACATAAATCTGAAACAAAATAAACTACACAAATGCCAACCTTGAAACTGAACAAAAAATATTAAACAATAGAGACCAGGCAGTTCACTTTACCACTCATGGATTCTCCCAAAACTTATTCTAAATCAAGCAGGCACACACAGCCCAGGGGTTAGAAGGACACTCGGGGCAGTACATACGAGTCTCCTTCCAAGTACCTCTTCGCCAATAGACTCTACATCTCCTACAGGGAAAGTCTTTAGAGGGTGTGGGAGGAATGGGATCAGGAAAGTAGCAATCTTTCAATCTAGCCACATCCTCCACCACTCCAACTCTAGGAACACTTGCCTATTCCACTAAAACAAGGCTGCCTATTACAGACTCCTGAAACTTAGCAAAAGTCATCTTTGACTCAGGACAAGAATCCTTGAAAACAAGAAAAGCATTAAAGGTTGCCAAGTGGAAAAGATGGATAGCCAACTTCTTATACCAAATGGAAGCCTTACGAAGAGCAGCGTAAGGTTCCAACCTCTGACCTACCCTGTCAACACCACCCATGTGCCTATTATAGTCTAGAATGCACACAGGTTTGCGCGCTTCAGCAACCTGACCCTAAACGGTGACAGGTGAAGTGCTTTCATCGTGGATGATAGTCAACATGTAGACATCTCTCCTGTCTGAAAACTTCACAGCTAGAAGTTCCTCGCAATGCAACACACTGCACTGTCCCCGTACAAGCTTTTGACAAACAAGTTATTTTGGGAAACCTTTACTGTCAGAGCGGATTGTGCCACAAGCAACAGTGTCCACTTTGGCCAATTCCCTGAACAACCGCACACCAGTGTAGAAGGTATCTACATATAAATGGTGACCTTTGTTAAAAAGTCCTCTACCAAGTTCCCACACAATTTTCTCAGTCACTCCAAAAGTGGACGGACAACCAGGGGGGTTAATCCTTGATTCCTTACCAGTGTACACCCTGAAATTAGAGACATATCCAATCCTACTGTCACACAGCATATACAGCTTAATTCCATAGCGTGCCCTCTTACTAGGAATGTATTGCCTAAAAACCAAGCGGCCCTTGAACAAGACCATGTTTCCCTGGAGCATAGATCTCAGAAAATCGATCTACAAAGTGATCAATGACAGGCCGAATCTTAAAAAGACGGTCACACTCAGGGTAATCTCGTGGCAACGCTAAACCATTATCGATTAAATGCAGCATCCGAAGCAGAAGCAAATACCTATCACGACTCCTGACTGTCGGAAATATAGCCGTTGCCATCAAGGGACTAGTAGACCAATATGAAGACATTGATGGCTTCCTTAGCAAGCCCATCAAAAAAGTTAAACCCAAGAACTTCTTCATCTCTTACAGATTTGTGGGAGTCCACCTGGTCGCTCTAGAATGGGGCTTAAGGCTGGCACTGTTAAAAACTGTTCGGCATACAAATTTGTCTGCTCAACAATCTCTGCCAAAATCACATCATCTATAAACAACTGAAAAAAATGTATCGGCAAAAAGATTTCTGTATTCACACCCTGGAACACCAGTAAAGTCTGGCAATGCCGGCTGCACCATGCGTGGGGCAACCCAGAGGTCATCACTTCCAACTGGAAGCCTTGCAGCCCCAGGCTGCTACCCAGATGCCTCTTGTCGCACTATACCAACGGGAAGCCTTGCAGCCCCACTAACACAGGCACTTCATCCGCACTAAGAGTAGCTTCATCCGCACTGAGAGTAGCTTCATCATTCGATGATGCCATGTGGAGAGAAAACTCACTGCCCGAATCTTCCCCAGCCTCCTCTGCCTCAGATGGAGAGTCAGTCTCTGAACCATGGTCAGAGGAAAACTCAAAAATCATACCAACAACCTGCTGAGCAGTAATCCTGCAGCTAGCCATTATCTTTACTAAGAAAGGAGACTGCACAAACAAGTCAACAACAACCAACACTGTGCAAAATAAGTAAGTAAAAAAAATGTGTGCCTTTATCACAAAGATCTATATACTCAAAAACTATACGATTCACTTGCAAGAGACTGCTACACTCACCAGCACCTACTCTGCAGAGACAGCAAAAACGATATCCCACTAGAAAGAAAAAAAACAAAATCAACTACTCACAAAACAACAAAATACACATCGACAAGATAATCTGCCGAAACGCCACATTGATACTAGTTCTATGATGAGAAGCATATGAATTATTTAAAAAAGTTTTAGAATTTTTATATGAAGGAGATTTATTTTATTTGTATATGTGAACTGATATGATTGTACTGATGTTTATATATACGTTTTTGAATTTGTGGATATTTTCGCTTTTTATTTGTTGATTATGTATTAATATGAAATAAGCAACATGTAACTGTAGTGGATGATAATTCGATAATTGTTAAATAAAAATAAATTTGGCAAGAAGTATAAATAGAGGAAACAGAATTTTGTAAGGTTTTTTAGGGTCAAACTACTCCCTGGTACAACTCTGGCTCAGTGCACTCTGATGACAGATTTATGAAATAGCACATAGCACAGAAGGGAGCCTTTCATTTTATACTTTTCAATTACCCAGTCCCTTTTGGATTATAGTGGGTGACTCTCTGTTTTTGGAGTTCATATAATTGTACTCCTACCTAGTTCTACCTAGCCCAGAGAACAAAGGGAAAATGTTGTTCTGACAGATACTTTGGAGTGGTGTAAATCTCCATTTACCTGGAAGCGGGTTTCATCTGAAAGCCAGTCAGGTGTAGAAATAGCCGCCATCCCTCTCAGAACAGTGATGAGATTTAGCAGGGCTGGAAATCAGGCAAGAGCCACCATGACAATCCATAGAAATGCTTCTCCGCCGAACAAATGCTGAAGGCAGTTTGTATAATGAAATCTAGACCCATTCACATTGTGCCTGAGTTTTGATCCTGGTGGCATGGTTGCTTCTACCAATTTAGAGCTGTCTCCGAACAGACAACAATATGCAAGGCAGTTTGCACAGTGTACTTGGCCCTTGAACAAAATGTATGATGATATGATAATGTGCCTATGAAGACATATTTTTGTAAGCAAAACACTTTCTAAGTATGTTAGAAATGGAGTTTCTGTTTGGCAGAGTTAAGCACCCTGTCTCAGCAGAAACCATCACTTTTAGTCAGGTTAAACTAGATACACACAAAAAGATAACCTGTTCTCACCCTCTCGAAGCTTGGCACAGAGCAGCCAGGCTTCTCTAAAGAGACAATGTGTGAAGTATTTGTGCAATACACATACACAGTAATACAATGAAAATACCACAGACTCCACATATGTTTTGAAAAATAGGGAACATCTATCTGAATAAACCAAGACCAAAACAACAAAAATCCAATAAGTAGAACTGGAGATATGAATTATTAAAGAATGAACCAAACATTGTGTTTAGAAGTCAATGGCGCTAAAAGGTTACTTGAGGTCATGCTAGACCTGGTCAATTTCAAGGTTCAGGCTGACTGTAATGGTGGGCAGGTCAGCTACAGGACTCAAAGAGGTCTTGCTGACAAAGTACCTTGGATAGAGCAAAGTGTCATCATCGTGAGTATGATGCGTCATTTCTGATTCACGCAGTCGGGTTTCTGAGTCAAAGTCGAGTCTCGCAGTTGGGACCTCTAAACGGTGCTTCATCATCGTCAAACCTCACAGTCAGGTTGCCCTGTCGTTGTCGAGCCGTACAGGGATATCTTCGAATTCACAATGCGTTGGCATCGAAGGGGACAGTCTTGGTTCCGATCTGTCGCAGTGGTGGCGATGCGTCGATTTTGTAGCAAAACAGCTGCAGAACCCACTTCTGAGGCCCTGAACAGGAGGGGGCACCTCAGGCAAGAATAGAACTCACAGATTGCAGAGTCCAGCAGCACCAGCAGAGTTAAAAGAATTATTTTGTGACCCTGAGACTTCAAAAAACAGCAGGCAAGTCAGCGAGCCCTTGGAGTCACTTTGGGTTCAAGTGAGAGGGGTCCAGTCCTTGTTCTCAGCAGGCCAGAAATCAGTAGGCATCAGGGCAGCTCAGCACAGCAGTGAAGTAGTTCCTTAGAACAGTCAGTCAAGCAGAGTGGCAATATTAGTAGCACAGCAGTCCTTTCTCCTGGCAGAGATCTTCACAGCTCCAGTAGCAGACTGATTTGATAGGGTCAGAGCGCCAGTACTTCTACCTAAATGCCTTTGTAGTGGGGGTAACTTCAAAGCAGCTCCATGAAGTGCACAGGTTTCCTTTTATTTTAGCCCTGTCTGCTAGGCTATCTGTGGGGGGTAATCACTCATGTGTGTGGGGACAGGACTCAACCTATTCAGATGTATCATCTGCCTCACCCCCTTCCTACCGAGGAAGGGAATCAGAATGCAGAGGAAGCAGATGAGTCATCTGTCCACCTACCCTAACTGCGTTTGTGGCTGTCTAGAGGGAATGCATAAAATGTAGCTGTCACCCAGCCCAGACGTGTATTAAAGACAGGCTGCAGGCACACAGACCTAAGTTAAGAGCAGAAAAATGTCCACTTTCTAAATGTGTCATTTCTAAAATAGTAATGCTAAATTGAACCTTACCCCTAAAGAGGATTTCTCATTCTATTCCAAAGATGTGAAACATGATTAAGCTACTCCTCTCTAATCAGGAATTACAGCCAAATGTGTTTTAAGTAATTCCAAATAATACTCTATGAGAGGAGTAGGCCTCATTGTAGAGAAAAGCTAATTCAGCTGTATGTCACAACCAGGATTTGTGAAATTTAACAGTACATGTCCTACATTTACTTACACACCCTTTGTGCTTTCTAGGGATTACCTTAGGGGTGACTTCTGTGTAGTAAAAGGGGAGTTTAATGCTTGGCCAGTGGTTTTAATGGAAAGTCGAAGTGGCAGTAAACTGCATCACACAGGCCTTGCAATGGCAGGCCTGAGACAGGTTTGAAAGACTTCTTGTGTGGGTGGCACAATCAGTGCTGCATGCACACATGTAGAATTAAATTTACAGGCCCTGGGTATATGGTATACCACTTTACAAGGGAAGTACAAGCAAATTAAATAGGCCAAACAGGTGTAAACCAACTACAAAGTGTATTACAATACTACTACAATAAACATCTGTTATTCAGCACCAAGAGACCTACGGGTGAGCGTGTGCTTTACAAATACACATGTTATGTTATGTTAAAGTGTTTAGAAAAGAAAGCATGTACACTTTATCACTGATTAGCAGTGGTGAAGTGCTCAGAGTACTAAAGCCAACAAAGTGACCCTTCAGAGAGAGCCATTTTCCAACAAAGTACACTATTGCATTCAAGCATACAAGCAAAGTGTGCTGAAAGTCATAGTCTCTAAAGATGCCAACTTTTAACATGAACAATTAGAAACGGGGAGCGTATGTGCTCCCATCCTATTAACCTCACGACACCCACTCCTTGTCTGTAACGGGACTGAAAACTTCACACTAAATATAAAAACGTATCCTAAAATCAAAATCAAAATATGTATAATTGAAACCTAGAAATCTAAAAAATAAATCACTTTCATGATCAGTCATAATGAACCCCAAAATGCATTAAAAGTCAATTTGAAAATGTGCAAGAAATATCTGCATAAAAATAATTTCAAAATAAAAAGATGCCACAAATGTTCTAAATGTTCCAAGAGTCATTAGGAACCGTGGTGGTCCTAGTTTCCCAGACGGTGTTCCAATTGGTGCCGGAATCACAAGTTCCGAAGAAGAAGCATGGTCATGTTCAGCCCATTCAGCAGCTACTGATGGTGTGACAGCCAGAAGTGCATCAGCAGAGGGCGATCCAAGATCCGAAAATCCAGGCGCTGAACCATCCACAAAAAGCTTAGAATATGCATTTTGCAACAATGGCAATCGCGTAGGACATCTCTGAAAATGGATTCTCAACAGACTCCTCATAAATTTTACATTCGTAGTTTGTACCAATTGCATTACAAGGCATATATCCAAGGCACACTCAAAAGTGCACAGATGACAGTGGAACACAGGCTGTACGCAATGTAACTATACAGGTCAAAATGACACGAATCATTTGTCATTCAATTCCGGAAATAAAGTTGCACCAAAGAACTGTATCCACATTCATAGAGGAGCAGCAAAAATAGAAGGAGAATCCCAACAATCAGAAATAGAATAAGCAGTATTCTTCTAAAAACGCTGAAAACTAAGGTGTGTAGGAAAGATGGAATCACTCCGTAGACAGCCTGGAAGGTATTAGCAGACTGAAGCCCCATTGCTTTAAAAAAGTGTATTACTCCTATAGTAGTTGAAGCATTAGATATGCGGTGCACAAGTTCTCCGAAGTGTTGTGAGAGGTTAGTGCTTAGTAGTTATTGTCTTTCAGAGGAAGACCTCCACACACACTATCAAAGTTCTCATTAAAAATAGAAATTGAAGACCAAACCGTCACTCCTCTGACTGTGCTAGCTGGTGGAAAAAGCACATTTGTACCATAACTCATGACCCTAAAAACCATTACCACATAGGGTACTCTGGGTCTCATCCCACAACAACCTTGGCCATTCAACATCCAATTACTTCCATTGCAGAGCAATCTGAATGCTGAATGAATTACGGCAGCTGAGGTACCCATCAGATAAAAAGCAAATTTTACTTTCGAAGCCTTGCAGCCCCGTGAAGTGTAACTTCCCTGCAAACCAAAAAAACGCTAAAAATATTCTCGCAGTCTGAACCATTAGGAAAAACTTCACATTCCCCATTTCAACACCTGTATTCAAAAGGTAACATCCATGCCTCATGCACAAATCTCTCCTCTAACCCCTTATAAAAAATAAAAAAAATCCATGAATTAACCATTTTGCTGATGGCGTTTCCAGTACAGTAAATGGCAATTGATACAAATGTTCTATGTTTAACATTGTCTATATCGTGTCCTTTTTAGCCATTATTCTCTGCACGCATGTTAAATAGTGTGGCAGAAATAAATTGATGGGGTTTAGGTGCTCCCAGGGTACACATCCACTTTTTAGGATCTGCAGTGTAAAGCTTAATAAAATGGTAGATCTAAGCTGACTCTATCCGTGTTGTAAAATAGACATGTCACTCTGTATGATGTCAATAGCTGATGACCCAATGTTACTCAAAGTAACCATTCTTGTTCATAAAGTAGTCATACCATTGTCCTCTGCTGCCTAAGCCTTTTCTAAATTTACTCCATCAACCTCATGATTCAGCTCAGCAGCTTCCTGCTGTGAAACCTTCCAAGCTTGTTGTATATAGCATGCAAAAAGTGTTTATAATGTGGCATTTTGGGACGTAATAAAAACTCCTTCAAGCGGACGTCGAATGGTACAACCACTGAAGGCATAACTTTCCCACGCTGTATGTTGTCAACACTCCTGAGGGCAAACTGCCACTACAACATGGGCATCATATCGCGATGCCCTTATAACAGGGTTGTTACAACGACCGCGTTGTTACCACGCACTACATCGACTTGCAGTAGATGGCGTGCTAACATATAATAGTATAGTTTACTATTCCAACACCTTCCCTACTGTTACGTAGGCTGGAGTTGAAATAGTAAATTATGCATTTCTAATGTCATCACGCCATCTACTGCAAGTCGATGTAGTGACTTGCGTAGTAATGGCTTTGCGTGGTAACAACGCAGTCGTTGTAACGATCGTGTTGTTATGGCACGCGTTTTGATGACTTGCATTGCAACGAGTCATATTCCTCCTGAGTGATGTGTTTGCCCATACCATGGATCAAGTCTGTTTATCCTAACAAAGCAAACAGCTACAATCATTTTTGAGCTTTCGAAATGTTGGTAGAACATATATACCAGTTTATGCAAAAAGTGTAAAACCATTTTATGAACTGATACGTTCAATCTTTTCTAGCGCACATTGGACACCAGAACATATACCGATCTTGTGTTCAGTACAAACTAACATGCTAGATTCAAAACACTTACACACACGTGTCAACACTACAAACATGGTGATCTGGGCAATCGCAGGGACCACAGGCTACACATATCTCACTTTCAATGAGGGTGACATTGTACCAATTGCATATAAATCGCATATTATTTTCCAATGCAGAGATGAGTTTTGCACCTACAGAAAAAATAGTGACTCCTGTTCAGACCGTCGTGGCGACGAAAAGATCATTGGCTCAGGGGAAATGCATACTTTTGTGACTCCCTTCCTAGTCTTCGAGGCTGTCACCAAGGCCAGCATCCCGAACGTAAAAGCCTTGCATCCTTGATGGATACAGTGGGCCACATCACTAACTGCAAATGACGATTATACCTCTAGATCAGTACAACTTCATAGTCTATGTTGATGGTCCTGCCAAGCCCGTAGTTAGAGCTGCCAGTGCTGCCCATTATTTAGCACATACTTTCATTCTAAGTGTAATCATCGAAAAATTAACACTGATGACTTCTTTTTCTGTCAGATTTAATCATAAATGACTTGAATTATAAAAAACACATAACACTACATTGTACCACAAACCTAAGGACTCATCTTAAAGTGATAAACATATTTTTTTGTATGCATATTTAACTTTTTACAAAAGACACAACAGAAAAACTTTTTTTCTATACAGGACAAACATTAAATACGTCACTCATACCCATTCATACAAATCATATCTGTACAAACCGAACTATTTTAGTAATGAATTATAGAGGCCATCGATACACATTATGTATAATTCATAAAGAACTCTATTTTGATTTAGCTCGGGATTGGCCTCAAACTACTGGTCAATGGCCTCTATAATTCATTACTAAAATAGTTCGGTTTGTACAGATATGATTTGTATGAATGGGTATGAGTGACGTATTTAATGTTTGTCCTGTATAGAAAAAAAGTTTTTCTGTTGTGTCTTTTGTAAAAAGTTAAATATGCATACAAAAAATTATGTTTATCACTTTAAGATGAGTCCTTAGGTTTGTGGTACAATGTAGTGTTATGTGTTTTTTATAATTCAAGTCATTTATGATTAAATCTGACAGAAAAAGAAGTCATCAGTGTTAATTTTTCGATGATTACACTTAGAATGAAAGTATGTGCTAAATAATGGGCAGCACTGGCAGCTCTTTTGTTTTTTGATATTATCAGGCTAAGCCTTGCTGCTTCTATAGCCAAGACCCAAGATTGTTTTTTCAAGCCCGTAGTTAGAACACAACATACATACCGCTCCGCTGGAGTAGCAGTAATAGGTAAAATGAAGGATGGAATTTTCCAGCCTCTCAAAACATTTACACAGTCACTAGGTGATTGCCCTGCACAGCTGGCTGAACTGAAAGCTCTAATTCTGGCACTAGAGTATACAGATCCTGAAATCCCCACACTGATAGTCAATGTTCCCTCTAATTCTTTTCCTCGTGTGCGGCAGTGGAGGGTCTCTGTGCGCTGCAACCATGGCTATGTGTGCCAGGAACCAGACCGCGTGTGTGAAGTGCCAAATATCATTCCAAACGTTTACTTAAAAATGTGAAAAGATGGTACATTTCCATACATACAGCTCCACGTTAATGGTCTAAGGCAGGTTTGCAATTTGGATAAACACGGCATGACATGAATTGGTTACACAGGCAAGTACACTTCAGGTTTAGAAAAGCACAAGACTCCAATGGTGGTACCATCATAAGATTTTACTAAATATTCTTAACTGGAATACTGTTCAATGGGTGGGGAAATGTTGAGAGCCTGTAGAAGGTCACATATACACAATAAGTTACAAAATTACATAACATATTTACAATTTGATGAGAAAGCTACTGAGTAATGTTGAGCTATCCCGCCAGAGATAGTTTGTAAAAGTGTGACATCCAGGCAAACATGGACTGTGGGAGCGGGCCGTTTATATAAGTCAAGTGCCATCACTCGATGAGTGACATGGTTGCTTCTCACGGTGATCCTTGCCATTTTTCCAGTGCTGATAAACTCTATAGAGGTCAACTTTCCCATTCAGGAGGTAGGCCTTTGTCCTCATCAGCATATCCAAATGCTTCTGCTCTAGTCTATGTCTCAATTTACTCATGATATTATTCATGAGGCTGAATCTTCGTTCAAATTCTGCACTAGATGCTTGAAATGTTGCACAGACATCAACAAGCTGAGACACCACACTATACTGAGCTGCATTGCGTACAGTGAAATGCACCATGTCTTGAAAGGTGGTAAATAACCCACCCTTTACATGTTCTGCCACCACAGATTTATAGTCTCTGTATTGTTGAATAACATCTTCCGGTGTTTCACAATCACCCAGGACCAAGACAATTTTATACTTTTCAACAAGTCTTTCTATATTCTAAGTCCCAAAATCAAAATGTGATTGTGTTGCTATTGCCTGGAATTCAAAACGTGCCCAGTCTCTCAGTTCATCTTCAGGGACCTATTTTGTAAGTGCTCACAAAGAAGGGAAACAAAAGACAAAATAGGCCCACTGTCAAACTCTTGACTTTCCTTGTACAACACCATCACTTACATTGCTGCTCCAAAAGACAGAGTGCCCCAAATACTGTTCCTTAATTTGCCCAATCTTTGCTCTTGTATACTGTACATCTTCAACAGTAGTCAAATGACTTTTTTGGAATAGTTTGCACAAAGATGCAAATTCACCCAGAATGTCATTAAGTACTGCAAGGGAAATAAGGTAGTTGGAGTCTGGTAGCTTTTTGTGACAATATTTAGCAACTGGATCATTCTCCTCAACTTTCTCATGCTCAAAGTACTTAAGAACAGCCTCATAATTATGAATTAGTGCACCAACAGCAAAATGCCTTGAGAGCCACCGGAATTTATACAGTGGTCGAAAAGAGACCACTTCACATTCAGTGACCGATGCAATTTCATCCAGCTTGGACTTCCTTGCAGGAGATCTGGAGAACACAGTGTAGACAGTCCTCAAGAATGTCTCCATCTCTTTAATCATTGGAACCTTCTTCCAGGCATCATCAACTCCCAAATCTCCTCGATGGGAGACACAATGCTGCTCAACTAGATGAGGAACGGATTATTTAAGGTAAGTAGAAACACCATTATTCTTACCCAGCATCACAGACGCACCATCGGATGTGAAAATAATTTTCATGAGGTCCAGTTCATTGGCAGTATAGAATTCGTTCACAGCAGTAGTGATAGCCTCAGCATTACAACTAGTCAGCTTCACTATGCCCCCAAACAGTGTTTTGTGCTCAGTTGAGGTTACAGGTCGGAACTTGAAGTACAGGATGAACATTTTTGTAACAGAAATATCTGTGCTCTCATCAATTATCAATGTGTGATACCAAGCGTGACGAAGTTCTGCCATAGCTACACAGTGCATCACGCTATCGATGGCCTCAAAGAACTCAAAGGCATAGTTCTTTCTCCTCCAGCTGTCTGGTATCTTCACATACAGAGCTAGGTGGTCATTAATGTCTTGTTCAGATAACATTGAAGTATTCATTTTGACTGCCAGCAACACGTTGTTGAGGAGAATCTTTATCTCCTCAGGCATAGATCTTTGTCGTTGAACTACTTCCATTCTATTTGCTTTGTCAGTGGCAGTTTCTGTCAGCATTGCCCACATTCCATAACCAAACCTGGCAGTAGCACTACTGTTTCTAATTATCACCATGGCAGACTCGTGAACTTTGCTAATTAGATGGCGTTTCATGTAATCCAGTTTCCAGCCATCACTCCATTTCTTCCCTGTAGACAAGTCCCCAATAATCTTGGCTTCTGCACATGCTTTGCAAATCAAGCCCACATCTGGATTGTATTGAAATAGCTCCCCGAGTTGCACACAAACCTTGCTTTGGGATTTCTGTGTCTCAGCCTCCACAATTTCTTTCATCCACTCTTCCTTGAATACAAGGCAACATTTCTTCCTTTGTGGTGAAGCAATGCACTCTCCCAAAGTTACAGCTTTGCGCTTGAACATTTCCGTGCCCGCCCGGTTTGAACCTGATGTGCCACAATTCTGCAAAATAAAGGGACCATGACTTATGTTGGCGCCAATGCTCATGAATGCAATCTGTCACATAGTACTGAGGCATCTCTGGCAAAACGTAGAGTGTAATTACCTGGATATTTCTGTTCTCTGCCCTTCCAAACTTACATGTAGCACTGTCCGTAGAGCCTTCAATAGAAGTAAAGATTGTTATGGCACAGTGTGATACAGCAGTATACCATGTGCACCATAAGGGAACTCAACTAAAACAATTACCTGTTCTGCTTGTACTCACGTGCACCCATTTAAATGTGTGGGGTACTGTCTACATAACCTGCAACAGAAGAAAAGATACATGGGTAAGGTATGTTATACTACAATATACAAGATGCACTACAGTTTAATTCTACCAAACAATTACCTGTTCTGTTGTACTCAAGTACACCCATTTAAATGTGTGGGGTACTGTCTGCAAAACCCAAAACAGAAGAAAACATGGGTAAGGTATATTGTTATATTACAATTTACAAGATGCACCACAGTTTAACTCTACAAACATTTACCTGTTCTGCTTGTACTCATGTACTCCAGTTTAAATGTGTGGGGTACTGTCTGCAAAACCTGCAACAGAAGAAAACATGGGTAAGCATGTTATACTACAATGTACAAGATGCACCACAGTTTAACTTTACCAAGCAATTACCTGTTCTGCTTGTTCTCATGTTCGCCCGTTTAAATGTGTAGGGTACTATCTGAAAAACCTGCAACAGAAGAAAACATGGGTAAGTATGTTATACTACAATGTACAAGATGCACCATAGTTTAACTCTACCAAACAATTACCTGTTCTGCTTGTACTCACGTACGCCTGTTTAAATGTGTGGGGTACTATCTGCAAAACCTGCAACAGAAGAAAACATGGGTAAGGTATGTTGTTATACTACAATGTACAAGATGCACTAGTTTAACTCTACCAAACAATTACCTATTTGTTCTGCCTGTACTCACGTCTGCCTGTGTAAATGCTTTCATAGTACGGTCTCACAAACCTGCAAAACAAAAGGGGTGCAGATTGTGAATCTATTTACCTAGCAACTCCCAACCCAATGAGGCATGTAAACAGAATTACCTGGTCTTTGTGGGTTCTCGCAACTGACCACTCAAACCCAAATACCTTACTGACTGGAAACCTGCAATTGAAGACAAGAAATTAGCAAACGCTCAAAGACTTACAAACTATGGATGGGATAGGTCTAGAGAGCCCAGTAGGAAAAATGAACAAATAGTTACCTGGGATTCCAGTTTAGGCCAAACAGGCACGTGCCCATGTGCTTCATTATTAGCATCCATTATCTTAAACTGGTCTATAAATCTGTATTTTGTGTTACACCTTCTATAATGCAACATTTTCCTAGCATTCAAACTGCGCAAATGGTTGAGTTTGGGTGAACAAGGAAATTCACAAGGAAAACTGAGCAGCACACAAGCCATCAAAAGATCCCACCTGAAGATGAGTCAGTGGCGTGCAAAAAATATGACAGACTTTCTAGCAATTTACAGGCAACCATTAAAAAGTCAAGATAACTCTGAAGATTGATGGACTTGCTGCAGAGGGATCTGAGTTTTGTCTAGTGGAAGTTTTGATTCATCATAAAGTAGTGAGGAGGTTAAAATGCCTGTTTCAAGGAAGCTGGTGAACCATGCAGATCACAAAGTGCATGCAATGTAAATAGGTCAGTGCATTACTGCTTCTGTCAGACAGTCCCATTTGTTGCCTGCAGTTTATAAGTTTGAATCCCAATATAGAACAGTGAGCTATTAACTATCAAAGAGCTGCATTTCAATTCATTGGAATGGCAGAAAACCTGCTACAAACCACCCGAGCGGATGAGTAACATAGCTTTTGATTATAAGAACTTAAGGGTGTTTTTGAACAGTAATTAAAAAATAAAAAAACTTCAGCCTTAAATTTACAAAATCAGCATCAAGAGGAATAACCTTCAATCATGTTTTACTTGCAGATAAATTTAAACAAAACACAGAACAAAGCACAGTAGGACGGCCTACTCAAGGGAGGTCCTCAAATACTAAAATAGATGCTTTGATCTTATTTTGCCATAGAAAACAATTCAAGAAACGTGTGCTTTCTCCCAAGTAGCTCACTCACCATGGGGTTTCCTTCAGTTTACTTTGGCTTTCCTGCTGCCAATTTCCCCTTATGCTAAGGAAGCGCCACTAATGAGTAACAGTTCCTATGTATTTAATAGGCATCGACCCACTGTGCTTGTTAGTCACACATGCAAGAGGACATTTCGGTTCTGTGTGCTGGACAGCGGGGGCCTTGAAAAGTGTGCTCAGCTGCTGCATAGATTCCAGCCTATCTTTTCTACAGCAGGGCATTATTTTGTTTTTTCTTTCTTGAGAAAATTCTGCTGTTCGATGAGTTTAAAATGACTGCTTAGGTTTTGGGAATCATGCTTTTTCATGCTCTGCTGCAGTTCCTGTGGCTGAAGCCTTGAGTTACCTTCATATTTTTTCCTACAACAGCAATAAATGTCACGTTAATATGCAGGTGGATTCACTATTCGTTTCACATTCCAAATTTAAGAAAAAAGCTGTTACTTTGTGGATGGAAAAAGTATATTACAAGTTCAGAATTGAAGATCTCTTGCAGTGATCTTAATCGGCACTGACAATGTGCATAAAATGGTCATCTGAATATTACAGACCAATAAAACACAACAAACAGAAACAAGTTCAATGGTTCAGCTTGTCAAAAGTGCACAACCATCTCAACATCTATTCAAGAAAATAGGGAGCATGGCCACAAAAAGAAACTGTCCGGTAATACCAGTTCATGAACTTTGATTTCTTCAATAACATAATTTACTATTGCAAATTATTAACCCCTCGCCACAAAAAATGCCAGAACACAGACTTTACAAACAATTATTGTGCAACCTCTGTAACCAAAGAAGGTCAAAACGTCCAATCAGTAGTGTCATGAACAAATCTGTAGCAGTCTCCATCACCCAGTGCCATCTTAGGCTACTTCTTTTAAGAAGCAGTTGAAGAATTAGAAAGTGAAATACTATTATCCTCTCAAATCAGATGTGCAACACGTACTGGTTGTCACTAGGCAAGGTTTAAAGAAGGGTCTCAAAAGTGTTGTAATTTTCCCTATAATATTTTCATAAATAAATGCAGATACTGACAGCTCAAATACTTTTAGGGTGATAAGTATACTCACCTTCCTGATTAGTATTTTGCTTATATTTTCCAATAACAAATACCTGAAGGAACAATGATCCAAGAGTGGTTGACGTGATGTGTTAGCATACATATTTAGCACACTGTTAAAATGTATAATATTTAAGCACACTACAGCTTCATGGTGAGCAGGTTTTGAGCTGCTCATGATGCTCCCAATTGAGAAAATATCTTGAGGTGTAATTTTATGTCTATGTTACATCTAGGTCTGTGGTGGATACTTAAAGGTTACCCTTAGGAAATATGATATTTGACTTTGTATGAAGGAATGGGGATCAGCACATTTAGATTTATGTTGTTGATGTGGCAAAAATTCTAATCTTCTAATTGTCATGCTGTGGTTTTGGATGCAAGATTCTTTATTTTGGATTATTGCGTTTGTGAGGCTTAACATGATTGCTGATCTTAAGCTTGAATTATTGAATTATGATGGTATGTTTTTGTACAAGTTCTTCAGGATATACAAGCTACTTTGGGAGATTCAGAATGTCAAGATATTCCTATTACGGATAAATAATTGAGAGACATTTCAAGGCTTCTATCCATAGAAAAAGCCATGAGCTGTCTTCTTGGACCTTTCTATAAAAATATTAACATGAGTTGTTTTTATAGATCACATCCTTCATTATGAAATCATCTAATTGTCTAGGTGTTCGCCTGTGTGACTCTAGTTATACTCCTTTTATCTGCTTTCTCTTGTGAGTTTAAGGATGTGAAGAGGGTGTGGAGCATTTTCTGAAATGAAAACTTATTTTTATGAAATATTTCCTAGATGTTCCAGCTCATTTAATGTTTACTCAACTCTTGTTTTCAAACTTTCTACAATAAATAAAACATTTAAGCCAAAGAAGACTGCCTCTGACCTGGATGTCTTTGAAAGTGATGAGTGGGACGTAACACAGCACTAAGAATACAATGGAAAGGTATGCTCAATGAAATGATAAAAAAAGGCATGTTCTGCCGTAGATCAGATTTGGACATTCTAACAAACTGTTTTACCATAGTAAGCTCTATACAGAAATGCAACCTTAGCAGAAGATATATTCTTGAGAGATGCTGGCTACTGCACGACAGAAGATATCTGGGACAGCACTGGGAGCTCAGACGTAAACAGCTTTGGTAAAGTTACTAAGGACTTCTGATACATTTTAAGATGTACACGCTTTGTTTTTAAACTTGCTGTACTCTTTTGTTAGTAAAGCACGGTGCGGGGCAGATTGTGGGCTTTTGTTTAAGTATTCATGTTAATCACAGCCCCTTCACGAGCTGTGATTAACCTGAATACCTAAACAAAAGCCCACAAATTCTATTGGAGCCACGGTTTACTAACAAAAGAGTACAGCAAGTTTAAAAACACAGCGTGTACTTTCAGAAAGTACTCGCTGTGTTTTTAAACTTGCTCTACTCTTTTGTTAATAAAGCATGGTGCGGGGCAGATGTGGGCTTTTGTTCAAGTATTCATGTTAATCACAGCCCCTTCACGAGCTGTGATTAGCATGAATACTTAAACAAAAGCACACAATTTCTCTTGCAGACGCGCTACACTAACAAAAGAGTACAGCAAGTTTAAAAACACAGCGTGTACTTTCAGAAAGTACACGCTGTGTTTTTAAACTTGCTCTACTCTTTTGTTAGTAAAGCACGGTGCGGGGAAGATTGTGGGCTTTTGTTTAAGTATTCATGTTAATCACAGCCCCTTCATGAGCTGTGATTAACATGAATACTTAAACAAAAGCCCCCAACCTGCCCCGCACCACTCTTTACTAACCAAAAAATAAAAAAATACAGCAAGTGCCAATAGCCCCAAGCCAGCCTTACCTGCACTTCTGACTCTTACGCTGGCAAACTGCATCCAGGAAGGGCCTGTTTTTTGTGCCGCTCGCTTTTTTAAAGCAGCAGTGCAAACTCTCTTGCGGGATGTCCGGGAGTGTGCGCGTGCAGGAAGATAGGTGCACGCGCACCTTATTTGGAACAGTTCTGATACTGTGTGTTTCGTATTATTGTGTCAAGTCTTACAATGAGTACTTACACACTATTGAAGGCAGAATGGGGAAGCTGGCAAATCTTAAAGCAAGTTAGCCACAGGCTCATGTTATCCACACACTGAGCCACTAACATGTAGGAATACACACTGCAGAGAATTCACTGACTGATGAAGCTGCAGAGGTAATAACTCGTACACATAGAGGGGTAGCTGGAGACACCATGAGGGCTGTTACAGCTTCACACTTGGGCACACACTCACCAAAAACACATCTTTCAAAATACTCATACTTATTGAGTGCGCAAAACATTCCTTTTGCTGGTCTTCCCGGAGTGGGGGATAGAGTAATTCCAAATTCAGATTGCAAACCAGAATTAATCATGGCAGCTCATGAGGGGATAGCTCTACCCATACTGGTGTGGCAGCATTAGTTTCATTACTACAGCAACGCTATTGGTGGCCAGGTCTGTGCAAGCAGACTCAACAGTATGTACTTAATTGTGGCATTTCCCAACAAATACAAATTTCCACCACTGCCCTACCACACAGACACACCCCTCTTGATTTCAAACAAGCCTCTCGCTTGTGTATATCTAGACCACTGCAGGGCACTAAATATTGATGTTTCTTTGAAATACATTTTGCTAGCAGTGGATTCAAGTTCTAGATTCCTACAGGTGTAGCCACAATGATCGAACTGTTATAAAGGACTTACAAGTCTTCAGTGGGACATATGCAGTAGCTGCATTCCATTCGGAGCAGGGCCCAACGTTTGCCTACACGGCTTACCAGGATATTATGGGTGCCTTGGGTGTGGCTATGCACTATTCCTCCCCATATCAGAGGAAAATTCTATAGTGGAGATAGTTAAAGCAGTCTTTAACAGATGGAGTATTAGGTTCAGGTCGTAGTTGGATCCATCACATGTATAGGGTCCAGAGAGCTTTAAAGAATCTGACTAGAAGATTATTGGGTGGTCGGACTCTCTATGAAGTCCTGTTAGGTGTCCAGAAGTGGGTTCTGGACATAGAACATCCTAGAACAGTGGCAGCAGAAGTTCCTTTTGATATCACTGAATTTCGGTCTGTCTTACAGGAATTGAAAGACTTCCAGGATGAGCATTCCAACGAGCTTAAGAAACATTCTGTCATTGGAGAAGTAAAGGTGCCACCAGCGAATCCTGGCTGGATTCTAAAGATTGGGGCTATGGTCCGAGAAAGGAGTATGGATAGGAAAGAATTCAGCCCATCTTACAGAGCACCGGTGTTGGTCCTGGCAGTCGAAGGTACCTGAACAGTACTTTTACCACCTCTTGCTGGTTGTAAACACAAAAATTGTGTGTTGATTGATCTAATCAAACCACACCATGTGGCCAGTCCTACACAGTAGGCCACAAGGGATGCTGGGTATTTACGTGTCTCCTCTCACTAACGCACAGGAGATCCCGTTGCAAGTATTAACAAATACAGAAGTTTCTGTTCCCCAGCGGGGTATATCTGACACTGAAGTTTTGCTACTTCAATTTACATCTACCAACACCATGCACACAGCATATGTGAATTCACAGTCTTAGATAACACATGCTAACAACAAAGTTATTTATTATGATTCACCTTTGGAGTGAAATACCAGTTCTTTACTACCACGTGAGGTCCCTGTTTTTGCATAGACTTCCTCTGGCTATTTCGCAGACATTGATGAGTTTTTTCTCGGATTTATCAGACCAACTATTATATAATAATCCACATTTGTAAAGCACGAACAATCACCTGTAAGGGTCTCTAGGCGCTGGGGGGTATCGGGAAGATTAAGCAAGCTATTGCCCAGAGTCACATGGTGCTGGGCAAATCTGCCGCCGGCGCCGGGGATCGAACCGTGATCCCCAGATTCTGGAGTCAGTCGCCCTGGCCGCGGCACCACATCTCTTCCCTGTTATAAGAAATTCATGCATTTATTGTTTGGCTCCAAAAGACATTGGATTTACCTTGGATTTACATTTGGCTTTCCATCTCGTTGCTTTTTCTTTTCATCTGGATTGGTTTTGTGAAAATATTATTTTTGCTTCTGAATGAACAGTATCTCCCAGAACGCTCTGGTGTTGAACTGGTAACAGAGGGATTGAAGCCTTATTCTTTATCACACAGAGTGCAAAGAGACCTGTCCCTTGTGAACATTTCTGCGGTCCCATCCCAGATAGTATTGGTTTGGAGAAGGTCCAATTTGATATTTTTGATCCTACAGAGACTTTGCAAACCCTGTGGTCCCGATTCACAGAACTAACTTAAGACAAAATTCTAAACTTACTACCATTTTGGTATTCACAGAAGGCACTTACTCATTTCGGTATTCACAGAAGTTAGGAGTCCTAACTTTAGGACTCCAAAATGAGTAAGTGCCTTCTGTGAATACGAAAATGGTAGTAAGTTTAGGATTTTGTCTTAAGTTAGTTCTGTGAATCGGGCCCTGTATGTTTATAAAATCTCTCTTAATGGTGTACTCACCCCTGGTAGCATTTCTGAGGATTGGGATGTAAATATGGGCAGATCTATGCTTTCTGAGGTAGAGCATTATACTGTATTTGAAACTATGGGCCCGATTCACAGAACTAATTTAAGACAAAAACCTAAACTTACTACCATTTTGGTATTCACAGAAGGCACTTACTCATTTTGGTATTCACAGAAGGCACTTACTCATTTCGGTATTCACAGAAGTTAGGAGTCTTAACTTTAGGACTCCTAAATGCCTTCTGTGAATACCGAAAGTCTTAAAATAAGGGTTTTTCTCAATTTAGTAGTAGTAAAGTTAGGACTCCTAACTTTAGGACTCCTAAATGCCTTCTGTGAATACCGAAAGCCTTAAAATTAGGATTTTTCTCAGTTTAGTAGTAGTAAAGTTAGCAGTCCTAACTTTAGGACTCCTAAACTGAGAAAAATCCTAATTTTAAGACTTTCGGTATTCACAGAAGGCATTTAGGAGTCCTAAAGTTAGGACTGCTAACTTCTGTGAATACCGAAGTGAGTAAGTGTCTTCTGTGAATACCAAAATGAGTAAGTGCCTTCTGTGAATTCGAAAATGGTAGTAAGTTTAGGATTTTGTCTTAAGTTAGTTCTGTGAATCGGGCCCTATATGTATAGTGGTACTTCTACCTATAATGAAATGGTTTGTTGCCATCTCTATGTGCACCATTATTTACACAGAGCTAGTACTCCACATGCAGTATTTGATTGTATATATGGGAACACTGCCCTACACCACCTTTGAGTAGCTCCAAGAGATACATACAGAAATGTGCATATTTTTCTGGCAATAACCCCAAAGACCCAGCGTCTTATCATTATAAGCTTTTCTCTTACCCAGCAAAGAAAAATATGTTGGCTGAAACCAAATTAATTTATTCAGCCCCCTTTATTTCCCATTTGTATGACTTTTGGAAAGACAATATCAATTCAAAATCAATTTGAGGAACTAAAGACTGGCAAGTTCAAGGCAATGAGGCTTTGTTTAGAGCATATATAATACAGAGAACAATGATTTTGTAGAACAAGACTGTGTAACAAACATCCTTCCTGGGCTTGGCAAACATTCACAAATTATACTGAGGAACAGCTTAACAGTTAACAGTATGCTTCAGCATAGTACACATAATTCTTCACATTGCGGTCCAGAAGGGTGGCTAGAGTAGCCATTAGAAGATCTTTTAAAAAAAAATGTATATAGTTTTATATAGTGCATACTAGACCGGTATCAGATCGCTTTACATAGCACCAGTTTCGTTACACAAGGAAACAAGGGCATGGGGAGATTAAGTGATTTGCCCAGAATCACAGGATGTTGAGCGTCGTTGCCGAGACTCGAACCCAGTTCCCCAGCTTCCACGTCAACTTCTCTAGCCATAAGGCTATATCCTCACCCTAATGGTTGTCAAGCATGTTTTCTGAATGACACTAAAGGTTTTAGGCTAAACAAACTAGACCCATGGTATGTGCAAACACACCACTCAGGAGTGGTGACGACAAACAGCGTGGGAAAGTTATGCCTTAATGGTTGTAACATTCAACGTTAGCTTGAAGGATTTTTTATCAGGTCCCAAAATGCCACATCATAAACACATTTTGCATGCTATATACAACAAGCTTTGGAAGCGTTCACAGCAGGATGCTGCTGAGCTGGTACATGAGCTTGAGTGGGTAAATTTAGAAAAGGCTTTAGCAGCGGAGGACAATGGTATGACTACTTTATGAACTAGAATGTATTCTTTGAGTAACATTGGGTCATCGGCTATTGACATCATACAGAGTGATAGGGCTATTTTACAACACGGATAGAGTCAGCTTAGATCTATCATTTTATTAAGCTGGACACTGCAGATCCTAAAAAGTGTTTGCGTACCCTGGGAGCACCTAAACCCCATCAATTTATTTCTGCCACACAATTTAACATGTGTGCAGAGAATAATGGCTTAAAAGGACACGATATAGACAATGTTAAACATAGGACATTTGGATCAATTGAAATTTACCGTACCGGAAACGCCATCAGCAAAATGGTTAATTCATGGATTTATTTTTTTTTTTATAAGGCATTAGTGGAGAGACTTGTACACAAGACATGGATGTTACCTTTTGAATACAGGTGTTGAAATGAGGAAGGTGAAGTTTTTCCCAGTGGTTCAGACTGCGAGAATACTTTCTGTCATTCTTTGATTTGCAGGGAAGTTACACTTCACTGGGTTTACAATGCTTCGAAAGCAAAATTAGATTATATCTGAAGGGTTCCCAAGCTGCCGTTCAGCATTCAGATTCCTTTCAATGGAAGTTATTTGCTGTTGAAAAGCCAAGGTTGTTGTGGGATAAGACTCGGAGTACCCTATGAGGTAACAGTTTCCAGGGTCGTGAGTCATGTTACGAATGTGCTTTTTCCACCAACAAGTACAGTTAAAGGAGTGATGGTTTGGCCTTCAATTTCTAGGACTTTGATAGTCTGTGCGGAGGTCTTCTTCTGAAAGACAATCACTACTACGCACTAACCTCTAACAACATTTTGGAGAACTTGTGCACTGCACATCTAATGCTTCAACTACTGCAGATGTAATCCATTTTTTCAAAGCAATTGGGTTTGGGTTTGTTAATACCTTCCAGGCTGTCTACGGAGTGATTCCATATTTCCTACAATCCTTGGTTTCCAACGTTTTTGAAAGAATACCGCTTATTCTATTTCTGAATGTCGGGATTCTCCTTCTATTTTTGTTGCTCCTCAATGGATGTGGATTCAGTTCTTTGGCGCACCCTTACTTCAGGAATTGAATGACAACTGGTCCTTGTCCTTTCAACCTGTATGGTTAAATTGCATACAGCATGTGTTCCACTGCCTTGGATATATGGCTTGGAATGCAATCGGTACAATCTACGAATGTACAACTGATAATGGGACTGTTGAGAATCCATTTTCTGCAAAAATGCATATTGTAAGCTTTTTGTGAATGGCTCGGCTCCTGGATTTTCGGGTTCCTGAATCATCCTCTGCAGATGCACTACTGGCTGTCACACTTTCAGCAGCTGCTGAATGGGCTGGACACGACCATGCTTCTTCTTCTTTGGAACTTGTGATTCAGGCACCAATGGGAGCATCGTCTGTGAAACTAAGACCACGGTTCCTAATGACTCTTGGAACATTTGTGGAGTTTCGAGAATTTTCAATTTGGCATCTTTTTATTTTGAAATTATTTTTATGCAGATATTTCTTGCGTATTTTCAAACTGACTTTAAATGCAATTTGTTTTTCTCTATGTTTTATCATGAAAGTGATTTATTTTTCAGATTTCTATGTTTTTATATTTAGTGTGAAGTTTATAGTCCCCTTACAGACAAGGAGTGGGTGTCGTGAGGTTAATAGAGCCGGTGCACATACGCTCCCATTTTCTACATTTTTATGTTTAGAGTTGACATTTTTAGAGACCATGGGCCTCATTTATGAGGCCCCTTGTGCTGCCAGAACATCACTTTTTGTGCTTGATGTTGCCTCGTAAATAGAGTCCCCTTCAACACAGTTTTCTGCATTAAAGGGGAATGCAGTAGGTGTCGCTGGGGGCGTTCCCAGCAACCTCCATGGCATTTTGACACTGCCCCACATTTACGAGAAATTCGTAAGTCTGAGGCAGCGCCAAAAACTTTCTCCTCACCAGGGGAGGCATAAAGGAAGCACAATGAGGAGAAATATCTTTATCTCTCCTTGTTTTTCCTTTCTTTTATGTGTTCTACATTCTGCATCACACATAGAAAAAGTAAAAGAGCCTGTTGTGATTGTTTTTCTGCAGGAAGGTTTCCAACGCAAGGTTTCCAACGCATGCACCCTTGCACCATGGTACAAAGTAGCCTGCATTGGTGCACAGCAGCCCATTGTGCGCTGGCGCAGGGGAAAAGGACAGGAATGCACCGTATCTCATTGATACGGTGCATTCCTGCTCTTTTCTTTTACCGTAGGGCAACACAGCAGGGAGGTCTGCTGATTTGCCCTACAGTAAAGCCTCATAAATGAGGCCCGATAACTTTTAGCACATTTTGCTTGTATGCTTGAATGCAATAGTGTACTTTGTTGGAAAAAGGCCATCTCTGATGGGTCACCCCAAACTTTTAGCCTTAGTCCTCTTCTTTTTCTAGTCTTCTTTTTGTTGGTTTTAGTACTCTGAGCACTTTATCACTGCTAATCAGTGATAAAGTGCAAGTGCTGTCTTTTCTAAACACTTTGTAATAGGTTTACACCTATTTGGCCTATTTAATTTGCTTGTAAGTCCCCAGTAAATGGGTATACCATAAACCTAGGGCCTGTAAATTAAATTCTACAAGTGGGTCTGCAGCACAAATTGTGCCACCCACACAAGCAGCCTTTCAAAGCTGTCTCAGGCCTGCCATTGGAGGGCCTGTGTGATGCAGTTTACTGCCACTTCGACTATCCATTTAAAACCACTGGCCAAGCCTTAAACTCCCCTTTTATTACACATAGGTCACCCCTAAGGTAAGCCCTAGGAAGCACAAAGGGCAGGGTAAGTAAAAGTTAGGACATGTACTGTTACGTTTTACATATCCTGGTAGTGACATACAGCTACATTTGTTTTTCTCTACAATGAGGAGTAGCTACATCATGTTTCACTTCTTTGGAATAGAATGAGAAATCCTCTTTAGTGGAAAGGTTGGATCTAACATTATGATTTTAGAAATGCAACATTTAGAAAGTTAACATTTCTCTGCTCTTAACTTAGCTCTGTGTGGCTGCAGCCTGTCTCCAATACACGTCTGGGCTGGGTAACGGCTACACTTTGTGCATTCCCTCTAGACAGCCACAAAATCATGAACGGTGGGGGTGGCAGAGGACCCATCTGCATTCATTTGCATGCTGACACTTACATCTGAATAGGTTGTGTTCTGTTCCCACACAAAGGGCTGATTACTCCCCCCACACACACACAGATAGCCTGGCAGACAGGGCTTGGATGAAAGGGAACCTGTATACTTCATGGAGCTGCTTTGAAGTTACCCCCACTAAAAAAACATTTGGGTGTACGTACTCTGTCCCTACCACATTAGTACGCTACTGGACCAGTGAAGAACTCTGCCAGGAGAAAGGATCGCTGTGCTACTAAGATTGCCACTCTGCTTGACTGACTGTTCTAAGGAACTGCTTTACTGCTGTGCTGAGCTGCCCTGCTGCCTGCTGATCTCTGGCCTGTTGAGGACAAGGACTAGACCCCTCTCACTTGAACCCAAATTGACTGCAAGGGCTAGCTGGCTCGCCTCCTATTTTCTAAAGTCTCAGAGTCATAAAAGACTGGTGCTGCTGGACTGAGCCATCTGTGAGTCCTATCCTTGCCTGAGCTGACCCCTCCTGTCCTGGGCCTCATAAGTAGGTTCTACAGCTGTTTTGCTACAAAAGTGATGCAATGCTCCTACTGTGACCGATCGAAACCAACGATGTGCCCTTCGATGCCAATGCAGCGCCAATTCGAAGACATCCCTATATGGCTCGACAATGACAAGGCAACCTGACTGCGAGGCTCGACTACGACACGACAACCCAACTGCGTGAATCAGAACCAATGGATCGTACTCTCGATGATGACGCTTTGCTCCATCCAAGGTACTTTGTCAGCAGGACCTGTTTGAGTCCTGTAGCTGGCCTGTGCACGATTGCAGTCAGCCGGAACTTTGCAATTACCCCGGTCTAGCTTGACCTCAAGTAATCTTTTAGCGGAATTGACTTCTAAGCACAATATTTAGTTTATTCTTTAATAATTCATATCTCCAGTTCTACTTATTGGGTTTTTGTCGTTTTGGTCTTGGTTTATTCAGATAAATATTCTCTATTTTTCTAAACATGTGTGGAGTCTTTCTGTGGTGTTTTCATTGTATTACCGTGTATGAGTATTGCACAAATACTTCACACATTGACTCTTTAGATAAGCCTGACTGCTCTGTGGCAAGCTACCAGAGGGTGAGCACAGGTTATCTTTTTGTGTGTATCTAGCTTAAACTGACTAAAATTGATGGTTCCTGCTGGGACAGGGTGCTCACCTCTGCCAAACAGAAACCCCATTTCTAACCTACTTAGAAAGTGTTTTGTTTACAAAAATATTTCTTAATAGGCACATTATCATATCGTTGTACGTTTATTTCAAGGACCAAGTACACTGTGCAAACTGCCCTTGCATATTGTTGTCTATTCAGACAACTCTGAAATGGTAGAATCAACAATGCCAGCAGGATCGGAACTCAGGCACAAGGTGAATGGGTCTAGTTTTCATTATATAAACTGCCCTGAGCCTTTGTTCGGCAGAAAAGCATTTCTATGGATTGTCATGGTGGCCCGTGCCTGATTTCCAGCCAAGCTGAATCTCATTACTGTCCTGAGAGGGATGGGGGCTTGTTCTACACCAGACTGGCTTCCAGATGGAACACGTTTACAGGTAAATGGAGAGTTACACCACTCCAAGGTATCTGGCGGAAACACATTTGGCCTATGCTCCCTAGGCTAGGTAGAACTAGGCAGTAGTACAATTAAATGTATTCATATGTATTCATAGAATCACTGGAACAATTATAACGGTTAAATTATTAATCTTTTTCATCATTCTTGTAATGCTGATTACAGTGCTCTTCTTCATTCTACTTATCATCACAGCACACATATATTACACATGAATCCAATTGCCTCAATAAATGTTTGAAATGCTAATTTGAATATTTCTTGTGTCTCCCTTTGGGCATTCCTGAGATAACCAAGAAAGGGTAGATCTGTTTCCACGATTTCCTAGGCGGAATTAGGATTGACATGTTCTGACCCTATGAGGTTTAGGGGTCCAGATGGCGCACTGTGAGCAAGCAAGGAATCAGCCCAACATAATCCGATGGTGTGAGTGGACTCAGCAAATGGGAACAGGTAACCTCTCTTAGTTTGGCGTCTCTGGATTCACAATTTAATTTAACAATTTAACAAAATCAAATACCAGGTTATACACTGACCATCCAATGTAATAAAAGGTAGGTACTACAAGTTTGATTATTGAAATACAGATCAAGCCCTGGGCAGATGCCCAGGAATTTGTAGATGGTTGGCGGTTTCAGTATCAAACCGGGCAGCAATAGACGTATTACTCCCCAAACCGCAAGTCTTTGCAACTGGAAAAGTTCCTTCTCCCTTCTTCAGATATTGGGCAGGTCACACAGTGCTGCATTCTTACCCGGGTGTTATTGTACCATTTTCCAGTACTACTGACGGTGGGGGAGGGGGTGCCGAGGCAAGAGGCGACAGGGGTGGCTGAACTTGTGGTGGCTAAGAGATGAAGACGTTGCGGAATAGATTAGGGATACCACAACAGGCTATTTTGAGTGCTTTGAGGGTTCTATAGCCTCTCCAGCGATGCTGTGGGAGGTGTTCAAGATGGTCCGTAGAGTCCAGGTGTTTTCCGCAATCGGGGGCACATGCGGCTTAGGGAGGTAGACCTGCTGGGCTTACAAAATAAGATCAGGGATCTTGTGGGTGCCACCAATCTCCCCTCTCACGGGCAGAGCATCTTAGGCTAGCACAGGTGTGCCTAGATCTCCATAATAAATTTCTGGATTCCGCAACATTGTGGAGGCTCCAATCTATGTGCCTTGTCTATAAGATATGGCATAAGGCGGGCAAGTTGATGTACTGGTTAGTGACTGCTAACCATTCGGGCCAGGTCAGCTGCCTGGAAGTTATTCCAACCTCTGCGGACTTCAATTCATTAATCATGGTGGAAGCACCATGATTACTGAATTGAGGTCCACGGAGGGAGGGATCACAACTGGACGGCTGACCTGATCCGAATTTGCGCTTCCCATTTCCAGGACCTCTAGGCGGTCAGGGAGCCCCCGTTAGAGAGCAGGATCTGCTCCTGATCCTTGATATACCAGTGAGGAATTTATTGGCTTCAGAGGGTAGGGACCTCGACGAGCCGCTCTCCGCAGAGGAAATCCAGCAAGCAATCTCAGCCATGCCCTCTGGAAAGACTCCGGACCCCAACGGGTTTCAACTCTAATTGTATAAATGGTATGCATCTTTGTTAATACCTCACCTTTTGGCATTATATGAGGGGACGCTCCTCAGTAGCTCACTCCGGCAGTACCTGAGGGGAGTGACCGTGACAGTCATCCTGAAACCAGATAAACTCCTGAGGACTGTATGTCTTATAGATCCAAAAATCTCATTTATCTGGAAGTGAAGAGCCTCTCCAAAGTGTTGACTACACGCCTGGCAGATGTGGTTCATTGGATTGTGCATGCAGATCAAAATGGCTTTAAGCCAACAGGGGCACCCGCCACTGTCTACAGAGGTTCCACCTAGACCTGGCCTGATTGGAGGAGCGGGTGTTCTATACAGTGCATTGGCTTTATCTCTTTGCAGTCCTCCACAAGATGGGATTCGGTCCCAGTTTCTGGCGGTGGGTGTCGGGTTCATAAACTGATCTGTGGGCTCAGGTTCAGGTCAATGGGTTCCTTTACACACATTTTCCCGGTTGAGAGAGACACTCTTCATGGCTTTCGCCATTGCTATTTGCTTTAGTAATAGAGCCCTTGGTGGACCTCATTCAGGTTTCGGTTAGGGGATTTGTTCGGGGGGTGTGGTTGAAAATAAGGTTTCACTGTATGAGGAAAATATGTCCTTTTAATCCAAGAGCCCAGCTATACCTTCCCGAGGGGAAACAACCTTTACAACGTAATCATTACATCGCACTACCTTTACATAGCAGTCATTACATCGCTACATCCTTTACATCGCATGTCATTACAACGCAGCCATTACAACGCATGTCACTTCAATGCAGGCATTACATCGCAAGTCATTACAATGCATACAATTACAACGCATAATACCCTTACACTATCCAACACTTACCCTACTGTTGCACTCACTGGAGTTAGAATAGTAATTTTTACCTCTACACTATCCAACACTTACCCTACTGTTGCACTTACTGGAGTTAGAATAGTAAGTATTACCCCTATACTATCCAACACTTACCTTAAATGTGATGTAATGGTATGCGTTGTAAAGGTGTAATGCAATGTAATGGAATGCATTGTAAAGGTTGTTTCTGAAAATGCGATGTAATGGCATGCATTGTAA
Source organism: Triturus cristatus (assembly GCF_964204655.1). Lineage (NCBI taxonomy): Eukaryota > Metazoa > Chordata > Amphibia > Caudata > Salamandridae > Triturus > Triturus cristatus. The sequence goes on along the minus strand of NC_140590.1, from coordinate 388,472,346 downwards.
TGGTATGCGTTGTAAAGGTATAATGCGATGTAATGGAATGCGTTGTAAAGGTAGTTTCTGAAAATGCGATATAATGGCATGCGATGTTAAACAATGCGTTGTGAAGGATGTTGCAATGTAAAAACGGAGTTGTAAAGGCATGCATTGTAAATGTATGCGTTGTAAAGTCATACATTCCTTCCCAAGGCTCACAGAGATTCTGGAGCTCTATTGGGAGGCCTCATGATCAATTGGACCAAACCTATCCTTTTGCCCGTCCTGTGGGGTGATGCAGAGAGACTGGGTAGATCCACAGTTAAGGATAGCGGGGGACAGTTTCCGGTACTTGGGCATGTTGATTGCCCTCTCTCAGCCTAGTTATTGGGACCTTAACATTCTCCCCTTGGTTGCCCAGATGCGGGGGGATATGACTGAGTTGTCCAAGCTGCCACCGTCGATCGTGGGCCGTGGGGCTCTGTTCAAGATGTTGGGCTCTCAACTACTTCCTTTATGTGTCGAAGCACTACCCCTTTGCCATACTGTGACTTTCTGTACAAATTTGCAGTCGCACATCACCACTTTCAGCATGGACGACTCCTAGGGTATGTATTGAAAAGTGTTGCTACTCTCCTTTTTACGTTGGCCTAGGATGGGCAAATATTTGTCTATATCATTAGGCCTCGCAGCTGGTCACTATTCATGACTGGTTCAGGGCACATAGGGAAGACCCCGCTTATAGGCTGGAGATTAATCTTCTTCAGCCCCACGGTTTACTCTCTTTGTTATATGGTCTGAGGCCCTGCACTTTCTTCTGCTGATTACCCAGTTCCCTATCAGCTGTTGGTGCTCAGTTCTCTGTCACATGAAATGTCACGGTACACTCAAGGGGCTATCCCCCTTTGCCATGGGAAGTGGTTGGTTGAGACTGCAAGGCTGGCTGGATTTCAATTGTGGGACGTAGCAACATCTTCACATTGGGTGATGTCTCAAGATATGGCGACCAGACAACTTCAACCTTCACTCCTCCCAGTTGTACCAATATCTGCAACTGCAGTATGCCTTAAAATACCTCAAAGATAGGCTAATGACACTCCCAGAATTTACCCATTTGTATGTAAATTAGTAACAGATGCTCAGGGCAGGAGTGTATATCTAGGCTTTATAAATTATTGGTCATAAATACACCCTACCCTCTGTTGTGAATAATTCAGACTGAAAATGTTTCAATTCTGAAAATGTGCGACTGAATTAAAGAGGAATTGTCCTTAATAGTGTTTCAATGAGCTCTGTTCCCTTTTCCCCTCTGCCGTCTCTCAGTCTGTTAGACACTTAGGGGCATATTTGTAAGGAATTGGCATAGGGCAGCAAAGCAACTAATTTTGCTGAGCTACCCTACGCCAATTTGAAAGGACAGGAATGCACCCTATTTACAAAATACGTTGCATTCCTGCCCTTTCAGCCAGCGCACATTTTGCAGACGTGTGCCAATGCTGGCACCCTTGCACCATGCCAACACAGGCATCTTTCTGCACAAAAACAATCAACTGAGGCGTTTTCCTCATTAAATGTGTGCTGTAGACTGCAGCACACGTGGAAAGAGGAAAAAACGAGAAAAAATAATTTCTCCTCAGTACGCCTGCTCTAGCGAGGCTCAAATTTTTGGCGCTATCCCAGGTTTATGTGATGTTGTAAATCTTGGGCAGCATCAATGTTCCAAGGGTGTTGAGTGGGAACACCCACAGCAACACCCATGGAACTCCTCTTAGGCGAAGAGTAAGGCAAGTCAGCGAGTTGCGCTGCCTCGCCTTACTCCATAGCTACAAAGCCTTAAAAAGCCACACAGGGTGGCTTTACATGGACTTGTAGATATGGCTAAGCACTGTGCACCACTGGAATATCACAAAAATTGATGTTCTGGTGGTGGACATGTCTTGTAAATATGCCCCTCACTCTCTTTTTCTCCCTGCATTTTTCAGAAAGCTTCCATTTGCATACCTCAACATCTTTATTTTCCTCTTCACACCATTTTGTCGCCTTTTTGTCCCACATGTACTTCTCTTTATCTCCTCATTTCACCATCCCGCCACAGGCACAACCTACTAACTCCCCTTTTAGCACTGCATTTTATTTTCCTTTGGCACTGTCAGTATTTTATAAGCAAGGAAGTAGATCCCTGGAGAACACACTCATACCAATGTACTGTTAATTCTTATGCACTCCTTACATAACATCATAAATCACTTTCCACTGGCTCAAGCAAACTTCTTCCAAGCAAGAAATACAATACAAATTGAAATGCAATGCATACACTTATTGTCAGTTAAAATAAATTCTACTGTTCTTAAAATTTCGAAAAAATTCCGAAAATGTACATAGTTTTTAATACATAAAAACATTCCACATTTAATACATGGCAATATCCTTCAATAAAATTCCTAAACAATCATAGATACAAAACCTGTTGTGACCCTACTGAAACTGATACATGACGGATGTCATTCACGATACGACCTGTACCATAAGAAGATTTGTGACCTGGTACCGTAATCTGTCCTGAGGAAGGTGGTGAAGCTTTTAAAGCTTATAGACCACCAAAACGCGTCAACGCCCCTGCATTTCTTGAATCCCTAACCGCAAAGGACTCTTAGATAATAAGGAAAACTTTCCCCACTAAAAATTGCCAGATAGATTTTATTAAGCTTTGGGATCTAACACAGTTTAAAACAGGAAATATGGATTGCCTGTAGCTAGTAGGGTTACAACAGGTTTTCTATCTATGATTGTTTAGGAATTTTATTGAAGGATATTGCCGTGTATTAAATGTGGAATCTTTTTATGTATTAAAAAAACTATGTACATTTTCGGAATTTTTTCGAAATTTTAAGAACAGTAAGATTTATTTTAACTGACAATAAGTGTATGCATTGCATTTCAATTTGTATTGTATTTCTTACTTGGAAGACGTTTGCTTGAGCCAGTGGAAAGTGATATATGATGTTATGTAAGGAGTGCATAAGAATTAACAGTACATTGGTATGAGTGTGTTCTCTAGGGATCTACTTCCTTGCTTATTTGTTTAAAGAACCCGGTTCCCTGGAACTAGTTTGGGTCATCTCTCTTTTTGTTAAACTGTCAGTATTTTGCTGTGTACCTCTTGCAAACACTTTGCCAAAAAATCACAATTACATTTCGAACATATGAACATCACTCTGTACGCTCTGAAGAGAGGCCAAGAATTGTGAGTGCATGATGTATGAACTATTATATGACACACTAAAAAGCACTGTGAGAAATTCACACTAACTTTAGACTATCTCCAGGGCTCTCACTTGTGCTCTGTCATGAACGTGCACTTACAACCGGAACTTACCCAGGTGCGTAGAGGCGACTTGGGTCACATAAAAGAGTTATATGTTGCACACAAAAACCTACAGAAACACAACATATGTAAAAAAAGAAATACATGTACTGATGTGGAGGGTGTGGTGAGTAGGGGCCCAATCAGATCTTTGCCCTTGTCCCTGTGTGAATCACACACATGTTCTTTTTTTTTATAGTTCTCATTTAAAGATAAGTGAGAGGTTTATAGGCAAACCATAAATTTATTCTTGAATTCCCCCAAGTGAGGTAACGATACCATCTTAGTTGATCAGGGGATCCGACGAAACCGGCTGCCCTGATCCTATAGAAAAGGTATACGCACAATACCATATCTCTTCCCAGGTCTCACTTATAACATAATCATTGGACCTTATAGGTTTGTTTTACAGGATATTCTACAGACAAATTATTAACCCAATTATTCCAGACCCCCCCACATTCTAATTCTTTTTCTTAAAGAATTCGCAAAATCCAGTCTATGAATCCGTTTCACTGAGGAAACCCAATCTAGTAGCATTGGAGGTTGAGGGGAAATCCATTTTATGCAGATTTCCCTCCTTGCCAGCAAAATTAACAAAAATAACACAAAGGCTTGTAAATTGGAAAAATTATAGTGTAAGCTCTCCTCCGGAAAACCCCCAAAGATAACCAAAATCAGGCTTACCTTAATTTCTTGCCCCAACACCTTAGTGAGAGTCTTACCGACATTATACCAGAAACCCTGGATAGAAGAACACTGCCAGAACATATGTAGATCATCAGCATCATCCGAGTTACACTTCGGGCAGGCCTTCTGCCAAACTCCTCCCAATTTCAAAAGTTTCTTCGGGGTCCAATATGCCCCATGGAGTGTGATCATATGGTTTCTTTTAAGATGGGCAGATTTAACCACATACCATAAAGTGTGCATTGATACTTGCCATAGATATGTTACGGTGGTCAAAGGCAGGTCTTTTCTCAAGGGTTCTTCCATTTGCAGTACTGGTGGTTCCCCCTTAACCAAAAGCCAATACCATTTGGAGACCTCTTTACGTTGATGAGGAATCCCCGCAGAATTATTTCATGATCTTCATTTATTCCTCCCTCTTTATCTAGTTTGGCAGCCCAGCTTGATAACTGATAAAACTTAAATCTTGAGTCTTTGATGAGTAGAGTTGGAAAGTACTTCCGATGGAAGAAGTTTGTTCTCTTGTAGGAATTGGCCCCAATTCAGAATACCCTCTTCCAATAATGGAATTGACAAGCTATCTTTTAGACAAGTTGGCGTCCCTGGGGAATTCCAAATGGGGGCCCCTGAACTATTATATGGAAATTTTAGAATCTTCCTTATATAATACCAGACTTCGCAAGCGGATCTTAACACCATAAGTTAAACTTTTTAAAAAAATATTTGGGGTGTCAAAACTTGAACAAACAACCATCACCACCCTGAGGAGTATTTTTTGCCATTGCTTGAAAAATTGGGGAGAAATAAGAAGCATTAAACAAGAGAGGCCTTACATTCTTTACTTGGAAGGCATACCAATAAAATCGAAGTTCGGGACCAGCAATGCCTCCATCCAACTTTGCACACCGCAGCTTCCTCTATGTAATCCTAACCCCATTGTTAGACCAAAGAAAGCTGTTTATTAGACCTTGGAGGTCTTTCAAGGAAGAAAGATTCAAATGAAGAGGAATCGAATCAAAAATAAAAGTGATTTTGGCAAGATAGACATTTTGATCAAATTAGAGCGGCCTAGTATAGTCAATGGGAGAGCACCCAAAGATCTTAATAATGTGGTCATCTCTTATTTTTAGAATCGAGGTTTACTTGTGCTAACTCAGAGATCTTATGTGGGATTTGTTTACCTAAATATCGAATTTGATGTTTGGCTGTCACATTGCTAGGTGGCGTATTCCAAGTCATGACTACTGTTTTTTGGGCGTTAATTAGGTAACCAGAGACCCCCCCGAAATTTATCAAGATTTCCTCTTGACAAGGAAGAATAGCAGGGGAGTCCCTAGAAAGCACAATTAAGTTGTCTGCATATAAGGCGACTTTCTTTTCCCACCCTTCCCACTCAAAGGGAGCAAAAGTATGCTTTGCCTAACACTACAGGCTAAAGGCTAAAGGACTATATAAAGATCAAACAACAGGGGGTAAAGGGGGTACCCCTGTCTCGTCCCCCTCTCCAATCTAATTGCTTTCGAGAGATTACCATTAACTATGAGACGAGCTGTAGGGGTTTTATAGATGTTACTGATCACTCTGACAAAGTGGTCCTTTAGTCCAAACTCTCGAGTCATATATGTTACGAAAAGTCAATTTACCCTATCGAATGCCTTTGCGGCATTGAAAGCAAAGATCGTAAGAGGTGGTAAATTATTAGTGGAAGCAATATCAATCGCACCAATTAATTCATGAGTTAAGTCGTGAAGTTGACGGCCCTTAATGAACTCCTTCTGGTCAGGGTGAATCAAAAAACTCATTACTGGGTTCAACCTCCCTGGTAGAATTTGCACAAAGATTTTATAGTCGCAATTCAGCAGGGAGATAGGCCTATATGACTCACATTTTCTTGGGTCTTTATTTGGTTTTAGAATCAAAGTGACAGCACCCTCATCCCATGACTTAGGGTGTACACAGCTGTCTGAAAAGATCCCATCCAGTAAGGTGACAAGTACAGGGGTGATATCCTCTATCAGAGCTATAACAAATGTGTTAGGGATACCATCAGTACCCGCTGCCCGACCCCTTTTTAGCTTTTTCATTATAGATTTGAGTTCTATCAGATAGATATTCTGATTTTGCTGGCTGGTCTGATTTTCTGACAGAGATGGTAATGGCATATCCTAAATATATTTTTTCATTTGAGATTCTGAACCTACTAGGTCTTCTGTATATAAGTCCTGAAAAAAAACTTCAAAAGCTTGTTCTATTTTGGAATTATCTGAAGAGACCTCACCCGAATCAGACAAAATTACTTCTTTAATTAAATTCCTGGTCTGATTTATCCAAGACTTCCAGGCAAGGAGTTTCCTACATCCTTCACCACATTCGTAATTGGCTAAATGACTCGCTTCCCACTTTTTCCTAGTGATGTCATCATGTTGGTCTATTTGCAATTGTCTTTTAGCTAAAACCTCTCTACTCTCCTCGCTGACTGAGTTCTTATCTATGTGGGTTTTACTATCATTCCTTGCTCTGGAAATATCAACTTCAAAATTCTGAATCGTCCTTCTACCGTCCTTGAATTTCTTGGCTGCCAAGCTTATTAAACAACCTCTTATTAAGGCCTTGTAAACATCCCAGATTACACCCAATGCAGCTGAGTGTTTATTAGATTCAAAGAAAGACACGGTTTCTTCCTTCAACCGCAATATTATCAGGGGATCTAAAAGTAAAGTTCTATCAAAGGTCCAGCTTTTAGTTGATACACCTCTAGGCATTTGTATCTCTAAGGCTACAGCCGAATGGTCAGAGAGGTGCTCCGGGACATGGTTACAGAAACTGCACAATTCAGAAATCTTATATCTGCCAGGGAGACATCTATCCGAGAGAGGTGCTCATGTTTTTTGTTGTGGAACGTAAAGTCCATAGGGCCACCCGATCCAGGGCCGGCTTTAGGGCAGTGCGACTGGTGCGGCCGCACTGGGCGTTGACCTGTGGAGGGGGCACTGACCTTAGGTGGAGGGCGCTGTGTTTAGCAATAACTTATGATTAGAGAGATGAGGGGCACTTTACCCGGTGGTTGTGAGAGAATTCAAAGAGGCAGCCTTGGGGTGGGGGTGCCAAAAATTATTGTCGCACAGGGCGCCACCTGCTCTAACGCCGGCCTTGACCTGATCCCATGTACTTCTTCCTCCAAATATCTATCAGGCCTAAGTGTTTCATCAGATCTTTGTAGATACCACCCTGCCCCCCTTTGATCTGTCCAGGACAGGATTTAAAAGAATATTAAAATCGCCCCCCATAATAATGAGAAAGTTAGATTGAATCAAATGGCTATATATAGTGTTCAGAGGTCCTTCATCATTTATATTCGGGCCATAGTAGCCTACAAGGGTAGACCATTCATTTTGGATTTTAATACCACCAATGATCCATCTCCCCTTGGGATCAGCCTAAATATCACCTAACGTTGCTTTGGCCGAGTATTTAATAATCAGAGCCACCCCTTTAGCATAGCAAGTTTGAGGGGTATGGATAGAAAATTCCATTCATCTCAGCTTGACACAAATCAATACCCATTCATCGAGGATTAAGTGAGTTTCCTGGAGAATAACTATATCATACTGTGATTGACTTAGATATTGAAGAATTGTCCTTCGCCTATTCAGAACCCTAAGGCCATTGTCGTTCCATGTTAATATTTTAACAGAAGCGAGAGAAGAAATTAAAGTTATGCCTAAGCCACCATGCAAAAATTGTCATAGACAGCCAACAAAATAGTTGCTCATAAACCACTCTAAGTTTATTTACAATATCCTGAACATTATACCATTGAGGAATTTTTTTATTTTCTTTTTTTCCCTATTATGCTCCTCACACAGTGAAACTCAAAAATAACTTCCTCTAATTGTGCCCCTTCCTCCCCCAAGGGAACCCTCCCAAAAACGAATCTGGGCCTGATAATAATCACCTAGTGAAGCTTACCCTCCCCCCCTCCGGAAATACATGCTCAAGAAAGAGAAAAACTTTAAGTTATCCCTGAGCCTTAATTTGCTTTCTAAAGGGGCCCACCTCCTTAGGCTCTCTGAAATTAAACATTTTGTTCTTCCACATTACTTTCAGCAGAGCGGGGAACTTCAATTGCACTGTTGCACCTAATGATCTCAGGAATGAACTTCCCCAATTCCCATTGTCTGTCTTGAGTTATTCTAGAAAGATTAGATCTGATCCTAAACGTTTAGAATCACACACATGTTCGTAATTCACTCTATCATCCCAGACCTAGTTTCAAAGATGGGCGAGCCACTTAAGGTTTAGTTAGATGCCTGGCTCTGGCTTAGCTTGAGGTCTCCTTTGAACTTTCAGCTAAAAATGAGCTTAGGTGTTTATATGGCTTCTGCCTGCCACTAAAGTTCCAACCTTATGCCCAAGAATTAACAACAAAGCAGTGGCCTTTGATGTAAAACTGGCAAGGGAAAGAGATACCCATCTAGTAGCTGAATTGCACAATGTGAAACCAGAAAATATAAGCTTAATCCTGGCTTCCCGGCTTCAACAAACTGTGGGGCCCTAGGCAAATATTTTATTTCACTGAGCCTCCTTTTTCTTCATTATCACACATTCATATGAATGAATTGAGGAAGTGCACTGTAAAAAAAACCCTCTTGTGTTTGATTTTAATGACTATAATGTTGCTTCATCCATAAAAATCGGGAAACAACCTTGAAAACGCAGTCATTACATCGCACTACCTTTACATAGCAGTCATTACATCGCAACATCCTTTACATCGCATGTCATTATAATGCAGCCATTACATCGTATGTTACTACAACGCAGGCATTACATCGTAAGTCATTACAATGCATACCATTACAACGCATAGTACCCTTACACTATCCAACACTTACCCTACTGTTACACTCACTGGAGATAGAATAGTAGTTTTTACCCCTACACAATCCAACACTTACCCTACTGTTGCACTCACTAGAGTTAGAATAGTAATTTTGACCCCTATACTATCCAACACTTACCCATCTGTTGCACTTACTGGAGTTAGAATAGTAATTACTACCACTATACTATCCAACACTTACCTTAAATGCGATGTAATGGTATGCATTGTAATGGTATGAGATGTAAAGGTATAATGCGATGTAATGGAATGCGTTGTAAAGGTAGTTTCTGAAAATGCGATGTAATGGCATGCGATGTAAAAGAATGCGTTCTAAAGGATGTTGCAATGTAAAAACTGCATTGTAAAGGTATGCGTTGTAAATGTATGCTTTGTAACGTCATACATTCGGTTGGGTGGAGGCATCAATATTACAAATTTTATTTTCTAATCCTAACATTTTTAATAAACACCTTTCGCAATGCAGTGATGTCATCTGTAGCACTGAGGTAAAAAAAAACTTCCACATGTACAAGTATACACTTTTTTTATTTTTGAAGCAACTCATTCATATTTTAGCATGATGTTTGTTGTATGCTTTACATGACAAATGTTTTAATGGCTCAGCTAGTTCAGGGCTCTTAGAGCTGAGCCATACTCTTGGTTCAACACTTCCTGTTAACATATTGGCTCTCTCATCTCTACCCAATCTGCAGTATCAGTTAGTTGATGTCACTGTTGCTGCGTACGGTCAATCGGACTTCCATTGTTGGGTAAAGAATCGACTAAGAAAAATATTCAAGGGATGTCCTATCCCATACACAGCCCTGAAGCTATGCCCCTGCTGAACCTAAGAAGAATACTTGAGATGAAGCAGGCCCTGCTGCAAGAAAGAGGATTCCTGACTTCAGCCTGATCCCCAGAGACTGGTACTGCTCCCCAAGGGTCAGGCAGCTGACCTGTTTGCCTCCTCCATGAACAGAAAAAGCAGAATGACTACTGGCTCCAGCTAGACACAGCTGACCACAGAGAAATGTACCCTGAAGGAGTCCTGTTTGGTGCCATATCTGGTGCCAGAAGCTTGTTGTTAAATCCAATGCTGTAAATGTTATTAAATATTTTTATTGGTAGCAGCACAGTACAAACAGGACTGCATTCAAACAAAAGTACTCTAGAAAATGTCTTTCATAGGGATTCTAGAATATCTCACTGTAGACAGCAGAACCATAACAGAACTCGAAAGTAAAGACTAATACACACAAGGCCTAGGTTTATGTAACACATCTCCCCCTTAAACAACAAACATAGAACTAAAGAAACTAATGCTTAGTCATTACTCCTTGCTGGCAGACTACTGGTTCTGCAACTCTTTTTTTACCCTTGATGCTACAGACTCATCCTCAAAGGAATGTCGCATAGCTGTAGCATCAGATTACAAAACACAATTGGTTCCCAAGCTTTTCTGGTCATTCCTTCCAACAGGAACACTTCCACTCCAGTCTCTCTGACTTAAACCTGACTTTCCTATTCTAATCACATTATGACTTTCTCTCTCACATTCCCTTACACTTATGCTCTTGACCGCCCTTCTCACATTCCACACTCTGTCATCTTGAGTGACCAGACTGTTCTGGTTCACCTTCACAACTGTCATTACATGACGAAACTTGGAACCTTCATTTACAGTGAATCCTGGGTTGAGTAGTCTTATCCAATCTACCACTACAAAAGCGGGATCTCTTGCTTTCCATTTTTCATTGTTTCTTGTTTTCATCTTTTCCTGTTTCTCCTTCACCCTTTCACCAGCTTTACCAAGATCCACGCTTTTCGCTTTTATAATCTTTCTTATCCACCTGGGACACAACTTTGAGATAGGATCTCTTCCTTTCAACAAACGGAAAGGATTCACTTCAGTAACCGAATGAGTACTGCGAAACATCCATAGTCTCTCTCTCTTAGATTATCCTTCCACCCACTCCCAGAATACATGCTATTTCAATAACATCCTTAAGAACATGGTTGAAGCCCTCAACCTAACCATTTTCCTGTGGTTCGTATAATGCTGTGGGTAAATGCTTGATGTCACACTTAATCAAAAACTCCTCCATCTCATGTGACTTAACCCCGTTATCAGTTACCAGCACCTCCAAGCACCCTTCCCAAGCAAATACTTCTCTAAAGAGGTTGATTACCACCAGAGAAGAGGCATGTGCAACAAACTTGACTTCTAGCCACCTTGAATGATAGGCAATTACGATCAAAGCATATCTAGCTTCCTCTGGCAAACTGTTATATGGACTAGAGATATCAAAAGCCACTTTCTCCCAAGGTAAATTTGTCCATGATAGAGGTTTGAGGGGAGCAGGGAAAACGTTGAGCTTTTTAACATTGTTTACACACACAATACACTATCTCAACTACCCGTATACTATTACATCAATGCCAGGCCACCAAATTAGCTCTGATGAGCCTCTTAATGGAAGACATCTCTTGGTGCCCTTCATGCGTAATTTAAAAAATCTTCTCTTGCATGGCGCATGGAGGAACACACTTCCCTCCTGTGAAAATTAGATCTCCCTCAATTTCCAACTCCTCATACACCTTGAACAAGTCTTACTTCAGAAGACACACATTTCTCTTTGTGCCACCCTTCCATCAAATACTTATTGACCAGTTCCCACATCTCATCCTCATCTGTCTCTCTTTACCATAATGCCTCTGAAAAAACTGTGAATTCTGCACTCAAAAAATCTATAACTGGCTTAACCATCTCAATTTCATTGTGCTCCTTGACATTTCTGTCATCAGGGCATGGCAATCTAGACAGACAATCTGCCATTTAATTATATTTGCCTGATATGTACTCAACACTAAAGTTGAATTCTTGTAACCTAGATGTGATTCTAGCTAAACTCGCAGTGGCACTCCAACCACTACCTGGTGTCAAAATCCTCACCAACAGCTTATGGTCAGTCCTCAGAGTCAACCTGCTTACCCACACACAGTTGCGGAAATTTTCAGTGGCCCACACACATGTCAACAGTTCCTTTTTAATTACTGCGTACCTTCTTTCTGTTTCACTGAGTGTACTTGACGCAAAGGCCACATACCATTCATCTTTCTCACTCTTTTGACCCAATACTCCTCCAATACCATACAAGCTGGCATCTACAGTTACAATGCAAACTTTGTTAAGACAAAATGATTTAAAAGTAGGTGCATGTGCAATCTCCTCTTTGATTTGTTGAAATGTTGCATGTTGATTTTCAGCCCAAATGAATTCAGTTTTGCTTCTCATTAGTTCCCTGAGAGGTTCCATTTTGGTAGCAAAACCTTGTATAAACTTGCTGTAATATTCACACAGCCCAGCAGATGATTCCTTTGGAACCACACCATTCCCAGACAATGTGTGCCCTAGATACTCCACTAAGTCACAGAAACATTTACAATTTTCCCCTTTAAGTGCTAGAGCATCACACTCTAAGCATCAGCACACTTTAACAACATCTTCCATGTGTTCCTTTTCATTTCTGGAGAAAATAAGAATGTCATCCTAGAAGCATTTTAAGAATTTGTCCAAGTTGTTGAAAATGTGAAACATTGCCCTCTGGAATATGGATGCCGCAGAAGCTAAGCCAAAGGGCATCCTTATGAACCAGAATAAACCTTGGGGAGTAAGGAACGCACTATGCTGAATAAAGATCCAATGTAGAGAATACTCTGGCTGCTTCCAGCATATACACCACTTCACTGATGTTTGACAGTCAATGCCAATCCACCACCAAGCTTGCATTTAGCACTCTCAAATCCACACATAACCTCAGACTTTTGTCTGTCTTACTAGTCAGAACAATGGAAAATACTCCTACTTCTTCAATTATTCCATCTCTGATCAGACCCTCCAATATTTCTTCCAACTCTTCTCTCACATTCACTAGCACACCTCAAGCTTTTATTTCAAAGGGATGGCATTCTCCGTCACCTTGTATTTGTGACCAAATACTTCCAATTTCCCCAAACCCCCTGCAAATACTTTCTAGAACTTTTGAATCACTCCATCTTTATCCATCAAAACAGGTTCCCTACTTCTTGAGAATGATTCCTAGCTTCCATTGATCTTTCCAACGCAACAAGTTGACATCCCAAGCAGCCACACATAGCTTTATCTGTGCTACCCTGCCTTTGAATTCAATTTCCACTTCCTTGTACCCCTCAATGTCTATTCCAGAATCATCAAAACTTTCTGCAATGATTTCTGACTCCTTCAGTGTGTCCAAACACACTCTGTCTCCCAAAAGTTGCACACAATAATCTTTCGTAATATAGTCCATGACGAACCAGAATCGTCCATTAATTACGGTTCTATATTCAATATGTGAACACCACATTTGGGTGGCTGCATTGCTATCACTATGCTCATGCTGCCTTCACTTTCCCATTGGTAAATAAATTCATCGCCCACACATGACACCTTTCCCTTGACCGTAGTATTACTACCTTTCTTTCAATCGTTACACATGCGTGCAAAGTGTCCAATAAGCCCACATTTACTGCACTCCTTACCCACGGCAGGGCATTGCGATGATGATTCATCGTGGTTAGTGCTCCCACACCACCATTCACATTGCATACTCTTGTTCTTCTTGCTCAAAGACCTCATCCATCTCTCTGACTGTTCTAAGGTTTTAGCAGTATTAATAACATCCTGTTAATAATGGATCACCCATTACTCACAATTGCTTTGAGCTTTTAACATGCATAATAATTTGGGGCCAGATGTAGGAAGCCAAATTGAGATCGCAAACGATGAAATTTGCAGAATTTCAGCGATCGCAATTTGGCTGTGTGCAATGTAGGTATGCAAATACCCACTCGCAACATAAGGAATCGCAAAAATTGAGATTCCTTATTTTTGCACAAGCATTTAGAGAATTGCAATTTGCGATTTCCTAAATGCTATGCTAGTAGGCATCGCAAATTGCGATATTGCCTTAAGGAATCGCAAATTACCACCAACTTCAAGTTGGTGGTATTTTGCGATGTCCTTGAAAAAAGCACTTTTATGCTTTTTTCAAAGTGCCATGTGGTGCACATACATGCCCTTGGGGCATGTATGTGCGCCACATGTGCACACATGCACATTTCATGGGTGCAACAGGGTGTCTTTTCAGAACCCTTGCACCCTTGAAATTGCGCACGCAATATGCGAGTACCTCTTGGTTACTCACTGATTGCGTGCACAAATCCCGAATGAATGGGAAGGTATTCCATGATTGCGAATCTCATTTTGCGATTCGCAATTAAGGAATATTAAGGAATCGCAATTATTTTTGCGATTCCTACATACATTCTATTTTGCGAGTCCTTAATAGCGATTCGGTAAAAATCACTATTAGGGACTTTACCTACATCTGGCCCCTGGTCTCTAATAATTTCGTCAGTAATAGGTTCAAAATTACAGTTCATGGATAGGGCTCTTAGTCCTGTGAGGAACTCATGAAAGGTTTCACTTTCTTCTTGTGTACGAGTGAGCGTGAGCATGGCATTAGTATAGTCATGGAAACAGCTCTTCCTTACTAGTAAATACAACAAAGGCGCATATTGGTTGCTATGGTTCCACCTTTGCGCCTGTTGTGCTAAGGCGTCTCAAGAGGAACTTGTGCGCCGTACTTCGTGCAGACCTTTCCTTGAACATTGAGCTTTAACAGAAATATTGGAAAAACTTCAAAAAATGGCAGAAAAACAATGCAGGTCGGAAATCCCCGGTAGCGGTGCTGTAATTAACCTTCTGGGATGATTTTTAAGATGAGCTTGTTGGTTTCTGGAAATTGTGAAAAATCTTTCTTGGGTTCAACGAAGACGTTATCACTCCTGTGCTGTATGAAATGTAGCTGATAGGTTTTCATAACTCGTCACCATTTGTTAAATCCAACGGAGTGTATTTTATAAAATCTTCTTTATTAGTAGCAGCACAGTACAAACAGGACTGCAAGCAAACAAGTCCTCTGGAAACTGCCTTCCAAAGGGATTCTTGAATAATAACAGTACTTGAAAGTAAATCAATCAATCAATCAGGTGAATTGTAAGCGCACTACTCACCCGTGAGGGTCTTAAGGGGCTTAGGGAAGGGGGTTAAGCAGCTCCGTTCAAACCACTAATAAACACAAGGCCTAAATATTTGGAACACCTGTGTTGTGCCTGTCCCAGCAACTGGAGAAAACTGGGACTTTCATCGACCCCCAGATAGCTGGAACATAATGCTGAGGGAAGCTCAATGAGGACACACCCTGAGTGGGCAAGAAAACCAGGTTCATGCCACTCAGAGCTTTTTGCTGTGTTGAGAAGGTACTCAGCGGGACCTCGCAGTGAAGGTATCCAGCCTTGTGGATGCCTGCCCTGGTACACTTTTCAACCTTTTCTCCTGGAGGACTTCCAGAATCAAAAAAGTGACTAAGTCCAAAGGTAAAGGTAAAGCTGTGGATAATAATCTATTACAGCAATTAAGCATCATTGGTGTCCATTATATCTAGCTTTGATCAACTCAGAGCTTTTGGCACCAAAACTAACAGCTTCAGCTAGAACTTGACTATGAGGTTTCCAAATTCAAGCGATCCTCACTGACCTCAACTTTAGACTTTGTCATGCTGAAGGATTTTGAAATTCATTTTAGAACCTCCTACTTTGATTGGGTGGCTTGCTTTGTGTATATAACCTCCGCTCCATCATGGCCAGCCTGAAATCATACCTCAGTCTCGGTAATCTGAAAACTATTACTATTAATTGCCTCTTTATGTTTTCAAGGCACTTTGGGCCTCATGTAGGTAGCCAAATACCGGTCGGTAACGGCCGAAATTCGGTAAATATCCAGTTACCGACCGGTATTGAGGCACTTGAGATGTAGGTGGCTGATTTCTGGATTCGGTATTTACCGAATCGGAATTTTAAGAAATCGGTAAAATACCGATTTGGTAAATACCGAATCCAGAAATGCTATGTGAGTGAGTGCATTATTGCTGTCTGGATTCGTTATTTACCACCAACTGCAAGTTGATGGTAAATAACGAATACCTTTCAAAAAGCATTTTTGTGCTATTTGAAAAGTGCCATGTGGCAGACATACATGCCCTTAGGCATGTATGTGCGCCACATGTGCACACATGCACGAATCAGGGGTGCAACAGGGTGTCAATGTGACACCCTGCCACCCATGATAATGCCTCCCCTATTACCGATTCGGTATTTACCGAATCGGTAATAGTAACTGGCTTCCCATTCATTCCTATGGGCCTCCAGGCCCATAGGAATGAATGGGAAGGGATGCATTATTACCGATTCGGTAAATACCGATTCATAAATACCGATATTTACCGAATCGGTAATAATTACCGAATATTTACCTTCATACTATTTACCGATTCATAAATACCGAATCGGTAAAATTCGGTATTTATGAATCGGTAAATGGTATGTTACCTACATATGGCCCTTTGTGTCTAAAAACTTTAAATATTTAAATCTCTGTTTTGCCTTATCTGACTTTGAGGAGTTTTGTGTATTGTTGCTAATTAAACCTTTCTCTATTCCTCTAAGCGGTTTTTGGAAGTTTATTGTTTTGTGATCTTTACTTTAATATTATACAGTTGGCTCTACTTGAAATTAACCCACATTTCTCATGGACATTGCCTGCTACTTGTGCCATAGTTACTAAGGGTTGATTAGAGTTTCTCTGAGACTTGCACTGAGGCCTAACCAGGAAGTGTATTTTAAGTTAGCAAATGTCCTCTTTTTCCAAATAAATAACAAACTTTCTGGTACTTTCAATCTTGATTCCTCTCTTTGCAAAAGTCTGTTGATATTAGTGTTCAAATGCTACCACTGAGTAACTAGGTGCCAGAAACAACAGTTTGTTTTCAAGTTTGAGTCCAGTCACTGTGGAAAGCCCTGCACTGAGCTCATTATGGAAGGATACCACAAAATCAGCAATTTCTAAAAATGGCTACTTCCCTTCCAGTTTGACTGTACTTGTGGAAATCCCCCACCGTTCTTACAGTGTAAACTGTAGCACAGAGTAACCACATGCTACTACAGAGAAACTTATTACAGAAATATGACTTTTGCACTCAAGTTCGACACAGTGTGGAAGCCCCACCTGTATCAATTGTTCAAATACAATCATAGTGAAACTTCTTTTATGAAACAATTGTATTGATTCAAGATTATGTACATACACAAAAGCCAACATTTCCTATTGTGTAAATTAACACAAAGAGCAACTGCTTCCTTCGAACATCTCTTTCCTTTGTCTTGATCCATCATGTTATTCCCAGGGTCATCTTCAATAACCCAAGAAGGCAGGAAAAAAATGTAGATTAGAGCAATTATATTATCAGGTAGGTGCTACAAGAATATACTGTATCAATTTCCTTCTGTACACAGGCTCATTGTATTTCGTGCTATCTGGTCTGTGACTTATACCACAGGTTTTATGCCTGTAAGAAACCTCCCTAATCCTGTTTGCCCTGGAGTCTGTCACTGATTACAAGGTGGATACATTTCTAGATCAGTGCAGACAAGGGTTCTTTACCATCCATACTCATACACAAACTCTGGCATTGGCTCTTACTTTCAAACTTGCAATATGTGACGCATGGAGCTGTGTTAAAAGTCACTTGTATTTTCAGTATGCACCCAACTCTACAGCATTTTATCACTGCACGATATCAGTAAAGTATTCATATGTCAAAAAGGCTGGTGCACATCTTTAAGGTGCACTGTTAGGCTTGTAGATGAGCATTCGCTACTGGATGTTGTAGGATAGTTGGGCCACTAAAGTTTCACTGTTTCTCCCGAAGCCTCCCAACCAACCTCCTTCCCCTCTGCAGCTTGATCTAGTCAATTCTCAGTCACAATGAGCACCTTCACATAAACAAAGAGACGTCAGCCACCAATCACAATGTGTATATATTGTAAAAGTCTATTCAGCGGCCTCTCCTTCCTAGAGAATGTGAAAAGAGTGACTGCACCCTTTACCCCTTCCCCCCATGAATGTCCCGCCAGGGACAGATACATATCCCTCTCCTGGCCATCAACTTTATTGTTACCTAATCCCATAGTATGGTTCTTTTGTTGAAACTTCCATTGTACTGTGGCTGAAATGCTTCTTCCTTTAGAGAATCTCGTCTCAGGTTTGAGTTTCTATCCCTGTCATGCCAATCAATTCTCCTCTTGTTGGGCAATATCTGTGAAAGTTTCTGGACTATACTGTAACTCTCAGACACAAGGAGTACAGTCAATCATTATATTTTCCTTCCTGACCCTCATCTTCTTTTTCTTTTTTAGCGGCCTACTGTAGCATTGTTAGTCCACAGGTATGTATCCTACCCCACATCACTATCCCTCAGTCTGTTTGCAGGGTTAGTCTGCACCAGCTAAACATTTCAATGTCTACCCTAACTTGATGTCACTTCCAAGTGACCATTGTCTCCAATCAAAAATTAGCCTGCTCTCAGGACGGTTGTAATGCTGGAAAAAGTCATCAGTTAAGGCCGCCATGTCCACTAAAGCACCTGTGTCTGCTTTTCCTTGTATCTTTTCCAATACTTCTCTGGCACAGACTATGAGAGTATTAGTCGCTTTCTTTTATTTTCCACTGTGCTACTACACTTACTTTGCCAAATATCTTCCTCTAGAAAACGTTCAATGAGCCTTCATCTTTATTGTAGTTTTTTGCAGGAATTATGTTAGCAATCGTGTTAGAACTTAAGATGGATACCATTATTCAACCATGTATCAGCCCTGTATGTGTGATGGATTATTTTATTAACCAATCCATAGTCTTCTGAGACATCCTCATTCTGTTCATCAAACATTTTATTAGTAGATTGTTTTATAGATGTTTTACAAGCAAATAAATTTTACTTTATTTGTAAGTGCTTAGTAATGCTCTATTGAATGAATATTTGAATATTGAGCGGAGAGCACTGTTTAGTTTATGTGAGTGATCACTGTTTTTGGATTAACTTGATTGCTCAAAGTCAAAAATTGGGTTATTGATTAGGAAAGGGTGTTCCTCTAAGAATTTAATAAAAAGAACCTGATTAGGCTAAAGCACAGTTCTTAGGCAATCTCTGATGAGCCCCAGGTAGTTGCGGCACAGACAACAGGCAGTTCGCAAAAGAAATGTGAATTAAGTTCAAGCAGTTCCAACAATGTTGAAAGTCTAGAAACAACACAAGATTACCAAAGAAACTGAAACTAAGAGAAACAATACTGAACAACAAAACACCAAAATTATCATAATTATATGAGTGGAACTATAGATATGAATTTTTCCAGTTTCAACCCAAACAGCTCCTAGAAAAAGTAAAGTGTCAATGTAAAGTATTGTTGGTCATGGAAATACACACTGCAGTCCACATATGACATTTAATTTGAACACAACTGGTGCAATTTCCCAACCAACTTAAAATAGCCTTAGGTTGTGAGGGTCAGACTGCATCTCTGTTATGGTTATCTTTTACTACCCAAGAGGGTGGTCCCATTTTCACTGCTTGCATCAGGGCCTCTGACTATATAACCACACAACCAAGTGATGCTGGAGAGGTGTGTAGGGACAAGGAAGGAGAGTGTGTCACAGCCTGAGCAGAGGTACAAGAACATGAGACCACTGAATACCTCTCCAGAAGAGGAAACTCCAGAACAGTGAGAGTACTTGAGATCAAATTTTATGAGCATTAAATGAGACGGAAAAGATTCTCTTTTAAATGAAACTAGCTTAACATGCACTAAATGTACTTTCCCACTAAAAACACAGCAATTTTTAATTTAAAATATGGAAACTGATTACTTTTGAAACATTTGAGGAAGGACCAGTGGCCTACTCAGAGAGCCACGGTTACCTTCGGAATATGGCATACTTTGTGTACGACCAGACAGAGTGGAATTTCAGTTCAATTTTATTCCTTAGGATTCTATAGTGACTAAGGGAAAACCGTAGATCATATCTTTGTAAGAAGAAGATCTAGAACTTCAACAGAGGACCAGCTCCTGACAGTTAGTAATGCTCATATGTCCAGTTTACTGAGCTTCAAATTTTATTAACAGCTGTGGACCATCTTGCTACCCAGTGACAGCTGGGTGCCAAGCTTTATCACAAATTCAAGAATCACCTGATCCACCTTTGTCAGGTCTATATGAAGAATAGTTTGATGGCAACTCGAGAGAATCAAAATATTTTGGGACTCTTGTTTGATTCATTATATTTTCAAACTTCATATTTATGCTATTCATAATGTACAAGGTGGTTTCTTATCAGCAATTTAACTGGAAGTGCATTGTTATGGGCCTCTCCATGGTTGATTGGTGATTACTCTGTTTTTCTTGTGGCCTAGAAAAAATATTTATTTTTATTTTTATTTAGTGCATTTTTATAAAGCGCGGACATTACCCAAAGGTGTCAGAGCGCTGTACAATAGAGCTAGTTACGTTACAAGAGAAAAGTGGTACAGAATATAACATTACACAGACTAAAAATGAAGGGTACACAAACGCAAAGTCCAACACAGCACACAGGGATGAGGAATGTACAGGAAAAAATACAAATTTACAACGAAGAGCGAACTTCCAAGAGGGGCCATATTTGATAGGCAAGTGCAAATGTATATACCACAAATACAATGATTACGTTTTCAATAAGGAGTTCAAGATTAAATACCTTATTTAGACTTTGGCAGACATGATACACCGTCACAAGCATGGCGGAAGTGATGTCCGGTATATTATCTCTACAGATAGCCTATGACACTTGTATTATGACGGTTGGAAAATTCTTTATGAGGATTTCATCGACCATACTCAAAATAGGGCCCTTAATTCCTAACGTCACATGATCTAAAGCTATCACCCAAGAAACAGGCTGGCCAGATCAGGTAGTTTTGACCCTTTTTAGGATGGGTTTGAGGAAGGTCTGAATGATGACATGGCTCACATAGCAAGCCCTGCTTCTTTCTTTGCTCTGATCACTTAAGTTTTACAAAGTGACATTCAGATTTTAAAAAGAAAATCTGAGAACGTTTAAACTTTTAAACCTAATCCTTCTCGAATTAAGGACTCAGGTACTGCAGAGGAACCAATGCAATAAGGCATTGCACCCTCTTTCAGAATAACGAAATGGAAGAAGGATGGGGTTAATATGCATTGTAGAGATAATGGACATATGATCCCATCTTGTCCCATTCATCCTAACAAGAATTTCAGAAACATGATTATTTGTACTTAAGGCAGAGTGAGGTCACAAGTGTATCTGTTGAACTTTTGCATTCTGCCCTCTCATCATGACGAATGGGGAAACACCTGTAGATTCATTCATAGTAACTCTATAGGACCAGACAGTTTTCCCAAGTTGGGTCATCCAATCTTCATTACATGCAATGGCTAATTGGATTGCTACATTTATGACATGGTTCAATCTCTACCATGCCATTACTGCTTGGATTAAAAAGTGAGGTAGTTGTGTGTTTAATCCCTATTCTTTCAAAATATGACTTCCCTTTAAGAGAAGTTAACTGGATGCTGTTGTCGCTTAAAATGTTGGTGGGAGTTCGCTCTGACACAAACACTTGGGGGCTTATTTACAAGCCCCTTGCGCTAACGGTACGTCACTTTTTCCCATATTAAAAGTGATGCACCGGAGGTGCAAGGGGCTTGTAAATAAGCCCCTTGATCTAAAAATTCTAAAACAGAGTCAGTATCCGGGTGGTCAACAACCTTAACTACAGGCCATCTTGTAAACAGATCAATGAGTATCAAAAGAGACTTTTGTGGCATATCGTTAGGCCCCATGACGTCCACTGCTACAGATTCCCATGGGTTCTGAGGACTGAGACACATTGGAGGTCTGGCAATAACCAAGGATTTATCAGCCCTAATACAATTGGTACATTCCCTCACAAATTTCTCAACTTCACAGTCAATACCAGGCCACCAAAATAATTTATTTACTATTGCTTTTATTCTTGCTATGCCAGAATGACCCTCATGAGCCAAATTAATAACACCTTTACGCAAGGAAAATGGGGGAATCACTTTTTCACCTTTTAAAAGTGTACCATTGTCTTCAGTAAGTTCAGATTTCACCTCCCAAAATGGTAGAATGGATTCCGTAATATTACTCTTGTTTGGCCATTTACTATTAATATACCTCAATACTTCTTGTAAACAGCTATCATTTCTGCATTCTGAATTCCACTCATTCACTTTGTGCTGGTGCTCCACAGTCAGGCACTAATGCCACCGAACCCTATTCCAAATTTCATCCTTGCATTTTTCCATCCGAATAGGCATTCTGAAATGAAAGTCAGCCATAACATTATTTTTGCCAGGAACGTACAAAATGTTGTAGTTGTAATATTGCATTTGCATGGATAATACAGCGATCCAAGCTGAGGATTCAATAGTATCTTCTGTAGTTAATAGTTTCACTAGCAGTTTATGATTTGACCTAATGGTACAAGGTTTTCCCCAAACAAATGCTCTAAAATGTTTCAACAGTACAATGTAAAATTGGTCCCAGTAGAACAAAAACACACTGTAAGGAACTTAGTGAGCATAATTAAACCAATTCATTGTAAATATTAAGTCCAATGTTGTTTAATCACATTGAACATTACATTTGCTTATGAGTCAGTGAATAAATCAAGGAAAACACCAAAAACAAGTGCCCCACAAGGGGAGAAAAGAGGGCTAAGGGGAGAGGGGTATTGTGCATTAAGTGAGGGTTGAAGAAGTGTACAGAAAAGGTAGTGACATTATACTCATCACACAATTATTTACATTGAAGAACGGCTTATCCTTAAGCCACACAATTAAAAAGATGAAAAAATTGCATAGCCATCATTGAAATATCACTGTGTTAAATCGCTGTTGATCAAACTGGCATGTGACAGTTATATAGTCGACGTTTCGACCCCCGAAGTTGGTTGCTTAATGCCTTACGGTGAGGTCTTCCTCAGGACTGTGAAGAAGGGGAGAGGGGGGCACCTGGGGAATTAACATAAAAGGTCTTAATACATTAGTATCAAAACAAGATAAACACATATAGGTGAAAAGGGATGAAGCCCAATTATTTACCATGAACCACCCCTGAATGTAGGTGGTATTATAGTGGTTGGGCCCGTAGGCTCCAAAGGCAGAGAACGGGAATCAGGCACCTGAAAAATAAGGTGCGGGCCATCAGATTAGTATCCCAAGAACTAGAATAAAGAGTAACATCAATAGAACTACCTAGTGGAATAGATCAGACTTACTTGTAGTAAATTGAAAAGGAATCTGTCCCTTTCGACCGGTCATTAGACAAAAAATAATTAAATTAGCTTGGATCGTGAAGTTCCATAAGGTCGTTGTGGGCGAATCTGAAGAAAATAGGACCCTAAATCAACCACCACTGCGGTTGTAGAAAACTCATAAAATGTCCGTGTCACAGAACAAACAAAGATGATTACCTCTGTAATGGGTCATGACACTCGAGAGCCCCACCAGGTGCTTTAATCTGGGGGGAGATGAAATACAAAAAACAACTCTTATCCCCGTGTAAGAAGTCACCCGAAACAACTCATCATCTGTTAAAAGGGGTTCTGCACTTAAAAAAACAGCGCGTGATTAAGGCTCACCTCTAGTCTTTGAACTGCCTCAGTCTCGCTTGAAGGGAACGGGAACACTGACTCGTCTGCTGTTTATAAAGAAGGGGCACGTCTCACTCAAGCATAAGTGAGCCGCG
Source organism: Triturus cristatus (assembly GCF_964204655.1). NCBI lineage: Eukaryota > Metazoa > Chordata > Amphibia > Caudata > Salamandridae > Triturus > Triturus cristatus. The sequence goes on along the minus strand of NC_140590.1, from coordinate 388,448,664 downwards.
TCATGACAGATGCTTGTCAATTAGACAAGTCATCGCGGCTCTGTCATGGAAGAAAGACTGCATGGGACAGATTCAAAAGGATTATTGCACTGGTAGTGAAAACAGTATAACTATTATTCCTGAAGGATCCGATATCAGCCACCAAGGTGAAAATTTTGAGAGGCCCAACGTGCAACATCAAAACCCAAATAAGAATAAAATTAAAATAATTAGAGGTACGCCCACTCCCGCATGAGGGATCGCACACGTAGCCAAGTTTTATCTATACATTATCAGGAAGGATTACATAGAGACATGATCAAGTGCAGAGTTGCCAAACGCAGTGACATGTTCTATATACATAGCAGGCATCAAATGTACACCTACTGATTCCATGTGCAAATGGAGACCAACATTTTGCTTGGCATTATAATATTACAAGTGTTTGTGCAAAGAACAATCTAGTAAATGAGGTGGAGCTTGCCTGGCCTGAAGATGGGTGCTCCGTGATTGAGCTCTGCCGGCCACTGACACTATCCGGCAAGATTTAGCAGCGACCTCAATCGAGTTTCATGACCGCTGTGCCGGGCGAGTGCTGCCCACTGTTTGGCCCACAGAATGCTGTCTTTAGAACGCTTTGCTTTTATTATTGCTTGTTTCTGGAAGACATTTCGTGCAACCATCTATGCTACACCTAGTCAAAAAAATCCCTCAACAGATGCCCTACAGAAGGTGCTTAACTACCAATTCTAAGGGTAAAAGCATTGGTCTAATGCCTACTGTGCTGCAACACATTCCTCCCACAGACACATATAAATAAATGACTGCCACAAAGGTGCTCGTGAAGAGGTGGATGTTGTGTGAGTTTCGAAACTTGACTGTGGTCGCTTATAACCGGGGCTGTAGATGGCTTCTCAGTCCAGCCCCATTCTGAGATACCTCTCAGTCTATGTGGAGTCAGCGACAGGCATCTCTTGTTGTGAGTCAAGAGAAGAATTCCCCTATTTGGCACGTCATCAGGTGAACTCACAGATTCTTACTCACAATAAAACATTCAATCACCAGAACAGACACCAATGTCTTAACCAAATGTGGACTCGTAATTAAAAATTTCTATATTTTATTAGAAACAATGACATAATAAAACATTTTTTATAGTGATCACAAGACAGTAAAATCTGCGCCCAATGTTGTAATTGTTGGACAGTTAACAAATAAAAAAAAATTTACAGTAAAAAAACATACAGTAAAAATATACTAGACCAATTTCATCCTAAAAACCATTTGTAAACACTGGGAGAACACAAGTAAGAAAGATGTTTTCTAATCAAAAAACAAAGGAAGACAAATGATCTAGATCAACTATTCTCATGTCAATGGATACTTAATGTTTGCATTTTCCGGAGAACAGATGTCATTCCGATCTATAGTCTCCCTTTTTTAGATTGCGTCGACGCGTTTCGGTGGAGAACTAAAGATAGAAGACCACCTTCTTCAGGATAGTTAATTGTGGTCTCCCACAGTATAGAGAATCTTCTATTCTTAGCAAGTACATCCAAGCGGTAGGTACTCTTGGATTCCTTCCCTTATATCTCTTTAACGGGAGTACGATAGATTCATAGGGTACATAGGGGAACACACCTCTTAATCTGCCATCCTATGTATCCATATTAAAATGCGCTCGTAAATGAGGATAGTGGGACCGGTTTAAATAAAAACAGGGAACAAATCTTAAAACCTTGACCTGGTCCCCAGGGAAGCGCACTTCCATGGGGACCAGGTCAAGGTTTTAAGATTTCCACGTTCTGCAACGGGAAATCTTTGGAATCTCGAGAATACTTGCGCAATCGAGATCCAACCAAATACATCGGTTAATGTAGTATGGATATGCTCTCAAAAGAATAGAGTATTCCCTTACCCTTGTGACGTTTTATAGACGGGAATGTTCCCTGTTTTTATTTAAACCGGTCCCACTATCCTCATTTACGAGCGCATTTTAATACGGATACATAGGATGGCAGATTAAGAGGTGTGTTCCCTTATGTACCCTATGAATCTATCGTACTCCCGTTAAAGAGATATAAGGGAAGGAATCCACGAGTACCTACTGCTTGGATGTACTTGCTAAGAATAGAAGATTCTCTATACTGTGGGAGACCATAATTAACTGTCCTGAAGAAGGTGGTCTTCTATCTTTAGTTCTCCACCGAAACGCGTCGACGCAATCTAAAAAAGGGAGACTATAGATCGGAATGACATCTGTTCTCCGGAAAATGAAAACATTAAGTATCCATTGCAATGAGAATAGTTGATCTAGATCATTTGTCTTCCTTTGTTTTTTGATTAGAAAACATCTTTCTTACTTGTGTTCTCCCAGTGTTTACAAATGGTTTTTAGGATGAAATTGGTCTAGTATAATTTTACTGTATGTTTTTTCACTGTAAAAATTTTTTTATTTGTTAACTGTCCAACAATTACAACATTGGGCGCAGATTTTACTGTCTTGTGATCACTATAAAAAATGTTTTATTATGTCATTGTTTCTAATAAAATATAGAAATTTTTAATTACGAGTCCACATTTGGTTAAGACATTGGTGTCTGTTCTGGTGATTGAATGTTTTATTGTGAGTAAGAATCTGTGAGTTCACCTGATGACGTGCCAAATAGGGGAATTCTTCTCTTGACTTTTGTCTATTGGTGCTCTACCCCTATTTGCGGCAGAGAGCCCCTCTCTTTTACGTTGGTATATCTCTTGTTGTGAGTGCAGTGTCCATAAGTTGCACCTCTTGTGCTCTGGGTGGTGTCTGTAAGTAGCGCCTCTCCTCGCACTGCTATCAGAGAGAGGCACCTTACATTGACTGCACCTGAGAGACACTGTTCTAGCTGTATTTGTGTAATTGTGGGATGGTGGTGGTATGCATCTGAGTAAGGATAGTGTGCAAGCTGGATGTGGCATTGAAAAGGGGAGTAAGTTTAGGGAGGTGGTGTAGGAGTAGGTGTGTGCATGGATGAAAATGTGAGAATGTTGTGGGTCAGTGTGTGCGTGGAGTTGGATGTGGGAGTGTGGGGAGCTTGTGTGTGTGTGTGTGTGTGGCTGTCCATGTGGAATGTGGGAATGCTGTAGGTGTTAGTGGGCATCTAGTGCTGGATGTAGGAGTGTGGGGAGATGGCATGGGTGCGATTGTGGTGGTCTGTGTTGGAGTGCGGGAATGCTGCGGGTATGAGAGTAGGTGGGATGGTGGTGTGGTAGTTTGGTGCAAGTGCTGGTTGGTATGAATGCCGCTGTCATTTCTACTGTCAACAGTTTCCCTGCACACCCAGGCTAACAAGATATCGGTCTGCAATCTGAGGATGCGCGGGTTAATTTCGTGCAGGTTCTTTGTCCATTTTTGTATTTTTATTTTTAAAGAGACATCCTCAGCCTGCTGTCCCCTCCCTCGGCCTCCGTTTCCTGAGCTCAGAAGCAGTTGAGGCCTGAGATAAGGATCGTGCAGACGGGTCAAGGTGTGAGCGGCTTGTGTTGGCGTTTCCTCTTTGCTTCACCACCCCAGACCTTGGTGCCACCTGCAAATAAAATATCAAAGTGGCATCGTTTGTAATGGGGGCACATTGCAGCCGGCCTTTGTCTTGTGATGGGACAGGGTGCGGGTGGGGGTGTTTCCATGTCTTATCAAACGTCTCCGACTATTGAGTGGCAAGGCCCTCCGCCTTAAAGGGCCAGAGGTTCCCAGCTATCTCAGGGACTTGCTAGAAATCACCCGGCCACCCAATCTCCCAGATAAACGCCACGTCCTCTTTGTAAACACAACAGCCATTAATGTTATGTAGTACCTGCTACAACAATGTGCGTGCGTGCAGCCGTGCTTCCATAGAACGTCAGAGTGCAGAAACGGTAGTGTGTGTTACCCGTGTGGGGAAAGGTATTACATATGTGTGGGGAGAGATGTCTTGTGTTGTTAGAGAGACCGGCTACATGTGCGTTCGTCGCCTGTGCGTGTGCTGTGCGCTGGGCTGAGGCAAGGGTATTCGAAGCATGTACCATGGTGGCAGCACCAGACAGGAACGGTGCAGGCCACTCCACACACCGAGTGTACAGAAGCTGGTGACTACACATACGCCAGGCAGACATACATGTGATCAAACACTGTGCCCTTCACGCACATACAAGCGTGCACCCTGCACAGAAGAAAAGCACACACCAGGCACACACACAAACAAAAAACATACCCTTCACACACAAAAGAGGCGCGTACGCACCATGCACGGAATGTAAACACACACCAGGCAGAGATACACTTGAAGTTGCACCATCCCATCATACACAGAACACATGCATATCATACACGGAGGACCATCAGACAATATACAAACATACACAGTGCCCCCACACTTAAACGCACACACCCCACTCGCCTATGGTAAGCACATGGCATGCAACCATACGCCTATGCAAAATCTGGTCTCTGACACACCTACTCACATTTACATCACACGCACAGAAGATAAGTACACACACAAACTGGAAATATATACAAACACCAGGAACCCCTGCATAAACCACAGGCACAGAATATAAGCACGCACTATGCCCAGGCAACAACTCCATAATTTTTCACACACCCACACAAGAAAAATAATCAACACGCATGTAACACAAACACATATACCCACCGCAGATAAGGATACAGAATGCAGACATTTGCACACACGCCATGACCACCCTGGAGCACTCATAAAAACACTTCACAGCAGACAGACACATAAACTCATGAAATGGACAGTAGGAATATTCACCATGAACACCCTCTCACATACAGGGATACACAAACACCCACCCACACTCTCACAAGACATACAAATGGACATAAAACCACCATTACTCAGTGGTATCTTGATTTTAGATAAGCTGTCTCGGAGCCACGTTGATCTAAAAGTGATAAGATAATCGGTTCAAATATTTATAAAGATATCTTACCCTAGCCCGGAAGAGAGTATTTTAAAACCCAATCCATAGGGCATTAGGACGTAAATACAGCATGCAAGTGAAAGGCGCATATCTTCTTGCTACTGTAATTTTACTATTTATGTCTGTTAGTGGCTGGCCGCGTTATTTTTATGTCACATTTTACAGAAAGACTTCTGAGAATCTTTGAAAATCATCATCAGTTTAACATTTGCATTAGTCGAAATCTTATATTTCTTGGTTATTTGGTATCGTGTATTGGAGATATTGTGCCCCAATGTCACTACAAAGCAAGCCCAACGCCAACTTCCGATGTGAGATTTGTCATTATTTTCTACCATTTGAACATTTTTGTTTTCGACAAAGGACCTGAAAAGAATCTTAAAACGTGTGCAGGAGGCACCCTTTCAGATTAAAATATATTTCTATTATTTGATTTTCATGATACAAAGCGCATCAATGCTCCTAATGTACACACAATGACGTTCCAGAAGTGAGATGGGAAACTGAAATAAGTATAGATTCTACAGGGTTAGGCCTGTCATATTTTGCTGTTGTCTTGTACCCAGACATGTGCCAAAACCGCAAGCAACGAAGGCTGTTTCTGTACTCAACCCTGCCCCCAGGGGCTCTGAGTAGGGGCAAAAGAACAACAAAGCCTTGTTAAGCAAATGGTCTTTCTAAAGACCTGTGAAGTACTCGGGTGCGGCTGAGTAAGACAGATGGCAGACCGCAGACCATGACAGCCCCTCTCCCCCCACGTCAACTATGAAAACCAGTGACACTCGATTTAAACCGGGTCAGCTGATTTTCGTCCGGTAGGGTACCGTCGGGTACAGTCAGTTTTAACCGATTTCCGGATAGCCTAGTTATATCCAGATGTTATGGCAAAGGGCAGAATGCTTTCATTGTTAACTCCTATGGCCCAAATTATGACGACCCACAGTTCTACATGGCCATGTTCGCACTTCTCAGGGACCATGACTCATTGCCGATGGTTTGGGGGGGGTGATTTTAATTGTGTCTTAGATCCAGCGCTTGATCGCTCAAGGGGTCCCCGTCGGCTTCCGCTAAGGCCATTGCAGATATAGTCATGCAATTCGTTTGGTGGATGTTTGGAGGGCTAGATGCAATGTGAGGGGTTGGTTCATGCATTACTCGGCGCCCCATAATATCCACACTCGCATTGACTATTGGTTCATCTCCCAGACACTACTGACCAAAGTTCAGGACTGCTCCGTTCTAGCTTGGACTTTTTCAGACCATTTTATTAGTGCTCACGGTACCCTCGCGGGGTCCTCCTCCTTTCCTGTGGCGCGTTCCCCCATACTCCTTACTGGACGCGATATTTAAATCTGAGCTTGCAGGTGCAATCAAACAATTTTTCACTCTCAACGTTGGCTCTGTGGACTTCTTTGCTACGGTCTGGGAGACATTTAAGGTCTTTATACGTGGAGTGGCTATCAGTAAGCATGCCGGGGTATTGTGTTATATCAGGAACAGGCTTGCTGTATTAGAATCCCAAATAGCCAAACATGAGGCACAGTTGGCAGCTAATAACAACCCATAGACGTGGGAACTGTTGACGACCATGCCTAAAGAGTTTCATAAGGAGGCAGATAGCGAAGTCAAACATATGGGTAAATACGCCACAGCCAGATTGTATGATGAAACCAATTGACCTGGCTCGGTGTTGGCGGCATTGGCTTGTTGTAGATCTGAGACTGGTGTAATTGCAGAGCTGCCCGATGAGGGTTCTCTCCTAACAGAGCAGGCGGATATTAACAATCGGTTTCGCAAATACTATCAAGAGCTGTATAGCTCTAAAGTTACCCCTATCGATGAAGATATATTGAATTATCTTGAATACATCAAGTTCCCGTGGTTGACGGACTGGCATCGGGAGATAAGGTTGGCATTAAGTACCATGAGGGAGGGCAGTGCACAGGGCCTTGATGGTGTGACGGTGTCCCTTTTTAAAGCTTTTAGGGATATTTTGGTTCCACACCTGTTTCAGGAAATGGGAGTAGCTGGAGTTATGCCACCCTCTATGAGTGAGGCCCTGATCATTACATTATTAAAACCAGATAAAGATCCCCAGAAATGCTCCTCTTATCTGCCGCTTACGTTGCTCAACGTAGACACAAAATTGTTTGCAAAAATACTGGCCAATCGTCTATCTCCGCTATTTCCCTCACTAATCGGTCCAGAACAAGCTGGATTCATACCGAGCCACACATTGTACTATAATCTCAGGACTGTGTTTGGTGCCCTTCAACATGTCTGGCAGGAGGCAAAGGCGGCCGCGGTCTTTTTAGACATGAAAAAGGCCTTCGATTCTATCGAATGGAAGTTTATGCTTACGGTACTGCGCCGCATGGGAGTGGGTGAGGTATTTCTACAACTAATTTTGGTGTTGTACAAACTGCCGATAGCGCGGGTCCGCACTTGTGACACGGAATCCTCCCCAGTTCACATATCGCGGGGCACTCGACAGTGGTGCCCCTTGTCCCCCCCCTGTTGTATGCGGTGGCCGCTGAACCCATACTGAGGGCACTGCGTGAATATCATGGACACAGAGGCCTCTGCTTTCCCAAATACAGATTGTTTCAGCTTACGCTGATGACATGCTTTTGTATGTCCGCAATCCAGAGGTCTACGTTTACCCAGTAATTCATGAGGTGCTGCGATTTGGCGGGCTTTAAGGTCTAAAGATCAATTGTGATAAATCCATAATTTTTGAGTTAACTCCGTCTACTGTGCTGATTGCTCTTGATTTTCCCCTCCAGTGGTCGTCTGACCCGGTCCGTTTTCTGGGTATCCAAGTTCATTCTGACGCGAACTAGGTGATCAAACCGATCTACAGCAGAACTAATGCTAAATTGGGTGAGGATATAGGCAGCTGGATAAGGCTTCCGCTTTCTCTGGTGGGAAGGGTCTCTCTGATGAACATGGTTGTGCTCCATCGCTTTCTCTTTGCCAACATACCCATGGTGGTGCCCCGCCATATGTTCAGAGAATTATGAATTTTGCTGGACAGGCTGGCTTGGGCAGGCAAGACTACACGAATTGCGTTCGACATCCTCATTTTGCCTTGCACTGCGGGGGGGCTGAGGGTGCCAGATTTGGAACTCTATTACAGGGTGGCGCAAACTTCAGCTGCCTACAGCTGGATACTTGGGGGCAGATTTATGTTGCACTTGCGCCACTTTTGCGCCGCCGTTGCGTCACTTTTGTGACGCAGCAGCGGCGCAAATCCTGCGCCATGGTGCGGGGTATTTACAACGTGATGCATCTGGGAGATGCGTCACGTTGTAAAGCCCTGCGCCACATGTAGGCGTTCCAGGGCAGGTGGGGGCATTCCGGCGCAGGAACGCCTCCTAAAAGTGGCTGAGTGAAATCTACAAGATTTCACTCAGTCACTTTTGAGCCCATGCTGCGTCAAAACCCTGCGCCTGCTTGATGCAGGCGTAAGGATTGACGCAGCATTGTGCAGATAGGGCCCCCCAGAGCATTGCTGGAGCTGCGTCACTTTTACGGCACAAATGCGTGACGCATCTGTGCCGTTTTTGCCCCATGGTGCGCCGCATTATAAATGCGGCGCATTCATGATGGCGGAGCTGGGGCGCAAAATAACTGGCGCATCCCTGCTGATATGCAGGGATGCGCCAGTAATTATAAATCTGCCCCTTGGTCCGTATGATCTGCCACACCTCCAGATTGAAAAGGTGGATGCTGCCCCGGACCCTTTGCCGTGGTTGTTGACTAACCCGCTTACCCGGCGCTGCGGAGTACTAGACTCGGTCAACTCCATAGTGCATGCCTGGCACGTACTGCTTCGTATGCATGATGGGGCTCAGCTCTACTCACCACATTTGAGAGTGGAGTGGTGTCAGTGGTTTACTCTTAGCTCCGAGCGTGGGGCTCTTCGCTCGCTGAACAGTCTTAATGTGCAAAAAATGGGTGAATTATTTAGGGACGGCAGAGTGCGCTCATGGGAGGAGGTGACTGCTGGTAAATCAGAGCCCTCGGCACTAACACGCATCTACTCTTTCAGTGCTCGTCATGCGCTGCACGCGGTTCTCGGTGACAAGCTTTTGGAGTCACTGGAAATCCCGGCCCTAACTATCCTGATGCTCTCACAATCACCTGTGAAATTAATCTCCCGCCTGTATGCCTCAGCACAACTTACAAGGATAACTTCATACACTAAGGCCCAGCTGGCATGGCAGGCTGATCTTGGGGTCCCAATCACTGATGTTATATGGTCCTACGAGTCTCACTGATTGGCCGCCATCGGTTGGCCCATTTTAAATTCTTACACAGGGTACATTACACACCACTGCGACTCTGTAGGTACGGATTGCGAGACACTGATTGCTGTGAAAGATGTGATATGGAGGGAGCGGGTTTTATCATCTTGCTTGGCAATGTCCCCTGGTGGTGGGCTATTAGAGGAGCATTTTCCAGGTGCTAACTGAGGTTGTAGGGCTAACTCTCTCCCCTGACCCCATAATGGGGATTTTGGGCTAAATAAAACCACTTCGTAAGAATATTGGTAAATCGGTGGCTATGGGTCTACTTTTGGAGAAACGTAGGCTCGCAATGCGCTGGATGCGGGACCCCATTCCAATGGTGGCTGAGTGGAAAAAGACATGATATATTGTAATACCCAATCGGAAGTCTACAATGAGCTGTTGCCCCCCTGTAATCGACCGAAAAGTTTCTGGGATATGTATGCACAATACCAAGAAATGCAACAATACGAAAATGTGGATCAAGATTAGCAGCTATCTATCTGGGACATGATTGAGGGATCTGGGCAGAGTGATGTACATGTTGACGTACTGTTTATGCTACCTATTCGGCTGATAAGGGATACTGTACCAAAGAATGGTGTAATGACGATATGACACCCTGGTTATGTGTTTTGACCTTTTTGGTTGTGTATATCTAATGCTGCCTCAGTTGCTGAATGGATGTAATTAGCAGGCCCAATCCTAATTGGACCGCGTAACCATAGCCCCCTATGTAACCAAACAAATGTGATGATTGGTAATGTGATCTGTTTTATTTTATTTTTCTGTATTTGATGTTTTTGTTGTTTAAAAATCCAATAAAAAACCATATATAAAAAAGAAAAACAATCTAGTACATATACATAACAAATATCATATAGACAATTTTAACATACATTCCAGATTAAAGATGGGGCTCACCACTTGCACGTGATACTTTTATGTATTAAAAAATAAGTATTGTCAGTGCATGGGAAAGCTATTCTAAGTAGTAGGCCTGTCCATAAAAGGCAAGCAGTTCACATGAAACTGATTGGAAGGGAAAGTGCAGGTGTATATCGCGGCTATGTACAGAGTGCAAACGTCTTATTCTGATATAAGGGACGATAGTTGTGCCTGGCTAGCATCCAATTTGTTAAGGCCATAATGTATAGATTCTAAACGAGACATCCATTTGCATTCTCTGACACTGAGAATGCTTTCAATGTTCCCTCCCCTGGGGCCAAGGGTAGCCTTCTCCAAGACAATCCACAGCAGGTCGTCTGGACCATGTTTAGCAACTCAGAAGTGCTCCACCAGGGGCGCTCCTTGTACTCCACATCGTATTCGGCTGCAATGTTGCAATATGCCTGCTTTTATTTTTTGCTATGTTTGGACGACATATATTTTAGTACAAGGGCAGATGATTCCATAAATAACATTGGTGGTATTACAGTTCGTAAAGGATTTGAGACAAATTGTGTGTTGTTTGTAAACAAACTGTTTCATTTGAATCGTGATCTGCAGGCCTTACAGTGGTCACACTGGAAATGGCCTAGTACCACATGGTACTTCACACTTTTAGCCTTCCTGAAGAATGCATAAGTAAATCTGATTGTTCCATGAGGTCTGATATGAGGCCCCAGTGCTTGTTGATCACCTTCTTAATAGCATTACTCTGTGTCGAAAAGGTGGTGACACAGATCATCCTCTGTATGAAGTCATTTTCTCTTTCTCTAGGTGTCAGCAGCGTTTTCCTAGGGCTGACCAAGCCCTTATCTGTGCTTTCTTAACCAGCCTCTTTCGGTACCCCCGTTCCAGTAGTCGATTGTCAACTCCTCTGATTCTGACATGAAGTCTTCCTTCTGGGAGCAGTTCCGACGGATGCGCAGGAACTGCCCAAATGGTAAATTGTCCCTTAGACCTCTAGGATGATAGCTGTTGTAACGGAGAAGTGAATTGCGCTCCGCTGGCTTCCGTTATAGTGTGGTGTACAGTTTGTTGTTCTCATTTCTGATGGTGATGTCGAGGAAATCAATCTCTCTGGGGTCGAAATGTATGGTAAACTGTATATCCTGACTCCTCTGGTTTAGCCATGTGTGAAAAAGACCTAACTCAACTGGATCGCCAGTCCAAATCATGAGGATATCATCCATGTACCTCCACCACATAGTCACCTTGTTGTTATAGGGATTGTTGTTGTTGTAGATGTATGAATTCTCAAAATGATCCATAAAGATAATCGCCAAGTCTGGGGCAAAGGCCGCCCCCATCGCTACTCTTTTAGTTTGAAGGTAATAGTGGCCCTTAAAAAAGAAAAAGTTCTTCATTATAGCTATTTGGAGCAATTCGATAACAAACTCTGTGGGTACCGGCGTAGGTGCTGTCCTGCATTCCAGGGCTATTTTGATAACTTCAAGAGCTGATTGTTGAGGTTTACTCGTGTAGGGTGACATAATATCAAAAGTCACTAGGAGTTGTTCCATTAGGTCAAAGGGTCGTTGATCCACTAGATTGATAGTCTGCATGGCGTCCGTCAGGTAGGCCTTCGTGGTCTCCGCTATTGGTTTCAGAATGAAATAATGAAATCTATGTATCTGCACAGTGGCCCGAGATGATAGGCCATCCAGGTGGGTTCCACATATCCTTGTGGATTTTTGGCAGCGTGTAGATTGTGGAGAGACGCTGCTGCTTCTGATTCAGATACTGGAATTGCAAGTTGGTTAGAAGCCCTGCTCCAGACCATCCTTCATGATCGCCAATATCTCTTGTGCCAATTCTTTTGATGGGTCTGCTCGTAGTTTCATATAGCGAACTCTATCCTGTAGTTGATTAAGGATCTCTGTTTTGTACTTGGTCACATCCTGTACCACAATGGCTCCACCCTTGTCCTTGGGTTTAATCACAATATCCTTGTTCTTCTTCAACGATAAGAGGGCTTCCTTCTCCATCTTGGTAATGTTATAATTGGTGTGTCTGCTCTTTTTGAGTACTTTGGAAACATCCCTAAGAACCACACTCCCATAGGCTAGGATCTTATTCGTCATAGAATGCGCCGGTGGGACGAATGTAGATGGTACCCTCAGTCCTATCTGTGAGGACACATTGGATGCAGGAGATCGTCTAAAGAAGTACCGTAGGCGAATCTTCCTAAAGAACCAATGGAGTTCGGTCTTGATGGAGAAGTGATTATGGTGGGCTGTAGGTACGAAAGACAGACCTTAACTTAACACCCTGGCTTCCTCTTCATTGAGGGCGTGGGAGGAAATCTTCACTATTGGAATTTCTTTTTTTTTTTTACTATCTGTAGACCCTGCGGCGTGTTTGTATCTCCCTGTGATTCTTGGGCTGGAAGAGCACCTGCTTCTGTGTTCTCCCGCGTCCCCTCTCCCAGTTCCCATTGACCTGTGCCTGTCCCCGTTGGGATCCTTGAGGTCAAATGCCACTACTCCCTCTGGGCCGTCACCATTGTCCCTCGCCTAAAAAAGGAAAGGGTCTAAGGGGTGGATGCCAGCTGTCCTGGTTCCTGTAATGCAAGCTTGTATCCTATTCCAAATTTCATCCCTGCATTCTTGCATTCTTCCATCCGAATAGGCATTCTGGAAAGAAAGTCAGCCATAACATTATTTTTGCCAGGAACATGAAAACAAATTGTAGTTGTAATCTTGCATTTGCATGGATAATCAAGCGATCCGAGCTGAGGCTTTAATGGTATCTTCTGTAGTTAATAGTTTCACTAGCAGTTTATGATATGACCCAAGGGTACAAGGTTTTCCCCAAACAAATGCTCTAAAATGTTTCAAAGCCCAAGCACAAGCTTAAGCATCAGTAGGATAGTTTTCTTCAGGAGGAGATAATGACCTTGATGCATAAGCAATTATACTTTCTTTACCTGACATGTCAACTTGTGATAACACAGCTCCTAATCCTTTGCTGCTTGCATCATTTGTAACAACATTATCTGTACAGGGGGTCAAACCCTTTTAAAGACGGAGCTTTTACAATGGCAGCCTTCAGAGCTAAGAATTCTTCCTCACACTGACATGACAGGTCAAATTTGTTTTTGTTTTTAAACAATTGTCTTATGTGGTAAGTTCTTTCGGAGAACTTAGGAACACATTTCGCACAGTACTCCATCATCCCCATAACAGAACGTACATCATCCTTACTATTGGGACTAGGAGCATCATTGATGATCATGACTAAGGAAGGTTTGGGACTTACACCATTTCCATCAACAATATGGCCCAGGTATGTCACTGCCATCTCTGCAAACCTGCACTTTGGAAATTCAAAAGTTAGACCTCTAGTTTCCAACATTTCCAACACCTTAGTTAGTCTTTTCTCATGCTCTTCTGTGGTGTCTCCAAAAACGAAATTATCATCTTGGAAGAATTTAACTCCAGTGACCTTAGAGAATAAACTGAACATTAAGGTGCCGATTCGGATCCTGGAGAAACCGGATACGAACCGTCGGTCGAAGCGTTTTCTCCGTCCGATTCGTACCCGGGAAATAAACATTACAAACATGCAAGTACGATTCCCACGGAAACACCATTTCCGTACGAATCGTACCAAACACCGACCGACGAAAATATACATACGAATGTGATCCGGGAATGCTCCGACGTGACGTTGGGACGCATTCAGGCTGCGGTTCACGAACCAGGAAGTACGATCCGCACCGACGTCACCCCGCACGGATTATATTTTCTGGCTGCCAAAAACTGCCGGGAAATCAGGACGACGCGCACAAGGAGCACCTGTACGCGACGGACAGCCATGGACCCGAACCTACGTGTCATCCCAGCCCTCATAGCAGTCCACCTGCTCTACAGGCACCGACGCAGACGCTGCAGAAGGTCAGAATAACACCCAGGGGCAAAGGGGGGGCAGGACACATAACCCCCACACAAGTCACAAATTACACATGCCCTGGACATACCTGACCTGCAGGACCTGGTCACCTCGAGGGGGTGGGGGCGTGTCCAGCAACGCAAGCGTCCGCCACAACGGAAGTGGATGTTGACGTGAACCGGCAACACAACAATACCGGTACGTATCCTACCCAGGCCTTAAGAGTGTGGGTACGGGCTGTACCACGCCCACCACTACGTCACTCCAACAATGGCGGTACGGCCGTACCCACGTACTAAAGGCCTGGGTACAGGCCGTACCAGCATTGTTGGGGTGATGTAGGGGTACGTGTGGTACGACCCGTACACACGCTCTGAAGGGCTGGGTACGGTGCGTAGCCCTACGGCACTGCATTGGGGGTCTGCACCGTAGCCAGGCCCTCAGAGCGTTGGTACGGGTCATACCACGCGTACCCCTACATCACCCAACAATGCTGGTACGGCCCGTACCCAGGCCATTAGAACGTGGGTACGGGCCGTACCGCCATTGTTGGGGTGACGTAGTGGTGGCCATGGTATGACTCGTACCCACGCTCTTAAGGCCTGGGTACGGTACGTACCCAGGCCTGCAAATCGTGGGTACGGGAATGTACGGAGCGTACCCCCACCCGTGTATGAATGGAGCGTACCCCCACCCGTGTATGAATGTAGCATACCCACATCCCACCAGTGTATGTACGGAGCGTACCCACACCCGTGTATGAATGGAGCGTACCCACACCCCACCAGTGTATGTACGGAGCGTACCCACACCCGTGTATGAATGGAGCGTACCCCCACCCGTGTATGAATGTAGCGTACCCACACCCCACCAGTGTATGTACGGAGCGTACCCACACCCGTGTATGAATGGAGCGCACCCACACCCGTGTATGAATGGAGCATACCCCCACCCGTGTATGAATGTAGCGTACTCACACCCCACCAGTGTATGTACGGAGCGTACCCACACCCGTGTATGAATGGAGCGCACCCACACCCGTGTATGAATGGAGCGTACCCACACCCGTGTATGTCCCGACCGTACATGCCCAGACACAGGAGGGGTGTGTGCAGAGTCCTCCCAGCAGTGCCCAGACACAGGAGGGGTGTGTGCAGAGTCCTCCCAGCAGTGCCCAGACCCAGGAGGGATGTGTGCCTATCACTCCCAGCAGTGCCCAGACACAGGAGGGGTGGGTGCAGAGTCCTCCCAGCAGTGCCCAGACATGGGAGGGGTGTGTGCAGAGTCCTCCCAGCAGTGCCCAGACGCAGGAGGGGTGTGTGCAGAGTCCTCCCAGCAGTGCCCAGACACAGGAGGGGTGTGTGCAGAGTCCTCCCAGCAGTGCCCAGACATAGGAGGGGTGTGTGCAGAGTCCTCCCAGCAGTGCCCAGACATAGGAGGGGTGGGTGCAGAGTCCTCCCAGCAGTGCCCAGACGCAGGAGGGGTGTATGCAGAGTCCTCCCAGCAGTGCCCAGACGCAGGAGGGGTGTGTGCAGAGTCCTCCCAGCAGTGCCCAGACATAGGAGGGGTGGGTGCCTATCACTCCCAGCAGTGCCCAGACACAGGAGGGGTGGGTGCAGAGTCCTCCCAGCAGTGCCCAGACGCAGGAGGGGTGTGTGCAGAGTCCTCCCAGCAGTGCCCAGACATAGGAGGGGTGGGTGCCTATCACTCCCAGCAGTGCCCAGACACAGGAGGGGTGTGTGCAGAGTCCTCCCAGCAGTGCCCAGACACAGGAGGGGTGTGTGCAGAGTCCTCCCAGCAGTGCCCAGACACAGGAGGGGTGTGTGCCTATCACTCCCAGCAGTGCCCAGACATAGGAGGGGTGTGTGCAGAGTCCTCCCAGCAGTGCCCAGACGCAGGAGGGGTGTGTGCAGAGTCCTCCCAGCAGTGCCCAGACATAGGAGGGGTGTGTGCAGAGTCCTCCCAGCAGTGCCCAGACACAGGAGGGGTGGGTGCAGAGTCCTCCCAGCAGTGCCCAGACACAGGAGGGGTGGGTGCAGAGTCCCCCCAGCTGTGCCCATGGAAAGAAAGGGGTTGAGTACACACAGATACAATGCCCACAATTGTCAGTCAGGTGCTCAAAGACCCAGCAGAACACGAAACACATGTGTGCGAGGCTGGGAGTACACACATGCATAGTGCGGAAAAGGTAACATGTACACATGAAGTTCTGTCAATATACTCCAGTCACAAGTACAGTGACCCCCAAGGATGACACAAATGATGCAGGTGGAGACCTTGCCCAGCATGCATGGCCAAAGTTGAAGGGGTCCGTCACACACCCAGCAAATGTAGACACAGCACTGCACAAATGTCTTCACAACACCCTGCAGGGAAGTTGTCAGGGTCCACAGAGGAAGGTACACACCTTAGGACAATGTCACCATGCAGTAACAGCTTACATGAGCAAAGTTTGATAGCAAATACCGTGTGATGGCACACAGATAACAGTGTTCACCCCACGAACAGCACACTACAACATATCCCAGACACCTAACACATTATCGCCACCCCAAATCATGGAGCAGCACCACCAACAGCAATGGCAGAAAAGCAGTAGTGTGTCAAGGAAAATAAAATAGCTTTATTCAGCAATGTTCTAAAATGAATTGTACGAAGAGTTCCATATGCACAAGGCCCATAGGGCAGTCCATAGTTCCAATCCAGGTGGGGGACACATTGGGATGCGTGTCCCCTAGCTTGCCTGCACAGTTCAGACTACCTTGTCATCCACAGGGGGGGGCATCATGTGGGGGGGAAGGACCAGGCACCGCTGGGACAGGAGGGGCAAGGGTAGGTATTGTGGCTGCAGGGACGGATGACTCCAACACAGGGGGTGGGGCAGCGCCAAAGGTGGATTTGAGCACGGCGCTGCACACTACTGCCAGGTCACCCAGCGTCTCCCCTGCACCCGAAGGAACCAGAGGCCCCAATGAGGGCGGGGGCCGCAGGGATGGGTCGCAGCTCTACTGGGGGAGGGTGTGGACAGGGGGGGGACTCAACTACCCTGACCGGGGACTCCTTTGGCCGCTTGCGGGGTGGTGTCACTTTGGGGCTCAGGGACAGAGCGGCCATGAAGGAGTCTTTGGTGGAATCCTGGCCAGGAGAGCTGAGGGGAGTGGATTTGGAGGGTGGTGGTCGTGAGGAATGTGGACTCCCACTCTGGCTGCGTGTCTTCCATTTCCCCCCGACCCAGTGGGTGTGCCTACTTCACCCTTTGTGTGCGTGCCAGGAGGTGTGCGCTTTGCCTTCCCTGGTGGTGTGGTGCCTGTGTCTGGGGGTGTGCGTGCATGGGGACGTCTGGGTGTGCTTTGGACAGGCATGGGAGTGGGAAGTGTGGATGGTTCAGGGGTAGGGGGGGACGTAGCACTGCAGGAGACCCACTGCTGCAGTAAGTGTCGAGTCTATGGACCTCAGCAAGTTGCGTTGGTCAGACTGCGCAGCTGAAATGCCCTCCATGTATGCCTCCATCTGGTTGAGCACTCGGCTGTGGCCATGGAGGACATTAAGCATCGCAGTCTGACCAACCTGCAACTGCCGCAGGATGTCCACAGACTCGGCATTGGTTGCAGCAGTGGAGACAGGGGCAGGGGGTGCGGTGCCTGGCAAGAAGGAGACACGTGGTGACCTAGCACGGCGGGAAGGGACACGAGCAAGTGGGAGGCCGGTGATCGGAATGGAGGGGGCGGGTAATGATGGAGTGCTGGTGTCAGCTGTGGGAGCAGCCTCCACCCCCTCGGAGTGCTCAGCCTCGGACCCGTCTGCGTCATAGTCGGTGGTGGTTTGACTGGACAGGTCCTCCGCTGCACTCCCGTCGGCCTCCGTGCCACTCGATGTGCCAGCCAAATCAGCACTGCTGGCACTGGTGCTCGCTCCCTCCTCACGGTCCATGCCAGTGTCTCCCTCGTAGTCCCCCGACGATGATGTGGGCAAGGTGAAGAGACAGGAGAAATCAGACACCTGTATACATATGTCACATGAGTCAACTCTACATAGGTCACAGTGCATAGCCTGAAAAGCAACAAGAGTAACATCTACAATACAAGGTACATATGTAGTCCCTGCAACACACAGTTTGTTGACCCACCATGCCACTGTTAAAATATGGAGAGCATGACACAATAGCAAATAACTTGATATCAAATTGTACAGAGGAGCCAGGCTCTGGGGACAATCTAGCACAGCATCAGCGACACACAGCGTAGCCAAGAAAGGGATGAGCAGGAACCATGTCTATCAACTCTTGGGACATGCTGCAAAGGTAATACTGAAAACCATGGCCAACATGACTGGGGCACTGCACCTTGAGTGTTTGGCCACACAAACATCACACACTGGCCAGACCGAGCAAGGAGACTTCAGGTTTGGACATGTAGGCCTTGCCAGCACCAACCCCCCCTACCTGAGACAATGTGATTGAGACAGAGGAAGTACTTACACCTCTTAGTCTGGGATGAAAACACATGGCCTGCAATTAATCCTGATCGCACACAAACTACCCCTGGTGCGCCTGTCCACATATATCACTGACAAACAACCATCATCAGATAGTTGTACCAAGAGACACAGGCACTGGCCCCTGTGAGTATGCACCAGCTAAATTAGGTCACCCTGTACAGTGGACACATGAAGCACAGTATACGTGAATACAAATGAGGCCAGGGTACTATGCCACAGGGCCCAAACTATGCTGAAGACACAGGGAATGTCCACATTGTCTGATGACACACATGATACCTAGGAAAAGGTGCCCCAGGGGAGTATAGTGGCCACACTACTCCATGGCCCTGGATGGATATGACTGGAACACAAGCCACCATCCCTGCACTATGCATATCTCACACTCAAGCACATCATGTCAGAGGGCACAACATTCGACATGCAGGCAGTAAGGCAGTACACATGAAACACACACTCCCATGTCGGGACTCAGCATCAGTGCCAACTAACATGGACCCCACAATGACAGAACTGGCCAGGGCACAGGCAACGTGCAAAAACCTGTTACACACCACCCCCACACATGATGCGGCAAGCATTGGGCACTTGGAGTAACTGCCAGCCTAGATGACCTTGTGCAAGAGTGACTACACACAGACCAGGGAACACATGGCAAGGAGGGGAAGGGAGGAAGAACAGCACTGCTTTACTTTGGGGAACAGGATATGCACTGCACATTTAAACCCTGGCAGTGTATCCATGCAACTGCGCACTTCCAAAAGCTGGTCACACACAACAAACACACATGTACCTACCCCCTTCCTGCTGCTGTTTCTCCAGTAAGCGCCTGTCCAAGTCGGGGAAGACCACCGCCAGCACACGCTTATGGATGTGGGTCAGACGCCGGCGCCCACGGTTTTTGTGGCTCACAGGTGAGTTCCCCAGCAGGACCCGTGCGATCCTCCGCGTCCAGCACCGGATGTCTGGCCAGCGTTTCCTCACCTGGGCTAGGCGCCGCTTCCGACCCTCCGTCCTCCTCACGGCACTGACGGCTTGCTTCCAGATCTCCCCCTTGGCACAGACGCCTACCTGTGAGTATGCAAAAGTGACAATACATCAATCCACCTTATCAATGATACAGAGACACACATATTACAAATTATGCATGTTTGAACTGGCCATAGTATGCAGCCAACTCATTGCACCTTTGTCATAGTGACATCATCCTCCTGGGAATGGGCAAATGCAGTAGGTGCCATTGAAAGTACACAGGTGGCATGAGGGGTGCAACACAATCAATGATGCAGGCTCACACTGTGCATCCCAAGCTACAACAGGAATCTGAACAGTACCCCTAAGCAGTCACATGCCCCAGCCTACTTACGCTACCTCAGCAGAGTACACAGAGACACACAGGCACTGAACAATCACCTGGCATTGGCAACTGCCACTTCAAACCTCACTCTGCACATGTGCCACTAGACTGGGGGTGTCACAGATGTGGGGCTGTCTCAGCACGGCAGACATCCAGCACAGCTCCCTGCTCACATCAGATGGGCAGGGTGTATCCATCCCACATGCAGCTGGGGTGCAACACTCCACATATGCACACACCCACATGACAGGGGACTCACACACACACACCAATGTCCAGGGGACGACCACATCATTTGGACACTCTCACCACAGGTACACTGAACCGACACACATCTGTGGGTCCTGGCACCTGTCACCCTGGGGGGAGCACAGACTCACATCAGGACTGTAGAAACAACATTTCCAGGAGGATTAGGCAGTCCGAAAGCGGCATGCACCATGCAATGATCGTCACAGTAAGCACCATGCTAGTGCGTTGTGCACACAGGAACTACAGCATGCTCTGCATGGGAGACATGAGCCCTTCCCCCCCTGGGAACCACTATGAAGAACCCTGCATGTCTGTCACACCCGGACACAATGCCAGAAGTCACAGTCACAAAAAGGGGCACAGTTTAAGCTAGTGGAGTCTGCACTCACCTGCTCCCCTGGTCGACCATACAGCATGGTGTACTGTGGGAGGATCACATCCACCAACGCCATATTCTCCTCCATGGTGAATGGCTGGGCCCTCTCCACAGAACTGGACATGGTGCCAGAGGAATGACAAGCAGCAGCAGTGTTGTGGAATGAAAGGATGTGTAGGCAAGTGCTCTCTCAAGGGACCTGGCTGCCTTATATCTTCCTTGCTGGCCTGTTTCATTTACAGGATTACAGAGTGATTGGCTCAGTCACATCTGCATCCTACCTGTCCTCCAATCATTTTAAAACTACCCCAGTGACAGGCTTTGCATGGTTTTAAAATTGCGCATGATGTAATGTCAACAACCACATTGCAACAAAGTATATTGTCTCCAACCGACTTCTGCTGGCCACATGATGCAAAATTCAAACCTGAAACTCGGTCTCCATGACAACCAGCATGCATTTAGGCCCCTATACTTGTCCCTCATGTGTCCCCTATGTCAATCCTATGTCACAACACAGGTACGGTGCGTTCCACAGCCCTAGGGCACCCCAAATGCATTGCAACGGACCGTACACGCGTGTGTAGGGAGTGCTGGCGAATGCGTACGCCATAGTGATACGGACCGTACACGCGTGTGTAGGGTCCCTATCACTATGGTGGTGCTAGCATATGCGTACGCCATAGTAATACGGACCGACCCTACACACGCGTGTGTACGGTCCGAACTACTATGGCGTACACGTACGCGAGCACACGCGTGTGTACGGTCCCTATCACTATGGGGGTGCTCGCGTACGTGTACGCCATAGTAGTCCGGACCGTACACACGCGTGTGTACGGTCCCTATCACTATGGGGGTGCTCGCATACGTGTACGCCATAGTGATACGGACCGTACACGCGTGTGTACGGTCCCTATCACTATGGGGGTGCTCGCGTACGTGTACGCCATAGTAGTTCGGACCGTACACACGCGTGTACGGTCCGTATCACTATGGCGTACGCATACGCCAGCACCACCATAGTGATAGGGACCGTTCCAACGCCCTCGGAGCGTATGTACGGTGGGATTCACACCTGACAGTGGTGACAGGCGGCACACAGGAATGAATTGAGCTGTCATACATGGCCAAGGCTGGACATCAAGGCATTGTCTGTGCAGTAATAAATGTGTCGGGCACAGGTGGGTCAGGCTGGGATGTGGCACCATACTCCTGAGGTGTGAAACTAATTACAGTATGATGAGCTGTGTACACATGTCACATGTGATGGTGCCCTATGTGCCACACATCCCCTTCACTCCTTTGACATGTGTGCATGTAGTACTGACTTGGTGGGTCATGCGTCACTGGCATGGCACAGTCACCGACACCCGCAAATGTCCCCTGATGCCAGGTACATGGAATGTTACCCCTGACAAGTGAATGCCCGCGTTGCACGCTGTAGCTATGTCATGTGTGTGTCATGTGTTCCCATAGGTTTGCTGTAGGTGTTTGGTCAAATGCATCTGCAGTTGCTGCAACCAACATGTGTCTGTGTGTAGATGGGCATGGCACACTGTTACGCACACCAGCACACATGTGTAATCCGACATTAGGTGTGTATGTATGCATCGACACGGAGTTCGAAAACAAGGACATATCTGCATACTCTCAATGTATGTGTGATCAGTCTTGACATGTAATCCTTCATGGCAAGGTGTGTGGTCTGTCCTTATTCTATGACATGTGACCTGTGCCTCTAGTGTTCCGCATTATGTCTGTACAATAAACATCCTTCTTCTGCACATATTTGGATGTCTGTAACTCCTGTAATGCGTCTGCCTGCTCACTTACACTGGCCCACAGCTAGTTTCATGGCATGGCATATTGAGGTTGAGAATCAACGTTTGTAGCTGGCTCTTGGTAGGAGTGTCACATGCCTGGCATACGTGTCCAGGGCATATTGCACAGACCTGACTCTGTATGTAGCATATGTGTATTGCCTGTTGAGCATGTGCTCTGTACATTGACATTGGTGGTGTACTGTACTCACTCTTCGTTGTCCCTTCTAATTCACTGCAGGGCTCCGCCTCTCCCCTGACTAATTCCGGACTTGGCTGACATGCGGGAAAATGACTGTATACGCCGCTACCGCTTCCCCCAACGCTTGATTGAGGACCTGGCGACACGGCTGGCACCACACCTCCAACCGCTACACAGGTATCCTACTGCACTGGCACCCAAGATGAAGGTGATGGCAGCCCTACATTTCTTGGCCACGGGTACCTTTCAACATACCATTGCCCATGTCGGTGGCATGCCCCAAACCATGTTCAGCCGTGTTCTGCATGATTTTTTAGAGGCCATGTTGGAGCACCTGGATGAGTTCATTAAATTCCCAACTCCTGAGCAGTTGACAGCTGTCAAGCGTGAGTTCTATGCCCTGGGAGGGATGCTCCATGTCATTGGGTCCATAGATGGAACACATGTGGCTTTGGTACCACCACAGGCACAGGAGGTAGCCTTCCGTAACCGCAAGCATTACCACTCCATTAATGCCCTTGCGGTGTGTCTGGCCAACATGGTGATTTCACATGTCTGTGCTCGTTTTCCAGGATCAGCACACGATGCGTACATCATGAGGCGTAGCAGGGTGCCTGAAATGATGCTGCAGCTGCGCAACGAACGAGCATGTATTGTTGGTGGGTATACTCTGGCAGTCCTGTATTTAACGTCATCTTCCTGTCTTACCCACTCTTGTCCATGATGTTTCCATGTAGGGGACGCTGGCTATCCCAACATGCCATGGCTGATCACGCCTCTCCGCAACCCCAGCACGGCTGCCGATCACCGCTACAACAACGCCCATAGGCGGACCAGGCGAGTGATAGAGAGGACGTTTGGCCTCCTGAAGAGCCGATTCCGTTGCCTCCACAAGACCGGTGGCGCACTCCCATATGCGCCGGTGAAGGTCTGCAAGATATTCCTCGTGTGCTGCATGCTGCACAACATGGCAGTGGAGAAAGCTGTGCCTCTCATCCTGGATCCAGATGAGCAGGACCATCCACCCGTGGAGGATGAAGGGCTTGGTCACGAGGCAAGTGATGTGGAGGAGGAGGAGGCGGTAGAGGACATGCGGAGTCGGCTCATACGCAAGTTCTTTGCTTAGTGGTGAGTTCCAGTGTCTGAGTGTGCACGCATTGGGCTGTGTGTGGCAAGTGTTGCAATGTGTGTGTCCATCTGCATGTCTTCCAAGTGAGTCAGAGGTGTGTTTGGATGTGTCACTCGAGTGATGGTGCAATAGAAGAATGTTTTTCCAGAGTCATCATTGTCACCTAGCATGTTGACAACCTAATACGTGTCGAGTACATGCACATGCATGCGGATGTGCTTCTTTTGGCTGACTTCTGGTGTGTCTCCCATCCACAGGTACTTGCGCATGCTGTCTGCTGGTGGCATTGTTGTGCTCCTGCTATTCCTCATGAACACAGCAACATGTGCTGAATCAGCGTTACATGCACGGACAAGTTCGAAAATCTCCTTTGGGTAAGGGATGCAGCACGGCTTTTTGGAAGTGGTATTTGTTTTGAATGTGTGTGCACTGCTCCTGTTCATGTTTGGATACTTTACATACATGTAGAATCACCATGGGGCACATGACATGGAGCAGAATTCACCTGAATTGATGGTCAGACTTGGTGACAGTCATCTGTAATGGGATTGTGGATTGTGATGGAGCCATCAATGTGTGTAACACTGCCCTCGGAAACATACGGGTTGCACCGGGTTGACATGGTGTTTGAATTCCCCATTAGGGGTTCAATGGTGTATAGCAGCCTCTCCGTGAGCAGCAGGGGGTGTTTAGCTGTAACCCGTCACTTGTGTGCCAGTGCCATGGATTTCCAGCATCTGTGGTGGTAAGGGGGGTGCCAGTGTTGGTCCCACGTGTTCATCCACATGACCTGTGTATGTGTTGACAGAGTTGCATTAGCATTCCGACACACATGAGTAATAAAGGTGTCCCTCTGCCTCCAAGGTGCCTCATCTCTGTCAATGGTGGTCTGTTGCCACTGTGCATGCGGCATGTCTGGCATTGTTCTCAGAGATGGTGCATATGAGTCTATGTGTAGAGTAGCAAGATGCAAGCTGTTTGTCAGGGATTAGATTCTGTATTGTGCATGATGTCCATGGCTGTGTAGGTATTGTGGCATGTCAGTCTCCACGACGGCCACTGTGCTGCATGTGAATCCATTGTGTGTGTGTGTGCCATGTTGAACCAGACATTCCTTCCTTGACATACACCTTTTGCATAGTTCCTTCCTGAGATCCTTGTCTTTGTGTGCTACTTGTGGCATTGTTTCCTTGACATGGCGCATGCTGCTGCAGGCCCTACAGCAAGGGCACCCAGTGTCAACGCAAACGAGCTGGTGTTCATCATGGATTGCTTGCTGACATGTGCTATGCTGATCAGCAGCATCTGTGCCTCATGCGGCAGCACACTCTGCATTATGCACAAGATCCCCAGTTCCATCCACCTCAAGGCAAGAGGGAGACCATCCCCCAGGTCAACTATGACATCTGTGTCTAATCATACCCTGCACTCTACGGACATGTGCGTTAGAAATCTCATGATACTTGTCCACATCCAGGGTGCATCTGCACAGCTCTGCTACTACATCCGGCGACCAGGCCACATCAACGTCAAACAGAGATGGGGGAGTGGATCACTGCCAGCTGAAGGATGACCTTCTCAATCCACGCACACACTCAGGATGCAGCCCACAACCTTGCGGCACTGTGATCCAACACCCAATTGTGCCATCTCCATGCATCCAACCTTGGCTGGCCCACCATTCTCCACATCCACCTGACTCAAGCATGCAGGACATGGTTCTGCCACGTGTCTACACATACCTGGGACTCCCACCCCAGGACACTCCACATGATCCCTGACCTCTGCGCATGACTGTTGCTCTTCTAAATAGGTCTGTAGGCACAGTTGTGCGGGCACCCCCTCAGCTGGTTGGGCCCAACACGGGTGAGTATGGTGCTCCATGTCTGTCTTGGATGGTACATTGTGACCCATGTGTGTCCTGTGCCAGACTCAGACCCCAGGGTATGGATGTTTGGAGTTACTTCTGAAATCAGGCATGGTTTGACTTTTCAACACACACATGCAGTGGAATAATGCAAACTGACGGCATCATCTTGTGATTGTGATGATTTTTATTGGTGCTGGGGTACGTGTTTGGGGAGTGACAAGAGGTGCTTGGCGGGAGTGTAGAATCCAAAGTTCACAGGGGGAGTTGGTATCCTGCCATTGAAAGTCATCAGAGTCTGTGCCACAGTCTTTGTCAACATTGGTCAGACAGTGACCAGCAAGGCCATGTGGCAGAGAATGTCAGTTGCTGCTGTGCTGCTGTTGGGCCAGGTGACCTGGGAGATGGTGATGTTCCGCTGACTCTCACGGTCTTTTGCGTGGACGACCCACTTTCCTGCGGGGACCCTCAGAAGCAGGCCTTGACGATGCTAGGGACGCTCCGTCAGATGAATCCTCCTCCTCCTCCCTCCCTGTTTCTGCTGCTGGTCTACGCCTGGTGGCACAGGGAGGGTTTGCCAGGCTTTGGGCGATCTGACGGAGTGATTGGCTCACGTCCCTGTGCACCGCCAGGAGCTCTGCCAGTCTTGCCTCCATCCGTCCATGGTGTTGTAGATGACTGGCATGATGCTCGACCTGCAGGGTCTTCATCTCTTTGAGGGTCTCCACTACCTGGTCGATGCCTCTGGAGTCACGCCGGTATGCGTCCAGGATGTTTCTGACGTGTGACATAGCCGGGTCCTGAGCCAACTGGGCAGGTTCGCGCCTCCGCCGTCCTCCACTCCCACCACCCCTGCCCACTTGCGCCTGGCCTGCCGTTGTGGGCACATCGGGTCTCCGGGACCCCTTAGGGATGGCATTTGCGTTGTCGCCTGCCTCCTCCTGGGTGCCCGGAGACCCTTGTCCCTCCTGGACAGACTGGCTGTGTTGTTGTGTGCGGGCAGGGCTCCTGGGTGTCTCCTGGGATGTGGCAGGAATGGGGGTGGTGGTTGGCACAGTTGTACCTGACGCAGGTGCTGCAGGTGGTTGGACACCAGAGGGGCCAGGTTGGTCTGGGTCATCCACGGAGTGGTGAGAGTCGTCGCTGCCGGTGGGGTCCTCTTCACGCAGAGCCTGGTCCTGTGAGTCTTCCCCCCCATTGTTGGGGGGAGATCGACGACGTTGACCTGTGTGTGAGAGAGACAGTGTTAATTGTGTTACATGCGACATCCATGTTTCATTCATTTTTGATTTGGCACAGTTCCTCTGGGTGGTTGGATTTGGCTAGCATTCCTCTCACAGTGCACTTGTGCATGGGTATGTCCCTTGGCCACAGCTTTCGACACTTTACCTATGTGTGACACAATCTTAGTTGATGCATCTTTTGGGAACGCAGTCAGCGGTGTAGTGAGCGGGCGTAGCAAGCCATGCAGAGCCGCCTTACGTGTTGCACTGTACGTGGCCAAATGTTGTTTTTTCCATGCTATTTGAGAATGCAGGTAGGTAACTTAACAATTTGTGACAGGGTTCTGACAAACACAGTGGGTGGGTATACTGGGTGTAAGGTTCTGTTTGTGCCTGCAGCACGGATGTACTCGTGCACAGATTGACACATGGCCCAGTGTTTATCAAAGGTTGAAGGGGGGTTCACGCACTGCCAAACCTTGTCTACATGCACACAGTCCACCTGCTGACGAGCGGACATGGCCACACCACCCAAGGGTGATTTGGTCTCCCTCTGTCTCCCTTTCTCCCTCCCTCTGTCAGCCTCCTCCCTCTGTCCGTCTCCCTTTCTCCCTCCCTCTGTCAGCCTCCTCCCTCTGTCCATCTCCCTTTCTCCCTCCCTCTGTCAGCCTCCTCCCTCTGTCCGTCTCCCTTTCTCCCTCCCTCTGTCAGCCTCCTCCCTCTGTCCATCTCCCTCTATCTCCCTTTCTCCCTCCCTCTATCAGCCTCCTCCCTCTGTCCGTCTCCCTCTATCTCCCTTTCTCCCTCCCTCTGTCAGCCTCCTCCCTCTGTCCGTCTCCCTCTATCTCCCTTTCTCCCTCCCTCTGTCAGCCTCCTCCCTCTGTGCGTCTCCCTCTATCTCCCTTTCTCCCTCCCTCTAGCAGCCTCCTCCCTCTGTCCGTCTCCCTCTGTCTCCCTTTCTGCCTCCCTCTATCAGCCTCCTCCCTCTGTCCGTCTCCCTCTGTCTCCCTTTCTGCCTCCCTCTATCAGCCTCCTCCCTCTGTCTATCTCCCTCTATCTCCCTTTCTCCCTCCCTCTATCAGCCTCCTCCCTCTGTCCGTCTCCCCTTCTCCCTCCCTCTGTCAGCCTCCTCCCTCCCTCTGTCTGTCTCCCTGTGTCCACCTCTGTCTCTGTCCCTCTCTCTGCCCCTCTCCCTCCCTCTGTGTGTCACCTTCTGTCACCTCAGCCCAGCTTCCTGGGCACACACAGTTTGCAGGTCTTTCAAAGGCCATTGGCTTGTTCATGTGGGTTTGTTTCTTCTCTGCCGGCACCCATTGGGCGGAGTGTCTGAGTCTGCGCTGCTGCTGTGGCGGTGTGTGCTGACACTCTTTCAGTGTGCTGCGTCTTCATTAGCTGCTGTTATGTGCAAATTGTGCCTTCATACCCATGTCGTCCTGCAACGCGGCCACCATTAGCAGGCAAAACAGTACTGTGTGGGGACACAATGTTTGTATGGCTGTGCCCTAAGCCATATGGGCTGAGGGCATTGTTGTGTGCTTCAGAGTTGCTCTATGTTAGTTTTGAGGCCCACCCTCCCGGCATCGGGGACATCCTGTCTTGTGTTGGTGTTTTGTGTGGCCTGTGACTTGGCATGGCCTTGCTTGGGGCATGGGGCATGGAGGCGCTAGTGGCATGTGTGTGTTTTTGGAGTGTGGTTGTGTCCGGTGCTGGCTTTGGGGGGGTTGCGTGCAGGATTGGTATTTGGGTTGTGTATGGCGTTCCCCCTGTGTGAGGTGAGTTGTTTGTGTACTCACCAGGCTCTCGGACTCCTTCTAGTCCGTCTACTCCCAACGGCAGCAGCGTGGCCATCACCTTCTCCTCCCAGGGATGGTAGTGTACCGGTCTGCGGGACGGACCTCCTCCAGTGATGTTGGCCTGGTTGTGGTCGTCTGTCATTTTGCGGCGGACCGTCCTCCGCAGATCGTACCACCTTGCTTGGCACTCATGCCTGGTCCTTCTGGTGGCCCCAACAGCATTCACGGAATTGACTATCCTCTCCCACATGGCAGATTTTTCGGATATGCTGGTCCATCTGACCAATGTTCCAAAGAGCTGTGGCTCGACTCTGATGATTTCGTCGACAAGGACTTCCAGCTTGTCCTTTGTGAACTTTGGATTCTTGTTAGTGGGCATGGTGTGGGGTGTGGGTGTGGATGGTTGTGGGGGTGTGGGTGTGGATGGTTGTGGGTGTGTGAGTGTGGTTGTGCAGGTGTGTGTGTGTGAATGTGATGAGGGTGTGTTTGTGATGGTGGTTGTGTGAAGGAGTGCAAGTGTAAGGTGTATTGATGGTTGAAGTATGGTGCAGTGCGTTGTCTCTGGGGTCTGGCAGCAGTGGATCTGTTGCAAAGGATCATGGTTTGTGTGTGTTGGGCCTTTTTATTGGTCCATTTGTGGGTGTGGCTGTGTTTGAACTTTGGGTGGGTGTGTTATAAGGAGTGGTAGTGGTTTGGGCCTCTGTTTAGCTGTTTGTCATTTGCAGGTCAGTGTATAGGATGCATTTGGCCTTGTTGGATATGTTTTGTGGTATTGTGTGCCTCGAATCGACTCTCCTTGTGTTTTTTTGGTTTGTCCTGGTTCAGTAGGAGTGTTTTTTGCGTCTGTACGGTGCGTACATGGGCCATGTTGTTGTACAGCGCTGTCCTTTGCTATGGCTTAGTATGACTCGTACATGCCCGATGTTGGGTGAGGGTGCTGGTGTGTGGGCCTGGAGTAAGGTGCGTACGAACACGGGCAGGGTCTTGGTCCGCACCGTCCATCGGTGGTGGTGTTTCGCACCGTACATACAGGGGGGGCTGGGTGTAGGGTCCGTACATACACGGGTGGGGAGTTGGTATCCTCCATGCATACACGGGTGGGGGTACGGTCCGTACATACACGGGTGGGGAGTTGGTACGCTCCATGCATACACGGGTGGGGGTACGGTCCGTACATACACGGGTGGGGTGTGGGTACGGTCTGTACATACACGGGTGGGGAGTTGGTACGCTCCATGCATACACGGGTGGGGGTATGGTACGTACATACACGGGTGGAGGTACGGTCCGTACATACACGGGTGGGGAGTTGGTACACTCCATGCATACACGGGTGGGGTTACGGTCCGTACATACACGGGTGGGGGTATGGTCCGTACATACACGGGTGGGGGTATGGTCCGTACATACACGGGTGGGGAGTTGGTACGCTCCATGCATACACGGGTGGGGGTACGGTCCGTACATACACGGGTGGGGAGTTGGTACGCTCCATGCATACACGGGTGGGGGTACGGTCCGTACATACACAGGTGGGGTGTGGGTACGGTCCGTACATACACGGGTGGGGAGTTGGTACGCTCCATGCATGCACGGGTGGGGTGGGGATACGGTCCGTACATACACGGGTGGGGTGGGGGTACGGTCCGTACATACACGGGTGGGGGTACGGTCCGTACATACACGGGTGGGGTGTGGGTACGGTCCGTACATACACGGGTGGGGAGTTGGTACGCTCCATGCATACATGGGTGGGGGTACGCTCCATGCATACACTGGTGGGGGTTCGGCGCGTACATCCGCGGCCGGGGGGCATTTTGCGAGTACATGCGGGGTCTGTGGTGGGGTGTTCGGCGCGTATGCGGGCACGTGTCTCCATGGTTGCTATGGGAGTTCGGTCCGTACGGTGTTTTTTCCATACAGTTGTGAAATCGAAAGGACGGGATTGATCGTACTTGCGCGGTCGGACTTCATTTTCCCGATTCGTACAGTAAATCGTCCGGGGATGTGTCGGACACAATTTCCGACCCGAGGACGTGTGGGGAAATTTTCCCGATGTGATTCGTATGGAGTTTTTCCCATGCGAATCGTACTTGGCAGTTTGTACGCTACTTGTACGATTCGTACGGAAAAAAATCCGGATCCAATTTGGACGGGGGAAATTTTTCCAGGATCGGAATTGGCCCCTAAGCGTTGGAATACAGCTGCTGTGGAAACTAAACCGAATAGCATTCTCTTAAACTGGAAGCAACCATTCAGAGTAATGAATGCAGTATACTGTTTGGAATCATTGGCTAAGGGTGATAAGCGGATGTTAGATCAATGGTAGAAAGCCATTCAATTCCTTTCAATGAAGCAACCATCTTGTTTATCCTAGGTAGAGGAAATTGGTCAACTACTATGTTGTTATTAAAATGGCAAAGATCAACATACAATCTCAATTTGCCATTTTTACGCCTGGTGACCACTAATGGAGAAAACCATTCTGAGCTTTCTTTTGGTTCAATAACCCATGAAGACACCAGTTTATCTAATTCTTTAGAAACTTCATCACAGACTATAAAAGGTACATTCCTGAATTTTAGCTTCTGCATAACTCTTCAATTGTATTTTATGCTAGAAACCTTTTAGCTTCCCTAATTCATTGCTGAAAACATTGGGGAATTTTGATTGAATAATGTCACCAATTTTCTTGCCCTCATCCATAATCAACACTTGTTCATCACTGTTGGGATAAAAAATTAAGTGTCATTTCTTTTGATCTACCCAACCGAAGACAGGAGGTTCCTTTTTTGCAACATACAATTTTGCTCTAGCGGATCTGTTCTTGAACCTAAACTTGAACCATCTAAATCCAATCATATCACTCCTTTCCCACTGTATCCTTCAGGTTTAATATCCGTTGGTAATAACTTTTCTTCTACCTTGCAAAAGAGGTTTTTTTTCCACAAGACTGCGTTGATAATGGTAAATGGTGAGCCAGAATCTGCATAAATTCTTAAATAAACTTCACCATGACCGTTGAACATTCTGGTTTGTTTTGCCCAGCAGTACCCTGAATGTTTAAAACTAAATTATTGCACAAACTGGCTACATTGTCACCTCCTTACTGCATCACTAGTAGATGATTCACCACACTTCACATTAACATCCTCACATACACATTTATGCATTTCTTCTTTTTTCTACACACTTTGGCATAATGTCCTATGATTCCGCAATTGGTACATTTTTGTTTGATAGCAGGGCACCTTTTACTAAATGGTAGGTGTTCTCTACTACCTTTAGCACCTGAGTTGTTCCTTAGGTTTTTTCATCTTTGTTGAAAGTAGCAAAACTATTTACTGGTTTATAAAGTACTGTGCAAATAGTTTCGCTATCTTTAGATTTTTTCTTTTAGGGCAGATGCTGATTTACTAGCTAATTTAGCCTTTTGCACAATAGCTACTACCTCATCCAAAGAAGAATCATCATTTATCCAAAGACGTTCCTGAATAGCGGGGTTGCGTGCATGCATTACCACCTGGTCATGAA
The DNA here is from genome assembly GCF_964204655.1 of Triturus cristatus. Lineage (NCBI taxonomy): Eukaryota > Metazoa > Chordata > Amphibia > Caudata > Salamandridae > Triturus > Triturus cristatus. Next base: position 388,416,533 of record NC_140590.1, on the reverse strand, counting down.
TGAATTTGACTTCCAAAATGCCAAATTTGCAATCCAAAGCTAGTTTTTTTTTAACTCAGCAACATACTCATCAATAGATTCATCCCTTCCCTGTTTCTGTTGGAATAAAATAGAATCAAGTGATGCCCATACACACTATGGGCAGATTTACAAGCCCCTTGCGCCTGTTTTATGCCGCCGTTGCATCACTTTTGTGACGCAGCGGCGGCACAAAACTAGCACCATGCTGTGGGGTATTTACAACGTGATGCATCTGGGAGATGCATCACGTTGTAAAGCCCTGCGCCAGAAGCAGGCGTTCTGGTGCAGGGGGGGGGCGTTCCGGCGCAGGGACGCCTCCTAAAAGTGGCTGAGTGAAATCTACAAGATTTCACTCAGTCACTTTTAAGGCCATGCTGCATCAAAACTCTGCGCCTGCTTGAAGCAAGCGTAAGGATTGATGCAGCATGTTAGGGATAGGGCACCCCCGAGCCTTGCTGGAGCTGCGTCGCGCTTGCGACGCAACTCCAGCAAAGCGCCGCCTTTCCGACAGGGGATGCGTCACGCATCTGCCCATCCGAGTGCCACGGTGTGCCGCATTATAAATGCGAAGCATCAGTGGTGGCGCACGGGTGGGCAGATGCGTCGCAACTCTTCTGGTGCATCTCTGCTGATTAGCAGAGATGCCCCAGAAGTCATAAATCTGCCCCTATGGGTTTAAAATAAACATCCAAGGGGGGTGTGGTCTCGCGCCACGCGAAGATGGCGGCTTGACTGTTCGCTCCGCTCGTACGCGGAGGTCTTCTAATACTTACAGCCTCTAATTTGGCCCCTGAGGACCCCTTGAGGATGGGTCTCACTCGCTGAAGGGTCGGAGCGGTGGTTGTGCTCGTTCCGACCGTTTATTCTGCCATTCCGGACCTGGTAGCTGCGGCGGTGTATTTCCTTCAGTAAAAGGCGAGCGGCGGCCGCCATTTTGTGTGGTCCGCTCGCTGAATGCTGCGTGTGATGAGGTAAACCGGCGTTTCAGGCTATGAACGCACCGCAACGTTTCCTTTTATTTTTCCTTTTCACTACATAACCTTTGCTGCTTTATAACTAAGGAATAACTGTTGCCTGCTACCATGCCTTACTGCTGAGGGCTATTATGCCTTTCCCTCCATCTCTTCGTGGTCAAGTTGCATCATGTTATTTTCACTAGACTCTACAAAGGTGTTTCCAGTGGCATGCTTTTCTCCTTTTACTGGTTTTTTGTTTCATATTTAGTATGTGCATACCTTAAGCGTTTTTGCTTTATTTATTTTTTTTGTCACATTTCCTAGCCTCTCGGTGACCTATTATTTTTAGTTGAGTCGTTCTTTTGCTCATAAAAGTATATTATCACCAGAGTGCTGACGGAGGGTGACGTTTTTCACTGCACATGCTTCCTTCTATTTTGGCTTTTTTTGTCTTATTTTTCCTTGGTCTTCGAAGACTTGTTGTGGAGTGTGGTGCCTCCTTCTGACGGATGGGCAGACGGAAGTCCTTATTAAAAATCACCTCTCGTCTGTCGCATCATTCCAAGATGGCTTGTGAAGCTTCACACGTGGCTAGAGCTGTTTCTTCTGGTACCAAACCCAAAAGAGCCAAGAATGACCCTCCCTCACCCATTCTATCCTCTCAGAATCCTGTTCTTGACACTATTCTGGATGAAGTTCGGGGCCTTAAATCTTTCATGGCCACTACTAATGAGAAGCTCCAACTAATTGAGGATAGATGGATTACTTTGGAAGCTAAGGTGTTCGATATGGAGCAGCGTATTAGTGATGTTCAGGACATTTCTACTAAAATTCCACTTTTGGAGCAGGAAATCCAACGTCTTAAGCTTCACACTGAGGACCTTGAAAATCGCAATCGGCGCAACAATCTGCGTCTTTATGGTTTACCAGAAAATATTGAGGGTCCAGATCTGCTTCTCTTCCTGAAGAAATTTTTGACTGAGCTTCTAGGTATTTCCCCTGACCCTGCATTAAATATTCAACGTGCCCATAGACTTGGTCGCTTTCAACCTAATGCTTCTAAGCCTAGGGGTATTATCATGTTGTTTTTGGAATTTACTGATTTGATGCGGGTCCTTTCTGCTGCCAAAATAAAACGTCAACTGACTTGGTCAGGTCACAACATCTTCATCTCACAAGACTTATCTAATGCTACCAACGCAAAAAGGAAGGAATTTCTGGCGCTTCGTCCACAAATGAGACAGTTGAATATTCGTTATGGCATCCTCCATCCTTGTTTGTGTAAAATTACACATGAAGGCTCCACTCGATCCTTTGATGACCCTCTCAAACTGAAATCGTTCCTTCAAAACCATTCCTCACTCCCTGCAACTGGCTCACCTTCTATTCCTTAATGTCCTCGACTCTTTTACTATTCCCTCTTAGTATGGCTGTTTCTCATTTTTCTACTTTCATTGTTCTCTCTGCTGTTTCATCTCTCGTCGGTGCTGTTATGCCCCATGCGTCTGTCTTTGTCATTGTCTCTTAGATCTGGATACCTATCCTTGATCTATCTTCTCTCATTTCTTTTTCTATTCTCTCTTCCTTCCTTCGTTCTGTTATTTTCTCCTTTTTCTTGTTCTTCTACTCATTTGATAATGTGCTGTTTACTGCATATGTCCTTTGGAATTGTGTATTGTTTTAATGTATATTTTTCCAATTTTGATCAATTTTGGTGTTTCTTTTTTTCTAGTTGTATCCCTGAAGTGTATCAGCTCCTTACGTATTGTACCCCTCCTCTCCTCCATTATGTGTAAGTTTGTCTCATGGAATGTTCGTGGTCTTGGCAACCCCGTCAAAAGACAGAAGGTACTTTCTCACTTATCCAAATTAAAGTTTCAAATATCTTTCATTCAAGAAACTCACTGTACTGAAGAGGAATCACTTAAGTTGAAAAGACAGTGGGTAGGTCAAGTTGTTTACTCCCCTGCCTCTAGTAAGAAGGGGGGTGTTGCTATATTGTTTCATAAATCTTTGTCTGTGCAAATTGTATCTACGCAAAATGATGCTGACGGACGATGGGTAATGGCCAAGGTTGTTGTGCATGGCAAGGATTTGGTCTTACTGAATATTTATGGTCCGGTTAAACCTGACCCCAAATTTTGGCATAACGTTAAGGTCCTACTTTCATCCTTTGATTGTCCTAATATTATTGTTGCTGGTGATTTTAACCAATGGATAGATCCCTTTTCCGATAGACAATCTAAGTCCAAGTTCCAACCAGACAAATCCCACAAGGCTTTTCAATCGGCCATTACCTCTCGTCCTTTATTTGATGTTTGGAAAACATGCAATCCGGATTCTCTTGAGTTCACATATTTTTCCATTGTTCACCATACACGTTCCAGGATTGACTATATTCTAGTCAGTAAATCCCCACTCCCATCTATTCAAGCCTAAGAGATTGGGTCAATTTTTATCTCTGACCATGCAGCAGTTCGTACTGTTCTGGATCTCTCGTTAAGCTCCCAAAAATTTAGTCGTTGGAAGCTTAATAATGTTTTATTATCTGATTCCACTTTCATCACAGAAGTTACTTCCTTTGTCAAAGAGTTTTTTATGTTTAACAAGCCCTTAGCAACCTCTGTTTCTAATAATTGGGATGCTTTTAAGGCCTCCTTCCGGGCATTTGCTATTTCCTTTGTTTCTAAGAAAAAGAAAATTGCTCGGAATAAATATTTAGCTTTACTTCGACACCTTAAATTATTGGAGCATAATTACTTCTCTTCTAAATCACCCTCGGCTCTTCATGAGCTCATTAAGGCCAAATCTGAATTGAACAAACTTGTGACAGTGGAAGCTTGTAATATCCTACTCAAAATTAAATCCAAATACCATGGTGGGCAAAATAAAGCCGGTAAGATGTTAGCCAACTATTTAAAGATCAAATCTGAACGTAAAAATATTGGTCCCATTTTAAATGAATCCACTAAACGTTTAGTGTCCGCAGATGACGACATTACTAATATCTTTCATGATTACTATGAGGCCCTTTACTCTGACGACACAAATTCTTCTAATGAAAATTTAGATATTTTTTTTTCTGGCCTTCCCTCTCCTCCATCCTTACCCAGTGAATTTGATTCACTGGAGAAGGCGGTTACTGCCCAAGAAATAACTAATGCTATTAAATCTTTAAAAATATCAAAGGCTCCTGGACCGGATGGATTGTCGGTTGAATTTTATTCTACCTTTGCATCGACTTTTGTTCCTAAGCTACTGACATTGTATAATTCTTTTATTACTGATGCGAAGGCCTCTGGCTCTTTTATGGATGCCTTAATAATTATTATTCCCAAACCCGACAAAGATCATTCCCTGTGTAAAAATGATCGCCCGATTTCATTAATCAACTATGACTGTAAAATATTTGCAAAGATTCTTGCTATTCGTCTTGAGAGTCTTCTTCCATTATTGGTTAAGACGGATCAAGTCGGGTTTATTAAGGGGAGATTAGCAGCTGATAATGCTCGAATGTTTGCAAATGTTATCTCTCATGCAAAAAAACTTAAATCTCCTCTTGCAGCGTTGTCTCTTTATGCCGAAAAGGCTTTTGACCGTATCAATTGGCAATTTATGTTTAGAACCCTCCAATTGTTTGGTTTCGGTCCAACTTTAATTTCCTATATTAAATTACTTTACTCTTGTCCACGGGCCAGTATTTTTGTAAATAATCATTTTTCAAAATCGTTTCATTGTCTCGGGGTACGCGTCAGGGCTGCCCTCTCTCCCCTTTGTTATTTGTTCTTTGCCTCGAACCCTTCCTCGAGTGTATTCGAGCCAATGACCATATAGCTGGCTTTGCTTATAACTCTTTAGAAATTAAATTATCAGCATATGCTGACGATATATTGGTATATATTGCTGATCCTCTTAACTCCCTTCCCCCCTTCTTGGATGAGGTTCGCTTATACTCCAGCATCTCGGGTTATAGGTTAAATCTCTCTAAGACAGAAGTTCTTTCCCTGAACTCGTCATGCTATCAATTTATGTTTAATGACACTAGTTTTGCATGGTGCCCCACGAAAATTAAATATCTAGGTATTTGGTTTTCCGCTTCCATACCTGCCACAATTAAATATACATTTGCAGCATTAGTTACTAAAATTCAATCTTTGCTTCTTACCTGGACCCCTCTCTACCTTTCTTGGTGGGGTAGGTTAGATACTATAAAAATGATGATTGTACCTCATGTCCTTTATATATTATCTATGTTGCCCATTCGCATTCCCATTTCATATTTGTCACAAATTAATTCCATTTGTGTAAAATTTTTGTGGAATAAGAAACACCCCCGTATTTCCCTTATAAGACTTAAACGCCCTAAGTCTGAGGGTGGAGTACGCTTTCCCGATTTTAAGGCTTATCACTCAGCCTTTATAATCAAACAGTCCTTTGCTTTATCCTTTGATTTTGCTGAAATGCCTATACCAAGATGGATTGTTTTTGAGCGTTCCTTTTTAAGGGATTTTCTTTTCAGAATGTGCGGTATATGTCTAATTGTACTTTCTTATCCACTAACCCTATTATAAAATATTCTCAAAATGTATTGTATAATATATTTACTAAGGGTTTAACTCCTCTTCAATGCTTTCTATCCTCTACTATCTGGTATAATAAGTATCTTAGATACAAGGGTAAATCATTCTACTACAAACACTGGAAGGAGAAGGGTATTATTTTTGTTCATCAATTAATATTCCAACACTCTGTTATTTCCTTCCCTGATTTGCAAACACGATTTCAACTACCTGATACTTCGCTTACCGAGTATCTTTTAATTTCAGCTGCTTTACAATTACAACTAGCCTATTTTGATTCTCCTGCAACCCCACCATCCCTTACTCCCCCAACACCTTTATATAGTCTATTTCCGGTGCATAAACCTAAGGCCGCTCTTATTTATAAAATGTTGTTGTTGCATTTAACCGAGAGACCTAAATCCCCTACTGATCTTGCTTGGGAAGTAGACTTATCCCTTTCATTTCCTGTTGATGTCTGGGATAAATTATGGTCTAAGTTATTTAAAATCTCTGCTGCTGCTCGTATAACTCAATCCTTGTATTTTATCTACAATAGAGCTGTTATTACTCCTGTTTGCATATCCAAGTTCTCCCCTTCCTCGTCCCCACTATGCTGGTCTTGTTCTGAGCATACAGGCTCTTTGTGACATCTACTTTATGATTGTTCCAATGTTTTGATTTTTTGGAAATCGGTTTGGTCAACTTGCATGAACATTTTTCATTGTAATCTAAGTTTGTCATTTTCATAATGTTTTTTTAGGTTCCTCATCACCTGATTTGGATGACTCTATTTCTGTTTCCTTATTGTTTGACCTTTTTATTGCATTGGCATTCAAAGTCATTTTATCTTTTTGGAAAGATAATTCGAAAATATCTTCATTAATGTGGTGGAATCTCATTTGCGATGAACATCATTAAATCTGATCTCCTTTGGCTACCTTTTACATCTTATCTTTCTTCACATGCTCCTCTCCCCTAATTTGGTTTTCTTCTCTGTTATCTTAACTGGTCCTAGGACACATTGGCTAGTCTATGATTTCTATTCTATGATCTCTTTTTTTTTTTTTTTTTTTTCCTTCCTCTTTCTTTTTCTTGTTTCTGGTTCCTTATTTCTCTGTCCTTTACCCTCCTTTTACCTTTCTTTTCTCTTTTTCTTTAGCTCTCTTTCTTTTCTGCTCCTGTTTGATCATTTTATGGGATTTTTTTTATTGTATTTTATTAACTGATTTATATAATTTGTAAGTAAGTTCCTGGTTGCTTAATTGATTGTACTCCTTATGTATTTTGCGTTTTGTTTCTTTTGCAAACTTAATAACAATTTCTTAAACAAAAAAAAAAAAAAAACATCCAAATGGTGAATAGCAGGGTCGAAAACATGAATATCCCTTTCAATAGTTGCTTTAGTCATTTGTGAATATACTTTGAGCCCATGGGGACCAGTTGAATGTAAAGTGTTTGTTCTGATCAGCAGGCATCGTCTTCCCATCATCAATAGCCACAACATAATTACAAAAATATTCCTTCCATTCACTCCAGTTCAGTAATGGTGTGGAACCTGAAGGCCAGAATGCTTGAGGTGCAGTAATATTATAACTTTGAATTGACATACTGATACCCAACTGGATGCACTAGTAATGGAAGAAGAAAAAAACACAACTATGACTGATATCAATAATTGAGGAATATTTCAGTGTCCAATCTTCACCATGAAGCATGGACTGGTCCACTTTCCATTTTTCACCACTAAACACAAAGAATATGAGAAAAGCATATAAATATCAGTATATAAGTATCTAGTGTAATTCAAAATCAAGCGTTAAAATTAACGATGTTACCGCAGAACTTCATAATATGATGTACACGCGTTCAAATCGTGGATATAAATGATGCAGTGCGTGTTTGTGAAAACAGGAAAAAAAAACTCTGTGAAATCAAGATGGTGGTGTGTAGGGTCACACAACATGACCTCGTGTAGATTTCCTTCCTGTTAGTGTGTAACATTTTCCCTCTTTTCCCTCAATGACGTACGTGGCACGTCACTGCAGTTTCAACTGCGGTGGTTGCAAAAACGTGCCACTCCCAGGCGTTTGAAAGAACACAATGCCGTTCAGTAAGTGGAAGCGCTATTGTTTTCCTACTTGCGCTAAAGGAAAATGTATTGCCCCAATGCCACCACAGTACATACCTCCTCTTACCTCCGATTCACAATCGGCTCCAATAGTTCCACAGCATACCACAGACAACTTGGTAGCACTCACAAATTCAATCCGATTGGTGAGAAAGGTGCTGCTGATCACACCACTGAGGTGGGTCCTATTAGCAAGCTCATCGCCAATTGTTGCAAGCAGGACTCACACGTAAACTGCTTAAGATGTGATTCACTTAGTAACATCAAGTATCCGGTACAATGCAGTGCACGTCCTCTCGTCCCTGCTTCCTCGGCCAACTGCCCCATTCCCCAGCAACCTGGAACATTGTCCCCATATTCTATTCATTACATACACTGAGTTCCAGAATCCCATTACAATAGAACAGCCTTAAATTGCTGAAGCAGTCAATGGAAACCCTCTATCTTTAGGGTCAGTGGAACAACAGTCATTTCCATTTCATTTGCAAGTGACTCAACATCATGAACTCATTAGTTGTGACTTCATTTATGCCTCATGCTATCATACATTTTTAGGTACTGGCTGGGTATCTATTCTTATTTGGACATGCAAACCTATGCTACTCGATTTAGGAAATTGTGCCCAACATTGAGCTGTTACTCCATTTAATCATGCAGCTTTGATATCCAGAAAGCACTCTGTCCATTGAAGTCTTGGTCTGCTCGCCTCATGAATGGATGAGCAGACCTTCAGTTTTCTGTTGAAGGAGCCCCCATTGACTCCTTTGAGTGAAATCTTGTAGTGACAGCCCTAGAGGGTAGGGGCCATACGATTAAGGGCACTACACCATTCGCCCTTTTTATTGTGGATGGTGTAATATCTTTTTTTTTTCTTTCAGTCACCACCAGATAAAAGTCTGGTTGTGAGGGACAGAAAATAATACAAATATTGACCCCCACTCCCTGGTAGAAAACTTTCAGTGTGTGTGTGGGTCACTTGTCTTTTGCTTTTCAGAAAAAATATCCTGCTTTATGAGTTTGTTTCTGAAAAACAAAAAAACCTGAAAACTCTGATTATCTTAGTGCCCTTCAAAACTGATGGTGACCATCCACCAAACTTTTTGTACCCTGAAGGGCAGCACCTTGATGACAGTTTATTCCTAGGTACAGAGATATCCGCTGAGCCAAAGGTAATCTCTAGACCCGGTGGATGGAAGTCCATCAGTGTTGCCAAGGTCATGTATTTCACAACCCTGATGGAGAAAATACTGTCCTCCAGAGCCTAAACCACACCCTTTATCTTAAAGTTGCTCTCACAATAGCTTCCAGGTCACATACAGGTTCTGCTCTTTCTTTGTCCCAAAGAAAAATACAAATGAAGTGAGACCTTGCATCATTTATAGCGGCATTTATCAATTTACAGTAAGAGATATTCCCTCCCTTTAATGAAAAATGTTCTTGAAGTCCTGCAGAGCACTACAATTTGTACACAGCTTGATCTCCAAGGAGTTTATCCCCTTTAGTGAATAAGATCTGGGGATAAATTGAAACTGAGTTCAGACCGCTTTTGGTCATTGTGTTATGCGTTTGGCCTATGTAATGTTACAAAGGTTAATGCAGGTCGGCATGGCAAAGAAGTCATTTTGAATCACTCAGAGCCTCATAGATTATTTGTTATACCTCAGAAACATTCTTTTGAGCAATACTCTATGCAATACTTGACTTCTGTAGACTCATCTAAGGGCACTGATATGGACAAACAACAGAATACAGACTATACTCGATTGCCCAACTTCCATTTGCAATACTCAATGGTTCCTTGCTTTAGCACAGTTTTCAATGCGATTTATTGCTAAACCTATCACTGACCTGCTTAAGAAGGGCAACATTTTCAAATGGACACCATTAACTTACATGATGAATCGGGTCATTATACAGGGGCTGTTCACATCCAAATTGATGATGTTGAAGAAAAGCATTCAGTTGCATTTTTTGGCTAGAAAAGTAATAATTACCAAATGGAATTATATGAGTTTGCAAAAAAGAGCTCCAGGCAATAAAAGAGACTTATATTGTTTGTAGACATCATTTTTTGAGAGACCTTCATCAAGGTATTATTAAAGTAGGTCAAAAGAATTTGCAGGGTCTTCAACAACTAGAATGTCAAAACAGCTGCAAGCTTATTCGGCTTATTTCTTTTTTTGGTATATGATTGTGGTATCATTTACATAACTGAAATAAAAGCATAGTGTCAGATTCTTAACCACAAACCTCTCTTGAAACATTAGTATCAATTCATGGTAAGATTTTACCTCTGAAGCTTTTCTAGTCTCATAAGATTCTAAAACAGAAGAAAGTTTTGATGTGGAATGACAACGGACTTATTTTTGTTTCAAACATATTATTTATTCCATCAAAGCTATTACAGCTTTTGCACATCTTTCATGATTCCTTACCTGCAGTTCATACTGGTGCCAGAGTAATTACTGAGAATTTAAAACATTATTTTTTGGTGGCCAACTTTGGCACTGACACCAAGATATATGCAACTGTTTGACAGATACATGGTCAATCCAAGACAAGTCATAAAAAAATCTGAATTGTTGCAACCTTTAGAAATTCCATCTCAGCTATGGGATCATATTTCTACTGGTTTTATTGTGAAACTTCACCCTTCAAATGTTTCCACAGTCATAATAGTTACTATTGACTCTGTTACTATTGTGGTACATCTTTTGTCCCTACCTAGGATTCAAATAGCTAATCAAAATGGTTCCCATCTTCTTGTAAGATATATTTTGTCTGCATGGATTACCATGGAAAATAATCTCTACTAGGGGTTCACAATATACTTGCAAGTTTTGGATGCAACTGTATAAGTAACTCAAGATCCATAGAGTGTTAACTTCAGGTTTTCTCCCACAACCTAATGTTCAGACTGAGTGTTTCAATAACACTTTGGAAGAATATTTACGTTGTTGTTCAACTACTACTCAAAACAATAGGAAATCTTTGCAAGCCACACATGAATATGTATACTATAATGCTCCTCAAACTTCCAGTAATTTCTCTCTATTTTTTGGTTTGTATGTATATCATTCAGAAACGTTTTCCAAACCTCAGATTGCTGAATCATAAGATTCCTGCAATATAATATATACTAAAAAAACTATCAAGAAACAGACTCATGAAAATGTAACATATAATTTATATAAGTCCAAAGTAACCAAGTAAACAAAAACAGGAAGTAAGCTCCTGCCATTCATATTAGTGACAAGTTGCCCCCAATTTAGATTTTAAGGACAGAGTAATCCACCACAAACGTGGCAGAGTACACTGTCCAAAAAGTACTCCCACTGCTCACTCTATTTAGAGCAAGGAGGACCATCATCTTTCTAAAAAGGAGCCCCAACTGTATCAGAAAGCATACTCCAACAGACTGAAGGCCTAGGAACCTTCAGACTAAGGGCATCAGACAGTCAGCCCTATTTAGAGTGAATGGTTTGATGTTTTAGTTTTTTGTCATTCACTCCCAGCAAAAACCTGCCAGTACCGTGAGTTTGTTTTAGAAAAACAAATACGTTTGGTCCTCAGTCACAGAAAGATGGTGGCAGCACAGTGCCTGTAGAGGAACCACTGTGATTATGGCTCCTCTGAAGACACAGAGATCACCGGCGGGCACGGAGTGATCTCCAACTTTGGCTGGCGGTAGTTAGTCGGGTTGGCAAAAGTAATGCTCACTGCCATCTTGATGGATGCTAGGCCACCCACCAACTCAGGCCGTAAGTCTGTCTATCTGCCTTCAATCCTCTGACTGCCTTAAAAATTCAAATCCAGTCCTAAATATTATGGTCTAGCTGAGATTTCAAAAACGGTCAACTCAGTCTCTGTATGCCTGTCAACGTCTTTCACGTGGACTGTTCATTCAGTTGTTCACATATTCCCTAATCAAACTAAATGTGCACAACCAATTTCCTAAATCATTGCATAAACAAAACCTTGATCGCATAGTCAATAAACAACAGGAATTCAAAGTGAAAGAAATGTGTGATTCACACATACCTCAATGGGTTCTCCATTATCTAACTGATTGGAAAGGGTATAATACTTGTGACAGTTCCTTCGAATCCTTAATGAACATTTCCCTGCCTCTTTACAAGTTTCCGTGGCAATCACAATGCTTGATTTATAATAGGTATAAGTTACTATATTGTTTGGCTGACATACAGAATCTCTACTGGGCTCAGAGCATAAAACTCTAATTTTCCTACGCCACATTTTGGCAGATTCTTTGCAGTTTCAGGGAAATGCTTGTCTATAGTTCTAGAAAACTAGCACATCAATGGGAACACTAGAGAGTTTAGCCCCATTATTTCCTATAACATCTTAATTTCTTTATGATTGCCCCCCTATTCCTTTGTACTTCTCATGGTTTTCAAGTTTTCCTCTCAGGACTTTATGTTATGGTCCTTGTTTTCCTCACACTCTTAATTTCCTTGTGGTCTGTCTAAAGATTCCAGAGAGGCTGAGGCAAGCAGCAGACCATATCTTCCCAAGAAGTCCAAGAGCTTCAACTGGAGTCCCGCTCCTGCCAATGGAGTCAGCCTCCTCCTTTGGCTGTTTTGGCAAAAAATGTCTGAGAGGGCTGGCATTTTGTCCTTCTGTCTATGTAGATCGTGTTACCTCATGAGACAGTTTGAGCTGCCTTTAGCTAGACAAACATTTCCTATTGATGGCATGCTTGGGAGGGGAATGGATTATTATTTGCTACATGATAGTTTTAGTAGCAATCCGTAAGCACGAAAACCTGTTGTGAGTTCTTGATGTAGACACCAGAATCCAAAATCATCTCTATACTCCTGTGCAAACAAAGAAGCTGCAATCTCAGCCCTCCTCCATAAAGAGGATCATACAGACCCAATACCTAGTTGGTCTGTGGTGTCTCAAATAAGAGAAGTTATACGTTTTCTCAGTTCAAAATGCTAATTGTGATATAGTTTGGGGGGTTAGCATATGTGCACCTGGGACAAAGATTGAAACTATTTTTTCACAGCCCATTAAACTATCTACAGATGACCTTAGAGTGAACTGCTCTCTGACAGCAAAACAAACATTTTGAGCCACTGAATTCATGTACAAGCTGTATTTTAATATTGCAGGTGTGGAAAAAATGTATGTTGCAAAACTAAAGTCTAAAATCTGAAGCACTGCACCATGATAGAAAGCAAAGGTAATGAGTTGCAGAGATAGGAGAAGACAGACTAAATTTAGACTTATTGCTACAAATGAGCAGACAACCTCACTGGTCAGAGGTTTCAGAGGGTTTGCAGGGCACAGCCTGCTGGGCTTCACCAGGGTGTTTCTGGGACACAAGCAGAGGGAATATCTTAACCAGTTGATGGAGCGATGAGGCCAAGTAGCGCATGCTGCTGGCTAAGTTTTCTAAGTTGTGCTGGTCTTGCTGTAGTGGGCGTTTGGTGGATCTGAAGTCATTCCGCATTTCTCTCATGATCTGTACCAGCTCTGGCAGATGTTGTGGCTCGCATGCTGGGACGGAAGAGTGGCACACACAGTCAACCCGTGGACATGTGACCTGTGATCTCTCTGGCTTGGCAGAGTCCTCTGGAATTGAGAACATTTCCTCCTTAATCACTTGTTTAGACGACTGTGTTTGAACTGTTGTGGGAAGAGATGCACTGTCAGGCTTTTCTTCTTCAATCATAAATCCTGTGTAAAAGATTGAAACAAGGAAAGAGACCAAGGTACACTGAGTCAAGATCAGTTACAAGCAAAATAACTAAATAGTCAATACCTTTAAAAGGGAAATTACCTTTTAAAGAATAAAAGGTGGACTCACCAGCGCCAGGGCAGTAGCCAAGGACCCATCCAATCATTATACCGAAATCTGCTAGTTCTTAACAAGCAATATTTTGAGGGCATTCTTACAAATCCAAACAAGAGATGCTAAGCCTAAAGAACTGGAAAACTCTGTGCTTTGGATGGAATAAAAAAGGCGACCGAAGGCCTTGATGGCTTGTACATATTATCTGCAACTGCAAATGCATTTCACAGGATGTATCTTCATGTGTACATTTCATTATTGGAAAAAAGTACTAATAAATCTAGTAGACCCAGAAACCTTGATTGGGAATGGTCATAATTAACAAGTTTACCTCATCTCACAGACACAGAGTACCACCACTATAATTTGGCATAACAAATAACTTCTTACACACTCATATATTTCATGACATCATAAACCTTAAATGGTTCATCATTGTGCTCTCATGTGGTTAGACTGATTTGCTCATGGCTGGGTCCAATCATGGGTTGACATGGTGAACAAAAGAATGATTAGTTGGGATGCTACTCCGAGTGATTACCAGTGGTAAGACAAAGTGCAAACACTGCCTTTTGTGTGTCTCATATGGTTAGTGACAGCTTGAGAGGCCCTACCCTTCATGACATCATAAGCCTTTAATGGTTCATCATTGTGATCTCATATGCTTCGTGACAGCTGGAGTACCCATGCCCTTCAAAACATCCTAAACCTTTAATGGTTCATCATTGCGATCTCATGTGGTTAGTCTGGTTTACATATGGCCGTGTCCACACTGAGGTGGCATAGTGAGCAAAAGATTGATTGGTTGGGATGCTCCCCAATGAATGCCAGTTGTATGTCAAATTGCAAGCCTTCCTCCCATCACCGTTTGTGTGTCTCATATGCTTAGAGACAGCTGGAGAACACATACGCTTCATGACATCATAAGCCTTTAATGGTTCATCATTGTAATCTCATATGTTAATGTTATGGCTGCTTATATAGCGCTCAAATACCCATAAAGGCATTTCGGCGCTAACTGAATGCTGCTCACTGTTAACCAAACCAAATTAAATATAGGAAAAATGCTATGTCTTCAGGAATTTCTAAACGTAAAATGGTTAGTTATGGCTCTAAGATAAGGAGGTAGGCCATTCAATGGTTTTGAAGCTCTCAACACAAATCCTCTTCCTCCCCAATTCACTGTCTGAATCTAGGAGTGACCACCAGGTTGGCTGAGGTCGCACGTAAGGGCCTGCTTAGTGTGTACCAGGAAATACTCTTCTTTAGAAAGAGGGGGCCTTGATGATGCAGTGCCTTATGCACTAAACAAGAGCTTTAAGAAATAATTATCTTCCTAATTGGTAGCTAGGGTAGTTTCTTAAAGAGCACCCAAGCTGCTGCATTCTGCAAGATCTGTAATTTTTTCAAAACATGTTGGTGTGCATGCACAAGCAAACTATTGCATTAGTCAATCTGTGATAGTACCAATATTGTAATCACGGTCTTCTGTAAATCAGCTGGGATAAAAGTCAACACTTTCTTGGCCAGTTTAAAATGGTAAAAGCCAAAAACATAACCACAGTAGCCTGATCTGCATAAGACAATATATTATTGAGGACAAGATGCAGATTCGTAACTGACTTAACTGAAGAAGGAGGTGTACCCAGTTCCCAAGGCCACCAAAGTGGAGACCAAAATGATGGCTGTTCCCCAAACAACAGCACCTTGGTCTTACTGGAATTTAGCATGAGACAATTCACAGCCATCCAGCCACTGACTTTTCTCATGCAATTGAAAAAGTTACCAACAACTGCTTGGTCATCCGGAGTAAATGATTTAGATCAGCTAGGGATGTCACTTGGATGTTGAAAAGTGTTGGAATCTGCGGGAACCCGCATGGAAGAGAAAAAGGAGCTGAAGAAAATGCTCCTAATACAACCGATTGCTCATGTTCTGTTAGAAAGGAGTTGAGCATATTCCATGCAGACCCCGTCACCCCAATCCTACCCAACCGATCCATTAGCAGCCCATGAATCACTGTGTTGAAGGCCGCTGACAGATCAAGCAGGACTAAGGCCGCTCTACTTCCCTGATCGAGGGACATCCAGATATCCTCTGTTGCCTTGATAAGGGCTGTCTCCGTACTGTGTCCTGCCCGAAACCCAAATTGGGTAGCGTCCATCAGATTGTTTGTCTGGACATAATCTACTAGCTGCTCATTCATGACTCTTTCAATGATTTTTGTAGGTAAAGAAAGGCAAGAGATGGGTCGATAACTACCGGTGTCCGAAGAGTCGAGTGTAGATTTTTTAATAAAGACCTGATTGACACTCCCGTCCATACTGATGGTTAGTGACAGCTGTAGTATCTATATATCCTTCATGAAATCATAAACCTTTAGTGGTTCATCATTGTGATTTCATATGGTTATAAGCAGCTGGAGTACCCCTACCCTGCATGACATCATAAGCCTTTAATGGTTCATCATTGTGATCTTCTATTATTAGGGACCACATGACTAAACATACCTTTCATGACATTCCTTTGGCCAAGTAAACTGCTACTGATGAGCACATTATACATTTTACAACCAGCCAAGTCATAGACATCATATTGTGATAAAAGATGTTCATTTTGAAAGATTTATCCATATCTGTCTTTAAAACTCAGTAACGGAAGCGAGGGAGGAATTTCTTTCACTACTTGTTGGATCTGGAGGAAAATAATCCATAGAGATGTAAACTATTTTATTGGGCCAGGGAAAACAGACATGTGTACCTTGCAGGTTTGAACATTTATACAAATGTAGCATTTGTGTGAATCGCTTTTACCCAATAAAATGTATCTCACCTCCATTGACCAAGGTTAACTAACAATTCGACAGAAAGGAGAAATGTGGATAGCAAAAGTCAGGGAATTTTAATGGCAAGAACTAAGGGCCTGACATAGTTTGGCGGAAGGATTAAGTACCATCACCATGGCAGAGTACTCCATGTGCCTAATTTAGAGAGGTCCCCTGGCCCAGCTTGCATCTTTTGCATTTCCAGGAATTACCATCACGGGGGTTCCTGTAAATGCATTGAAAGTTTGATGGACTACTCTGCGAAAATGACAGAGCTATCCATCAAGCTTTCAATTCCTTTTTATTTTCTAAAACAAAGTCTCAAAGCAGGACTTTGTTTTTGAAAATAGAAATAAGCAATGCCCCCGCTCAACATTAGAATTTTCTCCCATGGCCTGGGGGTCATTTTGGAGTTTTCACTACCACTTACCACCAGGTTTTACGTGGCGTTGACAGACAGTACTACTTGCCAGTTCACCCACTCAAAATAGGGCGAGTGGACAAATAGCAAAACCTCTGATGCCCATTAATATGTTGGGACACCAGAGGTGTATGTTGGAACCAACATTACGCCATTAAATGCAGTTTAAATTTCTTAGCACTGTCACTCCTGCAAGATATCAGTGCATTGTGTACTTTCCTAAATCTTTAGGCTGCTAATCTGTCACTAAGGGAAGCATTTCGATCTCAAAGTTGCTCCCGGTCATGATTGACGGTCTGGCTTTCAGTGGTGGCTGCCACAAAGTATCACAGGTGGGGAGGGTATCTAGAGGGTTGGGATTCGAAAAAATACATTTAAAAAAATGACTTTCCTTGCTCCCTGACCGTGGCCTCGTCTTGATTCATCTTCTTCTGTTCCTGCTTAAAGCAGGACGCACAAACAGGCTCCCACAACCAATCACAACGCTGCATCGCTGATTGGTCTGAGCACCGTTGTTCGGCACCCAGACAGGCAGTGGGAGCCTGTACATGTTCCTCACCAGGCTGTGCATTACAGCCTTATGAAGAACATGCAAAGTGCGCATGACTGTTTTGACGGGACAATAAAGCCTGCCAAGCAGTCATGCCCACTTAAGTGCCCTCCACTCCTCCCCTTTCTGGCTGTGACATAACCATGAATGATGGATGAAACCCCGAAACCGGTCCTAGGATGCTTGTTTACGGTCCAGGGAGGACCTGGCTTGGCAGTTCGGGCTTGACTGTTCCCATGAGGCACAGGGTCAAGACTGATTTGCATATAGCCAGGTCTAAACTGGGGTGGCATGGTGAGCAAAAGAATGATGGATTTAACCCAGATCTCTTGACTGGGGGTGAATGTTTTGATTTGTTCTGCATTCCGTCCATCAATTGTGTGTGTTTTGCTCTCTCGCCCTAAGTGCGCCAGGTATGCTCAGACGTGAGTCCTGGGTCACTGTGCCACTGGAATCAAGCTATCTTGGCTGAAGAGGGGTGAAACCCCTAAACCGGTCCTAGGATGCTTGTTTCCGGTCCAGGGAGGACCTGGCTTGGCAGTTTGGGCTTGACTGTTCCCATGAGGCACAGGGTAAAGACTGATTTGCATATAGCCAGGTGTAAACTGGGGTGGCATGGTGAGCAAAAGAATGATGTATTTAACCCAGATCTCTTGACTGGGGGTGAATGTTTTGATTTGTTCTGCATTCCGTCCATCAATTGTGTGTCTTTTGTGACATAACCAAGCCCTGCCCTACCCCGTAAACTGTAAAAATAAAATAATAACCTAGCGTTATTATCATTTTCTTTTTCTTTTATCCACTGCTCAAAATGTAGTGGGGTGACGCTCCTCCGCCTTAGCGGAGGAGCCACCGCTGCTGGCTCTGATCTGCAATGTTTTGAGAGTCAAATAATCTACTTTGCTGCTGATTGTTTCAAAGGTATCTATTCATTATGAAAGGAGCAGCAGATCAGTGACTTGTTTTACTACAGGGATGCTAAACGTTTCAGGTTCGTTGAGGGCCCTTTTTAGGGTGCCTTCTCTGTTTATCACCTGGCGAGTGGGTCTGTCTAAGGCAAAGTTCCACGGCATGAGCTGCTGTGACTGCTTTCAGTCTGTGGGATGGCCTCTATTCTGTGGTCCCTGAATAATCTATTATGTCTGCTCTGCCTTTTGCCATCTAGATGCATTTTGCTGGATGGTTGTTGAGTTCAGACTGATCGCTCATCAGAGATAACGGCCTGCAAAGATTTCAACCTTTGTGGATCAGGTGCATAATGCAGAAGTTATACATCTCTTACTCCAGCAGATCATGCTATGATGTATGTATCTAGTTTTTGCAATGAAATCTGCCCCACTCAACACTATTGATAGATCATCTGCCCCAATATCCTAAGAAGGCAATCCCGTAAAAGGGGTGAGGCTGTTTGGTCAGTGCCTAAAAAGTGATGGTGAACAGTCTCCAATACTCAATAAAATAAGTCATTTTCCAAACGAGCTCAAGAGATGCAGGCATTCAAAACCTTGGGCACCACTCATTTTCATTCCATCTTTGGGTGTCTTTTAGAAGACCCTGATAAAACCAGGAGTGACATTTGCAGCACAATTTCGGTTTGAATGGACACACCTATCTGCCTTTAGAGGTTTGCAGAAGATGATGAGCCATAATGGGTGGTTCCATAGTTGTCACATAATGTAATTACCTCCAGGAAAGTGATGGTCGTGGCACCTCACAAACGGTCCACCATTTAAAGCACAAAAGGACTAATTCCCTCAAATAGAAAAAAATGAATGGAAATCGGGTTACTGCTCAGTCACCACGCTTGAAATCATGAACTAAGGCGGACACTTCACCCACAGGTTACTGCAAACTGCAGCTCTCCTGAAATATTATCAATACAAAGCCAAATTCACAAAAGAATCAAGGATGATATACAAGAAATTAAGGTAATCTTGGAACCCAGATGTGTGATGTCACACTACCAGCTATGAGAAGTGCTCAGGGAGGTCAGATTCCTGGCACTATTCCACACCCCCTCTTGGTTATGGCATGGCATTAGATCATGGTTCTCTGTACCTCCTGAAGACAAGAGATGTGTTCCGCATTATCAGGTAAATAAAAGAATCATGTGTATGGTATGAATATGCTGCGAATACACCAAGTTCCTTATTCACAGTATGCAGGATTGCTGTACGCATTATTAATGCACCTGGCTTTTTGGGTTTTCCCAGTACAGATTTGCCAGGTAAATCTCGGCAAAATATATCTGCAGAAATAGCCTGGCAATATCATGCAGAAGCACCAAGGTCTCAGTAATTCCACATTCCACACAGAAATACTTGGAATGGTGCAGTGTTTCGTCATTCGGGATTCACTGATCACCTTAGTAGTAGTAATTCAGGGTGGAGATTTACCAGTGTGGAGTTCCTAACTAAATAGAACAGAATTAACGTGAATCCCTAGAAGTCCTCCAAGTATTTTGAACTGCACAACACAAACACAATCTAAACCCAGTAGAACAACTGCAAGAAATTAAAGCCTTTGTTTGCTTTGCCAGCAGAAAATAGACATGACAAGCAGAAAGGAGACGTTGCAAAGAGTTTACATTGCTTCTTATACCTTCGCATTGGACTCCAGCATCTTCCTCGTGGTGGCAATCATGATTTCCCCATTGCTCTGAATTACACTGCATTAAGGATGTCTCAAACCCATAGCAAGAAACTTCATCCTTCCAAATTGGTCCTGTGCCTTCACCATACTTCTTGGAGGAGGACAGCGCTCTGCCACAGTGGAGCTCCGAGCATACGACTTGAGCCTCAAGCATTCCCCAACCATCATCACACACTGTACCCCACTGCTGGTTGTGGAAGACCTCGATCCTCCCAGCACAGCGGCTAGGACCATCCACCAATCGGACCCAGTGGTATTCTGAAATGGAAAAAAATCGTTCTAGGTTATTCGATATTTTATTATTGTCCGCTGTAAACATACATTTTAATCAACCTGGATATTATTGACTTATTTTTAGGTTGAGCCTGAGCCAACGCGCAAGTGCTGCTCTGGCGATCTGTTGTAGTAGAGTACGGGAGAAAAGCCCTGCCCACTCTCCGCCTATATTTTTCATTGGCTTGTGTCTTTGTCCTTTGTAAATGCTGTCTTCTGATTCATAAATAGGCTTGTAAGTCCCTCTTTAGTATGGCCATGTCTTCATTTGTAACCTCCAATTTACTTTCTTGTTACACAGTAAGTGTATTATTTTCTTTATTGAGTTTCTCCTATGTTAGGCACGACCACGTGCTTTGCTTACATTCAGCGCGCAGTGCTCGCTTTCACTTTCAAAGCAGCCGGTACAATGGCGGCTGTTTGTTTGCATGCCATAGGTCTCACATTTAAATGCAAGACCTATAGCATTGCAAATATTTTTTTAGGCCGGCCAACACAACGCTGCATTCCTCCTGGTCGGCTATCGTATTGGCCATGGCTTCACAGATGCATGTTACGTTTGGTGTTTGCTGAGTCCACAAACCAACTGCAGCAATATGACTGTCCGCATCGATGTATCAAAGAGGGGAAACATTCAGTCCATTTTCTACAGGCGAATCCCCTCGGCATAATAGTTGGGTTTTTGCTGAGTTGTGGTGATTATTTCAGCTGGTGTATTTTTGCAGCCAGTAATATTCAGAGGGTATAAATGTAGTCAACCTTCACAGATTTGTTTGTCCACGAAGTAAAGGTGAGTGTACAAACAGGCTTTCTTAAAAATACAAAAAATACTGGTCTTTCGTCAAAAGAGTGCACATCAATTTACACAGCACTTTAACTACACCCACCTAGCATTCTGCTACCTTCCCAATCCACATAGTCAGAGACCTCTGCAACACGTGCATTAAAGGCTGAGCAAGGCTAGCGACATCCAGTTTTGTAACCAGAGGTTCTCAGACTGGTGGCTTGGAGTGATATGCCCCATTGCTGCACCGTATTTTCACCCAATAGCGCCAGAGCTCTCGGGTTTTCCAACTCTACCCATGCGTATCTCAAAAAGTACAGTTTGTCTTTGCATTCTGGTACATCTAGATAGATGGGACTACGAGTTCCAAAATGCAATGAACACACATGGGTTGGACTGGCTGGGCACTGACCCAGGAAAGACTCGGCGTGCCGAGGTCTGTAATACCCCACATGCCAAGTGTTGATTGAAACAGAAGTTCCCCCTCTTGACATAGGGGAGGGTGATGGCTGTGAGCCCTCCAGGATTATCAGATAGATTCGTGTCGCAAGGATCCAGTCTTGGGTTTCCCTTTAGCATTCAGAGGTAGAAACTGTGCTGGTTGAACCGAATCAAGGCCGATCAGCTAAATGAGAGCTCAGAAGTGAAAATGTGGCACACCAAGCCATTCTTTCGTTTGGATTCCCTGACCCCTCTCACTCAAAGCATTGCAGCAATGGATCGCAGTGATGTGTTTTCAGCGTCTTCTGGACTCTCGTCAGATGTCCGCCACTTGCCAGACAGTACACTGGCACTTCTATGTGCAAGGGCTTACACTCTGTAGTGCTCCATTCACACTTTCACTGAAATGCGGATGCAGCCAGAGGGTGCTAAAGAAGCCATGTAATTGCCAAACTGCATCCAGATGTGCACCCAAATGTGAACACGTTTAAACCCTGCTACCTTTTGTGATAGCTTAAGCTGCTTGTCATACTTGCTAACTGTAGCAATTCACGAAGTAGGCTGCAGCTTTTTTTCAGCAAAATTATAGCCTGCAAGTGTCTGCCATCCCTCTAACTGCCTTACGGAAGCTGTATGGTGAACACATTGAAAGGTCAAAGCCAGCGCCCGGCACAGAAAGGAAATTACTGACAAGGATCCGAAATTCGCATCGAATTTGAAATTCATACTTGAGTTACTAACTGACAGCACTACACAGCAGAAGTGTGATTGCCGTAATAGCCCATAGTGAATTAGGGAGGCCATATTTAGAAGACCTGGTTAAACTTAGACCCATTTTGGCATGGCTGAAAATTTGGTTAAACCCTGAGGCGACTTTAGGTAGACAAATTATAAGTGACTGCATGGGAAGGGATAAAAGCATGAGCATACCATGGCTGAAATATGTAATGATTAGCCTGGAAAACCTTGGTCGTAAGGATCTATTTTTAAAACTAGCGACGATTGTAGCACAAGATAAGCTGTTGATCAAGAGATTATTTTTGGCCCAGAGAACCACAAGCAGAGCAGAGGCTGAAGGGATTAAATGTACCGTGAGTGCCTATAGCTTGGTAAAAAACTCGGAGGGAATGGAGCCGTATCTTTATCTCATGCACAACGCCCAGGATAGATTTTTAATGTCCCGTTTTAGGCTCAATCTTTTACCCTATTTACTGGCTGATCCACCAGGTTTTATATTTCCGATTGAGCAGAAGGGTGCCTGCGGCTGCGACAATAGGTCTCCACAGGACACCCTTCATTTTGTACTTTTGTGTCCTTTTTATTCAATGCCCAGGCGTAGATTTCTGGTAGGAATTTTAAAGCAAGCTAAATTTGCACACGCCAAAGATGCACTAATCTTCTTGCAAAAAGCGGTCAATCCCTTGACACTATGTAGTATTATGAATTTTATTAGAGTCGCGGTGCGATTAAGGGTAACTAGAGAGATGGTCTGATCGTCATTATCTCAAATGAAATGTTTCACCTAGTCTTCCTTTTACCATATATGTAGTAACAGTCAGGATTCTGGTAGTGATTTCATTGTATTTTTAACTGTTTGTATATATGTGATTTTATGATGTTTTTTAATCATCGAATAAAGAATGACTGACTGACTGATTGATGATGGGTTGGTGAGGTTAAGGCTGGCCTCAGTGCTGAAAAGTAACTCATTAAATCATGGCATTTATTTCTGATGAATCTGGTAAGTCACAAGTCACGCGTGTTTTCTCTGATCTGGGTCCAGTGTCATGTGATGTGATTTCCTGTGAAGTCCTCATCGGCTCTAAAGGACAAGTGAAGTCATTATTATCCTAATAGACGTTTTTGAAACTGCAGAAATCGGTCCTATTTAATGGTCACAGAAGGTGGGCAAGTGTGATTAATTGCAATGAAGTAGAGACCTCCGGGGCCCTCCACCGGAAGGCTGGGGTGCACCCTATGAGCAGTGCCTTCTGGTGGGATGTTTGAGATGCGGGTTTCCTAGGGGGCTGCTGTGCGCCTTCAATCTTTGGAAAGTGGATGGGCGGCTTCTCTGGAAATCAAAACAGAGCTACAACGCTTTATTCTCTTTCACGTGGCACTCTGCTACCTTCTATTCTGCAGTTGTTTGTCTTAAGCATTGAAATAGCGAAGATTCTACTCATTTGATTTACTTGTAGAAGGTTTAGGAAAATGTCTGTGCCTACTGTTGGTGCTGGTATTTGTGTTTATCAGCAATGTTTCTATCTGTGTGATCTGTTCACACTGCATTGTCTTATTTAATTCACTGCACTGTTCCTTGTTACCGATTTACTCCACTGTAGTGTGACTTCTATACCTGTCTGTTGTGTGCGCTGTGTCTAATCTACTTCACTGCAGTGTTCATTGTGTCTGGTGTACTTGACTGCACTGTATTCAGTCCCTATGCTTTTCACTGCAATGCTCTGTGCACTCACTGGAGCAAGCTTTGTGCCTGATGTATTAAGCTGCTGTTTGCTTGCTTTGAGTGACTCCTATGCTTCCTTGCTTGGCTGCAGTGTGCTTATTCCCGATGCTCTTCAATGCAGTGTGTTTTGTGCAGTCACTGTGCTCTGTGCCTAATGTCACTACCCTGTGCAATGCTTTTGATGCACCTCACTCCAATGGTCTGCCTGTTGTTCTTTATGGCAGTTTTCAATTATCCCTATCTCCACTGCAGTATGTTCAGCCCTGATACGCTTCACTACAGCGTGTTTTATGCCGCACAGTTCTCTATACCCAATTCTTACTATGTTATTACAACAGTTGCAGGGCGTATTTTTTATCTACAGTGCAACTGGGTGTCAGTATACCCTTAGTGCCTAAGGTTTTAGATTGCTTATGTGAGACATTTTCATAATTTTGAAATTCTATGGGAACACGTGGCTGGAAGTACTTTTCCTGAATGTTCAAGATTTCTGATGTGTGTTTGGAGCACCTAGATGATTTCTTGAAAATGACTGAAACCGGGGGTCAATGGTAGTGAAAATTAGAAAGAGCCCTAAGAGCATTCACGGGAACCAGGGTTGGCGGGAAAATGCTGCTTTCACTAATGAGTGAGAGTAACTGAATCTAACAAAAAATGTCATGCAGTGCCAGCCTCCTAGGGCATGCCTTTTTTTTAGTTGTTGAAACATAACCTTTCTGTAACCACACTTGTGCATTAGCAGAGCCAATAGGTCCCAAAGACGAGACCGATTGCATTGCAAATGCTTGTTTACATAGTGCTTACTGATCATTAGTTTAGCCATTTCATAGTTTCATAAATAACAATCTTCCCTACCACGGTTTTCATTTGTGATATATAATATCTGATGGAGCGCTCGACCCTCTTAAAATTGTAAGGGTGTATTATATTCATGGAGGAACTGCACTTGCATATATTCTGTTGTTTTGCTGTAATTCGTGTTATTAGAATGAAGCTTATATCTTCATATTAAAACAGTAGAATGAAATTGTCATGTTATTTACACGAATGATCAGGATTTCTGACGTGTTTAGAGAAATCATGTAATCATGCACGTACATTATGAATATTAGGAAATATAAATTTATTAACTGTTTATAAATGATTCGTAGATAGTGGCTTGTGTAACAGGTGTACATTAAAGAACGTTCTTAGGTCAGCCAATTGTAGGCCTAACTTTCGTTTTTCTGAAGTTTTGTTCCTCCTTATTTGCTCTCAAGTTATAAGTTAATTAGAATTTATGCGTGTGTACAATGTTCCCTTCGCCCCTACTGCAGGTGCAGAAATTCAACCTCGTTATTTTAGATTTAAGAAGATACATGGGAGGATATTAATGTCGTTGAAGAACTTGAACAGAGAGAAGGAAGGACACCTTTCGTGCCTGGTGAAACCTGGGAACCAAGGTCGTCAGAGAGAACTCAAATTAATTGGAGTTTGTGGAAAGTTACTCAAAGAAGGTGTTAACGGAATAGCTTACCATGTGACTTGTTAGGGATGTGCCTTTTTCTTTTTGTATTAGGCACAGGGGCAGATTTGCAGTACTTCTGCTTTGGACTGAGGAAAGGGAGCATCTTAGAACAAGCTCCGTGGCTTTACGCTACTTGACCCATTTAACGTGAGTGTACTTCTTAGGAAGTCAACACGTGCTGACACCTTTAAGGGGAATTCAACTGGCAAGCTAGGTAGGAATCTCACTCTAGAAGTAGCATAGGGACATATTATTCTTTAATTCCTGAAATACAAATGAAAAGGGATTTGGATACAGCATCTATTCTTAGTTGTGTTCTGATTTGGAGTTCATTGTTTTGTGATTATTGTGCCGAATGAACTATATTCGTAGGCTTGGCTCTGTATTAGTATTCATATAACTTTATACTCTTATATTGAAGTGTGTCTATATTCTGTTATTTTTGACTTTGTAATAAATTAACAAAACCGGAATCCAGAGTCGGTGGTCCTTTAGTCAGACGGGGAGGGAGAATGTATAATTGGTAACTTTATCTCGCTCCCTTCTACACTTCTTCAGCAGGCAATAAAGACCATTGGCTAGGTTTCCTAAGTAAATCTAGGACGTGAAATCTGACCCACCATATCTATAAAGATGCAACAGCAAGTGCTGCACTCTGAGTTATGTCACTATCTTAATGGAAGTGGAATGGCATAGGTTAAATTAATAAATTGGGGACCATGGAAAAGCAGAGTTGTTTTACACAAACGTTGTAGAAAGTACAACAACAAAATAAAGTACTGCAAAGTTCAGATCATGTACATATTTACTAATCATGAAAGTGAGAGGAACATTATAATAGCAAATTGTATAATAAATCACCAAATCCGATATTGATAGAAATGTGTGCATGTCAATTCCTCAAAAATAAAATGCATGGTAACGGTAGGCAAACCTAAATAGCATACATTTCTCTTCCCAAGTGCCAGTTCTGCTGAGTGTATGTCTTGTTATCTAAGTAGAGGTTGCCCCGGGTAGGGGTATTGATAGAATTCCAACCTTTCCAGCAAGTATCATTGAAGACCAGGGGTAAGTCGGGTTATAGATAATAGGAGACAATGGGGATGGAACTGCAGTGGTGCTGGCCTTGCATGTAATTTGCTGCCAATAGTCTTTTAGAATGAGTGTTGATGTCAACATCCACTGCTTCCCTAACTGGTCTATCTGTGGGAGCCAGTGCTGGGCATGGAGTGGGTTTTGAGAATAATGTTTTCCACGTGAACCCAATCTTTATTATCAGATATGTGATCATAGTCCAGGGCTGGGTGGAGTTGAGCTGCCTGAATGTAGGAATCGTATGTTCGGGAAACTCAAGACCCCTCAACTGTACTACTATAAAGCATTGTCCTAGGAACTCTGAAGGCACGGCCCTCCCACATACATAGGAGAGACGTTTTTTTTAGATCTGATATGATTTAAGGAACCTAAGTGGTAAGATCTGTTCCACATATAGTAGTGTACGGAAAAAGTTCTTCTCAGAAGTGAATCTCCATAGGTAGGATGTGTCAAGTTTACTCCAACGGTATAGCTCCTTGTATAAAACTCTCAATTTGAGCAGAGTATTGCACTGACACAGATTTGCTGTGGTGTTTGGTATAATAATTTCTAGGTATCTTATGGGTCCTCGTAACCAACCAAACCCATTTTGATCAAGGGTTGCTTGAGTGGCTACAATGTTAGCCACTATCCCCAATCCACAAGATTTTGTGTAGTTAATGAGAAATCCAGAAGCGTCAATAAATTGAGTTAGTTGCGCCTTCAGCACTGTGATAGAAGTCTCAGGCACAGTCAGGATGCACAAGACATTGCAAAGATCTTTACATCCGTTTCAGTAATTCTATTGGTCTGTACGATGTGCAGGTGGTAGGGTTTTTTCTGGGCTCTTACAACGATGTGATTTGAAATTCTAGCATTATGTTTGTGATGATTCCTCATTCCAGAACATCATTGTAAACTGCCGTTAGTGGCTCTACTAATAGATTGGTAAATGCTTTGTAGATAGATGCCGAGAATCCATCACGTCCCGGCACCTTGCTGCCAGTTAATCTGCCACTGATGGCTCTAACATCTTCCACTGAGATTTCTTTTCTCAAGGAGGAGGAGCTCGTCTCATTCTAGTGTAGTGCAGGAATTAGCAAGGTAATTAGTGAAATGTTCTCCCTTGTAAAGAGTGTTTCATAGTAGGAGGAGAAGCATTTTAATATGTCCTTAGTATCATGACTGCAATATGCCGTGTACATCTTTTATTTTGTAGATATGATTCCTTGTGATGGTTTTCTTGAGCTTATAGGCTACCAATGCATCCAAGTTGTCACCCTTTTAGTAGGTCTGTTTTTTATACAATACATTTTTTGCTGCATCCCATATTAATAATTTCTCCAGTTCTCCTTGCCCTTGTGCAAGGCTCTATGTGTATGTATTGAAATGTCCTGTTTCTGTTGAGTTTCTAAGCTGCTTTGTTGTCCTTACAATTCTAACTTTCTTTGTTTCCCTGGCCTCTCAAATGTCACTCTGAGGTTTATTAGCTCCCCTCTAATTACTGTTTTTTCAGCATCCCACAGGACACTTTGTCTCACCTACCCATTATCATTTTCTTGAAAATAATGTTCCAGTGTTCAATACATTCCTGCACTATTGGATTCCTCGTCACTATACTGCTCATGATCCATGGTCTACATATCTTGAAGTATGAAACCATTGCGTCCAGGTGAAACCATACTGATGCGTGGTAAGAGAGGATTTTTGGGCCTATGTCAGTAGTTACAATCTGAGACTGTATAGCCCCAGAGGAGAGAAAGAGGTCAATGAGTTTGTAAGATCTATGTACATTGGAATAAAATGTGTACTCTCTGTCCCACTGGTGATGTTCCCTCCATATGTCATCAATGTTTAAGTCTGCCTAGCCTTAGGTTAGGGAAGGGGATGTATGGGAGAAGCTGGATGAGCAGGGATTCTGTTGACTTCAGTGTAAAAAATAATGTCAAAATCCCTTACTACCATTATGTGGCTTTGGCAAAATCAGTTCCTTTTTGTAGTAAGTTAGCATCGAATAGCTTTTTCTCCTCATTAGGAGAGTAGAAGGAAAATATAGCCAGTCGAAGGCTTCCTAGCTTGTCCCGGCTGCCCACCCATCCTTCTCCACTTTGAGTGTATTTTGTTTCTAACTCAAAGGCTAACCCCATTCTTATTAGGATTGCAGCTCCCTTTATCTGTGGTGTTTACTGTGTGGAACTGAGTTGGAACCAATTAGAATGTGTTCTGGGTATGTCTCTGGATGGTAGGTGAGTCTCTTGGAGGAGAGCTATGAATATTTCTTCAGTTTTGAGTCATTGTAAAAACGCCATCCTTTTATGGGGAATTAAGGACCTGATTAAGAGTTCGGCGGACAGGTTACTCTATCACAAACATGATGGACAGCCCATCTGCTGCATTATAATCACATTATATCCAATGGTCTTTATAATGCTTCGGATGCAATATCTGTCACGTTTGTGATGGAGTACTCATCCGCCATACTCTAAATCAGGCCCTAAGTTCTTGAACATTCAAGGTGATGATGGTTATGTCAGTCATGACTTTATGATTCTTCCCTCCAGGGGGCCTGCTCCTGCACTTTGCACTGTCGGCAGGCTTGATTGGGTCCTGAGAGTGGGGGGGGGCCTTCATGTAACATGCAGGGGGGGCCCTTTAAGTTTCATTACGCCACTGGTTCTAGTCTTAATGTTCATGTGCGTTTTTTTAATTGTCTCCAAGCTGAACTACAGAGGAAAGGCAGGGGCAAAGAGTTTCTCCAAGGTTCTTTTCTTGTAATCCTGAGGGAGTGAAGCCTGAGTAGCCTCTGGAGTTGCCTTAGCCCTCTAGGCGAGTTGACTGTAACCCCAGTTACAAAGAGCCAATCCCCTTTAATGCTAAAAACGCAGGACTTCATGGTTTCTAAGCCAACAGCTGCAGGAGCGATGA
Organism: Triturus cristatus; assembly: GCF_964204655.1. Classification (NCBI taxonomy): domain Eukaryota; kingdom Metazoa; phylum Chordata; class Amphibia; order Caudata; family Salamandridae; genus Triturus; species Triturus cristatus. The sequence goes on along the minus strand of NC_140590.1, from coordinate 388,387,130 downwards.
GCTGCTGTTTCCCTGGGTCCTCCCTAATTGCTTCAGCTAGTGCCACGATGGGGCCAAGATAAATTGTATCATGGATTGGTGCACAGCACTTCTTTGGTCATCTCTGAGTAGTGTAGTGTCTGATATATGTATAGTATGATATTTTCATGAATGTAAATATGTTATGCATAATTGATGGTCTCTTGTTTATTTCCACAATGTTGGTGAGTGCGTGGAACCTCCTGCTCATCGTGAAATGTTCATGGAGAGGATTTGACAGTTGGGGAAATGACAGTTGAGGCATTCTGGCAGTGACTGAGTAGTAACACTTTATTCCTGTGTCCTGTGGTTACTACAAATAGTCGTACCGGGCAGCCACCAGGAAGTCCTCCAGCTAAATTCAACAGCAATGGATGATCAGCAAGCTGCGTAAAATTGGTGTTGCTTTATTTGCCCTGTACTCACTCCATGCCCAGGGCTGGACTGGAAGTACCGGGCATTGGGCTTTTCCCCAAAAGGCTGGAAGGGTGGGAGCCGATTTTGTTAATGGTGGCCAGTTCTGCAGTGGTGCTGTAATGTCCTTCCCATAACAAAAGCAGCAGTGCTTTACACTAGAGATCACCATTGCCACCTCCCCTCCCACTGCTGCTCCGTAAAAATTGGCAGAGCTGCTTTGAATTCCCAGAAGGCCCTGTCCATGTCCCTGCTAGGAGAATGTCCATTGGTGTTTCTGACGCAAAGTCAGTGGCGGGGTGATGGCAGTCACACTGATGTCAAAGGGGCTGTCTAAGGTTCCCTTATTGAAACTCCTCGAGACCGAGATTCCGGCAAGCCAGATAACCACTCCGGGTCTCAGGCTATCCTGCGCATTAGTCAATCTCTAATCAGCCTCCTGCTCTGACACACATCTCCCTCCCCCTCAAAGCTTATCTGCCAGCTTTTGGTGTGTAGGCTTACCTCCTACCATCACGCCTCCCTGTATATCATTCTCTTATTACGGGCTGCCATGCCCACTCTGGTTGCGGCAGCCCTCGTCACTTAGGGGCCTATTCACGAGAATGTCACGCAATGCAGCGCATCAGCTCACCTTGCTGCGATGCACTGTGTGACAGGCTAAGGATAGGCACACTTGCACCATGGTGCAAGGGTGCCTGTGTAGCATTGAGCATTATTTTTGTGCAGGAATGCAGGCCTTCCTGCAGAAAAGTAATCCTGAGAGGCACATTCCTCTGTCTATATGTGCTGCAGAAGGCGTATCTTTTTGGTGCATTCTCAGGTTTACCAGTTCTGTTAAATCTGGGAAGTCGTCAAAAATCATGGGAGTTGGGGCGTGGCTTCGCCGCGGAGCGCAAAGGCCGCCAACTAAACTAGCTCCATAGCACACCCGACCGCCTTCCATAAATCCTTTTAATAATCTGTCGCCTGTGCAGTGGAGGGGCCACCGGAACCACCACTGAGGCTGGAGCACTGAAAAACGGCCTTGTGCAGCTGCCAGAAAGTGAAGAAATCAGCGGCCCATGCTGTGGCCTTCTCGAGAGCGGAGGTCGGGAGCTGCCGCATCAGAGAGTTGGGCGTGGCGCACTATCTGGTCCAGCCCCTCATGAACGCGAGGCCACAGACATACCAGCTGTCGGACCTGTGCCGGAAGGAGAGGCAGTCCGAGTCCTGAAATCCTGTTCCTGACGCGAGTGGCCGTGACCCGATCGCCAGCGATTGGCTGGGGGTGCTCCTGCTGGGGCCGCGTGTTCGAAGCCCGCGGAGGAGGCTGCAGTGGGGTGTGCTGGCTGGGGCCCCAGTCAGAGTTCCTGGCCCTGCGGTATCCTTGGTGAGAGTATTCCAACCAGCCAGCTGCTGTGAAGGTAGGAGACGGCCTGTTGTGGGACACTGAGCGGCAAAGAGGCGGCGGCGCGGCTATCAGTGCTGTGGAACGCCTGGTTCAGACTTGGCCTGTTGGCCTTTGGAGGACTAAGAATTGAGGCAGGGCCTGAAGGAAAAAGCTGATCATGCCTTCCCAAACGCTGTGGAGGGCCAAAGACTGGCTGGGTGGCCCAGTTGAATAAACCAACACAGAAACCCAGTACTATAACCGCGATTGTCACGGTGGAGAAAGAAAAGAGGATGCATTGGTCTCCACCAACCGAAAACACGTACTTGCAGTGACCTGGTGTGTGGTGCCTCCCCCCCCCCCGCCGATGATGATGATAGAGAAACATCATGAGTGAACCGCTAGACAAGGCTTAACATTGTGGGACAGAGAGGATTACCGCTTAAGAGTGGGAGACCTGAAGCCAATGGGGGGCTGATCCTAGCGGCGCCAGTGAGAAAATGTTGACCGCCAAGGGTGCGAAATTGACGCAACAGACTAAATTAGACAAATATGCGCTGCCAAAGCAGGCTGACTCCGAGCACGATGACAAGGGGAAACAGATGACTGAATCTGAAGGGGAGCTTCCGGACCCGATGTTAAAAGATGTCATGGACGCCATCTCAGGTGTACGCTCCTCCCTTGAACAGAGGAGGGACACCATCACATCTGAAGTGATGCTGATTCGAGCTGACCTAACTAAAACAGGAGAAAAAGTGAAACAGATGGAAATCGTCACTGCTAGCCTCATGGGAAATGCGAAGCAAATGCAGCAAGATATCAAGGACCTGCAGGCCTTTCGTAAATTAAGGATAAGTTGGATGACTATGAAGGACGCACCAGAAGAAATAACGTGAGAATTATAGGTCTGCTGGAGAGGGCGGAGGGCCCTGCCGCGGACTTATTTGTGGAGGAACTCATACTTAAGCATCTTCAGCCTAAGAGGTTGTCCAAATTCTTTGTGGTAGAAAGGGCACATAGAGTTCCTGGAGGACGCCCCAAATCTGGTGCGCCTCCCCGCCCTATGTTGGCGAGACTTTACATTTCAGAGACAGAGATGTCATATTGCAGACTTTGTGTATGGCCCCCCCTTTAAGAATAAGAATTCGGAGATTTCCTTTTTTCCAGATTTCACCTTGAATCTACAGCGACAACTGCAATCCTTTTTGGAGGTGAAGAAGAGACTTAGAGACAAAGGACTTAAGTATGCCATGTTATTTCAGTCTGACTCCGCGTCGAAGCAGACAGCAGGGTCTGGTTCTTTGATGTCCCTGAGTCGGCTGTGGACTGGCTCGAAGGTTGGAGAGCCCCAAGAAAATAAACGGTACGCTAAGTGGCGGACCAGGCCGGTTCATCTAATGGCTCAGTCTGATGACAGTGTGGTGCTGGAGGCTGATCTCGGCGCCTCGCCCGCAGTGCCTTTGATTTGATGTAGTGGCTGAGCTTCTGTGACGGACAATGGTTTCACAGCATTGATTTATTGTCCTATATATCCTTTTTGGTGTTGAGTGGGCCCCTCTGGCAGGGCACATCGCATTCTGGACTTAAGGAGGTGGTTGAGGTGGCGGAGCTTACACCCCCGATTCTGTTCTACTTTGAGATTTCTAAGTTTGGGCGACAGGCACTCTGCATAGTTGAAACATGGGCAGTTCCAGGCCCAGAGTGCAGGGGAGCAGGGAGTGGGTGTTTTGTGGTGGAGTGGGGTTGTTTTATGTTCTGTTAGAGAGAGCGACATTGCACATTGCTAAAAGAGAGATGGGATATGCAATCTCTGAACTTACACATGGGTACGCACAGGGATAAGACCTTTAAGCTCCTAAGCTGGAATGTAAATGGGCTCAGGGACAAAGTAAAGCATAGTATCGTATTGCAGTATATCAAGCGCCACGCTCCGGAGGTGGTTATTCTCCAAGAGACGCACCTGATAGGTAACTCCTGCAAGGTCATGAGCAGATGGGGCTACCAGCTGGTGGCCCACTCTTGTTTTACCACAGGTTCCAGGGGAGTGGGTATCCTGCTCAGAAATTCCTTTCCAATGTCACTACAACATACATGGACCAATGGGATGGGTAGATATGCGGCAATTTCTGGACAGTGGGAGGGTAAGACACTCACGCTAGTATCAGTGAATATCCCGGCGGGACTGGAGGGCCAATCCTTCAGTGACCTGGCTAAAATCGTGTTTTCTTTCCCAGAAAGCTGTCTGGTTGTAGGAGGAGATTTTAATTCAGTGGTATCGGGCTCTCTGGACCGCTGTCCCCCCATACCATCAGTCCCTCGCAGATTTGGCTCCCAGACTTCATTGAAGCCATGGGCATTGTGGACAAGTGGAGAATGTTAGACGCGGACTGCATCCAACACAATTTCCATTCCAGGGCTCACAATAGCTTATCCCTTATAGACTACTTTCTCACTCCGGCGCCCCAAGCGGGGAACATTAGGGAAATCAGACACCTCGCTCGAGGCATATCTGATCACTCCCCACTGTGGGCAGAAGTGGCCATTGGTGAGAGGAGAGTGGGATGGGTGGTGCCTATCAACCCGTTGTACTTCCGAAACCAAGTGTTTAAAGACATGGTATTAACAGCTATAGAACATTACTTTCTAGAGAATAAGGAATCAGTGGGTTCATCTCAAACCCTATGGGAAGTCTTTAAAACCGTAGTGTGTGGTCCGGCACTCTCGCTTATAGCAGGGGTGCGGAAAGAAAAGTCGAAGGAACTAACTTGCTTGGAAGATGAAATCCTCCTCATGGAAGAAGATGGCAGGGAACAAATGACACAAGACAGACTTCATGCCCTGAAACTTAAACAAACAGAATATAAATCCATAGCAACGGACATGGCTATGGATAGAGACAGAGCGGGTAGGCTCTATGGCCTAGGGGACAAGACTGTAAAGCTAGTGGCCTGGCTGGATAAAAAAGAACAGGTGAGCAGACTGGTTCCAGAACTGCTGACGGGATATGGGGAAGTTATAACTGACCCACAAGAGATTGCTAATGATTTTTCAGATCACTATTGTTCTATATATAGCACGAGCACTTCCTTTACAGAAGAGGACTCGCAGGCTCTGATCAGTGACATAAAACTTCCCTCCCTAGACATAGATGACAGAGACCTGCTAGACAGCGATTTAACTAACAATGAGGTTGCCCAAGCGATTAGTAGCCTCCAATCCGGTAAGGCTCTGGGCCCCAAGAGCCTGCCAATTAAGTTTTACAAGTTGAAGCCGGATTTACTTGCCTCATACATGCGAGCCATGTTTGAAGAAAGCCGAGAATCGGGGTTGCTCCCTCTAGATCAACGAGTTGCTACATTGCTCACTATACATAAAACTGGCAAGCCCAGAGGTGCATGCTCATCCTACAGGCCCATCTCACTATTGAATGCTGAGCCCAAAGTACTCGCAAAATTACTAGTCAGATGTCTGATCCATGTAATAAGCAAAATAGTGCACCCAGACCAGTCGGGCTACATGCCCCACCGCAATACAGCTTTGAACCTAAGGAGACTGCATGATGTGTTGGGCACCGGGGCACGATTCAGGAAGCTGCGGTCGTGGTCTCGCTTGATGCCGTGATGGCTTTCGATACTATAGAGTGGCTATATTTGTTTGCAGTCTTGGCCAAGATGGGATTTGGGCCCAATTTCATTGCGTGGGTATGCCTTTTGTATGCAGAGCTCTTGGCACAAGTGGTGGTTAATAATAGAAGCTAATCAATAATGCGCCAGACCCTCTCAAAGTGATCCGGGAGTGCTGGGGGAACGATCGGTTGGAACTTGATGATGAAGAGTGACATGAGCCCGTGGCCTTCCCGCAGGAAGTTGCAATCTCTTCCAGGTTGCGTCTGTTCCAATTGAAAATCCTCCATAGACTCTATGTTATGGGGACTCAGCTCGTTAGTATGGGAAGGGTGGATAAGGGCATGTGCAGGAGGCACTGTGGTCAGGAGGGCACATTTATGCATACCCAGTGCTTAATTTGAGCCGGTGCTTTCTGGTGCTCCGCACCACCGGCACCTTATTACCAGCACCGGCTATGACAGTCTACCACATGGTGGCGCTGTCATGCTAATTTCGGTATGAACACAACAACGGCAGTTTATTTATTTAATTTACATTAACAATGACTAATACCTACCTCCCAAGCCATTCTTCTGGCTATGGGGGCTTGGAATAGTCTGACATGTCACACGTGTAGAAGTGTGAGGGTTAGTAGCTGCGTATTTACTGTCATTTTTTTTTTTTGCAGAGTTTTATATAGCGCAAACTTGACCCGAAATCGGGTATCAGAGCACTTTACAGAGCACCAGTTACGTTACATGAGGACACACATTCATTTTTGTTAGGCACGGGGAGATTAAGTGATTTGCCCAGAATCGCAGGATGTTCAATGTCATTACCGAGACTCGAACCCAGTTCCCCAGGTCTGAGGTCGAACGCCCTAGCCGTTAGGCCAACTCCTCTCCCCATTAGCAGCTGGCAAGGGTTATGTGAGATGCAAGCTGCAGTGGGCTCCCGACAAGAGCCCCGGCACTTATCGTTTTACAAATTAAAGCACTGTGCATACCCTGTGGGAGTGTGTGTATATACAGAAGTATTGGAAGGGGATACACGCCTGTCTAGGTGAGTTTCTCGGACTTGTGCTGGGGATCGAGGCTAAGAGATGTCTTTTAAATGTATGGGAGCCCACAGATTTAGGTAGAAAAGACCGTATATGGGTCACTACGGGACTGACGGTCGCTAAAAGGAACCTTGCAAGATTGTGGGGAGCCGGGGTACCACCCAAAATTGAAGAGTGGAAAGCAGACATGGATTGGTGTATGCTACCGGAAAAAACTGTGTATGTTTCTAGAGGGTGCCCTAAAAAGTGGATTGACATATGGAGCAAATGGAATAGCTACTGTGTTAATATATGTGAACCTCCAGTTGTTCTCTCTTTGGAAGATCCTGTAACGCCTTAGAGATCGCTACATTACTATTTTGTATGATATATTGTACAACGGTGTCAAGTGTGATCATAACCATGTAACGTGACTCATCTCATCAAATTGTGAATGGAAATGTCGTCTTTTTGTTGTTTAATAAAAAGATTTTTTTTTTTAAATCATTGGAGTTGCATGGAACACCCACATAATGCCCATGACATGCCTCCCTTGTACAGGGTAAGACAATGCAGCGATTTGTGCTGCATTGCTTTACTACAGATATTTAGAGCCACTCACGGCCATGCAAAGGGACCTCGCGTGGTTTCACAAACCGCATTTAAAGGTTTGCGTCGCACATGTACCACATTGCGTTGTGCAAACACGACACAAACTGGCTTTTAAATAGGCCTCTTAGTGCAGAGCGGAGCTCCAGCGCAACTCCATCTGAGGCACAGCAGGCATCTAGCAGTGGTGTAGCACAGGGGGGGAGGTCCACCACAGACAGCAAGAGTTTTGGGGGGTGGCGGCTTCCCCTCTCTTACCTGCGGGCGTTGCAGCAAACACAGGGATTGGCAGCACCACCCCCGCTCTTACCTACAGCCGTTGCGAGGGATCGCCAGCACACCTCCCCTATTACAGGCGGCAAATGCAGGGACTGCTATAGACGGCCAGAGGTCTAGCTGCGCCACTGCCATCTAGGCTGCTCTATCGTGACCTAGCCATCACATTTCTTGTCTGGGAATCTGTTTGTCCTTTCTGTTCTTTCTCCGAGGGTTCATGTGGCCTCATATTCGTGTGCAAGAGTCCCTCCCCATTGAATTTTCACTCCATCACCTGTGATTTTGCCACTACATACTTTTACGGGAACACAAGAACTGGAGGTTAAGCAGGACACGTCTTCCTGGGTATGCGCTCTGGCCATGCCCCCATAAACTGCATCCTAATACAAAAGCACAGTCACATATCTAGACTGTGACACATTGAATGTGGTACACTTTAGTGCAAAGATCCACCCACCCTAGCATCTGAGTGCTGTATATCATATGTTGAAAACAACAAGCCAAATCATGTATTGACAGTGCCAGCATTCAAGGCTGCATGAAGTACTGTATATGGACTGGGTGGCCTTAAAGGACGTGGTAGGAACAGTTGAAACCTAGCCCACTCATATGTAATGGAAGTTATTTTCTGAAGGCCTTCCCGAAATCAAGATTGTTAATGTGTTCAACTGGAAGTGAATGTTTGACTACTAATGCAATTTTTTTAATTAATTTGTTTTTCCCTTGGTAAATTTTGTACATTTTTGTAAATAAGTCAATCTGAGGTAAAAGTTGAAGTGGCGACATATATGGACTGCACAGTAAGGAAATCCTGAGACCGAGAGGGTAGAAATAACTAGAAGTTGATGGAACGAAATGTCTGCAAACACGACAGTCGAGCATAAGTGTAAAACTGGAGACATCTAGAGATAAAGGGCAGGACAACCCTAGTGGAAATGGTTGGAGATCCAGGGTGGAAAAACTGAGAAATCAAGACCTCTCTAGGCATAGAATTGGATACATCTATAGAGAGTGGTTTTTAAATACCTGAATCCGAAAGAGTAGGGGTGACCTTAGGCTCTGATGTCTGTGTATTTTGAAGCTCCTCTGAGGAGTAACCTGGAGAAACAGGCATGGAGTGCTCGGAGGCTTGATTGACTAAAGATGTTGTGGATAGCTGGTGAGAAGACTGAGAGAGGTTCTCCAATGAAGGATCAGTCAAGGCAGTTTGTAGGTCTGTGCTAGACATAGTCCATCCAGATTGTTGGGAAACGGTGGAAGCTACTGGTTGTTTCAATGAGGGCCCTGTAAAATAAAAGCATAATCGCAGATCAAAACACTAATACTTTTCACCCTAAAAGATAAAAGCATACAGTGCGAGAATGTTTAACTTGGTGAAAGTCTGATGTAAAATTAAATCTATATACAAATGGTAGCTTTCTTTTATAAATCATTATCATCAATTTCTCCGTTGATCTGGTAAAATTTCAACACAATAATAGTCCAAATTACTTCAAATATTCGATAAAATCGAACACAAGGATTTCAAATAAAAAAATGATTATACTTGCCATTGTTAAAACCGATGTTAAAAAGGATGTGTTCAAATATTTGTGGTAGTGCATTGGCAGTGGGGACATAGGCAAGAAAATTAAATTAGCAGTCCACCTCTTGCAACTTAGTAGCTAAGTAGAGTAATCATTTTGACCAAAAGGCTGATTCTGAACTTCTGGCTAAGCGCTAGACAGAAGAAATCTTTCCTTGATAAGTATTGGATAGTGATTTTCATTTAGTACCAAAGATGTAGACAATTCATGAATACTTATTACCGATGCACAAATCGAATGATAATAATAGCTCCGACATAATCTATAGGGAGTTAGTGACCATGCACAATCAACATCCCGTCTTCACAGTTTCTTAACAATCCCTCACCGATGAGGTGATGGATTTTCTTAGGGATAGGATCACCACCCTCTTGGCAAACATTTGTCCCAGTCACTTTTCCATCGGCCTTATAATCCCTAACCTATCGGCGAGCTTTTTGCGATGCATTCGGCACATTCTTGCTGATTTCAGTGACTGAAGTCCCAATGATCTAGTCATATGCATGCAACCACTCCAACTAACACGCTTACTGTGAAGGTGCTCAACTTGGCCATCCCAGCCTACTCACCACCTCCTTCAGAGATGTCTTTTACTGCAGGAGATATTTCCCAGAAATGTGAGCATGTGATCATTATCCACATTATAAGAATACCTGGAACAGCCCTAATATGGTGCCAATTCATTGGACCCTTTCAGGACTCTGGAGCATTGCTAATACACCATGAATAAGAAAAAAACTGCATTTTTTGCAGCACTGCACTGCACCATGTGGCAGACTGTCATAACTGCCCATGTTGACAATTAAGTGGCGTTGCTGAGCATCGGAAACCACCGGCTCAAATTAAGCACTGTTTGCTGTGCAGAATCCAAGCAGCTCCAAAATATGCTCTACAGTAGCAAGGAATCTTCAGTATTTGTTATTCTATATCAAGGAATCTCTCAGATTTGCTGGTCAGAACTCAGGACACTTTAGAATTTGCAGCCACTTTCAACGTAGCTTCCGTAAGCACCAAAGGACCAGGACAAACGTATCCAATATAAGAGAAAAATGAGTGTCCTCAAGTGTTGGAGGAAGAGTTCCTTCCTACCCTTTGCTCTCTCTCTCTCTCTGCAACTTTTAACATGAATGATCCGACAGTATTTCTGAAATATGTGCAAGATATAGCCGGAGTCAGGGATTTGATATTAACTTAGCTGCATCCATCAGGATAGGCTGCGGTCCCTCCTTTCCAAAGATCATGGCCATCACATCGGGATTCCATGAGCATCTCAAGACTTTTTGTCAACATATGCATGGTACCGTTGCCCTATGTTTTCTCCACAACAACATTGACTTCTACATGCATATCAATGGCACTGAGTTCTTCCCCAGATTCGAGAACAATTTAGTCACAATATTAAGTTGGCAAGTGCCTCTCGCATATCCAAGACTGGATGCATTAGGAAAGCCTTTATCATAAAATTAAGCTTTCCATTTCAGTTGGCCTGTTGTCAATTTAAATCAATCACCAAAAACACCTTCCACCATCTTGGCTTGCTATGGGGAGCCAGTCATCGGTGCCTGCTCCTCCGCTGCTTCAAGTGTGTGAAACAACATTTTTAAAACACTCAGCATTGATCAAAAAGCTGTATATTTAAATTTCTGCCTGAACAAAACTCTCACCTGTGAGAAGGGTACGGGCCTTTGAGGGAGCGGGTCCTTGTGTCAGAAATACCTAGGAGGCTCTTTTGAACCCCACCATGTCCCCAAGCCCTATCCTCCAACCCCCAAAACAAAAGTTTGCTGAGGCTGGTGCTGATGTCCTGGGCTGTTTTCACACACCTTAATGGATGGCAGCGGTTCAAAGCCTCGGCAAACAAGCCGTAAATCCACTATTTACAGTGGTTTTCAGCTCGTTTTCACTGTCTCCGTGTGATATTGGCTCCCTACCGAGTGACCGTGTGATGGGAGCCGATATCTGGTGTCACATGGTGGTACCATGTAAGTTGCAAAGTATGTATTTCCTTAGTCCCTACAACCTAAGTAAGATTTCCCCACTTTGCCAGTCAACCACTTATTATTTTATTTTCCTCAACCACTTTAAGTTGGTCTCTCAAAATATTTGCTATCCATGAACAAAAGGCTTGGGAGGATAGCACTTAATTTAATATGTTTGACCCTCTGGTGTTTCCTGCCCTGTTTATGTGCCCGGTGGGAACCTATTAGTTCACATCAGCCTAGGGTCTCACCACGAACTACGGAGGACCTTTTTCTGTCGACTTAAGTGACTGGGGTTTTTCCCTGCTGGTGCTTTCCGTGATGAAAATAAAGTTGCCTAGCAGGTGTTTAGTGGAGCACAAAGTGTGCAAACAGACTGCATGGTGCACTCTACCATTGCAAATGATTCCCACATCTTCCCTGTGGTCACAGTCATGACGGCCCCAGCGCTCTGTATTGCACTGTCTCAGGGATGCTTCATGTCCATAACAGGAAAATGCATCAGTCCAAATTGGCCCTGATCCTGCCCCAAAGAATATCGAAAAGGCCACCACAGATCCGCAGCACAGTTCTCTGCAAACAACTTGAGCATCAAGCACATTCCAGCCATCTTTGCAAACTGTGCCCCACTGCTGGTCATAGTAGACTTCCACGCGCCCGGAACAGCTGCCAGTGCCACCTGCCAGCCGGACCCCGAGTGAGTCTGAAAAAGAAGAGAGACACGTGGTTAGTATTTACTTATGTATCATTGACCATTATATGACTACATAAACAATGCACTAGCGCAAAGGAGAAGCAAGTGGGTCTGTTGCTTGCGTGATGGGGTAATATGGAATGGACCAACCATGTTTGCTCCATTTCTTGTCACACTAGCAGTGAACATTTTATGTAATCATCCACTTGGGACTGTGTCGTAAACAGTAGGCAAAGGTGCCGAACAGAGCTAGTGGACTGTTTTCAATGGACCTGCCCTGAGTACCCAAGAACATCCAGGCCTTGCTCTCAGTGCCTAATTTGTAAAAAAATAAGTGCTGGGGCCCCCGTCAGGAGGCCACTGCAGCTTACTAACAATAATAATAATAATAATACACTAGCCCATTGCCTCTGTCAGCCCCACCTATGGCAGAACCAACATAACTACTAACTATGAAACCCTTCAAGTGTGACAATTCTGACTATTCCAGGCCCCCAGGCTGTAGGAACGGCTTGGAAGGCAGGTTATTTTAAGGTATATTGAATTAATAACCAACTGTTGTTGTGCTCATCTCCATGTAGACAAGCATCGCCACCATGTGGCAGACTGTCATAAGTGCCAATGTTGACAATTAAGTGCTGTTGCTGAGCATCTGAAACCACCGGCTCAAATTAAGCACTGTTTGCTGTGCAGAATCCAGGTAGCTCCAAAATATGCTGTACAGTAGCAAGGAATCTTCAGTATTTGTTATTCTATATTAAGGAATCTCTCAGATCTGCTGGTCAGAACTCAGGGCACTTCAGAATTTGCTTTCAGAATTTAGAAATCTCCAGGACTTGCAATGCAGTTGACTATTACAATTGTTGTTAGGGTATAGTTGTTGTTGCACTTCTGTGGCAAGTTACGCGCTGTTGTACAATAAGTCTTAATGCTACTTCAGACAATCAATGAAGGGCGTTTTAACTGTAAAACACCTTAATACAATGGTGTTGACTGCAGCGTCTCTGGAACATCCAATAAACACATATATCAACAGCTGATCGAAGCACATTAACTTGTGTTCATTGTCTATAAGATAATTCATTTGTTCTTCATTAGATAACTTATGCAACTTGCAAATAGGCATACAAATAGTATGTATGTACTTGGTTATAGTTTACCCAAAGCAACAGACATCCTGATGAGAACAAAATAGCCTTCCACCAGGCCAGTCAACACGTGTTTCATTCTTGCTTAAGACTTTTCAAGGCTTTAAAAGACTTTTTAGAATACATAGTTCTTGGACCTGACCTTTTAAGGTCTCGCCTGCGCCAGCCGGCATGCACTGCACTGCGAGACATTTAGTAAGGGCTTTAAACTTTGGAACACACGCTCATGCATGTGCTTTTGTTTTCTTCACCCGCTATTGCCCTTTGCATGCGTCTCCCTAAGAAAGACAGCACGCATTTGGCCAAAGGCGGGTGCATGTCCTACCTTCTCTCTGCCCTGGCCTAGGGTCAGCGGGAGCAAGAGCGGCTTTCCTCCCTTGTCATGGCTCATTAAGCACAGTGTGCACTTTCAGCTCCAAACGCAGTAGCTTTCACTTTCACGTACCGCGCTTGTTTTATTTATTTATTTACTAGGGCGCCGTAATGCCTTTCTGTACAGAACACCCCTCCCACCTCCCAAACATCAACCAGAGCGATGCCGTGGCTTGTTTCTTTTCATTGTGAGCCACTCTCACTGCAGGCACGATGTATTTTTTTTTATTAACGGAGCATTGCGCTTTAATGCGCTTTACATTTTAAATGCAGTATTGGGCTGTACAGAGCCCTCATTGCTGTACGTGCGCTACATGAAGGGATATTTGTTTGTTGTGTAGTGTGCAGTACTGGGCTGTACAGAGCCCTCATTGCTGTGCGTGCGCTACATGAACGGATATTTGTTTGTTGTGTAGTGTGCAGTACTTGGCTGTGCAGAGCCCTCATTGCTGTGCGTGCGCTACATGAACGGATATTTGTTTGTTGTGTAGTGTGCAGTACTGGGCTGTACAGAGCCCTCATTGCTGTGCGTGTGCTACATGAACGGATATTTGTTTGTTGTGTAGTGTGCAGTACTGGGCTATACAGAGCCATCATTGCTGTGCGTGTGCTACATGAACGGATATAATAGGCTCTTGCTCTACAAGGTCTGCTGGCTGTTTGTTTTGCAAATTCATAGATTGCAAACTGAACTCAAGAGTAGTAGAGACCTCTACAAGACACTCAGTTGCATTACACAAGAGCACATTCATACAGGAGCACATTGCCTTTTAGAAGGCACGGTAGATTAACTAATTTTCCCAGAAAGACACATTGGTAAGCCAACGCCGTGACACAAACAACACCAGCTTCTGCACGCGATCATCATGTGTGATTAATCAATTAATCGCACGCGATCATCATGCGTGAATAGTAAATTAATCTCCCCATAGTCCCCCTGTTTACTAAAAACGGGGTGCTAAGGAACATTCACATGCGCTATAAGAAGGGACCACCCCATTAAATCTGTTTTGTGTTCTATCTACTCGCCGTTTTTTGTATCTAATATTCAGCCTCTTTCTGCTCTCCCATGTGCCCCCTTCGAGATCCTCCTCTCCATCTGCATTCTGCCAGCACCGTCCTACCCAATAGTCATCCACCACCACCACCACATCCAACACCACCACCACGTCCACCACCACAACCACCACATCCACCACCGCCACCATGTGCACCAACACGTCCACTGCCACCACCATGTCCTCCACGTCCACCACCATCACCACGTCCACCATCACCACTTCTACCACTACCACGTCCACCACCACCACGTCCACCACCAACACGTCCACCACCACGTCATCCACTACCACCACGTCCACCACCACCACCATGTCCACCACCACGTCCACCACCACCACGTCCACCACCACCAAGTCTACCACCACCACCACATCCACCACCACCACGTCCACCACCACCACATCCACCGCCAACACCACCACCACATCCACCACCACCACATCCACCACCACATCCACCACACCACGTCCACCACACCACGTCCATCACCACCAAATCCACCACCATGTCCACCACCTCCATGTCCACCACCACCATGTCCACCACCACCACATCCACCAACACCACATCCACCACCACCACCACATCCACCACCACCACCACATCCACCACCACCACATCCACCACCACCACGTCCACCACCACATCCACCACATCCACCACCACCACGTCCACCACGTCCACCACCACCATCACCACCACCATCACCACCACGTCAACCACCACCATGTCCACCACCACAAACACCACCACAAACACCACCATGACCACCACCACCATGTCCACCACCACCACCACCACCATGTCCACCACCACGTCCACCACCACCACCATGTCCATCACCACATCCACCACCACCATGTCCACCACCACCACATCCACCACCACCATGTCCACCACCACCAACACCACATCCACCACCACCACCACGTCCACCACCACCACCATGTCCACCATGCCCACGTCCCCCACCACCACGTCCACCAGCACCACCATGTCCAACACCACCACCCTGTCCACCACCACCACCACATCCACCACCACGTCCACCACCACCATGTCCACAACCACCACATCCACCACCATGTCCACCACCACCACCACGTTCACCACCACGTCCACCACCACGTCCACCACCACCACCACCTGTGACAGGTAAAGTGTCACTGGAGGGCAGGGATAATATGAGTGTCAACCCCAGCTGTACATGAGACATTTAAGGTTGCAACGGGTGTGAGAAGACAGGAATAGGGGCTAAAAGTATTACACCAGACCCAAGATACATTTTGAAGAGGCGCAATGTCACAGGGGCTCCTGTAAAAGCACTTGCAGCATCTCTGCCTCACAGTGGCATACCTGCACAACCCACTCACTCAAAACAAGCATTGGCATAGCCAATAGGTCTCGCCTTTGGGACCTTATAAGTGTTTAGCCATGCAACACTTGATGTTGTTGCACCAAGGATATTGTGCTGGATAACTAAACACTTATAAGGTCCCAAAGGTGAGACCTATTGGCTATGCCAATGCTTGTTTTAAAGGGTCACCCCCAGAGTTTTTGCCTTGTGTTGCTGAATCCATTTTTGTCAGAATTAGAACTCTGGGCCATATGTATACAGCATTTTTGCAGACGGAAACGGACCGATCGGTCCGTTTCCGACTGCAAACATGCTTTTATATATAAGTATGAAACACAAATTGTGATTCGGTAACACGTATTTGCAAAAGACTGCTTTATTTAAAAGCAGTCACAGACATGGTGGTCAGCAGGCTGCTATACCTGTGATGGTGTAGATTCCTAATGGTTTGCAAATTGCGACCTACCTCATTAATATGCATGAGGTAGGTCTATTTCTGACCCATTCGAAATCGCTAGCGATACTGAAAAGAGTTTCCGACATTAGGAATGGCAATTACCTAATTGTAATTCGGAGAAAATCATAATTAGATAATCGCTACTCCCCTGCTAACCAGTAGTAACATGCTTGTGCTCGCTCCCTAAAACATTTAACAATTGACTTACACCTGATTGGCACATTGAATTTACTTATTAGACCCATTGGTACTATATATACCCAGGGCCTGCAAATTACTGTTGCAAGTGGGATTGCAGTACTTATTGTGCCACCCAATAAAGTAGCCTTTTAAAACATGCTTGTGTATTGCTTCTAGTTTTAAACTGCCAGTTCGACCTGGCAAAATAAACATTTTGCCAAGCTTAAACTTTCCTTGTTATGTTATTTTTTGCATTGTTATGTTATGGTATGTTATGCCTATTTGTATTGTGCACTAATCACCTGTGAGGGTATCTAGGTGCTGTAGCAAGTGTGTAGGTGAATTTCCCCTCAGAGTAATTTGAAGAGTTGGGTCTTCAGCTTCTTGTAAAACTCAAGAAGTGAGGGTTGTGGGAGGCCATTCCATGTTTTTGTTGTGATGTATGAGAACAAACAACCTCTTGCTCAGCTCTTGTTAACGTGCGGGATGAAAGTGTATGCAGTTGTTGAGGTATTCTAGACCAGTATTGTGTAAGGCTTTGTATGTGTGCATGAGGAGTTTGAATTGTCTGTGTTTGTGAATGGGGAGCCAGTGGAGCTCTCTGAAGAAGGGTGAGATGGGGATGTGGCATGGAATGTCAACTATAAGTCTTGCGGTGGCATTCTGGATAGTTTGGAGTCTGCCAGGAGCTGCTTTGCAATTCTGGCATAGAGTGCATTGCCATTGAGCCTGCTAGTGATGAGTGCTTGTGTGACGGTGCGTCTGGTGTTCTGTGGCAGCCCCTTGGAAACTTTATTGTACCATAAATAGGATGTGGAAGCAGGCAGCGCTCACTGCACTGACTTGTGCTGTCATGTTGAGCTTGTTGTCCAGGATGATCCCCAGATTCCTGGAATGGTTGGTGGGTGTTGGTCCTAGCTCCGTAGACCACCAGGTGACATCACATGAGAAGGCCTTGTTTCTGAAGACTAGTACTTCTGTCTTGTCAGAGTTGAGCTTCAAGCAGTTGCCACTAATCCATTATGTTACTATGGTCTGGCAACTGGTGAAATTGGTTCTGGTGGTGGTTGTCTTGTCAGTCAGGGAGAGGATGAGTTGTGTGTCATCAGCAATGGAGATGATGCTGATGCCCTGGGATTGGATGATGTTGGTGAGTGGTGCCATGTGGACATTGAACAGGGTGGGGCTAAGGGACAATCCCTGGGGGACTTCACAGATCAGGTTCTTGGTCTCCGATGTGAAGGGTGGCAGTCTCACTCTTTGGGTTCTTCCCTTGAGAAGGAACAGATCAATTTGAGTGCGGGTCCTTTGATGCTGGTCTCGTGGAGTCTTCTGGCAAGTGTGTTGTAGGTCTCTGCATTGAATGCCACAAAGAGTTTGAGCGGGTTTAGGGCCACTTTTTCTCCTCAGTTCAGGATGGTCCAGATGTCATTGGTGGCTGCTGTTTTGGTTCTGCGGCTCTTTTTGAATCCTGATTGAGTGTTTGCCAGTCGGTGGTGTCATTCGAAGTGGGTTGTGATTTGCTTAAACATGTGACAAGAGACCACATAGGATTTGGAGATAAAGCTAGACCGATCGCCTCACAAACTCAGAGGCAATCTGCCCCTACATTTAATGGAAAGGAAACTACGCCCGTTGTAGCTGGCGCGCACTGGTGGTACCGCTGTGTAAACCAAACTGGCACTCACCGTGCCCTAAGAGCCCCGTTACCGGGACTCTCCTGGTGCCGCTCCCGGCACCGTAACTCCACAAAAAGGACAGAGCACTCTCTGTGCTCTGAGGGCAGCCCCCCTCCGGGATTCTACAACCAAGGACTGCCCAAAACGTTGCAGTGGCCCGCAACTGTGGCGCAGTTGTGTAGCCAAAGAGACACTGGCACAACTGGTCATGCTAGAGTCCCACTCCGGGACTCTGGGATTCAAACATGCCCCCAAGCGTTGCAGCTGCCCGCTCTTGTGTGGCGCAGCGGTGCAGACAACAAGCCCTGCCACCAACCGTGCCCAATTTGAGCTCCCACTCACCGGGGCTGCTCAGAGACTCTGCTCCTCTCAGGGCTGGTCTTCAGGCACCGACAGTGTGCCCCGGCCGGACCCGCCTCGGGGCTTCTCGGGACTGCCCCCGGGCCCCTCCTCCTGGGACCCGGGACTTTGATGTGGAGCCCTCTCGGCTCGGTTCCTTCCCGTTTCCTCTTCGCTGCCACGCAAACAACAAGGCAACCGGCCTGACTTCCGGGTCAGCTGCATTGTCTTCTCTACGGGCCGCAGCGGTGATTCTCAGCGGTGACTCGCCGGGTGGGCTCCTGCTTCAAAATAAAGACAAATATGGGGTGGGCTCCCTCGAAAAAAGCAGCATAAATTGGGGTAGGCATCCGCCCTTCCAATTGGCATAAAGCAGGGTAGGCTCCCATTAGAGAGCACAAATACGCAGGGTGGGCACCCGCTCTTTAAAAATGCAGAAACGCGGGGTGGGCACCCGCCGGTAAAGTGCACACAAATGCGGGGTGGGCTCCTGCTCCGGTTTTAGGAGTGCAGGGGGAATCCCCCATGCCGGGATTCCCTCTGGTAATTAAAATATAATTCTCCAGAACTCCAGGGATAAAAAGATAGCGCTCCTCGTCCAAGGGCTCAGACTGGGCAAGGATCAGCAGGCAGTAGGGCAGCTCAGCCAAAACCGGGTAGCAGTTCCTAGGAACAGTCTTAACTCAGCAAGGTGACAATCCTCCTAACGCAGCAGTCTTTACTCCAGCAGAAGTCTCTTCCTGGTCCAGTAGAAGGCAGAGGGGCACAGCTGGGCACAGGCAGGCCAGCACGTAGGGACCCCCAGTGGCCAGCAGCTGGGTCCCACGGCAGTTCCTCCTGGCAGAGTGTCCCCTCTAATCAAAGTAAGCACAAACACACCAACTTCATGGGGTCACAGCCCCTATATTTATACTCCAGTTCTCTTTGTCTGCCCTGCTACTAGAAGGGGGCAGAAGTTTGTGGAAGGGTCTTGGAGGTTCCAGTCCCAACTGGCTCAGGGAGGGTGTTAATCACTTTGATTACCATGCTTCCCTCCTCCTTTGTGAGCTGGGGCTTGGTCATCAGACACACCACAGGGGGTGGAGCCAGCATTTTACAGGGTGGGCACAGACCTATTCAGGGACAGGGGACTTCTCCTCCCATTACTCCAATTGCAGATCTTCTATTACGCCTAGTGCTGACTCACCCTGCTCTCCCTGGAGCCACCCACACCTCACCAGCCCCGGTCACTTCTAGAACCAGACATGCAATACACAACAGGTAGGCAGACACATAGCACACAGGAATGCCAACTTCTAAAAGTGGCATTCCTAAAATAGTGATAATAAATCTTCACATACCATTGCGCAGCATTTATTATTTCCGTTCCAAACATGACATACTTATTTTGTTCCATTTAGGAGTATGCCATAAAGGGGAGGGGGGGGTCCCAATGTTAGCCTATGGAGGGCAGAGAGCACACACAATTTACACTGGACAGCAGCGCTAAAGTGCCCAGAGTCCTAAAACCACCAACACCATGTCAGAAAAAAACTAGGAGGAAGGCAAAAAGTTCAGGGTTGACCCTGCTAAAGGGTCAAGTCCAACAGTCCGACTATAATCTGACCCAGAAGTAAAGTTCAATTTGTATGCCTGTGCACTAATATTGAATACGCCTGTAGCCCATCCTTCTGTGCTGAAAAAACTCTTCTGTCTGAGTGTAGTAATAAATGCCACATAAGACGAGGGCGATGAATTCTTCTAACCAATTAAGGACAAAATCAGTAATAACAAATCAGGATGACAAAACTGATAGTTATTCCAGCTGGTGGCATCTTTTATTGAAGTGGCACAACACACCGACCGGCCTGCCACATATGAGAATCAACTCTGTCCTGTCCCTAAGCAAGTAGGATACCTGGAGAAAAAGCTGTCTCCCTGGGGATATGATGCCACTGGCTGCTGATAACAGCAAGAAAAACTGTCATAGTAGCAAACTGGAAAGGAAAAACATGCGTGAAGGAAGAAAGACAGACTTAAAACACCCTAAACTGACTCAACAACAAAAAGTCTACTCAGTGAAAAAACAGAGTATTATGCCAAATCATAAGACCGAGCTTCCAGCAGTCCAAGGCCAGTTATGCCATACTGATCAACAAACCGTGGAATAAGCAGCACAATGTGAAGATACTCCTGCCAACAACAATCAAGACATATCATATCTTTGTTTTGAGGTTTAGCCCACAGTTCCAGTGTGTGAATGTCCTCACCATTCAACAGCAACTGATACAACAGACAAAAAATCCAAGAGGGATAGATTTGCTCAAACTGAGTCAACAGTAGTTGCTGAGAAGCTCTCCAAAGCTTGATAAAAATGCTGATGTATGCAATGACAAACCAAGGCCTGGAGCAGGTAACACGAAGTTCAGAATATAATTGAATTTCTTTTATAGTGCAACTCATACCAAGGTTGGGTGTCAGATGACTTCACATCACACACATATACTAGTCTGAGGCAATCAATCATACGAGTGTGTAATTCACTGTATAGGAAATGCTAAATAAGACAATGAGGACTACAAGGTGTGAGTCACATGTAATCCATATTGAGAGGCATTATGATTTAAGAGCGTTTGGTCTGGAGAAGCAAAATGTAACAACGTGGCTTGGGTTGGTTTTACTAATAATAATTTATTTCTACCCAAACAACCCTTGTTTAGCAATCTTAGGATAATGAAAGACTGGAGAGAAACATAAGGTTCTAAACTTAATGCCTTGCAGTTTGCATGCAGCTCTTAGTTGGCAGTTCATAGCTCACTGTACTGTATAAGAAGGATTGCAATTTATGACTTGAAAGTAACAAAAGGATCGCTGTAACAGAAGCAGTAACTCACTGAGCTATCTACATAAAATAAAATTCAGTAATCTGCATGCTGCACTGCTTTGCTGCTTTAACCCTCTGCACTATATATAATAATTCAAAACTGGCACTAGACAAAACCTTGATCTATCAAGCATGTACATTTATCACCAGAGTTACATTGACATTTTAATTATTGCCTGAACATCAGTGATGGTTGCTGTGGCATTTAAATGCTGTGGCGGTGCAGGGAGGGCGGTGCAGGGGGCCAGCGTGGTGGAGGGCAACACGGGGGAAAAGAATTACAAAAATAATGCTTACCTGTATTCTGCAGTGTCGGTGTTCTTATGGCCTCTGCTCCTCGACTCCCATCATGCCACAGGGTCCCCTATGCCAGTCCAGATGCTTGGTATTACCCAGCATGGGAGCAGCCCCACAATTGGTGTGAGCGCCATAGTTAGGCACTCACTAAGGGACTATGACTCTGTGCTTGTTCCCCGCCTGTCAGTAAAGCTCAGCTCGGGTGGAGAGATCTAACTGAGTATTACGGTTGGGGCAGTGACACCACTCTTCCTCCTTAAAGCAGCTGGGTGGACGTGAATGGACAGCCCTGCCCTGGCCTCACTTAAGGAAGTAAGTGAGGAAAAATAAAATGTCAACAACCTTTGTTATCATCATTTTGTTTTTATTTTTTCACTGCTCAGTGAAGCAGTCGCCACTGCTTAGAATTTCTGGGCACACAAGAACTCTACAGCAGATGTTTTTAAGCCCACAAGATATTACAAAATACAACCCTTCTCCCCTCTCCCCCGCCCGAGCTCGGTACCCTGTGAAGTGGCACCGGTCACACTGCCCTAAAGTTGGCAGTGCTCAATGGAGCTTTGTTGTACTATTTCTTTGGTTGAGAAGCAATGCAGCCTACTGAGACGTGAGATGAGAGAGTGGGTTGGAAAGGCTTTCAGGGTATTCTGCCTAAGGAATTATAAATGTTACTGTTGGGCCATGGTGCATTCCTACCATGACTGCCTCAGCTGCATGGATATCGGGATCCCTGGTACTGATTTTTTGTCTTGGGTGAACATGGATGATGCATGTGCACCATGACATAGCCCTATCTCATTGTAATGCGATCTGCATAGACCAGCAGGGGCTCGCCAAGAGGTACCCTCGTGAAGGTAGAGGGATACTGCCCTTACCTAGAGTGAAGTGACACAAGAACAGTGGTGGAGGCATACCTGTTTTGTGTTCAGTAGAATCAGTAATATGAACAGGACTTTTTACCAAAGTTATTAGAGTAGGGTCTACTGGTCCACTCGTGTAAAGTTCCGAGGCTGTGTACTTAACTCAACCATAGCCTCCATGGATTGCGTGTAGCACCAGAAAGTGGGTGATATTTGCATGTGCATGCTGGGTAGCATGTGTGTGTCTGTGGATGATAGATAACATGAAAGAATGTGCTTTTGGAAGCCCAAGGCCTGGAGAGGCTGGGGAAGCGAGGATTGAATCCCCAGACAGGTGATTACTGACATTCTTAAGGTCCTGGGTGGACACACCCTCAAGAGAGAACAGCAGAGCATCCTCTGTGCTTATCAAAGGGCTCTTTGATTCCAGTAAGAGTTACTGGTCAGTGAGCTCATCTTCATGGGATGGGGCAGCTGATAAGATTGGCACTACTAGGGAATCTTGAACGAGAGGAAGGCTTAGTCTTTTGAACCTTTATGGGGCACTTTACAGTGAAGGCTGATGGTTACTCCATTGGCCTGTGATGTGGACAAGTCAGAAAATGTAGCCTTTTCTGCTGTGGCATACTATCCCTAATGACAAATGACAAAGGGCAGTATAGAGGAGCGAGCACTTCAAAGGAGCTGGCACCTCAAAAGGGATTTGAACTATACTTTGTTGAACAGCACAACTTCATAAAGAGAGGGAAGATTGCCAAGACTTATTGGTGCTGAAAATAGGCTGGGATCCAAGGTCTGCCAGTCTCCTTGCTTGGTCAGGGACCATCACCCAGAAAGTTGAGACCACTTGCTCTGAGCCTGGAGCATGGGCCTTCTACCTGCCTGCCAAGGCCATAGCCTCCTGTGAGGATCAAAGCACCTAGAGGATGCCAGACTGCCAAGACGAAAGTACCCTACGAGGAGGAGAGCACCTAGAATTTGCCTGTCTGCCAAAACCAGAGAGCCCTCAGAGGAGGAGGAGAGTGCCAGAGCAAGGCTCAGTGAGGCTACTGCCAAGTGGATCCTAGTAAGAGAAGTATGAGACTCCTAGTCAGGACAATTGCAGGCTATCTACCTGATCCTGTGGAATATAGGGCCTTTGCCCTGGTCTGCGTGCTATAGTCGGAGAACCCGTGAGCCAGGAAGGGCCACTGTGAAGTGCAAGCCATCACCTGTGTGCGCTCTGTAGTCGGTAACCCCATTTGCCAGGAGGGGGCCACATTGAAGTGCGGGCTGCCGTCCATGTGCACTCTGTAGTTTATTGACTGTATATGACATAAGGAAGCCAAAATGGAGAGTGGGCCATCTCACATGTGCAGTCGGTAGTCATTGATTTTGGATGCCAGGATAGCGCAATTGTCCCCAACGTGTGCTCTGTAGTTGGTGACCCAATGTGCCATGAGGGGGCCACAATAAAGAGCAGGACTTTGCCTGTGTAAACTCTTTAGTTAGTAAATCCATGTGCCAGGAGGGGGCCACCGTATCGGAGGGGGCCGAAGTTGCTGACCCTCTGTGCCCTGTGAGGATGAGAAGAGTGCCTGGAAGGAGTGAGGCCCAGCAGGGATCCTGCCGAGTGGATCTCAGTGAGTGAAGTATGAGGCACCTGGTCAGGACCTTTGTGCTATCCACCTGATCCTGGGGGAAGCTAAGGCTGTGTGAGCTCTGTAGTTGGTGACCCCATATACCAGGAGGGGTCCACCAAGAAGTGCAGGCCATCACTCATGTGAGCTCTGTAGTCGGTGACTGGATGTGCCATGAGGAGGGCGCAATGAAGAGAGGTCCATTGCCTAGGTGCACTTTGTAGTTAGTGACCTCAGGTGCCAGAAGTGGGCCACCGTGAAGACAAGGCCATCACCAGAAGGATACAAATTTGGCGACCCCTATGTGCCTGGAGGGGACAGCACTGTGCCCTGGTTCATCATGCTAGAAATGCTTTAGAGGACACATACTGACTGGTAGGGAGATAGGAGAGGATGTCTGACATGGACTGTCCTGGGGCTATGGAGGCCGAATGCATCCTTGGAGAAAGACTGCACAACATTGTTGTAACACAAAATGATGGGGCTCCCTTGCAAAATGTGATGAGGGGCAAGATCGCACAGATATTCATTGGTCTTGGGCTCAATGGCATCCCACTGAATGGTTGGGGCTCCCTATGCTTCAGGTGGCCTGCTTGGGAAAGCAGAGTGACTTTCCTGAGCAAGTCATGCATTGTTATGGCTTTGGAAGGTAAGGGGCCCCCTCCAAAACAAGGAACCTTGGGCCCCCCACATTGCAGGGGCTGTGGGGGCCTCCGTTATGCCCCTGTCACACAACGTTACAGACCCTTGGTGAAGAGAGATCAGAGTTTGCGATTGAACGTCATTATCCTCCCAGGATTGGTGGCTACTTACGGGTCAAGTAAGACAGTTCCAACCCACTGGGGCTGGTGAGGACTTCCATGAACTTAGTGCTTCTAATCTCTTAAGGCAAGGTATAAACTTTAGGGTGCATAGGGCTAGCATGGTCCACATCTGGAAGTTGTTTCCATTATTCAAATGGGTAGGCAATTGGGCATTCACCTTGCCACTTGCCTGCGGCCTCCAGTTCCTGCTTGTTCCAGCCTGATCCAGTGACACCGCTGCTGCCCGGGGTTTCCCGCCTGGGTTTTCCCGACTGGGTTTTCCCATCAACAGAGGCCCAGCCCATCCCAGGACCAACTTAATGCAGGCTTTAGCATGACCGCATGGATCGGGCATGCTGCCAGCGCACCAAAGGC
This sequence comes from Triturus cristatus, assembly GCF_964204655.1. Lineage (NCBI taxonomy): Eukaryota > Metazoa > Chordata > Amphibia > Caudata > Salamandridae > Triturus > Triturus cristatus. The sequence goes on along the minus strand of NC_140590.1, from coordinate 388,362,127 downwards.
AAACCTATCTGCGTCCATCCGGGCCTGGACCATGCCCAGCACCACAACCCATGGCCCTCCTGCCCCGGCAGATACACCATTGCCAGGATTTGCACCCTCAATTCCTTATGCTGCAACAAACACTGCAACCACCCTAACCCATGCTCCAAGGTAGGACCTTTTGCCAGCACCACCACCTCGCCCGCCACAGCACATGCACCAGCCCACCAACCAGCCCCAGCCCAAATACACCACAGACATCCCGTAAACACAAATACCAACTCACATGCGCCCTTCCCAACACGCGCTCACAATGCAAACACACCACAGAGAGATGGGACCTCATTTCCACACTCTCATCTGATGTCCTCTTCCTCAATGAGACCTGTCTCAACCCCACTTACACGCCTGGCATCGCCACCGTAATACCCAAAGGATACAAGATCACCCACTGCGACCACATCAACAAGGGTGTAGTGTAGTTCCTGTATCCCTGATAGGCTCTGCGCATTGGAATAATATACACTATAGATTTGACATAGGACTGAGGACAGTATGTCTCTATCGAGTACATTAAACTTAATTGCTTGTGTGTTCCAGCTAACTCAGAGGTCACTAGAAAGATTAGTTTCTGACAACCGCATAAACATGACAACTTTGTTTCCCTTAGAGTCGGAACAATCTCAGAACCGTGGAAACAATAGATAATAGTTTCACTCAGTCAATCGTGCCTGCTTCGTTTCTACAGAGTTGCACAGAAATAGAGAGACGGGCATTTCAATAAAAAGGATTTATTGAACAGTCTTATTTCTCATGCAAGAGATATGAACTGCTACCATCGTAAGACAGGCTGCGAAGTACAATATGTACAGAGTTAGCAGTAAGATAAAATAATACTGCAATAGCATGGTTTGTAGCTATGACATATATTAATTAAAATACATACATAAATAACACAGGCTAAAATGTGGATACTCATCTGATGCTTCTAAATAGTTCTACCCCAGTGTACCTAACCTAAGTGTAGTAGGAGGTAAGAAGTAGGTGCTGTTTTCTAAAGTATAGCTAACTATAGCTATAATTTTAGTTTTGCCAAGAGTTGCCAAAAGTTTCTCTAAGTTCTAGTCTGCTCCATATCTTAGAATGTGCGAGGTTGGAATCTCTTTTCAGGACTTGATATCTAACACCCTGGAGTCAGAAACACTGGAGCTGGATTCTCTGCGAGGAGGATAACAGCGTCTGGTCAGTGCGTCAGGCAGGAACTCGATTTCCTTCTGAACTTGCCGTGGCGAACCGCAAGTAGGCAGTCGAGCTGGATAGTGCCGGAACCGTGGTTTGCCAGGGCAAGTGCAGGTATATTTATACCTTGAAGGTGTGTAGGAATGCCTGTATTGACGTAAAATTCGGGCATCGGAATGTCATGAATGAACCCCTAAGGAATAGATGTTCATGCATACTAAATGAGTTCCTGAATCAAAAACATGCTAAAACATATCTAAAAATATATGTCCTAAACAATGCATTACAAACACATTGCTATGCATAAGGTGCTGTACATATTTAAAAGCAATGTTTCATTCTAAGTATATGCGAGCATTAAAAATGCCAACAAGAATGAACCAGAAATATATTCATATGATGAAATGGCTCAAAAATACAGAAGAAAAAAGGGCCGAAACCATTTCAAATCAGGTTAACACAAATCAATTGTTGATGTGACAAGGTGGCATAATGACCCTGGAAGATTGTCAAAGAATTCTGTTCTCTATGAATAGTTCTACTATAAGCAGATTACTATGACAAAAAATGAAAAAATACAAATTTGGAAGAAATGAAAAGAATGAAGGCCAAATTTAGAGTGTCATAGGAACACCGTGTGCCTGAATCAAAAGTCAGTGTGTGGATCTGGAGAAAACATGAAATCTTCTAATCCTGTAGACAAAAAGTCATCTAACGTTGTAGGTGAAAGTTGGAATACCTCGTGAACTATCGCCTTCAGCATTGGTTGCATCAGCAATATTCGAATCGGATGGTACCTGCGTGCCTGGTGTTTCCTCACGTACCTCAGCAGTAGCAATTTGCATCTGTGAGATCTCAATGAATGCCGTCATCAGGATTGGTAGCCGCTGGGGACAACACAGAGCATGGCCGTTACTGGGTCCAGCAGAGTATCGATATCCGTAGGCATGACTGATGGGAGTGTTAGATAGATGTCTAGCACGCATTCTTCACCGCAGAGCAAGCAGAGGAGAACAGGTAAGATGCAATCTTGCCAGATTGGTCTTAATGACAGAAACCATGTGGTGTTTAATTCTCGTAGACAAGGGAAACCCAAAATTTGGACGATGCGCTCACGACACTTCATCTCCAATAGAGCTCTCTCTATGGTGCCTGGAGTGACGCTGGTGATGAGGCTTGCCATATCGTAGCAGTAGAAGCTAAAATAGGATCCCTGCAACGAGTGCCAAAAGGAGCAGTCCGCCAAACACAGAGTGCACGAAGTTTGGAAAAATTCAGAGGACTGCTTGAAAAGGTGCCAACAGTCCTGCACACACGGTCTTAAATACATGTATAATACCGCTCGTATCAGAAATGTTTAAGATACGACCTAACATTTCTGAGAAATGTACAGGGCAGTTTGTATACAAAAGGGTATGTATCTCCACAGAAGTCCTTGCGACTTGGAGATCATAGGTTTCTCTGGCCGAGGTCAGTGGCACTGTTTTTTTAAAAAAGAATGGCTTTCATTCTGCTTAGAGTATCAATTCGTATAGAAGAGATGTTCAGTGAAGGCCACAAAGGCGACTCCCTGACCGTGTCTATTTGTGGAAACAAGACTTGCATACAGCAAGTGCCCCTGGATGTAACCGTAACTAGATATGGAATACCTGGCAACATGCCACAGCAGCTGTGTTCATTTAACATAATGTAACTCCTATTAGAAAGTTGGCCAAAAATTGGATTAATCACTGCAGCCGGTGATCCTTGCTGGTGACAGGATAAGTTTGTAGCCGAACCATCACAGGCCCCGTGTAAGTTAATAGCCTGACAAAGGAGAGAACCGCTTGGTGTGTGTTGACAGTTTTCACCGCTAAGAAACACCTCACGTTCCTCACTCCATCTATGTGTGTAGGGTAAATACCAGGATGTCTTGATGTATCCTTTACCCAACCTTTCATATTTGCCAACTGGTATATGTTTTAGGCAATATTGAAAATGGAAAGTTGTAACAGGCAGAGTAATTTTACCATGTATGATCCACTCAGTAGCTGGTTTTTCTGCCACCGTGAATGGTAATTTTTCCAGTTTTTCAATGCTCAGCATAGTGTAGTCTGCTCCCCTTTGTGCCAGTCTGATCTGTTTCTCAGTGAGATTGAATTCTGAAAACAGTGACGTAGTATTGATTAAACGCCAAGGCACATAGCCTGCATGCAAGGTTTGTAGTGTCCAGCCCAATAGCATGATAGAACGTAGCTGAGACTGACCATGTTGCAACATGACCAAGTCTTGTTCCATAATATCTATGACAGAAGACACCATGTTGTCCAATGAATATATTCTGGACGACAGAGTCGTTAATCCATTGTCTACTACAGAGAGAGTTTTCTCTAAATTAATACGATCATTTTCTCGTATTCGTTCTGCAGTCTCTGCTTGGGTAACCTTCCATGTTTCATTATAAGCAGCGTAGATACCGGCATATATGAAACGTTTTTGACACGGTTTTCTTGGTCCTAGCAAGAATTCCCTAAGGTCTGCGCCTTCTTGAAGTAAAGTTAAGTGTTGTTTAACATCCTTCAGTGTAGTTTTCTGTAGCCAATCAAGGCATAGTTTCCCTACACTGTATGTTGTTACTACCCCTGGATGCTGTCTTTGAACATAGAGTGGGTCTGGCCTATTGATAGTGAAACCCTGTGTTTTGTTCAGGAATCGATCTTGACAGTTGTTTGTGTCTGTGAGCCAGAGCAAAAATGTTTTCCATTCTGGATCTGATCTGTTGTGATGCAAAACATTATGTACGTCAACCTCCCCCCGTGTAGTGCTATTACTTGCAGGTATAGGTATGGTCGGTGTGTTCATGTCTTTGATCCTGGCTAATCCAAGGCAAGACGTTTGCTGGACAGTGTCATTCAAAAACATAATTTGCTCAGGCATGATACAGGCTCTAAATAAAACTTCTACCCCCTGTACTTGCCAATCTTTTGTACCCCAGACAGTCTTTCCAAAAGTCGAAACCTTGTCTAGACAGTTGGGCAATAAAGGCTGCAGAATAAATCTGTTTCGTATTGGTTAACATATTTTTCGTTCTTGATTGGGTCACATTTTTAAAGTAAAACGTTTCCGGATTAGACAAATTGTAGTCTGAAAAATATGGAAATTTCATTGCAAAAGTTTTCGAACTACCCTTTGGAGGTGTAGGACAATGTTCCCATTGGTTATACATAAATACATTTCTAGGTGTTGCAGATTTATTCAAGAAATGATGACCCTAGCGGTTATAACAATACATGTGTTCATAGTCTGATGAACCCTCTAAATATTCATGATGTGTGAAAACAGTAGACATCTCTAGATCAGACATCATGTTATTAACAGTCTTGAAGTCCCAATCATCAGAAAAGGTACTAGAGGTAATAAAGTCATTTAATGAAATTGTAAATAAGTGCGGAATCTTTAAAAGCTCCGACGGGCCAAAAATGTCATATTCGGTTTGGTCCCAAACTATACCATCATGTATAGGAACAGCTGTTATGTTTACTGCTGACAAGTCTCTTGCTTCATGATGGGATGATATGTGTGGCTGGAGAAGTAAATTCACTCTTTTACTTGCTGTGTCCATTTGAATATATCTTCCATTTATCAGTATACCCAGAGTTAATACCAGAGCTAACCAAAGTAGAAAGAAGAATATTCCCAAAACAATCCATAGTTCAATCCATGGTGAAACCAGATAAGTCTTCTTCAGGAGATGAAAAAAGTCTGTTGCTTGTTCTTTGAATGTTCTTTGTGCTGGCGTTGTTTCAGGTTCATTGGGATCCTCAGAAAACATATCAAAGTTAATGAAATAGCCAGAGGCAGTTCTGTCAATGGTTTGATTTGCATCAAGATTCGTTGAAATCTCTGGAACCAGTTGATCACTTGTTACTTCGTTGTAGACATGTGTGTCAGGACGAACTGTTATTTGGGTTTCAAGAGGGACAAGTTCCATAGCTTTGTTGCTTAGTCCTTTATTTCTCACTGCAGAATCTTCAAAGGTGATGAGTCTCTCAGTTTGAACCTCTTGGATTATAGCCAGCAGAGTGCGTCTGCTACATTGGCAGAGTCCACTTGGCCTACTGCTTAGTATCGGCCACATAGTGTGGTTTGATCAGGTCGATGGACACAAATCTTTTCTCCCTTTTACCAGCAAGGGGCTGCAAAAGTACTGTTCTTGATCCGTGGATTGCTAGGACAGGTACTGGTTGTCTGTAAGAAGGCCCAAATTCCTTCTTGTCCGCAATTTTTTCTCTGGCTAGATCACCAAGCTTTGGGATCCAGACAGGCCTTGCTGGGACGGCCGTTTTTTCCTCAGTGATGGTTGGCTTCAGGAGCACGTTGCTTTGTTTCGTTCTTGGTTCATTTAAGTACTGTAAAACAGCTAAACGATCTTTGATATCAAATTTCTTATTTTCCATCACTGTGTCTTGCATATCAAGGTCCGAACCAACATTCTAGTTCCAAATAGAACTTCATATGGAGTGCGCACTGGACCCCATAAAGGTGTTTGACCCACCCATCACCCGCACCTAATACCCTAGCTGTTATAGACTGCTTTATGTCCCAGTGTTTTCTTTCCAAAACAGAATTTCCCTCAGGATGCAATGGAGAAGAATACCACAATGCTACACCCAAACTGGCCAGGGCTTCTTTGTAAGCTCGAGAGCTAAACGCAGGGCCCTGGTCAAAATGTAGTGGGCCAATTGCGTATGTGCCGATAAAGACTCGCAAATCTTTTATAACAGTTCGAGCGTCAGCCGAGCGCTGAGGCCACATCCATAGGAACATAGAACACGAATCCACTGCGATCATGATATATTTATAGTTACTATCCCTTTATAAGGGACCGCAGTGGTCCAGGTAAACACATGCTAATGGTTTATATGAAATTAACAGGGGTGTCTGTGCAGGACGTTTCACAGTACAGACTTTCATCTTCTGGCATATTTCACATTCCAAAACATAATTCCTGGTCTGTTTCCTATGCCTGGCCACCAGTATCTCTGTTTTAATAACGATACTGTGGCGGAAACACCTGCATGGGCAGAGGCGATCCCTTCATGTGCGGCTAGGATTAGTCCTAATCTATGTTCCATGTTTGGTACTACCCTATCCCCCACTCCAGGGATTCGAGCAAACGGAACATTGTTCGCATCAATTATATATGAGTGGAAATTTTTTAGGTAACGCTGCACCGCTGCCTTTGCTTGAAGCATTGACAGCCAGCATTATTTGACTGTAAATTTTCGTTTTTGAACGAGTGATTGCAGCTACCAGAAGCCATTGTACAGCCCCTTTCGCAGCTTCATCAGCCAATGAAAAAGTTTTCGAACTACCCTTTGGAGGTGTAGGACAATGTTCCCATTGGTTATACATAAATACATTTCTAGGTGTTGCAGATTTATGCAAGAAATGATGACCCTAGCGGTTATAACAATACATGTGTTCATAGTCTGATGAACCCTCTAAATATTCATGATGTGTGAAAACAGTAGACATCTCTAGATCAGACATCATGTTATTAACAGTCTTGAAGTCCCAATCATCAGAAAAGGTACTAGAGGTAATAAAGTCATTTAATGAAATTGTAAATAAGTGCGGAATCTTTAAAAGCTCCGACGGGCCAAAAATGTCATATTCGGTTTGGTCCCAAACTATACCATCATGTATAGGAACAGCTGTTATGTTCACTGCTGACAAGTCTCTTGCTTCATGATGGGATGATATGTGTGGCTGGAGAAGTAAATTCACTCTTTTACTTGCTGTGTCCATTTGAATATATCTTCCATTTATCAGTATACCCAGAGTTAATACCAGAGCTAACCAAAGTAGAAAGAAGAATATTCCCAAAACAATCCATAGTTCAATCCATGGTGAAACCAGATAAGTCTTCTTCAGGAGATGAAAAAAGTCTGTTGCTTGTTCTTTGAATGTTCTTTGTGCTGGCGTTGTTTCAGGTTCATTGGGATCCTCAGAAAACATATCAAAGTTAATGAAATAGCCAGAGGCAGTTCTGTCAATGGTTTGATTTGCATCAAGATTCGTTGAAATCTCTGGAACCAGTTGATCACTTGTTACTTCGTTGTAGACATGTGTGTCAGGACGAACTGTTATTTGGGTTTCAAGAGGGACAAGTTCCATAGCTTTGTTGCTTAGTCCTTTATTTCTCACTGCAGAATCTTCAAAGGTGATGAGTCTCTCAGTTTGAACCTCTTGGATTATAGCCAGCAGAGTGCGTCTGCTACATTGGCAGAGTCCACTTGGCCTACTGCTTAGTATCGGCCACATAGTGTGGTTTGATCAGGTCGATGGACACAAATCTTTTCTCCCTTTTACCAGCAAGGGGCTGCAAAAGTACTGTTCTTGATCTGTGGATTGCTAGGACAGGTACTGGTTGTCTGTAAGAAGGCCCAAATTCCTTCTTGTCCGCAATTTTTTCTCTGGCTAGATCACCAAGCTTTGGGATCCAGACAGGCCTTGCTGGGACGGCCGTTTTTTCCTCAGTGATGGTTGGCTTCAGGAGCACGTTGCTTTGTTTCGTTCTTGGTTCATTTAAGTACTGTAAAACAGCCAAACGATCTTTGATATCAAATTTCTTATTTTCCATCACTGTGTCTTGCATATCAAGGTCCGAACCAACATTCTAGTTCCAAATAGAACTTCATATGGAGTGCGCACTGGACCCCATAAAGGTGTTTGACCCACCCATCACCCGCACCTAATACCCTAGCTGTTATAGACTGCTTTATGTCCCAGTGTTTTCTTTCCAAAACAGAATTTCCCTCAGGATGCAATGGAGAAGAATACCACAATGCTACACCCAAACTGGCCAGGGCTTCTTTGTAAGCTCGAGAGCTAAACGCAGGGCCCTGGTCAAAATGTAGTGGGCCAATTGCGTATGTGCCGATAAAGACTCGCAAATCTTTTATAACAGTTCGAGCGTCAGCCGAGCGCTGAGGCCACATCCATAGGAACATAGAACACGAATCCACTGCGACCATGATATATTTATAGTTACTATCCCTTTATAAGGGACCGCAGTGGTCCAGGTAAACACATGCTAATGGTTTATATGAAATTAACGTTTCACAGTACAGACTTTCATCTTCTGGCATATTTCACATTCCAAAACATAATTCCTGGTCTGTTTCCTATGCCTGGCCACCAGTATCTCTGTTTTAATAACGATACTGTGGCGGAAACACCTGCATGGGCAGAGGCGATCCCTTCATGTGCGGCTAGGATTAGTCCTAATCTATGTTCCATGTTTGGTACTACCCTATCCCCCACTCCAGGGATTCGAGCAAACGGAACATTGTTCGCATCAATTATATATGAGTGGAAATTTTTTAGGTAACGCTGCACCGCTGCCTTTGCTTGAAGCATTGACAGCCAGCATTATTTGACTGTCAATTTTCGTTTTTGAACGAGTGATTGCAGCTACCAGAAGCCATTTGTACAGCCCCTTTCGCAGCTTCATCAGCCAATGAATTCCCTTCAACGTGAACGCCATCATGTTGATGACTCAGCGTGTGTATCACGTGAGTGTTTTGTAGTCCTTTTCGTAACTGAACTACTTGTTCCCAAAGCATTTTATGCTTGATTGTGCCACCTTTTGCATCCTTGAAACAATTTCGAAGCCAATTCTGTAAATGTTCATTGTAAGATTGAACACAGTAAAAAGAATCGCACACTATGAGTGTGGGGAATTCGCGATCCGTGTTTTCAAGTGCCATCTTGAATGCTTGTAGTTCGGCTCGCTGAGCTGTACAATCTCCTAGAGATTGCGTTTTTGTGACCACTGATCTAAATTTGCCATCACGCATACGACCTTTATCGATCGCGCAAGCTGCACTGTAAGCTTGTTTACTCTCCGTAGTGGGTTGTGCAGATCCGTCAGTATAGATTATAAATTCGTACTGATCAAGAGGGAGAATTTCAGTAGGCAGAGGACATTCATGTTCGTATTGCAGGAATGCTTGTGTTTTCAAATAAGGATCAAAAACATATTCAACATCAGTTGCAGCAAGAGAATTAACCCATTGTAGCCATCTCGGATGTAAACCTTTTGCATTCAGAATGCTAGCTTTAGTAACTGCCTCTAAGGCTGGTACAGGAGTCACGACCATAATGCGTTTCCCCTGTGCTAGGGCTCTTTCTTTTGCTACATCGGTTTGAACTGCTGTCAGAATCTTTTTTGTAGAAGTCAATTTTATTTCTGCTTGTGTACACGAGTGTGATTTGTATGCAATTGATACTTTTTCACCTTTGTTAAAAGTTAACCCCTTCCATGCGCGGGGAATTCCCGCACCGTGCGGGCGTTTGTATTAGTGGGCGGGGGTTCGGACGGCCGGGAGCCGTCGTGCGCACACTCCCACTGTGACACGTGACGGCTCCTGGCCGTCATGCGCACGGAAGAGGTTAAGTAGGTGAATCCGCATTGACCCGGAATGATTCGGATCACTAAGTTGCGTATGTTGACGCGTGTTTGCAAGTGTTTAGATGCTAACATGTCTGTTTGAAGTGAACGCAGAATTTCTGTGTGTCCTTGTGTCCACGTTGTGGCTTTGAAATCAGGTTTGATTAATTCGTAGAGAGGTTTAACCCTCTCTGGGTAGTTTAGAATGTATGTTCTTCCAAAATTAAAGAAACCTAGAATAGACTGTAAGTTTTTCAGCGTTTTCGGAGGTTGGAGCAGCAAACACTTTCTAAAAAGTTGGCTGCCAGGCTTTTGCCTTCACTTGAAAGTTCATATCCTAGGAAAAGGATGTTGAGATTCGCAATTCTGGACTTTTTAAAGATGAATTTGTAACCCTCAGAGGCGAAGCCCAATATAACGGTGTTCACCCTGTTCAAGTGTCTGTCCAGGTCATCGTCTGTCAGATATAAATCATCGACATATGCCAATGCCTCGTCGTCATAAATTTGTAATAACTCTAGTACTGTTGCTGAGAATAACCCCGGGCTGTTTTTGAACCCCTGTGGCAGTCGACAAAATTGACGCTGAGTCCCCATTATTGAGAAAGCGGTCCAATATCTACTTTCAGGTGCAATATTTTGACAAAAGAAACCATTTGAAATGTCTAATGTGGTTTTGTACTTTTTAAGCACAATGTTATTCATTATTGCTGTACTGTGTGCATTTTGCACTACAAATGTTTTACAACATGAGCTTAGGTGTCTGTAATCTAAAACTAGACAATATGTTTTGTCTGGTTTGGAAACAGGAAACAAAGGATTGTTCATTGATGAGGTGCATGTTTCAATCACCCCCTGGTATTCAAGTTGATCTAAGATCTCCCTGACTTGTTTTTTAGCTTCTTGCTTAACTGCCTTTGTGCAGCTGGTTGATTTTTTAACTGGATTTTGTGGTGAGGTGAGTCCTCGTCCCATCCTACATGATTTTTGTATAATGCTGGGGCTTGGGCCACTGCCCATTTCCTGGCATAAGTATATTTTAAATGTATTGGAACATCGTTGGAGAAGGCTGGCATAATGATGTCTTCGCCATGTGGGCACTCCCTGACAAATTCTGGTGGACAGTCTCCTTCTGCTAGAAGTATATCATTACCCCTTGAAAGATGCTCCCAAAAGAGTACTTTCACTTTTCTTAGTATGTCTCCCTCCATCCGGAGTGTTATTTCATATAACCTATTCGTAGAACTAACCCTGGTGTCTGCAGTTTCAACTTGAATGTCCTCATTCATGTCCACTGTCTCCAGAAGCCCCTTCAGGTTCTGGCGAGCTACTGTAACGTCTGCTGAACTGTCCAACATTGTCTGAGCCCATTCTCCATTCTCGAGTTGCGTTCTCAGAATCCTCTGCATGTCTGATCTTAAGACCTGCTACCTTCTTCTTGGAGAATTTAGGTTTTTGTTTGTTTTTCTGAACGTGTTGATCGTCTTTGGACTTCATGTGTTCTTCTTTGTTCTCTGACCGTTCTCTTCTTTCGGATGTCTGTGGCGATATGTGAAAGATACGAGAGGAACGTGTATTAGTATCTTGATATCTGTGAGGTTTTCTCAAATTATCCCTATTCCTGAGGTTGTACCTCCTTTCAGAGGGCTCTTTTTGAGGAGCCCTACCTAGATTGGGATTGAGAATTCTTCTCTTTGGAATGTTGTTTGCTATTTTCCTACTTCTTTTAAGAAGAGGTAGGAGTGTTTTTAGGAAAGACCTTATCAGGACTTTCAGACAGTTGTGGTTTAACTGGTTTCCCCCCAAACTGTCTCTGCCTAATTCTTCATAGGATTTTTCAATTATTCTGGCTAGTTCTTGTGGTTCTTCTGTTACATCAAATTCCCTTAATTTCTGGTGGATTGCATGCTGCTTCTCCTTTAATATTAAATAATATTATTGTTGAGACCTGGTCGAAATTTTTCAGTAACTTCATACATAAATTCAGAGCAGGCTCTGCCCCGTATTCATTTTGAATCTGTTTCAGGACATGAGGTATTACCGCCATAGACGAAACACCATGTGTTATTGTGTAGATTGCAGCAAAGACTATGCCCCAAGTGGTGCAGTCTTCCAGATGTGGTGTGATCCCCATTGGTAAACAGAATGTTAGAATTCTGTGTTTCTCATAAGGGCTGGTATTAGGAAATACTTCTTCTATTAGAGTAATTTTTTGAGCTATCCAGAATGGAATTTGTTCACGTTTTGTGGGCATTTTACCCATGACTGCGTGTAAAGTCTGTGGAGCGATTTTTAATGTATTCCTCTGATGAGGGGCTGGATTTTGAATGGTTAATGGTGGTTGGACTGTGAAAGAACGCATGACATATTGAACCAATTGTCTATAAATTTTGATTAGCTCCTTGAGTTGAACTAGTAATTCTACATCTGACATATCTTCAATGTCTGGATGAGGTGTGTAGCCGGCTAAAATCGGCCATGTTGCTCCTGGTCTACCTAGTGGACCGAGCCTAGTAATGTGATTGAAATGTTTTAGGGCGCCTTTAAACCAGAGCTCATGCTCCTGGTATGTGAGTTGAATTTCAGTATCCTCGAAAGGAATATATTCCTTAGGTAGATCATCTTTGTAGAAGTGAAACAAATGTGTTACTGGATTTGATTCTGGGAATACTATCCATGAATAGAATACCTCTGTCTGGTGAGATTCATGTGCCTCTAGCACAAAAACTGCTCTACCTTGTTTTATAAGTTTACGAGTGATGGCTCTCGTTAAATTTGGATGGATGATTAGAGCATCCTCGTCGGTTTCTTGAAAACCTGTACGATTAAAAGCTGCTGTGACTTGGTCAGCTGCAGCTCCACCAGTATCTGTGTTTGTGCCGTTTTCGGTCATTGTTTAATGAAAGTTTCAAGGGAACAAAGATAAGGTGCACAATATTTTGGAACACTGTATCCTTCAACGTTGAACAAATCAAACAGCTAATACATAGGACTTTGTCCTACTCAGCTATGGCGGATATTATCCCTACCCACTCCAGACGTCTTATGGAGTATTGTGAGTAGGGGTCTCTGAGAAAAGCACGACTGAGTTACTTCATTATCTAGCATTAAATTAGTGCCTTACCGAATGTTGGGTGCACTGTAGTGTAGTTCCTATATCCCTGATAGGCTCTGCGCATTGGAATAATATACACTATAGATTTGACATAGGACTGAGGTCAGTATGTCTCTATCGAGTACATTAAACTTAATTACTTGTGTGTGCCAGCTAACTCAGAGGTCACTAGAAACTTCTCGAATATACAAGAAGGGATTAGTTTCTGACAACCGCATAAACATGACAACTTTGTTTGCCTTGGAGTCGGAACAATCTCAGCGGAACAATCTCAGAACCGTGGAAACAATAGATAACAGTTTCACTCAGTCAATCATGCATGCTTCGTTTCAACAGAGTTGCACAGAAATAGAGAGGCAGGTGTTTCAATAAAAAGGGTTTATTGAACAGTCTTATTTCTCATGCAAGAGATATGAACTGCTACAACTGTAAGACAGGTTTCGAAGTACATTATGTACAGAGTTAGCAGTAAGATAAAATAATACTGCAATAGTATGGTTTGTAGCTATGATATATATTAATTAAAATACATACATAAATAACACAGGCTAAAATGTGGATACTCATCTGATGCTTCTAAATAGTTCTACCCCAGTGTACCTAACCTAAGTGTAGTACAAGGTAAGAAGTAGGTGCTGTTTTCTAAAGTATAGCTAACTATAGCTATAGTTTTAGTTTTGCCAAGAGTTGCCAAAAGTTTCTCTAAGTTCTAGTCTGCTCCATACCTTAGAATGTGCGAGGTTGGAATCTCTTTCCGGGACTCGACATCTAACACCCTGCAAGGGGATTCAGAAACACTGGAGCTAGATTCTCTGCGAGGAGGATGACAGCATCTGGTCAGTGCATTAGGCTGAAACTCGATTTCCTTCCGAACTTGCCGTGGCGATCCGCAAGTAGGCAGTCGAGCTGGATCGTGCCGGAACCGTGGTTTGCCAGGGCATGTGCAGGTATATTTATACCTTGAAGGTGTTTAGGAATGCCTGTATTGACGTAAATGTCGGGCATCGAAACGTCATGAATGAACCTCTAAGAAATAGATGTTCATGCATACTAAATGAGCTCCTGGAGAAATCAATATCCAAGCAAGGGAAATTCCTAAAGGCTTAAGAGTCTGGTTTTCCAAGAACTCATTGTGACATGGATAGACAGATGTAGGAGACCATGCCTGTATTTGGTTAGCATGGATAATGCCTAAATAAGGGCTGGATTTACTATGCCTAAATAAGGGTAATATGAATTGTACCTATATAAGGGCATAAATCAGGAAACCTATATACAGAATATAAATCTACCCACAACACCTGCTCCAGTTTCGTATGAACGACATTACTAAATCCTAAACATACTAAACATGTTTAAAAGAGACTATCGCATGATAATCGAAAACATGCTAAAACATATCTAAAAATATATGTCCTAAACAATGCATTACAAACACATTGCTATGCATAAGGTGCTGTACATATTTAAAAGCAATGTTTCATTCTAAGTATATGCGAGCATTAAAAATGCCAACAAGAATGAACCAGAAATATATACATATGATGAAATGGCTCGAAAGTACAGAAGAAAAACCTATATACGGAATCTAATTCTACACACAACAAGGGATTACCATCATACACAAGGAATCCATCCAGTGCACCACCAGATATAACAAAATCACTCCAGCCATGGAACACCTTAATTTCTGACTCCAAACAGATAGTAAAGCCACCATCAAGGGTACCCTCGCCTACCATCCTCCAGGACCATGTTCAGCCTTCTGCAACTTCATTGCCGACTTCGTTGCCCCCTTCACCATAGACTCCAACTAGTAAATTTCCCTTGGCGACCTCAACCTTCATCTCAACAACCACAATTACATCAACACAACCAACTTCTCAACAGCATGAAGAACATCGGACTGACTCCACGTGTCCACAACCCCATGCAAACCACAGGCCACACACTAGACCCCATCTTCACCTACAGCAACCGCATCAGTGACAACCACACCACGTAACTTACCTGGACGAACCACACCATCGTCCACTTCAACATAGCCTGCTCATGGACCTGCGCCCCCAGACTGCCTAACCGCCCCCACCGTAGCTGAAGCAAAGTTCAAAGGACACACGGATCAACGCCCTCAACACCACCCACTCAATCTCCACTAACAACCTAGACCAGAACATCCGAAACTTCAAAAATTGGATCACCAACTGGTCTGACAGCGTCTCTCCCATCAACATGAACACCCACAGACGGTCCACCAAGCAGGCTAGCTGGTACATTGAAGACCTCAGAACCACTAAACGACACTGTAAACAACTGGAAAAGAAATGATGGACCTGCAAGTACACAACTGACAAGACCACCTTCAAGACAGCCCTGAAACCCTACCACATACAGTTGAGAGAATCAAAGAAAAAGGCCTTAGCCTCACGCATTGAATCAAGCTACAATAGAAGCAATGAACTCTTCAACATTGTCAATGAATTCTCCAACCCCTCAGCTGTAACAAACATCAGTATCCCCTCACAGAAACTCTGCAACTACCTTGCAAACTTCTCCTATGACAATATCACCAACATCAAACCCTAGCCTAAGGCCACTGCCTTTTTCATGCAACACAATGTCCCCGCTACCACCACAGAAATCTGACTAACCAAATGAAGCCATCTCACCCCACAGGACACCGCCTCCATAATGAATGTGGTCAACTCCCGGGCCCCAACCAACCCATGCCCTCACCACATCCTCAACCTAGGTGAAGCCAGAATCAACCACATACTCATCACCTTGTTCAACACCCCAATTGCCATTGCCACATTCCCTGAGGACTGGAAATACACAGAAGTCAATGCCCTACTAAAGAAACCATCAGCACACCCCAGCGACCTCAACAACTACCTTGTTTTTCCCCTGCTCCCCTTCCCGGCCAAAGTATTAGAAAAAGCCATCAACCAATAACTCTCCTCACATCTAGAATAAATCCTTATTCTCTACTCCTTCCAATTAGATTCCGTAGCAACCGCAGCACTGAGACAGCCCTCATCGCGGCTACAGACGACATCTAAGCTCTACCCGACTGAGGAGAGACTGCGGCTCTCACCCTCCTAGACCTCTTTGCAGCCTTTGATATGGTCTCCCACCACACACTCATCACAAGAGTTCATAAGATAGGCATCCAAGGAGCCGCTCTCAAATGAATCGCTTCTTTCCTCAACAGGAGAGCGCAAAAAGTCCACCTTCACCTCTGGACCCAAGGAAATCATCGGTGCAATCCCCACGGGTCCTGTTTCAGCCTCACACTCTTCAACACTTATATGACACCTCTGGCCAGCATCGCCAAAACCCATGGACTCAACATCATATCTTACGCTGAAGACACACAATTCATCCTCTCCCTCTCTGAAGACACCACCAAGACCAACTTCCACCACTGGATGACAGATGTCACCAACTGGATGAAGGACAACTGCCTAAAGCTCAACTCAGAAAAGACTGAGGTACTGATTTTTGGAAACAGAAGCTCCTCGTGGGACGCATCCTGGTGGCCCTCAGAACTCAGACCTACCCCCGCTGATCACGGTAGGAACTTGGCATCATTCTGGACAACAAGCTACCCATGATGACACAAGTCAACTCTGTTTCCTCCTTCTTCTTCATCCTCCGCATGCTTCACCAGATATTCAAATGGCTACCTCAAAGTTCAAGATGCACCATCACTCATCCTCAGCCGACTAAACTACAGCAACGCACTCAACGCAAAGATCGCAGCTCACCCCCTCAGATGACTACAGACCATACCGAACGCCGCAGCGAGACTCATCCTGGATCTCCCTAGCCGAACCTACAGCACCCCCTACTTCAGGGAACCCCACTGGCTCCCTGTACAGAAAAGATGCCAGTTCAAGCTCCTGACCCATGCTCACAAGGCGCTATAGACCTGCGGACCAGCCTACTTGAATTACCACCTGAACTTCCATCAGCCCACCAGCGACCTCCACTCCGCGTCCCTTTCTTTAACTCTCACCCCCTGCATCCTTCGTAGCAGATGCAGAGGTCGCTCCGTCTCCTTCCTAGGATCAGAGACATGGAACAAGCTACCCTTTCATCTACGGAAGTCCCCTTCTTTTTCAGAGTTTCGCAAGTCCCTGAAGGCCTGGCTATTCCGCGAATTAATTTCACCCTGCCAGCGCCTGGATACCCTCACGGGTGACAAGAAGTGCTCCACAAATCTGCTGACTGATTGATTAAATAACTACCCGTACTAGAAGGGACAGGGGGATTTCAGGAATTTGACCCCAGATGGCTCTAAGAGGCTTATCTTAACAGGGCTGTGTGAATAATTGAGTGTGTTGACATGCTTTGTGTGTTCACATTAAATGCTGTTTTTTCATAAAAGCTAACCTTTGCCTGGACAATCCTCTTATTGCTGCTGCTGTTTCTAAGTTGAGTTATGAGCCTGTATATGCCTAGCACCCAGTAGCGGTCCGTGGAGGGAGTTCGGTGGGGCAGTGAGGTGGGGCGGGGGAAATGTAAACACCGGAATATGGATGAATGGAGGTAAGTACACATTTACATAAATAAAACGAATTTCGTTGCACGCGCTGCATCGCATTTAAATGTGTACTTACCTCCGTTCATCCATATTCCGGTGTTTACATTTACCCACCCAGCCCCTTCCCCGCCCGCCTCACTGCCCCACCGAACTCCCTCCACGGACCGCTACTGCTAGCACCAGCCTCCCCCTGAAGAGCATTTTACCGCCATATCCACTCTACCATAGTCATGTGTTGTACTTGGCCCAGTTGGTGGAACCCATGGTAAGTCAGGCCTCTGCACATCAGGAGTAAAGGTCACAACGCCCCCGGTTGGCCCAGTAGCTTCTGCTTTCCCCATGACCCTCTGAAAGGGGTTCTGCTTGTTACTGAATGGTAGGCTCATATCAAGCAAACTAGTTGTTTACACCACTGTTCCCTGTTTGCCTCTTCTCCTCCTATTGTTTCCATTAAAATCAATTGCACCTCAAGATAAATGGTAAACAAACAAATAATTTATTTGAAGAGATAACAAAGAGAGGAATTGAATGCTGTAGGTGAGGTGAGTCTGACCCTACCCCTAAATCTATGCACTCTCCCCAGTGTTAGCAGGACTGGAGTTGTAATAGGGAATCAATCCAGCACAGATGCAGGCCTTTCCCCCAAAGTCATTGATTTTGGAGGAAATGGAGAATATGTTATCCCGCACCCCCAAATATATGCACTTTCCCCAGTGTTTGTGAGACTGTTCTTAGATTAGTAAACCTGACTCCTTAAACAGATGCACTTCCCCCAATGTGTGTGAGACTGGAATTATAATAGTAAATCTGCCCCCAAATAGATGCACTCCCTTCAATGTTTGTGTGTCTAAATTAAGAATTCTAATTTTGCCCCCGTTCTCTAAAATACATGCACATTCACAAATGTTAGTCTTAAATCTCAATGCCTCCAAAATAGAAGCACTTTCCCCAATGTTTGCAGGACTGTAGTTAGAATAGAAAACCTTACCCCCACCTTCCCAAATACAAACAACTTTGCCAATGTTAGAAAGACCGAAGTTGAACTAGTAATTTCCGCCCCCCACCTGATCCTTAAATCCATGCACTGTCCTCAATGTTTGAGGGACTGGAGTTAGAATACTGAATCCGATCCCTACCCCAAAATATATATGCACTTCCCTAAATTTAGTAGGCGTTAGAATAGTAAGTCTCCCTCTTCATGAAGAACAGTAAATCTCACCAGCAAAATATATGCACTTTCCCCAATTTTGTCAGACTGGAGTTGGAGAAATAAATCTACCCCTCAAAAATCTATGCACTTTTTCCTATGTTAGCTGGACTGAAGTTAGGATAGTAAATCTCACTCCCCCAAACAGAAGCACTTTCTCGATTTTAGTAGGACTGTAGTTAGAATAGTAAATCTCATCCCGGCAAAAAATAAATGCACATTTTCCAATGTTACCAGGACTGGAGTTAGAATAGTAAATCTGACCCTTACCCCACATATATACTCTTTCTCCAATGTCTTTAGGCCAGGAGTTACATTTTTAAAACTGACCCCTCCAGCCACAACATATATTCACTTTATATAATATTAGGGGGACTGGAGTTAGAATTGTAAATCTCCCCCAAATAGAAGCACTTCCCCCAATGTTTGTCCAAATAGAGTTAAAATAGTAAATTTGACCCCATTCACAAAAGAATATGTATAACCTATTTCCAAGGTTAGTAGAACTGGGGTTAAATGGTAAATCTCAACACCCTCCCACCATATAGAAGCATATTCCCATATTTTAGTAGGTTTAAAAATAGTATAAATCTCACCCCCATTCCTAAAAGAATATATACAAGTTTCAAAATATTAGTAGGACTGGAGTTAAAATAGTAATTCATTCAATCCTCCCCAAATATAAGCTCTCTCCCCACTGCTTGCTGGACTGAGGTTAGAATAGTAAAACAGGCTCCGCTTCACAAAAAATAAATTGAATTTACCCTAATGTTAGTAAGACTGGAGTTAGAATAGTAAACATCTCTCCCGACCCCCAAATAGAAACAAGTTTCCCAATGTTAGTATGACAAGCATCCTCGGACCAGTTCAAGGGCTCTCCATACCACTCGAGTCAAACTATTCTGGATGATGAGGAGTGAAACCCCGAAAACGGTCCTAGGATGCTTGTTTCCAGTCCAGGGAGGACCTGGCCTGGCAGTTCGGGTTGGACTGTTCTTATTGGGCGCAGGGTCAAGACTGATTTGCATATGGCTGGGTTCAAACTGGAAAGGCATGGGGAGCAAAAAAACGATGGATTTCGGCCCAGATCTCTGTACTGGGGTGAACATAGGACATTGTCCTGCATTCTGTCTGTTATATTCTCTCATTTGTATGTACCACTGCTTTGTTCAGAACCTGCATGTAATCACCTGGTCTCCTAGTTACGGGGTTTCACTGGGGATTCTAGATTGTTGGATCCTTAGTGAAGCTCGGCTGTGGAGCTGAGAAGGTGCTTTGGGGGTCGTTCTCTACTACTTTAATAAACTCCTTTCTAAGCATGGAAGTGTATCCTATAATCTTAAAACTGTCCATCAATTTTTGTTTTTGCAATGAAAAACATGACAGCAAGGGGAAGTGAAAACTTGTGAATGATCCCCACGCCATAGGAGAATTCTCCATGGAGAGGGGTTCATTGTTCGTTTTATTACCAACTGAAAATCCTGCTTTGGAATTTTTTTTCAATTAAAAAAAGTTGTAATTTAGATGTATGGCTTCGCCATGTTTACAGAGGGGGTCATTGTTCGTTTTATTACGAACTGAAAATCCTGCTTTGGAATTTTTTTTCAATAAAAAAAGTTGTAATTTAGATGTATGGCTCCGCCATGTTTACAGAGCCGCCTTTCAAGTTTACAATGCATTTCCAGGAACCACCGCCACAGCAGTTTCTGGAAATGTTAGAGATGTGTACCGGGGCAGTAGATATCTCTAAATATGGTGGGCGGAGTGCCTTCTCCATGGCGGGAGTAAAGTACTTTGCATGGCAATGCTAATAACTATGTACGTCAATAATTAAAACAGCTCCTCAGTCTGAACATTAGCCTGATAAATTTGGTGGAGCTGTGTCTTTTGTTCATTGTACCAGTAGCGGTCCGTGGAGGGAGTTCGGTGGGGCAGTGAGGCGGGCGGGGGAGGGGCAGGGTGAGGAAATGTAAACACCGGAATATGGATGAACGGAGGTATGTACACATTTAAATAAATAAAACGAATTCCTTTGCGCACGCTGCATCGCAAAATGCGATGCAGCGCACGCAACGAAATTCGTTTTATTTATTTAAATGTGTACTTACCTCCATTCATCCATATTCCGGTGTTTACATTTTCCCACCCTGCCCCTCCCCCGCCCCGCCTCACTGCCCCACCGAACTCCCTCCACGGACCGCTACTGCATTGTACCCATTCTGACACTCAACTACTTTTATTGTGAATAAAGATCAACCAATAGCAAAACATCAGACAGTTTGTGAAACCATTGAAAGCAGTAGATTGACAGCTCACTTTAGTTTCTGATATAGGCCTGCTGGCTGAAAGCTCTGACATTCCTACATTATTTAGGACCTGAGGTTTTTAATCTCCTTCTCTGAGACAAAGGCTATGGGCTACATTAAGGCAAATTTGGCTTATCCTCTCACTGGCCTGAAAGAAATCACTTATAGCTAATTGACACCCATGCTCAAATTTGCTAAAAAGCACACAATGCAGTGCAGCAAGTAAAGTTGCTGTACTGCACTGTGTGAATGGTTGAGGGCACAGAGACAGAATATTGAGTAAAAAATATCGAATTGCACAAATATCGTGGCAAAAATATTGTGGGTCAGGAATATTGACAGATATTCTCGTGGTCAATAATATCGATTTTAGGTAAGCAATATAGGTAAGTAATATCGATTTAAAAAATATCGAAGTGTTTATTATCGTTTGCAAAAATATAGCGGCCTATTAGGATGGTGACCCACCCGCCACCCTTCCATGATTGACCCCCTGCCACATTAGGATGGCTGGGGGTCCGCGGCGGACGGGAAGACCGTCCGCCGCTTTTCCGACGGTCAACACGTCGACCGGGCGGAAAACTGCCACAACATGGTGGCGCTGTCTGTAAGACACCGCCAACCATATCAGGATGCCGGCGGAGAGCAACCTATCCATGGCGGCAACGCCGCCATGGAAAGGTATACGGTTTTTGCTGCTGGGGGCCTGTGGAGGCCCCCAGGATGTTGGGGGGATGGGTGGGTGCACATGGGGGGTACCTATGGTACCCCCCTGCATTTGCATGTACAAGGTGGCAGGCACCGCGCGGTGCCTTTCACGTTATGCATGCAAATGCACTACATGCATTTTTTACATTGCGGCGGGTGCTGCTTACAGCACCGCCCGCCGCAATGTAAACAATGCGGGATGCATCCTAATTTGAATGGCGGGACCGCCTCACCTATGGCGGGCGGTCCCTTTTGCCATTGCGGTCGAATTTTTATTAATGTTATGTATTTTAGAATATATTTTATATGTGTGTGATGTTTGTTTTTTTGTATAAGAATGTTTGTATTTTTATTATATGTGTTAAAAATTTGCGTTTTCAGTTCCGTAGTGGATTGTGGGATTATAAGGAAATAGGGTGGGAAGTAATTTAATTATATAACATTTATTGAATAATTTTATTTGTTAATATTTGTGTAATTGTGATGTTATAGTGTTAAATGTGTAAATTAATTTATTATTAATTATTTAATAATTAATTGTTAATTAATTTAAATTAATTCATTAGCAATTAACTATGATAATCGTGTCATTAGTTTTAGGTGTGTGTTGTGGTGTTTATAGGTGTAAATGGTGGGAACGGTGGGAGTAATTTATTTTTTATTGATAAATTATTAATTCGTTGTGAATTAATTTTAATTTATTAGTTAGTTATTAATTATGGTAATTGTGTAATTAATTTTAGGCGTGTGTTATGGTGTTTATAGATGTAAATGGTAGGAAGAGTGGGAAGTAATTTATTTTATATTGATAAATTAACAATTAGTTTTTCATTAATTTAAATTAGTTATTTGGTAATTAATTATGGTCCTTATGTAATTAATTTTAGGTGTGTGTTGTGGGTATTATAGTGTTAACGAATGTGTACTCAATGAATGTTTATCTTTTTTTATTAATAATATTGTTTACGTTCAATATTAATTACATTAATTATGGAAATACATTTAAATAAAAATATGTGCTGTAGAATGCAGCACACATGCAAAGAGGGAGAAATTAGGAGAAATTAAAACATTTCTCCTCCTTACGCCTGCCTCAAGGAGGCACAAGATTTTGGATCAAATACCTTTCTACAATTCCCTTCCTACATTTCTAAAGCCAGCATTGAGATTGGCTTTGGAGAGGAGAGGGAGGCTGACTGGGCTGCTTCCTGTGAGGAGCAGAGACGACGAGGGACCAGACCGGGCTGGTGAAGGTAAATTTACGTACTTTTTTTTATTAAACCGCCCACGCATCCACGTCCCCTCGCGACATCCTCTGCCTCCCCCCTCCCCCCCCCCCCCCAGAGCCCCACCCGCGAGTCATGTCAGCCACACGCTGCAAAGAGCTGATTATTTTAGTAGATGTAGTGTTCACCAAGCAGGTGCGCAGACTGCCTTTACATATTCAAGAAAAGCTGCATTCCTTCGCTCTACTAAATTTGTTGTATAAACCAAGATTACCAAATCCGAGTAAACAACTTTGAAAGGGTGTGTAATTTGTTTTTTGTCTGTTCTACCTTGTTCTCTAACTCTGCCAATAGTATGTCTTTCAGTAACAAGTTTCTCCAAAACTGCATGACCAAAATGGTAAGAAATGTGTGATATTTTGTGTTTCTAGACAACCAAGAGTAATTGAGTTGTAGATACCCCCAAAATCCTCCTCTGTGTGGCATGCAATTTCACAACCAATTACATATTCTATGCATAAAATCTTAACCAATGAAATAAGGCATGACCATCGTTGGGCTCAGGCATTGGTGGAAGAAGAAGAGATAAACATGGGAAAATGTTGCGTCGGAACAGAACCACACAGAAAGCGGGTACTAAGACTTGTGCAGCTTCTTTACCTGCGTACGTCTCTTCGATGGGTTCCAAACGGGGGGGAGGGGGTTGAGGCAACAAATCTGGGTTGATGGGAGGTGGTAAGCCGTCAAACCACTGGTCTCTCTCTGTGAAATGGCAAAGAGGAATATATATTTACAATAGTGTCAACACTTTTTTGTCTACATGATCACATGCAGGATGGCACAGATTACAAATGTTCTCATTATCTGACATTGTGTTGTGCATGGTGTGGGGTATGGCTTCTTGTTTTAACATCAGAAATACAATACATCTCATTCGTTCCGTTTGAAAGTGAAATCAGTTGTAACTTAGATGACACTTAGAGCAATTGTAGGGTCAAACGGGAGCAAATGAATAAATTCTGAATTTTGGCCCTATTCATGTTTCGTGCAAGGAAATTAAAAGATACTACTTAATGTCAGTCAAATGAACCAAAATTAATTAAATTATTACGTTTAATCAAGTTATTTATTTATCACCAAAATATATCAATAATCAAGACATTTTACACTCAAGCGCACAGGACACCACCTGACACCTTATGACTAATATTGACAGGAAGGTTTCTCTAATGATGCAGCCTCTTTGGATGCTTCCTGTCTCCCTCCCCTGGGTGGTGCTGGGGTTCGTCTCTTTGTCCACTAAGGCAGTCTGTTTCAGGTGAGACATGTGTAAAGCTGTCATCCTAGAGGACCGTGAAAGAACATAGACTAGTGTACCAGACATCTGTCATGTAATCCAGTGGTTTGGGAACCAATCCCCCATTTTTTGGGAGCTAAATTCAATTCAACTTCGCAAAACTCCAGCAGATGAAAGTAAGTGTCAAGCAAAATCTCCCAGGATAGCATGTTTTAGTACTATGTTCTAAGTACTTCATGAATGGGGTGAAACCATAGAGGTTCCCCAGGGAGAGACAGGAGAGCGGCCATTTAGATGTTTCTGAACATTCCCTACCTCATACCTCTGAGTTTTCACATACCCTCCTAATTTCTTTTTCCACCTCTCCTGCACTCACAGTAACACAAACAACGGTTATAGGAGGTGTTCAATCGAGGTGGACAACTTCAAACGCCCCATTTACCCTGGTGTTGGAAGGAGGGGAATTTCCCTACTGAGAAAAACAGTGCTCACTGTGCTAATGCATATTTCCTCTAAAATGATTTACACATAAATATAATCACAAACTTAGATTAGTATGCCCGTGAATCACAAAATACATTTCTGCAAATAGCATGTAAATGGTTTGTGTTTAAAATATCTAAAACTTATTCGTATTTTTCACTTAAAACGGACGCATAATGGGCATGTTGGATGGCCCTCACTATCTGTGCAGAAAATGACACATCTTCGAGGCTCTGCTCAGTTGCTGTTCTCCCACTCATGGTAGTGCCTCTCTGGGGAAATCACCCTTCCTTAGGACCCACATATGTAGAGATGCTCGGCGCGAGGAGAAATGCTAAGAAAAACAAGCACTAGCAACCTCAATCGGTCTTTGCCCCAGTAGATTGAGCTATTGGTTTCCCAATTGTTTTTCCAATGACACGCATGTGTGTGACTCAATATGCATGCACATGCACATCCAGAAGTCTTGCAAAGGATTTTCTATCGAGGAAATCCCACTCCAAGATGGACGCAGATTACATGTTGTGGCGCAAAGTCACCATCATTTATTTGCGCTTAAATAAATGTTCATTTGCAACATGCTTAATCATCATTTCTATGCGTGCACTTGCTATTAGATTTAGTGAAACAAGTGATTTATATGTTTTCTATTAACTGTAGTTAGAATATGTGCATCTTAACATTGACAGGAGTCGACACGGGTCTACGTGCCCAGCTCCATATTGAAAATAAAACATTACATTTCTGCTTGCTGTGCGTAACTCTCTTTCTGTTTGAGACACCAGTGTCACTTCATTTTCATCAAATGCATTTAGTTTACTATGTGATGGTCATGCTTGTTGCAAAATATTGGTTGGACGATGATTTATATCCTAGTGATAATGCAAACCCAGAGACAGGTCAAGCCCCATCGGAAAACGTGAGCAAAAAATGGTAAGCAACGACTAAACACTGTCCAGAGAAGCGTCTTCTACAGGCGTATCAAGACTTCTACAGGATCAGGGTGAATCACAACACTCAATTCAATTCAATTCAGCTTTATTCGGTACAAATTAATGTCCATAAAAGCATACACAATCACAGTCACAAATACAAAGTATGAACAACTTATAGCAGACATAATCACACATCATTAAACAGTATTATTAGTTAAAAAACAATAATTTACACCTTTAAAATTACATAACTACATCTAAAAACACATGCTTTTCCTCAAATTGATGCATTTGTTTAAAAAAGTAGCAGTATAAAAACAAATGTCAACAGATTGTAAATTAAAAATCAGTTTCATAGCTTGCTCAACCGTACATGTACCATATTTAACAAACATGGGTTTTAGCAGGATAATACGAAAGTTAGAGTAGAGCTTGCAGAATAATATAAAGTGCATTGTGCTCTGCTTGGAAATCCCGTCACAACTACAAGGACCTACAGGGTATTTCCTCATTACAGGTTGTGCCACCAGATGATGCACTGTTCCAAATCTCAATCTGGTCAGCACAAATTTATGCGTCGGCCTGGTGACAAGAGTTAAATAGACAGGAAATCCATCCATGGACAAGTATCTGTTATAAAACATAACAGTGGACAAAGTACCAGCAATAACTGTTCTTTTCCTCTCAACAAAGGCTAGAAAAACCCTTTTTAACTCGATCTTAGGGATCAATAAAACAGCGTTCGGATCAGTTACAATATTCAGGTTAAAAATATCCGAAAAACACATAATAATGTATTTAATCCAGGGTATTGCTATAGCTTTATCTAGTCGCATACAATCCTGGATAATAACCCTAGTAAAGGATTTTTCTTCATTCAGCCAAATAGACCGCCAAACCATCAGAGGTCTAAGTGACAAAAGATCGGATAGATAGTTCACATTTAATTCTTGGTGACATAATGCATTAGAGGCCGAAGTGGGTAAACACAAAACTTTTTTAAGGAAAGAATTCTGTTCCAGTTGCAATTCATGTACGCCACTGTAACCCCAAATTCCTGCCCCATATAATGCAATCGAAACACATCTAGCCTGATAAATTTTTGTCATATCTCTGGTCCTACGATCCCCAATTTTCTGGGCAAATCTAAAAATTCCATGTGCATTTCTAGCCATTTTATTGCGTATATTATTAAATTCATGTGTCCACTTTTTATCTTCAGAGAAAGTTATACCTAAATAACAGAATTTGTCCACCTGCTGTACTTTTAACTTGTCAATAAAAAACCCTTTCGCTATATGTTTACATTTCTTTGGGCCACAGATCATTGTATACGTTTTGCTTTTGTTGATAACTAATTTTTTATCATTAATAAAAGAAGCAAAACTATCCATTAATCGTTGTAACCCTATCGGGGTTCTTGATAACAATACAGCATCGTCGGCGTATAGTAACACCGGTACTGGGACACCGTTAATCATGGGAGCATCTGCGGGTACTTCTTTTAAAATTGCATCAATGTTATTTATAAATAAAATAAATAAAAGCGGTGCTAAAACACAACCCTGCCTTATACCTCGTTTAACGCTAAAGTTCCGGGTACATTCGCCCTTCTTACCAAAACGTACACATGTTTTTAATCTCTCATACATCCTGGCAAGAAAATAAATTATGCCCTTTGGCGCCCCTATTTCCAACAAGGTTGACCACAACATAGAGTGGTCGACCATGTCGAAAGCGCTGCTTAAATCTGCAAAGCACATATAAATATGGCCAGATTTGGCTTCGCTATATTTCCCGATCAATAATTCTAAATTAATGCATTGATCGAGTGTACCCCTACCTTTCCTAAAACCATATTGGCTATCTGACAAAATACAGTCCTGTTCTACCCATTCTTCCAGTCTAACTAGCATAATCCTACTCATAACTTTTACCGAAGCATCCAATAATGAAACTGGTCTGTAATTTTTTGCATCTGACCTGGATCCTTTCTTATATATTGGTACGATTATAGACTCCTCCCATGTTAACGGAGGGTCTGTACAAACCGCGGCGTTAAAAACAACAGCCAACAATGGACCCCATACTTCTGGGGCATCCTTATATACATCACTAGGGACCCCATCTGGACCTTGGGCCTTCCCTCCCTTGCTTGCCCTAATCCCCATTTCCACTTCTTCCACAGTAATCTCAAGTGGTATAATCGGCCAGCTATCTGTCCCGACGTTAGTGTTTTTATCTGAGTCGAAAATACTTGAGAAGTGGGTAATCCAGCCTTCACAGGAGACATTTGATGTTAACTCAGGCATATTTGTCTCCTTAAGGAATGGGGAGTTGACTGTTGCCCAAAATAATACAGAATTAGAAAGTTCTGCCGCCTGGTTAAGAGAGTCCCAAGCCTGGAGCTGTAGAACCTTCTTCCTTGCTTTAATAGCACTTTTATATTCTAGCCTCAGAGTAGTTACTAGTTTTTTATCCCTAGGTCTTATTGCTAGGGCCTGTTTAAGATCGGTCAGGGCAGTGGAACAGGTTTTGTCAAACCAGACCAAGCCAGGTTTTTTACTACCCCTACTACCGCTTGTAAACTTAGCGTTAATGGCATTGTTGATTCCTTTAAAACTAGATAAGACCCGCTCATGATCTAATCTATTTTCTAAAATAAAGACAATGTCTGCTAAATTCTTCATAATAATAGATTCAGTTAGTTCAGATGCTTTTGCACCTATCCACCTCAACCTTACCCCATTAACCCGGTGTGCTTCAATATTTCCAACCATAGTCCCTGTCTCTCTATCATTCCCTTCCCACAAAGTCATGGGCACAATAATACAATTGTGGTCACTGGTGCCCATTATCTCCATTTCCAGTGGGGCAAAACAGTCAGCAATACTGGAGGATACCAACACATGATCGATTACAGAATTGGCACGCCAATTCCTAAATGTGGGGATAGGTGAACCATTACTATCCCTGCAACAATCCAAAATTTCCAGGTCAAGGCACCCCATTAATGTATTCAGATTTTCCCCATACATATCATGCCCAAAGTGTGGGACCTCCCATCCAGCATTATTTGTAACCCCACACGCCTTTGTGGATAATAATTCACATAATGAGACATTGAAATCCCCACACCAGATAATATCAAATACTTCGTTGGAATTCAAACTTAGGTTCTCAATAGCATTGGCCAATTCGGTTACGATTCTGCCCCTGGTGCTATCAAAAATGTTGTTATAATAATTGATCAGAAGGAAGTTACGGCTTTTGCCTTCTCGGATCCAAATCATCTGTATTAGATCACCTACCGGCACATACTTTATCACCATCATCTGGCGGTGGACCGATACAAGGGTGAGTAAACCCCCCTTAGCTCTTCCCGGTCCCTCTCCATATGCTGGTAGGTTATATGAAACAAACCCCTCAAAATCAATGTTATCTTTGCACCAGGTTTCCTGAAAACATAGGATATCATACCTATTAATGAAGGAATTCCAACCCGGGTCTCTGCTTTTGGATTTCAGACCAGCTACGGTCCAGCACACCAACCTGGAGCATATACCTGTTCTGGTGGTAATCCCACTAGTGGGACCTCGGGCGTTTCCCTCCGTTGTGCCAGCCTCATAAGTTTGACCCAGTTCACCTGTATTCATACTACCCTCTTGTGTGATCTCAGCCTCATTCTGATTAGACACAAATCCAGGGACCAAGGTTGTTATTACAGATATTACAGATATACAATCCTCTCTACAGTCCTCCAAATTGGGACCCTCTTTCCTTCCTGTACATATCCCCGTCTCTTTTGTGCGTCAATCGTTAGAGTCCAGAGTACTAAGTGCAAGAAATCTATTCTGTGTAGGAATATCAATATGGGGTTTGCAAGTGAGCGGATAAGTAGAACTTCTAGTATTGTCCCTCCGATTATCATTAAGGTGATTATAAAAGTATCCTAGTGCTCGGGCACATACATTGCCATCTGAGAATGGGAGGGATGCCGCTCTTAGGAGGACTGTAGTAACATGCTGTGGGTATTTAAAGTTAATAATTACACAGTCCCCCTTTAATCTTTTCCTATCACTCCCAATCCAGTTGGCTCTCCTGGTTGTCAGAATATTATCAGAAAAATTCAATGGGAAACCACATTGTCTATTTAGCCACGACAGGCATTTGTTTTTTAGGGAATCATGGGTTTCTTGAAAACCCCTGTTATCTAGCGGTGGCACATTAGTAAGTACCACCACATAAGGAGCACACTCAGGTGGGAGATTAACAGCGCCCTTAACGTTATTTTCCTTCCACCCATTTATGTTATCTATAGCAGGCAGAGTATTGCTAATTGAACGCGTGCTCATTTGGGGTGTTACCAAGATAGCACTATCATTCCCTTTATTCCCTGTGGCTTTCTTAGCAGTGTCTCCCTGTGCTTGGCTCTTATCTTGGTTGTTAGTGGTGTCAGTTACAGCAGTTGTAACAGTAGTAGCAACAGACACCTCTCCTTGTTTGTCTAAGGCCTTACTTAGCAAACCACCCAATCTGACAACTTCTTTTGTTAACTCCTCTATTTTTAAAACCAGTGGGTCTATAATATCCCTAATCTTGATACCAATAATCTCCTCAATGTTAGTAACAATACTATCCTCAGTCCCCCCCTTATTAATTTTCCTCAGGACAATATTTTCCGTGTCTTTATAATGATGAGTCAGCTGGTTTCTGCCCATTACGCAGTGTCCTCTTTTTAATCGGAAGTTTCCTACATGTTCTAACTGCCCGTACTTTTGGGGAAGATAAACATTGCTCCACCGTATCAGGACAGTCATCTATTATTAACTCATTGGGGGTAGTTTGTGCGGTCTCGAGATGTCCCCTCTCTGTTGACTCTACCACTCCCGAGATACTAGTGTCGGAGTGATTGTTCGCACCCTCCGTACTAGGGGTTGATAGACCTCTTACAGGGCTCTCTAGATGCGGAGTACTACTTTTCCCCAGCGACTGTCGTCTTTCCGAGTTAATCTTACTGACCTTCTGGACCAAGTAATTATCCATTGTACGTGGCCCCATAGAGGGTTTAGATCTAGACATATTGTAAATTATAAATCGTCACACCCCCGTCAAAAGCTTACTGAATTGATATAACGTTCAATCCGTTAATATTTCACATAAATTTAAAATTTTAAAAACATTGGCTACGGCTAGCAGATAACTCAATATCACCCCCACAGCTTCGTGCGACTTCTATACACAGAACCAGCGTCCCTGGCCCAGTCCAGTCTCCTCAGGCCTCTGAGGGCCACAGAGGGCCCGCCCTTTGCCCGGGCTTAGCCCGCGCGCGGTCCCGCGACGCGGGGGAAGTGCGGGGATTAAATGCGCCTCAGTGCGCGCAGACGTCGTTGGCGGCATTCCGGCCGCAAGGGAGCCTGGGGGTTGTGGTCCGTGTCCTCCTCACAGCAGCCGCAATGAGAAGAGCTGCGGCGGCGGGAGGAAAGGAGCAGCCCGGTGTCTGTCGCAGGAACCAGCAGCCTGCACCACGCCAAACTCTGCCCCACAGTAAGTCCGCAAGGAGCTCCACAACACTCATATGAGATGATGGATGGCCGGGCTTTGAGATCACCCAACTCCTATTCTTATGACTGATATCCTCTCATCAGAAAGGAGGGTAATGGTCAAAACGATATGTCAAAGACAGAAGAACTGACTGACCTGAAAACCACATGATCGAATACGATTCAAGAGCAGACCCGAAGAACAACGAAGGAACTGGTAATCTGAGAGTTTGAAGGAGGGGAGTACCTTTGAAAAAGAAGTAATAGAACCATACCAAAGTCCGAATTTAAACAGTGAAAAGTAGTGTGCGCAACAATCGCAAATGGAAGTGGCTCTGAAATGGAGAGTCCCTCCGAAAGACCAGGTGTGAGCTTCAACCCTCTAAGATAGCGATTGGAAACAACTATAGCCCGGAGTAGAATCATGCTCTTTCCGAAGTTGACTCTGATAACACGTAATGCAAATGTTGATAAAGGGAGATAAAGAAAACCCCATAAAGATTTTTTATATTGACTTCCATTTCTAATGCACATAAAATAACACTGACCAAGAATAATTATGCACGAGTCTTCATCATAGAGTGCCCAGGTGTAACGATACAATATTGTTTCTCACAGAGTGATGTGTACTGATTACTTAGGGATTTATTTTAATGGTGGTAGGCAAAATGCGCGCCTGACCTATAATACAATCAAATTGGGTTGGGATAAAGAGGGCAATTCTAATCGCATACCCTTTTGGTCACAATATATTGGCCACTCAATAATCAATCATTGATATTTCAGAAATGCCTTTAGATAACATGTATATCAAAGGAAAAAGGTGGATAAAGTAAGTAAAATTCCTGGAAAATCAAGCTTTAAAATCAAATGAAAAAAAAAGTATATAAAAAAACTATATATTTAACATTATCCTCTTAGTGTACAAAGCTTCAAGTGAAGGATAGGGATGAACATACAATTTCCTAGAGAAATGTGCTACACTGTGATCCTCTTCCAACCTATAGAATATCCAAGCTTTTATTGGTTTCTGGAATTTTGGCTGCACATATCCTCCACACTATGCAGCAAATCCTTGACAATGTATTGGCTAATGTCCACAACCAAGAAGGGCAAAGGACAAAACAGGATTCCATGGTCAAGGAGAGCAAACATACTGACAAACTGGAATCACAGTATGCAGGAAATGTAGCCATTAGTATAATATTCAACCCCACTGCTTGAACAGATATCCTACGCAGTGACCCTCAGCATCACCTTTGTAGCAGATAAAGCATATGTGAGAAAGTCATCCTTTTTGCCCTGATCACCCCCTTTTTATGACTGAGACTGGTGGTAACTGACTTTGACTGCACCCTGGGCTCTGCTAACTAGGCCCAGGGCCAGTGCTCTGATGAAAAATGGTAATTAGGTGTAATTACAATTGCCACTGACAACCTACCTGTAAGTCCCTGGTTTATGGTAGGGCACATAGGTTTAGAGGCCCAGCAGCTTTGAGGCACTCAAGTGTGCACTGCTGTGTCGCCTGCTGTCGTTTTAAATGTCAGCCATGCTTTGCAAGGTTAAACTGAAATTATAAGCGAATTCGACTTTTGAATTTAAAGGTACTTCCAAAGTGGTAATCAACCTTATTTTTACATATAAGTCACCCCCATAGTCGCGCCTAGGTGTCCCTGGGGTGGGGTGCTATGCCATAGTGAGGGGAAAACTACCAATTTCGTTTTTCCCCATTGTAGCTTTTTAACTCCATAGGCTAACATGGGAATACTGTAATACAGTGTAACTATTGACAGGAGTGAGTTAAAATAATATTTTAGGACTAAAACAATTGGTAATGATAAATCCAACACCTTGTTTCTGTCCAACGTATCATAACTAATACAGAAAATACGTTATTGAGTTTTCTTTTCTATGACCCAAAATTCCGTCTTCTAGCAGCCTCTCCTGATTGGCCAGCCTTAACAGGCTTAGCCACACTGCTTTGATGAAGTGATCAGTGGCCTGCATGGAGACTGAGGTTATCTGGTGGGTGGGCTCTGCAGCTGCAGAGAACAGGCCTGGAAGGGGGCTGGGTAAAGCAAACTAGGCTTCAAAGGGAGCTGGACAGTAAGGAATGCCAGCCAGGCCAACCCTCTTTTACTGTACCCCCCAGCCAGATGGGAGCCACAAGAATGGAATTGGCAAGAGCTCTGGAAGGGGAGTGTCAAGGCAAAGGAGCCAGGGTAGTAGGTTGGCTTAGCCAGTTCTTACTCCCAAGGAGAGAAATTATCCATCTTGAATTTTAGAGTACAGTGCTTTGATGGACAACAATGTGCCACACATTGGAGGAAGCTGTCATGCTTTTGGTTGTCACCCTGCACCCCATTGGTCAGGGGTGCACCCCTATTTGTCACCCCAGAACATTGGATAAGTATGTGATAGCTGCATATCAAATTAGATCTGCTGCCTGAAACTACAAGGAGAAGAAGGACTGCCCTGCTGGAGCCCTGGTCCGCACCAAAAATGATTGCACTCCAAAGGACTGCTCCTGCTGTGCACTTGGAACTACAGCCCTGAGGACTTTACCTTGCTTCAAAAAGTATAAAGGAGTGGACTCCGTGAAAGCAACAGGTTAACATACCTCACCTGCACCATCTTACTCAAGAAGTCCCTAGCCTGGAGTGCGTCCAGTGGACTTTTAAGGGTTTTGGCTTGAATGATGTCATTTTCTGATCATTGGTGAACTTCCAGCTAAAAATGAGTGTGCTTCAGTGTCAGGGCTGGTTGGCCATTCATTTCGTTTTCATGATTGTCCCTTTATAGTTCCCCTTTCATTTCTTTGCTTCTCTTTTTCTTTGAATAATTTTAAGATAACACTACAGCTCTTCAAGAAGTCGTAATGGGTCACTTGCATTCAACTTATTTAATCTGCAGATCACCACCTCCCACTTGGCTGTTGTCATATATAATGTATCGTTGTTTTACCATTCTAAAAGGGTCAACACTTTGGTTCTAAATGTGCCAGCCATGCTTGAACTTTAAAACATTGCTAAATTATTTACAATACCTTGACAAGACAGACACGCGCAGCTATATTTATTCGTTATTGCATGCACATGCCCACAACGTTTAGGCAGCAGCAGGTTTTCTTTTTTCTACTTGCATTCTTTTAGTTTATTGTGCATATGTTGTTGGAATTTTGAGAGTTTTATTGCAATTGTGTCAGAGAGTGAATGCAAAAATGAGGCAGTATATGGATGAATAAATGCATGAGTGCAAAGATGAGTGATAGAGTGCATGGATGATGACTTTTTGAGTTCTGAATCCATCAGGCACATTCATTATTAAGCTAGACCTATTGGCATTACCAGTGCCTGGTAATTCTTAATTTTAATGAAGGTGGGTCAATTTGGGGCCTCCCACATGAATCTAGGGATCAGGATAGGCTCACTCTGCCACTAATGTCCTTTATGTTTGACCGTTTCCCAATATGGTGGTCAGTGCACAGTATTGGATAAGTGGGTGGGGGCTCAACAGAAATATCTCAGTAACTGCCAGTCAGTCAGCACAGCGAATTCACGAAACCTCCATGGAATCATGAGTCCTCAATAGTTGATTAGAGAACAAGGACCCTAACACAATGCTATGCCTTTATTTGTGAATACATAGAGGGTTCAAAGATTAATGATCCGAATATATCTAACCTCTTCATGCTCAAACCACAAAACTTTCTAAACACTAATTACTCAAATACTACTGCATGGATTTATACCAAGTAAACAAAGGCACTTCCTTAGTAAAGCTCTACTGCCATGCCAAGTTTTGTGTAGTTTTGTTCAGTTATTTTGTTGAGGAGCAAACAATCATATAGGAGTTAAAATGGGAAATGTCGTGGCACCATTGCGGCAACACCAGAAACGACTGGCGTCTCTCCATGGCCAGTTGAAGGTGCTTCGGGTAAACAAGGCGGAGCACTCACTTCTTACCTTGAATCAAAAATACAACGAGGGAGGAAACAAGGTCGACTCCATGCTGGCCCGCCGACTCCGTGCACGCGTATCCCATGTCCATATAGCCACGGTTAAAAATGAAGATGACACATGGGCTACCTCGGGAACTGATAAACAGCAGGCATTTCACACATTCTTCTCTGCCCATTTAGCCAAGGTGAAATATCCCATGAAGAGACCGATCCATTTCTTGCCTCCTGTTTATGGCCGTCGCTTGACCTCTCCCATGCACAACAACTGGAGGCCCTGTTTTCATTGGACGAGCTCCAAAGGGTTCTGAAAAGTCTACTGATAGGTAAGACTCTGGCCCCAATGCACTTTTATCACTTGTTTCTACCCCAACTCCAGAACTCCTTCCTCAGGCTTTTTAATTCTCTCTGTGACAGTACCAGCTTGACCCCCACAATGACTAGGGCTAGGATAGTTCTTATAACCAAGTCAGGGAAAGACCGGACGTTATGCACCTCTTATCGCCCTATCTCTTTCCTCAATACAGATGCCAAACTATATACCAAACTTCTGGCAAATCATTTGGAACCGTATCTTCCTAACCTGATAGACCCAGACCAGGTGGGATTCATACGCCAAGGGGCAGAAAATATATGGCGAGTAGCCCACCTGGTTGAAAAAGTCCAGCGGCATAGTATCCCAGCATGTCTCCTCACTCTCGATGCTGAGAAAGCATTTGAGAGGGTAGATTGGACCTTTCTCAGAGCAGTACTACAGAGGATTGGGCTAGGACCGGTTTTGGTGTCTCGAATCATGGTGTCTTATGTTGCCCCTTCGGCGCAAATCAGAATGAACGGACTCCTTGCCCCTCCTGTGCATATCCGCTGGGGCACTCTTCAGGGATGCCCACTATCCCCTTTATTCTTTGCCCTGGCAGGAGGACCCCTTGCGATAACCATCCGCCACTCTGCCACAATCAAAGGCATACCTTTTGGTGGCGATGACCACAAGATTGCGCTATTCGCAGGTGACCTCCTGCTCATCCTGACCAACCCTAGGGACTCCCTTCCTTCATTAATCACACCACTTCATAAGTTTGAACGCGTCTCGGGCCTCAAAATCAACATAACTAAATCGCAGGCGTTGAACCTATCACTTCCCCCTCAGGAGGTTCTTGAACTATGTTCCCTCACCCCGTTTCAATGGGCTGCCCACTCGTTGCGATATTTGGGCCTCTCTTCTCCTCCTCCTCTAGAATAAGTATGCAAGTAGGCAGCCCCCCACCCCCTACTTAGCCAAAAATGCGTCCTCATGTCCTTTTTGGATGCAATGGTTGTATTTTTTGCTAGAAAATAGCACTAAAAAATGCAAGTGTTGCAAATCAAAAGCTGCTTGCATTCTGTTTATTCACTTTGGTCCCATGCTTACACATTATGATTTCTACTTCAATGGACATGAAAAGAAAATGCTCAGATCTTTTTGCATTTCGGAAATCAATAAAGACTTGGCTCTTTAATCGATAGGCAGCCATTACTTAACCTCGTTTGTATTACTTCTCCTTTTGAGTGGCAGGGCAGCAGTACCAAGACGCCTCAGGGCAATCGAGCGCTACATAAAATTAAAAATCAAATCAAAATTCCATAACATGGCATAATTGCATAATGTTGTAAATTTTGCATGGAAAGCGTAATTCAAAATGCTGGACATTATGCGGGATTACCACATTGTAAAGAAAATGTCACCAGTGGCTAAATATTGATCCAATTAATTAGCTCCGGCATTTAAAACTACTGCTATAAAGACTCGCAGAAGTTACTGTTTCGATATGTGTGAAATCAATTATTCTGCCACATCTACTACACTGATGCCACAGATGACACAAGCCTCCTAGAACACAAATGTTTTTTTGTATCAACATTGACTTCAAAAGTCTAATAACGAAGCACGTTCTTCAAATGATTACAAGAAGACATAAGAACTTGAAAATGGTCTTAGGGCATGACCTCCAGTGGAGGTTCCCCCAGCAACTCCTACCTCTTGCAGATTCTGTAGACTGTGTCTGTTTGGGCTCAGTAGGTTTGGCGGTGGTATGGGGCTGAGCAGACGTTGGGAAGAGCTTCAGCAGGGTCTGAGTGGTACTTTCTCTCTGTCCAGCAATAGATTGATCCTGGCCTTCAACAGGTCTTGACACTGAGAGTTCTTCTAGAAAAAAGATGTTTATACGCAGTGTTACACTCAACATAACCATGCATATATCACCTTTAGAAAGGAATACCGAGATAGTTCTAAACAACTTTCATGCACTATGCAAAACAGACCTCTAACTACAAACATTGGCACTTGAGTGCGCTGCCCTAGGAGAGCCTCACTTGCTTTTAATGATGTTCAGGGGCACTTGCCTGATGGGTGCAGAAACAGTGAGAACCGTTTTACAATTCTCACTAAACTTCCTATAGTTTGTAGGGAGTATAGTTTAAAGGGGGGCCTAATCCAAATATTGTGGGCAAAACATGGACCTGCCTTAATCCATTGCAGTGGATCAAAATGTTTTGAACAGTGTCTGGATCATGGTTTTACAGACCTCAGATATCATATTGGCCAGTAGGATAGCTCAAAAATAATGCCCCAGCGTAGAAATATGTATGAAGATCACAGTGAATCTACTCAGTCAGGTATCCTTTTAAGGATGAGAAAACAGTTCCATAGTTTTGTGCATAAAAAACACGTTAAGCCTGATTACAAGTAAAGGTGCTATTCATCGCACCTTGTACATAACAATACCATTGGGTCCGTTATTTACCGGGTGCAACAAATAGCACATATTATCAGTTATTGGGGAATAACTTGTGGATTTTGGTGTTTTACACATCAAAATCTGCATGGTATGGTAAATACCCTACAAATGTTCCCTGTTAAATATCGGTAGGTTTGACCAGCTGAAATGTAACGAATGTTGGGCAATTTAGCATATCCAATAATTATCAGTTGCATTAAAATAAAACCAAACTCGTAATTCCGGCAACGTGTCATCAGGGCGCTTTTGCTGTAATACTTTGAGACCTAGACAGTGAAAGTCCATTTAAAACTGACTTATTATTATTAAAATAGTACTTTCTTAAATCTATTACATGTAGGCATGGGAGAAAGTGGATTATTAGTTGAAGTGGATGTTAGTCCTCTTCAACTAATAATGGCACTCTTCCTTGCTAGGTCCAGGTAGGTCTCAATGATTTCAACCTGACCTTAAGCCTTGATAGCTATAGCACATAGCAGAGAGGCTTAATTTAGGAGATATGTGTAAAGAATTATCAATACCATAACAGATTAAAAGCAGAAAACACAACACAATAAAAATCCCACTCCAAGATATAAAAATAGAAAAAACTGTATTGTGCAAATAGGCACCAAAAGAACAGGAATTGGAAGTAGGGAACCAGAGATAGGATGTTTAAAAAGATTAGGGGGCCCATTAGGATGGTGAGCAGATCACCACCGCCCAACCGGCGGTGGCGATCCCCCCGCCAAAACACCCCGCCGGACGGCATTTTACCCCTGCCACATTAGCATAGCAGGGGGTACCGAGGCCGACAGAAAGACCGCCCACTGTTTTTCCGCCGGTAGGCGGGCCAAAAAGGCCCATAATATGGTGGGTGCGGTGAAATGCCTTTCCATGGCAGAGACTCCGCCATGAAAAGGCTTGCGGTTTTCACTTTGGGGGCCCGTTGTGGGCCCCCGGGGGGTAGGGTGGTGGGGGGCTGCACTTGGGGGCTACCCCCCTACATTGGCATGCACAAGGTGGAAGGCACCGCACGGTGCCTGTCACGTTGAGCATGCCAATGCACAACATGCATTTACAACATTGTGGCGGGTGCTGCTCACAGCACTGCCCGCCACAATGTTGTATGTGCGGGATGCGACCGCCACAGTGGCGGTCACATCCTAATTGCCGTTGCGGGACCACCGCACCACTGGCAGCTGGTCCCAGCACCGCTAGGGTGGCGGGCGGACTGAAGTCCGACCGCCATCCTAATGGGCCCCTAGGTTTGCTTCTAGCACCGAAAGCACAAAGTGGCAACTGCTGGTATCTGGTCGAGCTAGACCAGGTCAAAGTCAAAATTTAAGGATGACAACGATGGAGCGAAGTTGAATACAGGGATCAAGTTCGGTCCATTGGAACATTTACCATTTGACTTAGGGCACAATTTAGAGTTTGGCAGAGAGGCTAATCCATCAGAAGGGCTACAGAGTACGCTCTCCGCCAAACTGAAAGTCCGCTTGCCGCATTTAGTGTCAGGCTGACCTTCAGTATGTCAATGGCAGACACTACTCCATCTCCTCCACTGCTATACACCTCCGAAGGCCCGAGAGAGTAATGGACATCAGAACTTTTGCCATCTGCCCACCGGCACTATTTAGAGTGGGCGGACAAATGGCAACGTTATCACTGTCCATTACCACCAAGTAAAACCATGGGAGAAATCTCTCATGATGAGGAGTAATTGTTTTTTTTTATTTTCAAAAACAAAATCCTGCTTTGGAATTTTGTTTTGGAAAATCAAAAAAGAAAGATTGAACCGTTGGGTGAGTATGTGCTTTACAAATACACATTATGTTATGCTCTTTAAAAATTTGCTGTACGGCTCTTTCATGTTGACAGAGGGACGGAGCCGTCAGTCAAGCTTTCAATGAATTGAAAGGAAGCACCATGATAGCAGGTCCTGCCAATGCAAGAGATATCCACTTGCCCAGCAGATCTCTAAATGTAATGGGTGGATACTCCCTCAGGGGGACGGAGTACTTGAAATCTATCACCCTGACAGAGTAAATCCTGTCTACCAAACAATAAATTGAGCCCTAATTCTCTTACTTGGAGAGAATTTGCATTGACGATGGTGTCAGCTGGATCTGAAGAGAAGCTCGTCAACATCTGCAGGCTGAAGCGCCTTGGTGTTCTTGGGAAGATCAAGGCTCTTGGTTTCAAAGTCGAGAAAGCTCAGAGGGGGCGAAGTCTGAAGATCAGGCCCAGGAAGGTGTCTGCAGGGGGTGCTTGCTGTTGATCCTGGTGAAGCCCTCTACTTTCTGGCTTTAAAACGTTTCTGGAAATCAAGATCATTTCAGCGGTGCAGACAAGCAAGTTGAGGCTGACCGGCGTTGGCCAAGGCATAGCGGCAGACTGAAAAGTCTCTAAGTGCACAGTCTTGCAATTTGGAGGAGAAAAGAGTACACTCCAGCATCAGCAAAGAGTCCAGGACCTTTTGAGCACCACCTGTGGGTTAGGGCTCAATCTCCCAGAAGTCACTAGAAGGGTCCAGGGCAAATCCAGTTGAAACTGGTTAACTGAGCTTATCAGAGTCTCGGACTTCTTGCAACCTTTGTGTTCCTGAAGCTCAACAGGACGCTAGCCAACTAGTCCATGGAGTCCACTCTTTAATCTGGTATACAAGTAGGGAGCTGATCCAGCCCTTGGAGTTTTTCTCCACAGGATCAACAGCAGGTGCAGTCCTTCTTCTGTCTTCCACGGCGTTCTGAAGAAATTACCCAGCGTTATACCTGGCACTAGCCTCTGGGAGGGGAAAACTCCCTGGCCAATAGAGAAATGGTTTAAAGGGGCAGCCTTACCCACTTTAAACATACTTTACTGTGGGTTAGGCCCTAAACAATCCCATTGTGCCCTGCTCCAGCGAAATTCCAACATGGCAGTACCTTTCTTACCCTGGTTGGAGCTCTGGAAACACCACTGAGGTGTGTCTTGGAAATAAGGGACTCCCCCTGCAAACCAGTTCTGGAACAGATTCTCCATCACTGGGATTGGCACCACTCTGGCTACTTGGACAATTACAGGGGCAAGCCTTGGTGTGAGTTACATCTGCCTGTGAGACCTTATGGCCCTTTGAAGCTTATGTAGTTGGTGGGCACATCCTCCGAGCCATCCTGTTATGAGGTGGTCATATCTCCCCTCAGACAAGGATCTTTTTTAACTCTTCTGGGAGCCAGTCACACCTCCCTGCGGGCTGCCAGGTGACAGTTGGGGATTAACTCTGAAGAGGCATCTATAGGCTTTAAGCAGAAAAATGGCAACTTTCTAGAAGTAAACTAAAACAGCCTGCATAGATGTCCAGCGGCTCAAGATGCACTACTATTGTGTCACTTCAAATCCAAGTGTACCAAATAGTTAACGAAATTTTTTAAAAGGATCCACAATGTTCCACCAGTGATCAATGACTCAAAATTTCAACAGAAGTTCTCAATCGTGTTAATAATCATTTACGATCCAGACGATAAAGATGTATAACCAAGGTGAATGTCCAAACTCTGCTTTATTCAGTCCATAACGAGTTTTCAAAAGAAACGACAAAATGCTTGATGCAGCATCACCAATCTGGTAACAGATGATATTCTTTCCCAATGCATTTCGGGCAGGTTCTTGCCCTTCATCAGGGGAATCTACAATAGTAATAGCAATAGTAACTATACACGATAAAGTTAATAAATTCAAATATTCTTCGCATTGGGAAAGAATATAATCTGTTACCAGATTGGTGATGCTGCATCAAGCATTTTGTCAAACATTTTGTCGTTTCTTTTGAAAACTCGTTATGGACTGAATAAAGCAGAGTTTGGACATTCACCTTGGTTATACATCTTTATCGTCTGGACATCTATCCAGGCTGTTTTAGTTTACTGCAATAATAAGGTGGTCGGCAGAGCCCCCTACAGGGTGCACACTTATATATCAAAAATGTGGCTGACTAGTATATTGTGTGGAATTAGTATATCACTGAGTGCACATGTGCTGTACTTCCTGCTTGTTTCACAAACTTTCTAGAAGTGGCATTTTCAAAATAGTAATTTAAAATGTGACTTGATCATAAGATTGGAGAGGCCCATTAGTATAGCGGGTGGATCGCCACCGCCCGTATGGCAGTGGCGATCCGCCCGCTATAAACCTCCACCCGCATTCAATTTCCCCCCGCCACATTACCATGGCAGGGGGGACCCTGGCGGATGGGAAGACTGTCCGCCGGTTTTCCGCTGGTAGGCAATCCGCCCGATTGACTACCGGGCAGAAAAGCAGTTTATATGGTGGCGGTGTCTGGTAGACACCGCCATCCATATTACTATGAAGGCGGGGACCTGCCTTTCCGTGGCGGCGTTGGGCAGGCAGTGTTTGACATTGGGGGCCCGTAGCGGGCCCTCAGGGATTCTGGGGGGTGGGGGGTGCACATGGGGGTACCTATGGTGGCACGCGCATGCTAATCGGGAGTGCGGGACCGCCGCACCCTCAGCAGGCGGTCCCGTTTCCCGAGGGTATGGCGGGTGG
Source organism: Triturus cristatus (assembly GCF_964204655.1). NCBI lineage: Eukaryota > Metazoa > Chordata > Amphibia > Caudata > Salamandridae > Triturus > Triturus cristatus. Next base: position 388,319,845 of record NC_140590.1, on the reverse strand, counting down.
ACAAAGTCCGCCCGCCATACTAATGATGCCCTAAGTTTGCATTAATTGGAAACCTTGAACCATAGTCCTAACTATTCTCAAGGCTAGGTTATGCTTTATAAGGTGTTGTAATGCAACTCAATGCAAAAACGACTTTGGATATGTTTCACTGACAGCACATGTAAAACCTATGAACATGTGTCCTACTTTTTAAGCACCATGCCCTATGGGGGCTTGGGGCTTAATTTGGGGTGACACATAATTATTAAAAAGGAAGATTTAGGCCTGTTAATAATGTGATTTTAACAGGTCGAAATGGCACTTTTAAAACTGCCATGCTGTGACATGTCCGGAGTAATGTTTTACATGCTCACTTTAGTGGTGGCACAATAAGGGCTGCAATTCACTATTACTATTTAGCTTACAGGCTCTTTGTACACAAGGTGCCAAATACTTGGGACTTACAGGTAAGCTACCAATTGGAAAAACATCCTTTTAAATTATAGTAAATGATTAAATATCAGAGATAATTACATTATTCAATGATTGAATCAAGGCCTTGCTGGATAAGCTCATATCTATGGGGATTCACAAAACAGGCCGATCGGAGGGCTAGGCCCCCTGGTTCAATATGCACCTATTGGAACTAACAAATGAATGTAAAAGTATGAAAAGGAAGTGGAGGAAAAATTATGATGCAACTGGTAAACTAAATTATAAGAAAGTAGTATAAAGATATCACTATGCCACAAGGGAAGCGCACCCCACCTACTTTGCCACTCAGATTGATAATGCCTTGAACTCAGCAAAAGAGCTATTTAAAATAGTTAACTCTTTCAAAAAATCTGCTACAATGCACACTATACCACCTCCATTTGACTCCCTCTGTAATAAACTGGCTCAGTATTTTCTTGAAAAAGTTAATAACATCTATGTCTCCTTTGCAGATAAAAGAGAGCATGGTAAGTACTCTGATTGGACCCTTCATGGCAGTGTGTTAAATGAGGATCTATTGGCCTTTCCTCCTGTTAGGAAGGAAGATGTAGAAGGGTTGGTAAAGACAGGGAAATCGGGTCCCCGATTGGACCAGGACTCTATTGCTGTACCTATGTGAGGGTAAAACTTAATCTACCCTGTTTTATAGGATATTTTTAATTTGTCTCTTCAAAGCGGCATGGTACCGCCGTCTTGAAAACACGCTGTTGTTAGGCTGCTGTTAAAGTAACCTTCGTTGGACCCTGCATTAGCAGACAACTATAGGCCAATATCCCGGCTACCAGTTATAAGTGCTAGACAAATGTGTTAACTAGCAATTGTCGTCATTCTTGGAAAAACATATGGTACTTCATTTCACCCAAACGGGTTTCCATTCAGGATGTGGCATGGAGACAGCACCTTTAGTTTTTATGGAAGAGCTGAGAAAAATTCTTGACCAAGGTGGGTTGCCTACAGTAATTATAATGGAACTTAGTGCAGCTTTTGATACCGTATAACAACCCTACTCGTTGGTCTGCATTGCACTGGCCAGACTCTCTAGCAAACCATCCTACCCCAAAATCAGCTGTAAAAGGTTTGGTAGTATGGATTGATAATAAGCTTACCTTGGAGATACAAAGTAGGAAGTTAGCCACAAGTTGTTTTGATTTGTTGAGGGCATTCAGGAAAATGTTGGAATTGTTACCTACTTCTGCACGGAGAGTGGTAGTACAGGCTTTGGTGTTATCGTGATTGGACTATGGTAACTCGCTTTACCTTGGAAGCCCTCAGTATCGAATGTTGTTATCGACTGCTGTTAAGTCATTGCAGTCAGGGTCGGACTGGGACTGAAAATAGGCCTGAGCACCAAAATAAAAGTGGCCTCCATTAGTGATTTAGATAGCTAAAAAACGTGGCCCATGTTTGCAAATTGGGGCAGTTTTGAACTTGGAAAGACATAATATATAACTGTTTTGCAAAGTATGTAAGACTGCATTGATATGGGTTTGCTGCAGGCAATGTTTATTTTAATATGAGGGAAATGAACCGTAAAAATCGGTCCAGCAGACCATAAACAGGCCAACAAACAGCAAAAAAACTAGCCCTCATACTGACTGTCCGACGAGCCCATTGGGCAAAGCTTGATTGCCCTATAGGCCAGTCCGACCCTGATAGCAGTGAGTTGCCCGATCTAAAATCTGGTGTAAACTAGGGGTGGGCGGTAAACTCCGCTCCGCCAGCGGTGTTTGCTCAGTTTTTTCAGAACCCTGGGCTCCAAGCAGAGCGTGGAGTTTAGAAAAAACTCCGCCAATAGCCAGCAGAGCGGAGTTCACCAACAAACACCTCTCACCCCTACTGACGAAGCCAATCGGCACTTCAGAATTCAGTATGTGCAGGAGGATTGGCTGGGGTACCTCAAATTCACCAGTACTAGGTCACTGTGCACATTATCAGTAATGGTCAGTCACAGCCAACTCCCAGACTAAATTTAGTTGTGTAATTGGTTGTTTTTATACCCGGAAGGGCTAAATTTACATGCAAATGACTCCTGACAAAACTGATTAAAGACTGATGACGGACATACGGCTGAATTTACGGCCAACAGTGGTCACCGTAGAGGTACTGTGATTTGATCCTCCTTTCACTCATTCTGTACTAGGGGTGGGGTGGCCTAAAGGCCTAGCTCTTCATGGTAGGTGTTGTCGCGTAGCCGCCAACTACTCATTCCCAGCTTGACAATGCTTAAAAGTAATCTTTCTCCCTGCCACCATCTTGGGTACAGTGCTGGGCACTGGGCTTTATTATAGCACAGACTACGCTCTGGCATGAAAGCAGTTTAACCAGTTGTCCAAGAAATTCAAAGCTGAGATACCAGCACGCCCGTTTAATTCAAACAATTAAAGCACGGTGTATCTCCATAGTGTGCAAGTGTGGTGGTGTTCCCTCAGCCCTGGACCGCTCCTGGAATCATGTACAGTATACTACACCGGTTAAACACTGATATGCAGTGCTGCAATGGTCACGTGATGCATGGCGGTGTCAACAAATGTCCTTTTGTAATTGCAGTTTTTACATTGTTTGTTCATTTTTAGCCAACCATGTATTGTGTAACCACCTAACACCTCCCTCTTCAAAGTAGAGTGCGCTGGACAGCATGATTTGATCCAGTTCAATGCATGCGTGCAAACGTGAGGTGCGAGATGCAAATAAATATGTGAGACATGTGAAAAAGAACTATCAATGCATTGGAGCAGTTGTGTAATACTAAAACTTTAATTGCGCACAACGTAAATAATACAATAAATGGTTGGGTGATCGTGAAAAAAATTTGAACTATCTCCCTGCAAAAGTGTTGACAATTCTGTTTCATGAGTATAACAACTTTACAGTGAGCTACGCATATCATATCATTCACCTATTTGCCGTACACTGAAACAGTTCTGAGACACTAAGGTGCCGATTCCGATCCTGGAAAAACCGGGTACGAACCGTCGGTCGGAGCGTTTTCTCCGTCCGACTCGTACCCGGGAAAAAAACCCTACAAACTTGCAAGTACGATTCGTACGGAAACACCATTTCCGTACGAGTCGGACAAAACACCGACCGACAGTAAAATACATACGAATGTGATCCGGCACACCGCGGACGTGACGCCCGGACGGAGTTAGGCATGTTTTTACGTACCAGCAAGTACGATTCGTACCGACAGCAGTCCGGACGGCAATATTTTTACGGCACCCAAAAAGTGCCGGAAAAGGTAAGTACGCCATGATGCGAGCGGTATAGGGGGCCCGGAACACGCTGCCCCCCCCCAGCCCCCGTATGTACGCGCCGTCCCCCCCCAGCCCCCCGTGTATGTACGAGACGTACCCCCACCCGTGAATGTACACCCGTGTATGTACGAGACGTACCCCCACCCGTGAATGTACACCCGTGTATGTACACCACCCGTGTATGTACACCCGTGTATGTACACCCGTGTATGTACGAGACGTACCCCCACCCATGAATGTACACCCGTGTATGTACACCCGTGTATGTACACCCGTGTATGTACGAGACGTACCCCCACCCGTGTATGTACGATGCGGACCCCCAGCGCCACGCTACAGGATCGGAATCGGCACCAATGGCAACCACCCGGACGGTTTGCGAGTCGGACAGTTTGGCTCGCACAGGCTGTCCGACGCATGCATCGTACTGGCTCGGTTGTGAATCACATCCATTGCACGCCACGGTTAGCTTACGACCGAGACGTACGGCGCGGTTCAGACCAGGAAATGACTTGGTGGGTGAATTTCATGTAGCTGGCATCATACTTGCTCGCTCGTACAGCTGTACGAGTCAGCCGGAAAACACGCGTACGGCTCGCACAATGCGCAATAAAAAAAAGAAATGGATCCATGAGGTGTACTCCATCCTGGCAATCAACACGGGCTCTAAATTGTGAGCCCTACTGCCTGTCGTCTACAAAAGGCATCCATGAGTTGTACACTCTCCTGCAATCAACACTCCATCTGAATTGTGAGCTCTGCTTCCCGTAGTGTTTGCTCACACAACGACAGCAGGTAAGCAGAGCGGCCTGGGTGCACAGGGCCTCCAATTGAGCGCGCTGCGGCCAGAGGGGTGGGGTGCTTCAGCCTAGCTGCACAGGTCCGAACAAACGATATTGCCATGTGTTATGATGTGATCTTTGACCTCATTCAGTCACATCTCTGTCTCATTTTAAAGACCTGTTGGACTGTACTGTAGGCCTGAGCCAGCGGGCAGCGCTGCCCTACAGACACCTCTTCAGCGCGGTGCTTCGGGAGGGATGGGATGCATCAGCCAGACTGCGCACGTGCGAATACACGATATTGCCATGCATTATTATGTGATCTTTGACCTCATTCAGTCACATCTCTGTCTCATTTTAAAGACCTGCAATACCATAAGGTAGGCCTGAACCTACAGGCAGTGCTGCCCTACAGTTACCTGTTGAGGGCGGTTCTGCGGGAGGGGTGGAGTACATCACCCTGAGTGCGCACGTGCCAAAAAGTGATGTTGCCGTGCGTAATGATGTGATCTCTGACCTCATTCAGTCACATCGGTCTAATTTTAAGGACCTGCTGGACTGTACTGTAGGCCTGAGCCAGTGGGCAGCACTGCCCTACAGACACGTGTCGTTGGCTTTTAGGACACTGTAGTGAGCTCCTTACTAAGGGGCCGATTCCGATTCCGGCCGCAAAATGAACCAACCGACACGGACCCGGACCGAATACCGACCAACACGGACTAGCGCCGTACGACCCGTGCAGTACGATTCAACGCGAGTGAATTACAACCCACATGTACGGAATACAAGCCGTACGACCGAGCCGTAGGGAGAATAGTGATCCGGCCGGAAAACCGACGCAATTTTCACCGACCGACATGAACCCGGAATCAAACCGACCGACCCGTACCCGCGATGTACAATTAGCGCTGTACGATGCGATGCGCGATAAACCAGAACGACTCGCACGGGGAACAAGCCGCACGACCGACACGCACAGACAACCGGGCACACAAGCAATAGAGACCGCCGCGAACGACGCCTACCAAACACAGAAGACAGGCAGCGTGAACGAGGCGGAGAAGCCCGCACGAGACAACAGCAGCGTCCGTTTCCGTCACATGAACGTCTCCTACATGCCTACACAACACAAAGGAAAAAACACAAAAAAAGGACCAAACAAGCAATGACTAAGCCAATAAATACCCAACACAAATTAATTGGACAAAGACACACCCAGAACTACAACTATATAAAGGACTACAATCACTACCATCATCCCTTGCAAACAGGAGACACAGCCAGCAGCAAACACCAGTAAACAGCAACCACAGACACACTCACAACTCACACATCACACAACTCACACACCATCAGCACCTCATACAAAAGCACACACACACATACACACAGCAAAACCAACACCAAACCAACATCACTTGCGCCCTCACACACACATCCCTCACCACCACCACCCATCACCATGCCTCCAAAGAAGAATCCAAAGTTCACAGATAGTGAGTTAGAAGTGCTGGTAGACGAGATTATCAGAGTAGAGCCACATTTGTTTGGTACGTTGGTTCAAAGGACCCCATCTCACAGAAAACCAAGATGTGGGCGAGGATTGTGGACAAGGTGAACGCACAAGCACCAACGTTGCGCACAAAGGACGATATCCAGAACAGGTGGTATGACATGCGCAGGAGGGTCAAGAAACTCATCGAGAAAGATCACGCCTTGAGTCAGCGCACCGGCGGTGGCCCTCCTGCCAAACCAGTCTACTTCAGGACCTGCGAGGAGAAGGTGCGGGACATCCTACCACCAGAGAGCGTCCATGGCCTAACATACATCCCAGAGACTGGTGAGTACACAAACAACAAACCCAAGATTGTGGCAAGGGGACAGTGCACCCAAGCAAACCTACACTAACCAATAGATAATCAACCCAAGATTTGTATGTCAGTCACACAAACACAATACCTGCCATCTCATAGTGACTGGGGACTGTGTCATGACATGCACCAACCTAAAAACAAATAGAGCAAGCCACTGGCACTAAGTCAAATACATCCAGCAAAACAGTTTGCCACCACAAACACACCACCTCACAGTGCAGCTGACTGTCAGGGAGGAATAGTGGGGATGCAGGTGAAGTGAGTGTAGACAAAAGCATGATGGGGCCTGTAGTCACAGATAATGCTCCCCCTCCTGATTGGCCCATCAAGACCTCTCTGAAACATGCCCACATCACAGGGAGTGGAAAATGACTGACAAGATGGCAGACACTGGGTCCTGCTGTGGGGAGCACAAGGCCCTGCTAGGGCATGTGCGCAAATCAGAAGCAGGACACCACTGACTGACATCCTGAAAGACAACTTGCACGCCCTACAATGGAAGCACGTGTCATGATGGGAAAGAGGACTGACAGCCCTGACCATACTAATCAGCATGGGGAGACACACCCCCCAACACAAACTCCACACAACTCACCGGGTACAATGCTTTGACACACACCTCATTGAAATATCAGCAAAACATCCCCCGTACTGGCTGCTGCTGTGTGAAGCACAGGGGCTCACTTGGGACTTGTAGCCAAACAAACACCAGGATTTCACTGTCAGCCATCTTGCCATTGCTGCCACAGCCCCTCACAGGGAAGCAGAGTCAAGAGGGAGGAAGCATGGGCATGCTGGGAAGGGGGGTGGAGCCAAGAGTATGATGGGACTCGCAGTCACAGGCAACCTACACCCACCCACATGGCCCAGTAAGATCAACCTGAACCATACTCGCCTCACAGGGAGTGGGAAGGGACCGACAAGATGTCTGACACTGGGCTCTGTTGTGGGGAGCACAAGGCCATGCTGATACTGCTAGCCAAACAAACACCAGGATTCCACAGTCAGCCATCTTGCCATTGCTGTCACACACCCTCACAGGGAAGCAGAGTCAAGAGGGAGGAAGCATGGGCATGCTCGGAAGGGGGGTGTAGCCAAGAGTATGATGGGACTCGCAGTCACAGACAACCTACACCCACCCACATGGCCCAGCAAGATCAACCTGAACCATACCCGCCTCATAGGGAGTGGGAAGGGACCGACAAGATGTCTGACCCTGGGCTCTGTTGTGGGGAGCACAAGGCCATGCTGGTACTGCTAGCCAAACAAACACCAGGATTCCACAGTCAGCCATCTTGCCATTGCTGTCACACCCCCTCACAGGGAAGCAGAATCAAGAGGGAGGAAGCATGGGCATGCTGGGAAGGGGGGTGTAGCCAAGAGTATGATGGGACTCGCAGTCACAGACAACCTACACCCACCCACATGGCCCAGCAAGATGAACCTGAACCATACTCCCCTCACAGGGAGTGGGAAGGGACCGACAAGATGTCTGACACTGGGCTCTGTTGTGGGGAGCACAAGGCCATGCTGGTACTGCTAGCCTAACAAACACCAGGATTCCACAGTCAGCCATCTTGCCATTGCTGTCACACCCCCTCACAGGGAAGCAGAGTCAAGAGGGAAGAAGCATGGGCATGCTGGCAAGGGGGTTGTAGCCAAGAGTATGATGGGACTCGCAGTCACAGACAACCTACACCCACCCACATGACCCAGCAAGATCAACCTGAACCATACTCGCCTCACAGGGAGTGGGAAGGGACCGACAAGATGTCTGACACTGGGCTCTGTTGTGGGGAGCACAAGGCCATGCTGGCACATGGCCAACAACAATATCAAACTCTGTCCGTGACAAGCTGGGAAAAAGCAGAGTAAAGGCAGGCATCTGTTATAAAAGTAGAAAATTTTATGTTTGTGAACCAACGATGCATGTAGAAACATAAATCACATTGTGTGTCTCTTCCAAACACAGGTTGTGCTGGGCACCCACTGACAAATGACGAGGATACCCAGTCCCAGACTCTGTTGGATACTGAGCTCTCTGGTCGGACTCTCTCACTGTCCTCTTCGGATGACGACGACCAATCTGGCCCCTCCGGTGTGAGCCATCATGCAGCTCCAGCAGCAGCAACATCTGCCCCCCCTGTACCCACGCCTCCACCATCTGGACACCAACAGGGCACCATCGCCAACACGGACAGACCAAGGACAATCAACACCCACAGCAGAGGGACACAGGACCCCCCGGAAGCTACAGCCAACACCACCAGCAACACCACACAAGGGGTCCCAGGGTCTCCTGTGCGTACCGCCGCTGGTCCTGCCCGTGTGAAGAGGGGTGCTGGGAGGGGTGGGAGGCACAGGGCACGCCTTGCAGAGGGGTCTCGACTGCATGATGACCCCCAACTGGCACGCATCATAGATGCGTTCCAGGATAGCACCGGAGAATTTGGCCAGGTAGTGGGGATCCTCAAGGACATAAAGCAGGAGCAGGTCGCCCACCAAGCCCGCATGGAGGCAAAGTGGGATGCCCTTACTGCGGTGCATCGGGACATACTACAATGCCTCCGCCAGATCAACACCAACCTGTCCCCACAACAACATCTGCCAGCGCCACAGGGAGGGAGGAGGACTCTGGCGGAGAGTCCCCTGCCCGCAGAGGCCTGCACATGAGGATCCCCCCCCGGAAGAAGAGGGGTCGTCTGAAGAAGGACATGTGAGAGGCAGATGTCCCAGCAGATCCCCCAGGGACTCTAAACCTGTTCTGGACAATGTTCTTTGTGCGCAACCCGTTCACCTTGTCCAATCGCACACAACTCGCCCACATGACATAGAGGGTTCATGTTGGGCCAATGTATCAGATGACTGTGGACTTTACTCTGGACATTTCATCTACCAGCACGTCCAACTCAAATGTGAACTTTGGATTCCCATACCACTGTACAGCACCCACCATCCTGTGCACCTCACTCACAAATGTTTGTAAATAAACTCACCAGTACACCATACTTGCCTCTGTTGTGATTCAAACATGTCATGTTCAGGGCAAAGTCGAACTGCTACACAACACAGTGCATGCCAAATACTGCAACAATGTGACCAACGTAAGGTCAGTCATGGGGATGTGACACATGTGAGGGAGACACACCACTATGGCAACACAAAATATACTCACCATGGCCATGTGACTCATAACACACAAAGATGTTGACCTGAAACACATTGGCATGCACAGACACAACACCAAGCACAGTCAGTGGTAACAAGTCCACAGGTGAGGTAAGCAGATATCACTCAGATGTGGGAAGACAGACAACGCACATAACAAAGCGTAGCACAGGTTCATTACACACCAGCAACACGTTTATTCCACAATAGTTGCACGGTAATTCTACGTAACAGTGGACACACGCTCACAATGTTTTGGAGAATGGAAGTCCAGGGATGTGTGGTACATCAGTTGATGGGAATTGTCAACTTCCACACTGGTATTGGCTTCTGGGTGTTGGGGGTCAGTGTTGACCACACAACAGGCAAAGGACCCTGGGAAGGACAGACAAGATACAGTCAAAAGCACAGACGAACAGGAGAGAAATGCAATACACATGCACAAAACATGTTGCAAAACACCTACACAAACACTAGTTAGCAGTACTACCCTATTGTGGAGTACACACCACCTGAATGGACACATCACAGCACGCATCCAGTCAAGTGGCACACAGACACACTCAGACAGCAACAGAGCTGGCTCAACACATTCCTGGCTACCTCCATACATTCACATAACAACCCTGGAAACTCACTTTCAGGTGAAGAAGTTGTTGATGAGCTGGGAGCGGACGTCACCATCATCTTCATCATCACTGGCATCCTGGCATCCTGGCCCAGTCCGGGATCCTCTATAGGTGCCGGACGTTGGTCGTCGTCATCCTCATCCAGGATGAGAGGCACCTCCTTCCGCACCGCCATGTTGTGTAGCATGCAGCAGACCAGTATTATTTTGCACACCTTTGCAGGCTCATATGGGAGGGCCCCTCCGGTCTTGTCCAGGCAGCGAAAGCGGCTTTTCAGGAGGCCGAATGTCCGCTCAATCACCCTCCTGCTCTGACCATGTGCCTCATTGTAGCGCAGCTTGGCTGGTGTCACAGGGCACATCAGGGGTGTCAGCAATCACGGCATGTTGGGGTATCTGGAGTCACCTACACACACAAAAATGAACAAGTAGATGAGTTTGGTAGGAGTGTGGAATACAACACTGACAAACACACACAATGAGAAACAGTCAGTACACACCGACAAGCCAGGCATGCTGAGCTGGCATCTATGACAACAGCGTTGCAATGTGACTACTCCTCATTATGTAGGCATCGTGTGCCGAACCAGGGAACCGTTCACACACATGTGTGATCAACATATCAGCAAGACAGACCACCTGAGCATTGATCGAATGGTAGTGCTTCCTGTTACGGTATGCCTGCTCATGTGCCTGTGGTGGTATCAGGGCAACATATGTCCCGTCAATGGATCCAATGACGTTTGGCATCCTCTCCAGTGTATAAAAGGCATCCTTAATTTCAGGGAGTTCATCTTGGCTCGGGAACTTGATATACAGGTCGAGGAATTGCAACATCCCCTCCAAGACATTGCGTAGCACCCGACTAAACATTGTTTGCGACATACCACCAGCAGTAGCCACAGTGGAAGGTACCAGTAGCAAAGAAGTGCAGGGCTGCCATCACCTTCACCTCTGGGGTCAGTGCTGTAGGGTATGTCCGGCCAGGTAGCAGATGTGGCGCCAACTGCTCCGCCAACTCCTCATTCAGTGGCCTTGTGAAGCGGTACCGTCTGATGCTGTCACGTTCCTGCATGGTTGCAAGGTCTGGGAACGGACGATGCACAGCTGGTGCCCTGCAGTACAGAGATGCACAAAGGAAGATTGTCGGTACATCCCCCCATGTGGCCATGACCAGGATCACTCTCACATGCTAGTTCATGACATTACACAATGTACTGAGGTGTGTGCTGTTGGTCATGGACACATATATTACCTACAAGACCACCACCTCACATCTCAATTCCACATGTCCACATGAGTCCCATGTAGTGCAATGGGCTAATCATCTGGCTGTGTCACCCAACCTATGTGCTGCTGCAACGTTAAAAAAAAACACCCCAGTTAATAATGAGGACTCATGTCTCCCAGGCATCACAGATCTTTGCCATGCAGAAACCCAGGCTCCCTGTATTGCCACATCAACACAGCAATGGACATGGCGTAGCACGTACACACCACAAGGCAAGCGTAAGTCCCACAGGTAGTGGCCACTGTTGTCCATGCCGGCCCTGCATGTATGTCTCTTAGCCACACACCCCCATCAAGGTTGATGCATATACCACATGGATGTGGAGACTGTCACCCATTGGTAACATGTGATCAGACACATCTGAGACACAACATGCACACAGACTGTGGGTGCACATCAGTATTGGGGCTACAGGTCTCACTGTGACGTACATGCCATCACCCCCAGGACTCAGGGTGTATGTGACATGCCCCAAACATATCCAACCTGACACTGTGGCCTTCACTCATGCCAATTACTGTCCAATTGCACATCACAGTGCTAATGTGCACAATACACAAAGGACTCTCCCCCCATGTACAAGATAACAGCCTGGGAGTGGCTGCACAAAGTGCCAGACAAAAAAACTGCTGTGGCCCCCTCAAACACCCAGGGAATGCAGCCTCACATGCCATGGGACACTATATGGCCAATACTATAGTGTGGCAGGTGTGTGCAGGTGTCCATGGCCAGTATATGTGTGTTGCATCCATCTAATAGTCACACTAATGCGGTCAGACGCGGGTGACAATGCGTACGCATTGCACGGGTCATGTCCGAGCCGTGCGTACGCCTTGTCAGTGAATGCAATGATGTCCAACGCGGGTGACAATGCGTACGCATTGCACGGGTCATGTCCGAGCCGTGCGTACGCCTTGGCCATTGAATCGTATGGAGACGGGTGCATGTGCACATTCAAAATATGCGTTGTACAATCAGTTGAACGAGCCGGGCGCACCCATTGGCTCAGGACTGTTATAGTGACGGATGCGGATTCAAAACTTGTATGAGTTGTGCACTGGAAATTCAGTTGGATGCCTACAACAATGTTGCAATTTCAAGTGTTCCATGAAGGTGAAGATTTGAACGATGCCGAAGGCGTGTACGAGTCATACTTTTAAATGGATTGTCCAGATTCATAGAATGCAACCGTGTTGGACCTATCACTTTGGACACATGGCACAGAGTTGCCTCTGCAGCACAGATATAAGGCTGGCTGGACCCCAGGGAGATCACTTGCCTGCACTACATGCTACTGGACCACATCCCTGCTACCACTGCTGCTGTCTATGCATCCTCTGGCTCCTGCTATGGCACGTACACTAGAGAGGGCCCCAGCCTTCACTGAGGAGGAGAACCAGGCCATGCTGGACGGGCTCCTTCCAGAGTACAGAAAGTTCTATGGGACACCAGGGGAGCAGGTGAGTGTGCTGTCCACTGCCTTACTAATTAAGTATGTTGTCTGACTAGCAGTACTAGCAGTGTGTACAGCAGTGGCAAGCATTATCACTGACTACTTTCATCCCCCAAAGTGTGTAGGGACATGTACTGAATATTTTTCCTGCTGCTAAAGTGCATTTTTGCCAGCTTAATCTATCCATGCATTGTTAACATGTCAGACATGCATGTGAATTTTCATTTCCCAGGGTTGCACTACCTGTGTAATTATTTTCCCTTTGTGATGATGACATTTATATCTAATTGTGTACTGCACAAATCTGGGGCATGTGTGTTAATGTACTTTTCACTTTGTCCTCCTCACAGGTTGATGCCCACCAGAAGCAGGAGATCTGGCTGACCATCGCCCGGGCTGTTCGTTCTGTGGGGGTCTACAAGTGCCGCATCCGCAACTGCCAGAAGAGGTCGCAGGACTTTTGGGGCCGGACCCGGAGGATAGCTAGAGTCCAGCTGAAGCTGTCACCTCCACGCAGGAGGGGCGGACACCAGACCCTGACTCCCCACATGCTCCGGATAATGGCGGTGGTCTTCCCGGACCTGGATTGGCAGCTGAAGGCCGGACAGCAGCAGGAAGGGGGTAAGTCCATGCCTGATCTGTGTACTATGTCTGACATGCAAATAGCAGTCCTTTGTCCGGGTCACGCTTCCACATTACGTAGGTCTTGTAGTCCCCAAATCAGGTCCCTCATCTGTGAGATGCACCCTCCTCATCTGTTCCACAGGTGTGGCCCCTACAGTCTTTTGATTGTGTCACTAGGGCACTGTGTCCCTGCAGTCAGCTATGTATCAGGTACCAGTCAGCATCAGTTCCCGTGACTCTGTTGTTTGTGTCATGGGTGGGTCAATTGTTTACACACTGCCTGAGATCTGACATGTGAACTGTGTGTGCCCTTGAGATGTGTACCAATTGCTGGTCTGACTCGCAGCATGCTTCTGGGGTATTCAATACAAAACCATGCAGCAGGGTACTCCAATGTTTAGGCATCAGGAGTAGGTATGGCAAGTATGCCTCAATTGCTTAGCCACCTGACTACTGTCCGGGGCAAAACACTGTTTCACTTAGTCCTGCCCAGTCCTGCCCCCTCAAGGGCATTCACAAACACTCTGTAATCCCACTCCTGTGTGTGAAATTGCAGGTTGTGCTTCGTGACATGTGCCCTCAGGTGTGTGCCTCTGTGTCATTAGGGTGTGGCTTGTTGCTACGTACAACTAGGGTGTCCATGATTCAGAGGGTCAGCATGACATCTGCAATGTGACTGTGGGAGACAGCGCACAATGGTGTATGCAACTCTGTCCCTCATGCAGCTGGGTTATATGCATGGCAGACTGTGATGTGTTAATGTACATGGATTCGTGTTTGCTGAGACTCATATGTCTGATTTTCATGATGTGGGGTCTTCTGGGTCCTGGATATGTTGTTTTCATGGGATGGGCAAGTGCGCCGGCCATCTGCAGAGTCAGATTTGCCCCTGAGCTAGGATTGTGAGTCAGTGCATATTGTTGTTGTCTGGATGCCCTGCCCCTGTGACAGGAGATAGTGTTGACTGACTTACAGGGCATCCCAGTGCCATGGCATTGAACTTGCTATGAGTGAGCCTGCATTGTTTTCAAGTGTGCACCATGCACCCCATTGTGGCCTTGCCCATCAGGACATGAGTACATCATAGTGTGTGTTCCTGGCATGCATCCCAAGCATGTGAAATGAGTCTCTGCCCATCCCTTCATCCGGACACCTGTGCTGAGTCAGTCGCAAGAGATGTGCTGTGGGTCTAGTGACATACTCCTACATGTTCACTTGCATGTACAACTAATGTGTGGGTGGTGCATGTTGGCACATTGGGGTATTAGCATCCAACATGCAACAGACATATGTGTGCAAGTCAAGGAGGGATTTGTGTGCCATGGTTGATGTTGGAAATGACAATTGTCTTATTCTAAACAGTGTTGGCACTTTGAGCTGTGCTCAGCTGATGATGCCAGGGCTTGCCCTGTGATGTGATGTACTCACTGTGGTGTGTGCAGTCGGTGCAGGTGACTGATGTTGTTCTGTTACTTCCTATTCCTATCCAGATACATCCACGGCCACAGGAGGGGACAGCTCCATGGCACAGGAGGAGCCACAGAGCCTTACAGGGACAGAAGGAGAGGAGTCAGGTGGACCCAGTGGCACGGAGGGCGATTTCAGGCACATAGAGGAGTTGTCAGCACCACCCCCCCAGCTGAAGGCCACAGCAGCTCTGAGGATGACTCCCCTGTGGAGGCGGGTGTCAGCAGCCACCAAACCCCAGCTAGTGAGGCTGTCTCTGCCACCACCACCAACACCACCACCACCACCACCCCCCTCCCATCGGCTCCCATCCCAGAGGTCCCTGTGGGCTCCCGTGTTCGTGAGCATGTCTCCTTTGTGCCAGGCACCGCACCCCCTGCCCCTGTGTCCGCTGCTGCCCTGAGTGAGGAGTCTGTGGACTTACTTAGAGAGATGCATGTGGGGCAGACGTTGATGCTGAAGGTCCTCCATGCACACACAGGTCTGTTGACACAACTGGTGTCATTCATGGAGGGCATTTCCTCGGGCATGTCTGCCCTACAGAGGACCAACCAGTCCGTGGCCTCCTCCCTGACGGCAGCAGTGTCCCTCCTCCAACAGTCCCACACCCCTCCTACACCTGCAGCACCCACAATTCCTAGCACACTACCTGTCCAAAGCACAGATACCCCCAAACCAAGGGCTAGACGTGCACACAAGCAAGCACAGGGGACTGATTCCACACTCACAGGGGCTGGTTTGCTGACACACACACAGTCATCCACAACCACTCCACAGTCCTCCGAGACCTCTCCCTCCCAGCCCCCTTCCCTTGCCTCACCTGCAACCCCATCCCCCCAGAAGCTCTTCCTCTGTGACCTTTCCCTCTTCCCACCGACCCAGCAGATCCTGATTACAAGGGGAAGAGGAAGTCCCCATACACAGAAGGGAGTGCCCCTCATACCCGGACACCCTCCCCCTGGCGCAGTCAGACCGAGACGCCCACCCGCAAGTCCCCCGGCGCAAGAAGAGCAAGACCCCCCCACCAGCACGCAGCTCCAAGGCAAAGTCCTCCATCCCCCACCACCCCCTGCCCTGCAGACCTCACCTGTCCCCCATTCCGCTCCCATGGATGTAGGCACTGCTTTGGAGTCCATGCCCACCCCATCTGACTTGGGCACTGCAGTGGTGAGCCAATCCACTCCATCTGACCTGCCCACTGGAGTTGTGCCGGCACCCACCCCATCTGACTTGTGCCCCACAGTTGTGACAGCACCCACCACTTCAGTCATCTCCACTGCAGTTGCAAGTGTCTCGCCTGCATCCCCCACCTCTTCACTGCCTCCTTCTGCTGCACCCTGATCCTGTCCCAGCGGTGCCTGGCCTGCCCCCATGTATGCCCCTCCGAGGGGATGACCCCGGTCCGTAGCAGTGCAGGCAAGCAAGGTGTGACAGTGGTCACTCTAGTTCACTCCTTGGCAATTTGACATGGACTGGCCATTGGCCTTTTGGTTGCACAGACGTATCGAATTTCATATACTGAATTTGTGACTCTAGTTTATTCCTTGCCCTTTAGACATGGACTGGCCATTGGCCTTTTGTTGGAATAGACGTTTCACTTTTCATATGCTGAATAAAGCTTTTTACTTTGTCCCTGTGAACTTGATTTAGCTGTACATCATGTTGAGGTTGTTTTAGATGCCCTTGCACCTGTAATGCTTGGTTTACAATGTTGCATACTGATGTGTTGATGTGAGGTACTTCCTGTGGTCCATGAGATATGTATCCTATTCTGGTGGGTATTCATGTCATCCTTTGCAGCTACCTGGGTGTGTCTGGATCAACCATTTGTGTACAGCTCTCTGTGAGCATTTAATTGCCATGGCCACATCTGTGGCTTGCACCCTTGCACATATGATGTGCTTCCCATTGTCCAAATTGTCACTTCCACATACTTCATGCTCATCACTACTGGCCCTACAGGTGTGGGCATCATTGTAATAGGAGAAACTGGGTCCTCTGTGCAACTTGCTAGACATATGTTTGGGGTATGTGCAGCTGACTTAGGGGTGACTCCCGTACCCAGGCTGTTGTGACCAGAGCCTTCATTGTGCGGTAACTGATGGCTGACTGACCAAGTGTTCTGCAGACATGAGTGGGACATGCGGTGAATATGTTTGGCACAGCTGGGCTCCCACAGGAGTTGTGTCCCCTCAAGTTAGTGTGTTGTCCAGTGACATGGCCTGGGCCCATGGTGTGTGTTGTATGTGCATGCGTTTGTGTCCACATCCCTGTTCATACACAGACAGTGTTCCCTAGATATGTTCGTGTTGTTGATGCTTGCTGAGTGGTACTGGGTTAATCCCACTACTTTTCCAATGGGCTACCAGATGCGTGGGTGCATGACCCACTACTGTTAATTGGTGTATCATCATTGTGATTTGTCAGTTCTGAGTGTTGATGATGTTGTCAGACACAGATGGAACACAGTGAGGGTTCCTCAAGGCACTTGTTTGTTCGCAATATCATGTAGTTGTCCCTAGGTGGTAGGTTTCAGTGATTGAGACATTTGTATGTGTGTGTGACTGCTCCCACTTGTCGGGTTCACGGCAGCAATGCTGGCAGGTGTCAGCATGTGTGCCTTGTGTTCCTCCTTGGCATCTGCATAGTCCTGGGACAGTGGCAGGGATTGTGAAGGTCACATGAGTTTTGAGGTCATGGCCATGTACCTCATACTGTGCAGTGTGTCTGTCATTCCCCAGGGTTGTAAACAGTCCTTGTGTGATATGTGTGTGCACCTTATTTCCTGCCAACATTCCTGTGTTTGTCATGTGGGCATGTGCAATGTCACCTGTCCATGTGGGCTTCACAGATACACATTGTTGCAGTTCAGGTGTGTGGTGTTGATGGTGGACTGATGTGAATGTTTGCATGGATGGTCCCCTAGCTCCCGTTTGTCCATGGATGAGGGGCCATGCTGAGTGATTTGTGTTTGTGTATGTGTGATGTACGTTTGTGGCACAGAACACATGTCTGGGTTTTCCAGTTTGTACGACATCTGCCTTTGTCATCACAGTGGAGGTGCCATGCATGCTTGTGTTACACCAATGTCTTGTCCCTGGGGATTGTGGTGTTGTGTCTCAGTCTCTTGCTGTGTTAGTTGGTGTTCATTCCAGCTAGTGTCACATGTGTCTGTTGTGCTCCCTCTCATCTCCCAACGCCTGATTGCCCACTGAGGGTGTCCCAATGATGGTTTACTTTTGTAATGCACTGTGTCCACATCTGTGTCACTGTGGTTCAGCCCCTCTCATGTGTTGTGTAGTTGCCTGTGGATACTGTGACACACACACACATGTTGTGTCAGATGTGCAGTGTGAGTTTGCCTGATTGTGTTTGTGCATTTGCACCAGTGCATTGGTTTGCTGTTGTGAGCTTTTGTATGGATGCTGTTTCTGTGATTTTGCATGCTGTCCCTGTGAGTCATTTCACATCATTGTGCACATTCATCCTGGTTGTTGGGTGCCATTGCTGGCATGGAATGTGAGTGGCAGGGGTGATAGGAAACATAAGCCCTGTGAGTGGGGGTGGCAGAGGTGATGGGCAACATAAGCACTGTGAGTGGGGGTGACAGGGGTGATGGGCAACAGGTCCCCTGTGAGTGGGGGTGGCAGGGGTGATGGGCAATAAAGCCCTATGAGTGGGGGTTGCAGGGGTGATGGGCAACAGGTCCCCTGTGAGTGGGGGTGGCAGGGGTGATGGGCAACAGGTCCCCTGTGAGTGGGGGTGGCAGGGGTGATGGGAAACATAAGCCCTGTGAGTGGGGGTGGCAGGGGTGATGGGAAACATAAGCCCTGTGAGTGGGAGGTGGCAGGGGTGATGGGCAACAGGTCCCCTGTGAGTGGGGTGGCAGGGGTGATGGGAAACATAAGCCCTGTGAGTGGGGGTGGCAGGGGTGATGGGCAACATAAGCCCTGTGAGTGGTGGAGGCAGGGGTGATGGGCAACAGGTCCCCTGTGAGTGGGGGTGGCAGGCGTGATGGGCAACAGGTCCCCTGTGATTGGGGGTGGCAGGGGTGATGAGCAACATAAGCCCTGTGAGTGGGGGTGGCAAGGGTGATGGGCAACAGGTCCCCTGTGAGTGGGGGTGGCAGGGGTGATGGGCAACAGGTCCCCTGTGAGTGGGGGTGGCAGGTGTGATGGGCAACATAAGCCCTGTGAGTGGGGGTGGCAGGGGTGATGGGCTACAGGTCCACTGTGGGTGGGGGTGGCAGGGGTGCTGGGCAACAGGTCCCCTGTGAGTGGGGGTGGCAAGGGTAATGGGCAATAGGCCCCCTATGGGTGGGGGTGTTAGTGGTGCTCCGTCTCGTACACACTGCAAGCTGTTCCGTCTCGTAGCCGTGTATTGATTTGTGGCGCGAATTGTAGCTGATATGCTTGTTTTCCGGATGCTGTGACGTGCCGTATGTGACGACCCGTCCGGCGCGTAGGAAGTACGCATCGTACTTGTCATGCCGGAAACTGCTATGGATACTGCTTCCGGGCGACACGGTTCCTCTTTGGGAGTTACGGCTCGGACGAAGAATGGGTCTTGATTCACAGCCTACGTGTCGGTCGTGTTTTGGGCAGTTATGCGCATCGTACTTCCTATACAGGACGGACCGGCTCCGGGTACGTGTCGGTCGCAGGGTAAGGCTACGGACAGCTGTCCGACCGGCCATCGGAATCGGCCCCTAAGTGTACATGCACACAGGCTCCCGCCACTGCATTACAAGCGCACATTATGCTTCTAGCATGCGTTCTGTTCCTTTGTAAGTGAACGTTGGCATAACATATTATTATTTAACCTTGTGTATTCTCGTGCACTCCAACTCCTCTTTGAACCACGATTACCACTAACAGATGGTAGATAGTACTTCAAAAACGAAGGATGCACTCAACTCCTATTTTCTATCAAGCTTGAAATAAACCTTCATTTACCTCCAGACGTTTCCACCATTAAATTATTCCTCCCTTTTCAGACATTCCATTGATTGCCACAAGAAGGACGGAGCGGGAGCTGACCCCGCAATGTTACCCTGGCATTCTGACACCTTCCATCGTGATATCAAGACACCGTCACCGACCAGAGACCTGGTCTATCGTACAAACATACCCTGCACTAGGAGCTTGGACACACCAGTGGTGGCAGGTGAGCAGTGAAGCCTTGGTGTGCAAGACCTACAATTGAGCACAGTGTGGGGGAAGGGGTTGGGGTGCAGCACCCTGGGTGCACAGGAGCATGCAAGCGATTTTCCCGTAGCTAATAATGTAGGACTATATTATCAAACATAGGGGTGAGTAGTTTGCGCTCTACAAATACCATATTGATTTACCTTCGCACTCCCTATACAATACCACCTAAGCACCATACACAAGCTACAATGTTCTAAACAAAAGTTCATCCAAGTACCTATAACTTACTTGCACAGATGTGGCACAGCGACAAGAGCACATGACTTCACAGTATATGACACACAGTTTGGGCTCACGCTTTAATCCCTGACTCCGGCAGCAGCTCAGCTTAGCAACATGAGACTCTAGACAATACCTCACATATATTCCATACCCCAGGACTTTCATACCAGTACGGGTCAGTAGTTCGTCCTAGTAGTTATAAACACATCCGGACACTACTTCCACAACCGTAGTGCAGCGGCCACGGCACATGACTTCACAGCATAAGACACAATTTGGGCTCACGCTTTAATCCCCGAGTCCCGCACCAGCTCACCTTACCCGCATCAGACTCTACCCAATACCTGACTTAATTTCCGTAGCCCATCACTTACACACCGGTAGGGGTAAATACTTCGCTTTGCACCCCCTCTATAGCACACCCTAAACACCCCACAGAGGTTACAGTGCTCCTACCCTCCTATTTCCCACTTTTGCCCCCCTTTTTCCCCCTTTTTTCACCTTACTCGCTTCAACGGAATCACAAAATGGCGGCCAACACTTCCTAGTTTCAACCGATCGCACCGCTCGCAGCCAATCAGCAACAAGCGCGTGCCAATCAGATGGCAGAATTCCCAAATATCGATATCTGTAAATTTCGATATTTCTCAAAAACTACTGAATGGATTTACATCAAATAATCAAAAGAGTGCTTTCTAGACCAAGACCCTTCTCCCTGCCAAATTTGGGGTAATTCCGTTCACCCGTTCGACCTTTTTTCTCACCCCGCCCCTTGAGGAATCACCCCCAATCTTTCAACATAGGAGCTGATCTCAACAAAGAATTAGTTTTTAAAATTTTGCGAAGATCCGTCAATCGGCGCCAAAGTTATTGGGAATAGAATGTTGCCATTTTCCTATGGTAACTAGGTCCTAACTATAACTACCTACTGGCGACCGCCAGTAGGTAATATATATATATATATATATATATATATATATATATATATATATATATATATATATATATATATATATATTCACTGAAAAAACCAGAGTTTTCACACACGTTATAGTTAGCTGGACATTTCGCTCGCAAAAAACCAATGAAATTCCCCCGTTATAGTTAGTTCAGCTAACTATAACTCGCGCGCCCGCAATCCACTGCTGATGACGTCACATATTACATCACTCATGACAGGGTCAGTGACATCACTCATGACATCACTGATGACATCTCAAATGACATCACTGATGACATCACTGATGACGTCATCCATGTGAAAAATTACCACATCTTCACACACCCTAATATAACCTTTGATACACCGACTAAAAATTTAAGAGTTCCATTCTCAAAACCATACATACTGCAATACCAATAACTACATACCCAATTATTAACTCTTAGGTCTACATACACCTCCACTCATTCACCTGTACAGTCACTCATACTTACAGTCACTCCATACAAAACTATCATATGTATTTATACAGCTATATAGACACTCACACACCACCAATCATCCATAGAGGTACTCTCCCACCTAGTCAGTCATGCAAATAATCACACTCCCATTTACTCACCTATGCAGTGAAACACACTCAAGTTCACTTACTCATAAAATTAGTATCACATTCTTACACTCTTATAGAATCATTGATACAAGCACACTCTCATCCATACAGTCACTTTCACAATCACACACTCTCATATCTACTCACTTATATTCTCTTACACGCACATATACTGCCTTTCACATATGTAGTAAGTTACAAATGTACTACTGAGATATACATTCAACCCCTAACACACCCAAACAAACACTCACTCAACCATACAGTCCATCACAGATGCAGTCTTAAAACCATGCACCCATAGAATCACCCACTCACACATCTATGCAAGGTGACACACACCCTACCCACACAAACACTCATGAACCCATACAGATACTTAGACAACCAATCAATTACCCATATAGAGACTCATATAGCTGTTCTCAAAACCATGCAGCCACTTATACACCAACATACAGACACATACACACATTTACACAGTTTAGTCACTAGTCTGCAGTAAGATACATTTAATGACTAACTTAAAGAATCATGTTATGCACCACAGAAAATCATCCATTTACACACTTGTACACCCACTCATTCTTAAACAGGCCTTTCCCTATATATATTAAACATATTGGAATTTTTCAAAAACACAAACTCACTGGATGATGTCATCAGTGATGTCATCAGTGATGTCATTTGAGATGTCATCAGTGATGTCATGAATGATGTCACTGACCATGTCATGAGTGATGTAATATGTGACGTCATCACAATTGCAAGGTTTTTTAAATGCTAATTCCTAACTATAACGTGTGTGAAACCTATGTTTTTTTCAGTGAATTTGCAAGGTTTTTTAAATGCTAATTCCTAACTATAACGTGTGTGAAACCTATGTTTTTTTCAGTGAATTTCAAAGGTTTTTTAAATGCTAATTTCTGTATTTTTAATTATATTTTTTAAATATTTCTTTTTCAAAAATTTCCCTATGTATACATTTATATATTATCTGTATCCTTTAATTTGGTGTAGCTCATTTTTTTTTAAAGTTTTAATTAAGATAAAGTTGAACAGCATAGTTAATATCTTCTATTAAGTTCTGTCCACTTTTTTTTTTTATATAAATTCTTAGGGTGCGCGCTCAGAGCGCGCACCTAGTACGTTTGTGTACGTTTTTCATGAATTCCGGCGTACGTTATTTACGTACGCATACATACGTTTTAGTGCGCGCTCGGAGCGCGCACCCAGTATGCATGCGTACGCACGCATGCTTACGTGCGTCGTACATGCTCCACGCGGTACACTTCCGTATACGCGTAGAGTACGCGCGCTGACGTTCACGCATACGCGCGTGCTGCGTATGCGCGTTACGTACGTGCATAGTACTTAAGTGCATGCGCGCATACGCGTTCGCGCATGCGTAATTGCACCGTGCGCGCTCGGAGCTTGCTCAGTGCGTGCACCTCGGGTTATGTGAATAATAAAACAACACTTTTAATTGGTTTTCATTACTTTCAGTTTCAGATTGTTTCAACACCAAACCCAATCCCCTCATGGCAAGTCATGTGATCAAGAAACATCACTTTTCATTGGTGCAAAGTACTTTTAGTTCCAGATTCTTCCAAAATCACACCCACCCCCCTCATTGTTAGTTCTGATTCCCTAGGAGAAGGAGCTAATCTGTTTTTGAGATACAATGGCAGAGCAGCAGCCATCTTCTGAGAGTGAACAGGACACTCTTGAGAGACAGAGGCAGAGGAAGCAGAAAGACTCCTTCATATGGCAGTTTTTCACTTTTCCAGAGGGACAAAAGAAGGTGAATGCACCAAAGGTCACCTGCAAACTGTGTCATCGTGTCTTGTCACGTGGGAATGCTAACAAGAAGTACTCTTTTAGCATTCATACTATGATGAGGCACATTGAGGCAATGCATCTAGTGACTTTTCGTCGAGCTTCTGGAGCAAACCCTCCACCTGCTCAGCCGACGACATCTGCAGCAGCTCAGCCGAGCACATCTTCAGCAGCTCAGGCGAGCACTTCTTCTGCAGTGGTGCCTTCACCTTCTTCCACACCTTTGGATATTCGTCCTTGTTTTGGGAGGATGAGTACACACTGCATGGATTGTGGTCTTCTTATTTCTTTGGGTGAGAGCAGTATTGATCTCATTCAAAGAAAATTTGAGGAGCATCCTTGCGAAAGGCCATAATTTTCTTTTTTTTTTTTCGTTTTTCTCTTCCTCTGTCCCTACATTAACTCAAGGGCTCTTTTTAGAGCCACCTAAAATCAAAACACAAAAACTTGTTTTTTAGAATCTATTTCTCTTTTTTTTTTAGGGTGCGCGCACTCAGCGTGCACCCAATGGGTTTTTAAAAAAAAAAAAATCATTGTTTTCACCTTTAGTAAACCTTCAGGGATTCCCTGAGAAAGAGAGGGGAGTGGCAAAGTAATTAAAAAAGAGATGGTGTACATTTCACAGATGAAGGGAAGAGAGTCTTCCTATTAAACTTTAAACTCTGCATCAGTATTTATGTATAGGTACCCAAAAAAGATATTTGCTCATTTTAGTGCTGCATTAGAATTGCCTGTATTTACAAGGAGAGGAAAAGACACACAAAGAGGCTTATCCTCTCCTTGTAAATATGGAAAAGCACCCTGCGCCACTAGTTCATCAAGAAAATTGACGTAGTGGTGGCGCAGGTGGCTTGTAAATGTGCCCCAGAGATGTTAAGGAAATTAAGGGTAAAACAGACAAACCAAGAGAGACAGATACAGACACAGAGACCAAACAACTGAGAAGGAGTAAGGTAGTTAAAAAGACTAAGACATATGCATATAGAAAAAGAAACATGGATGAAAAATTAGTGATGGAGGTAGTAAAGGTAGGGGAGTAGTAGAGAAGGAGTGAGGGAGTTACAAAAGAGTAGTAAAGCAGGAAGAGAGAGTGAGAAGAGAAATGAGAGAAGTAGAGTAAGGAGAGGTGAAGAAAAGGAAGCATGAAACGAAACCAGTGACACATACAGATATGTTAAACTTACCTGACCATCAAAATAAATAATTTAGAATTAAATGTTTTTATTTAATTGCAAAGATAACTGAATTACATCTTCTAAATTTTCTTTCTATTTCTGAAAAAAAGAAAAAAAGTATTAATATTCAACAATACACTTTATTAAACAGTACATGTTTTTTCATATTTAGCAAAGCAATTTTTTGCCCTTTTTTTGCTGTTTTCAGAATGTTTTGATTTTCACTGAAAATAGTGAAATCAATTGTAATCATCATTTAACAGCGGGCAAAAAAAAAAACAATCTGAAAGATTGTTTAAAAAAGCCCCAAATGTATACTCACTAAAACATACCTTAATAGAAATGTCAAAAATACCTTTTAAGAACAATAACAATTTTCAAGAAATAACGTCTGTAAACCTTGTTACAAAAGAACATTTTCCAAAATATTATCTGTCAAAGAAATCCACTAATGTTTGTTTTACCTTTCCTTGAGGCCAAATGGTAAGTTTAAAATCTCTTTTGAGCGTAATATACAATTTTAAGCCTTTTAAATTTTAATAATGCTTTCTTCCGATGATGATGTTAGTATTTAAAATTTGGGTTTCAGAAAAATTAGGTAACAATTGGGTAAATCATAAGGCAAACGTTGCTTGAAAATCAATTGACAATCATTACACAGTGTCAATCCTTTTTCACATTTAAGATAAACTGTGTAATGACCAGAAGTTATAGAAGGACCATCATGAAAAATTATTGCAACTGCTACAAAAGTTTTTCCAGATATAGATACTTGGTTACCAACAAACTTCTTTAGTAAAGTTTCCAATGTTGTTCCATCAGCTCTACAACGTTGTACCATTAAAATTACATGCTGTCCATATTTCTTTAAAAATAACGTTGACAACATTTCAGATTTACATTTAGAACATTCCATGTTGTGATTAGCATCTTTAACTAATTTACTAAAAGTCACTGTTTTACTCTCTGGTAATGGTAAATATATGAACCTTTCAGAATCAACATTAGTATTGCTTGTGTTCATACAGTTATCACAACAATGTTCCCATTTATAAGAGACACCAAATACATTTTCTACTTCTACCCCTTCATCTTCTAGTACCATCAGGATATACATCAAGAATTCCTGTGCATCTTGCTGGACATTTTGTGTAAACTGTGTACGTCCAGAACATACATCTAAAAGATTTCTAACATCAGAAGCACTTTCTATTTTAGTTTTATCATTACTCAGCTTCTCATAAAGGAGACTCAGCAAAGAACAGAATCTTTTTTCATGATTTAGTATTATCTGCTCTTGCAAAGTTTCAAGATAAAATACAACATTCAGCACTACATTTGCGTAGCAGTTGACACCAGAGCTATTTTCAAAATGACAACCAACAACCTCTTCCACACTGTCCTTTTTCTTTTTGCTTGCAGTCACATCACTATCTTTTTGCTTCCTCTTCTGTACATCCTCATTACAGATATTCTCAAATCTCCTTTTCCGACAAACAACACGTTTTTCAAACACAGGATACTGACCTAAATGAGGAGCATAGCTTCTTCTTCATCTATTATACTCCTTTACACAGTTTGCATCAGCACTAACTTTTGAGTCATCAAAGTCTATCATGAATAACCCAGATATTTTTTCCACGCGTGACAAAGCAACATATGCCATACCTTCTTTAAACACAGTAGATCCAATGTTTACAAAAGCACTATCAACAGTTAATCCTTGAGATTTGTGAATAGTTACAGCATATGCTAGAGAAAACGGAAACTGCTTCCTACGTACATATAAGTCTTTCACAAGCAAGAAACGAACTGAACAACGACAAATGTCTTTAACCTCTTGTATCTGATCAAATTTTATTTTTAAACATTCAATTCCAACTTTTTTCTGGTAATTAATAAAACCCACAACTCTTCCCATAGCTCCATTCACTAAACCTTTTTCTACATCCAAATTGCGTCTTAAAATTACTCTACAGTTCATACACACATAAAGATTATTTTCCAAACCAGCTGTTTTTGAAATGTTTTTCTCCAGAGAATCCAATTTAGTACCCAATTTGCCTGTCAATATAATAGTTATTCGTTCATGTTCTATTTTATCCACAGCTTCCAGTTTTATGATCTCTTCATTTTCTAATTTCAAAAGTTCTTGATTGAATACAGAGCATTCATGTAGTGTTGGCATTAAGCAGATTACAGTATTTTTTTCCGCAATTTTCTTGTATATTTTCTCTGGAACTATTTGTTCTGTTGGAAACAAATTACATAGCAATCAACTCTGTAATGCTTTTCTGCCATGTTCTGTGAGTAGTCCAATTCTTATATCTTTCAGAATACTTGCATAGTCCTCATCATTGGCTTGCCTCATATTGGTAATGAGTTCCTTATACTCAAAATATGTCCAAATATTTACATTGCCTATACTTCCTAACGACTTTTTCGTGTCTTCATGTGTAAGAGTATGGAATACCGGTTGTCCTTTAACTGGAGTAAGTTGCAAAAGATCTCCAAAAACTATGACGTGTTTTCCTCCAAATAACACGTCAAAGTCTGTCTTTAGAATTTGCTGCATTCTTAAATGCACAAAGGCAAGCATTAAGTTTGATACCATGCTAACCTCATCAATAATGAGAACTTTCATTTTCTTCAATACTCTTGAAACTTCCAAGCATGCTTCTCCTGCTAGTTTGTGGTACTGTATTTTGTTCTCATGCTCTACTGGTAACATTAGCAAACGATGTAAGGTAACTCCTTTGATATTATACGCTGCTAACCCAGTTGGAGCAATAACAACACAAGACAAAATGGATTCCATTTTCTTCTGTAGGTAGCTTCTAATTACATTAATTAAGAAACTTTTTCCAGTTCCTGCTTGTCCACTTACATATATTCTCATTGGTTCAAAAGATGTGCATGAGCACTCTTTATTTTCATGTAGTAATCCGTGATCAATTTGTTTTTGTTCTTCATTCAGTTGCTCCTCCAAATATGTTAAGTCTACTAAATCTTCC
Source organism: Triturus cristatus (assembly GCF_964204655.1). Taxonomy (NCBI): domain Eukaryota; kingdom Metazoa; phylum Chordata; class Amphibia; order Caudata; family Salamandridae; genus Triturus; species Triturus cristatus. The sequence goes on along the minus strand of NC_140590.1, from coordinate 388,291,814 downwards.
TGAGCTTGATTCATAGCTGTTTCCACTTCGTTCATAGCTATTGCTGCTTCATTTTCGACGATCGGTTGTCCTAGAGGATCTTGACTGAATGTCCCAGAACTTTGACTGTCTTGAGAACTGTCTCTAGCTACTTCAGCTGCAATTGTTGCTTCTTGTTCAATTTCTTCATTTAACATTTGCACATAAGTTGTGAAAGTACTGCATTCTATGCTGTCTTTGCTAGCATTGAAGGAATCTTCATAACTCTGGAATTCTCCAAGTAGTTCGTCCTCTGAACGCCATGGTTTAAACAGCTGCAAAAGTGCCAAGTAGTAAAATTCCTTTTTATCAGGAGTGTCGCAACTCAGCTTCCGGTGATTTATCAAACTTCCTTTTGTTTGCTTCACCAAACATCCTTCCTCACCAATGACTTTATATTTTCCATTGTTGATATCTTCTGTGGCATTCCGTTTAAAAATAAAGTTCTGCAGCACTTCATAGAGACACATGTTCTCAAGGTGATGACTTCTTTGTGGATAATATGTGTCCAACATGTTTGTTCTTAAAATGTCTGTACTTTCTGGTTCGATCTCTGCTAAATATTCAATTTCACAAATGGATTTCAGTACCCGATTTCGCATTCCTGCAAGACCTAAACTTGCCCAAATTATTCTTCTGGATTTTGAGTACAGACTTGCAGATGATAACCTATCTGAGCATTCGTAGGATCCAATTTCTCGATGCGATAACATCTTTAAACTGAAACTGTATAGCTTCTTACTGACAGTCTTTTCGTGAGAAATCTCTTCCCACATTTCCTTCAATTCCGTTTTCTCAGATTAAGTGATGTAAGATGTGACATAGCGAGCAACAGCAATAGAATTGTCAGCCACATACTGTATATCCATGTTAGCATTCCACATGGATAAAATGACTGGGTTGTAGTCATTTATATATTTTGACTCTTCTTTTCTTCTTAGATTGTAGGTATTTTTAGGTGATTTTCTTGTAATAGTATGTCGCACAGCTGACATAAAACTGTTTACTCTTCCTTTTGAAAGAACAGGTCGTGGAAATCCAAATCGACATTTTGTGTAGAATTTATCTTTACTCTTGTACTTTCGTCGACAGTATTTTCCACACCGATGACTTTGGAAACGTAAAACTTGCTCTTTTAAATTTTTCTCTTCTGTGCTTTTAGGTATAGCACATGTTGCATATCCTTCGATGAAACTTAAAACTGCATCATCAGAATCTGTTCCAAATTTTGGGGCATCCTTGATCCACAACAACATATGAATATGAGGAGCACCTCTGGCTTGGTACTCTTTTCTCCAAAAGAAATCCACAACTTCTCCAAGAGGTGGATTTTTTTTATTGCAGATGAAGGACATCATAGCCTCAAATCTATGATTGAAATATCTGCAAACATTAACCGGATCCAATGAGCACAATTCTCCTGCTGTCTTGTATTGGATGTTTTCAATATTCGAATTTGCCTCTCGAAGAAAATCCAGAAGATCATCCCAAGCGTACTCAGCACAGCTTAGGGTAAGGAACCATGTAGGAGTTCCTAAATTCCGTAACATACACTTCAATTCTCCATGGCGTCGGTACCAATATTCATTAGTCCCACGCTGACAAGCCATCAAATTGATCAATTGAGATTCCAAATGATCATCTCGCTGTTGCACTTTGTTAATAAAATCCTTTGCAGTCACATTACGTAGATGTACTCCAGTTTTCAAAATGTGATTTACTGCATAAGATAGTGCTGACAAGTCACTTTCAAATAAAAGATGGAACAAATAAGGAATACTTTGACGAAATCTAGGATCTTCTGCATATATTCTTGTAGTCCGATACTCCGAAGCAGGAATCTGTACTGGACGTTCATCATATCGTCCTCCTTCTCCTGTAGGAAACAGCTGTGGAAAACAACGAGCTTCCAAGCTCTCTTCCCATACACTCACGGGAGTTCCTTGTGCTTTCTTCATCTAAAACAGATCAATAGCGTTTCCCATAACTTCTTTAGAATGAAGAGGATGTATGCTGAAATGTTCATAAATTTCTTCTTCTTCTTGTGACTTATCCACTTTTTCAAGTTGCCCAGTTGGTATTCCTGTGTCTTCTAGTATTTCTTCTTCATCTTCATTCATATAAATGGCTTCATACCATTTATTATTTTTTTTCAAATACAAATTTGCTCTTTGTACTTTTCGTACATCCACCAGCTCCTGCCAAATTGTCTTATTCTTTGTAGGTACACCATTAACCAGAATAACTAATGGTTCAGTTTCCAAAGTATCTGCATCAATTGTTTCCATATTTTTTTTCAAATCCAATGGCAAATAGACAACTCTTCCTTTTAAACCTCTTTGTAAATCTGAAGGAGGTAATTTACCAGTTTTTGCCTCCATACGCACCATGGTATGAAATGGATGGACACGTTGAATGAGTATAGACTCATACGTTTTTAAATCAGAAAGTTCTGGAGGAATATCAACCAATTCTAAATTATTATGTACAGCTCTAGCTGGCATTCTATTTTCTTCTAACTTGTTATAACAGTATTTACAAATACGCTGATCTTCACCCAAATCAAAACAATTTTCCAGAAATATATATGTTGCAAAATCGTTCCACTTATAATTATCTTCATTTTCACTTTTTTTATAGAGATCAACATTCCTTGTTTAAATTTTATAATGGCTTCTCCGGCAACAAATACAAGTAATATATGGTCTTTCATTAGAGATAATAGTAAATTTTGTCATTTCATCTTCAAAATTTTTACTAACAGTGAGTTCTACATTCTCTTCCACATTTTCATCAATCACTGTGTCATTTTCTACACTTTCTTGCTCTGGACCAAAGTAACAATACTGAATTTCATCAGTAACCTTCACTACATCTGATACAGATCCACGGAACAGAGCATTATTCAACTCATTTAACTTTAGTGCTGGACTTTTAGCAAAATACAATGTTCTCACAAACTTTCTCATCTCAGTATGATGAACAGCCAGCATCCTAAAATGGTGAAAAACACTTTGACACACTTTCCTAGATAGACAAGCCAGAGAATGTCCTTGCAAACCAGTATTCTCTCTCACTCTGCATGGATCTAGTCTTTGAAGCACCTTAATCTTCTGTTTAACACTCTTTTTACTATATTCTCTTAGAAAGTCACGTAATTTATCAATAGATTCCTGACGCACAGTACAAATACTACTACAATTCCAAGTGTACACTGGGGCTTTAGGACGTCTCCCCATAACCTCATCAGCCATCACTTGTTCCTCATTTCTTGGAACCATTTTCTCCTTTTCCATTACACACCCATCCTTAACTTCATATGCTCTACCATTGGTGTCAACTGCATGCAACAAACTATTACTTTGAAGATAACTCTCTTCATTAAAAAATGGTTCAGTACTTGAACTATGCTTCCATTCTCCTAAGAACACTTTACAAAAGTTTTTTTTTTTACTTCTCTTTTCCTTTTGCTTTGTGACTTCATTGCATTGACTAATTTTTCTAATCTACGCATCCTGTTCAAAATTAAAATGAATAGTTTTTTTATTTCTAATGCCTTGGTAACAATACTTTCAATTAATTTCTTTTTCTTATAAAATTTGGTTTTTTTCTTATATTTTTTCACATCCTTCAGCAAATTTAACATCACTCATCTCTGAAACATTTTTCGAGGAATGTTTTTAAAATCTATTTTCCGTGTTAAGTCACTCTTCCTAACTTCTGAGTCTATATTAGCATTTTGTTTTTGCTGTCGACTCTGTTGTAGTTTTGTACTTGAAACACTGTTTGAATTTATCTTTCGATCATTTTTTTTTTTTGGAAGGTATTTTTTAAAAATTGTTTAGTTTGCTTACCAGAAGACTTTTTCTGTTTTCCAACACACGCTTCACCTCCTATTTTTTTTTACCAGTCGTCTTGAAATATAGTTGTTGTTTCTTTTCTTTTCTTTTTCTTGACTTTATAGGCATCTTTATATTTTTTCACTGTTGCTCAGCAATACCTGCAAAAAACTAAAAAAAAATACCTTTATGTAATTTTAATTCATTTCAATTTTTTTTTTCAACTTTTCAAATCCTATCACATGAGCTGATCCTTTCCTACGAGTCCAAGTCTTACAAAATAGGAGAAACATGAATGAAATCTCTGACAATAATTCCTGTGTGCACACAGACTAATGGTGTGATTCTAGGCAGAAAACGATATTTGATTGGCAATTTGAAAGCACATGTACTTATGTTGAGGGGCAAATGATAATTACTGTGACAGCCTGACACATTTTTCTTATATTTTAGAGAAGTAGAAAAGAGCACATGTCCTTACAGCTATTTGACACCATGACCATGTGTTACAGGGTGAGTGATTAGACTACTGCAAAGGAAATGAGCCTTGATGACGTTGAATGTGTTTGCTATGTGTTTGCATTTGCCTCACATTTTTGAGATACTGATTTCTGCTGAGTGCTAATCAACACATTTGAAGAAAACAAGCTGGCCCTTTCCTGAATGTGCACGTTTTACAGAACAACAGCAACACAAATTGGAACGCTGACAACAATTCCTGTGTGCACACAGAGTCATGGTGTGATTCTAGGCAGAAAGCGATATTTCGTTTGGCAATTTGAAAGCACATTTAGTACTGTGGTAGAGCAAGTGATAATTACTGTGACAGCCTGACACATTGTTTTTATAGTTTACACAGACAGAAAGGAGCACATGTTCTAACAGCTCCTTGAGACCATGACCATGTGTTACAGGGTGAGTGATTAGACTAGAGCAAAGGAAATGAGCCTTGGTGACATTGAATCTGTTTGCGTTACACACTACTATCTAAAACACCACACACAGCTGACTATTATACATGGGAGTGTACGAGAAGCTGCTGCGTGTGTGCAAAGAGTGTGTTTCTGGAAACTGTGTATTGTCAGCTGCAAGAGAGATCTGCATGGAGACTTCCACAACTGCATGAAGAGTGCAGACATGTGTATAAGACTACATGTGTGGTAAGGGTTAATTAGACTTTTCAACATGTAGGAACCACCTCAGCCATTGCAAGAATTGATGAAAAATCTACCATGCTATTTTCAAATGTGTTTGCATTTGTCTCACATTTTTGAGATACTGATTTCTGCTGAGTGCTAACCAACACATTTGAAGAAAACAAGCTGGCCCTTTCCTGAATGTGCAAGTTTTACAGAACAACAGCAACACAAATTGGAACGCTGACAACAATTCCTGTGTGCACACAGAGTCATGGTGTGATTCTAGGCAGAAAGCGATATTTCCTTTGGCAATTTGAAAGCACATTTAGTACTGTGGTAGAGCAAGTGATAATTACTGTGACAGCCTGACACATTTTTCTTATAGTTTACACAGACAGAAAGGAGCACATGTCCTAACAGCTCCTTGAGGCCATGACCATGTGTTACAAAAAACAAGCTGCCCCTTTCCTGTGAGTGCAAGGGTAATAGAGCAAGACCAACACAAATCAAATCTCTGATAACATTTCCTGTGTGCTCACTGTCTCATGGTGTGATTCTAGGTAGAAAACAGTATTCCTGGGTGATACCAGAACACCTTAACTTATAGTGAAGACATACTCCATAATATATAACATGTTCAAGCCACCTAAATATCTTCCTTAACATAAAATGAAAAAGACAACTTTTAAAGTAGTAGGAAAATGTACCATACTATTTTCAAATGTGTTTGCATTTGCCTCTCATTTGTGAGTAACTGATTTCTGCTGAATGCTAACCATCACACTTTAAGTTAACAAACTACCCCTTTTCTGCGAGTGCAAGGCTAACAGAACAAAAGCAACACAAATTAAATCTCTGACAACAAATCCTGTGTGCAGACAGACTCATGATGTGATTCTAGGCACAAAACAATATTCCTCACTCATACCACTACACCTTAACTTACAGTGAAGACATGCTCCATAATATCTTACAAGTCAAAACAGTTAAATATCTCCTAAACCACAAAATGTAAAACTCAACTTTAAAAGAAAAATGACATTTCTAATATTTATATCAAAATACACCACATACTTCCCCTCTCAAACTCATAACTCACCTTTAAAATGAATTAGTTGAGAAATAAATGTGGCACTCAAACAGCAGATTATCAGAGCCAGAATCTCAGAGCTGTACACCTCTCTCCTCTCAGCAGAACCAGTAAATGGCAATGTTTCCCTCTCTTTTTTCACACCTATACATGTTCATTTCAAATCACAGTCCTTCCCACATTTTTTCAAATGGAATCACACATTTCTATTGGTTGCAACTTTCAACCCCTTTTCCAAATCATCCCTTCCCCCAACATGACTTCTGCTTGCTACCATAGCAACAGGTCATGGAACACTGGTGTGAGCAGAGAGGTCAGTAGTTCACCACACAATGTTTCAAATCCAAAGAGCAAGAGTGCTTGACTTTTCAAACCTAACAGCAAATCCAAAGTAATGTTCTGTGGAAACACATTTTTCTGAACCAATACAAAACATGCTTTTAAAAATGTAAACATACAGCCTAGTTTTAACTGTAAAATGGTTTGAATCAGCCAATCAGTTCTTTTTATTTAAAAACAGTATGTATGCCTCCATTTTACAACTGTCTTTCTTTTCATATTGCCATTCTACTGAAAGATACCTCCTGAGCGCATCCACATCTCCTTGAAAGATGTTCACAGTGTGGATTGTAGGTCACAGCTATGTCTTCTGGAGTGAAAAGTATGCAGAAAAAAGAGATATGGTGAGAGATCTTGCTTTGCCAAATGTAGACATTAAATGGATTGGTCAGAGAGGGTTAAAGTGGCACCAATTAATGCCTTTGGTGAAAACCGTTCTACATCTCCCACAACCTAACCTTATTATTGTGCACTGTGGTGGAAATGACCTAGGCACTTTAACTGGGGTAGGTCTGGAAATGCTTGTTAAGGACACCTTTGTGCAATTGATGTCACTTTTTCCACAAACTGCCTTTGTATATTCTAATATATGCCAAAGGCAAAAGTGGAACTGGTCCAACCAACATTGTCCGCAGATTGACAAAGCAAGAAAGCACGTCAATAAGTCTGTTTCTGCTTTCCTCAGAGACAATGGTATGGGTTCTATATACCACAACAACTTGCGTTACAACATGCAAGACATTTATAGAGGAGACGGTGTACATTTCAATGATGAAGGGAACAGAGTCTTCCTCTTGAACTTTAGCCTCTGCATCGGTACTTACTTGTAGGTACCGAAAAACACTCAATAAACACAAGGGCTCTTTTTAGAGCCACCTAATATCTAAACACTTAAACATGATTTTTATTTCTATTTTTTTTTTCAGGTTTTTTTTCGGGTGCGCGTAGAGTGCGCGCACCTCGCGATGTTTTTAAAAAAAAGTAAAATCTTTTTTTGGGCCCTTCGTGGTGCTACTGTGGCCCCCTGACAATGGCTTGGGGGTCAAGAACTCCCTACCCTGCCCCCTATTCATGGTCTCCACCTTTCCTTTTCAGTGCGACAGACAAAATGGCGGCAGACACTTCCTGATTTCTACCGATTTGAATGTTTACTGACATGTAACAACCAATCAGAATTACGCTCGCGCACGGCAGGGTGCGCGCACAGGGCTTGCTCAGTGCGCGCACGGTACGCGCGTATAGATATTGATATGCTTTTAAATGCTATTTTCTCAGGAAATACTGAACAGATTTACACCAGGCACTTCCTTGACCTTATGGCTACCTCTCTGCCAAATTTCAAGTAATTCTGTTCAGCCGTTCGGGCTGTAGCTGTGTCTAAAAGTCCTATGGAAAAATGCATGGGGAAAACGCGTTTTGGGACCCCCCTTTTTTCTCGGCCCCCGCTTGACGAATCACCCCGAGACTTTCAGGGTAGGAGCTGAACGGAGCGCCCCATTAGTTTTGAAAATTTCGCGAGGATTCGTCAACCGGCGCCAAAGTTATTCAAAATAGAATTTTCAGATTTCCTATGGAAACTCGGTCCTAACTATAACTATCTACTGGCGACTGCCAGTAGATAATATATATATATATATATATATATCACTATGTGTTCATTCATTGGTGGTTTGTTGATATTTATCCCGTCTTTATTGTACATAGGATATGTCATTAATGTTGTTGCAATCAGTCTACCAGCAAAGTTGGTTTTTAACGGATATCAAAATGAATGTATAGTAATTGCATTTGTGCATAAGATTATTGCAGACTTTTGCAAGACACACATGTAACTTAAAGCTGTGTAACGATCCTGTAATTTGAACAAATAGACAATGCATATTGTAATACTTTGTATCACGGCATACGCAAGTTAATCCGGTTTGATACGGTATTATGTTTATGTCCATCAAAATGCAGTGATTGGTGTCACATGTTAATTTGAATTCACCTATAAGTATTCACCGGCATGTAACGCGATCATGTGACCAAGGCCACTGTGTTGGCTGAAACGCGTCATAATCAACTGCACTTTATTATGGAATAAACGCTGAATTTGGCAACAAGCGAATCCAAGTTGTCCGTATCTCTCATGTGCGACGACAGCATGAAGGAGCGGTAGTTTAATATATATATATATTCACTGAAAAAACCATAGGTTTCACACACGTTATAGTTAGGAATTAGCATTTAAAAAACCTTGCAAATTCACTGAAAAAACCATAGGTTTCAGACATGTTATAGTTAGCGGAAATTTTACTGATAAAAAACCAATGAAATTCCCCCGTTATAGTTAGTGCAGGCAACTATAACTCACGCGACCGCAATCCTCTGCTGATGCTAATACTGTATTTAGACACTTATTTGCCCATGTCTTCTTCCATAAATTTTTAGCTATACATATATTACAAATATTTTTTTTTCATAAAGACACATATGTCATCAGCAGAAGATTGCGGTCGCGTGAGTTATAGTTGCCTGCACTAACTATAACGGGGGAATTTCATTGGTTTTTTATCAGTAAAATTTCCGCTAACTATAACATGTCTGAAACCTATGGTTTTTTCAGTGAATTTGCAAGGTTTTTTAAATGCTAATTCCTAACTATAACGTGTGTGAAACCTATGGTTTTTTCAGTGAATTTGTACGTTTTTTTAAATGCTAAGTTACTTTACGCCATTCGTGGCGTGCACGCCCACTTAACGCAGTTCGTTCCGTGCGCGCTTTCGCGCACCGCGTGCCCACTTTACGCAGTTAGTGCCGTACACGCAAGGTGGGCACGCAGTGCGCTACGCGCACCGCGTGCCCACGTTACGCACCGTGCGCACATGGAGGACATATTATGCGCTTCCTTGTGATAGGTAATCTGTTAAATTTAATTTGTAAGTGATGACAATAATATGCCATGCACAGAGAGTGTTTTTTTTTTTTTTATTAAAATTTTTAGCGTAAGCGCACCGTACGCGTACGGTAAGCGTAATCGGCGAAATTTTCAAAAAATAAAAATTTACCGTTTTTGGCCTTGGGGGATCTTTGAGGACTCAACTAACATGGCTATGTGCATGGGCGCTGTCTAAACAGCCCCTTTATATGTTTTTTGCCTTTGTTTACAGCCCCCCCCTCAGAGTGCGAGAGAGAAAATGGCGGCCGCCGCTTCCTGGTTTCGACCAGTAGGTAATGTATGTATATATATATATATATATATATATATATATATATATATACATATATATGCATATATATATCAAAAACAATCCTCACGTGTCCTGCAAAGGATGAGAGACGCACTCGGCCTTCAGTAATCCTGCATTTTATTCAAACCGGAACATGATGTTATCCCTACGCGTTTCGGTCTCCTGACCTTCTTCCTGGGGAAATTGCGTAAATGTCTGTGCTGTTGACCTTTAATGTCGTTGGCTCCTCCCTCACCTGGGCCAACAACAAGTAACCATCCAGGTGTATTCTGGTCATAGTAGTTAATCCTAAACATCATAGTTTGAAAAAGGGCAACAGCTATCTTTCAAATTGATCCCACAATGGGCCGCAATAATCATGTTCGAAATATCGCCATCCACGCCTGAAAATATATATATATATATATGCATTATTCAGTGAGTATGACAATTTTATATCACTATGTATGTAGTATTTTCGTTGATATACCATATCTTGTCTTTAGATTCTTTTTCAGTAGTTCATAAATCTTTAAAAATTATGTAAACAGCTTTGGCAAAAAGTTCTACAGAAATTGCATAGATAAAAAATAGCCATAAATAAATGGGCGTTGATAGGTATTAATATAATAAGTTATAATTACCTGAACAAACAACCCCAGCATCCTCTGCATGGACGCAGTTATGCTCCTCCCAGGAAGAAGCAGCACAGTGCATCAAGGAAGACTCATTTCCTATGCAGTACACATTATCCAACCATATATGCCCTGTGCCTTCTCCAAAGAAGGCACTAACAGGAGCCGACAGTGCAACACCACATCCTAGTTCTCTGCAAACCACCTGAGCATTGGTCAGACCCCAATTGTCATCGCAAACGGTTCCCCAAGTGTTTTGATGGAAGACCTCCACCCGACCAGCACAGCGACCTGGTCCATTTACAAGGGTCAGACTTAAACGTTCTGTGGAGGAAAAGGAATGGATTAAGCTCTAGGTGGAATCCACAGCCATATGCTAATGTTTACAACTGAAACAGGGGTAATACCAGACACTATGCAATACAACTGACCACAGTGGTCTATTATTAAAACTTAAATCCAATTTTAGTTAACCTCTAAAATATTTCCTACATGACAATGCTTACATTTGCAAGGAGACAATTTATTTTACAATCAGATTACTCTTCCTTTGCAACTCTGTGGCAACAGATTAATGTGGCATATGAAAAAGGGTAATTACCTGTAATAATAATAATAATAATTACATTTTATAAAGCGCCTGGTCACACTAGGTCACAGTGTCCCCGCGCTGCGGTGCAAACTGCCCTCTGCCGCTAAGACCTATCCTAAAACAAGGGACTATGCAACAGGAAAGAAATAAGTCTTCAGTTTTTTCTGGAAAGTAGCCTCCGAACCCTCCAGCCAGAGGCTCAGGGGGAATTTTGCTGTACGGCCACAAAGCGGAATGAACGGCCCCCCATCCGTGCTCGCTTAATGGGAGGCACACACACCAGACCCGTCCCGCTTGATCTAAGTTGCTGGTTAGGGGAATATAGGGTAAGTAGATCAAACAAATAAGAGGGGCCCGTCCTTTGGATAACCCGGTGGCAGATGCACATCGCCTTGAACCAAACTCTCTCCCTAATCGGCAGCCAGTGGAGGGAGACCAGCGCCCTCTTAGCAGAGGCTCTCCTCGGGATCATAAGAAACAGGCGCGCAGCTGTGTTCTGGATGCCTTGGAGTCTTTGCACGCATTTAGCGGTAGCACCTAGGTACAGTAAATTCCCGTAATCAAGGCGAGATGTCACCAGGGCCTGTACCATGGTCTTCCTGGTTGCTGTAGGCAGCACATCCAAAATTTTCCGAAGGCCCCGCAGGACTCCAAAACAAATGCCTGACACCCGCCTGGTATGATGCTCAAAAGAGAGCTTGGTATCCATCCATACCTCAAGGTTCTTAGCCTGAGTGCAGGGCGTGGGGGTAGGCCCCAGACTCTGGGACCACCACTCCGATGACCACACTGATGGAGCTTTCCCAAACACAAGCACCTCGGTCTTATTGCCATTCAACTTCAGGCAGTTGTTGGCCATCCACAGTGCAAGTTCTTGCATGCACGCCACAAAGTTGGAGGCTGCCGTGTCCTGTGCCTGTGTAAGGGAAACCACCAGTTGAGTGTCATCGGCGTAGGACACAACCATGACTCCAAATTTTTCTGCAATCTCAGCTACAGGAGTAACATAGAGATTGAACAGGGTAGGGCTCAGGGTAGATCCCTGAGACACCCCCTGTTTGAGTTTTACAACTTCGGAATAAAAAGAGCCCTGCGACAACTGAAAACTACGCTTCGACAGGAAAGATTACAGCCAGCGCATCGCGCTGCCAGACACCCCACCTTTCATCAAACAGTGCAGCAGAGTATGGTTGGCAACAGTGTCAAAGGCGGCACTTAAATCAAGCAGAATTAAGGCCTCAGTCTGTCCTGCATCAACATATTTCCTGATGGTTTCCGTGGAGAGTAGCAAAGCCGATTCCGTAGAGTGGAGGGACCGAAAACCCGACTGAGTAGAGGGAAGGAGATTGTGTTTCCCAACGTGCGCGGTGAGTTGCGTGTTTACCACCTTCTCCGCCACTTTAGCAAAGTAGGGATGCAAGGAGATAGGACACAAATTATCCAGTTGATCTGGGCTAATGTGCGGTTTCTTAGGTAGTGGAAGGACCACCGCTTCCTTCCATCTTGCTGACACCGTGCCTGACATAAAGGATAGCTCCAGGAGGTGTCTAATACAAGGCTCCAGAGTTCCAATACTCCCTCTAAGAAATTTAGGGGAGGCAGGGTCCCTTGGGGAGCCTGACTTAATACTAATACTAATTTTTATTAAGGTCTGGGGGGGGGGCATGAATTCATCCATGCAGCCTATCCCTGGAGCGGGTCCAACTTCTCCGGAGGTCATGCTCGAGCAGCAGCCGGGAAAGTGGAGTAGATCTTCTCCACTTTATCTGCAAAAAAATCCGCCACACGATTGCATGCCTCCTCCGAGCTAACTACTGGTGCTGCCGTATTTGCTAGGGTGGATATTTCTTTGTGGACCTTAAACAATTCCTTCACTGAATTCTCATTCTCTGCTGCCCCTATTCTATCCTGATAGTAGGATGCCTTAGCCCTTCTGATCAGCCCATGATAGTGCTTCAGGGTGATTTTATACTCCCTCTGCACCTGTGCAGAGAAGTCTCTCCTCCACCGCCTTTCAAAACGTTTACAATCTGCTTTAGCCATTCTCAAGGCGGCGGTGTACCAGGGGGCAGATTTATGATCTCTTCCCGGCGTTTTTGATGTCCAAGGATCGGTGCTATCCAGTGCCTCCAAAATACGTCTATCCAAGGTTTTGCATGCCTATTCTACATCTAAGCCCCCAGGCAGCCCACCCTGCGAGAGGGCATTATTAAACTTCTCCTGGGAGAAGCCAGCCCACTTCCGATGTGCTATTTTCAGCTTGGGTTTCTCCTGTACCTTCACCCCGAGCAATCCCACCACGAAAGGAACCAGGAAGTGATCAGACCATAGAACAGGAAGCGGTTACCGCTATATCCCCCCAGTTGGCAAAGATAGGGTTCAGTATATGACCCAATTGGTGAGTGGGGTCAACAGATTTTAGCATAAGTTGCAGAGTAGCCATTTCCTGACATAGCTCTCGAGCCCCCACATTCATTGCATCGTCAAAGTGCAGGTTAAAATCGCCAAGCACTACGAGTTTCTCATATCGAAGTGCTGGTTGTATGAGGTATTCTATCAAGCTAGGGGAAAAGTGAGTGGGGGGACCAGGGGGTCTATAGACCAGGAGCCCTTTCAGGGTGTAATTCGAGGCCACCCTGAGCGTGAAAAGACCGGCTTCACTATCTGCAATAGTGACCGGCTCCAGAGAGCATTGTATGGTGTGCTTAAAAATGATCGCCACCCCCCTCCTCTGCCAGATGGCCTGTCAACCCTAGTGATCGCATAACCGCTGGGCAGAGCCTCGAGGATTTCAGGCCATGAATCCTCATCCAGCCAGGTTTCGGTGAGGAACATCACGTCTACCTTCCCATCTAAAAGATGGTCGTAAATCTCCAGTCTGTGTTTCCTAAGTGATCTACAATTCAGTAGGCAGAGGTTCAGCACTGAACTCACCTTCCGATCCTCCCTCCAGGCGCTCGACCTGAAGGAACAGAACCTGCACTCCCAGCTCATGCTCCCTCCCTCAATACTGTGCCTACACGAATCAGCCATGCCGGGGCAGAGTGCATGAAGTTCTTGGGAGCTATCCTGTAACCCCACTCCCAAACCACCAGGGGGTCTGGTCCCGGGCCCCGAACGGCCACCAATGGGCGCAGACGGGCTTGCCTTTGGCTCACCGGTGGCGCACCAGCGGCGCTCCCGCTGCGCACGGCCGCTGTGTGGCCGCTAACGCATGTGGCTTTAATGGGTGTGCAATCCCTGCAGCTAGACCGCTAACCGGTCGGAGCAGAAGTGCCTGGCTCTCCCTTCCCCGCCACGGTACTAATTACCGCATCGGACCGAGGTGGGAAGGAGTGAAGATCGAGCCCATGCAACTGCTAAGATAAGTGAGAAAAAGCGCCCCTAGCACTCCCCCACAAAATAGTAATGGTGCTAAAGAACCTAAGGCCAAACAAACATAAACATTAAAAGAGTTTCAATGACTTTAAAACATATAGCCTTCGCAGTTAGCAGCGTCAAGCGGTTTGAGGACACTGCCACTGCCCAACTCACCTGTAACACGAGTTCTTTATCCAGGGTGTCTTCATTAAATTGTAAACACTTTGCGGTAGATTTATGAAACAGTCACGGAACACAGCAAGACAATTGCTGTGCTGCGTGACAGAGAGAGTGCTGGAATGCACAAAACCTACTAAGAAATTAAGCATTCCTGCTCGCTCCCTGCGCTGGTGGATTAACTGCTGCCTAACGCCAATGCAGGCACCCTTGCGCCATGGTGCAAGGGTGCCTGTGTTACAGGTAGGATTGTTTTTGTGCATGAATAGACACCTTCCTGAAATAAAGATATTGTCCTTATTATGGGGTCTATTACGATGTAGGGCGGATCGCCACCGCCCGCATGGCGGTGGTGATCCGCCCAACATTTTACCCCACCCGCCACCCATTTCCCCCGCGCCATATTAGTATGGCGGGGGGACCCCAGCGGGCTGAAAGACCGTCCGTCGGTTTTCCGCCGGTTGACCAGTCGACCGGGCAGAAAAGGGGCTAGATATGGTGGCAGTGTCTGCTAGACACCGCAATCCATATTAGCATGGGCAGCGGTGTGAGGCTTTCCATGGCGGAGACCCCGCCATGGAAAGCTTTCCATGGCAGAGACCCCGCCATGGAAAGCCATGCGGAGTCTGCTTTTGGGTATTGGGGGGGTGCACATGGGGGGTACCTGTGGTACCCCCTACATTGTAATGGACAAGGTGGCAGGCACTGCGTGCATTCCCAGCATTGTGGTGGGCGTTGCTGTGATCACCGCACGCCACAATGCTGGGAATAGAGGATGCCACAGCCACAGTGGTGGTGGCATCCTAACCGCCGTTGCGGGACTGCCGCTCCACTGGCGGCTGGTCCCCCGCCCTCCTAAAAGGCCCCCATGTATCTGTTGGGAAGGCGCACCATTTTCTGGGAATGTGCAAAAATCCATGGATGGATGTATGGAACGCCTTCCCAATGCAGAGTACTTCAAGGCAGCGTTTTGCACTACCTTGTATTACTCTGGACTTACTAAGCCTCACAGAGCCCCACAAGGAGGCTTTGCGTGTCTTAGTAAATCTCACTTTAGCCCTTGGGTTGCCTTGCGTGATGCAAGGGCAATACAAGTGCTTTGTAAATCTGGCTCTGACTATTTCCACCTTTGCTCATTTTTGAGCAAGAAGATCATACGGCACGAATTCAACTTATAAATACCACATACATGTCAAATTTTCAAGAATTCCAGTTTGCATATATATTATCCAATTTGCATGCAATAATTGTAGTTTTCCTCAATGTGAATCAGCATGCTAATGGCTATTCTGAAAACATGGATTATTTTGGACTTGACTTCTTCAGACAAACAGCAAGTACATGTACATGCCACTGTCCTACCCCTTGTGAAGGAACCCAATTTGGATCCTTCAATTTGTCCAATTATAGATTTTATTTCTCTGCCCCCCATCCTGTCCAAAATCATAGAAAAACGTGTTTGCAAATCAATATAACTTCGAACCATGGCAGGGTTACAACCTTGCGCACATCCAAATTCCTGTCAATCGTATAATTCAATATTAGAAAAGAGCTCTAGGGAACATCAAGGGGAACAGCCACCTATGCCCCAATATTCCTCCGTCACAAAGGTGAAAAAAGGAAAAACTGAAAAAACAAATAGACGTTCCCGAGCAAAAGCAAGGCAGTTGAGTAGCCACTGTTCTTATCTTGGCGTTTTTAATGAGAACAAAGAAGACTAAAGGAATAAAAGAAGAAACCTGTTTGTCTGAGTTACTGGACTCTAAATTATTTTCAGGATTGGTGTTTGCAAATCACTTTCTGCTTTTGTGGAGTTGTCTACATGACTCTCAGTCAGGGTTCAGACAGTACGGAATCTGCCATACTTGGGGTTACAAAACATCTCAGGATGAGACGACAGCACTGAAATTACTTGATCTTAGCGCTGCCTTCAATACTGTGCCCTATGATACACTCCTATTGAGACTGACACATTTGGGGCTCAAGGGAAGGGAACTTTTCTGGATGTTCTCTTTTATAAAGGGTCAAACTTTCTTGGTCCCCTCTGGCAGCACCTCCTCACGTGTCATGCATAGGCCTCTGGGGTCCCTCAACAATCAGCCCTAAACCCGGCACTTTTCATCATCTATTTTCGCCCCCCTGACCGACATGGTTGAACTCTGCCATCTTACTTTATTCTCCTATGCAGATGATACTCAAATCATATTCTCTCTATCATCACCTAAGGACCACAATTCTGTGTCCTTGAATGCCGGCCTGGCGAAAGTAGCCTCATGGCAAAACAACAACTTTCTGAAGCTCTGAGCGATATCCCTGTCCCGGCACTTGAAGTCAAGAATATTGGCTTTTTAGTGGACACAGCTTTCCATGAAGCTTCAAGTGACCAAGGTATTTGTGAATGCGGCCGCAAGGCTGATTTATAGTCTGCCTTAACATGCACTGGTTACATCCCTCCTCCGTGAGCTTCACTGGCTCAAGGTAGAGAAACACATCCAGTATAAGGCCTTGTGCTACGTGCAAAAAAGCAAGGGCAGGGAATGCCCCCCACCTTATTACTGGCCTGATAGAACCCCATTAGCCTTCTCGCTCTATGTGCTCCAACAACCTCTCCATGTGCATTGTTCCTAGGATCAAACAGATTCGCATAGGAGGTCGTTCCTTTTCGCACCTCAGCCCAAAGCTCTGGAATGCTTTACCAGAACACCTGAGATTCTGTACATTGCTGCACACAACTAAAGGCTTGGATGTTCTAAACTAGCTTGTCCTGGTGTAACCCTACCTGTTACTAAAAGTGCCGGCAAACCAAGAGTGGGCAGCTGTCACGCTATGTAAGAATATTAAAAATAAAATACATCTGTCCTGCAAGCTGTGTTACATCGCCTTATTAGCGGCAATCCTCTAAGTGAGGGGTTCTTAACCAGTGGTCTGGGGACACTTGGGGTGTCTGCAAATCCTACTCAGGGGCTCAGCGATTGTTTAGAAAATTAAATACTACTAACAGATTAGTAAATTATATGTAAATTAAGATGCAAAAGGTAAAGTTGAACATTTAAAAAAATTCTGTAAATGTGAAGGATTTTGAAATTGGATGCCGAGGGCCAGATGTATTAGGCTAAATTGTGATCGCAAATGCTGAAATTCGCAATTTAGCTGGGTGCAATGTAAGAAAGAAAACCCTACTCGCAAAATAAGGAATCGCAAAATTTAAGATTCACTATTTTGCGCAAGCATTTGGAGAATCGCAATTTGCGATTCTCTAAATGCTATTCTAGTAGCCATCGCAAATTGCGATATTGCTGTAAGGAATCACAAATTACCACCAAATTCAAGTTGGTGGTAATTTACGATTACCTTGAAAAATTAACTTTTTTGCATTTTCACACACATGCACCTTTGAAATTGCGTGCGCAATTTACGAGTACCTATTGGGTACTTGCAAATTGCGCACGCAATTCCCATTGGGAAGCCATTCCTTATTTGCGACTCACAATTTGCGAGTCGCAAATAAGGAATGTGTAGGAATCGCTAAATATTAGCAGATTACTACATACAGTGCATTTTGCGAGTCTATAATAGCGAATCAGCAAAATTCGCTATTATAGACTCGCAAAATGTAATGTTGATACATTTGGCCCTTAATATTTTGTAAGTATCCTCAGATTGATTCGTGGGAGCAGTGCAAGTGCATCAAGCAGAATATATTATCATCATAATTTGTGTATTTGTTTGATGAATGTGTGTTTCCACATTTTTGTGTATAATTTTATTGTTCAAATTATCGATAATGCTTAGGCCGTGGTCCTTGGCTTCCAGTAATGATAAGGCGGGGGTCCCCAGATTACCAGATTCCAATAATGATTCAGTGGGGGTACCAGGATTCCAGTAATGTTTAAGTAGGGATCCAGAGGAGTCAGAAGGATAGGAACCACTGCTCTAAGGCTAGCCCATAAAATGCAAGCAACATATGCTGCCAACTGTCATTAAATAGTTTGCAGCAAATGGAATGCCACATTTCAAGTACATATTTAATAAGAAAAATATAAAACTGAGAAAATGTCATAAAGTACGAGAATCAAAGGAGACTTGTTGAATGTAAGCGTTGTTGCCTGTGCCTCCACAAACATGCAAGGTACAACATAAAACCAATCACAGAGGTTCCTCTAGTCATGCAATTTTCCAGTGACATTTGCACCAATTTACACGTGCTAATTTGCTATTTACAACGACTGACCAGTCGAAAGACAGCATTTGCTTTAACCAACTAGGTCAATTTTACACTTGCTAGTTGGTAAACATGTTATCTAGTGCTCAGTCTTGTTCAAGTAGTGGTGTGAAACTATCATCTGGCTCAAATGATTTCTAGTCCGGATATGAAAGTTAAAATATACATTCGATTTGTTTTTAAGTAGCCTCGGATTGCATATGACTTTTATATGTCGCTTTTTGTACTATTTTTTTTTTTACTTTAGACAGGCACACCATGCACAGACAGTCCTTTATGTCTTTCCAACTCTTTGTCAATAGTATTTATTTATTTAAATAATATGTGCCGGTGATCAGTTTTTCTCATAAACCCATAGGTGGCGCTAGCAAAGGTCAGGGTTGACTACAGCAACAGAGATCCCTGGAATTTGGCAAAGTCTGATGAGGAAATGTAAGTGCCAGTCCCCTTAAGCGAGTGCCTTTGGGCGCCACCTACAACCAGTGGCCAGCTACAACCAGTGGCTCAAGTTAAACACCGTATAATAAACAAGGCACGATCAAGGGAACAGATGTGATCCATATAGTTAAAACAGCCACTGAAAAAGTCAATAAGTCTGGGTTTAATGTTCTTAAGTATGCATACAGAGACATGCACAAATGCACGCAGGCTATTTGTTACATTGTGTCCTGCAAACTGACTTGCCAGTTTTTCATTCCCAAACTAGTGGTGCCACGAAGCACAGCATGCTAGGACAATAAAAACAGGGCCCAGACATAGAAGTCACAGGAAGAGGTATGCTACACAGAGACACAGCACAGACAGTGTGGGGTCTATTATGATGGCCCCGGGAAATGGGACTGCCCACTAGGGGTGCGGTGGTCCCGCATGGACGATTAGGATGCGCCCGCCACACTGGCAGGCGCATCCCGCATTTTTTGTATTGCAGCGGGCGGCGCTGTCAGCAGCACCAGTCGCAATACAAAAAAGGCATGTGCGCATTTGCATGCACAACGTGGCAGGCACCAGGCATTGCCTGCCACGTCGTCCATGCAAATTCAGGAGGGTTACCGTAGGTACCCCCATGTGCCCCCCCAACATCCTGGGGGCCCGTTGCTAAGGAAACCGCATGCCTTTCCATGGCGGATGCTTCCCGCTGCCTTCCTAATATGGATGGCGGTGTGGAGCAGACACCGCCACCATATCAGGCCTATTTTCCGCCCGGTCACCTGTGTGACCGGCGGAAAACCGGCAGACGGTCTTTCTGTCCACAGGGGTCCCCACCGCGTTAATAATATGGCAGGGGGAAATGGGTTGCGGGCAGGGTATGATGTAGGGCGGATTGCCACCACCCGCATGGCGGTGGCGATCCGCCATACATCATAATAGACCCACCCCTCTGTGTTTATTTATATGTCTTTGGATGCTTTCGCACTTTCAAGCAAGACCTTTTTTTGTACATAATACCATCTATTAGTAGATTTTAAGTTCTGTTCATAGCAAGTTTTATTAGGATCTAATACTGAGGTAGAGTTGCATACATGTCACAGGTTAGTCCCAGGCGACCCCAGTGCATCATGGTAAATACAGATCACGGCAGCCCATAACTTACAATTTTCTTTGTGGTTTCTCGAGTGTTGAAGTGCAGCCTGTGCTACTAGTCTTTGACACCAGTGTTTCGTTCTTCTGAGCCCTTCGGAAGGGCAAAGTGTCCTTTAAGGGGAACGCGACCAGCTACGTAGTATCTGTGGATAAGTGTAAAACAATTCCAGGTGCAGACTCCTGGCTCCGGAAACAATCCTCCGCTCCCCCAAGTGGCGGGAGCCTGTATATACTTTGCTAGGGGGTGGAGTCCCACACTGGTCACAGGTCTGTCCCAGTCCTCGCCACTGCATCATGGTATATGCAGTTCAGGGCAGTCTATAACTTACAAATTTACTTGTGGTTGCTTGAGTGTTGAATCACGGCCGGTGCTGTTACCCCCTGACACTGTGTGTCAATGATTTCAACTTCATTTTGATGATTAAGTCTAGAGATGCAATCTCTCATTGGCCCAGACCTGTGTCTTTCATAAGAACTTGTACTCTGAGTTACTGTATGAAAAGAGAAACGGTAAAATAAATCTCTGAAACAGAAAGCACTTCTCTTTTTAATATTTGAAGCCGTTTACCGCTGTTTGGGAGATGTGGAGGCACTACCTGGCCCCTAGCATATCAAATTAATTTTATTTATTTATCTTTTTGAATGTGTACTCCACTGTAGATAATTACTACCTTAATCCCAGTGTCCCTGGTCAAGGTCGGGGCAGAGGGCTCAAAATACATCACTGCCCTTGGGCAAGTTTGGCGGAAATAAAGGGCAACAAATATCCACGCTATTCTTGGGCAAAGCAGACCAACACTATGATTACTTACCAGTATCTTCATCACTCTTAGTACTCCTCATCCTTGTCACAGTCATTACATTTGAAGAACTTCCACCTTCAGAATAGGAAAAATGCAGAAGAATTCTGAGAGAAATCTGCATCCACCTTCCTGGGTGGTATAAAAAGGTTAGCCTTCTCAGAATCCTCCTGGTAAATCCAAGCTATGTCGAAAGCCAAGAAAGGAAGGGGGAAGGATTGTAATGAATGTGACAAGTTCAAGTGGGGCTAAGTGTAATGAAGATTACTGATAAGTAATCTGGGTATTGCCTCTACGTCCCCGTCCCAGTTATTACTTTTGAGAAATACGAAAGAATATGCTGGACTACAGATCTCGTGTATGGAAACACCCTGTAACTCAGCCCACAAAGCAGGAATTACTCTTGCGATTCTATCTTGTATGTGATCTTGTTCAGACACCATTTAATCGCATTTGTATGATCGCAGCTTTTAAACATATCCTCAAAGTAATTTTTCTCCCTCTTCCTGCTTGACCAAATTTCACAAACAGTTAATCAGACTTCCTGAAACTTTGTGATTTGTGGAGGGAGCTCTTTTAATATCCGATGTATGTAAAGCATGTTCCTCTCCTAGAGATAGTGAAAGAAAGGCAGAGTTACTGCTTGCGCAGAATGGAAAGAGGAATTCATTTTAGGAATAAAGGAAGAATCTGGTCTCAAGATTACTGCATCCTCAACAAAGCTCAAGAAAGGTGGACAAAATAGTAAAGCTGAAAGTTCACCAACTCTACCTTCAGAAGTTATAACCCCCAAGAATGAACCTTGATAGGGAAGCATTTCAGATCTACTTCCTGTGGAAATTCATATGGAACTCCCTGCAGAGATTTCAGAACTGCAGGAAGAGTTTAAGAAGGAGAATGGAGGGAAGGTTTTGTGATTGAAAAACCTTTACAAATTCTATTCTCTAATGAATCAATCTCCTTCGGAGGTTCTGAAAATTCTTTGAATGCTTTTATAGCAAACCATTGTGACTTTAAAGTAGAAAGAGAGAGATTAAATTGAAAACTATCCACCAGACACTGTACGACGGAAGACAACAGACAGGGTTGTACCTACAGATCATTCAAGGAACACCATTTGTCAAGTGTCCCCCAGTGTTTACTATAGCTTTCAAATACAAAGGTCTTCTAAATGTCTGGACTTTGTCCACTAGACCAGCTGGAAGACTTTTACTTAACAGATTTAACCTCTCAACCTCCAAACCGAGAGAACCAGTTTTAGAACCAGTTTTCTGGGAGGAGGTAGCTAAGATGTCTCGCGAGGAGATGGGATAAGGGAAATTACCAAAATAGGGTATATTCCCAGAGTCTTCAAAAGGAGGCACCATGGCCAATAAGGCACCACTTAAATTGCTTCTGCCTTTTCCTGTTGACACTTGGATAGGACCCTCCGTATCAGTGGAAAAGAATAGAAGGCATAAGGTAACTTCCTTGGCAATGCTGGTGGCAGTTCTCCAGTTACCCATTCTCCCGACTCACGGAATCTTGAGCAAAATCTGTGTATCATCGCATCTCCTTTGAGGCAAAGTGGGCGAGTCACAGAGTCCCAAATCTCCTGCAGAACGTCTTGAAGATTGTTCAAGAATATGACATTTCTGCTCAGAAGGTCTGCTTCTGTGTTGCCTTTGCGCCTGATATGCATTTCAGAGAGACTCAAAAGATTGTTTGCCACCCATAATCTGATGAATAACTTTTAATTGTTGGTCAGTTTATAATCAGGAGTATTGAGTTTTAGATACTGAAAATTGCTGTTCCTAAATATTGCCACTTGATTGTGGTATTTGGATCTGGAACCCCCTGGTGGTTTATATATGCTATAAGGACTGTGTTCTAATCAAGACAACTCTCTGGGAGTTTCCTGTTTGGGCAGAGCATGCAGCAATTAATCGTCCAGGTAGGCATGCAAAGGAATTCCCAGTATATGGAGACATGTCAATATTGTAGTCATCATCTTCATGAAGACTATCAGTGCTGATTTGATCCAGAATGGGAGAACCATGTATTGACAGTGCTGTCTCCCCACTGCAAATCTCAAGAGCTTCCAGTATTTCTTTGCAATCGGGATGTGTGTGGAGGTGCAGCCATGAGGTCTAGAGTAATCGTGAAATGTTTAACAGGGTTACAAGAATAATTCTTTGTATGGTCTCCATCTTGAATTTGATATCTGAGATGAATTGTTTCAGTCCTTTTAGGTCTATCTCTAGACAAGAACCTCCTGTTGTCTTCTTCAGTAAAAATACTATAGAATAAAAACCCAGAACTCTCACCTTAAAGCGTACTGGACAGATTGTACCCTTTTCTAAGAGAGATGCTTTCCCTTCAATGAGCACCTGTCTCTTGAGGGGAATCCTGGGAACAGGAGTATATATTGCCCCGATGAATCTAGAATTTAATGAAATTCTGTTTGATATACTTTCTTCACTGTATTGAGGACCTCCAACCTTTGATTGTTGGTCATTTTGCCATAGTCAGGCATGTTGAGTTTTAGATCCCAGACATGGCTATTATTTATTGAAGAACTTAAAGGTAAAACATTTCTCTGGGAATCTAGAAAACTGTTCATATCTCTGTTTCCTGGATGGTTGCCTGAAAGATTTCCATTTTGACGATCTTGACAACTTTGGTGCTTCTTTCCTAAAGGATGATGCATTTTTATACATTTCTTATATAAACAATGAAGTTTATTTTCCAACTCTGATCTAAATAATCTGGATCCTTCAAAGGGCAATTTTCAAAGCTTTTGACTTTGGGCTGCATCTATACTCCAGTCCTCTAAGTAGAGATTGCACCTTGACGCAATCAAAGTCCCTCTAGTTAGAGGTGTTTATCTCACCACGTCAAAAGAAATGTTGGGTAATAGTTTCACTTAAACTCCATAACCTCTGAGAGTTATGAATAATCCAAGGTCTCCTGTATGACTTTGAGTCTTAAAGTCTGAAATTAATAATCGTACTGTATGAGCACCATACACTCTAGCTCTCATGGCAACATGTGAATGTGCAAAGACTCTTGTGGGAAGAATCAAGCCTTTTTATCAGTTGGGATTTTCAAAATGTTCTCCTTCCCCACCATTTGTCAAATGTCCCCCAGTGTTTACTATAGCTTTCAAAGTCAAAGGTCTTCTAAATGTCTGGACTTTGTCCACTAGACTAGCTGGAAGACTTTTACTTAACAGATTTAACCTCTCAACCTCCAAACCGAGAGAACCAGTTTTAGAACCAGTTTTCTGGGAGGAGGTAGCTAAGATGTCTCGAGAGGAGATGGGATAAGGGAAATTACCAAAATAGGGTATATTCCCAGAGTCTTCAAAAGGAGGCACCATGGCCAATAAGGCACCACTTAAATTGCTTCTGCCTTTTCCTGTTGACACTTGGATAGGACCCTCCGTATCAGTGGAAAAGAATAGAAGGCATAAGGTAGCTTCCTTGGCAATGCTGGTGGCAGTTCTCCAGTTACCCATTCTCCCGACTCACGGAATCTTCAGCAAAATCTGTGTATCATCGCATCTCCTTTGAGGCAAAGTGGGCGAGTCACAGAGTCCCAAATCTCCTGCAGAACGTCTTGAAGATTGTTCAAGATTATGACATTTCTGCTCAGAAGGTCTGCTTCTGTGTTGCCTTTGCTCCTGATATGCATCTCAGAGAGACTCAAAAGATTGTTTGCCACCCATAATCTGATGAATAACTTTTAATTGTTGGTCAGTTTTGTCATAATCAGGAGTATTGAGTTTTAGATACTGAATATTGCTGATCCTAAATATTGCCACTTGATTGTGGTATTTGGATCTGGAACCCCCTGGTGGTTTATATATGCTATAAGGACTGTGTTCTAATCAAGACAACTCTCTGGGAGTTTCCTGTTTGGGCAGAGCATGCAGCAATTAATCGTCCAGGCAGGCATGTAAAGGAATTCCCAGTATATGGAGACATGTCAATATTGTAGCCATCATCTTCATGAAGACTATCAGTGCTGACTTGATCCAGAATGGGAGAACCATGTATTGACAGTGCTGTCTCCCCACTGCAAATCTCAAGAGCTTCCAGTATTTCTTTGCAATCGGGATGTGTGTGGAGGTGCATCCATGAGGTCTAGAGTAATCGTGAAATGTTTAACAGGGTTACAAGAATAATTCTTTGTATGGTCTCCATCTTGAATTTGATATCTGAGATGAATTGTTTCAGTCCTTTTAGGTCTATCTCTAGACAAGAACCTCCTGTTGTCTTCTTCAGTAAAAATACTATAGAATAAAAACCCAGAACTCTCACCTTAAAGCGTACTGGACAGATTGTACCCTTTTCTAAGAGAGATGCTTTCCCTTCGATGAGCACCTGTCTCTTGAGGGGAATCCTGGGAACAGGAGTATATATTGCCCCGATGAATCTAGAATTTAATGAAATTCTGTTTGATATACTTTCTTCACTATATTGAGGACCTCCAACCTTTGATTGTTGGTCATTTTGCCATAGTCAGGCATGTTGAGTTTTAGATCCCAGACATGGCTATTATTTATTGAAGAACTTAAAGGTAAAACATTTCTCTGGGAATCTAGAAAACTGTTCATATCTCTGTTTCCTGGATGGTTGCCTGAAAGATTTCCATTTTGACGATCTTGACAACTTTGGTGCTTCTTTCCTAAAGGATGATGCATTTTTATACATTTCTTATATAAACAATGAAGTTTATTTTCCAACTCTGATCTAAATAATCTGGATCCTTCAAAGGGCAATTTTCAAAGCTTTTGACTTTGGGCTGCATCTATACTCCAGTCCTCTAAGTAGAGATTGCACCTTGACGCAATCAAAGTCCCTCTAGTTAGAGGTGTTTATCTCACTACGTCAAAAGAAATGTTGGGTAATAGTTTCACTTAAACTCCATAACCTCTGAGAGTTATGAATAATCCAAGGTCTCCTGTATGACTTTGAGTCTTAAAGTCTGAAATTAATAATCGTACTGTATGAGCACCATACACTCTAGCTCTCATGGCAACATGTGAATGTGCAAAGACTCCTGTGGGAAGAATCAAGCCTTTTTATCAGTTGGGATTTTCAAAATGTTCTCCTTCCCCACCATTTGTCAAATGTCCCCCAGTGTTTACTATAGCTTTCAAAGTCAAAGGTCTTCTAAATGTCTGGACTTTGTCCACTAGACTAGCTGGAAGACTTTTACTTAACAGATTTAACCTCTCAACCTCCAAACCGAGAGAACCAGTTTTAGAACCAGTTTTCTGGGAGGAGGTAGCTAAGATGTCTCGAGAGGAGATGGGATAAGGGAAATTACCAAAATAGGGTATATTCCCAGAGCCTTCAAAAGGAGGCACCATGGCCAATAAGGCACCACTTAAATTGCTTCTGCCTTTTCCTGTTGACACTTGGATAGGACCCTCCGTATCAGTCGGAAAGAATAGAAGGCATAAGGTAACTTCCTTGGCAATGCTGGTGGCAGTTCTCCAGTTACCCATTCTCCCGACTCACGGAATCTTCAGCAAAATCTGTGTATCATCGCATTTCCTTTGAGGCAAAGTGGGCGAGTCACAGAGTCCCAAATCTCCTGCAGAACGTCTTGAAGATTGTTCAAGATTATGACATTTCTGCTCAGAAGGTCTGCTTCTGTGTTGCCTTTGCTCCTGATATGCATCTCAGAGAGACTCAAAAGATTGTTTGCCACCCATAATCTGATGAATAACTTTTAATTGTTGGTCAGTTTATAATCAGGAGTATTGAGTTTTAGATACTGAATATTGCTGATCCTAAATATTGCCACTTGATTGTGGTATTTGGATCTGGAACCCCCTGGTGGTTTATATATGCTATAAGGACTGTGTTCTAATCAAGACAACTCTCTGGGAGTTTCCCGTTTGGGCAGAGCATGCAGCAGTTAATCGTCCAGGTAGGCATGCAAAGGAATTCCCAGTATATGGAGACATGTCAATATTGTAGCCATCATCTTCATGAAGACTATCAGTGCTGATTTGATCCAGAATGGGAGAACCATGTATTGACAGTGCTGTCTCCCCACTGCAAATCTCAAGAGCTTCCAGTATTTCTTTGCAATCGGGATGTGTGTGGAGGTGCATCCATGAGGTCTAGAGTAATCGTGAAATGTTTAACAAGGTTACAAGACTAATTCTTTGTATGGTCTCCATCTTGAATTTGATATTTGAGATGAATTGTTTCAGTCCTTTTAGATCTATCTCTAGACAAGAACCTCCTGTTGTCTTCTTCAGTAAAAATACTATAGAATAAAAACCCAGAACTCTCACCTTAAAGTGTACTGGACAGATTGTACCCTTTTCTAAGAGAGATGCTTTCCCTTCGATGAGCACCTGTCTCTTGAGGGGAATCCTGGGAACAGGAGTATAAATTGCCCCGGTGAATCTAGAATTTAATGAAATTCTGTTTGATATACTTTCTTCCCTATATTGAGGACCTCCAACCTTTGACTGTTGGTCATTTTGCCATAGTCAGGCATGTTGAGTTTTAGATCCCAGACATGGCTATTATTTATTGAAGAACTTAAAGGTAAAACATTTCTCTGGGAATCTAGAAAACTGTTCATATCCCTGTTTCCTGGATGGTTGCCTGAAAGATTTCCATTTCGACGATCTTGACAACTTTGGTGCTTCTTTCCTAAAGGATGATGAATTTTTACATTTCTTATATAACCAATGAAGTTTATTTTCCAAATTTGATCTAAATAATCTGGATCCTTCAAAGGGCAATTTTCAAAGCTTTTGACTTTGGGCTGCATCTATACTCCAGTCCTCTAAGTAGAGATTATACCTTGACGCAATCAAAGTCCCTCTAGTTAGAGGTGTTTATCTCACCACGTCAAAAGAAATGTTGGGTAATAGTTTCACTTAAACTCCATAACCTCTGAGAGTTATGAATAATCCAAGGTCTCCTGTATGACTTCGAGTCTTAAAGTCTGAAATTAATAATCGTACTGTATGAGCACCATACACTCTAGCTCTCATGGCAACATGTGAACGTGCAACGACTCTTGTGGGAAGAATCAAGCCTTTTTATCAGTTGGGATTTTCAAAATGTTCTCCTTCCCCACCATTTGTCAAATGTCCCCCAGTGTTTACTATAGCTTTCAAAGTCAAAGGTCTTCTAAATGTCTGGACTTTGTCCACTAGACTATCTGGAAGACTTTTACTTAACAGATTTAACCTCTCAACCTCCAAACCGAGAGAACCAGTTTTAGAACCAGTTTTCTGGGAGGAGGTAGCTAAGATGTCTCGAGAGGAGATGGGATAAGAGAAATTACCAAAATAGGGTATATTCCCAGAGTCTTCAAAAGGAGGCACCATGGCCAATAAGGCACCACTTAAATTGCGTCTGCCTTTTCCTGTTGACACTTGGATAGGACCCTCCGTATCAGAGGAAAACAATAGAAGGCATAAGGTAACTTCCTTGGCAATGCTGGCGGCAGTTCTTCAGTTACCCATTCTCCCGACTCACGGAATCTTGGGCAAAATCTGTGTATCGTCGCATCTCCTTTGAGGCAAAGTGGGCGAGTCACAGAGTCCCAAATCTCCTGCAGAACGTCTTGAAGATTGTTCAAGATTATGACATTTCTGCTCAGAAGGTCTGCTTCTGTGTTGCCTTTGCTCCTGATATGCATCTGAGAGAAACTCAAAAGATTGTTTGCCACCCATAATCTGATGAATAACTTTTAATTGTTGGTCAGTTTTGTCATAATCAGGAGTATTGAGTTTTAGATACTGAATATTGCTGATCCTAAATATTGCCACTTGATTGTGGTATTTGGATCTGGAACCCCCTGGTGGTTTATATATGCTATAAGGACTGTGTTCTAATCAAGACAACTCTCTGGGAGTTTCCTGTTTGGGCAGAGCATTCAGCAATTAATCCTCCAGGTAGGCATGTAAAGGAATTCCAAGTATATGGAGACATGTCTATATTGTAGCCATCATCTTCATGAAGACTATCAGTGCTGATTTGATCCAGAATGGGAGAACCATGTATTGACAGTGCTGTCTCCCCACTGCAAATCTCAAGAGCTTCCAGTATTTCTTTGCAATTGGGATGTGTGTGGAGGTGCATCCATGAGGTCTAGAGTAATCGTGAAATGTTTAACAAGGTTACAAAAATAATTCTTTGTATGGTCTCCATCTTGAATTTGATATTTGAGATGAATTGTTTCAGTCCTTTTAGGTCTATCTCTAGACAAGAACCTCCTGTTCTCTTCTTCAGTAAAAATACTATAGAATAAAAACCCAGAACTCTCACCTTAAAGCGTACTGGACAGATTGTACCCTTTTCTAAGAGAGATGCTTTCCCTTCGATGAGCACCTGTCTCTTGAGGGGAATCCTGGGAACAGGAGCATAAATTGCCCCGGTGAATCTAGAATTTAATGGAATTCTGTTTGATATACTTTCTTCACTATATTGAGGACCTCCAACCTTTGATTGTTGGTCATTTTGCCATAGTCAGGCATGTTGAGTTTTAAATCCCAGACATGGCTATTATTTATTGAAGAACTTAAAGGTAAAACATTTCTCTGGGAATCTAGAAAAGTGTTCATATCCCTGTTTCCTGGATGGTTGCCTGAAAGATTTCCATTTCGACGATCTTGACAACGTTGGTGCTTCTTTCCTAAAGGATGTTGAATTTTTACATTTCTTATATAAACAATGAAGTTTATTTTCCAACTTTGATCTAAATAATCTGGATCCTTCAAAGGGCAATTTTCAAAGCTTTTGACTTTGGGCTGCATCTATACTCCAGTCCTCTAAGTAGAGATTACACCTTGACGCAATCAAAGTCCCTCTAGTTAGAGGTGTTTATCTCACCACGTCAAAAGAAATGTTGGGTAATAGTTTCACTTAAACTCTATAACCTCTAAGAGATATGAATAATCCAAGGTCTCCTGTATGACTTTGAGTCTTAAAGTCTGAAATTAATAATCGTACTGTATGAGCACCATACACTCTAGCTCTCATGGCAATATGTGAGCGTGCAAAGACTCTTATGGAAAGAATCAAGCCTTTTTATCAGTTGGGATTTTCAAAATGTTCTCCTTCCCCACAGAGAACCTTTTTATCAGAATGGCCATCACCTATTCTACTTGGATATTATCAGCCAATATTGGCTCTTTCACCTCCAAAGGATACAGTTTTGACATAAATCTAGGAAGGAACATTGTTTTCGGTCCTTCCATTCTTGTTTAATCACCTCTAAAACAAATTGACAGATAGGAAGTCTTGAATTAAGAAGTTTTTGAAATTGTTATAATACTAAGGGGCCGATTCTGATAGCCGGTCGGACAGCTGTCCGTAGCCTTACCGCGCGACCAACACGTACCCGGAGCCGGTCCGTCTTGTAGAGTAAGTACGATGCGCATAACTGCCAAAATCCCGACCGACACGGAGGCTGTGATTCAAGCTCCATTCTCCGTTCGAGCCGTAACTCCTAACGCTGAACCGAGTCGCCCGGAAGCAGTATCCATAGCAGTTTCCGGCATGACAAGTACGATGCGTACTTCCTACGCACCTGACGGCTCGCCACGTACGGGACGTCACAGCATCCGGAAAACAGGCATATCAGCTACGATTCACGCCACATCTCAATACACGGCTACGAGATGGACCAGCTTGCAGCGGGTACGAGACGGAGCAACAAGCAGAGTGTACGACACGAACACATCATGAATGCCATCGCGCAGGTCATACCAGTACTCTACATCTATGACCGGCTCAGGATCCGACGCCGACGGCGAAGGCGGTAAGTCAGATACCTACCATATAAACAAATGACACATACCCGCAAAATGGCACACACACACAGGGGATCCACATCCTGGCCACTAACAACAGCCCACCATAGGGGTTGCATGGCCAGCACCACTAACACCCCCACCCATAGGGCTTATGTTTCCCATCACCCCTGCCACCCACACCCATAGGGGACCTGTTGCCCATCACTACTGCCACCCCCAGCCATAGGGTTTATGTTGCCCATCACCCCTGCCACCCCCACTCACAGGGGACCTGTTGTCCATCACCCCTGCCACCCCCACCCATAGGGCTTATGTTGCCCATCACCCCTGCCACCCACACCCATAGGGGACCTGTTGCCCATCACTACTGCCACCCCCAGCCATAGGGCTTATGTTGCCCATCACCCCTGCCACCCCCACTCACATGAGACCTGTTGTCCATCACCCCTGCCACCCCCACCCATAGGGATTATGTTGCCCATCACCCCTGCCACCCCCACCCATAGGGCTTATGTTGCCCATCACTACTGCCACCCCCAGCCATAGGGCTTATGTTGCCCATCACCCCTGCCACCCCCACTCACAGGGGAACTGTTGCCCATCACCCCTGCCACCACCACCCATAGGGCTTATGTTGCCCATCACCCCTGCCACCCCCACCCATAGGGCTTATGTTGCCCTTCACTACTGCCACCCCCAGCCATAGGGCTTATGTTGCCCATCACCCCTGCCACCCCCACTCACAGGGGACCTGTTGCCCATCATCCCTGCCACCCCCACCCATAGGGCTTATGTTGCCCATCACTACTGCCACCCCCACTCACAGGGGACCTGTTGCCCATCACCCCTGCCACCCCGACCCATAGGGCTTATGTTGCCCATCACTACTGCCACCCCCAGCCATAGGGTTTATGTTGCCCATCACCCCTGCCACCCCCACTCACAGGGGACCTGTTGCCCTTCACCCCTGCCACCCCCAGCCATAGGGCCTATGTTGCCCATCACTACTGCCACCCCCAGCCATAGGGCTTATGTTGCCCATCACTACTGCCACCCCCAGCCATAGGCCTTATGTTGTCCATCACCCCTGCCACCCCCACTCACAGGGGACCTGTTGCTCATCACCCCTGCCACCACCACCCATAGGGCTTATTTTGCCCATCACCCCTGCAACCCCCAGCCATAGGGCTTATGTTGCCCATCACTACTGCCACCCCCAGCCATAGGGCTTATGTTGCCCATCACCCCTGCCACCCCCACTCACAGGGGACCTGTTGCCCATCACCCCTACCACCACCACCACTCATAGGGCTTATGTTGTCCATCACTACTGCCACCCCCACCCATAGGGCTTATGTTGGCCATCACTACTGCCACCCCCAGCCATAGGATGGGTGATGCGCAACACATCCAGCATACTCCAACATCTGGTATGTCAGCAAAATACATCCCCCCTAACATCATGTCAACAGTGTGTAGTCTGTGACAAATGCCCACAACAGTGATGATGGCTACGAACATACAATGTAAGTAACAGCACATGTGTGACCAACACATCGAGTGTGACATACACAAGTCAAGCATCACCATAGCACTGTGGAAATGTAAAAATAACACCCCCTCACTGTGTAGAACAGAAGTTATGTGTGGGCTTCCAAAATGCAGCAGATGTTGAGCATTGTGGTGATGGGGACTAAACCCCCTCCTCATCACAGTGACCAAATGTTAAGTGTCATCATGGTCAAAGCTGCAAATAACAAACAGCATGTATGATCCCTGCTCCCAACATATTAAACACTTCTGGGGCAAACTAGTGGTTGCGTCCCATACACACAGAGATGTGGTGAGGCTAACAGTGCTGTGAAAACATAACACACTTTCGGTCATGTGCAGACAAGCACCACACATGGGGGCTCACAATACATACAGTGTACAATAACACAAGAGCAGAAGTGACCATCACCAAGCATGCACACATCTCGAAAATAGACACACCAATCAAAACAACATGTGTAGACTGTCGGTGTCAGCTCACAAACTCACATTCCATGCCAGCAATGGCACCTAACAACCAGGATGAATGTGCACAATGATGTGATATGACTCACAGGGACAGCAGGCAAAATCACAGAACAGCATCCAGACAAAGCACCACAACAGCAATACCAATGCACTGGTGCAGATGCACAAACCCAAACAGGCAAACTCACACTGCACATCTGACACAGCATGTGTGTGTGTGTGTGTCACAGTATCCCCAGGCAACTACACAACACATGAGGGGGGCAGAACCACAGTGACACAGATGTGGACCCAGTGCCATACAAAAGTAAACCATCATTGGGACACCCTCAGTGGACAAACAGACATTGGGAGATGAGAGGGAGCACAACAGACACATGTGACACAAGCTGGAATGTAAACCAACTAACACAGCAAGAGACTGACAAACAACAGCACTACCCCCAGGGACCAGACATTGGGGTGATACAAGCATGCATGACACCTCCACTGTGATGACAAAGGCAGATGTCGTACAAACTGGGAAACCCAGACATGTATCCTGTGCCACAAATGTACATCACACATACACAAACACAAATCACTCAGCATGGCCCCTCATCCATGGACAAACGGGAGCTAGGGGACCATCCATGCAAACATTCACATCAGTCCACCCTCAACACCACACACCCTGGACTGCAACAATGTGTATCTGTGAAGCCCACATGGACAGGTGACATTGCACATGCACCCATGACAAACACAGGAATGTTGGGAGGAACTAAGGTGCACAGACACATCACACAAGGACAGTTTACAACCCTGGGGAATGACAGACATACTGCACAGTATGCGGTACATGGCCATGACCTCAAAGCTCACGTAACCTTCAGAATCCCTGCCACAGTCCCAGGACAAATCAGAAGCCAAGGAGAACCACAATGCACACATGCTGACACCTCGCATCGCAGCCATGAACCCGACAAGTGGGAGCAGTCACACACACATACAAATGTCTCAATCACTGAAAACTACCACCTAGGGACAACTACATGATTTAGCAAATAAACAGGTGCCTTGAGCAACCCTGACTGTGTCCCATCTGTGTCTGACAACATCACCACCACTCAGAACTGACATATCCCAATGATGATACACCAATTAACAGTAGTGTGTCATGCACCCACACATATGGTAGCCCATTGGAAAAGTAGTGGGATGAACCCAGTACCACTCAGCAAGCATCAACAACAGGAACATATCAAGGGAACACTGTCTGTGTATGAACAGGGATGTGGACACACACACATGCTCATATAACACACACCATGGGCCCAGGCCATGTCACTGGACAACACACTTACTTGAGGGGACCCAACTCCTGTGGAAGCCCAGCTGTGCCAAACATAGTCACCGCAAGTCTCACTCACGTCTGCAGAACACTTGGTCAGTCAGCCATCTGTTACCACACAATAAAGGCTCTGGTCACAACAGCCTGGGTACGTGAGTCTCCCCCAAGTCATCTGCACATACCCAAAACATATGTCTAGCAAGTTGCACAGAGGACCCTGTTGCTCCTCTACCAATGATGCCCACACCTGTAGGTCCAGTGTTGATGAGCACAAAGTCTGTTGAAGTGACAAATTGGACAATGGGAAGCACATCATATGTGCATGGGTGCAAGCCAGAGATGTGACCATGCAAATGAAATGCTCACAAAGAGATGTCCACAAATAGTTGACCCTGACACATCCAGGTAGCTGCAAAGGATGACATGGATACCCACCAGAATAGGATACATATCTCATGGACAGCAGGGAGTACCTCACAGCAACACATCAGTATTCAACATTGTAAACAAAGCATCACAGGTGCAAGGGCATGTTAAACATCATCAACATATTGTACAGCTAAATCTAGTTCACAGGGATAACGAAAAAAGCTTTATT
The DNA here is from genome assembly GCF_964204655.1 of Triturus cristatus. NCBI lineage: Eukaryota > Metazoa > Chordata > Amphibia > Caudata > Salamandridae > Triturus > Triturus cristatus. The sequence goes on along the minus strand of NC_140590.1, from coordinate 388,257,073 downwards.
CAGCATATTAAAAGTTAAAAGTCTGTTCAAACAAAAGGCCAATGGCCGGTCCATGTCCAAATGCCAAGGAGTGAAGTAGAGTGACAACTGTCACACCTTGCTTGCCTGCACTGCTAAGCACCGGGGTCATCCCCTCGGAGGGGCATACAAGGGGGCAGGCCAGGCACCGCAGGGACAGGATCAGGGTGCAGCAGAAGGAGGCAGTGAAGAGGTGTGGATGCAGGCAATACACTTTCAACTGCAGTGGAGCTGACTGAAGTGGTGGGTGCTGTCACAACTGTGGGGCACAAGTCAGATGGGGTGGGTGCCGGCACAACTCCAGTGGGCAGGTCAGATGGAGTGGATTGGCTCACCACTACAGTGCCCAAGTCAGACGGGGTGGTCGTGGACTCCAATGCAGTACCTACATCCATGGGAGCGGAAGGGGGGGCAGGTGAGGTCGGCAGGGCAGGGGCCGGGGACACGGTCCCCACCTCAGTGGCACTAACCGTCTGACCAGGTGTGGAGGAGCAAGTGCTAGGGGGGATGGCCTTAGCATTTTGGGGATGGTGTATCTGTGGGTGGGGGAACCCGGGGCAGGAAGTGGCGGGGGAACCTCTGGAGTGGTGGCCTGGGGGATGGAGGACTGAGACTTTGCCTTGGAGCTGCACGGTGGCGGGGGGTTTTGCTCTTCTGGCGCCGGGGGACTTGCGGGTGGGGGTCTCTGTCTGACTGCGCCTGGGGAAGGGTGTCCGGGTGTGAGGGGCACTCCCCTCTGTGTGTGGGGACTTCCTCTTCCCCTTGTAATCAGGATCTGCAGGGGTCGGTGGGGAAGAGGCCAAGGTCACAGAGGTAGAGCTTCTGGGGAGATGGGGTTGCAGGTGAGGCAAGGGAAGGGGGCTGGGAGGGAGAGGTCTCGGAGGACTGCGGAGTGGTTGTGGATGACTGTGTGTGTGTCTGCAAACCAGCCCCTGTGAGTGTGGTATCAGTCCCCTGCGCTTGCTTGTGTGCACGTCTAGACCTTGGTTTGGGAGTTTCTGTGCTTGGGACAGGTAGGGTGCTAGGAATTGTGGGTGGTGCAGGGGTAGGAGGGGTGCGGACTGTTGGAGGAGGGACACTGCTGCCATCAGGGAGGAGGCCACGGACTGATTGGTCCTCTGTAGGGCAGACATGCCCGAGGAAATGCCCTCCATGAATGACACCAGTTGTGTCGACAGACCTGGGTGTGCATGGAGGACCTTCAGCATCGACGTCTGCCCTATATGGATCTGTCTAAGTAAGTCCACAGACTCCCCACTCAGGGCAGCAGGAGACACAGGGGCAGGGGGTGCGGTGCCTGGCACAAAAGAGACATGCTCACGAACACGGGAGCCCACAGGGACCTCTGGGATGGGAGCCGATGGCAGGGGGATGGTGGTGGTGGTGGTGGTGGTGATGGTGGTGGCGGTGGCGGGGACAGCCTCACTAGCTGGGGTTTGGTGGCTGCTGACACCCGCCTCCACAGGGAGTCATCCTCAGAGCTGCTGTGGCCCTCAGCTGGGGGGGATGGTGCTGACGACTCCTCTGTGTAGCTCCACTCGCCCTCCGTGCCACTGGGTCCACTCGACTCCTCTCCTTCTGTCCCTGTAAGGCTCTGTGGCTCCCCCTGGTCTGTTGAGCTGTCCCCTCCTGTGGCCGTGGATGTATGTGGATAGGAATAGGAAGTAAGAGAACAACATTAGTCACCTGCACCGACTGCACACACCACAGTGAGTACAGCACATCACAGGGCAAGCCCTGGCATCTTCAGCTGAACACAGCTCAAAGTGCCAACACTGTTTAGAATAAGACAATTGTCATTCTCAACATCAACCATGGCACACATATCCCTCCTTGACTTTCACACATATGTCTGTTGCATGTTGGATGCTAACACCCCAATGTGCCAACATACCCCACCCACACATTAGTTGTACATGCAAGTGAACATGTATGTCACTATACACACAGCACATCTCTTGCTACTGACCCAGTACAGGTGTCCGGATGAAGGGATAGGCAGAGACTCATTTCACATGCTTGTGATGCATGCCAGCAACACACACTATGATGTACTCATGTCCTGATGGGCAATGCCACAATGGGGTGCATGGTGCACACTTGAACACAATGCAGGATCACTCATAGCTAGTTCAATGCCATGGCACTGGGATGCCCTGAAAGTCAGTCAACACCGTCTCCTGTCACAGGGGCAGGGCATCCAGACAACAACAATATGCACTGACTCACAATCCTAGCTCAGGGGTAAAGCTAACTCTGCAGATGGCCGGCGCACTTGCCCATCCCATGCAAACAACATATCCAGGACCCACAAGACCCCACACGCTGCAAATCATACATATAAGTCGCTGCAAATACAAATTCCTGTACATTAACACATCACAGTCTGCCATGCATGTAACCCAGCTGCATGAAGGACACAGTTACATACACCATTGTGCGCTGTCAGATGATCACACTCCTATATGTCACACAGGTCTTGTCTCTCACAGTCACATCTCAGATGTCATGCTGACCCTCTGCATCATGGACACCCCAGTTGTACATAACAACAAGCCACACCCTAATGACACAGAGGCAGACACCTGAGGGCACATGTCACCAAGCACAACCTGCAATTTCATACACAGGAGTGGGATTACAGAGTGTTTCAAAATGCCCTTGAGGAGGCATGACTGGCCAGGTCTACGTGAAACAGTGTTTGACCCTGGACAGTAGTCAGGTGGCTAAGCAAGTGTGACATACTTGATATACATACTCCTGAGGCCCCAAAATTTGAGTCCCCTGCTGCATGGCTTTGTGTGGAATACCCCAGCCACATGTTGCGAGTCAGACCAGCAATTGGTACACATCTCAAGGGCACACACAGATCACATGTCAGATCTCAGGCATTGTGTAAACAATTGTCCCACCCGTGAAACACACAACAGAGTCACGGGAACAGATGCTGACCGGTAGTTGAAGCATAGCTGACTGCAGGGACACAGTGCCCTAGTGACACAAGCAACAGACTGTAGGGGCCACACCTGTGGAACAGATGAGGAGGGTGCATCGCACAATTGAGGGACCTGAGTATTGGACTACAAGACCTACGTGTCTTGTGATCAGGCCAAAAGACTGCTATTAGCATGTCAGACATAAACACAGATTAGGCATGGACTTACCCCCTTCCTGCTGCTGTCTGGACATCAGCTGCCTATCCTGGTCCGGGAAGACCACCGCCAGTATCTGGAGCATGTGGGGAGTCAGGGTCCGGTGTCCGTCCCTCCTGCATGGAGGTGACATCTTCAGCTGGACTCTAGCTATCCTCCGGGTCCAGCCCGAGGGTCCTGCCACCTCTTCTGGCAGTTGCGGATCCGGCGCTTGTAGACCCCCATAGAACGAACAGTCCGGGCGATGGTCAGCAAGATCTCCTGCTTCTGGTGGGCATCAACCTGTGAGGGTGACAAAGTGAAAAGTACATTAACACACATGCCCCAGATTTGTGCAGCACACATTTGGATATACATGTCATCATCACAAAGGGAAATGAATTACACAGGTAGTGCAACCATGGGGAAGGAAAAATCACCTGCATGTCTGACATGTTAACAATGCCTGGATAGTTTAAGCTTGCAATAATTCACTTTAGCAGCAGGAAACCTATTCATTACATGTACCTACACACTTTGGGGGATGAAAGTAGTCAGTGAGAATGCTTGCCACTGGTGTACACACTGCTTGTCCTGCTAGTCAGACAACATGCATAATTAGGAAGTCAGTGGACTGCACACTCACCTGCTCCCCTGGTTTCCCATAGAGCTTGCTGTACTGTGGAAGGAGCCCATCCAGCAGGGCCTAGTACTCCTCCTCAGTGAAGGCTGGGGCGCTCTCCAGAGTACGTGCCATAGCAGGAGCCAGAGGATGCAGAGACAGCAGCAGTGGTATCAGGGATGTGGTCCAGTAGCATGTAGAGCAGGCAAGTGAGCTCCCTGGGGGCCAGCCAGCCTCATATCTGTGCTGCAGAGGCAGAATCTGTGCCATGTGTCCCAAGTGATAGGTCCAACACGTTGCATTCTATGAATCTGGCCAATCCATTTAAAAGTACGACTCGTACACGCCTTCCGCATCGTTCAAACCTTCACCTTCATGGAACACTTGAAATTGCAACAGTGTTGTAGGCATTCAACTGAATTTCCAGTGCACAACTCGTACAAGTTTTGAATCCGCATCCGTCTCCATGACAGTCCGGAGCCAATGGGTGCGCCCGGTTCGTTCAACTGACTGTACAACGTGTATTTTGAATATACACATGCAGCCGTCTCCATACGATTTAATGGCCAAGGCGTACGCCTGTCTCGGACCATGCCTGTCTGACGCGTATGCATGATAGTCACCCACGTCGAACCTCATTGCATTCAATGACAAAGTGTACGCACGGCTCGGACATGACCCGTGCAATGTGTACGAATTGTCACCCGCGTCGGTCCTCATTACATTCAATGACAAAGTGTACGCACGGCTCGGACATGACCCGTGCAATGCGAACGCATTGTCACCCGCGTCGGTCCTCATTGCATTCAATGACAAAGCATACGCACGGCTCGGAAATGACCCGTGCAATGCGTACGCATTGTCACCCGCGTCGGTCCTCATTGCATTCAATGACAAAGCGTACGCACGGCTCGGACATGACCCGTGCAATGCGTACGCAGTGTCACCCACGTCGGACCTCATTAGTGTGACTATTATACGGATGCAACACACATATACTGGCCAGGGACACCTGTGCACACCTACCACACTACAGCATTGGCCACACAGTGTCCCATGGCATGTAAGGCTGCATTCCCTGGGTGTTTGGGGGGGGGGCACATCTGTTTTTTTGGCTGGCACTTTGTGCAGCCACTCCCAGGCTGTGCACATGTACATGGGGGCAGAATCCTTTGTGTGTTGTGCACATTACCACTGTGATGTGCAATTGGTCAGTAATGGGCATGAGTCACGGACACAGTGTCAGGTTGGATATGTTTAGGACAGGTCACATACACCCTGAGTCCTGGGGGTGATGGCATGTACGTCACAGTGAGACCTGTAGCCACAATACTGATGTGCACCCACAGTCTGTGTGCATGTTGTGTCTCAGATGTGTCTGATCAAATGTGCCCAATGGGTGACAGTCTCCACATCCATGTGGTATATGCATCACCCTTGATGGGGTGTGTGTCTAAGAGACGTACATGTAGGGCCGGCAGGAACAACAGAGGCCACTACCTGTGGGACTTACGCTTGCCTTGTGGTGTGTACGTGCTACGCCATGTCCATTGCTGTGTTGATGTGGCAATACAGGGACCCTGGGTTTCTGCATGGTAAAGATCTGTGATGCCTGGGAGACATGAGGCCTCAATTGTCACTGTGGTGTGTGTTTGGAACGTTGCAGCAGCACATAGGTTGGGTGACACAGCCAGATGATTGGCCATTGCACTACATGGGACTCATGTGGACATGTGGAATTGAGATGTGAGGTGGTGGTCTTGTAGGTGACATATCTGTCCATGACCAACAGCACACACCTCAAGTACATTGTGTAATGTCATGATCTAGCATGTGATATTAATCGTGGTCAAGGCCACATGGGTGGATGAACTGACAATCTTCCTTTATGCATCTCTGTACTGCAGGGCACCAGCTGTACATCTGCCGTTCCCAGACCTTGCAACCATGCAGGAACGAGACTGCATCAGACGGTAACTCTTCACCAGGCCACTGATTGCGGAGTTGGCGGTGCAGTTGGCGCCACATCTGCTACCTGGCCGGACATACCCTACAGCACTGACCCCAGAGGTGAAAGTGATGGCAGCCCTGCACTTCTTTGCTACTGGTACCTTCCAGTACACTGTGGCTACTGCTGGTGGGATGTCGCAAACGATGTTTAGTCGGGTGCCACGCGATGTCTTGGAGGCAATGTTGCAATTCCTCGACCTGTATATCAAGTTCATGATCCCAGCTGAACTCCCTGAAATAAAGGATGCCTTTTATACACTGGGGAGAATGCCGAACGCCATCGGATCTATTGATGGGACAAATGTTGCCCTGATACCACCACAGGCACATGAGCAGGCATACCGTAACAGGAAGCACTACCATTCGATCAATGCTCTGGTGGTCTGTCTTACTGACATGTCGATCACAAATGTGTGTGCACGGTTCCCTGGTTCTGCTTAGATGCCTACATTATGAGGAGTAGTCACATTGCAACGCTGATGTCACAGATGCCAGCTCAGCATGCCTGGCTTGTCGGTGGGTACTGACTGTTTCTCATTGTGTGTGTTTGTCAATGTTGTATTCCGCACTCCTACAAAATTCAGCTACTTGTTCATTTTTGTGTGTGTAGGTGACTCTGGATACCCCAACATGCTGTGGTTGCTAACCCCCCTCAGGAACCTTGTGACACCAGCCGAGCTGCGCTACAATGAGGCACATGGTCGGAGCAGGAGGGTGATTGAGCGGACATTCGGCCTCCTGAAAAGCCGCTTTCACTGCCTGGACAAGACCGGAGGGGCCCTCCCATATGAGCCTGCAAATGTGTGAAAAATAATCCTTGTCTGCTGCATGCTACACAACATGGCGGTGCGGAAGGAGGTGCCTCTCATCCAGGATGACGATGACCAACCTCCGGCACCTGTGGAGGATCCCGGCCTGGGCCAAGATGCCAGTGATGATGAAGATGATGGTGACGTCCGCTCACAGCTCATCAACAACTTCTTTACCTGAATGTGAGTTTCCAGGGTTGTTATGTGAATGTATGGAGGTAGCCTGGAATATGTTGTGCCAGCTCTGTTGCTGTCTGAGTGTTTCTGTGTGCCACTTGACTGGATGCGTGCTGTGATGTGTCAATTCAGGTGATATGTACTCCACAATAGGGTAGTACTGCTAACTAGTGTTTGTGTAGGTGTCTTGCAACATGTTTTGTGCATGTGTATTGCATTTCTCTCCTGTTCTTCTGTGCTTTTGACTGTATACTGTCTGTCCTTCCCAGGGGACTTTGCCTGTTGTGTGGTCAACACTGACCCCCAACACCCAGAAGCCAACACCAGTGTGGAAGTTGACAATTCCCATCAACTGATATACCACACATCCCTGGACTTCCATTCTCCAACACATTGACAGTGTGTGTCCACTGTTATGTAGAATTACCGTGCAACTATTGTGGAATAAACGTGTTGCTGATGTGTAATGAACCTGTGCTACGCTTTGTTATGTGCGTTGTCTGTCTACCCACATCTGAGTGACATCTGCTTACCTCACCCGTGGACTTGTTACCACTGACTGGGGTTGGTGTTGTGTCTGTGCATGCCAATGCGTTTCAGGTCAACATCATTGTGTGTGATGAGTAACATGGCCATGGTGAGTATGTTTTGTGTTGCCATAGTGGTGTGTCTCCCTCACATGTGTCACATCCCCATGACTCACCTTACTTTGGTCACATTGTTGGAGTATTTGGCATGCACTGTGTTGTGTAGCAGATCGACATCTCCCTGAACATGACAAGTTGGAATCACAACAGAGGCAAGTATGGTGTACTGGTGAGTTTATTTACAAACATGTGTGAGAGAAGTGCACAGGATGGTGGGTGCTGTACATTGGTATGGGAATCCAAAGTTCACATTGGAGTTGGAAGTGCCGGTAGATGAAATGTCCAGAGTAAAGTCCACAGTCATCTGATACATTGGCCCAACATGAACCCTCCATGTCATGTGGGCGAGTTGTGTGCGATTGGACAAGGTGAACGGGTTGCACACAAAGGACAGTGTCCAGAACAGGTTAAGAGGCCCTGAGGGATGTGCTGGGACATCTGCCTCTCACATGTCCTTCTTCGGACGACCCCTCTTCTTCCGGGGGGGTCCTCATGTGCAGGCCTCTGCGGTGCAGGGGACTCTCCACCAGAGTCCTCCTCCCTCCCTGTGGCGCTGGCAGATGGTGTTGTGACAGATGTTGTGGGCACACAGGGGTGTGTGTACAGGTTGGTGTTGATCTGGCGGAGGCATTGGAGTATGTCCCGATGCACCGCAGTAATGTGATCCCTCTTGGCCTCCATGCGGGCATGGTGGATGACCTGCTTGTGTTGCATGTCCTTGAGGATCCCCACTACCTGGCCAAATCCTCCAGTGCTATCCTGGTACGCATCTTAGATGCGTGCCAGGTGGGGGTCATCATGCAGTCCAGACCCCTCTGCAAGGCGCACCCTGTGCCTCCCACCCCTCCCAGCACCCCTCTCCACACGGGCAGGACCAGCGGCGGGACGCACAGGTGACACTGGGTCCCCTTGGGTGGTGTTGCTGGTGGTGTTTGCTGTAGCTTCCAGGGCTCCTGTGTCCCTGTGCTGTGGGTGTTGATTGGCCTTGGTCTGTCCGTGTTGGCGGGGGTGCCCTGTCGGTGTCCATATGCTGGAGATGTGGGTACAGGGGGTGCATATGTTGATGCTGATGGTGCTGCATGATGGCTCAGACCGGAGGGGCCAGGTTGGTCGTCGTCATCCGAAAAGGACAGTGAGAGAGTCAGACCAGAGAGCTCAGTGTCCGCCAAAGTCTGAGACTGGTATGGTGCTGGGTGCCCAGCACCACCTGTGTTTGGAAGAGACACACAATGTGATTTATGTTTCTACATGCATCGTTGGTTCACAAACATGACTTTTTCTACTTTTCGAACAGATGCCTGCCTGTACACTGCTTTTTCTCAGCTTGTCACGAACAGAGTTTGATATTGTTGTTGGCCATTTACCAGCATGGCCTTGTGCTCCCCACAACAGAACCCAGTGTCAGACATCTTGTCAGTCCCTTCCCACTCCCTGTGAGGCGAGTATGGTTCAGTTTGATCTTGCTGGGCCATGTGGGTGGGTGTAGGTTGTCTGTGACTGCGAGTCCCATCATACTCTTGGCTACACCCCCCTTCCCAGCATGCACATACTTCCTCCCTCTTGACTCTTCTTCCCTGTGAGGGGGTGTGACAGCAATGGCAAGATGGCTGACTGTGAAGTCCTGATGTTTGTTGTTGGCCATTTCCCAGCATGGCCTTGTGCTCCCCACAACAGAGCCCAGTGTCAGACATCTTGTCAGTCCCTTTCCACTCCCTTTGAGGTGAGTATGGTTCAGTTTGATCTTGATGCGTCATGTGGGTGGGTGTAGGTTGTCTGTGACTGTGAGTCCCATCATACTCTTGGCTACACCCCCCTTCCCAGCATGCACATACTTCCTCCCTCTTGACTCTGCTTCCCTGTGAGGAGGTGTGACAGCAATGGAAAGATGGCTGACTGTGAAATCCTGGTGTTTGTTTGGCTACAAGTCCAAAGTGAGCCCCTGTGCTTCACACAGCAGCACCCAGTACTGGGTATTATTTACTGATATTTCAGTGAGGTGTGTGTCAATGCATTGTAACCGGTGAGTTGTGTGGAGTTTGTGTTGAGGGGGGTGTCTCCCCATGCTGATAAGTATTGTCAGGGCTGTCAGTCCTCCTTCCCATCATGAAACGTGCTTCCATTGTAGGGCGTGCAAGTTGTCTTTCAGGATGTCAGTCAGTGGTGTCCTGCTTCTGATTTGCCCACAACCCCGAGAAGGGCCTTGTGCTCCCCACAGTAGGACCCATTGTCAGCCATCTTGTCAGTCATTTTCCACTCCCTGTTATGCGGGCATGTTTCAGAGAGGTCTTGATGGGCCAATCAGGAGGGGGGGCATTATCTGTGACTACAGGCCCCATCAGCTGCACTGTGAGGTGGTGTGTTTGTAGTGGCAAACTGTCTGGCAGGGTCTATTTTGCTTTGTGCCACTGGCTTGCTCTATTTGTTTGTAGGTTGGTGCATGTCATGACACAGTTCCCAGTCACTCTGAGATGGAAGGTATTGTGTTTGTCTGACTGGCATACACATCTTGGGTTGATTATCTATTTGGTTAGTGTAGCTTTGCTTGCGGTGCATGGTTTCACTGTCCCCTTACCACACAATCTTGGGTATGTTGTTTGTGTACTCACCAGGCTCTGGGATGTCTGTTAGGCCATGGACGCTCTCTGGTGGTAGGATGTCCCGCACCTTCTCCTCCCAGGTCCTGAAGTAGACTGGTTTGGCAGGAGGGCCACCGCCGGTGCACTGACTCAGGGCGTGATCTTTTTCGATGAGTTTCTTGACCCTCCTGCGCACGTCATACCACCTGTTCTGGATATCGTCCTTTGAGCGCCTTGCTGGTGCTTGGGCATTCACCTTGTCCACAATCCTCGCCCACATCTTGGTTTTCTGTGAGATGGGGGTCCTTTGGACCAATGTACCAAACAAATGTGGCTCTACTCTGATGATCTCGTCTACCAGCACTTCTAACTCACTATCTGTGAACTTTGAATTCTTCTTTGGGGGCATTGTGATGGGTGGTGGTGGTGAGGGATGTGTGTGTGAGGGTGCAAGTGAGGGTGGGTTGGTGTTGGTTTTGCTGGGTGTATGTGTGTGTGCTTTTGTATGAGGTGCTGATGGTGTGTGAGTTGTGTGATGGGGGAGTTGTGAGTGTGTCTGTGGTTGCTGTGTACTGGTGTTTGCTGCTGGCTGTGTCTCCTGTTTGCAAGGGATGATGGTAGTGATTGTAGTTCTTTATATAGTTGGAGTTGTGGGTGTGTCTTTGTCCCATGTTTTTTTTTTGGTGTTTATTGGCTTTGTCATTGCTTGTTTGGTCCTTTTTTTGTCTTTTTTCCTTTGGGTTTTGTAAGCATGAAGGAGACGTTCATGTGACGGAAACGGACGCTGCTGTTGTCTCGTGCGGGCTTCTCCGCCTCGTTCACGCTGCCTATCTTCTGTATTTGGTACGCGGCGGTCGCGGCGGTCTCTATTGCTTGTGTGCCGGGTTGTCTGTGCATGTCGGTCGTGCGGCTTGGTCTCCGTCCGAGTCGGTCTGGTTTTACACGCATTGCATCGTACTGCGCAAATCGTACATCGCGGGTACGGGTCGGTCGGGTTCATTCCGGGTTCGTGACGGTCGGTGATAATCACGTCGGTTTTCCGGACGGATTACTATTTTCCCTACGGCTCGGTCGTACGGCTTGTATTCCGTACGTGTCGGTTGTAATTCACACGCGTTGCATCGTACTGCACAGGTCGCACGGCGCAGGTCCATGTCGGTCGGTATTCGGTCCGGGTCTGTGTCGGTTGGTTCGTTTTGCAGCCGGAATCGGAATCGGCCCCTAAATCTTGAGAAGTGGAAGGTTTCTGAGGCAGAGTAAAACTCATGTTCTTCCTTACATGAGCAAGAATACCCTGTAACATTTCTTTTTTAATTAATTTGCTTTCATGAACTGAAGCTGGAAAGGCATCTTCACTGTCAGCGAAAATATCCAATGGGGTTGGCATTTCTCATGATGATTTCTTCCCTCTGTCTGTTTTAGCATTGTCTTTGGATGCAACTAGGGTCTCAATAATAATCCTACAGATTCTCTCCTCCTTGTGCTGTCTACCTCTATTATGTGCCTTTTAACTCATTGTACCTTTACCAAGCATTTTTACTATGCATGTTTTTAGAACGCATATGCTTTTACAACATATGCCTTTACCATGTATTTAAGGTAAGTTCAGGTGTGTGGGAGGTCTTCTCCCACAAATACATTGTTTATAGATCTAAATATATATATATAAACAATGCGTGGTAAAGGCATACGTTGTAAAAGCATATGCGATCTAAAATAAATGCGGGGTAAAAAATGAGTTGTAAAGGAATGCAGAGTATTTCCCTGCTTTGTTATTTCATACAACAGGGAAAGGAATATCAAGTTGAGCAAGAATATGGCAGGGATCTTGAAGACGAAACATGCCTTCTTTTACGGGAGTGTTTGCCCTTCATGTTCACTTGAAAAATGCAGCACAGTAAAGGCCAAATAGCAGATGTCCTCTTAGAAAACACAAATTAGCCAGTGCTTTTGTCTCCAAAGAAAGAAATAATGCTTACCTTCTGGCATTCACTGTTTATAAAACAGTAAAAAGGGCACGTTCTGTTAGAGCACCGAAAATGAAAGTCAGTACACGCGCGGACTGGGTGCCACAAGTCACACATGCCCGAGCCGACCCCTCCTCTTCTCTGTGCCTGCGGCAACCTGGGAGGAGCCAATGAACAGGCTGCCCCGTTGGGTAAGTAGTTATATAATCTTGAGGTCTAGTCAAGAGACCCTAGACCATATTACTCCCTCAGTGTAGAGAGGCATGTCCTATAAGCCCAATTATCAGGCAGTACTCCCTATCCTCATTCTTCAATGTCCCACATCTTCTTCCCTGAAGGAGAGGAAAAACAAAAAAAGAGGATCCAGGTAAGGCTAAGCTTTTTTATAGCAGCCAGGAGGGTTTGCGTGGCTTTCTGTCAAAGCTCAACTGCGTTTTACCTGTCCTGGACATGGGAGCCCCTTAAAAGTAATCACTGGGATGAAAACAAGGAATGGATTAGTTTTAGTGGTCGCAAACGGAGAAACGGGCTGCATTTCCCCTCCTAAAAATGCTTTATTGGAACAGCAATCACAGACACTTGGGTCTGATAACCCCAGAAGGCCAACATCCCTGTCGTAATAGGCCATATCCAATGTGGAGGAAAGTGCGACCTACCTCATGAATATTAAGGAGGGAGGTCATTTGCGACTCCATTGGGAATCGCTAAATGTGTCTGAGACCCATAAGTACATTTCGATTTGCGACTAGCTATTTGCGAGTCGCTAAATTTCACAATTTGCGAGTCACAAAATAAAATAGTCGCACATGTGAGGTAATGATATTTTTGATCCGAGCAGAGCATAAATCTCTGATGTGACTTTGTGTGATAACTGTCAACTACTTCTGAAATTAGGGGCTGGAGGAAGTAGAGTGTAAGCTCTGAAATGTTGACTGCTTACATTTTACAGACTGTTGCAGGCTCCCTTTGACAGCTCATAACCTATTTGCATTCGCAAAAGAAGTGGTAAAGCCTGTGTACATTACATAGTGAGCCACAAAGGGTATTTATGGATTCATAAAAGAAATTATGAATTGCGATGCACTTTTGGGCATTGCAAATTCACTTTACACAATCTGAAACCATTATTGTTATGTTGGTTTTATGTGCCTGCTTGGGCTAGGCATCATTTTCCATTCTGCGTTTGTTATTCTTGAATTAGCCATTGAAATTTCTGAGTATAGATACATTTTACTACAAGTAACGATTAATTGTTGATTACCTCCCTAAATTAAGGAGGTGTTTTATGGATTATAATAGGCCTTTTTCTTCAAAAAGATGTATATCACTGATGTGAGAAATTGGGTTGCTGGTTGAGAAAGGTGTGAGCCCTTCTGAAGCAACTGCCACAATCCTTGTCAGGGTGAACCACAAAAGTCCCTAAATTAAACTATGCTTAACGCTTTTGTAGCTTTACAAAAATGCAGTCAGTCTTAACTAAAGTTATGTATAAAGTAAAATGTATAAATCATTTGATACCTAATGGACAAACATTCAATCAGTAGAACTGGAGTTATGCAATTTCAAAGATTTAAGGTAACTATAGCACCTAAAAGCACAAAGCGCAACTTGTGACTATCTGATTGTGCGAGCTGGGTGAATGTCACAAGTTCAGACTGGTTGTGATGAAGCGTGTGCCTGAAACAAGGATCAGGATAGCCCCTTGAAAAAAGTTCCCTACTAAAGCACAGGGTAAAGAGCTCCATTTGTGGTGGAGGAAGAGTCCGCAAGGAGAAGGGAGAGCGTTGTGGATGGCTGTCGCTGTAGCACAAAGAGCAGGCTGGGTATCACGGACAGTCATTGCCGTAGTGTGACGATCCTGTTGGGCACCGCACACTTTTGTTGGTGGAGATATGCGATGGGGTCACCGACGCCTGTTGATGCTGTAGAGCAAAGTGCAGATCTCACGTTGATGGTCGCTGTAGCACGAAGAGTCCAGTTCACCAGAGCTTTGCATTGGCAGTCGGCAAGATCTTGACGCGAATGGGCCTGTTTGCAGTCACAGAGAGCCCAAAACTTCAGGATTTCTCCCTTTCTTTTAGGAGGAACACAAATGATGCCACACTAAGGGTCCAAGACCCAAGGGGCACCTCTTGGGGATGAGGAACTCACTCTAGCATAGGCCATCAGGGCTAAGACAGATTCAATTGCAGGCCCAGTGGTCAGATAGGCAGTTGCAGGGGGAAGTTTGGAGGTTGTTGTGTCCCTGCAGCTCAGAAGAGGTGACCAGTCAGCTGACCCTTGGGGCTACTGAAGCCTGTGATGAAGGGTGCAGGCCCAGTCTTCCTTTTCGGACAGAAAGGCAGGCTTGAAGCAGCAGGGTATTCCTTTGGCAGCTGGGCAGTCCTTCTTCTGTAGTCTCCACAGGTCCAGGAGTGTTCTGAAGAGTGGATCTGAGGGTCCTGTTTTAACCCTGTTGCCCCCTTTGAAGTGGAAGAAGCTTCTGGGATTTTCCCCTTGCAGTAGTGTCTGAAACTGCCTCCCTGACCTGATCCCAGTCTGTTTGGGGGCACAGTAGGCTAGTGTAAAGTCCTTTGTGTGTGAGCTGGGCCATTGCCTTCAAAGCACAAGTGTGGTAGATGTCAGCTCTGTCTCCCCCGTCAACCCAGGATGGCCCAGACCCTCTATTGTGTTGCTGTCTGGGAGGAATACACAAAGACCAACTACCAAAATACTCCTAGTCATGTAGCACAGGACCAGGCTGCATATATCAAAAGGGTAGGGCAAGAAAAATATCAACTTTATGAGTGGCATTTCCAAAAATTGTGGCTTAAAATCAGGCTTGACCACTAAGGGGGGTTTTAAATTATAATTCCTCAGACACCAAACATGATATTACCTCCTGATCCAACACAAAAGTTATCGCTATGGCTATGTAGGCCTTGCAGTAGTGAAAAACAAATTTAGGAGTTTTTCACCACCAGGACTTAAAAGTACATGTCCAACTTTTAAAATACACTGCACCCTTCCCTATGGGCTGTTAACTGCCTACCCTAGGGGTGACATACATATATATTAAAAAGGAAAGTTTAGGCCTGGCAAAAGGTTGATTTTGTCAGGTCAAAATGGCAGTTTAAAACTGCACACACAGGCTGCAATGTCACGCCGGAGACATGTTTAAAAATGCTGCTTAAGTGGGTGGCATAATGACTGCTGCAGGCCTACTAGTAGCAATTAAGTTACAGGCCCAGGGCACCTGTATTACCACTTTACTAGGGACTTAGAAGTAAATTAAATGTGCCACTTGGGTGTAAGTTAATTTCATCATGTTTAAAGGATAGAGCACAAGCACTTTAGCACTGGTTAGCAGCGGTAAAGTGCACAGAGTACTACAAGTCAACACAAACGGGTTAAGAAAAGAGGAGGGATTTTTTTTTTTATTGAGATCCAGAAAACATTTCTCATCCTGTACCAGGGTGGGGTAGCCGCCAACTACTCATTCCCAGCTTAACAATGCTTAAAAGTAATCTTTCTCCCTGCCACCATCTTGGGTACAGTGCTGGGTACTGGGCTTTATTATAGCACAGACTATGCTCTGACATGAAAGCCGTTTAACCAGTTATAATTGTCCAAGAAATTCAAAGCTGTGATACTAGCACACCCGTTTAATTCAAACAATTAAAGCACGGTGTATCTCCATGGCGTGCAAGTGTGGTGGTGTTCCCTCAGACCTAAACCGCTCCTGGAATGATGTACAATATAATGCACCGGTTGAACACTGATATGCAGAGCTGCAATGCTCAAGTGGTGCATGGCGGTGCCAACAAATGTCCTTTTGTAATTGCAGTTTTTAACATTGTTTGTTCATTTTTAGCCAACCATGTATTGTGCAACCACCTAACACCTCCCTGCTCAAGGTAGAGTGCGCTGGACAGCATGATTTGATCCAGATCAATGCACGCGTGTAAATGTGAGGTGCAAGATGCAAATAAATATGTGAGACATGTGAAAAAGAACTATCAATGCATTGGAGCAGTTGTGTAATACTATAAAGTACACAGGGCCACACCTCCACACTCCACACACTGCTCCCCCAACATGAAGGGACATGCCATGTACACCCCCTGTGCACCCCCAAGCCCAACACCAAGCTAGGTGAATCCACAACCTGCACCACACAACAAACAACTAGGGAGACAAACACAGCAGGAGTGGCTGCAGAGGAACACACAGCACAGAAGCACAGGCCCAGGGCAACCCACACACCACAACAACACCACATTCATGGCAAGAAAGCTGAGTACAAGCACAAAATGAACACACACACATACAATGAACACACATCCTACTGGACACACAGCCTGCCAAGTCACACAGACATACCCCACACTGACACACAGCCACATACACAGACCACATGCCACCAGCAATGGAGCACAACATATAGGAAAGCCAAAGAGAGGTGCACACAAATGGAAGGCCAAGGAGATAACCAACAAGCATGTGTACATCACATGCAAGACAAGGAACAGAGAACAACACCCTCACCCCATCAAAGCACACATGGCTGGCACAGTGAGTTATGTTATGTTATGTCGGGTATTTATAGAGCGCGCGGCTACTGCCAGGAGTGTCCCGGCGCTAAAATAAAGAACACACATCCGAACAACAGAGGGATGAACCAGAGTACCAGGCAACAAACTGCTAGTTGGACCGATTAAAGTTGGAATAGCCATGTCTTAAGCATTTTTCTGAAGGCAAGCAAATCCTGGGCCTGGCGGAGAGACAGGGGGAGGTTGTTCCATAGGCCGGATGCAATCGCCTGAAAAGAACGACCTCCGACCCGCGCAAGAGTGATTTTCGGCACAAAAGTCAGGAGTTGAGACGAGGATCTCAGAGTACATTGAGGGACATAGCAGGGGAACCTATGTCTTAAGTAAGGCGCTCCAATCTGATTGAAAGCGTTAAACACAAGAACCAGGGCTTTAAAATAAATTCTCTTCTGAACCGGCAGCCAGTGCAAGGACGACAAGAGCGGAGAAGTCCGAGTACTGGAGGGGACCAAGAAAATGGCCCTGGCAGCCGCATTTTGAATCACCTGCAGGCGGGAGATCAAATAGCTAGGGAGACCCAAATACAAAGAATTAGCATAGTCCGGACTGACTAGGGTGCAAAAGATGGTTAGTCTCAATATACTCCGTGAGAATGGAGTTGACATATTTCTCCAGAACCTTTGGAAAAAAAGGAAGTAACGATATGGGACGGTAATTGCCGGCTTCCTCCGGATCCGCCGTGGGTTTTTTAAGCAGAGGGAGAATTCTGGCATGTTTCCAACAAAGAGGCATAAATCCTTCTCGCAAGGAGTTGTTTAAAATCCGATTCACTATAGGGTTAATAGCCTCAGCAATTGCTGACAACACCCTGGCAGGACAGGGGTCAGCCGGTGAGCCCGATTTCAAGGACTTCATAAAGGATAGTGATTGGACCATGGGCATAGCAGGGAACTGCAGAAGGGAGAATTCAGAACTAACAGCAGTGCCGGAAAAATCTAAGTCTAAAGTTAGGTCCGGTGACTGTATTTCAAAAGCATTCTGAATCTTTTTAATATTGTCATAAAAGAAAGAAGCCATCATGTTGGTCCATTTACTCGATGGCACAAACGGACGTCTAATCACTGCGGGGGAGGTGAAATTTTTAACACTATTATAAAGTTCTCTGCTTTTATTGCCGGCTTGGTCAATTTTAGTTGAAAAGAAAAGTCTCTTTCCCTCTCGGACTTTCTGGTAGTGATCTCTTAGAGCAGTTTTATAGGTCAATTTGTCAAGAGCCATATAATTTGCTCGCCATATCCTTTCTTGATTACTTTTCCTCAGCGCTTCAGTGTACCAGGGGGCAGAAGCACGAGACGTTTGTGTCGCTCTCGGGGTAGGGGGGGCAAGTTCTAAGGCTCTAAGGGATAACCATTGATACAAGGAATGCACATCATTTTCAAGAGTCCCACAGAATGAAATGGGCTGGGATTTCAGGGCGCTCTGTATGGCCTCAGAAGTAATTTGGTTAAAAGGCCTAAAACTGCTAGCGCAGACATTTACCAACGGACAGGATCGATTGAGACTCTTAGGGACTCTAAAGTGAACCAAACAGTGGTCCGACCAGATAAGGGGAAGAGGGACTTCAACATCTATTGGAGTTGAAGAAAAAATCTGGTCTAAGATATGACCCTTATCATGAGTAGGCAAATGAACAAAAGGACTCAGGTGTAATATATCAAGGGATTCGTACAATTTGAGCACCTCCGGTGCTAGCAAATTGTCCATGTGTAGATTAAAATCACCAAGGACCAAACATTGACTATATTTGGCGGCTAAAGGGGAAATAATGTGGCTGATCGCCTCCAGAAACTTCCTAGCCGGCCCTGGTGGACGATAGATAAGGATGTATGACGTTACAACGCACACTTTTACAACGCATGCACTTACAACGCATTTTTTACAACGCATAATCCATTACAACGCACTACACTTACAACGCATTACACTACAACGCATTTTAAAAAACTACCATTACAACGCATACCATTACAACGCATAATATTTAATTGCATTTAAGGTAAGTATTAGATAGTATAGGGGTAAAAATTACTTTTCTAACTCCAGGGGGTGCAACAGTCGGGTAAGTGTTGGATAGTATAGGGGTAAAAATTACTATTCTAACTCCAGGGGGTGCAACAGTAGGGTAAGTGTTGGATAGTATAGGGGTAAAAATTACTATTCTAACTCCAGGGGGTGCAACAGTAGGGTAAGTGTTGGATAGTATAGGGGTAAAAATTACTATTCTAACTCCAGGGGGTGCAACAGTAGGGTAAGTGTTGGATAGTATAGGGGTAAAAATTACTATTCTAACTCCAGGGGGTGCAACAGTAGGGTAAGTGTTGGATAGTATAGGGGTAAAAATTACTATTCTAACTCCAGGGGGTGCAACAGTAGGGTAAGTGTTGGATAGTATAGGGGTAAAAATTGCTATTCTAACTCCAGGGGGTGCAACAGTAGGGTAAGTGTTGGATAGTATAGGGGTAAAAATTGCTATTCTAACTCCTGGGGGTGCAACAGTAGGATAAGTGTTGGATAGTATAGGGGTAAAAATTACTATTCTAACTCCAGGGGGTGCAACAGTAGGGTAAGTGTTGGATAGTATAGGGGTAAAAATTACTATTCTAACTCCAGGGGGTGCAACAGTAGGGTAAGTGTTGGATAGTATAGGGGTAAAAATTACTATTCTAACTCCAGGGGGTGCAACAGTAGGGTAAGTGTTGGATAGTATAGGGGTAAAAATTACTATTCTAACTCCAGGGGGTGCAACAGTAGGGTAAGTGTTGGATGGTATAGGGGTAAAAATTACTATTCTAACTCCAGGGGGTGCAACAGTAGGGTAAGTGTTGGATAGTATAGGGGTAAAAATTACTATTCTAACTCCAGGGGATGCAACAGTAGGGTAAGTGTTGGATAGTGTAGTGTAATATTATGCATTGTAATGGTAGGCGTTGTAATGGTATGCGTTGTAAAGGTATTTTTAAAAAATGCGTTGTAGTGTCATGCGTTGTAAGTGTAGTGCGTTGTAATGGATTATGCGTTGTAAAAAATGCGTTGTAAGTGTAGTGGGTTGTAACAGTTGCGTTGTAAAGGTTGTTCCCCATAGATAACCACCCCGGCAATGGACTGATGGGCCGAGATGGTTAAAAGAAAACCCATGGACTCAGCCCCCTCGATCTCGGGGAGAGCTAGCGAAACGCAGCTAAAGGTGCTTTTGTAAATAAAGGCCAGCCCCCTTGACCCCGATATTTCCTCAGGATCTGATAGCCTGCGGGGATCGCCCCGGCAAAAGTAGGGTTAGAAGCCTCGGTTAGCCATGTTTCAGTTAGAAACATCATGTCAGGGCGGGAGTCCTCAAATAATTCCTGAAGTTGGAGCTCATGTTTTTTAACTGAGCGGATATTAAGCAGTGACGCTGAGAGATACAGGCCGCCCCCGCCCCTATACATTTTGTTCATCACTGGATGCAATGTTTCACCCCGTAGCCCATGGGCAATTGCAATCTTTGCAAGGGACAGCCTCCACACTCAAAGCCGCGAACGAGTGAACTCAAACTACAGTCACCTCAGTGTAACAACTCAGGGAGACAGCAAGGCAACCCATGCACAGGCACAGGGATGAAAGGAAGGCCCTGAAGTCAAACTGTCAACAGCCACACATATGTACACAACAACTTCACAGGAGTATGCCAGCAGCACAACACACAGGGCACATTGACACACTCCATGATTGTCAAATACGAGTAGGAATCTTCACACATACCCCCTCACACCTGCAGCACACAACCCCAGTGTCAGACACACAGAAGGGTGTCAATAATGTCCAGTCAATACACAGACAAACAATCACACTCCCTGAGGGTATCCACAAACATCACACACACACGGGGATGCCAGAACCAATGTCTGCACAAAAACAAGAGCCAAACACATAGCTCAACAGAAATACACACAGAACCACAACATGACCTGTGCAGCCAAACTGTGGAAAGGGAATGGGAGCGCAGACACAACAGGAGTGCACAACCTCATCAGTCAGGAACAATGCACAGACAACATACCACAATACAGACAAGAAGTGCACCTTCACAGAACAACACAGCCACATCAAACACACAACAGATGCACATGCCAATAAATCACAGAGTAAATACAGCAGGACATCAGGGGATGCACAGCAGGCCAGGACAATGCAACATACACAAACAGCTCTGCATGCACAACAAGCAGGATGCGCACACAAAACATAACAGTCCCACACAGCCATGAGTGACACACCATGAACAACCACACCAACAATCAAAGCAGCACACTGACAACATCACACTCAGGAAGTCAAACAGTACCCCAGCATACACACATACACCTAACACAACACCCACAGATGCACAAGACTGAGACACAAAAGTAGAAATAACTTGACCGGAGGACTGGTCAGCACAAACAGTTGAACTGAACATGAGCAACCATGACTGCTGAACAATACAAGAACAACACAGATACCTAATTGGGGAAATGTCATGAGTGGCACAGTGCTCCTGGCCAAAGAGCTGCACCACAAAGCAAAGTGTCAAAAATGAAGTGATGGAGAGGCACACATACAGGCAACACAAGGGGACAGCTAACATCAAAGTGAAGTGGTATGCACTTCAGTAGTGGACATGGCAGGAGTGTACCATACACAAATAGAGGGAGTGCTGACTCACAATGTCAAGGCATCTGAAGCACAGATAGATGATGGTATGACACCGCACACCACATGCCACACTGGAGGCAATAAAGCACCATGTGACAGCAATGCATGAGAACATCACACCCACAATGTCAGTGTGGTTGAGCAGGTATGCACAGTGAGTACAAACAGTATCAATACACACGGCTGTTCAACAAAACAAAACACTGGCTTGCCAGTCACACACTCTGCATACTCACAATTGGCAAAAGCAACAAGTAGATGTCAGCCAGAACTGCAAGGACACACCAACACACTGCACAGTGCACAACATACAACTCACACATGTGCACACAATCACAATCACAGGCCTGAATAATCACACAAACAGGCCCTCTACTCCTGGGTGACACATGTGTGTAGTTGACATTGCATGGACACACACACATCAACACTCATGACAAACTCACCCCTTCACACTGCTCACTTCTTGACCACCCAAGTGCGCACATTGAAAGTAACCCATGTGACTAGGATGACTGCCCATCACAACATGACCATACACCTACACTGCTGGGCACACAGAAAGTAAGAACACACATACATGATGACCCTGGCCAGCCTGCCTGCAATCCTGTGGAAAGAATCCCACACTGTGCTGGCAGTGCCTCCAAACCTGACATGTGTACAATATAGCCAACATGAACAAAGAATGAAAATGACAACGGCGTACCATCGAAAAACAACATCATTGCACCCACAAGTTTCACAGTCAGGAAGAATTGAAGTCCGTCACCCCAGTACAAAATTGAACAAGTCAGACAAGCCATTGGCAATGTTGAAGTGGCACACAGGGCATGTGGCACAGTAAACCATATACACTCAGGAAGGACACTGACAAAACAGACAACAGGAGCAAATGTCTTTATTCACAAATTGCACAGATGGGCCCCATTAGAGAACAGCAAGGCACAAAATGCAGAGCTTGTCCATGAGAAGCTGCACAGGCAGGGGGCAAACAACAAGGCCAGTGGCCAGTCCAAGTTGCAGATGAGGTACATCAGAAGCTGCACAGGCAGGGGGCACACAGCAGTGAATGACAACGCCAGCGGGCAGAACAAAGTGCAGAGTGAGTCCATGAGAAGCTGCACAGGTATGGGGCACACAGCAGTGAATGACAAGGCCAGTGGACAGAACAAAGTGCAGAGTGAGTCCATGAGAAGATGCACAGGCAGGGGGCACACAGCAGTGAATGACAAGGCCAGTGGGCAGGACAAAGTGCAGAGTGAGTCAATGAGAAGCTGCACAGGCAGGGGGCCCACAGCAGTGAATGACAAGGCCAGTGGGCGGGACAAAGTGCAGAGTGACACCATGAGGAGCTGCACAGGGAATGTGTGCGACCGTACCCTGCCATGTTCAGCAACACAGTCTGGGGTGTCACGATGGGCAGCACAGGCCCCGCTGTGGGAGAGACAGGTGTGTGAGGTTGACCAACATTCAGACTTGGCTGTCGGTCAGACTGGGAGCTGTGTGTCGGGTACAGTTGGAGCACTTGACTGGGGAGAGAGAGGCCCAGCTGAGGTAGAGCTATCGGTGGCTTGGCAAGCCGGAGGGCTGCTTGGACCAGGTGGTGTAGTGGCACATGGAGGTGGAGTCATGCAGACGTGAGACACCGTTTGGGTGGGTGATTGTGGAGGGGTGCCTTTCCACTTCTTGGGGATTCTAAATGGCTTGCCTGACTTTGGATCAATGGTACGTGGTGTGGACACAACAGGCACAATCAACACCAAGGCTGCATCAGGTGCAGACGCTGGCCCTCCCTCTGGGGACGTGCTGCATCCAGCGGTACCCTTCGCATGGCCTTGCCTTTGCCCCTCCAATCCCTGTCTACCAGGTGTTCCCCTACAGTGCCCTACTTTCCCTGCTTCACTGGGCTTGGAATGGGAGTCGAGGTAGTGGGTGAATCTGCCTTGGAGCCCTTCTTATGTGTACCCTTGGCAGGCACCACCTTCTCAGTGGGAACGGAAATTGTCTGCTTGTCTTTGCGAGACGCTTTTGGGACAGGAGAGTGCTTGGCTGGGGATGGCTCTGAGGCATGTGACCCTGAGGTCTGCTTCTTTGCTTTTTGGCCCCTGGTGTCGCCTGACGGGCTTTTGTCTTTGTGCTCTGGGGTGGCTTTGGTTTTCTGTGGGGATGGTGTCTGTGCCCTGGACCGCTTGGGCTGCTGCTGCTGCTGTGTGCTGTATCGTGACCTTGAGGTCTGTGGAGCATGGTCACTATCGTCAGACGTGGCCACTGGCATGGGGGTGGACAAAGGGACTGGAGTTGGACTCCGAGATTGTGGCAGTTGAAGGGCTGACGTCACTGCGGAGGACAAAGACTGGACAGTCTGGTGCAGCCCATCCACATCTGAATGTATGTCCTCCATGAAAGTAACCACCTGAGCCAATTTTTTGTTGTGGTCTATAAATGCATTGAGGAGAGCCGACTGGCGTACACACAGCTGGCGCAAAAGGTCCACAGACTCAGCACTGATGGCAGCAGGGGGGGCAGGGTCTGCGATGCCTGGGGTGAACGACACTCTTCCCCTCTTACCGGTGCGAATACGGGCAGCACCAGAGAAAGTGGCTGGGAGGGTGGGCACTGTACGCTGTGTGGTGGAAGATGATGCAGAGTCCCCATTACCTGTGCCCGCCAACATGGATGCGTCACCACTGGCATCAGATGATGTTGAACTTTGCGTCTCGGGATGTGAGTCCTCCAGCAGACTCCT
The DNA here is from genome assembly GCF_964204655.1 of Triturus cristatus. Taxonomy (NCBI): domain Eukaryota; kingdom Metazoa; phylum Chordata; class Amphibia; order Caudata; family Salamandridae; genus Triturus; species Triturus cristatus. Next base: position 388,233,104 of record NC_140590.1, on the reverse strand, counting down.
GTCACCCCCCCCCCCCCGAGGCTCTGGTCACATCTGTGTCACTGGGCTCCTGTGCAGCTGTTGTCCTTGTTTCCCCACCACTGGTGTCCATCCCCTATCACTCAGTGACCACTGGAGATGCTGTATGCGAGAGAGAGAGATGTAGGGTCAGTTCAGTGGCAGCAACAGAACAAACATATGCAAGTAAAGCAACCATGAAGATGACTAAATCTACATGTTGCAAGCCACCCTGTGCAATAACATTGTGCAAACATACTTTTGTTTCTCAAACAGTGCGTGTAAACAAGAAAACCAGGCATAAGTGAGCCATCTGATGACCACACGACACAACATCCTTGATGTGGCTCCGTTCAAAAAGTAACACAAATAGCTCAGACCTGAAGCCCACCGCCCAGAATGCTATTGAAATGCCCAGTACTCGAATTCCCTTAGGAAGTACAGGTAGGACAAACGCATGACAACTGCACCCAGCACAGAGGCCACTCACAAGCCACTGCATCACACTACCAACATCACATAGCCCAGTGCTGGCACAGGCTGTGTACACATGCAGCCACACACAGCCAAAGTCACCCTTCCCAGAAAACTCAACCCCTAATTTGCTGCTGGTGCTCCTTCAATCGTGCATCCAGCTCAGGGTGTGCCATGCCCAAGATGCGGCACATTAGTGGTGTCATGCTGTGCCGTGCCAACCTGCCAGTGCGAGGGAGCAGCCCCAGTGTCATCTCCGCAATGTTCTTTGCCAGCCGTGAGATGTCATCCCACCTCTTGTGGCAGTGGGTGCTCTGTCGGTTAGAGACACCCAGAGCCCGCAACTTACTCGCAATGGCCCTCCACACGGCCTTACGCTGGTGTACTTTGAGCTACAGGCATGGGAGACAAGAGGGGGAAAACATCAGTGACACAGTGTCATGTAACAAAATCACTCAGGACAGTACCATGAAACTGATTCATCCCAAGTCCACAGATATGTCTTGTAGAGACAGGAATGCATCTCACATGGTACATCTGCATGTGAGAAGCACACGTAAATGCATGCAGGTGTGAGGGGGGGACACAGTACTTGCACATCCCAAATACACGCAGGATGCCAGCACAGAAAGCCATGTGTACTCTGCCCACATCTACTATCCATTTCTAGGTAGAGCAAGACATACATTACATATCAACATGTGTTTGGGGGGAGACTCACTGTGTCCAACACTGCGCAGGCCTCAAAGACCCTGCCCTGTGAATAGCTCACTTTGTCATGTATGTCACATTGAGGGACATGATCTCACAAACCCACACCCTTCTCACAGGGCCAGTCATGTGCAATCTACAGGGCTGAGATGGCTCATTGATGGAGAGTCCTGCAACAAACACACATGTAACACTCTGTACATTCAGTGATGTGTCCTTGTCAGATTGGGCGGTGACTTTGCAGGCCAGGTGGGCTCACACTGAGATGGACAACAGGGACCCACACAGCCATTCATACAAGCAATCACTGTCCTGACTCCTGCATTACCAACTTGCTGCGTCACTGTATGGCTGACAAGACAACACATGTCCCTCCAATCTTGATGTGCAGGCAGGGAAACGTGTGGAGTAGGGTACACCACCCTTCACCCTAGGAAACAGCATGCTAGGCAGTGCATGACACAACCCCACACTCTCAGGCACATACTGCATCAGACTGACTACATGTGTGCCCCCCATGTACTCTTACCCCCACTGTTGAAGACTTACCACGACATTTGGGCACCATATAGCCTTGGGTACTGTGTGAGCACCTCGTCCACCAGGACCTCCAGCTCCTTGCTTGTGAAGGAACTTGCACGGATCTTCTTAGTCCTTGTCATCACTGTGGACATGAGACAGCAGCGGCGGCAGTGGGTGGTGAGGGGTCTCAGGCAGCAGTCCCTGGAGGCAGCAGCAGGTGAGGGGTCTTAGGCAGCAGTCCCTGGAGGCAGCAGCAGGTGAGGGGTCTCAGGCAGCAGTCCCTGGAGGCAGCAGCAGGTGAGGGGTCTCAGGAAGCAGGCTCTGTGAGCAGTGGAAATGTGGGGCTCACTCCCACACATATATAGCCCCCTGGTGTCGGTTCGGTGGTTCCAAGCTGCTGCAATTGGTGTTCCAGGTCAGCCTATTTCAAATGAACCCAATGACCGGCTTCGCGGTGGTGGATCAAGCCTACCGTGATTTAAAAAATTGCATCATGCTACCGCGATAGCGGATCCCATTGGCTGTAAGGGCATGGCCCATGGCGGTCACATACCGCAGGGGGCAGGCGGGCGCTACCGCGGTGGTGCACCTTTAAATTACATCCAATGACCGGCTCAGTGGTGGCGGAGCACTCCTACCGCGATTATCAAAATTGCATCATGCCACCGCGATTGCGGTTCCCATTGGCTAGAAGGGCATGGCCCATGGCAGTGACACACCACAAGGGCCAGGCGGTAGGTACCACGAGTTGGTTGCCATACAGTGACATGGGTGACCGGGATTTGGGTGACGGAGCATGCCAACCACCATTTCACCATGTGCATATGCCTATCACTACCGCAATTGTGTCCCGGGCATTGGCAGTGACACACCACAGGGGCCAGGCGGTAGCTACCGCGAGTTGGGTGCCATACAGTGACATGGGTGACCGGGATTTGGGTGGCGGATGACTGTGACAGCACCAATGGACACATCATGCTGTGTCAATGGCCATCTGGCAGTCATTCACAGTGCACAGTGGTCACATGGTTGATGGCACGTCATAGTGCACACAATGCCAATGTGCCATGTACCCCACTGCTGACTACACATGCCATGTTTGTGTATGAGATTTCTTAGATTGGCATGTACTCCCTCACATGTCATTTGTGATATTGATGGGCCTGTACACAGGACAGTGTTGTTATGGACTCCCCAATGTGTACACATGTCAAGGTGTAAAAGTGCAGGGAAAATTACTGCAATGTTTTTGAAGCTGAAGATAGTTCATATGTGCCTGTTAGCTTATGTTTGACCATGCACACATTCGTCATGTACGCTCAGCCTGTGGTCATTGTGTTGTTGATGTGTGCCAGGTTTGAATAACGCCTGAAGGTGTGTCAAGTGCAGCAGCTAGGTGGGAGACAGTGGTGTTGCATTTTTACACAAATGCTGGATGATATACTCCCAGGCGTTCCCATGGTGAATGTGGCCATATCCCTATGTGCATTCTCATATTGCGTGTATGATTTGGAGGTACTTGCTGTGTGTCTGTTGACAGGTGTACGATTAGTGTAGCTGAAGGAGTACCTACATGTCAGATGGTCTGTAACACAATTTTGGTGACAGTCATTGTTGGCGTTGTGTCCGCCAAAACGTGAGATGCTGTGCCCATCTCATGATATATTGCAATGACATGTGTTCACTTTCATCTTAACTAGGAGGAGACCAAATCTACAACGACCTTTACAGTGCTGGCAGACATGGAGAATGAGCAGATCTGGAAATTCCGTCTGGATAGAGCCACCCTACAGACCCTTTTGTGCTCAGTTGGAGCTCCACCTGCAGCCTCGCCGAACATATCCAACAGCTTTCACCCCCACGTCTAAGGTAATGGCAGCCCTGCATTTTTTGCCACTGGGTCATTCTAGCACACGGTGTCCAGTGCAGTTGGGAAGTTCAGCATGGTGCTGCGCGATGTTCTGTCCGCTATGCTGATCTGCAAGGACACATATATCCATTTCCCCAGGGGGCAGGAATTGGCTGCTGTGAAGGGAGATTTTTAATCCCCTTGGACACATCCCCCATGTTGTTGGTGCCATTGATTGCATGCATGTTGGGCTTGTACCACCAAAGGCACGTGAGCGCATCTACAGGAATCGGAAACATTTCCACTCCATAAATGTGCAGGTGGTGTGCCAGGCAGATATGATCATCTCGCACATGTGTGCCAAATTTCCAGGCTCGGCCCATGACTCCTGCATCCTGTGGAACAGCATTATACCACAGCTGATGGCTAATCTGTTTCCCGAGCGTGCATGGATTGTGGGTGAGTATGCCTAATCAAATAGTGTGTTGTGTGTGTGACATACTGTCCTCTGACCCAGCAACATTGCAATGTGTATCTGTGTTTGTCACACATAGGTGACTCTCCATATCCGAACTGTCCTTGGTTGCTGAGCCCACTGCGGAATCCCAGGACACCAGCTGATGTCCGCTACAATGATGCCCATGGGAGGACACGTTGTGTGGTGGAGCGTACCTTTGGTCTGCTGAAGTCACGTTTCCGCTGCCGGGACAAGACCGGAGGTGCACTGATGTACTCGCCCGGGAAGGTGTGTCAGATTGTAGTGGCATGCTGCATGCTCCACAACCTAGCCATTCGCAAGGAGATCCCCCTGATCCAGGATGATGATGAGCAGCAAAGGCCCTCGTCTGCAAACCAACCCTAGTCCAGTGATGACGACAGTGGAGAGGAGGAAGGTGTTGACCTGCGTCAACAGCTCATCACCCGCTACTTCACTTGAAGGTGAGTGACATTGTACAACGGATCCATTGTCTGATGATGTTGCTGTTGTTGTGAAGGTGTATGTGGGCTTTGTGACTGCAGCCGGTTGTTGACTCAGTGGTGGCTGACAATGTTTCTGGAACAGGGTAGTTTGTACATCAACAGGATGTGTATGTTGGCACTTGTTGCCCATTGTGATGTGTGCATGTTCGATCATCTTGATGGTAGGTGCTGTGTGATGTCTGTGATGCCACACCCAGACTAGTGAATGTTGTTCTGTTTTGTTTTCCTAGGTGCCTTCAACCTCTCCTTGCCTACATACATTCCATACTCCTGGAACATTGTAATCATGTTGAAGACTGTACATCCTGGAATAAAGACGGATCAGACACAACAACATGTGTCTAAGTATTTATTATTTACAATGGTGACATGTGATGGGGTGAACATTTACATTGAGGTGATTGGTGGAGCAGTGAGTTGACAGTTGTGGTAAATGAGATAATCGAGTAGTCACAACATTGATGTGGTGACCCAGTCCAACAGACAGATGTCATTCACAAGGCAGTGTGGGGAAGGATAGTCCAAAAAGTCAATGCAGTGGTAAAGAGGGTTGCCATCATGGCTGGCTCTGTGACTGGCGTTTGGCAGGTGCTTTGCCTCCAATTACTCCCAGAGTTTTCTTCGGATGGCCCCTTTGTCGCTTGGTGGGGGGCCCTGCTGTAGGGCCAGTGGGGTGTGAGGACTTACCCCTCTCTGTGGCCGCAGGGGAGGATGGTGAACTGTCATCCTGCAGCCCACCAGAGGTAGGTGGAGGTGTTGGTTGTGGTGCAGGCCTGTCCCTCAGTACCACCACTTGCTGGCCCAAGAGTTCCACAATTTGTCCCATGTAGGTGTCGATGGACCTCATCAGTAGGTTGGGCTCGGGGGAACACTTCTTCTGACTGCCCCGTTCGTCCCTGGGTTCGTTCAGATGCCCCAAGGACTCTGTTAATGTGGTCCAGGGATTGGGTCCCAGCCTCTTGGTGTCTGTGAGTGACCCTGCCCCTCCTACCTTCCCTGCTTTCACAGACCTGTTGCCTCACCACTGTTGGCACCCGCATCCTCTCCCTGCCCTCTCCAGTCGGTGGTGTGGGGTGGTCATCCTCTGGGACAGGGGGAGTGTTGCAGGCAGCACTGGTGGTGGTGATGGTGATGGTGGTGGTGGTGGCGGTGATGGTGGTGGTGGAGGATGCACAGGCCGTGAGAGCAGGGGTCTGCAGAGACGTTGGTATTGCAGCAGATGTGGTGGGGGGACGATGGGGTCCTGGGACCTGTTGCACTCTGGCACACCAGATGGGCCGGCTTTGAGCTCATCGTCCAGAGAATCCCAGGAGTCAACATCCGAGAGTCCATGTCCCGGTGGGGAGACTGGCTCTGCAGGTTGCTGGTGTTGTCCTCTGCAGTGAGTTCTTGGTCACCTATGGGTCAGATGGGAGATGGTCATTGTAGTGCACTCCAAAAGCTTTGTGTTAGCTGTATATCATTCACTGTTTGTACACCACACAGTTGACTAATCATCAATTTTTTTTCTATGTGCACTAATGTGCCTCCTGACATGATGCTGTGGTACATGCATTGCCTGTCCATGGTGTGAGTTGTCAATACCTACCATGCGCAACGTGCATCATTTGTGAGTACAGGGACATGTTGCAATCTAGGGACTAGCGCAACTAAAAATTTCGGTGACAACTTTTTTGGCTTACTCTGCCCTGTCAGACATTACATCTGGGCATGAACTGGCCATTGTCATCTCCTCCATACCTTTGTCTTGTTGTGTGCATATCTGGATTCGTACCACCAATCATGCTTTCTTGTTTCTCATTTAGTCCTTGGTGCTCTGGCCCCATGGCACTTACACGTGGAATTCAATGCTGTGCATGATTGTGCCCAGACTTTCTTCTACATGTGCATTGGTGTGTCACACTTTGGTTGCTGTGACAGTTTCATTTGCTTAGCTGTGTGCATACTGTGAGTGACAAAAGGGTCTTTGTCTATGTGTGTGCAATGAGAGGGCTGGTGTTGTCATGTGGCACCATGCTTTTTGAGGAGAATGGCTGTGTGCACATACTGGCTACTTACCTGTCATGTTTTCCCATTTGGCTCTGACTTGACACATCTGTGTGTGTGTGGGGGGAGGCTTGCATCCTGCTCAGGGGTGTGACAAGCAAGTATGATATGTCTACCTACCGGTTAGTTTGTTTGTAGTGATAGAATGGCTGACACATGCATTTGGGTGGGAGTGGATGCTCCATTGTGATGGTCTGGGGGACAAGTCGGCCTGGGGTAAGTTGTTGTTCAGACATCCCACCCCCAAACAGACCTCCCAGGGAAGATGACTGCCTACCGGTTAGTTTGTTTGTAGCGAGCCAATGGCTTGGAACTGCTTCTGGGTGTGGAGTGCTCCATCCTGCTTGTGTTGGGACAGGGCTGCCTGGTAGGAGTTGTAGTGCAGCCCCCCCAGACCTCCCTGTGAAGATTGCTACCTACCTGTTAGATGACGGTCAACAATGCAATGGCTGCAACATGCTTTTGGGTGGGGGGGGTGCTCCATCATGCTCAGGTGTGGGACAGGGTGCATGGTGGGAGTCCTAGTACAGGACTCCCACCCCCAAACGGCACTACCTTGTTAACTGGCCAACTACCTGTTAGTTTGTTAGTAGTGGGACAATGGCTTCCAACTGCTTCTGGGTGTGGAGTGCTCCATCCTGCTCTGGTGTGTGCCTGGGGGCCTGGTGTGAGTATTACTGCAGTCTTCCCACCCACATACACCCCTCCCTGTGAAGATGGCTACCTACCTCTTAGTTTATTTGTAGTGGGACAATGGCTTCCAACTGCTTCTGGGTGTGGAGTGCTCAATCCTGCTCAGGTGTGTGCCTGGGGACCTGGAGGAAGTATTACTGCAGTCCTCCCACCCACATACACCCCTCCCTGTGAAGATGGCTACCTGGCTGTTAGTTTGTTTGTAGTGAGACAATGGCTTCCTACTGCATCTGGGGGGGAGTGCTCCATCCTGCTCTGGGGTGGGTCAGGCGGCCTGGTGTGAGTTGTTGTGCAGGCCTTCCACCCCCAAACAGCCCTCCCAGGGATGTGGTCTACCTACCTGTTAGTTTGTTTGTAGTGATAGCATGGCTGCCACATGCATCTGGGTGGGAAGGAGTGCTCCATCTTGATGAGCTGGGTGACAAGGGTGCATGGTGGGAGTTGTAGTGCAGGCCTCCCACCCCCAAACAGCCTCTATGGCAAGATGGCTACCTACCTGTTAGTTTGTTTGTGGTGAGCCAACGGCTTCTAACTGCTTCTGGGTGTGGAGTGATCCATCTTGCTGAGCTGTGGGACAAGGAGGCCTGGTGGAAGTTGTTGTGCTGGCTGCCTGTGCACATGCCCCCATGGTAATGTTGCTAGCTACCTTTGGGGTGGATGTGAGTGAGTGAATGTTGGATCTGTGAGACATGTGTTGGGGAGTGTGTGGTGCATATGAATGTACTTGAGCCTAGGAGGTGTAGCTTTGTAGTTGTGTAAGACAGTACATAGCAGTGTGGTGGTAATCATTTGTTTGTACTTACCAGCCCCCACTCCCCCGGCTACTCCTGTGAGACTCTCTGGATGCAGTATGGAAAGCACCTTCTCCTCTCATGCATTGACTGGTTTTGGTGAGATGAGAGGGCCACCTCCAGTCCTCTGAGCCAGCTCACGGTTCTTGCTCCTCTTCTGTTTGACAACCCTCTTCAGGTCTTGCCACCCCTTCATGATTTTATTTTTTGCTTGCGGGGTGGTCCCTACTGCATTGACCTTATCGACTATACTTGCCAACATTTGTGCTCTTGTGGCTAATGGTGTCTGTTGAACCAGGTTACCAAACAGTTGTGGTTCCACTCTGACTATCTCATCTACCATAACCTTCAACTCACTCTCTGTGAATTTGGGCATTTTATGTATTGCCATGGTGTGTGATGTGCAAAGGGGTTATGGGTGCAGGGGTGTGAGTGGTGGGGGTGGGGGTGATGTGTATGGTGTGTGATGTGCAGGGGGGTCGGAGATGCAGGTGTGGAAGTGGTGGTGATGATGTGTGTGGTGTGAGTAGTGCTGGTGTGTTGCTTTGCCTATCCTTTGTTGTCAGGGTTAGTGGCCTTCAGTCTTGAAATGTTGCAAAGGATTGTGGTCAGGGAAGGGGCTGGTTTTATACTCCGCTATGTGGGTGTGTCCAAATGGGGTGTTTTCTGTCAGGTGTGTTGTGTGGGGGGTGTCCTGGGATTTTTATTTTTGTATTTGGCATGTGGTTGTGTCATTGGGGTGTGTTCTGTGTTTTTGGGTGCATGGTTAGTTTGCTGTGTGCACTTTGTGTCCTCGTTGTGGGTTTTTTCTTTCGTCTGCCATATTTGTCATGGAGCGTCCACAGCGGTGGCTCTGCTACAGCTCTTCCGCCGGCTCTCACATTCATCAGTGTTTACGACCACGGCGGTCGGAAACATTGGAATGTACCGTGGGGGCATCGGGGTTATCCTAATTTGACGTGCGGTGTCTTCGCTGTCCTGGTGGCAGTTTGATTGTTTACCGCTGCGGATGCAACTGCCGTGGACGTGTTTTGGCCATCTCTGCCCGCTACAGGCAGTTTTTCTTGGCCTTGTTCCCCCGCGGCCGGTGTTTTTTGGTGGTTGTTCCTAATTTGGATGCGGTTTTTCCACGGTACCGGCGGGCGGTTGATTTCCAGATCCATGGCGTTCGGGGTGGTTTTCCGCTGCGATCCTAATAGGCCCCTAAAACTTTAATTGCGCACCACATAAAAAATACAATAAATGGTCGGGTGATCGTGAAAAAAATTAGAACTAACTCCCTGCAAAAGAAGAAATTGTTGACAATTCTGTTTCATGAGTATAACAACTTTACAGTGAGCTACGCATATTGTTCACCATTTATTGGAGGGTCATAAAAACACCTAAAGTTACAAAAAATTGTACTGGTGTCATGTGGTGTCATGTGGATCTGTCACTTTTTCTGCCAAAAGACTCCAATAAACTGCCCAGTTTACTGATAATTCTGTTGAAGTAATAGATGTCTCATATGCCCTGTTGGGTTCTGACCATAAGAGTCAAACTTTCTAGCAGTTGTGTGAAAGACGACAAATACAAGCAAGCTTTGCACCAGAGACCTAAGAAACCGCACAATTGTTAAATGTTCTCTATAGTAAACCGCATAAATAAGGCAATTATTTTTTGGTGTGCGGACAAAATATTGAGTTGGAAATTTTGAACTACAGAAATATCGAGTCCTAAATATTGTCAGTGGGAAATATTGACAGCAAGAATATCGTGGTCAAGAATATCGATTTGAAGGTAAGAAATATTATTTTTAAAAATATAGAAATTAATAATATTGTTTGCATAAAAATAGTTGTTTAAAATATCGATTTTTTTAATTAGTGCTATGTATTTTAGTATATATTTTAAATGTATGTGATATATTTTTTTGTATAAGCATTGTTTATGTTTTTTAATATATGAGTTAACTTTTTAGTAGTTATCAATTTTATTTTAATTAAATTTCACATTTATTTTGTTTTGAAGTGGGTTGTGGGTTTATAGGGGAATAGGGTGGGAAGTAACTTAATTAGAATAAATTAATTATATTTTTATTTATTTATATTTATTTAATTGAAATTTTATAGTGCTAATTGTGGGAAGTAATTTATTTTTAATTAATTATTAATTTGTTGCTAACTAATATTAATTAATTAATTAAAACATTATGGTGCCGATTCCGATCCTGTAAAACCCGGGTACGAATGGTCGTACGGAGCGTATTCTCCGTACGACTCGTAACCGGGAAATCCTCCTTACAAACCAGTAGGACGATTCGTACAGAAATACCATTTCCAAACGATTCGTACAAAACTACGTGCGGCTAAAAAATACCCACAATTCCGATCCGGGACATCGCGTACGTGACGTCCGGACGGAGTCAGGCAGCGTTTTACGGACCAGCAAGTACGATTCGTGCCTAGGTCACTCCGCACGGCTCATTTTTTACGGCAGCCAAAAACTCCCGGGGAATTGAGGACGACGCGAAGAAGGAGCACCTGTACGCGACGGACAGCCATGGACCCCATCCTACGTGTCATCCCGGCCCTCCTAGCCTACGACCTGATGCACAGAAACCGCCGGAGACGCCGCAGAAGGTCAGAACAACACCCATGGTCAAAGAGGGGGGGCGAGGGGCATGAAACTTAACCCCTACCCAAATTATACCACATATATCATGTACATACAATACCTTCAGGGTCTGGTCACTTCAGGGGGTGTGTCCACCAATACCTGCGTCCCGCCACAACGGAAGAGGACGTGGACGCGTCCCATCACCTCAACAATGGTGGTACGGCCCGTACCCACATTCTGAGGGTGTGGGTACGGGCTGTACCACCATTGTTGGGGTGATGTAGGGGTATGGTTGGCGTACCACCATTGTTGTGGCGACGTAGGGGTACGGCCCGTACCCACGCTCTGAGGGTGTGGGTACGGGTCATACCACGCGTACCCCTAAGTCACCCCAACAATGGTGGTATGGCCCGTACCCACGCCCTCAGAGCGTGGGTACGGGCCGTACCCCTACGTCACCACAACAATGGTGGTACGGCCCGTACCCACGCCCTCAGAGCGCGTGTACGGGCCGTACCCCTACGTCACCACATCAATGGTGGTATGGCCCGTACCCACGCCCTCAGAGCGTGGGTACGGGCCGTACCCCTACGTCACCACAAAAATGGTGGTACGGCCCGTACCCACGCCCCCAGAGCATGGGTACGGCCCGTACCACCATTGTTGGGGTGACATAGGGGTACACGTGGTACGACCCGTACCCACGCTCTGAGGGCATGGGTACGGGCCGTACCACCATTGTTGTGGTGATGTAGGGGTACGGCCCGTACCCACGCTCTGAGGGCATGGGTACGGGCCGTACCACCATTGTTGTGGTGACGTAGGGGTAAGGCCCATACCCACGCTCTGAGGGCGTGGGTACGGGCCGTACCACCATTGTTGTGGTGATGTAGGGGTACGGCCCGTACCCACACCCTCAGAGCATGTGTACGGTCCATACCACCATAGTTGTGGTGATGTAGGGGTACGGACCGTACCCACGCTCTGAGAGCGTGGGTACGGACCGCATCACGCATACCCCTAGGGCACCAGTACATTAGTGATACAAGGCGTACACACACCACAAATGTTGTCATAGGGCCTGGTGCAGCATTCTAACCAGTATATTGGGGGGGTGTATGCCCAGGAGAGCAGTGTACTGCACCAAGGGTGCAGGCGGGTGGGTGGGTGTCTGCCTAGGATTCACATCAGTGGACAGGGACATGTGAGGGGTGGGTGCCTATCACTCCCAGCAGTGGACTTAAACATGTGAGGGGTGGGTGCCTATCACTCCCAGCAGTGGACAGAGACATGTGAGGGGTGGGTGCCTATCATTCCCAGCAGTGGACAGAGACATGGGGGTGGGTGCAGAGGAATACCAGCAGTGGACAGAGACATGGGGGTGGGTGCCCATCACTGCCAGCAGTGGACAGAGACATGTGAGGGGTGGGTGCCTATCACTCCCAGCAGTGGACAGAGACATGTGAGGGGTGGGTGCCTATCACTCCCAGCAGTGGACAGATACATGGGGGTAGGTGCAGAGGACTCCCAGCAGTGGACAGAGACATGGGGGTGGGTGCCCATCACTCCCAGCAGTGGACAGAGACATGTGAGGGGTGGGTGCCTATCACACCCAGCAGTGGACAGAGACATGTGAGGGGTGGGTGCCTATCACTCCCAGCAGCGGACAGAGACATGGGGGTGGGTGCAGAGGAATACCAGCAGTGGACAGAGACATGGGGGTGGGTGCCCATCACTCCCAGCAGTGGACAGAGGCATGTGAGGGGTGGGTGCCTATCACTCCCAGCAGTGGACAGAGAAATGGGGGTGGGTGCAGAGGACTCCCAGCAGTGGACAGAGACATGGGGGTGGGTGCCCATCACTCCCAGCAGTGGACAGAGACATGTGAGCGGTGGGTGCCTATCACTCCCAGCAGTGGACAGAGACATGTGAGGGGTGAGTGCCTATCACTCCCAGCAGTGGACAGAGACATGGGGGTGGGTACAGAGGAATACCAGCAGAGGACAGAGACATGGGGGTGTGTACATCATCCTCAGATGACCACAACTCCATGTGTGTATGAACGCATCCCCAATGTGCGACTATGTTGAGAGTGCCATAACAACACATCACTGACAGCAGTGTCCCACTCCCATGAGGATGGATGTCCTTCCCCCACTGCATGACACACCACATGTGTGTGTGATGACAAATGACACATGCACACCCACCCCTGGCGGATGCAGCACAATACATACACTGAGATCATGCCACCAGACTGTATAGTCATGTTAAAGCCTACTAAACTAAGAGAGCCAAAGGGAACACACACTGTCACGCACATTCCAGGACTGATAGGAATGTACAGGTGCTGGGACAGCCACCAAGTTGTTGTCTCCCATGGAAGGAATAGGGTGGAGTCCCCACAGATACAATGCCCACAATTGTGAGTCAGGTGCCCAAATACCCTGCAGAACAAGTAACATATGTGTGCTAGGCTGGGAGTACACACATGCATAGTGCGTAAAAGGGACAATTTCTACATGAAGGCATGGCAACATACTCTATACACAAGTACAGTAACTACCAAGGATGGCACAGACGATGCAGGTGGAGACATCGCTCAGCAGGCATGGACATAGTTGTAGGGATCCGTCACCCACCAAGGAAATGTAGACATAGGTCAGCACAACAATTGTGCAACTCCCTGCAGGGAAGATGTCAGGTGCCACAGAGGAAGGAACACTCCTTGGGACAATGTCTCCAAACACAAAGAGCATACACAACCAAAGAATCTTTGCAGAGACCTTTTGATGGCATGCAGATACCAGAGTCCACCCCATGAGCAGCAGACTACAACATTTCCCAGACACCTAACACATTATCACCACCCCAACTCATGGAGCATCAGCACCAACATCAATACCAGAAAAGCAATAGTGTTGAAAGGAAAAACAAAATGCTTTATTCAGCATTAAATTAAAACGTATAAAAGGACACTATTTACAAAGGCCATAGGCCAGTCTAGATACGAAGTCCTGGAGGGGGGGGACACATGGCCACGCGTCTCCCCTAGCTTGCCTGCACATTAGACACTTCATGTTCATCGACTGAGGGGGGGGCATCATGTGGGGAAGGACCAGGCACCGCAGGGACAGGAGGGGGAAGGGTAGGTGTTGTGGGTGCAAGGACGCACGACTCCACCACAGGGGGTGGGGCAGCACCAAAGGTGGTGGTTAGCACGGCGCTACACACTTCCGCAAGCTCGTCCAGCATCTCCTCTGCACCCGAAGAAACCACAGGCCCCATGGAGAGGGGGGGTCGGAGGGATGGGTTGCAGCGCTACTGGGGGAGGTGGTGGACAGGGGGGGGACTCAACGCCCCTACCCGTGGAGTGCCTTGCCCGTTTGCGGGCTGGTGAACCAGTGGGGCTGAGGCCCAGCACAGCCAAGTAGGTCTCCTTCTCAGATTGTGGGGCAGGGGAGCCGAGGGGAGTGACATTGGAGGGACTGGGGAGTGAGGAATGTGGACTCCGACTGTGGCGCGTGTCTGCCTGTGTGCCCCAGACCCAGTGGGTGTGCCTTCTTCCCCCTGAGTGTGCGTGACAGGAGGTGTGCGCTTGCCCTTCCATGTTGGTGTGCTGCCTGTGTCTGGTGGAGTGCATGCCTGGGAATGTCTGGGTGTGCTTGGGACAGGCATGGGAGTGGGAAGTGTGGATGGTGCAGGGGTAGGGGGGGGACGAAGCGCTGCAGGAGACTCACTGCTGCCGTCAGTGACGAGTCCATGGACCTCAGCAACATCCGTTGTTCAGACATCGCTGATGACATGCCCTCCATGTACGACACCATCTGTGTCAGCAGTCTGGTGTGGCCATGGAGGACACTCAGCAGCGATGTCTGGCCAACCTGCAACTGCCGCTGAATGTCCACAGACTCGGCAGTGAGGGCAGCAGGGAAGACAGGGGCAGGGGGTGCGGTGCCTGGCACGAAGGAGACATGTTGTTGCCCTACACGGACTGAAGGGACCGGAGCAACTGGGAGGGCGGTGATGGGAATGGAGGGTGCGGTGACAGATGTAGTGCTGCTGCCAGCTGTTGGAGCAGCCTCCACCCCCTCTGGGAGTACAGCCTCGGACCCGTCAGCGTCGTAGTCGGTGTTGGTACTAGACAGGTCCTCCGCCTGACTACCCTCGCCCTCCGTGCCACTTGCTGCACCAGACTCGCCAGCACTGGTGGCACCGGTGCTGGATCCCTCCTCCACGTCCGTGCAGGTGTCTCCCTCGGTGTCCCCCGATGATGCTGTGGGCAAGGTGAAGAGACAGGAGATAATCAGACACCTGTGTACATCTGACACATGAGTACAAACAAAATAGGTCACAGTGTATATCAGGAAATGCATCATGAGTAACATCTAGAATACTCCGCACATATGTAAGCCCTGTACTCCCCAGTTGGTTGACCCATCATGCCAATTGGAAACAATGAAAATTAGGACACAACAGCAAATAACTCGATATCCAATTATACAGAGGATATGGTGTCTGGGAATTGTTGAGCACAGTCAGACTATGAAGGCATGCCACCTCTTGTTCACTGTGAAAGAAACAGTATTGGTGCACCCAAGGCCAAATAACAGACGCCAAAGCTGAAGGTACCCCCACACTCAGAGACCTGTGAGTAATTTGGAAAGCCAAAAGAAATACATTGTGAACCCTTGGGAATCACAACACTTTAGAAAATCGACGTGTTTGGAATGTGTGAATGTGCCGCTTTTTGATCAGAACACACATGTGCCTGTATAACAGAAGTCACACAAGGAGTTGCACACAAAACTACATTTACACAGTCATTGTATGAGCTGGCAGCCTAAATCAAATAAGCCACTGTAAAGAAGAAATGGGGTATCAGTAAGTAAATATACATGGCACCACGTTGGTCTGGATGACTTGACACTCGTAAGTTGGTATCAGCAACAACCAAGGGCTTACCCAAATGCAACCACTCTGTGGGAACATGTATATGTATAATCTCTAAACAAATTGTTTCCTAACTGTGCCTTTGTTTTAAATGTGCCAGCGTGTCCCAGAAAAGTGTAAAGGTGGTGTCTTGTGCACTTCCTTGGGAGACATCTGTCATGCAGGCACATTATTGTCATTCACCACAAAACATCAAAGTCATGCATATCAACGATTGAGACATGTTGACAAGTGTAGTGAGTGCCAACGTACAAGACTTCTTGACTAACAACTTGAATCATGCCACCTGTCACATGGCCATCCGTACCATGATGACACATTTGGCAACACATCTGACCCACTACCTGTCATGTGGAGTGGCACAGATGTCCAAACACGGGACAATGCATTAGCTAATGGCCCTGCAATCGTGTCGGAATAAGGAGCACCTGCACTGAGGAGACACCCTCATGGGAACCAAGATTGTCCACACAGATGTCAGCACACACAGACCAAACTACGTAGCATCTGGACCAAACACCAGTGCCAAAAATGGATGAGCAGGAACCATGTCTTTTAACTGTTGACACATGCTGCAAAGCACAAACATTAAACCCTGCACAACATGACTGGGTCACTGCATGTTGAGTGTCTGTCCAGACAATTATCACACACAGGTCAGACCTGGGAAGGAGACATAAGTTTTGGACATGTAGGCCTTGCCCGCACAAACCCCCCTACCTGAGACAATGTGATTGAGACAGAGCAAGAACTTACACCTCTTAATCTGGGTTTTCTAAAATGTGCATCAAGAACTCCTAAATGTACTCAACATCACCTCGTGAGGCTGACCACACATATTAGTGACAAACAACCATCATCAGATAGTTGTGCATAGACACACAGGCACTGGCCAGTGTGAGTATGCACAAGCCAAATGGGGTCACCCTGTACAGTGGACACATGTAGCACTTTACGTAAATACAAAGAGGCCAGGGAACAATGCCACAGAGGCCAACCTATGCTGAACACAGCGAGAATGGGCCCATTGTTGGATGACACACATGATTCCTAGGAAAAGGTGTCTCAGGGGACTGTAGTGGGCACACTGCTCCATAGTCCTGGAATGATCTGACTGTAACAGGAGCAACCGTCCCGGCACTATGCATATCTCCCACTCATGCACATCATGTCTGAGGCCACAATGTTGAAAACTAAAATGGCGATATGATTAAGCATTCACTAAAGACATGAAATCTCTCTAGTTAAAACATGTTTTACGTCTTATGTTGCCTAATGTCCGGACTCCATTTTGTATTGTCATGTCTCAGCACGAGAAGAGTCCTATCTTCGTGTTAGTTGCTCTTGTAATCTGCCTAGTAACAGTCTATAAATAGTTCCTTTGTCCGTCTGGCGCATGTCCAGACTTGACCACATCTGTTATCAGTTAGTCCTTGCTTGACCATGTTTTCGCGGGCTTAGGAGTGTGTTAACTCCGCTCGCATATTGATTCTGTATCGAAAATGTCCATAAAAGGTAATGCTTTTCGCCTCATGTTGTATCCACCCACTTATGAGCCCCTCTGTTGTGTATAAAAGGGGACCGTGTACGCAAGTTCTTTGTGCTACTCTATGCAATACTGAAGAGTGTTGTATGGGTTGTAGGACCACCCTTAAGGGTTAATAAACTTTGTCTTTATATTTGCAGTTTCCGTGCCAACTTCCTTCTAGTTTACGTTACAGGAGAGCGAACCCTAGTATTCTGCGGGCCTAGCTGGGGCCTGTATTCATCAATTGGCGCCCGTCACGTGGGGCTCATCGGCGACTCGGATGCTCGAAGGACTGGTCGTGACGAAGGTGAGGAATTTGGCCGGGGATGTGATCACTGCCAGTGGCGTTTTTAGTCCTGGCATCCCGAGGTTTTCTTCCTTCCTTTCCGAACTGACCTTCTGGGTGGCGCCGGTCCTCGACTGAGACCTCTTCTGTCGGTTTGTCGCGACAGCCGTTTGGGCGAATTTTGGAACTTGGCAGTTGGAACCTGGACACTCTTGATTGGTAAGAACCGTTGTACGGTACTTGCTCCGAGTTTTGAAGCCTGGGTTGGCTATTTGAGTTTGATTTGTGATGACCGGTCATATTTTGTATTGATTACTGTGAGAATATATGCGTTGCAACACATATAGGCAGGTAATGTGGAGATATTTCTCCGGAGCTGTGTAAATCTGAACGGCGCAAAGTTTAAGTGCCATTTTTGATAATACTGCATATTTTGCATTATTTTTGAGCATGCCTGCTTTTAGCGCACTCCGTAAGTGGTGCTGCTGTTTTGGAAACCGGTTAAACCTTGAGGAATCTGCTCCAGCCCCCCCAGAGGGGACTCCTAATGGGGATATGTATGTGAAGCATGGTCTTTCCTCTATAATGTACAGCACAGTGTGGAGGAAATATACCAAAAAGGATCCTGAGTTACGATGGCCTTTGTATTGATCGTTTGATATGCGTAAGATTGAGTATGTGGAACAGTGTATGTGTAAACGGCGTGCTCGGCAAGACATGTTTGAATGTGTACGGTTATGGGTGAAGGAAGTGCGTGAGCGAGAGAAACGTGAGAAAGCGTTGATTGATAAAGAGCAACGGAAAAATGATTGTGCGAGAGTCCAGGAAGCGAAGCGTCAGGAGGAAAGAGAACTGGCGGAGAAACAAGAGAAAGAACGTAGGTTGCAAGTCTCGGGTCAATATGCTGTCTGTCAGCCACTTTATCCTGTCCTTACTAATCTTGACGATGATTTTTATTGATTAGATCGCTCTCCGCCCCCTTATGTTGGCGCGTCTGCCCCGAGATCACGGGATTCTGGACCGGTTTCGGATAAGGTAGACACGCGGTCCATGTTATCAACTGAGCGTATGGGTGAGCTGCGGAAAATTTCTCTTCGTGCGCTTAAGAGCAAGCTATCTCTTTCTGAAGTATTGGAGTCTTTGGACAAGTGGCGGGATAGAGAGAAGTTGTATTTTCTTGAAACTTTTTCTGATGAAGTGATTACTGCCTTTCGGAAATATTCAGAAGTTTTTGAGCCTGATGATGTAGTATTAGATGCTAAAGCATTACGTAATGGTGTTTTTTCTCCCTCTAAGGCACCTGATGCGATCCGGCGGCTGTTTGCATTGCGGGACGCGGCGTTTGAACTTAAAGAGAGAGCGCGCCTAAAGACAGGGGAGGAGGAGCAATCGGATTCACGTATCGGCGGCGACCAATCATCTACCTCCCACTCAGATAAGAGCGAACTAGTGCATGCTAAACCAATGCGAGAGGCAGCACCTTTGTATGTTCCTCCTAAAGGAGCAGGAACTAGCTCAGATATGTCTTCCCCCGATGCTAGGGGTTATTTTGTGTATAATTGGGTTTATACTCCCTGGCATAGGGCTGATGTTATGGCATTGAAGAATGTATTGCCTGACCCCCGCAAGAATCCGGCGGCCTTTTACGAAGAGGTCGAAGGGGCCTTGAATTCTTGTACTATGACTTTAGCACATATAGATTTGTTCTTTGGGCTTATTTTACCACCGGATATGTGGCGATCTGTGCGGAAGGTGGATGATCAAGCCGTTTTTAGGGCCAAATGGTCTGAGATTGAGGATGAGGATAGGGAGAGAAAACCCGTGCAAAAACCGCCCCAGATTATTTTAGATCTCCCCGCTGCTATCTTGACTAAGTTGAAAACGATTATTCCCCCTAAAAAGATTGACTGGAATATGTTAGCCTTGTGTAAACAGAAGGTTGATGAATCAGTTTCAGATTTCTTTACACGCTTTGAGGAGACCTTTCATGATTTCAGTGGTCAGTCGCTAACGGACGATACGGGCCGACATCTTTTTGTGGATAAATATGTGGCGAATTTATTACCGGGAATAGCAGCTCGTTTAAAAGCGAGTGAAAATTCTTGGTCCACTTCGTCTCCGGCATCCCTCCTGACTATGGCTCAGTATTATGAGCGTCAGGAACAAGAAGCGAAGGGGAATGAGGAGAAGAAATCGAAAGATTTGAAAACTAAGGTGATGTTAGCACAAGTATATGGTCCACCTCGTCGGGGTGTAGACAGAGGTAGGGGAGGATTCTATGGTCCTCCTTCGGGTCGGGCAGATGTAAATAGAAATCAATGTGCGTATTGTAAACAGTCGGGTCATTGGGCTAGAGATTGTCCAGTGTTGTATGCCTCTCGTCAGGGACGTGGTCAGGGACCACCGAGAGGTAGAGGGGGTTTTTCAAATTACAGAGGGAACTCTAATGATCGTACTCGATTTGAGCCTAACGTACAGCAACGGGATAGGCCTAATGTGTTTGATAGGCAACACCAGTATCAAGTGTCTGGGAACAACCGTTCTGGGTTCCATGACTCACAGCATGCGTAGGATTGCGTTGGATGGGGGTTAGAATCAGTTGAAGTGCCGGTTGATCAGAAGGGTCCTTATGTTTCAGCAAATGTTTTGGGTTCTACTGATCGGTTCCTAGTTGATACAGGAGCTACTCGCAGTGCGCTGTCCAAACAATTGGTTCCGAGGGCTCCCCCATCTGGCTTAATGGTTACGTCAGTAGGGTTTGATGGTACACTCTCTTGAAGCCCTCTTTCCCGACCCCTTGCATTCCATGTTGGCAACTTTTTTGCGCCATGTCCGTTTCTGCTTGCCCCGTACATGCCCGACAACATTATGGGTCTTGATATGCTCAAGCACTTCAGAGCTACGATCCGATGCTCCCCTACTGGAGTGCGTGTGATATTAAACGATAATCACCCAATGACAGACCGGATGTGTGTGGTTGCGGAGGACATTGTATTAGCTTCCCTCCCTCATTCTTTGTGGCCCACTTCGGATACTGATGTGGGACAGATGGTGATTCCGCCTGGCAACATTAGTGTCCAGGAGGGTGCGGTGTTACCACGCCTCCTTCAGTATCGTATTTCCCAGGAGGGGGAGGAGGCACTCATACAGATTGTGCAGGATTTGATTAAGGTGGGAGTAGTGGAAGAAGTTCCCTATAATGTCTGTAACAGTCCTATTTTACCCATTTTGAAGAAAGATACCGATACCAGGGTTTATCGTTTTATCATTGACTTAAGGGAAGTGAATAAAATAGTGATACCTCAGTATCCAGTGGTTTCTGATATCACGACGTTACTCACTTTGGTCCCGCCAACAGCGACCACGTTTTCAGTTATTGACTTGAAAAATGCCTTCTTTTCGATTCCTATTCACCCTGATAGCCGATACCTTTTCGGTTTTACTCTGAATAATAGGTCTTATAGATTTTGTAGAGTCCCTCAGGGTTATACAGAAAGCCCTAGCATTTACAGTCAAGCATTGAAAAGGCAATTGGATTCCTTTGTTCTGCCCGAGGGTGTCGCCCTTATACAATATGTCGATGACATCTTGTTGGCGGCCGACACTCCTGAGCTGTGTGAAGAGTGTACGTTATCCTTGCTTTCCTTTTTGGCATCTAACAATCACAAAGTGTCGAAGAAGAAATTGCAATTCTGTAGACCAAAGGTGACTTATTTGGGTCACCTTTTGTCTAAGGAGGGGCGTGCACTCACACCAGATCGTATTCAAGCAATTTTGGACACGCCAGTACCTTCCACACAGAAGGACGTGCGTGCATTTTTGGGTCTTGCTTCTTTCTGTAGGCAATGGATATTGGGATTTTCACACATAGCTAAACCATTGTTAGCCCTTTTGACAAAAGACACACCGATCCCTCTTCCCTGGTCAAATGAGTGTGAAATTGCCTTTCAGCAATTACGACAAGCCCTTTGTTCAGCACCAGTGTTAGGTACCCCTGATTATACGAAGCCCTTTTCACTGTATGTGCATGAGAAAGATGGATGTGCATTATCAGTTTTAGTGCAGATGCACGGCGACAAGCAATGCCCTTGTGCATATTTTTCGGCTGTACTTGATCCTGTTGCCCGAGCATTGCCTGGTTGTTTTCGCTCGGTTGCGGCGACAGCTCAATACGCCAAAGTGAGGGGATTGTGTTATCTCACAAACTGTTGGTATTAGTCCCCCATGCTGTTGATGCCCTGCTTAATCAGACAAAGACGCAGCACTTGACCAGTGCTCGTTTAACGGGATATGAGCTGACGCTTTTGGCTCCTCATATTACGTTAAAGAGGTGTGCAACGTTAAATCCAGCCACATTGTTGCCGTTCCCGGAAACTCAGTCTGAGAACTGTGGGTGGACGGATCATGCCTGAAGCTACCAGATGGTACGACTTCAGCAGCGTATGCAATTACCACATTACAAACAATAGTGGAGACAGCACGCATACCGCAGAAATCAGCTCAAGCAGCAGAACTGATAGCATTAACACGAGCATGTGAGCTCAGTACAGGATTGTGTGTGAATGTTTATACAGATAGCCGCTATGCCTTCGGAGTAGCGCACGATTTCGGCCTACTCTGGAAGGAGAGAGGGTTTCTAACGTCACATGGAGCACAGATAATGTACGGGGAGTTAGTTCACAACCTTTTGACTGCATTAACATATCCAAAGAAGATTGCTATAGTTAAATGTAGTGCCCATAAGAAAGTGGTTGATAAAGTTGGAGAAGGGAATGCTTTAGCAGACCGGGTGGCACGAGAGACTGCGATGCAGCCTGGTGCTACCACAATGTATGTTGTGAAGTCACAGGCAGAAAGATGGCACGATGCTAGGAGAGAAGTGCTGGAGATACAGAGGACCGCTTCCGATAAGGAACGGGAGCAATGGTCCAATGATGGAGAATTAGATGATGAAGGATGTTGGAGAAGTGAGCAGATGGATAAGTGGAAGTTACCCACAGCCTTCGTACAACCTATGGTTCAGATGGCACATGGACTAGCGCATGTCGGAGCTTCCGCAATTGTCAAATTACTCACACGAGTTTGGGAGCATCCGGAGATCGCTAGTACAGCAAAGAGGGTAGTGCAGACCTGTATGATTTGCCTGAGGTATAACCCGGGAAAGGGTACACGAACTCCAGCAGGAGGATTTGCGACACCTACTGCACCCTTTGAGGTTTTGCAGATGGATTACATTCAGCTTGAGCGCTGTAACAATCTGAAGTATGTTCTAGTAGTGGTTTGTGTCTTCAGCAAATGGGTTGAGGCATACCCTACGAAAGACAATACTGCAATGACTACAGCCAAGATGTTATTGAAGGAGTTCTTCCCTCGATATGGTGTTTGCAGATTGTTCTGGAGTGATAATGGACCTCATTTTATAGCAGACGTTATCAAGTATGTCCTGAAAGGCCTGGGAATTACTCAAAAATTTCATGCAGTGTTTCACCCTCAGTCTGCGGGATTGGTCGAGAAATATAATGGTACTTTGAAGCTTAAGATCGCGAAGATCCAAGCTTCGACTTCTTTGACTTGGCCAGACGCTTTACCGTTGGCATTATTGTCAATTAGATCGATACCGCATTCTCGGACCGGTCTCACACCCTACGAGATTGTATTCGGACGCCCAATGAATATTTGGGGTCCACCAAAACCAAAGTCAGTGTATGATGTACCTTGTGTAATGATGAATGATTATCTGGCACAGTTAACGGATAATTTGGTTTCTATTCATCAACAGGTTCGAGAAGCGCTCCCTGATCGGTCCACAGGTGAAGGTCATAATCTCCGACCTGGCGATCAGGTTATGATCAAAGTATTCGAAAGGACGAACAGTCTGGAGCCGAGATGGGTTGGTCCTGAGCAGGTCCTGCTTGCAACGAGGACAGCTGTGCGAGTTTCCAATCGGAAGAACTGGATCCACTCCTTGCACTGTCGTAAAGTGCCGCCTGGATTGGTGGAGCCTGCTGTGTTGACCGACCATCGGGAGATCCTGATTGCGGAGAAAGGCCGTGCTGTGGAACCGAACGACACGGAGGAGCTCTTCACGGACCAAGCGATTCCTGGAGGAGGAAGATATCATCTCAGACCGAGGAAGTGATTTTCTTTTTTGTATCCAAAGACGTTGTCAGAACGGCCCTGAGGTTAGTGAAACGGAGAGCCAATGTGGCAAGGGGGGGGGATCAGCCCTGCATTAGTGTAGTGACACCCGTCTTGGCCCGCTGGTGAAGAAATCAACGGCTGCCTAAGGGGAAGAGTTCTGACAACCTTTTAGTTTCAGGAAGATATTGACTTTTTACTACAAGATGGAAAAGAAGAAGATTGTTTGTGCAACGAGTTTTATTATCAGTGTAGCTATTGTTGGTATAACCACATGGTTTGTTGAAGACGTGACTCCTGCCCGTGAGTTGCTTCTCTTGACCACTCCAGTGCCTGAGGAGCATTACTTTTATACCCTTCCGTATCAAGAATTGAAGCATCGCCAGTCTTATTTGAATAACACTTTCATCCAGATGTTGCATCATACCCATGTTGCTACGAATGCTACGAACTGTTGGATATGTGGTATGATGCCAGCTCATCAGAAGAAAGGAGGAACGCCGTTCATACCTCTCCTTTCTCTCATAATGGCTCTTGTAGAGCATGGTATACTTTGCTTTTTGCCACACGGAAACCTACAGTGGGACGACTACTTTTCAGACTTAATAAGGAATGTCATCAGGATAAAGAAGGCTATCCACAAGCGAATGGGACAATATGGGAATGGGAAGAATATCGACCAGACAATGAATCGATCCCCTACATTTTCACGAACACTAGAGACACAGTAGGGAAAGAAAAATTTGTGATTCAAGTGGCACAACCTCAAGTGGACCTGTGTGTTCAGAGTGTGGGTTATATTCCTGTTGGTGTTAGTGACTGTATTATTGTGCTCAATATTGACGGACTAAATAATAGTACTTTCTTAGCCTCCCATAATACATACTTTGTATGTGGGAATAAGGGATATTATCGTTTGCCAGCCGGCTAGTCCGGAGTATGTTATGTAGCGTTCTTATTACCTCCTGTATTTTTGGCACCTGCATCTTATCATAAAGATTTGAAGTTGTTGAATAATGTGACTGTAAATAGGTATAAACGGACTCTATCTATTGATGATGTTGATCAAACTGATACTAGCTTACAGCAGTATGTCGATTTTAACTTAGGATTGTTTTTCTTTGTTGGAGCTGCCCTAAATAGTAGGAAGGTTCGAAGGTTAACGAGAGTTGTAGAGGCCGTGACGAATCAAACCGCTGCTGCTCTTGGGAATCTTACGGAAGAATTACAAATTACTAGAATTGTTGCATTGCAGAATCGTATGGTATTAGATGTTATGTTAGCTGATAGAGGTGGAGCATGTAAAATTATTGGAAGTAGTTGCTGTGTGTTTATTCCTGATCATACGCCATCGGTTTATAATGCTATTAATAAATTGCATAAAATCGCAGCTGAGATTCATACAGAAAATGGCACTTGGACCTTTTCTGGATGGTTTTGGGCATTGATCACTACATGGGGATGGAAGGTTTTAACTGGTCTCTGCATTATTGTGGCAATTCTGTTTTCCTGCTGCATCTGTGTCCAGTGTGGTCCTTTACTCTGTTCTTTATGTGTGTCATTCTGTATTCCTGATAAGAAAGCTATTGCCAATGTCACCTATCAGAAACATTTAACCAAAGAGGTGGAAGAGATGATGAAAATTGATATGTATGATGATTATCCTAATAAGCCGAATGTCTTCAGTAAATGCTGAAAGGGTCGTCTGTTGAAAACTAAAATGGCGATATGATTAAGCATTCACTAAAGACATGAATTCTCTCTAGTTAAAACATGTTTTACGTCTTATGTTGCCTAATGTCCGGACTCCATTTTGTATTGTCATGTCTCCACTTGCTCAGCACAAGAAGAGTCCTATCTTCGTGTTAGTTGCTCTTGTAATCTGCATAGTAACAGTCTATAAATAGTTCCTTTGTCCGTCTGGCGCATGTCCAGACTTGACCACATCTGTTATCAGTTAGTCCTTGCTTGACCATGTTTTCGCGGGCTTAGGAGTGTGTTAACTCCGCCCGCATATTGATTCTGTATCGAAAATGTCCATAAAAGGTAATGCTTTTCGCCTCATGTTGTATCCACCCACTTATGAGCCCCTCTGTAGTGTATAAAAGGGGACCGTGTACGCAAGTTCTTTGTGCTACTCTATGCAATACTGAAGAGTGTTGTATGGGTTGTAGGACCACCCTTAAGGGTTAATAAACTTTGTCTTTGTATTTGCAGTTTCCGTGCCAACTTCCTTCTAGTTTACGTTACAGGAGAGTGAACCCTAGTATTCTGCGGGCCTAGCTGGGGCCTGTATTCATCAACAACATCGGTCATGCATGCTGCAAGTCCATTCATTTTAAACCTCACACTCCTATGTTGAGACTCAGCATCAGTGCCAACAATTATGGACCCCCAAATTACTGAACAGGACAGGGCACAGGCAAGGTACCAACACATGTCACAGACCACCCCCACACATGATGCAGCAAGCATTGTGCACTTGGATTAACTGGCAGCCTAGATGACCATGTACAAGAGTGATTACACACAGACCAGGGAACACATGTCAAGGAGGGAAAGGGAGGAAGAACAGCCCCGGTTGACTTGGGGCAACAGGATATGCACTGCACATATAAAGCCTGGCAGTGTATCCATGCGACTGAGCACTTCCTAAAGCTGGTGACACACAACAAACACACATGTACCTACCCCCTCCTTGCTGCTGTCCCTCCTGTAACCGCCTATCCATGTCAGGTAAGACCACCGCCAGGACACGCTTCATCTGGTGGGTCAGTCGTCGACGCCTGCCGTGGGGGCGTGGAGGTGAGTCCCCCAGCAGGACCCGGGCGATCCTCCTGTTCCAGCACCGGATGTCCTGCCAGAGTTTCCTCACTTGGGCTAGGCGCCGACTGCGACCCTTCACCGACATCACGGCCCTGACGGCCCGCTTCCAAATTCTCTCCTTCTCGTAGGCGGTTACCTGTGAGGATGACAAAGTGAGACAACATCACTACACCTGCTCCATGTCACAGAGACACACATTTGAACATCTTTGATTTTTTGAACAGGGCATAGTATGCTGCCAACTAATAGCACCTTTGTCATAGGGACATTAGCCTCTGGGGAAGTCCCAATGCACTACATGGCATTGAAAGTACACAGGTGGCATGAGGGGTGCGACACACTCCCTGATCATGGCTCACACTGTGCATCACAAGCAACACAAGGCTGATGGACAGCACCTCAAAGCAGTCACATGCCCCAGGCCACTGACGCAACCTCAGCAGAGTACACAGACACACACAGGCACAGATCAATCACCTGCCATTGGCAACAGCAGATGCAAACCTCACTCTTCACATGTGCCACTTGCCTGGGTGGTGTCACAGGTGTGGGGCTAGCTCAGCACGTCATACACACAGCACGGCTTCCTTCTCACATCAGATGGGTAGAGCAGTTGCCTCCTCCATGCAGCTGTGGTGCAACACTCCACATAGACCTTCACCCACATGACAAGGAACATTCACATACATCAATGTCCAGGGGGCGTACACGTCATTTGGACACTCTCACCACAGCTCCACTCAACTCACACACATCTGTGGGTACAGTCGCCTGTCACACCGGGGGGACCAATGAATCACCTCAGGACTATAGAACAAAAATGCCCAAGAGGATTAGCCAGGCTGAATGTGCCATGCACCATGCAGCGATTGTCACAGTAAGCACAATGCAAGTGAGGAGTGAAGACATAAACTACATCATGCTCTGCATGAGAGACATAAGGCATTCCCCCCTGGGACCCACTCTAAACAACATTGCATGTCTGTCACACCTGGACACAATGCCAGAAGTGACAGTCACAAAAAAGGTGCACAGTCAAAGCTAGTGGAGTCAACACTCACCTGCTCCCCTGGTCTCCCATACAGGCTGGGGTACTGTGGGAGGATGACGTCCAGCAACGCCTCATTCTCCTCCTGGGTGAAAGGCTGGGCCCTCTCCACAGACCTGGACATGGTAACAGAGGAAACAATGACAGCAGCAGTGGTGTCCAATGACATGTTGTGCAGGCAAGTGCCCTCTCATGGGTTCTGGCTGCCTTATATCTGCCTTGCTGGGCTGTTTCATTTACAGGAGTACAGAGTGATTGGTCAGACTCATTTGCATCCTACGTTTCCTCCAATCCCTTTAAACATTCACCAGTGAGTGCATTTGCATGGTTCAAAATTTGAGCATCATGTCAAGTCAACAACCACTTTGCAACATTGTAAATTGTCTCCAACCGACTTTTGCTGGCCACCTGATGGAAAAATTTGAACTGGAAACTCGGCCTCCATGACAACCAGCATGCATTTAGGCCATAATACTTGTCCCTCATGTGTCCCCTATGTAATTTTACAATCCACACACAGGTACAGTGCGTTTCACACGTACCCCTACGGCACCAGTTACAAAGTGCATTTGACACGTACGTGTACACACTGGTCGTACACGTATGTGTACACACTGGTGGTACACGTACGTGTACCACCAGTGTGTACACGTACGTGTACCACCAGTGTGTACACTTACGTGTACGACAGTGTGTACACGTCCGTGTATGACCAGTGTGTACACGACCAGTGTGTACATGTATGTGTATGACCAGTGTGTACACGTACGTGTACGTATGTGTACGACCAGTGTGTACACGTACGTGTACTACCGTAGTACACGTACGTGTACACACTGGTCGTACACGTACGTGTAGGACCAGTGTGTACATGTACGTGTACGACCAGTGTGTACAACGTACGTGTACACACTGGTCGTACACGTACGTGTACACACTCATCGTACGTACGTGTACGACCAGTGTGTACACGTACGTGTACGACCAGTGTGTACACGTACGTCAGTGTGTACACGTACGTATACCACCAGTGTGCACACGTACGTTGTACATGTACGTGTACGACCAGTGTGTACACTCACGTGTACGACCAGTGTGTACACGTACCACCAGTGTACCACCAGTGTGTACACGTACGTGTACGAGCAGTGTGTACACGTACATGTACTACCGTAGTACACGTCCGTGTACTACCATTGTACACGTATGTGTACACACTGGTCGTACAGGTACATGTGTACGGTCCGTACACACACACGTACTCCTACGCCAACACCAATATAGTGATACGGACCGTACACACGCCCTCAGAGCGTGTGTACGGTGCGTTTCACATATTCCACTGGTGATAGGAGGTGCACATGAAAGGAATAGAGGTCTCAGACTCACACAAGGCTGTACATCAAGTCATTGTCAGTGCAGTCCTTCTTGTGCAGGGCCTAAGTGTGTCAGGCAGTGATATGGCACATGTCTCCTCATGTTTTTGCACAATAGATAGGTGATGACCTGTGTACACATGCCATGTGTGATGGGGCACTATGTGGCACACTTCCCCTTCACATTTTGCACATGTGTGCATGTAGTACAAACGTGTCAAGCACTGCATCACTGGTATGGCACAGTCACCAACACCCGCGACTGTCCCCTGATGCCAGGGACAGGGACACTAACACCTGACATCTCACTACCAGCGTGCCCCGATGTGACTATGTCATGTGTGTCATGTGTTCCCATGAGCTTGCTGCTGGTGTTCCGTCAACTGCATCTGCTGTTGCTGCATCCAACATGTGTCTGTGCGTAGATGGCCATGGCACAAATATACGCACACCATGCCACATGTGGATTCACACGTTACGTGTGTCTGGATGCTTTGAACATGTTCTTTTGACATGAGGACATATCTGCGTCGTCTCCATGTCTGTGTTTTCTTTTTTCACGTGTACCCCTTCATCGCAATGTGTGTGAGCTGCTAATTTTTAATGACATGTGCCCTGTGCGTCTAGCTTGCCGCCAGCTGTCTGTATGAGATGACATCCTTCAAATGCAGATATGTGGATCTATGTCACTCCTGTGATGTCTCTGGCTGTTCACTTACACTAAACATCTTGTTTCAGGGCATGTAATGTAGAACTTGACAATCAACGGTTGTAGCTGGCTCTTCGTACGAGTCTCACCTGGCTGGCATACATGTCCTGGATGTATTGCACAGACCAGACTCTGTATTTAGCAGATGTGTATTAGCTGTTGAATATGTGCTCAGTTTATTGACATTGGTGTTGTAATGTACTCACTCTTCGTTATTCCTTCAAAATTTCTGCAGGGCACAGCCTCTCCCCCGACCAATGCCAGACTTGGGTGCCATGAGGGAACGTGACTGCATAAGACGCTACCGCTTCTCGCAAGAGTTGATTGAGCACTTGACCGCCCGGCTGGAACCACACCTCCAACCGCTACACAGGTATCCTACTGCGCTGACCCCCAAGATGAAGGTGATGGCAGCCCTACATTTTTTTGCCACCGGTACGTTTCAATTCACCATAGCTGATGTTGGTGGCATGTCCCAGGCCATGTTCAGCCGTGTCCTGCATGATGTTTTAGAAGCCATGTTGGAGCACCTGGATGAATTCATCCATTTTCCGACTCGTGAGCAGTTGACAGGTGTCAAGGGTGAGTTCTATGCCCTGGGAGGGATGCCCCATGTAATTGGGTCCATTGATGGGACACATGTGGCTTTGGTACCACCACAGGCACAGGAGGTAGCCTATCGAAACCGAAAACATTATCACTCCATTAATGCCCTTATGGTGTGTCTACCTAACATGCTGATTTCCCATGTCTGTGCACGTTTTCCAGGGTCAGCACACGATGCCTACATCATGAGGCGTAGCAGGGTGCCACAAATGATGCTGCGGCTGCACAACAAACGAGCATCTCTTGTTGGTGGGTATACTCTGTTTGTCCTGTATTTAGCGGTATCTTTGTATCTTACAGCATCTCCTGACCCACTTCTTTACACGATGTTTCCATGTAAGGGACTCGGGCTATCCCAACATGCCATGGCTGATGACGCCTCTCCGCAACCCCAAAACAGCTGCAGATCACCGTTACAACAACACCCATGGGCAGACCAGGCGAGTGATTGAGAGGACGTTTGGCCTCCTGAAGAGCCGATTCTGGTGCCTTCACAAGACAGGCAGCTCCCTCCCATATGCACCGGTAAAGGTCTGCAAAATCTTCATCGTGTGCTGCATGCTGCACAACATGGCAGTGGAGAAAGCTGTGCCACTCATCCTGGATCCGGATGAGCAGGAACATCCACCCGTGGAGGATGAAGGGCTTGGTCACGAGGCAAGTGAGGAGCAGGAGGAGGAGGAGGACATCCAGAGTCAGCTCATACGCAACTTCTTCTCATAATGGTGAGTCCCTGGGTCTGAGTGTGCACGCTTTGAGCCTTGTGTGGCATGTGTTGCAATGTGTGTGTCCAGCTGACTGTATGCTAAGTAACTTAGAGCTGTGTGTTCTGATGTGTCACTCGAGTGATTATGTCATTCCACACATTGTAGCTGAGACAGTAAATTTAAAACTAGCATGGTGACAACCTTATTCCTGTAAGTAAATGACCATGCATGCGGTTGACTATCTTTTCACTGACTTCTTGTGTGTCTGTCATCCCCAGGTAGTTGCGCATGCTGTCTGCTCGTGGCATCGTTGGGCTCCTGCTATTCCTCATGAGTATTGCAATGTGTGCTGAATCAGCATTACATGCACGGACATGGTGAAAAGTCTCCTTTGGGTAAGGATTGCAGCAAGGCATTTTGGGTGTGGTAGTTGTTTGGAATGTGTGGGCACTCCTCCTGTGCAGATTTTGTTACTATGCATACATGTCGACTCACCCTGGGGCACATAACATGTAGCATGACTCCCATTAATTGATAGTCACCCTATGTGACAGTCATCTGTAATGGGATTGTGGATTGTGATGAAGGCATCAATGTGTGTAAAACTTCCCTCTGAAACATACGGGAGGCTACGGGTGGACATAGTGTGGGACATCCCCATAAGAGGCTCGGCCTTCAG
This sequence comes from Triturus cristatus, assembly GCF_964204655.1. NCBI lineage: Eukaryota > Metazoa > Chordata > Amphibia > Caudata > Salamandridae > Triturus > Triturus cristatus. Next base: position 388,201,586 of record NC_140590.1, on the reverse strand, counting down.
TTTCCTGATCCGGTGTCAGTCATCTTTGGTGATTGTGCATCCATTGTCTCTGGGTGTGCCATGGAAAACCGGACACTCCTTCCTTTACATACGCCTGTTGCAGTTGTCCTTTCTGACATCCTTGTCTTTGTGTGCAACTTGTGGCATATTTTCCAGGACATGCCGCCTACTGCTGCAGCCCCTGCAGCAAGGGCACACAGAATTTCCGGATTTGGCAACACACATGCCTCAAAGATGCTCCTCCCTTCCTCCCTCCACCCATTCATTTGGCTGTCATCAGCTTGTCTGTGCCACTGTTGCGGCCACGCGGTGCCAAAGGCTGGACCGTCTGCACATGCAACGTGCACATTGCACGACCCTCAGGTCCTTGCATGACCCACATCACACTACAGTCTGATGTTGCAGCCACCCTCCAAGCAATGTCCATCCGCATATCTACCGCCTGCTCTCAGGCATACACTAAGCGCACACACAACACCTTTGCATGATGAGTGTGCAACTCCGACTGCCTACACAGCGCTGCCACGCCTTCCAGGCCCTGTCACACCAACCAGGTCATGTCTCTCCTACTCCCCACCGGCTATGTACCCCAGCAAGGCCATGGGAGTGGGACTCAAGGCTTCTGCATATAGTATGGTGTCGTTGTCTGGCACATGGCACAGGAATCATCTCTCAGCGTGTCAATCTACAATGTGTCCAGGACCCCCCTCACCACCATCACATTCGCACAGCACCTCATCATCAGCTCATATGCCATTGACAGCCAGGTGCTCCTCACCCTCACCAAAGACACCGACATTGCCAGTTCCAATATTCAAGAATGCATGAGATCCATTGATGAATGGCTGAACATCAGCCACCTGAGGCTAGACTTGTACAGGACTGAGGTAATCATCTGCGGATTGTCCCCTTACAGCTGGGTAAACTGCTTGTGTCCCACCCGCAAGAGCCCTGCACAAGCACCCAGTGGGCACACACACAAGATGGTGTGCATCATGTATTGCTCGCTCACATTTGCCATGCTAATCACCAGCATCTGTACCTCAGGCTGCAACACCCTCTGCATTATGCACATGATCCACAGATAGATCCACTCCAAGGAAAGACAGACCATCCCCCAGGTCCACGACAACATCCGTGTCAAATACTGCCCTGCCCTCTACGGAGCAAGTACATCCAAACTCCCGGGAAACTTGTACACATCCAGGGTGCATCTGCACACCTCAGCTTCAACATCCGGCGCCCCAGCCACATCACCGTCCAGCAGAGATAGCTGCAATGGATCACTGTCTGCTGGAGGATGACCTTCAGACTTCCCACCCACACTCAGGAGGCAGGCCACAACTCCGACCCCAAACCAACCTTGTACCACTGTCATCCGAGACCCCGTTGGGCCATCTCCGTGCATCCAACCTTGCCCTGGCCACCATTCTTCACATCCACCGTACTCCAGCATGCAGGACATAGTTCTCCCACCTGGCAAAACATACCTGGGACTCCCTCCCGGGAACCTCCACATGAGCCATGACCACTACGCCTTAATGATACTCTTCCAAATAGGTCTGTCCGCACAGTATTGCAAGCCCCCCCTCAGCAGCTTGAGGCCATCACAGGTGAGTATTGTGCTCCATGTCTGCATTGAATGATACATTGTGACCCATGTGTGTCCTGTACCAGACTCAGATCCCCGGGTATGGCTGGGTGGAGTTAGTTCAACACTCAGGCATATTTTGACATTTACACACACATATGTTGTGGACGAATGCAAAATGACTTCCACATCTCATTAAAAAAAAAAAAATCTTTTTATTTGCGGTGGGGTACGTGTTTTGGTAGATAAAATAAGGTGCTCTACCGGGTGCATGGAATCCAAAGTTCACAGGGGAAGATGGTATCCTTGGCATTTGAAGTCATCAGAGTCCAGACAACAGTGTTGGTCATCATTGGTCAGACTGTGACCAGCAAGTCCATGTGGCAGAGAATGTCATTGGATGTGGTGCTGCTGTTGCGCCAGAGGGCCAGGTGCCAGGCCAGGTGACCTGGGAGATGTGGATGGTCAGCTGCCTCTCACGGTCTTTTCCGTGGACGACCCACCTTCCTCCAGGGACCCTCAGATGCAGGACTTAAAGATGTTTGGGACGCACCGTCAGACGAATCCTCCTCCTCCTCCTCCCTCCCTGTGGCTGGTGCTGGTCTGCGCCTGGTGTCACAGGGAGGGTTGCCCATGTTATCGGCGATCCGACGGAGTGAATGGCTTATGTCCCTTTGCACCGCCAGGAGCTCAGCCAGTCTTGCCTCCATCCGTCCTTGGTGTTGTTGTTGACTGGCATGTTGCTCGGCCTGCAGGTTCTTCATCTCGTCGAGGGTCCCCTTCATCTCTGTGAGGCTCCCCACTACCTGGCTGATGCCCCTGGTGTCACGCCGGTATGTGTCCAGGATGTGGCGTATGTGTGACATACCGGTTCCCTCAGCTGGCTGGTCAGGTTCGCACCTCTGCCTGCCTCCACTCCCACCACCCCTGCCCACACGAGCCTGGCCTGCCGTCGTGGGCACATCGGGTCTACGGGACCCCTGAGGGATGGCATTTGCGGGGTTGCCTGCCTCCTCCTGGGTGCCCGGAGAACCTTGTCCCTCCTGGTCAGACTGGCTCTGTTGTTCAGTGCGAGCAGGGCTCCTGGGTGTCTCCTGGGATGTGGCAGGAATGGGGGTGGTGGTTGGCACAGATGTACCTGAAGTAGGTGCTGCAGGGGCTTGGGCACCAGAGGGTCCAGGTTGGTCGGGGTCATCCACGGAGTGGTGAGAGTCGTCGCTGCCGGTGGGATCATCTTCACGCCGAGCCTGGGACTGTGATTGTTCTCCCCCATTGTTGGGGGGAGATCCATGACGTTGCCCTGTGTGTGAGAGAGAGACAATGTCAATGCTCTTTCATGCGACATCCATGTTTCATACATATTCAAGTTGGCACAGTTCCTCCAGGTAGTTGGATGTGCCTAGCATTCCTCTCAATGTCCACTTGTGGATGGGTATGTTGCGGGGGACAGATTGATAGTGTTTGACCTGTAGAATTGTGGCTAGGATGCTTATTTGGCTATGGATTGATCTTGATGTGTCACATGTCCATTGTGAGAGTGGGTAAATCCGTTGCCTGCCCCAGGGGTGTGTGCTTGTGTAAGGGAGGGGTTGTGACCGGGCCTGCTGTTGTGTGTAGTGTGATTTGTCATTGGGTCTCCCAGGTGATGTGTCTGTCCCCTCATGGTACATGCTGGCATGACAGTGAGTGTGAGCTCCTGTGCTAGATATCAGAGCTTGTGGAGTTGGTGTTTGAGTGTACAGTGGTCACAGGAGGGCCTTGTGCTGCATACAGCAGGGCCAAGTGTCAGCTACCTTGTCAGTACTTTGCCAGTCCCTGTGCCTTGGGCATGGTGCATGGGTATATACCTAGGCCATATAGGCTGAGGGCATTGGTGTCTGCTTCTGAGTGTCACAATGTGTTTTGTGAGGCCCATCCTCCCAGCATCCCGGACATCCAGTCTTGGGTTTGTGGTTCGTGTAGCCTGGGACATGGCATGGCCTTGCTTTGTGAATGGGGCATGGATATGTTAGTGGCATGAGCGTGCTTTTTGAGTGTGGTTGTGTCCGGTGAGGGCTTGGGGTAGTTGCGTGCATTTGGTGTATTTGAGGTGTGGATGCCATTGCCCCCATGATACGTAAGTAGTTTGTGTACTCACCAGGCTCTGCGACTCCTTCGACTCCGTGTACTCCCACCGGCAGAAGCAGGGCCATCACCTTCTCCTCCCAGGGATGGTAATGTACGGGTCTGCGGGGCAGCCCACCTCCAGTGATGTTGCTCTGGGCGTATTCCTCGTTCATTTTCCGCTTGACTGCCCTGCGCAGATCGTACCACCTGGCTTGGCATTCATGCCTGGTCCTTCGGATGGGCGCAACAGCATTCACCTTATCGACGATCCTCTGCCACAGGCTAGTTTTTTGGGCTATGCTGGTCTGTCTGACCAATGTTCCAAACAGCTCTTGCTCGACTCTGATGACTTCGTTGACAAGGAGGTCCAGCTCCACCCTTGTGAACTTTGGATTCTTGTCTGTGGGCATGGTGTGGGGTGTGGGTGTGGATGGTTGTGGGTGTGTGGGTGTGAATGTGACGGTGTGTGTGTGAATGTGAAGAGGGGGTGTTTGTGAAGGAGGTTGTGTGAAGGTGTGTAAGTTAAGGTGTAGTTAAGGTGTAAGTAAGGTGCAGTTGTTTGTCTGTGGGGTCTGGCAGCAGTGGGTCTGTTGCAAAGGCTCATGGGTTGTGTGTGTGGGCCCTTTTTATTGGTCCATTTGTGGGTGTGGCTGGGTTTGAATTTTTGGTGTGTGTGTTAGAAGAGGTGGTTGTGATTTTGGGCCTTTGTTTGCCTGTTTGGATGTGCCAGGTCAGTCATTGAGATGTATTTTGTCATGTAGACGTGTTTTGTGGTGTTGTGCGAGTCGAATTGACCCTCCTTGTGCTGTTTTACAGTGTCCTGGTTCTGTACAAGTCTTTTTCGCGTAGGTTAGGTCTGTACATACGCGATGCTGGGTGAGGGTGCTGGGGTACGGTGTTGGGGTACGATGCGTACAGGTACGGTGCTGGGGTACGGGCCTGGGGTACGGTGCATACAGGTACAGGGCTGGGGTACGGGCATGGGTGCGGCGCGTACAGGTGCGGGGATGGGGTACGTGCCTGGGGTATGGTGCGTACAGGTACGGGGCTGGGGTACATGCCTGGGGTGTGGCACGTACAGGTGCGGGGCTGGGGTATGGGCCTGGGGTACGGTGCTTGCAGGTACGGGGCTGGGGTACATGCCTGGGGTGCAGCGTATACAGGTGCGGGGCTGGGGCTGGGGTACGGACCTGGGGTACGGTGCGTACAGGTACAGGGCTGGGGTACGCACCTGGGGTGCGGTGCGTACAGTTGCGGGGCTGGGGTACGGTCCTGGGTACGGTGCGTACAGGTACGGGGCTGGGTATACGGGCCTGGGTTGAGGCATGTACAGTTGCGGGGCTGGGGTACGGTCCTGGGGTACGGTGCGTACAGGTACGGGGCTGGGGTACGTGCCTTGGGTGCGGCACGTACAGGTGCGGGGCTGGGGTACGGGCCTGGGGTACGGTGCGTACAGGTACGGGGCTGTGATACGAGCCTGGGGTGCGGCGCGTACAGGTGCGGGGCTGGGGTACGGTCATGGGGTACGGTGCGTACAGGTACGGGGCTGGGGTACGCGCCTGGGGTGCGGCTCGTATAGGTGCGGGCTGGGGTACGGGCCTGGGGTACGGTGCGTACAGGTACGGGGCTGGGATACGGGCCTGGGGTGAGGCGCATACAGGTGCGGGGCTGGGGTACGGTCCAGGGGCACGGTGCGTACAGGTACGGGGCTGGGGTACGTGCCTGGGGTGTGGCGCGTACAGGTGCGGGGCTGGGGTACGGGCCTGGGGTACGGTGCGTACAGGTACGGGGCTGGGGTACAGTGCGGACAGGGGGGGTACGGTGCTGACATATGGGGGTACAGTGCTGACATATGCAGGGGAGGGGGGGCTGTACGACTCGTATCCGGGCACAAGTTTACCCATGTACATGTGTGCTACTGCGTTCGCTCCGTACGGGGCCTTTTACATGCAGTTGTGTATTCGGACGGGTGGTACGGATCGTGCTTGCGCGCTCGGACTTCTGTTTCATGATTTGCACGTAAAAAAGTCCGGCTCCCTCTCGTACACTTTTCCCAACGCTATTCGTATGTATTTTTAACGTACGAATCGTAATTCGCCGGTTGTAGGGCACTTGTACGAATCGTACGTAAAAATATACGGATACGAGTCGTACGCAAATTTTTTTTAACGGAGCGGCACCTACATAAGGAAATTGTGTCATTAATTTTAGGTGTGGGTTGTGGAGTTTCTAGGGGTAAAGGGTGGGAAATAATTTGTTTTTAATCAATTAATAAGTAGATGTTAATTATAAATTAATTAATTGAAAATTAAATATGGAAATTGTGTAATTATTTTTAGGTGCAGGTTGTGGGGTTTCTAGGGGTAAAGAGTGGGAAGTTATTTATTTTTCATTAATTGATAATTAGTTGTTAATTAATAGCATTTCATTAATTGAAAATTAAATATGAGAATTGTGCAATTAATTTTAGTAGTGGGATGTGGGATTTATAGGGGTAAAGGATGGGAAGTTAATTAATGTTTATGTGATTTAATTAGTTTTTTAATTATATTTAGTTAATTGCTAATTCATTATGTTAATTATGGCAGTACATTTTATTTTTAATGTAGATGTGGGTTATGAATTGTGTGGTGTTACAGGGTAGGATAGAAATAAAATAAATCTATGTAATGTTTTTGTTTATAAATCATTTCAAATTAAAAATATTTGTTTGTTTGAAAAATATTTTTATATTTTATTTAATATAATATTTGTAGGCATTTGTGATATGTATTTAACATTATAATATGTTTTTATTTATTTTTAATTTATAATAATAAATATATTTGTATTTTAATTTTTAACATATTTATATATATTTTTACATTTATTTTGTTTTTCAAATATTTGTTGTTGTTGATATTTTGTTAGTTTTTAATTTTGAATTGACTCTAGTGAGAATAGTAATTTTCATACCTCTACAATCCAACGCTTCCCCTACTATTACACTCACTGCAGTGGGAAAAGTAATTTTCACCCTCCTCTATCCAACACTTTCCCTATTGTTGCACTCATTGGAGTGGGAATAGTAATGTTTACCTCTCCGCTATCCAACACTTTCCCTACTTTTGCACTGACTGGAGTGGGAATAGTAATTTTTGCCCCTTCACTGTCCAACACTTTCCCCACTGTTGCACTCATTGGGGTGGGAATAGTAATTTTTACCCCTCCGCTATCCAAAACTTTCCCTACTGTTACACTCACTGGAGTGGGAATATTAATTTTTACCTCGCCGCTATTCAACACTTTCCCTACTGTTGCACTGACTGGACTGGGAATAGTATTTTTTACCCTTCACTATCCAACACTTTCACTACTGTTGCACCGACTGCAGTGGGAATAGTAATTTTTACCCCTCAGCTATCCAACACTTTCCCTACTGTTGCACTGAGTGCAGTTGGAACAGTAAATTTCATCCCTACGCTATCCAACACTTTCCCTACTGTTGCAAGTTTAAATATTTATTTTAATGTTTTAATTATTAATAGATTTTGTTTGTAACATCAGTATATGTATTTATATTTATGTCAGCAGCACCGCCGCAATACACATTTACATGCACAAAGTGCCACGTCGTCCATGCAAATGCCCCCCATGTGCCCCCCACCCCCCAACATCCTGGGGGCCCGCAACGTGCCACCATCTGAGGCAACCGAATGCCTTTCCGTGGCCGCCATGGAAAGGCTGCTTCCCGCTGCCATCCTAATATGGATGGCGGTGTCTAGCAGACACCACTACCATATCAGACCCTTTTCTGCCCGGTCACCTGTGTGACCGGCAGAAAACCGGCGGACAGTCTTTCCGTCCGACGGGGTCCCCCCGCCATATTAATATGGTGGGGGGAAATGGGTAGGAGTGGGGTAAGATGTAGGGCGGATCACCACCGCCTGCATGGCGGTGGCGATCCGCCCTACATCATAAGAGACCCCTATATTTTTTACATCAATATTTTCCCGATATTTTTGTACTTATCTTTATACATATAGGATGTCTATATTTTTGACAACTATATTTATGACTCAACATTGTGGTATGGGGCTATTTTGGTTGTCGATGTTTTGTCAGTGAATAATTGTTTTTTCCAAGTCATGGGCCCGAAATATTCTGAAAAACATTTGACTGCAATGTTTGCAAATCTGACTAGATGGAAGCTAAGTACTATAATGGTAGCACCTGGCCCTTCCTCATAACAAACATGGGCATTTCTGGCAATGCAGGTGAGGAGTAGGTGTGTCCGAGCAATACTCCACCCACTCGCAGAACTGCGTGGAATTTTGCAGTTTTTGGTAACACCACGGAATTCTGTGGAGTGCAACTCCGCCCACGCTTAGTGTAAACTATGAGAGGCATACAGAACAAAGCATCCAGCTGTGGGATGGAAGTTGTGTAGATTTCGGATTTATTGTGTAGAGAATTGATTTGATATTTGCTTAGACTTCAATTAGTGATTTTTCAAATATAGGAAAACCATTATAGTCTAAAATGTGTTTTAGGTGTATTATGTGGCAAGCTACAGCGCTTTTTACCTTCTGGTGAGAAAACATAAAAATATTCTTGATTAAATGATGCCTTTGTTGCACTATCACTCTCATCTTTGAGGGCCTAAATCTCTCAAATTTGGCAGATTTTATTATTACTTAGGACATTCAATGTGTGTAATATTCGAGTGTGAGTGCGTTGAAGAGGTTTCATTCACCCCAGAAAAAATTATTTCCCACTTGTGAGAAAAAATGTACTATCCAATTGCACATTTCTGCAATACTTACTAATGTGGACTGCCCGCTTGAGGAATTTCTGTATCAATACGTGTGCTCCAGTAGCAGTGCTAGTAGTAAAATGGAACCTTTTGGAAAATGTCTTTGTCACTTCATGGTATCATTGTGAATCCAATAAACGTCAAAAAATTACTCCACACATAGGAGGAAATCCATGAAGGGTAGATTTGTAGTATTAAAAGCAATGTTTAGAAAATTAAGAATTAGTTAGGTACTGGGAGTTGAAAGAGAATACAGGGAGTGTTGATGTGTTCAGTGTTAATTGTGAACAATTCAATGCACTCCAGTGCAAGTGTCTACAAAATGATTATGTGTCTAGCTATGACAATGAAGGCTTATTCTTCTACTTTCTTAGTGTTCCTGGGTATTTTTCAGGTTACCTCTCATGCACTTCTGCACTCTGCACGTCTTTTGAAATTTCAATGGGCTGGAAAATAACTGTTCCTAAACATATATAAAATAGGCAAAATTCATGTTAATTAAATGTTTGGGTTTTTAAACACAGGTTATAACAGTACTGGAATTTCTGAGAACACTTGCACCAGCACACCTGGATGATTTCAAAGTCAATTCTCATATGTTCTCGTCGAGATTACAGTATTGCGGAGTGAGTTTTAGTGAGATGGGTGCATAGCTGTGTAATTGGATTCTGAGGGTAATCGGCATCTGATCACTCAGACTAGAGATGTTCTTGGGATAATTTCAATGGAAAACCTGCAATTCTTGCAAATGGATAAAACATAATTTAAAATGTATGTTTATTGTTACCCAAATAAATGGGACCAATTATATTGACCTTGGAAGGATGCCAGATCGACTTGAGCTGCTGATATTTAAACGAACAATTATGCGATTGCGAGCTCAAATACAGATTACTGCACATGCATTAGTCCACTGGCCCATCATAGAGAGGGAATATATATATATATATATATACATTATCTACTGGCGGTCGCCAGTAGATAGTTATAGTTAGGACCGTGTTTCCATAGGAAATCTGCAACATTCTATTTTGAATAACTTTGGCGCCGATTGACGAATCCTCGCAAAATTTTCAAAATAGGTGGGGCGCTCCGCTCCTTCCCTGAAAGTCTTGGGGGGATTCGTCAAGCGGGGGCTGAGAAAAAGGGGGGGTCCCAAAACACGTTTTCCCCATGCATTTTTCCATAGGACCTTTAGTCCAAGCTGCAGCCCGAACGGCTGAACAGAATTACTTGAAATTTGGCAGAGAGGTAGTCCTCAGGTCAGGGATGTGCCTTTTGCAGGTCTGGTGTAAATCTGTTCAGTATTTCCTGAGAAAATAGCATTTAAATCAATATATATATCTATAGGCGCGCTCCGAGCGCGTACCGTAAGCTTACCGTACGCGCACGCTGCCGTGCGCGAGCGCGATTCTGATTGGTTGTTAGATCTTAGTAAACATTTGAATCGGTCGAAACCAGGAAGTGTCGGCCGCCATTTTGTCTCTCGCAGTCTGAGGGGGTGAAAAACAAAGGTGGATAACGTGAAAAGGGGGCAGGCTGGACAGTTCCTGACCCCCTAGCCTTGGTCAGGGGGTCCCAGAAGGACCCCCAAGGGCAAAAATGTATTTTAATTTTTTACAAAAAATCGCAGAGTGCATGTAGCGTACGCGCACGGTAGAAACGGAAAAATTCCGCGAACCACGTAACGTGGGCGCGCGGTGCGCACGGTCGCGCACGGTGAAAAAACTTTAAAAAAATAAATAAATACATAACTTAGCATTTAAAAAAACGTACAAATTCACTGAAAAAACCATAGGTTTCACACACGTTATAGTTAGGAATTAGCATTTAAAAAACCTTGCAAATTCACTTAAAAAACCATAGGTTTCACACATGTTATAGTTAGCTGGGCATTTCACTCGTGAAAAAGCATTGAAATTTCCACGTTATAGTTAGTGCAGGTAACTATAACTCACGCGACCGCAATCCTCTGTTGATGCTAATACTGTATTTAGACACTTATTTACCCATGTCTTCTTCCATTAATTTTTAGCTATACATATATTACAAATATTCTTTTTTCAGAAAAACACATATGTCATCAGTGATGTAATATCTGATGTCATCAGCAGAGGATTGCGGTCGCGTGAGTTATAGTTGCCTGCACTAACTATAACGTGGAAATTTCAATGGTTTTTCACGAGTGAAATGCCCAGCTAACTATAACATGTGTGAAACCTATGGTTTTTTAAGTGAATATATATATATATATATATATATATATATATATATATATATATATATATATATTCACTTAAATAACCATAGGTTTCACACATGTTATAGTTAGGTGGACATTTCACTCGTAAAAAACCAATGACATTCCACCGTTATAGTTAGTTCAGATAACTATAACTCGCGCGCCCGCAATCCAGTGCTCATGACGTCACATATTTCATCACTCATGACATGGTCAGTGGCATCACTCATGACATCACTGATGACATCATCCTTGTGATAGTGTGGCGGTCGCGCGAGTTATAGTTATCTGAACTAACTATAACGGTGGAATTTCATTGGTTTTTTACGAGTGAAATGTCCACCTAACTATAACATGTGTGAAACCTATGGTTTTTTAAGTGAATTTGCAAGGTTTTTTAAATGCTAATTCCTAACTATAACGTGCCTGAAACCTATGTTTTTTTAAGTGAATTTGTACGGTTTTTTAAATGCTAATTTTTTTTTTAATTATTTTTTTTCTTAGGGTTTTTCACCGTGCGCGCACGGTGTGCGCACGGTGCGCACACCGTGCACGCTCCCTGCAATTTTAAAAAAAATAATAATTTTTGTTCACCCTACGGGGTCAGGAAATCTCTACCCTGCCCCCTTTTCACGTTCCCCACCTCTCTTTTTCACTCTCGCAACCCACAACAAACAAAATGGGGGCCGACACTACCTGATTTCGACCGATTCGAACGTTGACTTACATGTAACCACCAATCAGAATTACGCTCGCGCATGTTAGGGTGCGCGCACGGTGCGCGGCTATAGATATGTATGTGCTTTTAAATGCAATTTTCTCAGGAACTACTGAACAGATTGACTCCATATATGCAAAAGGCACTTCCCTGACCTGAGGACTACCTCTCTGCCACATTTCAAGTAATTCTGTTCAGCCGTTCGGGCTGTACCTTCGACTAAAGGTCCTATGGGAAAATGCATGGGGAAAACACATTTTGGGACCCCCCTTTTTTCTCGGCCCCCGCTTGACGAATCCCCTCGAGACTTTCAGGGTAGGAGCTGAGCGGAGCGCCCCATTAGTTTTGAAAATGTCCCGAGGATTCGTCAACCGGCGCCAAAGTTATTCAAAATAGAATTTTCAGATTTCCTATGGAAACACGGTCCTAACTATAACTATCTACTGGCGACTGCCAGTAGATAATATATATATATATATATGTGTGTGTGTGTGTGTGTGTATGCTTTATTCGATGAGTATGACAATTTTATATCACTACGTATGTAGTATTTTCGTTGATATACCATGGTTATTTTCTTTCATTCTTGTCTTTGTATTCTGTTTCAGTAGTTCATAAAATCTTTAATAAGTTATGTAAACAGCTTCGGCAAAAAGTTCTACAGAAATTGCATAGACAAATAAATAGCCATAAATAAATAGACCTGTATAGGTTATAATATAATAAGTTATAATTACCTGAACAAACAACCCCAGCATCCTCTCCATGGTGGCAGTTATGCTTCCCCAAGAAAGGAGCAGCACATTCCATCAAGGAAGACTCATTTCCTCTGCAGTTCACATCATCCAACCATATAGGCCCTGTGCCTTCTCCAAAGAAGGCACGAGCAGGAGCAGACAGTGCTGCACCACATCCTAGTTCTCGGCAAACCACCTGAGCATTGTTCAGACCCCAATGGTCATCGCAAACGGTTCCCCAAGTGTTTTGATGGAAGACCTCCACCCGGCCAGCACAGCGACCTGGTCCATTTACAAGGTTCAGACCCAAACGTTCTGTGGAGGAAATGGAATGGATTAAGCTCTAGGTGGAATCCACAGCCATATGCTAATACTTACAACTGAAACAGGTGCAATACCAGACACTATGCAACACAACTTACCACAGTGGTTTATTATTAAAACTGAAATCCAATTTTAGTTAACCCCTAAAATATTTCCTGCATGACATTGTTTATATTTGCAAGGAGACAATTTATTTCAGAATCGGATTACTCTTCCTTTCCAACTTCTTGGCAACAGATAATGTGGCATATGAAAAAGGGTACTTACCTGTAACACCAGTTCTTTATCCAGGGTATCATCATTAAATCATAAACACTTTGGGGTAGATTTATGAAAAAGTCACCCAACACAGAAATACAACTTGCTGTGCGACAGAGAGAGTGCAGGAATGCACCATACCTACTAAGAAATTGAGCATTCCTGCTCGCTCCCTGCTCTGGTGGAATGACTGCTGCCTAACTTCAATGCAGGCACCCTTCCACCATGGTGCATGGGTGCCTGTGTTCCAGGTAGGATTGTTTTTGTGCATGAATAGATACCCTCCTGAAAAAAGATATTTTCCTCATTTAGGGGCCCATTAGTATGGTGGGTGGTCGAAATTATAGCGGTGCTGGGACGGCCCGCCAGACGTGCGGCGGTCCCGCACCACTGATTAGGATGCGACCGCCACCCTGGCAGTCACATTCCGCTACCATGACATTGTGGCGGGTGATGCAGCACCCGCCGCAATGCCAAAATGCCATGTTGTGCATTGCCATGCACAACGTGGTAGGCACCACGCGGTGCCGGCCACCTTGTGCATGGCAATGTAGGGGGTACCATAGGTACCCCCCAAGTGCAGCCCCCCGGGGGCCTGCAAAGGGCCCCCAAAGCAATTCCCGCCAGCCTTTCATGGAAAGGCCTTTGAGACCACCCATCCTAATATGGATGGTGGTGCCTGGTAGGCACCACCACCATATTAGTGCCCAAGTCCGCCCGGCCGGCAATCGTGACGATTGCCGACCGGCGGAAAAGCAGCTGACGCACTTTGCATCCGCCCCGATTCCCCGCGCCATATTAATATGGTGGGGGGAAATCAGGTTGTGACGGCGGGCGGATAGCCATCGCCGGCTGGGCAGTGGCGATCCGCCCGCCATTATAATGAACCCCTAAGTATCTGTTGGGAAGGCGTACCATCATCTGGGAATGTGTAAAAATCCATGGATGGATGCATGCATAGAACGCCTTCCCAATGCAGAGAAACGCAACACAGCGATTTGCACTACCTTGTCTTACTCAGGACTTAAAAAGCCTCACAGAGCTCCACAAGGAGGCTTTGCGTGCCTTAGTAAATCTCACTTTAGCCCTTTTGTTGCCTTGCGTGATGTTAAGGCAATACAAGTGCTTTGTAAATAAGGCTCTGAATATTTCCACCTTTGCTCATTTTTGAGTAACAAGATCATACGGCACGGATTCAACATATAAATACCACATACTTGTCAAATTTTCAAGAATTCCAGATTGCATATATATTATCCAATTTACATGCAATAATTGTAGTTTACATAAATGTGAATCAGCATGCTAATGGCTATTCTGAAAACATGGTTTATTTGGGACTTGACTTCTTTAGACAAAAAGCAAGTACATGTACATACCACGGTCCTACCCCTTGTGAAGAAATCCAATTTGGATCCTTCCAATTGGTCCAATTATACACCTCTTTCTCTGCTCTCCATCCTGTCCAAAATCATAGAAAAACATGTTTGCAAATCACTCTCTGCTTTTGTAGAGTTGTCTACATCAGTCAGGGTTCAGAGTAGGACACAGTACGGAATCTGCCCTACTTGGGGTCACAAAACATCTCAGAATGAGATGACAGTACTGATATTACTTGATCTTAGTGCTGCCTTTGATACAGTGCCCCATGATACGCTCCTATTGAGACTGGCACATTTGGGGCTCCAGGGAATGGCACTTTTCTGGATGTTCTCTTTTAGAAAGGGTCGAACTTCCTTAGTCCCCTCTGGCAGCGCCTCCTCACGTGTCATGCATTGACCTCTGGGGTCACTCAAGAATCAGCCCTAAACCCGGCACTTTTCAACATCTATTTTCGCCCCCCCTGGCCGACCTGGTTGAATGCTGCCATCTTACTTTATTCTCCTATGCGGATGATGATACTCATATCATCTTCTCTCTATCATCATCTAAGGACCATAATTCTGTGTCCTTGAATGCCTGCCTGGCCAAGTACCCTTATGGCAAAACAACAGCTTGCTGAAACTTAATGAAGATAAGACTGAGGTTGGGGTGCTCGGAAAGAAACCATCCCTTAGGGGATCACAGCGCTGGCCAGACGCTCTGAGCGATATCCCTGTCCCGGCACTTGAAGTCAAGAATATTGGCTTTTTAGTAGACACTAAGCTTTCCATGAAGCTTCATGTGACAAAGGTATCTGTGTCCTCTTTTGTTACCCTAAAATGTCTACGGAAATGTATCTGGCTACTCCCCGTTTATGCCCAAGAACTGTTACCCCGGCACTTATTTTATCCAAATTGGATTCGGGCGACATCCTTTACTTAGGGTCTGACAAAGCCTCCATGAGACTAATGCAGGCGGTGCAGAATGCAGCCGCCAAGCTAATTTAAAGCCTGCCTAAACATGCACCAGTTACATCCGTGAGCTTCACTGGCTCAAGGTAGAGAAACACGTCCAGTCTAAGGCCTTGTGCTACGTGTAAAAAAGCAAGGGCAGGGAATGCCCCCCACCTTATTACTGGCCTGATAGAACCCCATCAGCCTGCTTGCTCTATGCGCTCCAACAACCTCTCCATGTGCATTGTTCCTAGGATCAAACAGATTCGCATAGGAGGTCGTTCCTTTTCGCACCTCAGCCCCAAGCTGTGGAATGCTTTACCAGAACACCTGAGATTCTGTACATTGCTGCACACAACCAAAGGCTTGGATGTTCTAAACTAGCTTGTCCTGGTGTAACCCTACCTGTTACTAAAAGTGCTGGCAAACCAAGAGTGGGCAGCTGTCACGCTATGTAAGCATATTAAAAATAATATACATCTGTACTGCAAGCTGTATTACATCGCCCTGTTAGTGGCAATCCTCTAAGTGAGTGGTTCTCAACCTGCGGTCAGGGGACACCTGGGGGGTCTGCAAATCCTACTCAGGGGCTCAGCGATTATTTAGAAAAATAAATACTACTAACAGATTAGTAAATTATATGTAAATTAAGATGCAAAATGTAAAGTTGAACAATTAAAAAAAAAATCTGTAAATGTGAAGGATTTTGAAATTGGATGCTTAATGTTTAGTTATTATCCTCAGATTGATTCGTGGGAGCAGTGCAAGTGCATCAAGCAAGATATATTATCATCATAATTTGTGTATTTGTTTGATGAATGCGTGTGTATGCATTTTTGTGTATAATTTTATTGTTCAAATTATCGATAATGCTTAGGCCGTGGTCCTTGGCTTCCAGTAATGATAAGGCGGGGGTCCCCAGATTACCAGATTCCAATAATGATTCAGTGGGGGTAACAGGATTCCAGTAATGTTTAAGTAGGGATCCAGAGGAGTCAAAAGGATAGGAACCACTGCTCTAAGGCTATCCCATAAAATGCAAGCAACATATGCTGCCAACTGTCATTAAATAGTTTGCAGCAAATGAAATGCCACATTTCAAGTACATATTTAATAAGAAAAATAAAAAACTGAGAAAATGTCATAAAGTACGAGAATCAAATGAGACTTGTTGAATGTAAGCGTTGTTGCCTGTGCCTCCACAAACATGCAAGGTACAACATAAAACGAATCACAGAGGTTCCTCTAGTCATGCAATTTTCCAGTGACATTTGCACCAATTTACACATGCAAATTTGCTATTTACAACGACTGACCAGTCGAAAGACAGCATTTGCTTTAACCATCTAGGTCAATTTTACACTTGCTAGTTGGTAAACATGTTATCTAGTGCTCAGTCTTGTTCAAGTAGTGGTGTGAAACTATAATCTGGCTCAAATGATTTCTAGTCCGGATATGAAAGTTAAAATATACATTCGATTTGTTTTTAAGTAGCCTCGGATTGCATATGACTTTATTATGTCGCTTTTTGTACAATATTTTTTTAACTTTAGACAGGCACACCATGCACAGACAGTCCTTTATGTCTTTCCAACTCTTTGTCAATAGTATTTATTTGTTTAAATAATATGTGCCGGTGATCAGTTTTTCTCATAAACCCATAGCTGGCGCTAGCAAAGGTCAGGGTTGACCACAGCAACAGAGATCCCTGGAATTTGGCAAAGTCTGATGAGAAAATGTAAGTGCCAGTCCCCTTAAGCGAGTGCCTTAGGGCGCCACCTACAACCAGTGGCCACCTACAACCAGTGGCTCAAGTTAAGCACCGGATAATAAACAAGGCACGATCAAGGGAACAGATGTGATCCATATAGTTAAAACAGCCACTGAAAAAGTCAATAGGTCTGGGTTTAATGTTCTTAAGTATGCATACAGAGATATGCACAAATGCACGCAGGCTATTTGTGACATTGTGTCCTGCAAACTGACTTGGCAGTTTTTCGTTCCCAAACTAGTGGTGCCACGAAGCACAGCATGCTAGGACAATAAAAACAGGGCCCAGACATAGAAGTCACAGGAAGAGGTATGCTACACAGAGACACAGCACAGACAGTGTGGGGTCTATTATGATGGCCCCGGGAAATGGGACTGCCCACTAAGGGTGCGGCGGTCCCGCATGGACGATTAGGATGCGCCCGCCACACTGGCGGGCGCATCCCGCATTTTTTGTATTGCGGCGGGCGGCGCTGTCAGCAGCACCAGTCGCAATACAAAAAAGGCATGTGCGCATTTGCATGCACAACGTGGCAGGCACCAGGCATTGCCTGCCACGTCGTCTATGCAAATGCAGGAGGGTTACCGTAGGTACCCCCATGTGCCCCCCCAACATCCTGGGGGCCCGTTGCTCAGGAAACCGCATGCCTTTCCATGGCGGATGCTTCCCGCTGCCTTCCTAATATGGATGGCGGTGTCGAGCAGACACCGCCACCATATCAGGCCTATTTTCCGCCCGGTCACCTGTGTGACCGGCGGAAAACCGGCAGACGGTCTTTCTGTCCACAGGGGTCCCCACCGCGTTAATAATATGGCAGGGGGAAATGGGTTGCGGGCAGGGTATGATGTAGGGCGGATTGCCACCAGCCGCATGGCGGTGGCGATCCGCCCTACATCATAATAGACCCACCCCTCTGTGTTTATTTATATGTCTTTGGATGCTTTCGCACTTTCAAGCAAGACCTTTTTTTGTACATAATACCATCTATTAGTAGATTTTAAGTTCTGTTCATAGCAAGTTTTATTAGGATCTAATACTGAGGTAGAGTTGCATACATGTCACAGGTTAGTCCCAGGCGACCCCAGTGCATCATGGTAAATACAGATCACGGCAGCCCATAATTTACAATTTTCTTTCTGGTTTCTCGAGTGTTGAAGTGCAGCCCGTGCTACTAGTCTTTGACACCAGTGTTTCGTTCTTCTGAGCCCTTCGGAAGGGCAAAGTGTCCTTTAAGGTGAAATCGACCAGCTACTTAGTATCTGTGGATAAGTGTAAAATAATTCCAGGTGCAGACTCCTTGCTCCGGAAACAATCCTCCGCTCCCCCAAGTGGCGGGAGCCTGTATATACTTTGCTAGGGTGCGGAGTCCCACACTGGTCACAGGTCTGTCCCAGTCCTCGCCACTGCATCATGGTATATGCAGTTCAGGGCAGTCTATAACTTACAAGTTTACTTGTGGTTGCTTGAGTGTTGAATCACAGCCGGTGCTGTTACCCCCTGACACTGTGTGTCAATGATTTCAACTTCATTTTGATGATTAAGTCTAGAGATGCAATCTCTCATTGGCCCAGACCTGTGTCTTTCATAAGAACTTGTACTCTGAGTTACTGTATGAAAAGAGAAACGGTAAAATAAATCTCTGAAACAGAAAGCACTTCTCTTTTTAATATTTGAAGCCGTTTACCGCTGTTTGGGAGATGTGGAGGCACTACCTGGCCCCTAGCATATCAAATTAATTTTAATTATTTATCTTTTTGAATGTGTACTCCACTGTAGATAATTACTACCTTAATCCCAGTGTCCCTGGTCAAGGTCGGGGCAGAGGGATCAAAATACATCACTGCCCTTGGGCAAGTTTGGCGGGAATAAAGGGCAACAAATATCCACGCTATTCTTGGGCAAAGCAGACCAACACTATGATTACTTACCAGTATCTTCATCACTCTTAGTACTCCTCATCCTTGTCACAGTCATTACATTTGAAGAACTTCCACCTTCAGAATAGGAAAAATGCAGAAGAATTCTGAGAGAAATCTGCATCCACCTTCCTGGGTGGTATAAAAAGGTTAGCCTTCCCAGAATCCTCCTGGTAAATCCAAGCTATGTCAAAAGCCAAGAAAGGAAGGGGGAGGGATTGTAATGAATGTGACAAGTTCAAGTGGGGCTAAGTGTAATGAAGATTACTGATAAGTAATCTGGGTATTGCCTCTACGTCCCCGTCCCAGTTATTACTTTTGAGAAATACGAAAGAATATGCTGGACTACAGATCTCGTGTATGGAAACACCCTGTAACTCAGCCCACAAAGCAGGAATTACTTCTGCTAGTCTACCTTGTATGTGATCTTGTTCAGAGACCATTTAATCGCACTTGTATGATCGTAGCTTTTAAGCATATCCTCAAAGTAATTGTTGTCACTTTTCTCCCTCTTCCTGCTTGACCAAATTTCACAATCACTTAATCAGACTTCCTGAAACCATGTGACTTGTGGAGGGAGCTCTTTTAATATCCGATGTATGTAAAGCATGTTTCTCTCCTAGAGATAGTGAAAGAAAGACAGAATCACTGCTTGCGCAGAATGGACAGAGGAATTAATTTTAGGAATAAAGGAAGGATCTGGTCTCAAGGTTATTCTATCCTCAACAACTCTCATGAAAGGCGGACCAAATAGTAAAGCGGAAAGTTCACCAACTCTACCTGCAGAAGTTATAACCACCAAGAACGAAACTTGGTAGGAAAGCAATTTCGGATCTACTTCCTCTGGAAATTCAAATGGAAGTCCCTGCAGAGATTTCAGAACTGCAGGAAGAGTCTAAGAAGAAGAAGAAGAACGAAGGGAAGGTTTTGTGATGGAAAAACCTTCACAAATTCTATTCACTAATGAATCGATCTCCTTCTGAGGTTCTGAAAATTCTTTGAATGCTTTATAGCAAACCATTGTGACTTTAAAGTAGAAATAGAGAGATTAAATTGAAAAGCATCCACCAGACATTGTAAGACTGAAGAAAACAGACAGGGTTGTACCAACAAATCATTCAAGGAACACCATTTGTCAAATGTCCCCCAGTGTTTACTATAGCTTTAGTTAAAGGTCTTCTAGATTTCTGTACTTTGTCCACTAGACTAGCTAGAAGACTCTCACTTAACAGATGTAACCTTTCAATCTCCAAACCAATAGAACCAGTTTTAGAACCAGTTTTCTGGGAGGAGGTAGCTAAGATGTCTCGAGAGGCGATGGGGTAAGGGAAATTACCAAAGGAGGGTATATTCCCAGAGTCTTCAAAATGAGGAACCATGGCCAATAAGGCACCACTTGAATTGCTTCTGCCTTTTCCTGTTGACACTTGGATAGGACCCTCCGTATCAGCGGAAAAGAATAGAAGGCATAAAGTAACTTCCTTGGCCATTCTGGCGGAAGTTCTCCAGTTACCCATTCTCCTTACTCCTGGAATCTTGAGCAAAATCTGTGTGTCATCGCATTTCCTTTGAGGCAAAGTGGGCGAGTCACAGAGTCCCAAATCTCCTGCAGATCGTCTTGAAGATTGTTCAAGATTATGACATTCCTGCTCAAATGGTCTGCTTCTGTGTTGCCTTTGCTCCTGATATGCATCTCAGAGGGACTCAAACAATTGTTTGCCACCCATAATCTGATGAATAACTTTTAATTGTTATCAGCAATATTGAGTTTTAGATCCTGAATATTGCTGATCTCGAATATTGCCACTTGATTGTGGGATTTGGATCTGGAACCCCCTGGTGGTTTATAGGTGCTATTAGGACTGTGTTCTAATCAAGACAACTCTCTGGGAGTTTCCTGTTTGGGCAGAGCATGCAGCAACTAATCGTCCAGGTAAGCATGTAAAGGAATTCCCAGTATATGGAGACATGTCTATATTGTAGCCATCATCTTCATGAAGACTCTCAGTGCTGATTTGATCCAGAATGGGAGAACCATGTATTGACAGTGCTGTCTCCCCACTGCAAATCTCAAGAGCTTCCAGTATTTCTTTGCAATCGGGATGTGTGTGGAGGTGCATCCATGAGGTCTAGCGTAATAGTTAAATGTTTAACAGGATTAAAAGAATAATTCTTTGTATGGTCTCCATCTTGAATTTGATATCTGGGAGCACCTTAAAAGTAATCATTGGGATGAAGACAAGTAATGGAGGGCCTGATGTATGACTATTTTTAGTGGTCGCAAACGGAGAAACGGGCTGCATTTTCTGCCAAAAAAGTGCTTTATTTAAACAGCAATCACAGACAAGTGGGTCTGATAACCCCAGAAGGCCACCATTCCTGTGGTAACAAGCCATATCCAATGTGGAGCAAAGTGCGACCTTCCTCATGAATATTAAAGAGGGAGGTCATTTGCGACTCAATTGGGAATTGCTAAATGTGTCTGTGACACATTAGTACATTTCGTTTTGCGAGTCGCTAAATTGCACAATTTGTAAGTAATGAAATAGTCGCACATGTGAGGTAATGATATTTTTGATCCGAGCAGAGCATAAATCTCTGATGTGACTTTGTGTGATAACTGTCAACTGCTTCTGAAATTAGGGGTTGGAGGATGCAGAGTGTAAGCTCTGAAATGTGGATTTCTTACATTTTACAGACTGTTGCAGGCTCCCCTTGGCAGCGCATAACCCATTTGCAGTCGCAAGAAAAGTAGTAAAGCCTGTGTACATTACATAGTGAGCCACAAAGGTTATTTAGCGATTCTTAAAAGAAATTATGAATTATGAACTGCGATGCACTTTTGGGCATTGCAAATTCATTTTCCGCAATCGGAAACCATTATTTTCATGTTGATTTTATGTGCCTGCTTGGGGTAAGCGTCATTTTCCATTTTACATTTGTTATACTTGAATTAGCAATTGAAATTTCTTAGTATAGATACATTTTACTACAAGTAACTATTAATTGTTGATTATCTCCCTAAATTAAGGAGGTGTTTGATGGATTATAATAGGCCTTTTTCTTCAAAAAGATTTATGTCACTGATGTGAGAAATTGGGTTGCTGGTTGAGAAGGGTCTGAGCCCTTCTCAAGCAATAGCCACAATCCTTGTCAGGGTGAACCACAAAAGTCACTAAATTAAACTATGCTTAACCCTCTTGTAGCTTTACATAAAATCAGTCAGTCTTAACTAGAGGTTATGTATAAAGTAAAATGTATTAAATCACTTGATACCTAATGGACAAATATTCAACCAGTAGAACTGGAACTATGCAATTTCAAAAATGTAAGGTAACTATGGCACCTAAAAGCACAAAGCGCAACTTGCGATTATCTGATCGTACGAGCTGGGTGAATATCACAAGTTTAGACTGGCTGTGATGAAGCACGTGCCTGAAACAAGGATCAGGATAGGCCCATGAAAAAAGTTCCCTACTAAAGTCCAGGGTAGAGAGCTCCATTTTTGGTGGAGGAGGAGTCTGCACGGAGCAGGGAGAGTGTTGCGGATGGTGGTCGCTGTAGCACAAAGAGCAGGCCAGGTATTACGGACAGTCATCGCCGTGGTGCGATTATCTTGTTGGGCACCGCAGACAGTTGTTGCTGGACATATCCAATGGGGGCCACTGGGTATGTTGATGCTGTAGAGCAAAGTGCAGATCTCACGTTGATGGTCGCTGTAGCACGAACAGTCCAGTTCACCAGAGGACCAGATTTCATCTGCGTCCAAGAGTTTTAAAGAGTCTTGTAAATAACACCGGTATGATCTACCAAGCTGACCAGCTGAGATTTCCTGTCACAAAAGGGCCTCCAGGCTTCCTTCTCTGGAGGTACACAACTTGTTACACAGCCTGACGAATGCGCCAGCCCCGACCGCTCGGTGATCTTGGAGACCAAACTCAAGACGTATTTGAGTGGAGGATGACATTTTTGGAAGGCTCAGCACTTGTTTGAAGATTCTTGTTATTGTTTTGTTCACAAGGCTGTTGTCTTTCCCTTGCATGATCTCCTGGCTGTAGGTGAGGAAGTTGATGATTTTTTCCTTCATGACACTTCTAAGTGGGATCAGGCTTTTGAGGTTTTCAGTGTGAATTCCTCCTGAAGTCGGGCTTGTCGCAGTGGGTTTTGTTTGATCTAAAACATCTGGCCAAGGTGCGTCATACTCTTCAGGAAGTTCTTGAAAGAGGTTTGTATTATAGTCGACAGATATTAATCAGGCTGCTCTAAAGTGATTACTTTGCAGTTTACACAAGATCAGAATTAGGTGGTTGAACTTGAATTTTTTCACCCTGACGCTTGGTGAAATATAGACATTGATCAGAATTAGTTGTTCAGTCTGTTTGGGGTTACCAATCCTTATGCCGAAAAGCCACTCTTCCTCAAATGTCAGTTGAACTGTATTAACATTTAACTTGGCTGAAATGTAGATTGAAACGCCGCCTCTAGGTCGGACAGACTTGTGCAGCCTCTGGGCCGAAGTTCTATACTCCAAATATCCTTCTATTGGAAGACTAACCAGGGACCATGTTTCCTGCAATAGTATAACCTCGTGGTGTATTAAAAACTTTATCACATCTGGAGATTGAAGTTTCGGGGTAAGGCCGTTGATATTCCACGAACATACTGAGAGACTGGG
Organism: Triturus cristatus; assembly: GCF_964204655.1. Taxonomy (NCBI): domain Eukaryota; kingdom Metazoa; phylum Chordata; class Amphibia; order Caudata; family Salamandridae; genus Triturus; species Triturus cristatus. The sequence goes on along the minus strand of NC_140590.1, from coordinate 388,178,138 downwards.
TTGAATACCAGTTCAATTGTGGTTTCCCCCATTCAGGGCCGCTGGCAGCCATGCCCAGTCAATCGCCGTGGTTTTGGGCTCCTCTATTTCAGGGCAGGTAGCCCTTCCGGGGGATCGGCCTTTAGCTGATCTTAGTATTGAAAAAGATGGTGGTCCGGATTTATCTAATGAGGCCGGGGATTTTGCAAGAACCGATGGATACTGTGGTTCAGTTTGGGGAACTATTTTAATACCCCATTTCTTAAATAGGTCAGACCTTAATAATACCTCCTCCTTAATTGCTACAGCTGAAAAAGTAATTAACATTGGTTCGGTGGGTTGATTACTTCTGATGGATTTAAATTCAATTGAAATTATATCAGTAGATTCAATATGACGCAATTCAGAGGTAGATTAAAAAAGTTTCAGGATGTTCCCTCTGTTCAAGATATCATGTGGTCCTTGAGTGAGGTATTCAGGGATAACTAACAATTTAGCTTTTGGGTTTGTTGTAGTAGGATCCTGTCCGGGGATCTTGTGGTTATTTATTATCCATTGTCTGGGGTAGGTCGAGTCTCCTTTGAATGTATAATAGTTGTTGCTTGTGTCCCACTTGTCCGCCTCGAGGTTGGTAGTCCACTATGCTGGGGGGATGTTTACCCATTTGGGTTATGTCCGGATTCTTAAGCAGTGTTATCTGAAAATTCTGCTTGCCTCTTGACCTGTACTCATCCTCATAGTGTTTGTGGCTTCTCTGTTTTGGTTTTCCTATGGTGTATTTGTCATATTTGTTGGGATTGTCGGATCTTCTAGGCCGGTCCTGACAGTATAAAGTAATGTTTTTGACTTAGTGACCTTTTCCAGCTCATCTAAAATCAAGGGCTGTCTAGTCTTTGCTGATACCTCTCCCCTGGCCCCGGGTGGATCCTTGTAGTCTTTACAGTTGGTGGAGGCCAATGGCGCCTTGCTAATTGGCTCTGTTATTCATTGTGAAGGTAATTTTTGTGATGGTGGGAGATTGCTGTCAAAACTTGCAGAGCTGATTGAGCCAAGTCGTGTATTACCCTTTTCGGTGTGGGGGAGGTCACTGGTCATGTTTTGAGTCACTGTGCTGCATTTATTGTGGTTTTTTTGTAGTCTCTTTCTTTCCCTTTTGCTCAGACACTGTAGATTGTAGGGTTTGTAAAAGCTGGGGCCAGACAGTAGTGGATTCAAACGCTGCTGCGTCTTTTGTTTTGTTAAATTCTGTCTTGAAGAAAGATAAATCCAAGAGGGAGCGATCATTGGGCTCTCCTGACTTTGTTTCAGGGGATTCATGATGGACCAAGGCAGGAGGCGTCGTTGGCATTAGCGGTTTGATGTTATCTGGGGAGGTCCTGGTCCACTGTGCTGCTTGAGGGGTAGAGTTTATCTTGTTTCCAGGAGAGCCTATGTTGTTAATGTGAAAGTTGGATTCCTGCTTTGAAGGTGATCTTAGGTTGAAGGGATAATTGTCGCTTGAAATAGATATTGGCGATGAGCTTTGTTCCTTATTTAATTGATGGACTTGTTGCGAAGGAAAAAGCGTGTCTTCTGACAGAATAACTGATCTTAGCCTACTTTTTTCCAGGAGTAGAAAATGTGTCCCTTGTAACGTGGCCATCTGGGGATGTAGAGGTGACCTGGTTGTAGGGCTGGTCGTGTATCAAGGCCTGCACTTTAATTTGAACTGGGTCTGTATTAAGAAGTGTTTGGGAGGGCTGGACTGATGGGGGTGGTGTTTTGTTGTGGTTGATTAGGACTTGGGCTTTGGTTCCACGTTTCTTAAAGAAATCTCTGAGGGTCCTCTTTTTTACGTCATTGATTGTTTCATCTGGCGTATTATGCTGTTGGGTTGAAGGCACTAGAGGTGTTGTTGTTTCCGTCTCGGTGGTGCAGCCTTGGGGGCCATATCCCTGTTCAGGGTACTGCTGGTGGGGGGGTAATGGCGCCGAGAGGTGGGGTAGTACCGTCTCTGATTCCGCAAGTGTTTTTATCAGTTATTGTTCAACTTCTTGCGGGTTTTTGCTGTTTCTTTCCTAAGCCTTCCGGACTGCATTGTAGTATAACTGTGACTTGGGATGGCTACTCCTCCTTTCTTTGGCACTTTGTCTTCCTTGTAGGACAGAGAATGTCGCCTTTACTCTTATTTATTGCGGGTTTTAGCCCCAGTGGGCGGCAGCCAGACTCCACTCTGTTTCAGGCTACTCCCACTGCATGCTTAGGACCTCGACCTTGCCCCCCACCTGTGCAGGACAAGAGGGGGGTGAGAGGGGTTGGGGAGGGTTGCGGTGTGTAAATGCAGTGCCGGGCAAGGGCACGGTTGTGGCCTCTGCTGTTTAATGGTTGTGGCCGCTGGGTCTGCGGACTGTCGACTATGGGCGGCCTCGTAAGCAACACAAGCCTGGCTCCTATGGTCGAGTCGCCGATCATGTCTTGATGTCCCATGGGAAGGGAGTAAGGCAATGCAGGGCAGGGGTGGCAAGCGGGGCGGGCGGCAGCACAGGGCGGTGCAGCGTAGGGCGGTGCGGAAGGTTCCCAGCGCAACAAGCTAGGATGACACAGTCCATACCCCCCTCGCTCACCCCTTGCCGCCACTGCCTGCACTCGGCTCTGCTCTCACCGCCTCTCACCGCCGGACCTGCTCGCACTCACAAGCAGAGGGAATGGTGAGTGAGCGTAGGGAGCCGAGAGCGGGTGAGCGGGGGAGCAAGAGGGACTGCCGCTGCCGCACCAACCTGCGCGGCTTGACCCTGCTCAACCACTCAGCTCAACCCCTCAGCTCAAAACCTCTGATCTTCCAAACACCGTCCCCAATCGCTGGTTCTGCTTTCCTCCATCTCCGCTCCGTCTGTACAGGGGTTGGGGAGGGTTGCGGTGTGTAAATGCAGTGCCGGGCAGGGGCACAGTTGTGGCCTCTGTTGTTTAATGGTTGGGGCAGCAGGGTCTGCGGACTGTCGACTATGGGCGGCCTCGTAAGCAACACAAGCCTGGCTCCTATGGTCGAGTCGCCGCCCATGTCTTAATGTCCCATGGGAAGGGAGTAAGGCAATGCAGGGCAGGGGTGGCAAGCGGGGCGGGCGGCAGCACAGGGCGGTGCAGCGTAGGGCGGTGCGGAAGGTTCCCAGCTTAACACGCTAGGATGACACAGTCCACACCCCCCCTCGCTCACCCCTTGCCGCCACTGCCTGCACTCGGCTCTGCTCTCACCGCCTCTCACCGCCGGACCTGCTCGCAGTCACAAGCAGAGGGAATGGTGAGCGAGCGTAGGGAGCCGAGAGTGGGTGAGCGGGGGAGCAAGAGGGACTGCCGCACCAACCTGCGTGGCTTGACCCTGCTCAACCCCTCGGTTCGACCCCTCTGCTTCTTCCAATGCCTGCTCCAATCGCGGCTCAGCTCTCACCACCTCTTGCCGCCTGACCCGCTCACACTAACAGGAAGGAGGATGGTGAGCGAGCGTAGGGAGCCAAGAGCGGGGGCGGGAGGAGCGGGGGGGAAGTGGGGGAGCACGATGGACTGCCGCCGCCGCACCAACCAGAGCGGCTTGACCCTGCTCAACCACTCAGCTCAACCCCTCAGCTCAAAACCTCTGCTCTTCCAAACGCCGTCCCCAATCGCTGGTTCTGCTTTGCTCCGTCTCCGCTCCGCTCCGTCTGTACAGGCGACTGACTGCGGCTGGCTGGCTCCTCCTCCTTCACAGGTGAGTACGATCAACTCAATTACAACCTGTGGAACTTGGGGAAGTTTTGCTATGGCAGGCCACCTTTCCTTTGTGCCACGGCTTGCCAGTGGCTTTCCAGCAAGCAGGACCACTGCTGCCCACCTTTGGCTGTCTGGTAGACTGGTTGCGGGGTTGCAGGTTCTGGTTACTGGCTGCTGGCTGCCGGCTACCCCAGTAATGGTGACGCACTCATGAAGGCACTGAGGAAGGCGGGCTGCTCGAAAACACAGCTGCTACCGTCCTCTGCAGGGGGTGGGGGCCACGGGTTGCTGGTTGCAGGCCCCCAAACAGTACCTCTGGTGCCTCGCTCGCTCGCTCCGTCCCGCGTTTCCAGCTGCGCCGTTGCTCTGCTCCGCTCCGCTCACTTCCACTTCCAGCTATCAGGCTAATTTCTATTATACATTTATGGCTTGGAAAAATATCTTCTGAACCACTCTCTTGATGTTCTATACGTTGGTCCCCTTCCCACTCAGACCCCGCTCAGTCTCCAGAAGTTGTTGGATAGGTTCTCAAACTTTATGACAAATCTTGATCTTACTCTAAACCAGTCTAAGACAAACATAATGGTGTTCGGGCCAAAGCAATTTAAGAGCACGTCATTTATTGTAAGTTGTTCCAAGATTTGCCCTGTTTCTACCATCTCCTATTTGTGTGTTCTTTTTCATGATTCTGGTGGCTGGTCTGTGCTATGCTGCAATGGCGCAGCTATGTTTGAGAGGTGCTTTTAAAATCTGTACTTACATTAGACCACAAACCCATTAAAGAGCTTGTTACAGTTTATAGAACAAGATGTCTCTCGATCGCCACATATGGCGCCTGGCTGTGGGGACTGCGGGAGTACGACATGATACAGAAAGTGTAGAACAGATTTTTGAGACGTTTGTTGTCAGTCCCTCAATATACCGCCACATATTTATGCCATGCTGAATTGGGACTGGATTACATAGACAAAATCATCAAACTCCACCCTGCCCTATTGTGGTTGTCAATCTGGTCCAACCCTTCAAACAATTTTACGCGCCAAGTAGTAAATGACGGTCTGTACTTGGAAAATAAAATTCCCTGGCTGATGTACATCAAGGATGTATATACATGGAATGTATATCATCATCATCATCAAAAGTATCTTTATTCGGATATTAAAACATCCAGGAAAAGAACAATATATTTACACATATCATATACAATAATATGAGCAGTTCATCATAAAACATTAAAATAAAACATATCTAATGGGCCATTTCAAGATCACAATAGCAGGGTTGGGCCTGAGCTTCGTACTAGATTGCAAATTCATGGTTTTTATAAAGTGCAGTGTGCTAACAACTATAAAGATAAGGGATACCAACAAATTAACATTGATTAAAATGCATGATCGTAGTTTATAAAACAATCCATTTTAAAATAAGCCATAGCCTAAATAAAAAAGAACTTCTTGTAACATCCCAAGTACTCAAAACGTTGCAATTCAACAATTGCAGAAGCTTCACGTATTATCTCCTGTTCTGTGTACAATGTACAACAATCTCGCGGAGGAGCTTTAATCCAGATGCCTCGACTGCAGTATCCGGCAAACAGAATAACTTACGCCTCCCTTCTAGATTTCCTCAATTTAGCAGCTAATCTTAAAAAATTTACAGTACAGAACAAGGTAAAAGGTTCCGCGGAGAGTTTTAAGTATAAGAGTGCTACTCTAACTTGAGTGAATTTATTCACTCTTAGGATGGTTTCTTTGATTTATGCCGTTCATTGAGAATACGCAAGGAAGGACTTCATGAGCAAATATTCTTTGCACACTGCCAGCCCATTGGCTGACTCATATTTGGTTTGAGTTCCAATGGTTTCTATAAGCACTCGATAACATGTCTGAGATTCAACATTTTGCACTTTAGGATGGCCTTTGGGTCGCCGGCTTCATATCATGTGATTTTACCACTTTGCCCCTGTGTTGATCATTTTACTCAAAGCACATTGCACTAATTGTTTTTCCGTAAATATTGTTTCGTCTAGACGTCGTTTCTTGCTGCCTATTCTGAAATATTCTAATCTTAGGCACTGGAAAGAAGCCATGGTTTATATCCATTTTTACCCTCTTTGTACATATTTTGCGCTGCGGTGAAATTTCCATTGTGTGTCATCAAATTGCGGAAATTGTTGAACTGACTTTTATGTTTTTTAGCGGCACTTAGTTGTATATATTGCTTTTAGGATTGCAAATGAACTTGTTTTTATTGTTATTACTTGCACCTTTATGGTTGATACATCTAACCGAATAAAGTAAGACTTGACTAGTTGTGTGGAAGACTCCCCATTGGAGTCTAAACAAATGGGCTGTTCTACAATGTGAGAATCCAAATAAACACAAGAAAACATTTCTCATAACAAGTTTAGTGTTGTTTCTTTCATGCGGAAAGACTTTGTTTTTTTCTAGGTGCGGTAGCTTGGTCCTGCTAGTTTCCTAAAATCTCGTTGGGCTGAGGGTAAAATTTGCAACCAGCTGAACACTGAGGTGATGGAGGGCTTGTTTCTGATAGCTCCATAGTGACTGCTCCCCATATTTTCAGATATCTTGGCCGAGTCTGCTAGGATTTTGCACTGACAGTTCTTTTACCGACATTGCAGGAGCACTTTTGGTGAAAATGTTTATCGCCAATTGGTGTGCCATGTTATGGCGGCTTGGAGAGCCGAGTGCCTTTTTTTAGTTTTTCAATATCAAATCCCCCAAAGCTGGGCATGTTTATCATGACACCCTATTAGCATTCTTCCAGCATGCTGGGTCATTCTGGATTGGTTTTAAACCTGCCTGAGATGCTAAGCTCTGCATGTCAGTCCCATAGATTTATTGCACATACTGTGGTCCTGCCTGACCTTGGATTCATACTGTGCAGCTGTATGGTTTATTATATCCAACATCAGCAGATACAAATATTGTTTGCTCTCACTAATTCTATTGAAGATGATCTAACTACTTTTGAGGGTTGGCTTGCTTCTACACTACATACTCACCCCTGTCAAACTTATGTCTAACCTGGGCAAACCATATTCACCTAATAATTAGCAGAAGCCAAAATTTAAAAGTGGAGTTCAATTCAAGAAAACTCTATGCACTTGCATTGAAAGTAAATTTCGGAACACTAATTAGAGAGTACAAGCAACTCATAAAATGCACACAAGCCAAGTATTATTCAGACAGGATTAATGATTCACCTAATTCCGCCCAGACTGCTTAGTCCATTATTAGAGATCTAACCTCGTCTCAAGCTGATTCTCCACAGCAAATACCTACACAGGCCTTCTGTAATAATTTAGCAAATTTCTTTCATGATAAAAAATCCCTGCTGCCTAAGTGAAAAGGACTGGGCAGGTATCTTGAATCCAGGATCACCAGAGTGACTCCGAGTGCTGGTTGGCCGGCCGTCTGATCAGAGCCTCAGGGACAGAAAAGGCTCCAACCTCCTTGAACCCAGCACCTGGACTCAGCCCGCTGTAAGTCTTGTCCCTCTAGAGGTGACTCCCCACTACTGGACCCTTGGAAGTGGGCCTGAAGGTGCTCTGCAAGTCCACCTCTGTCCTGTGGGCAGACAGACCATGCGCAACGCATCACCTCTCAGCTCCGCTTCAAAGTCGCCCCAGCACGATAGATCCCTGACACCGGCTTTATAGCGCACAGTCTCATTGGAACCGTCTCTATGCAATGCATCCTTGATGAGGCATTCACTTCACAAGCCCCTCGTCAGTGCCATCTTCGTAACCATCGGTGGGCGACGCCTCTTTGACCCAGGACTCTATCGCAAGCCCCTCTTCGATGGCATCAATGACGGCAATGCATCAATGACAGCAATGCAGGACTCTACATCGCAGCCTTGCAGTTCCGTAGAATGGCTGCTGCATGACAGATCCTCGATATAGGATCTTCCAACACTCCACAACCAGGAATTAAGGTACTTTGTTCAGAGAGCCTAACTAGGTCCCTGTATCTGGCCCATGCTGCATAGTGGTCGGCCTGAACCTGTGACTTTGTCTCGGTCTGGCACAACCAGATAACTACAGTTGGCGCTTTGCGCAAACAGACACTATTTTCACTTTACTGGTTGGATTTTGGGCATTTTAGTCTCAAATAGTTTATTGACTTTTACTCTATTTTTCTACATTGGTGTGGGATTTTTTTGTGTTGTGTATTCACATTATTACTGTTTTAAGTACAGCATAAATATTTTACACATTGCCTCTAAGTTAAGCCTGACTACTTTTGTGCCACGCTACCAGGGGGTTGAGCACAGGTTAATTTGGGGTTTGCTTGTGTTTCACCCTGACATAGACTGTGGTTGCTGGGTGAGTAGGCTATCACCCCCACCCTTAACCATTAACACAATTTCCACAGTGTGCGCTGCGGTGTAGTGTCCATTTTGAGTCCAGCAGGCTCTGTGTTGCTATGCAATTTGTGATGTTGCCATATGTATATCGCTTGTGCTTATGAAGAGACAGTTGTTTGTTGTAAGAGTAGAAGGTTGGTCATCTGACTTGTCGAAGTCTGAGATCCTGGAATAAACATTGAGAATATTAAATTGTAATTTGTCTTTTAAGGTTTGTGGTGTCGGATCATGAAGCACTATCGGCTGCACAAAAGAGATAGGGACTTGTTAACTTCTATGGTAAGTATGTATTAATTGATACTGGTGTTTGGTTAGTCCTTTTGCTGAGTGGAACAGACCACACTAGTCGGGTGATTTGCCGCTGGTCAAGATTTCACTTTGCGTGTGTGTTAACACCGTCCTGGTGTTATTCCACAAATCTCTTAGAGCAATTGTGTACTTTGAACTTTCTTTTAGTGGAACAGAAAAGAGTTTTGTTTTGATTTTGGTTTTCAATAATTTGCTATTGTGAAGCTGGTCTCTGTTGAGTAAGAGCTGTTATGAGGTCCTGTGAGTTGCATCACAGGGTGCCACACCAGTATTGGTCAGTCGGTGTGTTCTGTGCTGGAATTGGGCATTATATCAAAGAGTGCCATGCTGTGGGTAGATTATTTTGTTGTGTTGCACTGATATTGGGAGTTAGCGCTGTTGCATGTAGCTTTCTGATTCACTTAGACCTGACGTTATTTCAGGTAACATTCAGTGAAGTTATACTGTGTTATAGGTAGAGAAAAGACACATTTTTTCAAGACATTAAGGGCTCTATGTAGTGAGTATGTGAGGATACCAGTCTGTGAAGGGGAGGGGGGCCCCTTCAGAGTGTAAGCGTGCTCACTACATCACCACCAACATTGGGTTAGACACGTAAGGTTTAAACCATGGAATAAGATCACTGTGAATAAAGGATTGTTGCAGTTTCCTCCCACTGTCCTTTCAATCTGAGAATAATTGAGAATTTGAGGCAGGTATTATATAAAGTGAACCCCTACCTTGACCAGTCTAATATGAAGCTGTGAATGCATGGGAGCATGTAGTGCATGTAAGTCACAGTGATCAGGGATGGGTACACCTCTAAGAATGCTAGATGTGACGAGGGTGAAGGGAGAGTTAGAGGAAATCATTAAAGGAACGCTAGAGCTGGGGTTTATAGATGGGTACTATGAAGAAGAGCTTTTGTTTCTGTGTAAGGAACCTGCTAGGAACCTGATGGGCATGTTTGCATGACAACACAAGTCATTGCAGGGGATAGTCATAGAATTTGGAATTGGCCTATCCAAAAATGCGACTCAAAGGAAGAATTTTAGGATGTTCATGAATGAAGGTGCACCTAAGAACATGCAAACCCTTGGGTTAAAACAGCAGGGAGCATAACATTCCGTTATAGAACAACACATAAAAGTGTAGAGAAAGATGGGATCAGAAAAAGAAAAAAAGATGGCGAAGATTGGACTGAGGGTACTGAGAGTAGGAGTGATTTTGAGGTTAAAGATTACCCACTGAGATAGGTGCATGGTGGAGCATATGTGCTTGTGTCTTGGAGTCGTGGTGATCTTTTCACATTTACAAACCAATTTCCAAATTTGGGAGAGAGCCTTGTTCAGTGGATGCATGTTGACAGATTTTTGAAAATTTCAAAGGTGCTTCAAGAAGATCCGAATATGTTCGATACTGTTGTTCCCAATGATTTGCGGACTGAGTGTAAAATAGCTGTTCAGTGGCCAACTGCAAAACCCTCTGATGAATGCTCAAACTAATGCTCCGTCTGCTGTGGTAATGGAATAGCATCTGTAGGAAGGTGGAATCTGACTACATGGTTGCCTCCACTTTTTTCCTGGTGTTTTGATGGTTTTTGACTTAGTTTGGCTAGGAACCTGCTATTCAGATCCCCAGCCTATCTGCTTTCTCTTATAAATTGATTCCATGTACTTTAGGTACACTCCAGATTGGATTCTGGAATACCCATGTGAGTTCCTACACTATGTACCCAGGGCATAGGTACCCCAGAGGCCTAACAGGGGCTGAAGCATGTATTGTGCCACCCCTGGAAAGCCATGCAAAATGACACCACAAGTCTGCTACTGCAGACTGGGTAAGGTAGTGCATGCACCCCTTACTGAGGTATAGGTTCAGCATACCCCACCTAACACTGCACATAGTAACCTATCAGTCACCCCTATGGCAGGCCTTATCAATACTGAAGGCAGGGTGCTTGGTTATGTGTGAGAGGGTGCCCAGGCATGAGCTGAGCCCCTCTGCAGCCTTTGTAATCTCTTCTCCGGGGTTGTCAGTGGTGCAGCCTGACCATATACTCTTAAGTGCATTATAACTTAAACGGTTAATGCTAACTTTGGACTGGCTGCACGGAAACATGTCGTGTTTGGTGTCAAACACCTTGGAATCATACCCCCACATCAGTTCTTGATGTGAGGATATGATCCCACCCTTCTAGAGGGAGAGACATGGCAGTACTGGTATACCCGGTAGAAATCTAATAGAGCCCTGGCATAACAAAATGGATGATGCAGCCACAGACACGGGTCTCCTGCTGCTGACCGAAACTCCGGCAGGGGTGGCCTGGACAATAGGTCTCCTGCCACAGGGAGGTGTAACCACCTCCCAGACAGGCTTATGTGTATTGGGGCTGGGTGGGAGCACTCTCTGAGTGCTTTGAAGTCCTGCACTGGAGGCACATTTGGTGTCCCTGTGCATAGTCCAGCTCAAACCGGTTCAGGGGCTTCAAGCCCCTGCTCTGGCGTGAAACTAAACAAAGGAAAAGGGTGTTGCCACCCCTCTTTCCAAACCCTCCCATAGGTGGGTCCCCAGAGCTAGTCCAACCCCTTCCTTAGTAGGAACCTCTGTAACCAGAACTTTAGCTATCCATGGACGAAACACTGAAGCTGAATCCTGGAACTTCAATGCTCTACTAAAGACTAGAGGACTGAAGAAATCTCCCTTGGGGTCAAGGAGTGACTCCCCTGCTTGGCAGGCACCAACAAAGCATTTTGCCGGTCTGCGTCTCTGAAGCTCCCGCTGGACTCCGAAGTAATTGCAGCCCAGGAAGAGGATTTCCAGACATCTTAGAGGCCGATCCAAGTCTCCAGCAAAGCTGAGACCCTCAGCCCTCGTGAGTAGTGTGGAACCGGAACTCCTGGTCATCGTGCACTTTTGCAAGTGCAATAACTTCTCGACGTCTCTTGAAGTTGTGCTTGGGGTTATTTGTAGCCCCTACCTCAAGCAGAAGATCCACTGAAGATTGTCAGCCTAGTCACCCCGAGTGACCCGTGGGCTGCCATTTTGTGTTTCCTCTCGAGGTCCCTTCACTATCCCTGGTCTGTCGACTGGTGGGTCCCTGAGGGGGTAACTTTGAATTTTCTTAGGCATCCCTGGTTGCTCCAGACGTGCCCCAACTCCCTACCAAGTGGTGAGTCCCACAGATCTTGCTGGTCTGCACCGAAGCATCTTTCTCCTTTCTGCGTGGGTTGCTGATGCCAAGGCTTGTTGTGTCCAATCTTGGCACTGATGCTGCAGCACTCGACATCCTTTGTGTGACAGCTCGAATCCAGCTCTTGGTTGCCCTCGACACCTCCTGGTCCTCGTGGCTGAAGAGTCAAGCTTCACCTCCTTCACCTGAAATCTCCTGACAACGCTGGGCATCGCTATCACCTTTGTGGTCACTGGCAATAGGAAATGGAATGCAGAAAGTTGGACAACAAGGTGGTGGACAAATGATGCAGGGTGGAAATGGTGTCCCACTTAGTAGAGGACAAGGAAGGAATGTTGACCCAAATTCGGGAAAGGATAGCACTATGTTGAAGAAAACTACGCATGTCAATATTGTAATGAGTTTGGCTACTAGAATCGTGAGTGCCATTCAATTCCAAATTCAATGCAGCCCAAGCTCACCAGAATCCCTTTCTGAGTTCAGAAACTTTCAAACAGTTCCCTGTCTTCGACACTTTTGGAGATCCAGGGTCTGGCCAATCACAATGACGGTGCCTGACAGGGGAGGAAGATTGCATGCTTGACACAGTCTTGGAGGTAGTCCAGAGTGGCCTATAAGTAGAAGCAGAGGTGAATGGCCACAATGACGGTGCCTGAGAGGGGAGGAAGATTGCGTGCATGACACATTCTTGGAGGTAGTCTAGAGTGGCCCATATGTAGAAGGAGAGGTGAAAGGCCACTCCTATTATTTTTGATGGACACTGGTGCTACTCATTCTACTGTTAGGAAAGTGAAAATCCTGCACATATCTCTCTCTGGAAAAAAAGTCCAAGGTGTAGACACTGCAAACAATCGTATAGAGAATTCTGTTTTATCAAGGTCCCTGTAAAAATAGGTCCCCTTGAAGAGGACTATCAGTTTGTGTTTATGCAAGCTTAACAGTGTGATTTACTGTACACCAGATGGTATCAAAGTTCTTAGACATGTTAAAGATGCTTTAATGATTTCAATTGAGCACTCAAAGCCCGTTGATGGGCAATTCCCTGTTTTGAGGAAGGAGGACTTGCCATCCAATTTAAAGGACTCTGTAATGAAGAAAGACTGGAATTACTCTGGCAAAGATATTGACCTAATTAAAAGGGTTGAACCTGCGAAGATCACAATAAAACTAAATGCTCAAATACCTCGAACCTCCTAATATAACCTTTCACCAGAAGCAGTGACTCGAATTTCCCCGCAATTGAATCCATGTTAGAGTAAGGTATTTTAAAAGAGATTTTAGGAGCTCCCTGTAATTGTACGATCATGGGATTACAGGAAATAAACAAAAAGTGGTAGGACGTGCAAGACCTGCAAAAGCTTAATAATATTGTTGTCCCATGTTGACCTGTGGTACTGAATCCAGCTTTAATACAGTTCCAGATCCCTGGTGACACAGTCATAGATTTGTGCCAAGTGTTCTTTTCCAATCTATTGTATGAAGACAGACAGTTTCTCTTTGTGTTCATGTTCCAAAACAATATTCTGGCACAGCGCCAAGTTACTTAAGAATGTATATAGGAGGAGGAGCCAAGATGGCGACCGGAGCAGACGCTTGAGCGCCCGGCTCCGTCGGCCCTTGGCCCCGGACTATTATCCTGACTCCTATCCTTGCCGATTCTCGAGGTGAAACGTGTACGACGACGCGCTGTCCACGCCGCCACTTCCCCGAAGTCTCAGCCCGCCCGGATGCCGGAGTTTTTGGTGCTTTTGTTCTCCGCCCTGGACCCCTGCTCCATTGTGGCCTTTGCCGGCCCCCAGGAAGCTCCGCAGACCCGCTAGCGCAAATCCGAGCCCCGCGGTCCCGACCTCACCTAACATCACGGACTGTCGCCAGATGAGCCTGGGGAGGGACGGCCAGACACCTCCTGCACCCTGCGCCTGAAGGGCTGGGGCTGTAAGGTAAGCCCCGGTGAGGCGGATCTCCTGCCCCGATCTGTGGACCGCGCTGTGGGAGGCTGCCGACCCCCTTCTTCTATTGCCTTGTCGGCTGCAAAGAGAACCCGAGGGAAGGGAGGCGCCTGTTGGCTTTCCCGTTTGCGGCGCAGACCTGAGGGGAACTGACTTCTTGCTACGACCCCCCCCCCTGGCCATTGTACCGTCCGGCGGTAAAACATGGCGTTGTTTGCTTGCTCGCGGCTGGGGGGTGATACTCCGGTCTTGCCCGCTTCCCGCTTCGCCCTCCCTCCACCAGACACCAGATCCACGGTGCCGTCCCGGATTGCTGCCGATGTGGGGGTGCAGCTTCCGCTGACATGCGGCTCCGTACTGGCCGTCCTGCGGGACTTTCGTTTACAAATGTTTGCTCGCTTTCAGGCGCTAAGTGAGCAGTTTGACTCCCTGTTGTCGGCTGCGGGCCGTGAGCGCTCCGTCTGTCATCAACACGGCGTGGGTCTGCCAGTGCTTTTGTCCTCTTGCGGGGACGCAACGGCTGTGTGTGATCGTGCTACACTGGTGCCTGCATCTGGCTTTCCCGGCACCCAGGATCAATTGCTCTCCAGCTTAACAGCGGATACTTTGTTTCCCCGTTCATTGCTGCCTGCTTCATTGTTGCCTGCCTCACCGCGTCTGCAAGAGTATCCAGCTGAGCAACACCCAACATCCTCGAGGAATCGTTCACGGTGGCCTACTGCTTCTTTTCTGTGGAACTCCTGTACTCTACATGCCATGTCTGGACTTTATGTGGTGCACAAAGGGACCTCTACAGATGGTCGGCGGCCATTTTGGGATTCTACTTCACCATCTTCTCCCAAACGGCCATATTGTCTTTGTCTGCACGGGATGCGGGGCCTTCATGTAGGGGCTGGCTTAATCTCAAGCCCGCGATCGGGCCAGGGCTAGACTGATTAATATCGCCATGGTTTCACGGAGGGGCTGGACTGGGACTGGAACTGTATGTGTACTTTGTGCGCATTCGTCGCGATTTGTCTTCCTTCATTTACATTGTTGTGACAATTCATTTTCACACGACCGCTTTTGGGGTAGTGGGTTCTCAGTGTGTGGAAGCCAAAGATGGCCGATGGTTTAGGGCGCTCTGATGATACGTAGGCTCCTCCCCACCTTCTTCCTTTTGGGAGTTTAGATTAGAATAGTCCTATTCTTTTCTCACCCCCTTTAACATAGGTGTATTGTTTTCTTATCTTTCTTTACTCTATTCTTACTCTCTTTCTTGTCTATATTTCGGGTTTATTGGGCGACAGGCACTATGCTGGGGGGGGGGAAGGCCGTAGCCTCCGCATTGGTGTAGGGTGGGGGGGTAACTTACTGTTTCTAATTAGTTCTATGGGCCTTTTTTCTCTTTCTGTTTCTGCGCTATACTTGTTTCGATTCTGGGTCCGGGTGGGGGGTTGACTGAGTGGGGGCGGCACTGGAGGGGTGCGTACTTGCTCATGTGACTATCCTGTTATATAACTGCATTGCCTCACTGCCTGCGATTTTACTTCCATTGCTGTCTTAATGATGCTCCTGCTCTCCCGTGTGGTGAAGATATCGTGCGGACTCGAATCTCCTTGGTTCTTATTCTTCACTGACTATTTCCCTGATAAACTTATTTTGAAAACTTTAAAATTAACCTTCACTTCTCCTTTCCCTGGGGTCAAGGATCTCTCCAGTGTATGTTTCATAAATCGTTGCTAACCTTGACCGTTGAAGCACAGGGGTCGTAATGTTTGTATCAGTGCTTAACCGTATCGTGGCCGGCCTGAAGGTTGTAGGCCCGTATTTGTTCTTTTAATATGCACGAATAAAGGTTTAAAAAAAAAAAAAAAAAAAAAAAAAAGAATGTATATAGAGCCCCTAAATATTCAACCATATTTTGAATAAGAATCTGAAGACCCTAATGCTGCTATGTTTATTTATTTATTTATTTATGGTATTTGTAGAGCGCATCACTCATCCCGAGGGATATCACGGCGCTTAAACCAGATGAACACAGCCAATAGCAATAACAGAAGGATATTAGTGAGAAGAGGGGAAAAGGTGCGTTTTCAGCTTTTTACGGAACAGAAGGTAATTAGTGGTGTGTCTGAGATCATCTGGAAGCTCGTTCCAGCTCTTGGCCGCTAGGTAAGAAAAGGAGCGGCCGCCAGTTCTAGCTTTATATATACGTTTCGTCCTTGCTAATGCTGATTGAGTGGAACGGAGGTTCCTGGTAGGGACGTAGAATTCCATTTTGTCCTGGAGCATGATGGGACCTGTCCTGTGCAGGGCTCTGTGGGCATGACAGAGAAGTTTGAATGCGGCCCTCTGGCGCACAGGGAGCCAGTGGAGAGTTTTCAGGCATTCGGATGCTGAGTCTAACTTGCCTTTATCGCAAATCAG
The DNA here is from genome assembly GCF_964204655.1 of Triturus cristatus. Taxonomy (NCBI): domain Eukaryota; kingdom Metazoa; phylum Chordata; class Amphibia; order Caudata; family Salamandridae; genus Triturus; species Triturus cristatus. The sequence goes on along the minus strand of NC_140590.1, from coordinate 388,162,208 downwards.
TTTGGCGGCTGCATTTTGCAGTACCTTTAGGCGAGAAAAAAGATGTTCATTCATCCCCACAAATAGTGCATTCCCGTAATCAAGACGACTGACCAGTAAGGCTTGAGTAACTGAGCGTCTGCAGTTCAGCGGTATCCATGGGAATAGCCTCACTAGGAGTTTCAAGATGGCGAAGCCCTTGCCACAGAGGGATCGCACATGATCTTTCATGGATAGCTCATCATCCATGATAATTCCCAAATTCCTGGCGTGTTGTTTGGGGGTAGGGGCCAAGCCCAACGTGGGAGGCCACCACGTGGCATCCCAGATTCGCTTGGCACCCCCAAATAAGAGGATCTCCGATTTTCCAGCATTTAGCTTCAGGCAATGAGAGTGCATCCATTGAGCCATTTCCGCAAGGCAGCCTTGTAATTTAGTTTTAATAATTTCAGATTTTTCATTTAGAGCCACCATTAACTGCGCGTCGTCCGCATATGAGCACATGCCGATGCCCCACTTCCTTCCAATGTCAGCCAAGGATGACATATAAACATTGAAAAGGGTGGGGCTCAGCGATGCGCCCTGGGGGACCCCGCAGTCAATGGAGGTAGAGCTGGAATGAGATTGGCCCATGTGTACAGTCTGGGTGTGATTACTCAAGAAGGAATGCAGCCAGTTCAGGGCATTGGACTGCACTCCCTTGTGGCGGAGTATGTTCAACAGACATTGATGGGAGACCGTATCAAATGCTGCTGACAGGTCGAGCAGTATTAGTGCCACTGTTCCTCCTTGATCTATGGAGGACCTAATACTGTCCAAAACTGCCAGCAACGTGGCCTCAGTGCTGTTGTTGGCTCTGAAGCCTGTCTGGGTAGGATCTAGGAGAGAATTAGTCTCTAAGTATTTGGTCAGTTGGGCATTGACCAATTTTTCTAGAACCTTAGAAAGATATGGGAGCTGAGAAATGGGTCTATAGTTCTCAGGGTTGGCAATCTCAGAACCCAATTTCTTCAGGAGAGGGATCACAGCTGCATGCTTCCAGACATTGGGAAATATGGCAGTTTTGAGAGATTTATTAAAAAGTTGAGTGACCAAAGGGCAAAGTGTGAGTGCAATCTTGGAGAACACAAAATGAGGGCAGGGATCCAAAGGAGAGCCCGATTTAACTGATTGCATTGATGTTAAAACATCTTCCCCTGAGAGTGGTTCAAAATCCGCTAGACAAGGGATAGTTCCCATATCTGGGGTATCTGAATCTAGTATGGTGTTAGGGGATTTTTCTATATTGATATTAGCAGATCGGGAGGAGAAGTTTGAGTAAATTTTCTTGATTTTTTCTGAGAAAAAGGTACTCTGTCTTGATCGAATATATTGATTACCAATTGGTGGCATCGTTATGTAACAGGCATTCAGGCAAAATACCATAGTCCTGTTGGATCATTTATCTGTGAATAAAGATGAGGTACCCCCCGCCAAATTTCAGTACTGTCAGAAAGAATTCCTATATCTAGGACATAAGATTGAGAAAGGAGAAACAAAAATGTCTCAAGAGAATCTCTGCCATGTTGCAAATGAACCGTCCCTAAATGCAGAGAAGTCAGGATGTTCCTGGAAATGGTTGGCTACTGTCGTCAGTGGATTCCCAACTTTTCCCTAGTGGACAAGCCTCTACAGATCTAAAGTTGTGTTAAATCCGCTCCCATGGGACAACGATTGTGAGAAAGCCTTCCTCAAGTTGTGAGAAAGCATCTGCTGTAGGAATGCCCAACTAAAAGAAGCCTTTTATTCTGTAGTGCTCTGAGAGGTGAGGGTGCTCCCTAGCAATGTTAACTCAAACCAATGGAATCTCGAAACGCCCCATCGCCCATGTTTAAGAGATAAAGACTGGATTGAGAGACAAGTCCAACACAAGTAAACTGACATTTGCATTGCGCTCATCTTCAACCATTTATGGCTATTCCAGTTGACCCTCCTTTGCCATGAGAGGAGTGTAGGGAAGATATCTGGGAGCAAATGAAATGATGGTATTTTGCTCTGTGCATTTCTGAGAGAGCATTTAGAAAACACCTGATTGAAAGTTGGCCAGACACAATTAAATCACAACTCATTCAATACCATAACTCTTGTCAAAACAGTCTTCTCAAATTGTCAATAAATGTTTTGCAAATGTTCCGTGCATCACTAATCCATCTTATACTGTTCATTTTGATATATTCGCTCTCGGTATCTAAAGGCATATTCCTCCTCCAGACATTCTTTATCAAAATACCTTCTCAACTGACTTAACCAAATCAGATAATTCTATTTAGTTTAAAAACTTGAATAGCAATTTTTTTTAACTTATGTTAGACACAGATTTCATTGATTTCTTTTAACGTTAACATAAATCAATCATATATTTGGATTTGTGTATAATTGGTACAAGCACACATTTTTTATTATAATTTTTACTGTTGGTCATTTGTGAAGGCTGCCCTTCAGTGATGAGTGTAAGCCTCTTGTTTCCCATGCTTGTATTTGTAACCTTCAGTCTCTCTGGAATGCGCTCTGCGTGGTTGTGTGACAGAGGCATGCATGACTAAACCATGCGTGTCTCTGCTAGACGGCCCCAACATAAAATGCGTCTTTAACGCATTCCTTTACCATGCATGCCTTTGCCACACAGTTTTGTGGTAAAGGCATGACTGTTAAAGGGACGTGTGGTAAAGATCACACACCAACCTTCCATCCTGAGCCCTAAAAAATACTCTGCCCCCCCTGAGCCCTAAACCCTCCCCTGACCTTTCCCCCTGAGCTCTAAACACTACCGGAACCATCCTGAACACTAAACACTACTCCAATGCCCCTTCCTGAGCCCTAAACACTACCCTGACCCCCCGCCCGAGCGCTAAACACCACCCTAACCCCCCATGAGCCCTAAACACTACCCTGACCACCCCAGCCCTAACAACTGCCCAGATCCCCCTGAGCGCTAAAAACTACCTGTAACCCTCAAAAACTATCTCCACCCCCTAAAACCCGGCTCCAACCCCACATAGCTCACTGCATCCTCTCCTGATACTACCTGTTCCTGGGCCTGCCCATACCATCATCAACTGCGCACTGCCTTATCCACACATATGCGTGGTTAAGACATGTGTGGTTGAGCTTGGGGGGTAAATGCACGGTTGGCTCTGCACGCGTTTCCCATTCTGGTTCAATGTCTTGCAAACCTGAAGTAGTTCCGGACCGAGGTAACAGAATAGTGATGCCACTGCTCATTGCACCCCATTCGTCCTTGTTGTTCATTTTATCTGAATGGTGCAAACAGCCCCACTCACAGTGAGTCACGGTGGCTGCCAGGGCCCTGGTGTTACAATGACTTTGTGTGATCCATGACTGTGAATATAATTTGGAATGGAATTGTTGCTAAATACTACCTTGAACACCTCAGAAGTGAGGCATGTGAAAAGTATGTCACGGGTGGGTATATGTGCATCAGAGGGCCTAAAAACCTGACAGTTAACTATCCGTCCAGATATAGTAGTTAAGACTACATTAGGGTCCATGGTCCTGTTTTACTTACCCTGGTTTGGCATTTCGATTTGAAACTGCTCCTTTTCCTGAGACTCTTCCTTCTCTTGTGAGGCCTCTACCCTGCTGGGTGCTTCCAGATGACTTGTTTGGCCTTCAATTGAAAAGAAATCATAAGATTATCAGTAAACAGTTGATCCCTTTAATGGACATCGGGCTTTCCTGATAACCACGAAATGTCCCATCAAAAGGGGGGTTGAGGCAGAAGCATTACAGCGGACTCACCCTGCTTCCAATTAATCACAGTTAAGTGAATCACAGTGGAGTCAATGCACGCTCATGAGCGGTGTGTACACATCTGTATCCACCCAGGTCAAGCTCATGGTTTTTAAGAAACAATTAAGAAACGGTTGAGAGCCGTGGTTGTCCGTTCTAATTTGGCATCAGCAAGGGCCACAGAACAAGACAAGATATTAATCATTATTAAAAGCTGATGACTAATACCACTAATAGTGCAATTCCATTTGTAAGGTAATATCCCTACATACAATAATTTAAAGGTTCCAGGGACGCACAAGACAGGCAATAGCAAGTAAACCATGTGCACAATGCCGTAATCCACTGCTGTTAGGTGGTACGGTGAGGTGAGTAAATCAACAAAACAACATCAAACTTATTCCCTCTTATTACGGTTAACAATTGTTGGCTTGCTGGCACTCACTGTTTATAAGTCTTTTTACTGTTCTTGTGACGAACTTGGTGAACCGGATGTTAAGCAGTGGGTTATCCGGATTCATTGAGGCAAGGATAGCTTGTCGACAAGTGCGAATGCCAAGTTTGTCCCATTCGCTCTTTAGCAAGATCTTTCGATCGTCAAGGAGTGCAGGACAAAGACATACCACGTGCACGAATGATTCCTTGCTGCTCCCACACCCCCTGCACATTATGTTGGTATTTGTGCGGCCCCAACTTGGCAAGTGATACAGGAATGGCCATTCCCCCATTCTGAGGGCCATAAATATTTTTTTCCACAGCACTGAATAGGGCCATAACAAATGGGACACCACAGTCCCTGGCATAAACCCTGATACAATTGACCAGGCGTGCTTACATTGTGCCAGTTGGGCTCTATCCGAGGGGAAAGACCAGAGGCGGACGTTTCTTTTGATGTGGATTTTAAGTGCCTGCTATGTTGGATTGGAGCTCCAGATTTCATCTGCGTCCAGGAGTTTTAAAGAGTCTTGTAAATAACACCGGTATGATCTACCAAGCTGACCGGCTGAGATTTCCTGCCACAAAAGGGCCTCCAGGCTTCCTTCTCTGGAGGTACACAACTTGTTACACAGCCTGATGAATGCTCCAGCCCCTACCGCTCGGTGATCTTGGAGACCAAACTTAAGATGTATTTGAGTGGAGGATGACATTTTTGAAACGCTCAGCACTTGTTTGAAGATTCTTGTTATTGTTTTGTTCACAAGGCTGTTGTATTTCCCTTGCATGATCTCCTGGCTGTAGGTGAGGAAGTTGATGATTTTTTCCTTCATGACACTTCTAAGTGGGATCAGGCTTGGGCCGGACAATTGCCTTGCGAGGGTCTTAAATGCCACCTGGATTGTCAAAGCTTTGGCTTCTACCTCGTCTCTATGTTTGGAGAATGAACCCCTTCTATCTATGTGGACCCCCAGATACTTATATGAAGCAGCCCTATCAATGCTTTTACCCTTCTACTGCCACCCGCCACCTTGGTATTTCCTTAACCCAAAGGTGATTGCCCTTGTCTTTGATAGGTTCAGTTCCAGTTCCTTTTCGGTGGTGTAAAGAGACAACCGATCGAGTAGTCTCTGCAAGCCGACCCTGGTGTGGCTGAGCAGGACAAGGTCATCTGCATACAGTAAGTTGCCCCGGCGAGTTTTGGAGGATGAGAGTTGACTTCGTCGAGTGACTCCGACAGATTAGAAATGGAGATTGAAAAGAAGGGGCGCTAGCACACAACCTTGTTTTACTCCGCGAGAAGTTTGTATTTTTCTTGAGATATACGATCCGTCCCCAAATTTTATACGGATCCATGTGTTAGTGTGTAGTGCAATTATGGCTTGTAGGAGCACTGGTGGAATCCCCTATTTCTGCAGTTTGAGCCATAATCGGCTTCAGGGTACGCGGTCAAAAGCGGCCTTAAAGTCAACAAAACAGCCATGCATTAGCAGTCCTGACACTGCCACTTTGTCCAACAGGACAGCTATTGCAAGTAAGTTGGTTATGGTGCCTGATCTTTGCACAAATCCTGTCTGGTTAAAGGGTATAAGATAGTTTTTTGTAGCCCAAGACGCCAGATCTTGAAGGAGCAATTTGGCGTAGTCTTTTGATTCCACATCCAATAGAGTAATCATCCTGTAAATTTTCGGGTCTGATCTCTTGCCACCTTTGTAAAATGGGTGTATAATGGTGCCACGCCAAGATTCCGGTAATACCTGGTTGGTCCAGCAATAAGAAAATAGGGGTGCCAGTGGTTTGGCCCAGAATTCTGTGTCCTGTTTATACAGAACCTGGGGTAGACCATTTGGCCCAGGAGCTCCATCTGAGTGACCCTCAGTTATAATTTGTGCTGTTCTTTCCATTATAATTTCTAGTGTTGTGGGTGCCGATTGAGGCGGTTCTTCATGCTGGAGCAGCGAATTGGTATCAGTTGCCCATGGCATCCTTATGTTTGATTCAGCAGGTTTCTCGGGTGTCCCAACATGTGTTGTACCTAGCAGTTGGCATAAATTGAGTTGCGGGGCCATAGCTGGAGGTTTGGCCAGTCGACCTTTTTCCTTTTCTGGTTCTTCGAAATGGGTTGTTAGAAAAGATACCCATTCGGCTTCAGAGATGTTGGCGCTACTTTGTCCTCCTAGTTTATGTGTTTTTGAATGAACAAGCAACCAGAAAGATTTTGGGTTATGGTTTTTACTTGCATGTGTCAGTTTTAACGAGAACTGCTCCGACCGCTTGCTTTTCTCTAGAAATATTGCTTGTCGAAGTGCTTTTTGAGCTTGCTTATATGTATTGAATATGTGATCTTCCCCAGGGTGCCTACATGCTTGTCTTAGCCCACTATTGCGTATTGATTTTAATTTCTTAATTTCAGCTGTTATCATTGTTGAATTACCTTTTTTGGTTTTTCGTGTGGTACGTGGGAAGTTCCCGGGAGAAGAGTTCCCTTGCTGTAGTAAGCAGGAATACATCGATGCTCCTTGAGTCTTGCAGGGCTTTGCATTTGGTCATTATTGTTCGTATAATTGGATCTGACCATTTCAACCATTGAGGTTTTCAGTGTGAATTCCTCCTGAAGTCGGGCTTGTCGTAGTGGGGTTTGTTTGTTCTAAAACATCTGGCCAAGGTGCGTCATACTCTTCAGGAAATTCTTGAAAGAGGTTTGTATTATAGTCGACAGATATTAATCAGGCTGTTCTTCTGTGATTACTTTGTAGTTTGCACAAGATCAGAATTAGGTGGTTGAACTTGGATTTTTTCACCCTGACGCTTGGTGAAATATAGACATTGATCAGAATCAGTTGTTCAGTCTGTTTGGGGTTACAAATCCTTATGCCGAAAATCCACTCTTCCTCAAATGTCAGTTGAAATGTATTAACATTTAACTTGGCTGAAATGTAGATTGAAAGTCCGCCTCTAGGTCGGACAGACTTGTGCAGCCTCTGGGCCGGAGTTCTATACTCCAAATATCCTTCTATTGGAAGACTAACCAGGGACCATGTTTCCTGCAATAGTATAACCTCGTGGTGTTTTAAAAACTTTATCACGTCTGGAGATTGAAGTTTCGGGGTAAGGCCGTTGATATTCCACGAACATACTGAGAGACCGGGTTGAATACCAGTTCAATTGTGGTTTCCTCCATTCAGGGCCGCTGGCAGCCATGCCCAGTCAATCGCCGTGGTTTTTGGCTCCTCTATTTCAGGGCAGGTAGCCCTTCCAGGGGATCGGCCTTTAGCTGATCTTAGTATTGAAAAAGATGGTGGTCCGGATTTATCTAATGAGGCCGGGGATTTTGCAAGAACCGATGGAAACCGTGGTTCAGTTTGGGGAACTATTTTAATGCCCCATTTCTTAAATAGGTCAGACCTTAATAATACCTCCTCCTTAATTGCTACAGCTGAAAAAGTAATTAACATCGGTTCGGTGGGTTGATTACTTCTGATGGATTTAAATTCAATTGAAATTACATCAGTAGATTCAATATGACGCAATTCAGAGGTAGATTAAAAATGTTTCAGGATGTTCCCTCTGTTCAAGATATCATGTGGTCCTTGAGTGAGGTATTCAGGGATAAATAACAATTTAGCTTTTGGGTTTGTTGTAGTAGGATCCTGTCCGGGGATCTTGTGGTTATTTATTATCCATTGTCTGGTGTAGGTCGAGTCTCCTTTGAATGTATAATAGTTGTTGCTTGTGTCCTACTTGTCCGCCTCGAGGTTGGTAGTCCACTATGCTGGGGGGATGTTTACCCATTTGTGTTATGTCTGGATTCTTAAGCAGTGTTATCTGAAAATTCTCCTTGCCTCTTGACCTGTACTCATCCTCATACTGTTCGTGGCTTCTCTGTTTTGGTTCTCCTTTGGTGTATTTGTCATATTTGTTGGGATTGTCGGAGCTTCTAGGCCGGTCCTGAAGGTATAAAGTAATGTTTTGACTTAGTGACCTTTTCCAGCTCATCTAAAATCAAGGGCTGTCTAGTCTTTGCTGATACCTCTCCCCGGGCCCCGGGTGGATCCTTGTAGTCTTTACAGTTGATGGATGCCAATGGCGCCTTGCTAATTGGCTCTGTTATTGATTGTGAAGGTCATTTTTGTGATGGTGGGTGATTGCTGTCAAAACTTGCAGAGCTGATTGAGCCAAGTCGTGTGTTACCCTTTTCGGTGTGGGGGAGGTCACTGGTCATGTCTTGAGTCACTGTGCTGCGTTTATTGTGTTTTTTTCGTAGTCTCTTTCTTTCCCTTTTGCTCAGACACTGTAGATTGTAGGGTTTGTAAAAGCTGGGGCCAGACAGTAGTGGGTTCAAATGCTGCTGAGGCATGACCTTAAATCGCGTCTTTTGTTTTGTTAAATTCTGTCTTAAAGAAAGATAAATCCAAGAGGGAGCGATCATTGGGCTCTCCTGACTTTGTTTCAGGGGATTCATGATGGACCAAGGCAGGAGGCGTCGTTGGCATTAGCGGTTTGATGTTATCTGGGGAGGTCCTGGTCCACTGTGCTGCTTGAGGGGTAGAGTTTATCTTGTTTCCAGGAGAGCCTATGTTGTTAATGTGAAAGTTGGTTTCCTGCTTTGAAGGTGATCTCAGGTTGAAGGGATAATTATCGCTTGAAATAGATATTGGCGATGAGCTTTGTTCCTTATTTAATTGATGGACTTGTTGCGAAGGAAAAAGCGTGTCTTCTGACCGAATAACTGATCTTAGCCTATTTCTTCCAGGAGCAGAAAATTCGTCCCTTGTAAAGTGGCCATCTGGGGATGTAGAGGTGACCTGGTTGTAGGGCTGGTCGTGAATCAAGGCCTGCACTTTAATCTGAACTGGGTCTGTATTAAGAAGTGTTTGGGAGGGCTGGACTGATGGGGGCGGTGTTTCGTTGGGGTTGGTTAGGACTTGGGCTTTGGTTCCACGTTTCTTAAAGAAATCTCTGAGGGTCCTCTTTTTTACGTCATTGATTGTTTCATCTTGCGTATTATGCTGTTGGGTTGAAGGCACTACAAGTGTTGTTGTTTCCGTCTCGGTGGTGCGGCCTGGGGGGGCCATATCCCTGTTCTGGGTACTGCTGGTTGGGGGGGTGATGCGCCGAGAGGTGGGGTAGTACCGTCTCTGATTCCGCAAGTGTTTTTATCAGTTCTTTGTTCAACTTCTTGCGCGTTTTTGCTGTTTCTTTCCTAAGCCTTCCGGACCGCATTGTAGTATAACTGTGACTTGGGATGGCTACTCCTCCTTTCTTTGGCACTTTGTCTTCCTTGTAGGACAGAGAATGTCGCCTTTACTTTTATTTATTGCGGGTTTTAGCCCCAGTGGGCGGCAGCCAGACTCCACTCTGTTTCAGGCTACTCCCACTGCCTGCTTAGGACCTGCTCGCACTCACAAGGAGAGGGAATGGTGAGTGAGCGTAGGGAGCCGAGAGCGGGTGAGCGGGGGAGCAAGAGGGGCAGCTGCTGCCGCACCAACCTGTGCTGATTGACCCTGCTCAACCCCTCAGCTCGACCCCTCTGCTCTTCCAATGCCGGCTCCAATCGCGGCTCAGCTCTCACCACCTCTCGCCGTCTAACCTGCTCACACTCACAGGAAGGAGGATGGTGAGCGAGCGGGAGGAGCGGGGGGGGAGTGGGGGAGCAAGAGGGACTGCCGCCGCCGCACCAACCTGAGCGGCTTGACCCTGCTCAACCACTCAGCTCAACCCCTCAACTCAACACCTCTGCTCTTCCAAACGCCGTCCCCAATCGCCAGTTCTGCTTTGCTCCGTCTCCGCTCCGTCTGTACAGGCGACTGACTGCGGCTGGCTGCACGGGTCTCCTCCTCCTTCACAGGTGAGCACGATCAACTCAATTACAACCTGGTTAACTTGGGGAAGTTTTGCTATGGCAGGCCACCTTTCCTTTGTGCCACGGCTTGCCAGTGGCTTCCCAGCAAGCAGGACACTGCTGCCCACCTTTGGCTGTCTGGTTGACTGGTTGCGGGTTTGCAGGGTCTGGTTACTGGCTGCTGGCTGCCAGCTCACCCAGTAATGGTGGCGCACTCATGAAGGCACTGATGAAGGCGGGCTGCTCGCAAACACAGCTGCTACCGTCCTCTGCAGGGGGCGTGGGTGGGGGCCACAGGTTGCTGGTTGCAGGCCCCCCCAAACAGTACCTCTGGTGCTTCGCTTGCTCGCTCCGTCCTGCGTTTCCGGCTGCGCCGTTGCTCTGCTCCGCTCCGCTCACTTCCGCTTCCAGCTATCAGGCTAATTCCTATTATACACTTATGGCTTGGAAAAATATCTTCTGAACCACTCTCTAGATGTTCTATACGTTGGCCCCCTCCCCACTCAGACCCCGCTCAGTCTCCAGAAGTTGTTGGATAGGTTCTCAAACTTTATGACAAATCTTGATCTTACTCTAAACCAGTCTAAGACAAACATAATGGTGTTCGGGCCAAAGCAATTTAAGAGCACATCATTTATTGTAAGTTGTTCCAAGATTTGCCCTGTTTCTACCATCTCCTATTTGTGTGTTCTTTTATATGTTTCTGGTGGCTGGTCTATGCTACGCTGCAATGGCATAGCTATGTTTGAGAGGTGTGGAGAGGTGCTTTTAAAATCTGTACTAACATTAGGCCACAAACCCATTAAAGACCTTGTTACAGTTTATAGAACAAGACGTCTCTCGATCGCCACATATGGCGCCTGGCTGTGGGGACTGCGGGAGTACGACATGATACAGAAAGTGTAGAACAGATTTTTGAGACGTTTGTTGTCAGTCCCTCAATATACCGCCACATATTTATGCCATGCTGAATTGGGACTGGATTACATAGACAAAATCATCAAACTCCACCCTGCTCTATTGTGGTTGTCAATCTGGTCCAACCCCTCAAACTATTTTACGCGCCAAGTAGTAGATGACGGTCTGTACTTGGAAAATAAAATTCCCTGGCTGATGTACATCAAGGATGTATATACATGGAATGTATATCAAGGAACTAAGTTGCACTCTTGGTATTCCTGACCTTTTTGATAATCCCAGTGGTTTGCTTTCAAGCATGTCCTAAAAGAGACGTTCTTTGATTTATGCCGTTCATTGAGAATGCGCAAGGAGGTCAGGAAGGACTCCATGAGCAAATATTCTTTGCACACAGCCAGCCCATTGGCTGACTCATATTTGGTTTGGGTTCCAATGGTTTCTATCAGCACTCGATAACATGTCTGAGATTCAACATTTTGCACTTTAGGATGGCCTTTGGGTCGCCGGCTTCATATCATGTGATTTTACCACTATGGCCCTGTGATGACCATTTTACTCAAAGCACATTGCACTAATTGTTTTTCCGTAAATATTGTTTCGCCTAGACGTCGTTTCTTGCTGCCTATTCTGAAATATTCGAATCTTAGGCACATGGTTTATATCCATTTTTACCCTCTTTGTACATCTTTTGCCCTGCGGTGAAATTTCCATTGTGTGTCATCAAATTGCGGAATTTTTTGAACTGACTTTTATGTTTTTTAGCGGCACTAGTTGTATATATTGCTTTTAGGATTGCAAATGAACTTGTTTTTATTGTTATTACTTGCACCTTTATGGTTAATACATCTAACCAAATAAAGTAAGACTTGACTAGTTCTGTGGAAGACTCCCCAGTGGAGTCTAAACAAATGGGCTGTTCTACAATGTGAGAATCCAAATAAACACAAGAAAACATTTCTCATAACAAGTTTAGTGTTGTTTCTTTCATGCGGAAAGACTTTGTTTATTTCTAGGTGCGGTAGCTTGGTCCTGCTAGTTTCCTAAAATCTCGTTGGGCTGAGGGTGAAATTTGCAACCAGCTGAACACTGAGGTGATGGAGGGCTTGTTTCTGATAGCTCCATAGTGACTGCTCCCCATATTTTCAGATATCTTGGCAGAGTCTGCTAGGATTTTGCACTGACAGTTCTTTTACCGACATTGCAGGACCACTTTTGGTGAAAATGTTTATCGCCAATTGGTGTGCCATGTTATGGCGGCTTGGTGAGCCGAGTGCCTTTTTTTAGTTTTTCAATATCAAATCCCCCAAACCTGGGCATGTTTATCATGACACCCTATTAGCATTCTTTCAGCATGCTGGGTCATTCTGGATTGTTTTTAAACGTGCCTGAGATGCTAAACTCTGCATGTCAGTCCCATAGATTTAATGCACATACTGTAGTCCTGCCTGACCTTGGATTCATACTGTGCAGGTGTATGGTTTATTATATCCAACATCAGCAGATACAAACATTGTTTGCTCTCACTAATTCTATTGAAGATGATCTAACTACTTTTGAGGGTTGGCTTGCTTCCACACTACATACTCACCCCTGTCAAACTTATGTCTAACCTGGGCAAACCATATTCACCTAATAATTAGCAGAAGCCAATATTTAAAAGTGGAGTTCAATTCAAGAAAACTCTATGCGCCTGCATTGAAAGTAAAATTCGGAACACTAATTAGAGAGTACAAGCAACTCATAAGATGCACACAAGCCAAGTATTATTCAGACAGGATTAATGATTCACCTAATTCCGCCCAGGCTGCTTAGTCCATTATTAGAGATCTACCCTCGTCTCAAGCTGATTCTCCACAGCAAATACCTACACAGGCCTTCTGTAATAATTTAGCAAATTTCTTTCATGATAAAAAATCCCTGCTGCCTAAGTGAAAAGGAATGGGCCAGTATCTTGAATCCAGGATCACCAGAGTGACTCCGAGTGCTGGTTGGCCGGCCTTCTGATCAGAGCCTCAGGGACAGAAAAGACTCCAACCTCCTTGAACCCAGCACCTGGACTCAGCCCGCTGTAAGTCTTGTCCCTCTAGAGGTGACACCCCACTACTGGACCCTTGGAAGTGGGCCTGAAGGTGCTCTGCAAGTCCACCTCTGTCCTGTGGGCAGACAGACCATGCGCACCGCATCACCTCTCAGCTCCGCTTCAAAGTCGCCCCAGCACGATAGATCCCTGACACCGGCATTATAGCGCACAGTCTCATTGGAACCGTCTCTATGCAATGCATCCTTGATGAGGCATTCACTTCACAAGCCCCTCGTCAGTGCCATCTTCGTAACCATCGGTGGGCGACGCCTCTTCGACCCAGGACTCTGTATCGCAAGCCCCTCTTCGATGGCATCAATGACGGCAATGCATCAATGACAGCAATGCAGGACTCTACATCGCAGCCTTGCAGTTCCGTAGAATGGCTGCTGCATGACAGATCCTCGATATGGGATCTTCCAACACTCCACAACCAGGAATTAAGGTACTTTGTTCAGAGAGCCTAACTAGGTCCCTGTATCTGGCCCATGCTGCATAGTGGTCGGCCTGAACCTGTGACTTTGTCTCGGTCTGGCACAACTAGATAACTACAGTTGGCGCTTTGCGCAAACAGACACTATTTTCACTTTAAAAATTGCATATCTCCGGTTGTACTGGTTGGATTTTTGGCATTTTAGTCTCAAATAGTTTATTGACTTTTACTGTATTTTTCTAAATTGGTGTGGGATTTTTTTAGTGTTGTGTATTCACATTATTACTGTTTTAAGTACAGCATAAATATTTTACACATTGCCTCTAAGTTAAGCCTGACTACTTTTGTGCCACGCTACCAGGGGGTTGAGCACAGGTTAATTTGGGGTTTGCTTGTGTTTCACGCTGACATAGACTGTGGTTGCTGGTTGAGTAGGCTATCACCCCCACCCTGAACCATTAACACAATTTCCACAGTGTGCGCTGCGGTGTAGCGTCCATTTTGAGTCCAGCAGGCTCTGTGTTGCTATGCAATTTGTGATGTTGCCATATGTATATCGCTTGTGCTTATGAAGAGAAAGTTGCTTGTTGTAAGAGTAGAAGGTTGGTCATCTGACTTGTCAAAGTCTGAGATCCTGGAATAAACATTGAGAATATTAAATTGTAATTTGTCTTTTAAGGTTTGTGGTGTCGGATCATGAAGCACTATCGGCTGCACAAAAGAGATAGGGACTTGTTAACTTCTATGGTGAGTATGTATTAATTGATACTGGTGTTTGGTTAGTCCTTTTGCTGAGTGGAACAAACCACACTAGTCGGGTGATTTGCCGCTGGTCAAGATTTAACTTTGCGTGTGTGTTAACACCGTCCTGGTGTTATTCCACAAATCTCTTAGAGCAACTGTGTACTTTGAACTTTCTTTTAGTGGAACAGAAAAGAGTTTTGTTTTGATTTTGGTTTTAAATAATTTGCTATTGTGAAGCTGGTCTCTGTTGAGTAAGAGCTGTTATGAGGTCCTGCGAGTTGCATCACAGGGTGCCACACCAGTATTGGTCGGTCGGTGTGTGTTCTGTGCTGGAATTGGGCATTATATCAAAGAGTGCCATGCTATGGGTAGATTATTTTGTTGTGTTGCACTGATATTGGGAGTTAGTGCTGTTGCATGTAGCTTACTGATTCACTTAGACCTGACGGTATTTCAGGTAACATTCATTGAAGTTATACTGTGTTATAGGTAGAGAAAAGACACATTTTTTCAAGACATTACGGGCTCTATGTAGTGAGTATGTGAGGATACCAGTCTGTGAAGGGGGGGGGGGCCCTTCAGAGTGTAAGCCTGCTCACTACATCACCACCAACATTGGGTTAGACACGTAAGGCTTAAACAATGGAATAAGATCACTGTGAATAAAGGATTGTTGCAGTTTCCTCCCACTGTCATTTCAACCTGAGAATAATTGAGAATTTGAGGCAGGTATTATATAAAGTGAACCCCTACCTTGACCAGTCTAATATGAAGCTGTGAATGCATGGGAGCATGTAGTGCATGTAAGTCACAGTCATCAGGGATGGATACACCTCTAAGAATGCTAGATGTGACGAGGGTGAAGGGAGAGTTAGAGGAAATCATTAAAGGAACGCTAGATCTGGGGTTTATAGATGGGCACTATGAAGAAGAGCTTTTGTTTCTGTGTAAGGAACCTACTAGGAACCCGATAGGCATGTTTGCATGACAACACAAGTCATTGCAGGGGATAGTCATAGAATTTGGAATTGGCCTATCCAAAAATGTGACTCAAAGGAAAAATTTTAGGATGTTCATGAATGAAGGTGCACCTAAGAACATGCAAACTCTTGAGTTAAAACAGCAGGGAGCATAACATTCCGTTATAGAACAACACATAAAAGTGTAGAGATAGATGGGATCAGAAAAAGTAAAAAAAGATGGCGAAGATTGGACTGAGGGTACTGAGAGTAGGAGTGATTTTGAGGTTAAAGCTTACCCACTGAGATAGGTGCATGGTGGAGCATATGTGCTTGTGTCTTGGAGTCGTGGTGATCTTTTCACATTTACAAACCAATTTCCAAATTTGGGAGAGAGCCTTGTTCAGTGGATGCATGTTGACAGATTTTTGAAAATTTCAAAGGTGCTTCAAGAAGATCCGAATATGTTCGATACTGTTGTTCCCAATGATTTGTGGACTGAGTGTAAAATAGCTGTTCAGTGGCCAACTGCAAAACCCTCTGATGAATGCTCAAACTAATGCTCCGTCTGCTGTGGTAATGGAATAGCATCTGTAGGAAGGTGGAATCTGACTACATGGTTGCCTCCACTTTTTTCCTGGTGTTTTGATGGTTTTTGACTTAGTTTGGCTAGGAACCTGCTATTCAGATCCCCAGCCTATCTGCTTTCTCTTATAAATTGATTCCATGTACTTTAGGTACACTCCAGATTGGATTCTGGAATACCCATATGAGTCCCTAGTATATAGTATACTATGTACCCAGGGCATAGGTACCCCAGAGGCCTAACAGGGACTGAAGCATGTATTGTGCCACCCCTGGAAAGCCATGCAAAATGACACCACAAGTCTGCTACTGCAGCCTGGGTAAGGTAGTGCATGCACCCCTTACTGAGGTATAGGTTCACCATACCCCACCTAACACTGCACATAGTAACCTATCAGTCAACCCTATGGCAGGCTTATCAATCCTGAAGGCAGGGTGCTTGGTTATGTGTGAGAGGGTGCCCAGGCTTGAGCTGAGCCCCTCTGCAGCCTTTTTAATCTCTTCTACGGGGTTGTCAGTGGTGCAGCCTGACCATATACTCTTAAGTGCATTATATCTTAAACGGTTAATGCTAACTTTGGACTGGCTGCACGGAAACATGTCGTGTTTGGTGTCAAACACCTTGGAATCATACCCCCACATCATTTATTGATGTGAGGATATGATCCCACTCTTCTAGAGGGAGAGACATGGCAGTACTGGTATACCCGGTAGAAATCTAATAGAGCCCTGGCATAACAAAATGGATGATGCAGCCACAGACACGGGTCTGGCCTCCTGCTGCTGACCGAAACTCCGGCAGGGGTGGCCTGGACAATAGGTCTCCTGCCACAGGGAGGTGTAACCACCTCCCAGACAGGCTTATGTGTATTGGGGCTGGGTGGGAGCACTCTCTGAGTGCTTTGAAGTCCTGCACTGGAGGCACATTTGGTGTCCCTGTGCATAGTCCAGCTCAAACCGGTTCAGGGGCTTCAAGCCCCTGCTCTGGCGTGAAACTAAACAAAGGAAAAGGGTGTAGCCACCCCTCTTTCCAAACCCTCCCATAGGTGGGTCCCCAGAGCTAGTCCAACCCCTTCCTTAGGTATAAGTAAGGAACCTCTGTAACCAGAACTTTAGATATCCATGGACGAAACACTGAAGCTGAATCCTGGAACTTCAATGCTCTACTAAAGACTAAAGGACTGAAGAAATCTCCCTTGGAGTCAAGAAATGACTCCCCTGCTTGGCAGGCACCAACGAAGCATTTTGCCGGTCTGCGTCTCTGAAGCTCCCACTGGACTCCGAAGTAATTGCAGCCCAGGAAGAGGATTTCCAGTCATCTCAGAGGCCGATCCAAGTCTCCAGCAAAGCTGAGACCCTCAGCCCTTGTGAGTAGAGTGGAACCGGAACTCCTGGTCATCGTGCACTTTTGCAAGTGCAATAACGTCTCTACGTCTCTTGAAGTTGTGCTTGGGGTTATTTGTAGCCCCTACCTCAAGCAGAAGATCCACTGAAGATTGTCAGCCTAGTCACCCCGAGTGACCCGTGGGCTGCCATTTTGTGTTTCCTCTCGAGGTCCCTTCACGATCCCTGGTCTGTCGATTGGTGGGTCCCTGAGGGGGTAACTTTGAATTTTCTTAGGCATCCCTGGTTGCTCCAGACGTGCACCAGCTCCCTACCAAGTGGTGAGTCCCACAGATCTTGCTGGTCTACACCGAAGCATCTTTCTCCTTTCTGCGTGGGTTGCTGATGCCAAGGCTTGTTGTGTCCAATCTGGGCACCGATACTGCAGCACTCAACATCCTTTGTGGGACAGCTCGAATCCAGCTCTTGGTTGCCCTCGACACCTCCTGGTCCTCGTGGCTGAAGAGTCAAGCTTCACCTCCTTCACCTGAAATCTCCTGACATCGCTGGGCATCGCCTATCACCTTCCTGGTCACTGGCAAGTGACCCAGACTCTGTCCCCTCTGCTTTCAGGTTCTTCTCGACTTCGATCCAGGCTTGGATCTCTTCGGACACTTCACATCTTCCTGGCATCAGCACTTCTTTGCCAGCTCCCATTGAAATCGACGACGCGACCCAACACCATTTGACACCTATGCACCCGGCTTCCCTGGGTGAGGTAACACGAGTACTCCGGTGCTCCCTTAGGTGTTGACCCCAGAACTTCCTAAGTCCCAAAGCGTTTGGTCCTGACTCATTTCTAAGTGTCCCGAATCTTTAAAAATCTAACTGCGGCTTTCCCCATAGAAGCTAACGGGAGCTCGCTGCTGTGTTCACACACTGCACACGGCCCCCGTGGGTCCGCTGTGTCACTACCTTGGGTGGTTCCTTGGGCTCCCCGCGATTCTACAGACTCTAGGCCTTGTGTCTAGTTAAGTTGTGGTTCTTATACCATGATTTTAGTATATGGTTTGGCTTGCCCCTAGGGCCTGACGTGTATTTGTGCTATTTTACTGCCATATTTGAAGTGAAACTTATGTGTTTTGACCTCTAGTCTCATAAAGAGACTAGGAGGGTGTGTTTAGAAATAAATACATATATTTTATATATATACCTGGTGTGGCTGTCTTTCATTTAGACACTCAAGAGATTACTGGTAAAACAAACTGCTTTACAATCCTTCAAGACTTATCCTGAAGGCAGCTCGCCATGGCTACCACTAGGATAGCTTTCAATAAAGGTTGTCTTTAACCTATCATCAATAAGGGGTTGTTTGAACTGGTACAGTGTGCCCACTATAAGTAGTGAACAGCATATGCCAGGCAAACTTCTCACAGCATTGTCAGGTGGTAAACCTTTTGAAAACTAAGGTTTTGATTTGTTGAAGACCTTGAGGACTACACGTGTCCAATGAGTCAGTCCATGCCTATTATGAAAGACTAATGCATGTCTTTCACCTCAATCGTGGTGTCAAGAACCCTGAGCAAGGAAATCTCTGTAAATTTGTGTACCAGCTTGTTCCTGGGTTCCATCCAGAGATTATGTCACACATCCAGAAGAATGTGATTTGTTGGAAGTCCAAGCCTTTAGATGAAATCCTGCGATACACAAAGTATTGCAGTGATGATTTGGAAACCAGACGATAGAGAATTAAAGAGAAATTCATGCTAGCTCAGACGAAGTTAGCCCAGAAGAGATTTCATAATGGTCATATCCAGCAAATTCTGGCTATAGTTCTAGTAGTGGAAATGGAATGCAGAAAGTTGGACAACAAGGTGGTGGACAAATGATGCAGGGTGGAAATGGTGTCCCACTTAGTAGAGGACAAGGAAGGAATGTTGACCCAAATTCGGGAAAGGATAGCACTATGTTGAAGAAAACTACGCATGTCATTATTGTAATGAGTTTGGCCACTGGAAGCGTGAGTGCCATTCAATTCCAAATTCAATGCAGCCCAAGCTCACCAGAATCCCTTTCTGAGTTCAGAAACTTTCAAACTTTCGACACTTTTGGAGATCCAGGGTCTGGCCAATCACAATGACGGTGCCTGACAGGGGAGGAAAATTGCATGCTTGACACAGTCTTGGAGGTAGTCCAGAGTGGCCTATATGTAGAAGCAGAGGTGAATGGCCACAATGACGGTGCCTGAGAGGGGAGGAAGATTGCGTGCATGACACATTCTTGGAGGTAGTCTAGAGTGGCCCATATGTAGAAGGAGAGGTGAAAGGCCACTCCTATTATTTTTGATGGACACTGGTGCTACTCATTCTACTGTTAGGAAAGTGAAAATCCTGCACATATCCCTCTCTGGTAAAAAAGTCCAAGGTGTAGACACTGCAAACAATCGTATGGAGAATTCTGTTTTATCAAGGTCCCTGTAAAAATAGGTCCCCTTGAAGAGGACTATCAGTTTGTGTTTTTGCAAGCTTAACAGTGTGATTTACTTTACACCAGATGGTATCAAACTTCTTAGACATGTTAAAGATGCTTTAATGATTTCAATTGAGCACTCAAAGCCCGTTGATGGGCAATTCCCTGTTTTGAGGAAGGAGGACTTGCCATTCAACTTAAAGGACTCTGTAATGAAGAAAGACTGGAATTACTCTGGCAAAGATATTGACCTAATTAAAAGGGTTGAACCTGCAAAGATCACAATAAAACTAAATGCTCAAATACCTTGAACATCCTAATATAACCTTTCACCAGAAGCAGTGACTCGAATTTCCCCGCAATTGAATCCATGTTAGAGTAAGGTATTTTAAAAGAGATTTTAGGAGCTCCCTGTAATTGTACGATCATGTGATTACAGGAAATAAACAAAAAGTGGTGGGACGTGCAAGACCTGCAAAAGCTTAATAATATTGTTGTCCCATGTTGACCTATGGTACTGAATCCAGCTTTAATACAGGTCCAGATCCCTGGTGACACAGTCATAGATTTGTGCCAAGTGTTCTTTTGCAATCTATTGTATGAAGACAGACAGTTTCTCTTTGTGTTCATGTTCCAAAACAATATTCTGGCATGGCGCCAAGTTACTTAAGAATGTATATAGAGCCCCTAAATATTCAACCAGGTTTTGAATAAGAATCTGAAGACCCTAAAGCTGCTATGTAACTCTGTCTTGATCGAATATATCGATTACCTATTGGTGGTGTCGTTATGTAACAGGCATTCAGGCAAAATACCATAGTCCTGTTGGATCATTTAGCTGTGAATAAAGATGAGGTATCCCCCGCCAAATTTCAGTACTGTCAGAAAGAATTCCTATATCTAGGACATAATATTGAGAAAGGAGAAACAAAAATGTCTCAAGAGAATCTCTGCCATATTGCAAATGAACCCTCCCTAAATGCAGAGAAGTCAGGATGTTCCTGGAAATGGTGGGCTACTGTCGTCAGTGGATTCCCAACTTTTCCCTAGTGGACAAGCCTCTACAGATCTAAAGATGTGTTAAATCCGCTCCCATGGGACAACGATTGTGAGAAAGCCTTCCTCGAGTTGTGAGAAAGCATCTGCTGTAGGAATGCCCAACTATTAGAAACCTTTTATTCTGTAGTGCTCTGAGAGGTGAGGGTGCTCCCTAGCAATGTTAACTCAAACCAATGGAATCTCGAAACGCCCCATCGCCCATGTTTAAGAGATAAAGACTGGATTGAGAGGCAAGTCCAACACAAGTAAACTGACATTTGCATTGCGCTCATCTTCAACCATTTATGGCTATTCCAGTTGACCCTCCTATGCCATGAGAGGAGTGTAGGGAAGATATCTGGGAGCAAATGAAATGATGGTATTTTGCTCTGTGCATTTCTGAGAGAGCATTTAGAAAACACCTGATTGAAAGTTGGCCAGACACAATTAAATCACAACTCATTCAATACCATAACTCTTGTCAAAACAGTCTTCTCAAATTGTCAATAAATGTTTTGCAAATGTTCCGTGCATCACTAATCCATCCTATACTGTTCATTTTGATATATTCGCTCTCGGTATCTAAATGCATATTCCTCCTACAGACATTCTTTATCAAAATACCTTCTCAACTGACTTAACCAAATCAGATAATTCTATTTAGTTTAAAAACTTGAATAGCAATTTTTTTTAACTTATGTTAGACACAGATTTCATTGATTTCTTTTAACGTTAACATAAATCAATCATATATTTGGATTTGTGTATAATTGGTACAAGCACACATTTTTTATTATAATTTTTACTGTTGGTCATTTGTGAAGGCTGCCCTTCAGTGATGAGTGTAAGGCTCTTGTTTCCCATGCTTGCATTTGTAACCTTCAGTCTCTCTGGAATGCGCTCTGCGTGGTTGTGTGACAGAGGCATGCATGACTAAACCATGCATGTCTCTGCTAGACGGCCCCAACATGGTAAAGATCACACCCCAACCTCTCATCCTGAGCCCTAAAAAATACTCTGCCCCCCCTGAGCGCTAAACACTACCCTGACCCTTCCCCCTGAGCTCTAAACACTACCCGGACCCCCCCTGAACACTAAACACTACTCCAACGCCCCTTCCTGAGCCCTAAACACTACCCTGACCCCCCGCCCGAGCCCTAAACACCACCCTGACCCCCCTTGAGCCCTAAACACTATCCTGACAACCCCAGCCCTAACAACTGCCCAGATCCCCCTGAGCGCTAAAAACTACCCGTAACCCTTAAAAACTATCTCCACCCCCTAAAACACGGCTCCAACCCCACATAGCTCACTGCATCCTCTCCTGATCCTTCCTGTTCCTGGGCCTGCCCATACCATCATCAACTGCGCACTGCCTTATCCACACATATGCGTGGTTAAGACATGTGTGGTTGAGCTTGGGGGGTAAATGCACGGTTGGCTCTGCCCGCGTTTCCCATTCTGGTTTAATGTCTTGCAAACCTGAAGTAGTTCCGGACCGAGGTAACAGAATAGTGATGCCACTGCTCATTGCACCCCATTCGTCCTTGTTGTTCATTTTATCTGAATGGTGCAAACAGCCCCACTCACAGTGAGTCGCGGTGGCTGCCAGGGCCCTGGTGTTACAATGACTTTGTGTGATCCATGACTGTGAATATAATTTGTAATGGAATTGTTGCTAAATACTACCTTGAACACCTCAGAAGTGCGGTATGTGAAAAGTATGTCACGGGTGGGTATATGTGCATCAGAGGGCCTAAAAACCTGACGGTTAACTATCAGTCCAGATATAGTAGTTAAGACTACATTAGGGTCCATGGTCCTGTTTTACTTACCCTGGTTTGGCATTTCGATTTGAAACTGCTCCTTTTCCTGAGACTCTTCCTTCTCTTGTGAGGCCTCTGCCCTGCTGGGTGCTTCCAGATGACTTGTTTGGCCTTCAATTGAAAAGAAATCATAAGATTATCAGTAAACAGTGGATCCCTTTAATGGACATCGGGCTTTCCTGATAACCACGAAATGTCCCATCAAAAGGGGGGTTGAGGCAGAAGCATTACAGCGGACTCACCCTGCTTCCAATTAATCACAGTTAAGTGAATCACAGTGGAGTCAATGCACGCTCATGAGCGGTGTGTACACATCTGTATCCACCCAGGTCAAGCTCATGGTTTTTAAGAAACAATTAAGAAACGGTTGAGAGCCGTGGTTGTCCGTTCTAATTTGGCATCAGCAAAGGCCACAGAACAAAACATTAATCATTATTAAAAGCTGATGACTAATACCACTAAGAGTGAAATTCCATTTGTAAGGTAAAATCCCTACATACAATAATTTAAAGGTTCCAGGGACGCACAAGACAGGCAATAGCAAGTAAAGCATGTGCACAATGCCATAATCCACTGCTGTTAGGTGGTACGGTGAGGTGAGTAAATCAACAAAACAACATCGGACTTATTCCCTCTTATTATGGTTAACAATTGTTGGCTTGCTGGCACTCACTGTTTATAAGTCTTTTTACTGTTCTTGTGACGAACTTGGTGAACCGGATGTTAAGCAGTGGGTTATCCGGATTCATTGAGGCAAGGATAGCTTGTCGACAAGTGCGAATGACAAGTTTGTCCCATTCGCTCTTTAGCAAGATCTTTTGATCGTCAAGGAGTGCAGGACAAAGACATACCACATGCACGAATGTTTCCTTGCTGCTCCCACACCCCTGCACATTATGTTGTCATTTGTGCGGCCCAACTTGGCAAGTGATACAGGAATGGCCATTCCCCCATTCTGAGGGCCAAAAATAATTTTTTCCACAGCACTGAATAGGGGCATGACAAATGGGACACCACAGTCCCTGGCATAAACCCTGATACAATTGACCAGGCGTGCTTACATTGTGCCAGTTGGGCTCTGTCCGAGGGGAAAGACCAGAGGCGGACGTTTCTTTTGATGTGGATTTTAAGTGCCTGCTATGTTGGATTGGAGCTTCAGATTTCATCTGCGTCCAGGAGTTTTAAAGAGTCTTGTAAATAACACCGGTATGATCTACCAAGCTAACCGGCTGAGATTTCCTGCCACCAAAGGGCCTCCAGGCTTCCTTCTCTGGAGGTACACAACTTGTTACACAGCCTGATGAATGCTCCAGCCCCTACCGCTCGTTGATCTTGGAGACCAAACTTAAGATGTATTTGAGTGGAGGATGACACTAATGAAAGGCTCAGCACTTGTTTGAAGATTCTTGTTATTGTTTTGTTCACAAGGCTGTTGTCTTTCCCTTGCATGATCTCCTGGCTGTAGGTGAGGAAGTTGATGATTTTTTCCTTCATTACACTTCTAAGTGGGATCAGGCCGGACAATTGCCTTGCGAGGGTCTTAAATGCCACCTGGATTGTCAAAGCTTTGGCTTCTACCTCGTTTCTATGTTTGGAGAATGAACCCCTTCTATCTATGTGGACCCCCAGATACTTATATGAAGCGGCCCTATCAATGCTTTTACCCTTCTACTGCCACCCGCCACCTTGGTATTTCCTTAACCCAAAGGTGATTGCCCTTGTCTTTGATAGGTTCAGTTCCAGTTCGTTTTCGGTGGTGTAAAGAGACAACCGATCGAGTAGTCTCTGCAAGCCGACCCTGGTGTGGCTGAGCAGGACAAGGTCATCTGCATACAGTAAGTTGCCCCGGCGAGTTTTGGAGGATGAGAGTTGACTTCGTCGAGTGACTCCGATAGATTGGAAATGGAGATTGAAAAGAAGGGGCGCTAGCACACAACCTTGTTTTACTCCGCGAGAAGTTTGTATTTTTCTTGAGATATACGATCCGTCCCCAAGTTTTATACGGATCCATGTGTTAGTGTGTATCGCAATTATGGCTTGTAGGAGCACTGGTGGAATCCCCTATTTCTGCAGTTTGAGCCGTAATCGGCTTCAGGGTACGCGGTCAAAAGCGGCCTTAAAGTCAACGAAACAGCCATGCATTAGCAGTCCTGACACTGCCACTGTGTCCAACAGAACAGCTATTGCAAGTAAGTTGGTTATGGTGCCGGATCTTTGCACAAATCCTGTCTGGTTAAAGGGTATAAGATAGTTTTTTGTAGCCCAAGAAGCCAGATCTTGAAGGAGCAATTTACCTCTTTTGGTTTTTCAGGTGGTACGCAGAGCTTAATTTGTGCCGGTGCTTTCCGGTGCTTAGCACTGGCACTTATTTATGAGGGCCGGGTCTACTGTAACACCAGGCATCTGCAACTCTGACTGCACGTCATATGGCAATGGAATGTGGCATACATACCCGTGCTGCTTGCGTAGCCTCAGACTAGACAGTAAATACAATTAAATTACCTCACTTCTGACTCGCGCGTCACATGCTGGTCCAGTGTCCAGACCGTCCAACTTAATTTATTTTCTGCATGAATGAATGTGAATCCAATATGCAGATGAGCGTGTGAATGACGTTGCGGATGCGATGCGCATTTTGAAATTGCTTTAAGCCTTGATTGGGCAGGGGGCTGGATTTGATTCTGGGGGGGAAGGGGCAGGGCTGTGCGGCAGGCAGCGTGCGTAGATATTTTTTTCAATGCCACGCCCGGCGCGCACGCACCCGTCCCCACCACGAGCATGAGTCATCAGAGGTTGAGGGAGTACTGAGTTGAGGTGGCCTAGTGCAGCTTGGCCTAGACTGCATGTCTAATATACTGAAGGCAGGCATGCCAGTGGCCACCGGTGCATACCCAGGGCAGTATCGGTAAGTAACAACCATAAGCCATTACATTACCAAAGCAGTTTTTTTTGGTGGGCTGTGGTGTGGATTTGTGGGTGGCATCAAGTGACAGTCAACAGTGTCGGCGTGCTTGTTCCAGCTCCACATGAAGTCCGGCCCGGCCTAAGGTTAAGTAAACGTGCTGCGTAGCCGGGCGGCCCTGCAGAGCACCGGCCCCTGCCCTCCTTCTTCCAGCCTTCTCCTGCCCTGGGCCGGGCAGTGGCATTGTACTGGTCTGGTGCCTCGTGCCTGGCGCCGGAGGCTTTATTGCTCAGGGCAGGCCTTGGACTCGTCACTAGGTTGTTCACTTTGCATTTCACTTTATACGCATAAAGTGAACTGTGAGGTGAGTGAAGCACCGAGGGACGAGTCCAAGGTCTGCCCTGAGTAATCATGCCTCCGCCGCCGGCCTACTCTGCAACAAATTGAGGGCTGCCTCACACGCACCATAACCTTGAGATAGACCGAGCAGCTCCCCATTCATTTCCAGTAGGAAACAGTTTACATAATACGAGGAGGCATTTGAATTTGATGACCTCTTGTGGGTGCAGAAGAGAACCGCCTGGTTCTCATTTATCTTGCCAAACTGACATGAATTCATCTGTTATTACTTCCTCAGAATTTAATATTCAAAACGGTAATCGAGATACCGAGTGGCAGTTTAAGGTGCATTTGTCACATTCTTTTGAGAGAACTGAAGATTGGCATTGCTGTGTATGTATCTTTAAAAAATCATAAGTTTATCTTTGACGATCCAATGTTTCCACCTGTGAAGTTCGAGTAGATCAACTGACGTGAACCACAACTTCCAGAATGCACTAGATTGTGAAGTGAAAACTACGGCTCCGTGTCCTGGGTGACGTAAAGTCATCTGCTAGCCTGACCGATAATCCACTGCGTTTGAGGAATGATATGCTCATTTGTAACCATTGTCTACCACTCTCCTGTCAGTCAGTGAGGTTTAGCTGTAGGTGAGAGTCGAGAGGAAAATAGCGCCAGCAGACGCCAAAGCACTGGGAAGCGGCCCGCAGCGACTCTGGATGTCCCGGGAGTTACCAAGGATATCCAGTGACTGTGGTGTGAGCTTAGCCCCATTCTGCTTGCCAAGGCCAGCTTCCCATATTTTGTGACACTCTGGCTCCTCTTCAGATAAATGGTGCGCACAGAGTAAACATTCCCCTGCCACGTGCCACTTCTTTTACAATCACTTTGCATAGCCTAATTCTTGCTTGCAGGAGCCATTAGCTGGCCCGGGCGGGGTGAGTTCACACATCACCCTTGCCAATGCATCACTGGGCCTCCTGGACACATACATTGCCAGCTTTGACTCAGCCCCAAACGTAATGTAGTTCCTGAATCTGTTCCTGAAAAGACTGAACACGGGGGTTAGATAAAACAACATTTTCATTGATTCAGGGCACTTTTGCACAAGCCAACTGCTGCTTAAACATTGTAAAAAAAATGCTGCCTCAATGTTGTTGTTTTCATAGAAGTTGGTAAGAGGAGCTGTTGTTTGTGCCAGTCGGTCAGAGTAAGTGCTGCCCACGCTTGGACCACTGCAGGTGTTTGTTTCTGCAATGTACACTCGATGCAAATGTTGCTTTTGCACTGGCCTGTCAGTGACTATGTTGTTTTTACACTGCACTTTGTCTAAATGTTTTTTTTGGACTGGTTCTTCGGTGGAAAAAAGTGTTTTTACACTGGTGTTTCTGTGCAAATGTCGTTTTAGTAGTGAACTGTCAGTGCAAATGTTGCTTTAGCACTGGGCTGTCAGTACTAAAGTTGTGTTTGCAATGAACTGCAAGTGTAGACGTTTTGACACTGGTCTTCATGTTTGAACGTTGTTTTTGTAGTGGACTGTCCGTACAAATGTTGTTTTTACACTGGTATTCCTGTGTAAACGTTGTTTTAGTAGTAGACTGTCAGAAACAAGTTGTTTTTGCACTGGACTGTCAGTAAAAATATTGTTTTATGCACGTTTCTTTCTGTGTAAATGTTGTTTTAGTACTAGACTGTCAGACACAAGTTGTAAAAATGTTTTTATGCATGTTTCTTTCTGTGTCAACATTGTTTTATCACTAGATGCCATAAAGAAGTTGTTTTTGCACTGGACTGCCACTGCACAAGTTGTTTTTGCACTGGACTGCCACTGCACAAGTTGTTTTTGTCCTGGACTGTCAGTGCACAAGTTGTTTTTGCACTGGACTGCCACTGCACAAGTTGTTTTTGTCCTGGACTGTCAGTGCACAAGTTGTTTTTTGCACTGGTCCTTCTGTGTACTAACTTTAGCTAATATATTCCAAATGTGTGCTTTAAATGCACTTTGATGTAATCTTTTTCAAAATGTTCACAGGGGAAGGGAGCCTCCTATCAAAACCTTACTATGAGCAAGGCTACCTTGCTGAAATTCAGATCGGGTATTACGTCTGACTTTTAGCAGTGCCAGTTGAGGATGTGGGTGGAGCCAATAGAGTAAGTGGGTGGGGCCAGTGGAGGAAGTGGGTGGAGCCAGAGAAACGTAGGTGTGGCTCCGACCAATACTTAAACACCTGCACTTCATATTTTACAAATTAAGCACTGGTGGTACGTGGGAAGTTCCCGGGAGAAGAGTTCCCAATGCCTTAGTAAGCAGGAATACATCGATGCTCCTTGAGTCTTGCAGGGCTCTGCATTTGGTCATTATTGTTCGTATAATTGGATCTGACCATTTCAACCTTTTGAGGTTTTCAGTGTGAATTCCTCCTGAAGTCGGGCTTGTCGCAGTGGGTTTTGTTTGTTCTAAAACATCTGGCCAAGGTGCGTCATACTCTTCAGGAAGTTCTTGAAAGAGGTTTGCATTATAGTCGACAGATACTAATCAGGCTGTTCTTCTGTGATTACTTTGTAGTTTACACAAGAACAGAATTAGGTGGTTGAACTTGGATTTTTTCACCCTGACGCTTGGTGAAATATAGACATTGATCAGAATCAGTTGTTCGGTCTGTTTGGGGTTACCAATTTTTATGCCGAAAATCCACTCTTCCTCAAATGTCAGTTGAACTGTATTAACATTTAACTTGGCTGAAATGTAGATTGAAAGGCCGCCTCTAGGTCGGACAGACTTGTGCAGCCTCTGGGCCGGAGTTCTATATTCCAAATATCCTTCTATTGGAAGACTAACCAGGGACCATGTTTCCTGCAATAGTATAACCTCGTGGTGTTTTAAAAACTTTATCACGTCTGGAGATTGGAGTTTCGGGGTAATGCCGTTGATATTCCATGAACATACTGAGAGACCGGGTTGAATACCAGTTAAATTGTGGTTTCCCCCATTCAGGGCCGCTGGCAGCCATGCCCAGTCAATCGCCGTGGTTTTGGGCTCCTCTATTTCAGGGCAGGTAGCCCTTCCAGGGGATCGGCCTTTAGCTGATCTTAGTATTGAAAAAGATGGTGGTCCGGATTTATCTAATCAGGCCGGGGATTTTGCAAGAACCGATGGAAACCGTGGTTCAGTTTGGGGAACTATTTTAATGCCCCATTTCTTAACCCCTTGTGTGCCACGCCCTTTCCCCGCCCTGTGCCGGGCTTTCTATTAGCGGGCGGAGTTCATGACGAGATGGTCTCGTCATGGGCACAGCGCAACCGCGGCCCATGACGAGACCATCTCGTCATGGGCACTGAAGGGGTTAAATAGGTCAGACCTTAATAATTCCTCCTCCTTAATTGCTACAGCTGAAAAAGTAATTAACATTGGTTCGGTGGGTTGATTACTTCTGATGGATTTAAATTCAATTGAAATTATATCAGTAGATTCAAAATGACGCAATTCAGAGGTAGATTAAAAAAGTTTCAGGATGTTCCCTCTGTTCAAGATATCATGTGGTCCTTGAGTGAGGTATTCAGGGATAAATAACAATTTAGCTTTTGGGTTTGTTGTAGTAGGATCCTGTCCGGGGATCTTGTGGTTATTTATTATCCATTGTCTGGGGTAGGTCGAGTCTCCTTTGAATGTATAATAGTTGTTGCTTGTGTCCCACTTGTCCGCCTCGAGGTTGGTAGTCCACTATGCTGGGGGGATGTTTACCTATTTGTGTTATGTCCGGATTCTTAACCAGTGTTATCTGAAACTTCTCCTTGCCTCTTGACCTGTACTCATCCTCATACTGTTTGTGGCTTCTCTGTTTTGGTTCTCCTTTGGTGTATTTGTCATATTTGTTGGGATTGTCGGATCTTCTAGGCCGGTCCTGACGGTATAAATTAATGTTTTGACTTAGTGACCTTTTCCAGCTCATCTAAAATCAAGGGCTGTCTAGTCTTTGCTGATACCTCTCCCCTGGCCCGGGTGGATCCTTGTAGTCTTTACAGTTGGTGGATGCCAATGGCGCCTTGCTAATTGGCTCTGTTATTGATTGTGAAGGTAATTTTTGTGATGGTGGGAGATTGCTGTCAAAACTTGCAGAGCTGATTGAGCCAAGTCGTGTGTTACCCTTTTCGGTGTGGGGGAGGTCACTGGTCATGTCTTGAGTCACTGTGCTGCGTTTATTGCGTTTTTTTCGTAGTCTCTTTCTTTCCCTTTTGCTCAGACACTGTAGATTGTAGGGTTTGTAAAAGCTGGGGCCAGACAGTAGTGGGTTCAAATGCTGCTGAGTCATGACCTTCAATCGCGTCTTTTGTTTTGTTAAATTCTGTCTTAAAGAAAGATAAATCCAAGAGGGAGCGATCATTGGGCTCTCCTGACTTTGTTTCAGGGGATTCATGATGGACCAAGGCAGGAGGCGTCGTTGGCATCAGCGGTTTGATGTTATCTGGGGAGGTCCTGGTCCACTGTGCTGCTTGAGGGGTAGAGTTTATCTTGTTTCCAGGAGAGCCTATGTTGTTAATGTGAAAGTTGGTTTCCTGCTTTGAAGGTGATCTCAGGTTGAAGGGATAAATATCGCTTGAAATAGATATTGGCGATGAGCTTTGTTCCTTATTTAATTGATGGACTTGTTGCGAAGGAAAAAGCGTGTCTTCTGACCGAATAACTGATCTTAGCCTATTTCTTCCAGGAGCAGAAAATTCGTCCCCTGTAAAGTGGTCATCTGGGGATGTAGAGGTGACCTGGTTGTAGGGCTGGTCGTGAATCAAGGCCTGCACTTTAATCTGAACTGGGTCTGTATTAAGAAGTGTTTGGGAGGGCTGGACTGATGGGGGCGGTGTTTCGTTGGGGTTGGTTAGGACTTGGGCTTTGGTTCCACGTTTCTTAAAGAAATCTCTGAGGGTCCTCTTTTTTACGTCATTGATTGTTTCATCTTGCATATTATGCTGTTGGGTTGAAGGCACTACAAGTGTTGTTGTTTCCGTCTCGGTGGTGCAGCCTGGGGGGCCATATCCCTGTTCAGGGTACTGCTGGTTGGGGGGGGGGGTGATGCGCCGAGAGGTGGGGTAGTACCGTCTCTGATTTCGCAAGTGTTTTTATCAGTTCTTTGTTCAACTTCTTGCGGGTTTTTGCTGTTTCTTTCCTAAGCCTTCCGGACCGCATTGTAGTATAACTGTGACTTGGGATGGCTACTCCTCCTTTCTTTGGCACTTTGTCTTCCTTGTAGGACAGAGAATGTCGCCTTTACTCTTATTTATTGCGGGATTTAGCCCCAGTGGGCGGCAGCCAGACTCCACTCTGTTTCAGGCTACTCCCACTGACTGCTTAGGACCTCTACCTTGCCCCCCACCTGTGCAGGACAAGAGGGGGGTGAGGGGGTTGGGGAGGGTTGCGATGTGTAAATGCAGTGCCGGGCAGGGGCACGGTTGTGGCCTCTGTTGTTTAATGGTTGGGGCCGCTGGGTCTGCTGACTGTCGACTATGGGCGGCCTCGTAAGCAACACAAGCCTGGCTCCTATGGTTGAGTCGCCGCCCATGCCTTGACGTCCTATGGGAAGGGAGTAAGGCAATGCAGGGGAGGGGGGGCGGGCGGCAGCACGAGGCGGTGCAGCGTAGGGCGGTGCGGAAGGTTCCCAGCGCAACAAGCTAGGATGACACAGTCCACACCCCCCCTCGCTCACCTCTCGCCGCCACTGCCTGCACTCGGCTCTGCTCTCACCGCCTCTCACTGCCGGACCTGCTCGCACTCACAAGGAGAGGGAATGGTGAGCGAGCGTAGGGTAGCGGGTGAGTGGGGGAGCAAGAGGGACTGCTGCTGCCGCACCAACCTGCACGGCTTGACCCTGCTCAACCCCTCGGCTCAACCCCTCTGCTCTTCCAATGCCGGCTCCAATCGCGGCTCAGCTCTCACCACCTCCAGCTATCAGGCTAATTTCTATTATACATTTATGGCTTGGAAAAATATCTTCTGAACCACTCTCTAGATGTTCTATACGTTGGCCCCCTCCCCACTCAGACCCCGCTGAGTCTCCAGAAGTTGTTGGATAGGTTCTCAAACTTTATGACAAATCTTGATCTTCCTATAAATCATTCTAAGACAAACATAATGGTGTTCGGGCCAAAGCAACTTAAGAGCACGTCATTTATTGTAAGTTGTTCCAAGATTTGCCCTGTTTCTACCATCTCCTATTTGTGTGTTCTTTTTCATGATTCTGTTGGCTGGTCTATGCTTCGCTGCAATGGCGCAGCTATGTTTGAGAGGTGTGAATAGGTGCTTTTAAAATCTGTACTTACATTAGACCACAAACCCATTAAAGAGCTTGTTACAGTTTATAGAACAAGATGTCTCTCGATCGCCACAAATGGCGCCTGGCTGTGGGGACTGCGGGAGTACGACATGATACAGAAAGTGTAGAACAGATTTTTGAGACGTTTGTTGTCAGTCCCTCAATATACCGCCACATATTTATGCCATGCTGAATTGGGACTGAATTACATAGACAAAATCATCAAACTCCACCCTGCCCTATTGTGGTTGTCAATCTGGTCCAACCCCTCAAACAATTTTACGCGCCAAGTAGTAGATGACGGTCTGTACTTGGAAAATAAAATTCCCTGGCTGATGTACATCAAGGATGTATATACATGGAATGTATATCAAGGAACTAAGTTGCACTCTTAGTATTCCTGACCTTTTTGATAATCCCAGTGGTTTGCTTTCAAGCATGTCCTAAAAGAGAGATTCTTTGATTTATGCCGTTCATTGAGAATGCGCAAGGAGGTCAGGAAGGACTTCATGAGCAAATATTCTTTGCACACTGCCAGCCCATTGGCTGACTCATATTTGGTTTGGGTTCCAATGGTTTCTATAAGCACTCGATAACATGTCTGAGATTCAACATTTTGCACTTTATGATGGCCTTTGGGTCGCCGGCTTCATATCATGTGATTTTACCACTATGCCCCTATGATGACCATTTTACTCAAAGCACATTGCACTAATTGTTTTTCCGTAAATATTGTTTCGCCTAGACGTCGTTTCTTTCTGCCTATTCTGAAATATTCGAATCTTAGGCACATGGTTTATATCCATTTTTACTCTCTTTGTACATCTTTTGCGCTGCGGTGAAATTTCCATTGTGTGTCATCAAATTGCGCAAATTGTTGAACTGACTTTTATGTTTTTTAGCGGCACTTAGTTGTATATATTGCTTTTAGGATTGCAAATGAACTTGTTTTTATTGTTATTACTTGCACCTTTATGGTTAATACATCTAACCGAATAAAGTAAGACTTGACTAGTTCTGTGGAAGACTCCCCATTGGAGTCTAAACAAATGGGCTGTTCTACAATGTGAGAATCCAAATAAACACAAGAAAACTTTTCTCATAACAAGTTTAGTGTTGTTTCTTTCATGCGGAAAGTCTTTGTTTATTTCTAGGTGCGGTAGCTTGGTCCTGCTAGTTTCCTAAAATCTCGATGGGCTGAGGGTAAAATTTGCAACCAGCTGAACACTGAGGTGATGGAGGGCTTGTTTCTGATAGCTCCATAGTGACAGCTCCCCATATTTTCAGATATCTTGGCCGAGTCTGCTAGGATTTTACCGACATTGCAGGACCACTTTTGGTGAAAATGTTTATCGCCAATTGGTGTGCCATGTTATGGCGGCTTGGTGAGCCGAGTGCCTTTTTTTAGTTTTTCAATATCAAATCCCCCAAAGCTGGGCATGTTTATCATGACACCCTATTAGCATTCTTCCAGATTTAATGCACATACTGTAGTCCTGCCTGACCTTGGATTCATACTGTGCAGCTGTATGGTTTATTATATCCAACATCAGCAGATACAAACATTGTTTGCTCTCACTAATTCTATTGAAGATGATCTAACTACTTTTAAGGGTTGGCTTGCTTCTACACTACATACTCACCCCTGTCAAACTTATGTCTAACCTGGGCAAACCATATTCACCTAATAATTAGCAGAAGCCAAAATTTAAAAGTGGAGGTCAAGTCAAGAAAACTCTATGCGCCTGCATTGAAAGTAAAATTCGGAACACTAATTAGAGAGTACAAGCAACTCATAAGATGCACACAAGCCAAGTATTATTCAGACAGGATTAATGATTCACCTAATTCCGCCCAGGCTGCGTAGTCCATTATTAGAGATCTAACCTCGTCTCAAGCTGATTCTCCACAGCAAATACCTACACAGGCCTTCTGTAATAATTTAGCAAATTTCTTTCATGATAAAAAATCCCTGCTGCCTAAGTGAAAAGGACTGGGCCAGTATCTTGAATCCAGGATCACCAGAGTGACTCCGAGTGCTGGTTGGCTGGCCTTCTGATCAGAACCTCGGGGACAGAAAAGACTCCAACCTCCTTGAACCCAGCACCTGGACTCAGCCCGCTGTAAATCTTGTCCCTCTAGAGGTGACACCCCACTACTGGACCCTTGGAAATTGGCCTGAAGGTGCTCTGCTAGCCCAGCTCTGTCCTGTGGGCAGACAGACCATGCGCAACGCATCACCTCTCAGCTCTGCTTCAAAGTCGCCCCAGCACGATAGATCCTTGACACCGGCATTATAGCGCACAGTCTCATTGGAACTGTCTCTATGCAATACATCCTTGATGGAGGCATTCACTTCACAAGCCCCTCATCGGTGCCATCTTCGTAACCACCGGTGGGCGACGCCTCTTCGATCCAGGACTCTGTATTGCAAGCCCCTCGTCGATGGCATCAATGACGGCAATGCATCAATGACAGCAATGCAGGACTCTACATCGCAGCCTTGCAGTTCCTTGGAAAGGCTGCTGCATGACATATCCTCGATATGGGATCTTCCAACACTCCACAACCAGGAATTAAGGTACTTTGTTCAGAGAGCCTAACTAGGTCCCTGTATCTGGCCCATGCTGCATAGTGGTCGGCCAGAACCTGTGACTTTGTCTTGGTCTGGCACAACCAGATAACTACAGTTGGCGCTTTGTGCAAACAGACACTATTTTCACTTAAAAAATTGCATATCTCCGGTTGTACTGGTTGGATTTTTGGCATTTTAGTCTCAAATAGTTTGACGTTTACTCTATTTTTCTAATTGGTGTGGGATTTTTTTTCTGTTGTGTATTCACGATATTACTGTTTTAAGTACAGCATAAATATTTTACACATTGCCTCTAAGTTAAGCCTGACTACATTTGTGCCACGCTACCAAGGCGTTGAGCACAGGTTAATTTGGGGTTTGCTTGTGTTTCACCCTGACATAGACTGTGGTTGCTGGTTGAGTAGGCTATCACCCCCACCCCGAACCATTAACACAATTTCCACAGTGTGCGCTGCGGTGTAGTGTCCATTTTGAGTCCGGCAGGCTCTGTGTTGCTATGCAATTTGTGATGTTGCCATATGTATATCGCTTGTGCTTATGAAGAGAAAGTTGTTTGTTGTAAGAGTAGAAGGTTGGTCATCTGACTTGTCAAAGTCTGAGATCCTGGAATAAACATTGAGAATATTTAATTGTAATTTGCCTTTTAAGGTTTGTGGTGTCGGATCATGAAGCACTATCGGCTGCACAAAAGAGATAGGGACTTGTTAACTTCTATGGTGAGTATGTATTAATTAATACTGGTGTTTGGTTAGTTTTTTTGCTGAGTGGAACAGACCACACTAGTCAGGTGATTTGCCGCTGGTCAAGATTTCACTTTGTGTGTGTGTTAACACTGTCCTGGTGTTATTCCACAAATCTCTTAGAGCAATTGTGTACTTTGAACTTTCTTTTAGTGGAACAGAAAAGAGTTTTGTTTTGATTTTGGTTTTCAATAATTTGCTATTGTGAAGCTGGTCTCTGTTGAGTAAGAGCTGTTATGAGGTCCTGCGAGTTGCATCACAGGGTGCCACACCAGTATTGGTCGGTCGGTGTGTGTTCTGTGCTGGAATTGGGCATTATATCAAAGAGTGCCAAGCTGTGGGTAGATTATTTTGTTGTGTTGCACTGATATTGGGAGTTGGTGCTGTTGCATGTAGCTTTCTGATTCACTTAGACCTGACGTTATTTCAGGTAACATTCATTTAAGTTATACTGTGTCATAGGTAGAGAAAATACACATTTTTTCAAGACATTAAGGGCTCTATGTCGTGAGTATGTGAGGATACCAGTCTGTGAAGGGGAGGGGGCCCCTTCAGAGTGTAAGTCTGCTCACTACATGACCACCAACATTGGGTTAGACACGTGTGTAAGGCTTAAACAATGGAATAAGATCACTGTGAATAAAGGATTGTTGCAGTTTCCTCCCACTGTCCTTTCAACCTGACAATAATTGAGAATTTGAGGCAGGTATTATATAAAGTGAACCCCTACCTTAACCAGTCTAATATGAAGCTATGAATGCATGGGAGCATGTAGTGCATGTAAGTCACAGTCATCAGGGATGGACACACCTCTAAGAATGCTAGATGTGACAAGGGTGAAGGGAGAGTTAGAGGAAATCATTAAAGGAACGCGAGAGCTGGGGTTTATAGATGGGTCCTATGAAGAAGAGCTTTTGTTTCTGTGTAAGGAACCTGCTAGGAACCCGATAGGCATGTGTGCATGACAACACAAGTCTTTGCAGGGGATAGCCATAGAATTTGGAATTGGCATATCCAAAAATGTGACTCAATGGAAGAATTTTAGGATGTTCATGACTGAAGGTGCACCTAAGAACATGCAAACCCTTGGGATAAAACAGCAGGGAGCATAACATTCCGTTATAGAACAACACACAAAAGTGTAGAGATAGATGGGATCAGAAAAAGAAAAAAGATGGAGAATATTGGACTGAGGGTACTGAGAGTAGGAGTAATTTTGAGGTTAAAGCTTACCCACTGAGAAAGGTGCATGGTGGAGCATATGTGCTTGTGTCTTGGAGTCGTTGTGATCTTTTCACATTTACAAACCAATTTCCAAATTTGGGCGAGAGCCTTGTTCAGTGGATGCATGTTGACAGATTTTTGAAAATTTCAAAGGTGCTTCAAGAAGATCTGAATATGTTCTATACTGTTGTTCCCAATGATTTGCGGACTGAGTGTAAAATAGCTGTTCAGTGGCCAACTGCAAAACCCTCTGATGAATGCTCAAACTAATGCTCCGTCTACTGTGGTAATGGAATAGCATCTGTAGGAAGGTGGAATCTGACTACATGTTTCCATCCACTTTTTTCCTGGTGTTTTGATGGTTTTTGACTTAGTTAGGCTGGGGACCTGAATAGCAGGTTCCTAGCCAATCTGCTTTCTCTTATAAATTGATTCCATGTACTTTAGGTACACTCCAGATTGGATTCTGGAGTACCCATGTGAGTCCCTAGTATATAGCATACTATGTACCCAGGGCATAGGTACCCCAGAGACCTAATAGGGGCTGCAGCATGTATTGTGCCACCCCAGGAATGCCATGCAAAACTACACCACAAGTCTGCTACTGCAGCCTGGGCAAGGTGGAGCATGCACTGCTTACTGAGGTATAGGTTCACCATACACTGCACATAGTAACCTATCAGTCACCCCTATGGAAGGCCTTATCAATCCTGAAGGCAGGGGGGTGCTTGGTTATGTGTGAGAGGGTGCCCAGGCATGAGCTGAGCCCCTCTGCAGCCTTCGTAATCTCTTCTCCGGGGTTGTCAGTGGTGCAGCCTGACCATATACTCTTCAGTGCATTATATCTTAAACGGTTAATGCTAACTTTGGACTGGCGGCACGGAAACATGTCATGTTTGGTGTCAAACACATTGGAATCATACCCCCACATCAGTTCTTGATGTGAGGATATGATCCCACCCTTCTAGAGGGAGAGACATGGCAGTACTGGTATACCCGGTAGAAATCTAATAGAGCCCTGGCATAACAAAATGGATGCTGCAGCCACAGACACGGGTCTGGCCTCCTGCTGCTGACCGAAACTCCGGCAGGGGTGGCCTGGACAATGGGTCTCCTGCCACAGGGCGGTGTAACCACTTCCCAGACAAGCTTACGTGTATTTGGGCTGGGTGGGAGCACTCTCTGAGTGCTTTGAAGTCCTGCACTGGGGGCACATTTGGTGTCCCTGTGCATAGTCCAGCTCAAACCGGTTCAGGGGCTTCCAGCCCCTCTTCTGGCGCGAAACTGATAAAAGGAAATGGGTGTAGCCACCCTTCTTTCCAAACCCTCCCATAGATGGGTCCCCAGAGCTAGTCTAACCCCTTCCTTAGGTATAAGTAAAGAACCTCTGTAACCAGAACTTTAGATATCCCTGGACGAAACTCTGAAGCGGAATCCTGGAACTTTGACGCTCTACTAAAGACTAGAGGACTGAAGAAATCTCCCTTGGGGTCAAGGAGTGACTCACCTGCTTGGCAGGCACCAACGTAGCATTTTGCCGGTCTGCATCTCCGAAGCTCCCGCCGGACTCCGAAGTAATTGCAGCCCAGGTAGAAGATTTCCAGATATCTCAGAGGCCGACCCGAGTCCCCAGCAAAGCTGAGACCCGCAGCCCTCGTGAGTAGCGTGGAACTGGAACTCCTGATCACCATGCACTTTTGCAAGTGCATTAACTTCTCAACGTCTCTTGATGTTGTGCTTGGGGTTAATTGTAGCCACCACCTCGAGCAGAAGATCCACCGAAGATTGTTGGCCTAGTCACCCAGAGTGACCCGTGGGTCACCATTTTGTGTTTCCTCTTGATGTCCGTTCGCGATCCCTGGTCCATCGACTGGTGGGTCCCTGAGGGGGTAACTTTGAATTTCCTTGGGCTTCCCTGGTTGCTCCAGACGTGCCCCAACTCCTACCAAGTGGTGAGTCCCACAGACCTTGCTGGTCTGCACTGAAGCATCTTTCTCCTTTCTGCGTGGGTTGCCGTTGCATCCAATCCGGGCACCGACGCTGCAGCACTCGACATCATTTGTGGGACAGCTTGAATCCAGCTCCTGGTTGTCCTCGACGCCTCCTGGTCCTCGTGACTGAAGAGTCAAGCTTCACCTCCTTCACCTGAAATCTCCCGACATCGGTGGGCATCCGCCTATCGCCTTCCTGGTCACTGGCAAGTGACCCAGACTCTGTCCCCTCTGCTTTCAGGTTCTTCTCGACTTCGATCCAGGCTTGGATCTCTTCGGACTCTTCGCATCTTCCCGGCAGCAGCACTTCTTTGCCAGCTCCCATTGAAATCGACGACGTGACCCCACACCATTTGACACCTATGCACCCGGCTTCCCTGGGTGAGGTAACACGAATACTCCGCTGCTCCCATGGGTGTTGACCCCAGAACTTCCTAAGTCCCAAAGGGCTTGGTCCTGACTCATTTCTAAGTGTTCCGAATCTTTAAAAATCTAACCGCGGCTTTCCCCATAGAAGCTAACGGGAGGTTGCTGCTGTGTTCACACACTGCACACGGCCCCCGTGGGTCCCCTGTGTCACTACCTTGGGTGGTTCCTTGGGGTCCCGGCGATTCTACAGGCTCTAGGCCTTGTGTCTAGTAAAGTCGTGGTTCTTATACCACTATTTTAGTATATGGTTTGGCTCGCCCCTAGGGCCTGACGTGTATTTGTGCTATTTTACTGCCATATTTGAAGTGTAACTTATGTGTTTTGACCTCTAGTCTCATAAAGAGACTAGGAGGGTGTGTTTAGAAATAAATATATATATTTTATATATATACCTGGTGTGATTGTCTTTCATTTAGGCACTCAATAGATTACTGGTAAAACAAACTGCTTTACAATCCTTCAAGACTTAGCCTGAAGGCTGCTCGCCATGGCTACCACTAGGATAGCTTTCAATAAAGGTTGTCCTTAAGCTATCATCAATAAGTGGTTGTTTGGACTGGTACAGGGTGCCCACTATAAGTAGTGGACAGCATATGCCAGGCAAACTTCTCCCAGCATTGTCAGGTGGTAAACCTTTTGAAAACTAAGGTTTTGATTTGTTGAAGACCTTGAGGACTACACAAGTGTCCAATGAGTCAGTCCATGCCTATTATGAAAGACTAATGCATGTCTTTCACCTCAATTGTGGTGTCAAGAACCCTGAGCAAGGAAATCTCTGTAAGTTTGTGTACCAGCTTGTTCCTGGGTTCCATCCAGAGATTATGTCACACATCCAGAAGAATGTGATTTGTTGGAAGTCCAAGCCTTTAGATGAAATCCTGCGATACACAAAGTATTGCAGTGATGATTTGGAAACCAGACGATAGAGAATTAAATAGAAATTCATGCTAGCTCAGACAAAGTTAGCCCAGAAGAGATTTCAGAATGGTCATATCCAGCAAATTCTGGCAATAGTTCTAGCAGTGGAAATGGAATGCAGAAAGTTGGACAACAAGGTGGTGGACAAATGATGCAGGGTGGAAATGGTGTCCCTCTTAGTAGAGGACAAGGAATGGATGTTGACCCAAATTCGGGAAAGGATAGCACTATGTTGAAGAAAACTACGCATGTCATTATTGTAATGAGTTTGGCCACTGGAAGCGTGAGTGCCATTCAATTCCAAATTCAATGCAGCCCAAGCTCACCAGAATCCCTTTCTGAGTTCAGAAACTTTCAAACAGTTCCCTGTCTTCGACACTTTTGGAGATCCAGGGTCTGGCCAATCACAATGACGGTGCCTGACAGGGGAGGAAGATTGCGTGCTTGACACAGTCTTGGAGGTAGTCCAGAGTGGCCCATATGTAGAAGGAGAGGTGAATGGCCACAATGACGGTGCCTGAGAGGGGCGGAAGATTGCGTGCATGACACATTCTTGGAGGTAGTCCAGAGTGGCCAATATGTAGAAGGAGAGGTGAATGGCCACTCCTATTATTTTTGATGGACACTGGTGCTACTCATTCTACTGTTAGGAAAGTGAAAATCCTGCACATATCCCTCTCTGGAAAAAAAGTCCAAGGTGTAGACACTGCAACAATCATACAGAGAATTCTGTTTTATCAAGGTCCCTGTAAAAATAGGTCCCCTTGAAGAGGACTATCAGTTTGTGTTTATGCAAGCTTAACAGTGTGATTTACTGTACACCAGATGGTATCAAACTTCTTAGACATGTTAAAGATGCTTTAATGATTTCAATTGAGCACTCAAAGCCCGTTGATGGGCAATTCCCTGTTTTGAGGAAGGAGGACTTTCCATCCAACTTAAAGGACTCTGTAATGAAGAAACACTGGAATTACTCTGGCAAAGATATTGACCTAATTAAAAGGGTTGAACCTGTAAAGATCACAATAAAACTAAATGCTGAAATACCTCGAACCTCCTAATATAACCTTTCACCAGAAGCAGTGACTCGAATTTCCCCGCAATTGAATCCATGTTAGAGTAAGGTATTTTAAAAGCGATTTTAGGAGCTCCCTGTAATTGTACGATCATGGGATTACAGGAAATAAACAAAAAGTGGTGGGACGTGCAAGACCTGCAAAAGCTTAATAATATTGTTGTCCCATGTTGACCTGTGGTACTGAATCTAGCTTAAATACAGTTCCAGATCCCTGGTGACACAGTCATAGATTTGTGCCAAGCGTTCTTTTCCAATCTATTGTATGAAGACAGACAGTTTCTCTTTGTGTTCATGTTCCAAAACAATATTCTGGCACGGCGCCAAGTTACTTAAGAATGTATATAGAGCCCCTAAATATTCAACCAGATTTTGATTAAGAATCTGAAGACCCTAAAGCTGCTTTGTAACTCTGTCTTGATCGAATATATCGATTGCCAATTGGTGGCGTCATTATGTAACAGGCATTCAGGCAAAATACCATAGTCCTGTTGGATCATTTAGCTGTGAATAAGGATGAGGTATCCCCCGCCAAATTTCAGTACTGTCAGAAAGAATTCCTATATCTAGGACATAATACTGAGAAAGGAGAAACAAAAATGTCTCAAGCTCTGCCATGTTGCAAATGAACCCTCCCTAAATGCAGAGAAGTCAGGATGTTCCTGGAAATGGTGGGCTACTGTCGTCAGTGGATTCCCAACTTTTCCCTAGTGGACAAGCCTCTACAGATCTAAAGATGTGTTAAATCCGCTCCCATGGGACAACGATTGTGAGAAAGCCTTCCTCAAGTTGTGAGAAAGCATCTGCTGCAGGCATGCCCAACTAAAAGAAGCCTTTTATTCTGTAGTGCTCTGAGAGGTGAGGGTGCTCCCTAGCAATGTTAACTCAAACCAATGGAATCTCGAAACGCCCCATCGCCCATGTTTAAGAGATAAAGACTGGATTGAGAGACAAGTCCAACACAAGTAAACTGACATTTGCATTGCGCTCATCTTCAACCATTTATGGCTATTCCAGTTGATCCTCCTATGCCATGAGAGGAGTGTAGGGAAGATATCTGGGAGCAAATGAAATGATGGTATTTTGCTCTGTGCATTTCTGAGAGAGCATTTAGAAAACACCTGATTGAAAGTTGGCTAGACACAATTAAATCACAACTCATTCAATACCATAACTCTTGTCAAAACAGTCTTCTCAAATTGTCAATAAATGTTTTGCAAATGTTCCGTGCATCACTAATCCATCTTATACTGTTCATTTTGATATATTCGCTCTCGGTATCTAAAGGAATATTCCTCCTCCAGACATTCTTTATCAAAATACCTTCTCAACTGACTTAACCAAATCAGATAATTCTATTTAGTTTAAAAACTTGAATAGCAATTTTTTTTAACTTATGTTAGACACTGATTTCATTGATTTCTTTTAACGTTAGCAAAAATCAATCATATATTTGGATTTGTGTATAATTGGTACAAGCACACATTTTTTATTATAATTTTTACTGTTGGTCATTTGTGAAGGCTGCCCTTCAGTGATGAGTGTAAGGCTCTTGTTTCCCATGCTTGTATTTGTAACCTTCAGTCTCTCTGGAATGCGCTCTGCGTGGTTGTGTGACAGAGGCATGCATGACTAAACCATGCGTGTCTCTGCTAGACGGCCCCAACATAAAATGCGTCTTTAACGCATTCCTTTACCATGCATGCCTTTGCCACACAGTTTTGTGGTAAAGGCATGACTGTTAAAGTGACGTGTGGTAAAGATCACACCCCAACCTCCCACCCTGAGCCCTAAAAAATACTCTGCCCCCCCTGACCCCTAAACACTACCCTGACCCTTCCCCCCGAGCCCTAAAACCACCCTGAGCCCCCATGAGCCCTAAACACTACCCTGACCACCCCAGCCCTAACAACTGCCCAGATCCCCCTGAGCGCTAAAAACTACCCGTAACACTTGAAAACGATCTCCACCCCCTAAAACCCGGCTCCAACCCCACATAGCTCACTGCATCCTCTCCTGATCCTTCCTGTTCCTGGGCCTGCCCATAACATCATCAACTGCGCACTGCCTTATCCACACATATGCGTGGTTAAGACATGTGTGGTTGAGCTTGGGGGGTAAATGCACGGTTGGCTCTGCACGCGTTTCCCATTCTGGTTCAATGTCTTGCAAACCTGAAGTAGTTCCGGACCGAGGTAACAGAATAGTGATGCCACTGCTCATTGCACCCCATTCGTCCTTGTTGTTCATTTTATCTGAATGGTGCAAACAGCCCCACTCACAGTGAGTCGCGGTGGCTGCCAGGGCCCTGGTGTTACAATGACTTTGTGTGATCCATGACTGTGAATATAATTTGTAATGGAATTGTTGCTAAATACTACCTTGAACACCTCAGAAGTGAGGCAT
Organism: Triturus cristatus; assembly: GCF_964204655.1. Taxonomy (NCBI): domain Eukaryota; kingdom Metazoa; phylum Chordata; class Amphibia; order Caudata; family Salamandridae; genus Triturus; species Triturus cristatus. The sequence continues at coordinate 388,118,866 of NC_140590.1, read as the reverse complement.
GTGAAAAGTATGTCACAGGTGGGTATATGTGCATCAGAGGGCCTAAAAACCTGACGGTTAACTTTCAGTCCAGATATAGTAGTTAAGAGTACATTAGGGTCCCTGGTCCTGTTTTACTTACCCTGGTTTGGCATTTCGATTTGAAACTGCTCCTTTTCCTGAGACTCTTCCTTCTCTTGTGAGGCCTCTACCCTGCTGGGTGCTTCCAGATGACTTGTTTGGCCTTCAATTGAAAAGAAATCATAAGATTATCAGTAAACAGTTGATCACTTGAATGGACATCGGGCTTTCCTGATAACCACGAAATGTCCCATCAAAAGGGGGGTTGAGGCAGAAGCATTACAACGGACTCACCCTGCTTCCAATTAATCACAGTTAAGTGATTCATAGGGGAGTCAATGCACGCTCATGAGCGGTGTGTACACATCTGTATCCACCCAGGTGAAGTTCATGGTTTCCCACAAAACAAATTTTTTGAAGGACTTCCCCCCCCCCCCCCCCCCCTCCCCCCCAATGTTGGTTCTATTAGTGGCACTATTGAATCCTCACCAACATACACTTGGGTGCCTGGTTGGGCTGCACCTTGAAAGGATTCAAGGGTGCTGTTAGTGGTGTTTTTATTCAGGGTTCTTATATCTAAAATTGCCACTGGTAGCCAAACCGAAAAATTCGGGTTTATTAAAGGCTTTTTAATAACAGCCCTGGCAGATTAAAATACAAAGGTGATTTTCTTGGAGCTCATTGTGTACTCCAACATCCCAGTCTTCATGTTTCCGCCTAAAAAAATTCAAAAAAACGGTAGGGTGGCTTTCTTCAGACCAAGCTGCAAGAAAATCCCTCTGCTACCCTATTTGGGATATTATTATTCTTGTTTGGTTAGGATCCTGTACCCAAATCAGTGCCACATTACTCACAATCACACATTCGTAATTACATGTCACACTTACCACACTTCCTGGGGTACTTCCCCAGTCATTGGATTGCTTCATGTGTTGTTGCTTAGGGCAGACCCCATTGGGATGATGGGATGATACGAAGCAGGGGATAGGAGAAGCCTCTAGGCATGAAGACGGTCCGGACCTTTGAAGAATGTGTGACTGTAAGGCCAAACCACTCCTAGCCCTGGGTTTCTGAACTAAAGTTTGGGCCCCGGCACTCATACTTAAAATACCATTATTTCAATTTTTGTCCTCCAAATTTGGGACTTTCTGCTGGGTTGAGGTTCTTTCTTCCTGTCTCCATAGCGGGGGCCGCTTCACTGGAAAATTAGTATATTGAATGATGCGCATTGCCATGGTGGAAGTTACAGTACCTCTTTATTTTCCAAAAATAGACCCCCAATGCGAGAATTTGTTTTCGGAAACTAGAAATCCGCTCACACTGATGCACATTGAATTGTTTCCCAGCATATGGGGACCTTGTTTAAATTTTTTATGTCTGAGGCCGCTTTTTAGGTCTCGGCTCGAAGGCTGCGTTTGCGCAGTCTCGATCCGAGATTTAATGACTTGGAGAAGAGGGGCTTGAACCCGCTCCTCTTCTCCCCTGTTCTCCATTGGCTGGCCTCTTCAATGCCGGCCAGCCATTGGAGAAGAGGTCCCGTCACTCCGATCATGCCCCGTCCTTTTCGGATTGGGGGGCGTGTTTTTTGCAGAAAGTCTAATTAGCAAAACACGCCCCCGAATCCGAAAAGGACGCTGCGTTTCTCCGAGGCATTTCTGCTCTGCCTCGGAGAAAGGCGGTGGTGTGCTTGCCTTTTGCTCTGCCTTGTTGACAAACGTTGCAAGACACTGTGATGAATGCACGCTCCTGCATCTCTGACCTGCTCTTAATTTGCCTGTGTAATTAATTTCTGATCTCTCGGAGAATCGGCTCCTCCTCCCGGCTCTGCAGGCAGATTTCCTCTCGGACTGGCTGGTCTCTCCGGGATCTGCAGGGAAGGATCCCGCACAGGACGTGATGCCGCCCCTCGCTCTTCCGTTCCCTACATAGAGCTCCCTCCCTCGCTTCTGTACTTGGTGATTCTTGCCCCCCACCCCCGAGTATATGCACCCAATACATTTCTCTCTCCCTATACCCCTCAATCCCCGGTAGATCCATCTCCATAGATCCTATACTGATCTATTTTTTGATACTGGATCTCCCTTCCCCGGGTGGATCTCTCTCTCCGGAGGAATCCTCGTCTCTCCGGCTAGAGACTCGCTCCCTGCTCGATATTTGAGCCGTGCCGTTTCTTGGAGGTTCTCTCCAACGAGATCCCTCCTTCCCAGGTGGATCCCTCTTCCCAGTGGATGTCTCCCTCCCGGAGCGGAGTGCAGATCTCGTCCTCCCGCGGGCCCGGGATGCCGCATCGCCAGAAGGAGGCAGCGACGGGCAGAGCCATCGAACCCTGAGCCCACCCGATGCCCCGGCCAATGCTCCCCGTAGGTGGCTCCACTGCGGACGGCAGCGGTGGTGGATGAGGCCGGAGACCGGGGCTGCAGCCTCAGCGGAGACCGACGCACCCCCTCTCCTTGCGCCTGCCATGAAGCACAACCCGCTCTGCACCGATGGCCCCTGTTCATGGAGGTAAGGGCCCGGCTACAGCGCTGCACGCAGGGAACGCTCGGACAGGGGTTCTCTGTTCCTGCTTGTGAGTGGTGGGGGGAGGGGGCAGTTAAAGGTGTTCACTTTCAACCCCTGGTCTCCTCATGCCCCCCCCTACAGTCTACAGAAACCAACTCCTCGTTTCTTTTTGTTGATAACATCTGTTCATGTATGAATGTATTGACTGTTTTTGTAGCGCCAAACATACCGCTGACATTACGCAATGCCAGAATGCACACTCCAATCACGTAAAGGGAAGGAAATAGCCCCTCCTCTCGCCCCTGAGCTGCGACAGGCGTGAACTGCCCTAACGGACTGCTGTGCGCCGGCCATAATCTGCTGTAATCACAGAGAGTGGTGGGTTCACTGTATTGTGCCACGGGGAGACTGGCACGCCATTTCTAAGCCCCCTCCCCATACTTTTATCTGGTTTGAAAGGGGCCTTGTGCTCATGCAGCGGGGCAGATACGGAGCTACTAACATTACGTATAAAGTGCTAAGTCTGGCACATTAGCAGGGCAAAGGCTTCACGGGGGCATCGGGCAACACTGGCCGCGGTTCTATGACGGGGCTCCTCTCTTGTAATCCACGAGTCTGGTGGCGTGTGGCAGTTGTAAGCATTTACAATGCAATGGTCTCGGCATTGGTAAAGTTAGAGCTATTGGCATTGCTCATGACATTATTTTTGTTTATGTTTTTGTTTTTAAAACATTTAAAGAAACTGCATTGTCATGAGCAATGCCAATAGCTCTAACTTTAACAATGCCGAGACCGTTGCATTGTAAATGCTTGTTTATGTCTGAGGCCGCTGTGGTGCACGTGGTAAATCCGGACTGGTAAAAAGGCAGCTGGACACTGCTTTGGAACGATGCCTTAAAAATTGCACCCCTTCAGATGCCACATGTAAACCAGCGAGTGCCCCAGTAAATGGGTTTTCCAATAGCCGACCTACCGGTTCTCCTGACAACCGAAAACAGCCATCCCCAACCTGTAGATGGACAAATAGGTCAGCCCGAATTTTTGGCGGCTGTCCCATAGCCACCACCTCTACAGCCAAGAGTAGTTTGACAGTTAGTTACAACCTTACATAGCTGCCAAGGTTTCAGCTTGCTGATGTGTGACATTTTCATAATTTCAGTGTAATTATGAGTGACATTCAACGACTATGAGTGATACTTTCTTGCAAACAGTATAATGTCGCCCAAACTTAGTAGTCGCATGGCACAGCTCACAGTCTAGGGCTGGAACCTGTTGCCGGGTGGGATGGCAGAGAAACAATACATTAAACAGAGATTCCCTGATCAGAACATGATCAGTTGACCGAGTCTGTCCAGGCTCTCCGCCATGTGGGACTCGAAGCCGACTACAGGATGTGAGTGGAGCCCCAGTGGGGATCTTCTCCCTGAACAGTTCTCAGGGCCGGATTGGCCGTAGCGGGCACTATGCGTTTCCCCGGTGGGCCGGAAGGGTGGGGGGCCGGTTTTCTAACTTGTCGGCCAGTTTAGCAGCAATGCTGTAAAACCACCCCCCAGTAACAAAAGAGCATCACCAGTGCTTCACAGCAGCATCCTCCTCCCCACACCCCCACGGAGGCCGGTCCAACGTAATTGCCAGGGCTGGTTTGCGGTCCCAGTCCGGCCCTGACAGTTCTCCAAATAGGCCCTTCTTTTACTGCAGTTTAGACGGACCGAGTTTTGGGCATTTATCTAGAAGCTTAATTTTGCAGCTGGACATCCACATGTGGATGATACTATGGTTTGAGCAGGGAACACTTTTTTATATTAATTATGTGGGTGGGTGGTTTTGTGATTGGGTTTTCAAATCTCAAAAGTTCGTTTGACTTGAATATAAGTTCCGATGACAGCAGAATATTTCCACGTCATAACTTAGACTCTCTGCTTTCTGTTTTTACTGATTTTTATAGATAAATACAAACTGAAAACCATTTATTTTATTTGATGTATTTATTTTTAAATGTGGACAAAAACAGAAGTTGCATTTTTTGGGGAGAGATAATAAATGCTGCCAGTCATGACAGCCAGGACAGTACCTGTGCAGATTGACAGATAAGGGGTTATAAATGGGATTTTTGTAAAGAGGCTTACACAGCAGTAGATCTGCAGAACCTTGACACTAAAATGTTCATGTTTTCGTATAAGTGCATTGATTTATCATCTGTGGGTGTTCCTGTCCTTGGAACCTATCATGCGTCAAGCATGAATGCACATTTATTGGTTACATAAATGTGAAAATATATTATTTTCAACTTCATGTGTTCACAAAGATGTCAAAAAAGAAATACCTTAAAACCGGGAGCCCTAGTCACAACAGAATGAGAATCCTAAACTTCCGTTTGTACTCTGGCGCCATCTTGTGGTTTTGAAAAACAGTACTCAGCTTTTATGCATCTGTCCCAGCAAAGCGAGAAATTGGAACTACACAGTTTTATCGCAACACACTTCAGGACACAGTTCTTTTGCGTGACAATCTCAGGCATTGCGGTAAAGTGTGTAAATTACTGGAAATGCGTTTACACAAGATGCGTGGCACTCAGCAGGTCTGACCTTATCATGAACTAATTGACTCTGGCAAAGAAGAAATGTGGACCGTTTCCCTCAAGATACAAAGCCATAGCAGAAAAATAGAAAATAATAAAACGTAAAAGACAGAATCAATGAAATCATGTGCAGCCACCCTTCCATAGATGACTGCTAGCCTGCAACCCGCACACCTACGGGTGCAGGATTGTTCTTGCTTGTACTTGGGCATTCTGAAGTCCTACCTTTGCATTGAAACTAACTGACCCCACCATTTACAACTCTTTCATGTTTTGGTTGGAAGCTTTTTACCCAGTGTATTCCTAATAGCAAACAATACACCCTAAAATACCCCTCTACAGTTCAGTTTTCGCCTTGTGAGTACACCATATGTTCTAGGTTTACCTTCCACAACTCCCATGGAATGCCGGGGACACCCTGCCCCCTGCCTTGACCTTTTATCCATTGCAGTTAGTGGGGTCTCAACTCTTAGAGGCCAGGATGGTAGGTAATTCCAATTATCTTCTGTCCCAGGAAAACTAAACTGCAGGCAGTGGGAAAGCCCATCTTATGCCAGCAAGCTGGGCTCCGCTTTCCGTTTCTATATTTTTTGGGTCCATAAAACAATTAACTCTACTGTAGAGGAGGCAAATCTTGTTGCTTGAGCAGTGGTGAAATGGGGTTTGGAGTAATGCCCGCAATCTGCTCTCCTCGGGTGAGGATGGACAGGCACGCTTTGTTACACCTGGCCCTTTCTGCAGGGTCATCCCAAATGTTTGCCCTCTTCTGCCTTCAATTAGTCAATCAATCAATCAATCAGTACTTGTTAAGCGCGACTACTCACACGTGAGGGTCTCAAGGAGACGGAGAGCTGTAGGTCTGACGGGGCGCTTCGGTTCAGTCGAAGAGCCAGGTCTTGGCACATTTAATTTACTTGTAGGTCCCTAGTATATGGTGCTACATGTACCAAGGCCTGTAAAATAAATGCTACAAGGTGACTGCAGCACTCAAGTCACTCACTAATGTAGGCTGTTAACACAAATCATCTGCCAGCCATGGGAGCATGTAGTGCAGTTTTAAGCCCTGGGTGTGTAAATCAACAATATAAGGCTCTATTTTCTTAGGATTTATCTAGAGATGATTTTATGTAATATGTATGTGGTATGTTTTGTACAGGCTAGTGTTTGTTCATGGTTGAACAAACAACTGTGTCTATTTATGTGCTGATGACCAGGTTGACTGGTCGTGTGTGTGAAGGTATGACTGCGGGTTTGGATGAAGATTTTAAGACATTTTGGAGGTCCTATTGTCATTAAACCCCAGAAACATCTAACTTAGGGTATGTAATTACAGTCATTATATCAATTGTTATAAAAATAAATGAGTCTCTATTTTCACATGTTCATGTTTGCTTCGCCCTTAATTGTCTATTGTGAGTTTTTATTTGTTCAGGTGCCGTGAGATTTCTTCAGCACAATATTGCAGTTTTAAGCTTTCGTTTCAACCTGGCAAAATGAACATTTTACCAGGCCTAAACCTTGCTTTTTAATGCTTATAAGTCACCTCTAAGGTAGGCGCTAAAGGCTCATATGGCAGGATGCATGTTATCTAAAAAGTAGGGCAAGTGTGTTTAAGTTTTACAAGTCCTGACAGTGGCCTACTCCTAAAGTCATTTTTCACTATTGCAAGACCTAGCTCTCCCATTGACTAGCGCTGGTTATTACACTTAATAAGTGCTAACCTCAGTTTAGTACCAGATAGAGATATGCTGTTTACACTCAAATTAATTGTAATTTAAAATCCTCTTTAATGGTAAAGCCGGATATTGAGTTCCTATCCTGAAAATGCAACTTTTAGAAAGTTGGCATTTTGCTGCCGAAACCAACTGTGCCTGTTTGCGTGTGTACTGGGTCAAATTACTGTAACTAGCTCTGCTTTTGTGGTTTATGTCTTGCTTTCAGACAGTGAGACAAAGGCAGCCTAGGTGTGAGGGGAGAGAGTATTCCTGACAGCATGGCTGGGGTGGAGTTCTGCCCTGCCCTGATTACATTTCAAAGGGCCTTGCCTACAGCACACAAAAGGAACCAAATTGGCGAGGGCCTAGGTAACTGCAGCTTTCAAAAACAGCTGAATCTGCCTTCTTCAGATCCAGTAGCAGACCCCAGGAGCAGAAAGGGGTACAGTGCTTCAGAGATAGAGTGGATGTGTAGATGGCTGCCCCCACCTAATTTACTTTTTTAACCTAGTGCCTAGTGAACCTTGCTTCTCTGGGGTACAACTCACTGACATTATATCGAATACAAAAATATCTACCTACACAAATATCGATGCAAAAATATCAATAGTCAAAATATCATCATCCTATCTTTATAATGTAAATGACTAGAACATCGAAAAAATAATATAGATCTAAAAAAATATTGATGCAAAACATATAGGGGTCGATTATGTTGGCGGGCGGATCGCCAATTACTACCGTCCGCCTACCATTTCCCCCCCGCCACATTACGATGGCGGGTGGGCCCCGGTGGACGGAAAGACCGTCTGCCGGTTTTCGCCGGTCGACTCGTCGACCGGACGGAAAAAGAGCATGATATGGTGGCGGTGTCTGCAAGACACCGCCATCCACATCATGATGCAGGCTGAGATATGCCTTTCCATGGTGGCGTTGCCGCCATGGAGAAGCATGCGGTCTTCTGTGTTGGGGGCCAGGGTGTCGGGGGGTGAGCGGTGCACTTGGGGGGTACCGAACCGTGCGGTGCCTGTCACGTTGTGCATTCAAATGCACAATATGCATTTTGTACCTTGGGGCGGGCGCTGCTTGCAGCACTGCCCACCGCAATGTACAAAATGCGGGATGCGCCCGATCTTAATTTGTATGGCGGGACCGCCACAACAATGGCAGGCGGTCCCTTTTGCCGTTGTGGTGGCAGGCGGACTTTGTACACCCGCCATCGCAATAGACCCCATAGTTTTTTTATATATGAAAAAAAAAGCCAAATAAATTAAATAATAAAATTAACTTTAAAAAAATTACTTAGATGTAATGTACATTTAAAAAAAATATAATAAATAAATTTATTTTAAAAAACTTTAAACACATATATAAAATACATTTATATTCACTTTAAAACAATTCATAAACTAATAACTTTAATTGTTTTAAATATTATAAATATATAAAAATTAATTATTAAATATATATATATATATATATACATACACCTATAACACAAAATCTAATAAAAAACATAATATTATAAAATAAATTGTTAAAATATTTATACATTTTTAAACCTACATTTTGCACTCCATTGAGTGCAACAGTAGGGACATTGTTGGATAGCGTAGAGCAGAGGTCTTCAGACTTTTTGATGCAGAGACTCCCCTGTCAAAAAATGTTAGGCATAAGGACCCACTCCAACAAAAAATTAGACAACTTGGTACTCATCATAATCGACAACCAAAAGCGCCCCCAATTACCACGGCAAATCACTTCACGGTGGGGAAATAGTATTAAACAGTGTTTAGCAAATCAAAGGTTTGTGGATGACTGTGGTTCTGTGGCTTACTAAAGAGCTTGGGCAATGGATGGCTGTAAGCCAGATTCCCTCTGAAAGCAGAGTAGGTTAAAGTACAATCAGATATGCAATATGGTCTCTCATTTGCCATCCATTCATTATTACTGCCCTTATCTGTTTGTTATGTGCAGAGAAGGATGCTTCATATTTATTTGGCTGGGGGCACAGGATCATGCCAATTCACCTGATATTTTTTGGGGTTTTGTTATTTGTTTCAGTTTTTGGTATCATTTTGACCAAGTGAACTGTAACTTCTGAAGGCCACGAGAAAATGCTAAGAGGCTGGCTGCCCTGGTGTCCAGTAACCTGGGCTATAATTATGTTCATGTGGTGAAAGGACTACCATGGGGTATGCCCTGGTGATGTGTGTGCTTGGGCTCTACACAAAGGTCATCTTGAAGTAGACTACCAATGCTCACGGTGTATCTCCTGTCCCTAGCAGGTGACCTATGACCATGTTCATGTCAGTGCCCCTAGAAGTGCCCTTCTATGCAGGCCAGACATTCAGTACAGTGGGAGGCTTAGTGTCTGGAAGGAGAATGGCACCCATTGTGAACACATGTTCCCATGCATTTGGTGCAGGTGGAGGACAACATGTTGCATAGTCAGACTGGCTCATCTGAGCCTTCGTCTTGGAAAGGCCTTCTCAGGGTGAGGGTCAGAAGAGCGGTTGTGAAAGGTAGCAAAACACACTCGACTAGAGATGGAAGCCAAAAGACACCAGTTGTTTCTTTTTTGTGGGTGAAGTTCATTGTACCCAGAGGCTGGTAATCTAACAGACAGGTAAACTAGATCATTCAAGATCACACAGGTAGTCGGCGAGGAGCTGAGTAGCCTCCAAATTAGCACACACTGCGATTCTCTGAAAGCCTGGCCTTGACATGAGACAGACAGCTGTTTACCGGACGCCATTGTCTCCTCCTTCTCCCCTCCCCGGTACCTGGGTGATTTATGATGATTTATTGCTGACAAACTTATAGACCAGTCATGGAAAATTATGCCACAAGAGAACAGTTTTGGCACACATTGTTATTCAATACCACAATGACAACAGCATATATGCGGAGGCACCATTCAGCGTTGAGTCACATGTGCTTAGTTTAGGACACAAAATCTCATTGCAAACAAAATGGCGGGATGTGTTCTATATGAACTGAAGACCCACAAAGCATTCACTGCTGCAGTGTGTCAAAGATATTGTATTTTATTGTAATTGCATTTATATAGTGCTTATTACCCCTGACGAAGTGTCGGAGCGCTTTTTCAGCGAGTAGCACGCTTCTCCAGAACCCATAAAGGATTAGTGGTGATTTAGTATAGTGAAAAAGAAAATTAATTAGGGTGGTGGATATGCTATTATGTTATTTGGATTGAGAAGGATAGTGGGGGATGTCTTGGAGCTCACAGCAGTAGTAGGAGGCTTGGGATGAGTAAAAGGGAGACAGAGGGTGAAGAGTCACAGGGAAGGGTTTAGAAAGGCTTGTTTTGGCGGGGTGTCAGAATAGTAAAAGAGGTATGAAAAAGTTAAGAATGAACTAAATGGACATTTCTAGAGTTTGTGCTTGGCCACGTTTGCGGACTAATACTATGATTTTACTCATGAAAAGATACTTATGCATTGAAACTGTAGTTGTATCTACATGGTTGAGTAAACGTTCTGGCATATTCTGTTTTGCTGTATTACCACAAATAGTACTTCCATTGCTCGTCATTTATAGAAGCTTTCTTAATACATTTGAACTACACAATTTAAAATACTCCTTGTTTTGGAATCGTGTTTCTTTGCAAAACACATGAATAAACATAATTTTGTAATTACAAATGTCGTCATTTTTCTAATGTGTATAGCACAAATATCTTTCTTTGCAGGACATAATTATCTGTTTCTAACCACAGCTGAAATTCAGAAGGCTATTCAGGTTTCCATGAACCCATATTCACCAGTCTACTTAGAACTTTTTGACAAAAAATGATGTCCTCAGATGAACTCTCCCAGACCGGTTTTAAATGATTCCTCCACGTGATAAAGGTTTTTGTACTACAAAAACCACCACATCAAGTATGGTGCAATCATGGATGATTTACACATGAACAAATAACCATCGCTTTTTTTTGGAAAGTGTGGCAACAGTAGTTAGACAAAGGCATCATATTAATCTGCTGCCTCAAGAATAAAAACGGAAAGAACATGAAAAATAAACATTTCAATGTCACAAAAATGAATATGAAACTGCTGCTACAAAAACAGAAAGTACACCGAAAATAAACACCATTCCACAGTCATAAAAATTTACCTGGAGCCTTTTTCCTGTCCCCCCTAACCCCCACCCACATGGCTCAATCAAGGAAGCAGATAAGAATCTGTGTGTGTGTCTTTGCCGGTGTGCAAGATAGTTTCAGTGTATGTTGTCTGCAGCTGAAAAGCCAGGGCATGGGGGATGAGGAGGGGGCTTACCTAATTATTCCTGGAAGCATCGGATTGCCTTGGAAACCAGCCGGGAAGGAGATCCTAATGCAGAGGCAGCAATGAGCCACGAAGATGAGTTGGAAAAAAGAAGACGAAGTGAAAGCAGGGACGGCAATGAAAGACAACTGGATCCAGTGAACGGCAGCAGTGACGGTGCAGAACTCCGTGGAAATACAGCCTGCATTACGAAGGTGCTGGTACATCTTTATGGACAAAGTTTGTGGGCATGTCCTGGTGTGTATGCTGCAGTCTCTCTGATTGGAGGATAGGCATTGATGACATAGCCACATTATGATTGGCTTATTTTGCCCTGTCCTCCAATCAGAGAGGCTCCTGAGATGTAGTTATTTCGAATCCAAAACGAAACGTAAGCCTTTTGGATTCGAGGCAGCAGTGAGGCAGGTGAATGTGCGACCCCCTTCCAATGACTCCACGCCCCCCCTGGGGGTTGCGCCCCATAGATTGAAGACCTATGGCGTAGAGGCAAAAATTACTATTCCCACTCCAGAGAGTGCAACAGTAGGGAAAGTGTTGGATAGCATACGGGAAAAGATTACTATTCCCACTCCAGAGAGTGCAACAGTAGGGAAAGAGTTGGATAGTGTAGGGGTAAAAATGACTATTCCCACTCCAATGAGTGCAACAGTTGGGAAAGTGTTAGATAGCGTAGGGGTAAAACTTAATATTTCCACTCCAGTGAGTGCAACAGTAGGGAAAGTGTTGGATAGCGGAGGAGTAAAAATGACTATTCCCACTCCAGTGAGTGCAACAGAAGGGAAAGTGTTGGATAGCGGAGGGGTGAAAATTACTATTCCCACTCCAGTGAGTGCAACAGTAGGGAAAGTGTTGGATAGCATAAGGGAAAAAATTACTATTCCCACTCCAGAGAGTGCAACAGTAGGGAAAGTGTTGGATAGCATAAGGGAAAAAATTACTATTCCCACTCCAGAGAGTGCAACAGTAGGGAAAGTGTTGGATAGCATACGGGAAAAGATTACTATTCCCACTCCAGAGAGTGCAACAGTAGGGAAAGAGTTGGATAGTGTAGGGGTAAAAATGACTATTCCCACTCCAATGAGTGCAACAGTTGGGAAAGTGTTAGATAGCGTAGGGGTAAAACTTAATATTTCCACTCCAGTGAGTGCAACAGTAGGGAAAGTGTTGGATAGCGGAGGAGTAAAAATGACTATTCCCACTCCAGTGAGTGCAACAGAAGGGAAAGTGTTGGATAGCAGAGGGTTAAAATTAATATTTCCCCAAAAATAAGTTGAAAATGAAAAAGAAACAAAATATCAACTACACTATAAAAAATGTCAACAACATAAAAATAAAAAATATAAAAAATAACAAAAGATAGAAACATATTATGATGTTAAAAAATACTAAAAATTAACTACAAACATTAATTTACAAAAATGTAAAAAATATTTTACAACCAAACTATATTTAATATAAATTAATTATAATCGAAAACATTATTATACAAAAACAATACTTTTTATTTCCTACCCTATAACACCACACTTTTCACAACACGCATATACATTTCTATAAAAGTGTACTTCCATAATTAATATAATTAATTATGAAACAAACAATTATTATTAATTAAATATCAATTTAAAACATATAAAAATGTATTTACTCACCTAACATTACCCCTATATATTCAAAATCCCCACACAAAATAAAAGTAAACATTTACCATAAAAATGTATCAATTAATAAATCAATATTAATTAGCAAATATTTATTAATTAATTAAGCTTTGAATAATTTCCACCCTCTACCCCAACAAACATCACAACACACACATACAAATAATTACACAATGTACATAACTAATTTAACATTATTAAATTATTATCAATTAACAACTTATTAATTAATTGAAATTAATTTACTTCCCACACTTTACCACTATAAACCCCACAACTCACATCTCTAATTAATTACACAATGTCCTTAATTAATTAATTACCATTAATTAACAATTAATTATTAATTAATTTGCAATACATTACTTCACACCCTATTCCCCTATAAACCCAGACACAACTCCTACATAATTTAAACAATTAACTTAATTACCAATTCATTAAGAATAATTATCATACAGTTAATAATTAATAACATATGAATTACCACAAACAACACTGTTAAATAGAAATAAAATAAATACTAATAAATAAAAAAAATATTAAAATTAAATTACTTCCCACCCTATTCCCCTATAAACCCACAACCCGCTCCTAAAAAAAATAACACAATTAACATAATTATCAATTAATTACTGTACAAAAATTAATAATTAATTAATAAAAACGTAATTATAAGTACTAAGGGCCCGATTCCGATCTCGCTCGGAAAGCCCTACGGCCGACTCGTGCCCTTAGAGCTTTCCGAGAGACTTGGGCTCCTGGGCTCCGAGCGACAGAGTACGATGTGCTGCAGCGCTGATGTACTCAGGTCACTCGGAGCCCCACTGGAGTCTGTGGGAGCCTGGTGTACGTTGCGTACATAGGTTCCCAGAGACAAAGATGTCTATTAGGATGGCGGATGGATGGTCGCTGCCGGGCCGGCGGTGGCAACCGCCGGACTGGCAGCAGTTATCCGCAAGCGATCGCAACCCTGAAAACCGTCAGTCCCATTGGCATGGTGGTGACGACCGCGGCGGTGAGAATCTCCGCCCGCCACTTTACCGCCAGTACCAGTCCGCACGCATGCCTAGCGGGCGGAACTGGACCGCTACAATGATGCTGGTGCAGGGCCAGGCTCCACCGGCATGATTATGATGCCATCGGTAGCCAGCCTTTTCACGGCAGTGGAACCGCCATGGAAAGGCATGCGGAGAATGTCTCCGGGAGCCAATTGTGGGACCCCAATGTGTTGGGGGGGTGTGTGGGTGCACTGGGGGTACCATACATGTCCCTGTACTAGGTGGCAGGCACTGTGCAGTGCCTGCCACGCAGTGTAGGGGCATGCATGACATGCTACTTTTCACACCGCGGCGGTGCTGCTGGCAGCAGCAACCGCTGCAATGTTAATCGCCAGAATCCAACCGCCATGGTCGGATTTCGACTACGGAGCATCCTAATTGGACCGGCGGTTATCACGGTCCTTGCGGGCGGTCTTTTCCCGCTACCATGGCGGTTGGGGAGAATTTCCAACCTCCATCCTAATAGGCCCCAATAAACGCACGTCTCGGACAAGGGCACACCCTGTCACGGGGATGCCTCGGTCCCACCCGCACCGTGCATGCATGTGTAGGGGGGACCCTTGGGCCCCCCCCGTGATCGAGTCGCAGGTGCCCGGGTGAAGGAGGGTCCGCTACGGACCCCCGAAGTACGCTTCCCGGAGAATTTTTGAGTCAGAGGCTTTGACTCGATCCAGCTGCTGGGCGAGCTCATCAGACTTGGTCGTCCAGGAATCCGCCCCGTTGCGCTGTGCGTGTCGCACATGGCAGTGTCGCCTGGAGGGACTCGCTGACACGTACAAGTGGTTCGGAGCGCGAGGCGATTATTGTATCGTACTTGCTCACCCATTCCACTGTACGAGTCGCATGGAAATCAAACGTACAACTCGGACTCGCTACTGACGGGTGCTGTCAGGAGTCCTTCCGAGCGAGATTGGAATCAGGCCCTAATAAGTAAAAATTATTAATTACTTTTTTATAATTAAATTACTTCCCACCCTATTCCCCTATAAACCCACAACCCGCTCCTAAAAAATATAACACTATTAACTTAGTTATCAATTAATTAATCAAATGTAATAACCAATTATTAATTAATTTAAAAAAATATAAATGCTAATAAATAAAATTATTCATTACCTTATTATAATTAAATTGCTTCCCACCCTATTCCCCTATAAACCCACAACCCGCTACAGAACTAAAAAACGCAAAATGTAATCAACATAAAATGAATCACTTCTAAACATTTAACACATACATTCAAAAAAAGCAATACTTATACAAAAAATTAGATCACATACTTTTAAAATACATACTAAAATACATTACACTAATATAAAAATCGATATTATAAGGAACAATATTTTTACAAATGACATTACTGACTTCGATATTTAAAAAAATGATATTTCTTACATTAATGTCGATATTCTGGACCACGATATTCTTGCAGTCGATGTTCTTGTATCGCAGTATTTGCAAATAGATATTATGCTATTTCGATAATCACAACTCGATATTCTGTCTGTGCAACCTGGGGTACAGATTGGGATTAAACCCTTACCCTGCAGGTTGTGAGTCTGCTGGCGGAGACTGAAAGGGATTGTGTGCCTAGGAGAAATGGATGTAACCGGATGCATGGAGAGACAGGCTCGCCACTCCTTTTCATTAGTGTGCCTTTTATTTATTTATTTATGCCACTTGTAAAGCGTGCAAATACCCTTGGGTGTCTCGGCGCTGTGGACTAAAAGGAAAGGCAGTGGAGCGAGTGACTTATTGGTTGAAGAGCCAGGTTTTTACTTGTTTACTGAAGGCTAGCAAGGTAGGACTAGTCTTAATATGAAGGGGAAGTGCATTTCACAATCTAGTGGTGGCGACTGTGAATCTTCTATCGCCCCATGAGGCTTTCTTATTTCGTGGGACAATCAGCAGGTTGGCTGTTGATGAGCGCAAGGGTCTAATGGGCGTACATGAGCAGAGAGCGTTCTTCAGAAACTCAGGTCCTGTGTTGTGGGTTGCCTTGTATGCAATACATAATGCATTGAATTTGGTTCTGCTTCTTATGGGCAGCCAGTGTCGCACCACCTTGAATATCGGCTTGAACTTGGGGGTGCCTGACAGAATCCTGGCGGCTGCGTTCTGCACCAGTTGTAGCTTAATAAGGACCCTTCCCTGGGCATTGATTAGGAGACTATTACAGTAGTTAACCTTTGACATAACCAGTGTGCTGATGAGAGTTCTACCAGCACTGATTGGGAGAAACGGTAAGAGTTTTTTTTATCATCCTGAGGACATAAAAGGATGAGGAGACAACTACGTTGGCGTGGTGTATGAAAGACAGCTTATCGTCAAATGTAACACCCAGGTTTCTGACTTGTGACGGGGGACGGAGGTGATCCCAGCTTCTCTGGCCACCATGTAGGGGGCCAGCCAGGGGAGAGACTACCAAAGATCATCACCTCCGTCTTGTCTGAGTTTAATTTGAGGCAATTGTTTGCCATCCATGCACTGATGGCCAACATTCCTTCTTGAAAGCTTGCCGCAACTTCCCGTCCATCATTGTACACTGCTAGCACCAATTGCGTATCATCGGCATAAGATGTTAGGCCCATCTCATGGGATTTGATGACCCGCGCCAAGTCCGACACATATATGTTAAATAAGGTCGGATTCAGTGATGATCCTTGTGGCACACCACACAGGAGTGCAAATGGTGGGGAGTTGAAGTCGCTGAGACTCACTAGCTGAGTTTGATTGGATAGGAAAGAAGACAGAACGGCTTTGGCCCTATGTCTGATGACGATGGCTGAGACACGGTCGATCAGGGTGGCGTGATCGACCGTGTCAAAGGCTGCTGATAAATCTAACAAGATTATAAACTGAGTAATGCTTTGGGATCAATCCAATATACAATTAAATGAAGAGGTAGTTTAATTATCTCTTCCTAAACGTCTTATTTTTGTTGAAAAATCTATATTTATTTTTAAATCCAAAGTCAAAGATAATCCAGCAAAGAATGTATACTAACTGATATGTGTCAAAAAGTTTTTGCTATTTATTGTACATTTTACATAACATGTATATCTTCTTTTTATAATATATATAGACAAATTATACATATATATACATATTTATACTTCAAATTTACATTTAACACGTTTCTCCTTGCCCTACTAATCAATAAGGATGCGTTCAATACTTTTTCACACCAGCATTCCTTTGAAACGAAGATCACTCTTCCAAAAAACTCAAAGGTCTATTTATTCCACCATACACTTATTGAGTATTCTTTTATCTATTTGATCATTTTTAGATTCGTATGGGTGTCTTCAAATTATCTGTCGACGCGTTTCAGCCTTAATCATTTCAGGCCTCTTCAGGACTAGGGCAGTTGAATGTGTAATTTCGTAATTCAACCTATAAATCAAATACACCTTTTAATCCATATATACAACATATCTACTATTATTTACATATATACACACATGGTAACCACAGACTCCATGAGTCTTACCAAGATACAATGTTCATATATTTATCTGGAGTGGCGTACAACACAAGAACTAATTAATGCAACACACCCGAAATGTGCATTATTATAAAAACCATTTTTCAAAGGTGCTCGAAACCAAAAGAAAGTGAAGTGCAATTAGATAAACCTCTACTAACACCACACATACTGAATCTATATCCTTAAAAAATACCAAGTGTGTATACCTATTTCCCGCACTTTCTCCCGAACTATGTAAATAACCGATTCTCCTAATACCATATCTTATAAATTCGAAATATACCTGAAGCAACTTTATTTACCCAGATGTATATCTTTCATACTGACCCCACATCAATTGGTCAGTTTCATTACTTACTTAATGAAGAGCGGTTTGTTCACTTTCAACCCAGTATTTATGGAGCTTCTCCTCGATCTCTTTTCAATCTATTCAGCTTCCACTTTATTTCTAGTGCGGAAATATACAAAACTAAATCTACGTTTCCTTTTTATTCAATCTTTACACTATTTTCACTATTGTGACACTACAATTCATACCTTGTGTCTTTCAAAAACGATCTCAATGCGATTTACTCCCCTCACGTAACCGAAAAATTCCTTTTGGCAACCTCACTAAGTAACAAAAAAAACATAAATAAATAAAACGAATCCCACTAGGTTTCTCTAATGTTCTTATAATATTTTATAAAGTCTATTTTTCCGTATAATGTACCTTTTGTGTCATTATATTCGGGGCTCTTCCTCCTCTGTTCTTTCACCGCGTACTCCACTCGTACAACCGCGTGATATGCGGAAGTAATTCTAAATATGGAAGCAAATGTCCTCGACACTGAAAAAGGGCCCGCTTTTTTTGATAAACACCGAAAACAGACTACTATTGAGGACGAAGTCAAAATAAAAGAAAACGGTATCCTCAGAGTATTCTATGGCCACACATTTGATCCACTGACCTTATGTACAATTATATCCTCGTTTCAGCACAATTGTATTGTATTATCGGGGCACTCTCTGCCGCATTCAGACAAAACTCCACATTATGCATGTTTGTAGGAGTAGAGTACGCGATATAAGGACAAATAGGAATAATACAATACAATTGTGTTGAAACGAGGATATAATTGTTCAGAAGGTCAGTGGATCAAATGTGTGGCCATAGAATACTCTGAGGATACCGTTTTCTTTTATTTTGACTTCGTCCTCAATAGTAGTCTGTTTTCGGTGTTTATCAAAAAAAGCGGGTCCTTTTTCAGTGTCGAGGACATTTGCTTCCATATTTAGAATTACTTCCACATATCGCGCGGATGTACTAGTGGAGTACGCAGTAGAAGAACAGAGGAGGAAGAGCCCCGAGTATAATGACACAAAAGGTACATTATACGGAAAAATAGACTTTATAAAATATTATAAGAACATTAGAGAAACCTAGTGGGATTCGAGTAAATCGCATTGAGATCGTTTTTGAACGACACAAGGTATGAATTGTAGTGTCACAATAGTGAAAATAGTATAAAGATTGAATAAAAAGGAAACGTAGATTTAATTTTGTATATTTCCGCACTAGAAATAAAGTGGAAGCTGAATAGATTGAAAAGAGATCGAGGAGAAGCTCCATAAATACTGGGTTGAAAGTGAATAAACCGCTCATCATTAAGTAAGTAATGAAACTGACCAATTGATGTGGGGTCAGTATGAAAGATATACATCTGGGTAAATAAAGTTGCTTTAGGTGTATCTCGAATTTATAAGATATGGTATTAGGAGAATCGGTTATTTACATAGTTCGGGAGAAAGTGCGGGAAATAGGTATACACACTTTTGGTATTTTTTAAGGATATATATTCAGTATGTGTGGTGTTGGTAGAGGTTTATCTAATTGCACTTCACTTTCTTTTGGTTTCGAGCACATTTGAAAAATGGTTTTTATAATAATGCACATTTCGGGTGTGTTGCATTAATTAGTTCTTGTGTTGTACGCCACTCCAGATAAATATATGAACATTGTATCTTGGTAAGACTCATGGAGTCTGTGGTTCCCATGTGTGTATATATGTAAATAATAGTAGATATGTTGTATATATGGATTAAAAGGTGTATTTGATTTATAGCTTGAATTACGAAATTACACATTCAACTGCCCTAGTCCTTAAGAGGCCTGAAATGATTAAGGCTGAAACGCGTCGACCGATAATTTGAAGACACCCATACGAATCTAAATATGATCAAATAGATAAAAGAATACTCAATAAGTGTATGGTGGAATAAATAGACCTTTGAGTTTTTTGAGAACAGTGATCTTCGTTTCAAAGGAATGCTGGTGTGAAAAAGTCTTGAAAGCATCCTTATTGATTAGTAGGGCAAGGAGAAAAGTGTTAAATGTAAATTTGAAGTATAAATATGTATATATATGTATAATTTGTCTATATATATTATAAAAAGAAGATATACATGTTATGTAAAATGTACAATAAATAGCAAAAACTTTTTGACACATATCAGTTAGTATACATTCTTTGCTGGATTATCTTTGACTTTGGATTTAAACATAAATATAGATTTTTCAACAAAAATAAGATGTTTAGGAAGAGATAATTAAACTACCTCTTCATTTAATTGTATATTGGATTGATCCCAAGGCATTACTCAGTTTATAATCTTGTTTATTCACCCAGATGCCAGAGGGTTAGATGGGTAAACCCCCCCCCTTTTTTTTTTGAAGATGCTGATAAATCTAACAGCACAAGGAACGCAGCACCACCGTGATCTAGTACCATCCTTATTTCATCAGATGCTTTGATGAGGGCTGTCTCTGAACCATGGCCCTTTCTGAAGCCAAATTGTGTGTCATCCAGTAGGTTGTTTTCATCAATGAACTGAGACAGCTGAGTGTTCATAATTCTTTCAATTTTTTTTGCTGGAAATGGGAGACATGCAATTGGCCTATAGTTTTTGGTCTCTGCGGGCTCAAGATTGTTCTTCTTTAGCAGAGGCTTGATAATAGCCTTTTTCCAAATGGAAGGATAAGTGCTTGTGCGGAACATCGAGTTGCTAGGTTGGGGCATATCAAGTCAGGGATTGATTTCAAAATAGATGGAGGTCCATGGTCATTAGGGGATCCAGATTTGACGATGGAAATTAGGCCCGTGATCTGTTCCAGTGAAACCTAGCTAGATTCCGAGAGATTAGGAGTAATTTCATCATCACTGGGGTCATCAGTCTGATTGCCAACCTTCATTTGGGCTGAGAAGTTGGTGTAGATGTTGCTAACCTTTTCTTGAAAATAGCTGGCCAATGAATTACAGAGAGTTTGGGTGACGCTTTGGAGGAATTAATCCTTTTAGATATTTCCCTGCTACACAGTGAGCCTTTCAGGCTCCCGGGGTTGGCAGATAGGGCGTTGAAAGAGCTTGCTTGGGAGGGAGATTGGGCAGGGCAAAGTGGGAGTAAAACCCCACCAACTGGTGTGTTTGCTTTTAATGTGGGGAGTAGCCAGATAAAACCCAGCAAAGCCCATGTTCCTTTTCCTTTTTGAGCCCTGTATTTTGCTGGAACCTAGTGAGTCCATTAGCCCCCTTTGCCATCCAGTGGTTCTGAAAGAGCAAAAAGATAGAGTTCTGATCCAAGTACAGGTCTACCCCTAATCCATGGCATATTGCTTGGTTTTTTGTACTACACTGATAATTTCAGCCACCTTGGGCTTAGCAGGTTGGGGTTGATTCTACCCCAGGGGGACAAAAACGTTGGTCACAGCATGCATAAAAGTAGGTTTACCTGTTGTTGTGGTGTAATTCCTGCTTGGGGATTGCCTTCCTGCAGCAATCCATCAGCAGGAATCTATTTGGGTGATGTACCACTGTAAAGCATAGTCTCTGCACTTTCTAACGGTACTAAACTTATCTTGTTCGTTGCTTGGGTGGGTGATCATAAGCACTGCAGCTCCTGATAGCCACAGGTACTGAATGATGTCAGCGGCTTTGGGTTCATAGGTTAAGACTTGGGCACGCTGTGTGTAATGACCATCATAAAAAAGCAGCCTCCTCAAGCAGGAGCAGAATCGATTCAACTGCCAGTTGAGTGGGTGCATTAAAAGGGAGTCTCTCTGATGTGTGCTCTCTGGTGTGCGCATCATGTGCATTCAGACGTGCTGGACACATCCTTGGTATTCTAGGGGCAATGCTGATGGTGTGCTACGTAACTACCAATGAGACCGACTTCCAAGGAAATGTGTTGTATGTAATTAGTTAAATACCATTTTCCATTTCACTTTACATTTCCAGTTTTGATGTAAGGCGTCTAACTGCCTGTGGATACTAGTGCACTATAAGAGTGCATTAAATAAATAAAAATAAACGCAGTTGTGGTTACTTGTTGTGTGACTGTATTACCACTTTCAAAAAGTAAATGTCACCACAATGGATGCACATGTAAACAATGTTGTAGTGCCTCTGTCAGCAAACAAATATAAAAAAGCAATGTTTTTTACATCAGTTGTGTCATCACAGAATTCAATGGTATTGCTCAGTGTGATGTCAGTAACGACATCGTTGATGCCGTCATTTCTGATGTCTTCAGTTTAAGAAGAGATTTTTTTCTTTATATTATTTTATTTAATAGATTTATTCGTAATTTTGGTCAGAAAAGATGGCTACTGCGGTAATCAGATCCTCTTCTACATTCCTGCTGGTTCTGAATGGCTTTCCCTGCTTTCTTCATATGGCGCGACCACCAGTGGCTGAGATTCATTCAAGCTTTACTGCCATCACAGTGCTGTTTGTTGTGTGTTGCAGTCTGAGTTGCCCAACAGTCTTGCTTATTCGAACTGCATACAAGTGTCCATGCTTAACCTGAGCAGAGCCTCTTACAACAGCTAAACAGTAACGCACCTTATTTTAAAAGGTGTGCACTGGAGGTTACAGCTCACATCTATTTCAACATATAGCATTCAGTGGGTGAGACTCCATCATTTCTATAAACTTGTGTTCTGCCATTACATTTCAATGTGAAACTCAGAGTGCTGGTGAAGAACCTTCAACTAGTTCAGAACCACCACCAAGAAAATAAAGGCGAGATGCCTCAAAAGCATCTTATGGCCTCCTCACACCTCCTCAAGATCCACCTGACTGCACTGCCAGTGCAGTGAGTGCCAGCATTAAAATCAGAAGTTCATCTGCTGTCACAGCCAGAGCTGTGATTACAACAGCTAACGGTGACACAAGTTAAACTCTGCAAGTCAGTGGTCCTGTCACAGATTACCAAACACCTGTGACACTGTGACTGCACCTACCAGTATTGCAATGAGCAGTATCCCTATTATAACTGCTGCTGCCACCGATTTCCTATCAATATGCAAACCCACCATCCCCACAATGACTGAGCCTGACATTGTACCAGACGGTGATAGGAACTTGCCTGAGGGAGGAAAGTTGCCATCAGCAGAAGAGCATAGAACACCAGAAGATTCAGATGCTGATGTTGAGGCTTGCAGCACTGATAATGATGAAGGGCCTCCGGCACAGATACAAGAAAGGAGAACAGAGAAAAGACTTCCATGAATGCAAGAGGTGTAAGTTACAGTTGTCTGCCGACCGTTGAGTGTTATAGTACTAGTATTACTGTGAGCAAGAAATGTTATGAATGTACTTACATAGCCATTAAAAACCCAGGTTAGCATAGGTCTGCTCTCCTTAACTTACCTGGTTATTGAAAGTGGTTTGCTGGTTGGGTTGTTTCCAATCTATGGATTGTAAACTAAAGATTGAGCATGAGGGTGCCTCTGTATTTGCAGGTTCTGTTGCCAGGATGTGTGCTGGTGTAGTTGTCTTGGAAATAGTCATGTTTTCAACTGTCTTCTGAAGTGTATGTGCACCTGGATGCTTAGAATACTGGCTGGTAGTGTGTTCCAGAGCATGACAGTATGTACTGAGAAAGCAGTAACTCCTACGGATTTTGTATGGTAAGATGGTATGATATGTGTTGCAAACCTGGAGTACAATATCCTAATCTGTTTGTATTGCTTGAACTCAGCGTGTAGGTATAGCGGGCCTTTCCCTTGCTATAGGTAGTCAGTGGATTGGTTGCAAGACTAGAGCCATGTGATCTCATGGGTGAAGGCAGAGATGAAGTCTTGCAATAACATTTTGGATGAGTTGCATTTTGTGTATGATGAATGAGGGTGTGCCAATGTATAGGCTGTTGGCATAGTGAAGCTTGGAGATTACGAGTGTGAGGATGGCCTGCATATTTTGTTGGCATCCAAGATATGGGAGGATGCAACATAGTGCTTTCCGTGTGTAAAATGACCTCTGTTTTATGTTGTTAACTTGCAGTCTCAAGTGTAGGTCTGAATCCATGGTTGCCTCTAGGTGTCTGACTTCCCTTGATATTTTTGGAGGGGCCTCATGTTCCTGAGGCCATATAGTGGTGGTCTGGTATTTTTGTCATTGTGCACAGGTCATAAACTCCGTATTTGCAGTATTTAGCTTTAGATGATTATTCGTCATCCATGCGTTTATGGCCCATCAGCAGTCAGGTTTTAAATTGTAGTGGTCTTCCAGACCATCCATTTTTTTAAATGATTTGGGTATCATCTACATAGTTGTAACAGGTGAGGTTGAATGATTTAATTATGTTTGCTAATGAGGTTAGGTAGTTGCTGAATAATAGAGGGGATATGATGTACCTTTGTGGAATTCCACATTGTTGTGTGTGAGGAGCTGATATGAAAGGTGTTATCAACATGAATTCGCTGTTACAGCTGAGAGACCAAGAATTCATTGGCCATTAGCTGAAATCCCTTCTCATCTTTCACCAATGATATGCCAAACAGGAATTAGCTGTTTGAAGAGATTGCACAACGGTACAGGACATCGAGTCATGTTGTTCTCAAACCAATAACTTTTATGACCTTTGCTACAACTGATACATAATTGTTTGTCACTACCTAAACTTACAAGCCATTCAGTATCAATAACCAATCGGAAAACTCAAGATTTCAATATGGCATGGTTCCTTGATTAGCCAGTTGTGCAGGGGCAGAGTTATCACAAGTCAGGTACGACTTACATTTGAAAGGTATTGCTCTGGCCTACACTGGCCTGTTGTGAAATATAACCTCATGAGATAATTTATCTGCTCAACTGATTGTTAAATTTTTGCATAAGTCAGAAAGTTTGTTAGGTTAATGTGCCTGCTGCAGAGGGCTGGAAATACCCTAACTAGCTGTAAAGTAAATCTGAAATAACCGAATATAGCCTTCCACGTAACAACAGCTTGCTATAAGAGACTATCTTTCAAAAATGGTTTCATATCTAGATAACTTTGCAAGGGTCAACACACTGAGGATTCATCTATTCGAACCAAATACTGTGAAAACTATAATCAGGGCATCTGAGGCTGAAAGAATTTGCACTATAATTTACCTCACCAGACATCTTCACAGAACACCAGCAAACATTTTCTGCTTTTGTATATTGTAATTAGGGCTCCCGGTTTTATGGTATTTATTTTTTAAACATTTCCGTCTGTATTTATCCATATTTATTTTTTGGCCATTTTATTGGTGTTTATCCATATTTATTTTATGTTTTGAGAATAAACTGACACGTAAAATGGTATATTTCCACAATTAATTAACTGATCAACATGCCCTCGTACTTTGATGACTGTCGCATTTTAGCAAATTAAGCAGGCACATATAACAAAATATCCAACAGGTAAATATCAGCATGATATACAAATACATGTAAACTGATACCTATATTTAAGGAAATCTTATCTGTTTTTAAATCCCTATGGTGTCCACCAGCTTAGCAGTTGGTCTGGAATTCATGAAGGACAACAAGAAGAGTTAATCACAAGAAGCACAATTATCTGTATTTTTTTGCTTTTAAAAATAAATACAGACAGGAAATAGATTGTTTTCCGTCTGTATTTATTTGTAAAAATCAGAAAAAATTGAAAAATGGAATCCTTAATTATAATTTAAGATCTGTGTAGTATGAATCCGTAGTTTTTAAATGGAATGTCTCCTTTAAAATTCTGTATCTTTATCTAATTTATGGTCATAGCAACTACATTGCTGTTATGAGATCCTATATAATGTATGTCCTAAATGCATAATATTTGGTGAACATTTGGGGTAGCGTCTTTATTGGGAGAAATGTGGGAACACTGATTGATAGGAATTTTATGGATCCTCACAAATTCCTGAATTTTGCTTCACATAAATATGAGGAAAATCTGATGTACTTATACACAAGGTTCCAGATGGGAGCCCTAGGAGGGTAGAGAGGTCCTCAATTAAGAGGATGGAAGGGATACGTCCTCCCTGTCATAGTCAAAAACACCTTAGTATCCCCTCTGGAACGTGGCAGGTTCCTGTAGAAGAGGTAAAGAGATGGGAGATGGTCAGTACATCAGATGGCAGCACACCCACTATAGCGGGTGAGAAGGGAAAGAGACCCTTTTCTTTATATAACCCTCACTCACTCTAGTAGTGACATGCTTCATCATCAGGTTCACCCCAACTCCTAAAGGTTGGGGTGGGCTCAACCATGTTTCAGGGAGCACTTATGAAGACTGGGTGTACAGGGGCATAACTTTAAAGATAAAATTCCTCTCCCACTCCAAAAGTACCCTTTATTCGTGGGGTGGAGGGGAAGGTTAAAAAGGATGTAGGGCTAATGGATGTGATGATACAATGATCCTAAAACACCAACATGTTTCAGCCCTTTCCTAACGGCCTATATGAGGTCCTGGGCTTTCGTCAGGGTGGGTAGCGATGAAATTACTTGCCCTGAAGACGTGAATGACGTGTGCATACATTTTGAATGTGCAAGAATTTTGAAAAAGGCATACACTTGCTGCTGCTTTCTGAGGGAGTTACTCAAATTTAAACAATAAAAGCATCTCCTTTCTCGGCCCGCTCAACGCATCATACTTGGTATCTAAACCTTAGCCTTACCTCTCAGCGGCACTGAACTCAAAAACCCAAAGAAAGATTCTATAGATATGACTGCTGGCCCTGCCGATATCGGAATTTAACCCGGCATGGGCGCACAAAAAACACTGGGAGTATGCCGTCTATGTGCCTATAAAATTTAATCATGGCTACATCTTCTGTGTTGTTGCCCAACCATAGCCAACGTGAGAAGAATCCTATTGTTTCCTGGTCTTGCCGGAATGAAATTGTTTGAACTTGCTTGTTTATGCACTTTTTCCAGCTGCTTTATATGATATAAGGCAAGACAAGTGCTGTTTTGTGTGTGCCACAGAGATCCGGCTTTCTCAAATATGTCACTGAGGCAGTACTTTAGAGATTTCTCCAGAGCTTTCAGGATCCAAATGCAATATTTTAAAAGGTCTGCATCAAGAGCTAAAGATTGCTTGGTCAATCCAAGCTCCAGGCTCAGTCTTGCCCTGAGGCGATATTTTGGGAGTTGGAAGATCTTTTTGTAGCACAAACACTGTACTCGTTCCTGGATTTCCAAGCAACCCCCCGGAAACGCATGATGTGCATATGATAGTGCTGGTAGAAGGGATGCTTGCGTGACTTTTCGTATGCCCCCTGCTGACAGGCTTTTTGGCTTAGTATTTAATCTGATTAGTCCATAGGCAATTGCCGTCGCTTTCTTGTTCAGGTATTTTAAGTGCGCACAGGGTTGAGCAGTTTCTGCAAACCAGACCCCCAAGTATTTGCATTTTGGGGCTCAGATAATAGTCATAGCACCTATAAAGCAAGAGATTTGATTTTTGTGTTTTTGTTTTCCAAGTACCAGAATCTTTGTTTTTTTTCCAAATTAATGATTAAGTGGCTGATGGCGCAGTACATATGCAGACTAGTCAGTGTGCGTTGCAGTCCTACTTTGGTGTGGTCCATGATAAGATTGTCATCCGCGTATGAAAGGACATGTAGAGAACGGTGGCTTAACCGTGGTGGGACCAGAGGGCTGATGGAGAGGGCCTTGGCCAGATCCACTGTGTATAGATTAAAAAGTAAAGGGGCAAGAACACAACCTTGTTTCAGTCCGCCAGACGTGCAGATTTCTTCAGACAGATGGCCGTCAGGAGTAAGGATGGAATGCACCAGTTTGCCAGTTTCCTCCTAAGGACTTGTCTATCCACTTTATCAGAGGCTGCTGTGAGATGCGCAAAGCAGCAAAACAGGGGAGGTTGATTCGTCTGTGTGGCTTGATGGCTGAGAGTTGATAGGGCTATTATGTTGTGAGTAGTCACTGCTCCTCCTCGGAAGCCTGTTTGGAAAAAAGATAGCAGCTCATTTTCTTCTGCCCAGGTTTCCAGCTTTTCCGGTAAGATTCGGGCATACGCTTTTGCCTCCAGGTCTAACAAGGTGATTAGACAATAGTTATTTGGATTCAGAAGGTTGCCTTTTTTGTGGATCGGGCAAAGTATTGAGCCTCTCCAGCATTCAGGTGTTTTGCTCAGGTAATATGCGGTATTAAACAGCGGCGTTAGGAGCTTGGCCCAGCTGTCTGGAGGAGATTGGAAAATCCCAACAGGGAACCCGTTTGAGCTTGGGGCTCTGCTAGCCTTCATGGATTTGAATAATCTTACTATTTCCATACTATTTCCATAGATGAAATTGGAGCTTAGTGTTCTTCTACTTTTGCCCTGGCTGGTTCCAAGATGGCTGAGGGGCTTTGAGCTAAGAATTGACGCCTCCCGTGGTTTTCCCACAATGTTGCTAAGACTGCATTTGCCCTTGGTGGCCGGGGCGCTTTTACGTACTGCCAGAACCGGGGTGGGGATCCTTCTTTGAGCATCAGAAATATCTTTTCCCACTCCTCCTCTAGGTGTGCATGTTTTGCTACCCAGATGTTTTTCCTGTGTGCTTTCCATGCATCCTTTGCGGCTGCTAAGGTTCCGGATGTAAAGTTGAATTTGAGCAGACGGATTCTCTTCCTCAAGTTCTTCCATGTTTGATTAATGCTCTGTTGCTGTCGGGCACAATTGTGCTGGTTAAGATGTTGCCAATTTCGTTTTCAGGGTCCTGTGTGGCCCTGGAAAGTTGCAACCAGTGTTCTAATCTTTGGGTACCAAGCTGATAGGATTTGGACCCCTAGCTGGTCCATCGCCCAGAGTGTCCCACCCTCGAGTCATTTGGCCACCTGGGGAAGTTGGTGAGGGTGCCACTTGGTTCTCCTAAGTTGTGTAATCCGTCTGTATTGAGAGACCTAGCACCTGGCCAGTATCATCTTTCTGGTGGTTTAGGTTCAGGTTTATGACCAGAGGGTTGTGATCACTTTCTCCACGGGTTACTATGTCGAAGCTCTGGAGATTGTTTGCTAAGTAGATTGACGTGAAGATGTAATAAATTGTAGAATGTTTTTTGAACGTATGGCGTGTCTCGCTCCCGATGTTCGACTGTATCTAGTCTGCTGATGTATACATATATAAAACAAAATCAATATTTATACTATGGTGTTTATTGAGCATAAATGTAATCACTTCATTAGGCCATAACATGCTACCTATGGAATATCCTAGAAAGTGAGTCATTATTTTTACCACTACAGTATCAGTAGTAGATGTTGACAGCTCTTCAGTATCTTCATTTATTATTTATTTATTTATGGGGTATTTCTACAGTGCGGTCTACACTCCAAAAGGAGTCTTGTGGCCCTGCCACCTGGTCATTCTGAGAAGCAGCAATCATTAGTCATTAAAAACCTAGGTTTATATGGCCTTTCTAACATTCAGAAGGTTTGGCTAATTGTAAATCTCCTAAGGAATTTTGTTCAAAAGGGTTGCACTTTGGACCTTGAAGGATCTATTTCTCTTCTGGAGAATCTGGTTGAGGGGACAACATACCCAGTATTGTTGCCTAAACATAGTCTTCTAGAGGGTGCATAACGCTTTCATTTTTTTGTCAGTTATTAAGGGGAAAGGCTGTTAAAGGTTTTATACAATACAGCAAGATTTGAACTTAATTTGCTTCAGACAGTGTTGCTGTTGCAGATGGGGTGAGCCAGAACCTCTTTTGTCAAGATTGATGATGGTTCTCACTAGGGAGTTTTGGACCATTTGTAAGTATCCAATAGATTTCTTTTTAATAACCAAATTTGTTGCAAGTTTCATGGCAAGGACATTCAGTATCACATACAGTAAGAGTTGTGCATAGAACAACACATCAAGACAAGGCAATATTTCAGCAGATGATATCAATTACATCACATAAATAGTCCATAAGAAGAGCATCATTTTACCCACACCCTTTCATGTTTATGAGGACATCCACGGGCAGCATAACAGGTTTTTCCTGTTGCGCACACCAGTTTACCCCCCTATGCCAACATAAGATTGAGGGGAGTGTCAGCTTTTTCCATGCACGGACTGCATCTCTCTTGGCCACCAAGCAGGCCACTTCAAGAAAAGCGCGTTTAGACTTTGGGCCCCCCAACTCCTCAATCTGCCCCTACATTACATGGAGTCCAGAGGGTGCTCAAGAACCGCTGAGAGCTCCAGACCTACCCCGTCCCAGAAGTAACGCAGGGCCGGGCAATCACACATCATATGGAAGAAATCCGCGGCTGGGAGCACACATTGCATGCAAGCGGCTTGGGCATTGGGTGATATTTGGTGCAAGCGGCATGGGGAAATATAAGCCTCACGGAGGTAGATTATGTGAATCATGAGCATTCAGGAGGATATTGCCAGTTCACGGGGTGTGAGAAAGGTCTCCCTCCAGTAATCCTCATCGAGGTCCCTCACCCAATTTACCCATTTCTCTCTGAGCATCTGGGGCATGAATGACCAATGACCCGTAAATCAGAGAAAAGGCACCTTTTCCCAGGAACATCTTGGCTTCAAGCGGACTGTATTCAGGAAGCAAAGTATCTGGTGAGATGTGTGGTCACAGAGCATTTTACAGCTGATGGAAGCAAAAAAACTGTGAATTAGCTAGAGCTTAACAATCCTTAAGATCTTGAAAGAACATTAAGCTTTCCCCTTTATACATGGCCCCTGAGTAAGAAATGCCAATTCTGTCCCACTGAGCAAAACCCTCCAAAGTAGAAAGATGTCAGAGCCATGTATCCCAACATAGAGGAGCCATCACAGTTAAATGGCGGTCCCAATAGGTGAGACTTAAGGCTGCTCTCTGACAAACAAGAGACCCTTGCGTGCAGGTAGGCGCGGTAGCCGCGGTACATAGAGCAGGTCAAGAAGACCATAAAAAAACCACAAGATGGAGTTTGAAGTGGTAAGCAGGCTTATCCCAGCCCCCAGTTAGCCACTCATTAACTGGCATCAGGTGCACTGCCAAGTAATAAATGTATATATCAGACAGTCGAGGACTACCATCAATGGGGTATTTATGCACCGAGTAAAAGCCACCCTATGATGTCCACCAGCCCACACAAAGTTCGTAAGTCTAGAAATCAAGGAGTGGAGCAACCTATGTGAAGCAGGGTAGGGATAGTTTCCAAGAAAATACAAATAGCTGGGAAGACACACCAAGTTGAACAGTGCACAATGCGCCCCAAGGGATTGAGAGGTAGGTTGGCCCTGTGATGCAAGTTCCGATCAAGAGCCTGGGCAAGGCCCTGAAAGTTGAGAGTCCACGCAAAGTCGGGGAGGTGGGACACGTGAATCTCTAGGTATTTAAAATAGTTTTGCCTAGTAGGGACTGCCAGACACCAGTTCAGTCCCCCCCGCATCCCCCGCCTCTCCCCTTACCTCCACCAACCTAGATTTGTCTGCATTGATTTGGAGGCCAGATGCAGCACCATATAGACTAAGGATCTCCAGGCACCAGGCCAGGAGATCCACGGGTCCTCAAGAAACAGGAGAATGTCATCCACATATAATGCAATGCGGTCCTCAAAGCCATCCTGCCACCTCCATCCCCGGGCATCGCACCGTATAAGATGCGTCGGGGCTCTATCGCAAAAGTGAACAATGGGGAGAAAGCAAAAAATCCTGGCGCGCATGCTGCTGAGTGAGAAAGGAGGCCGACAAAACATTGTTTACCTGGGCTGTCGGATCACAGTGAATAAGGCGGACCATCTGACGGAATGCAACTCGCAGGAGGACCGTATCTAGGACGTCTCAGGAGACCGTATCGAAGGCCTTAGAGAAATCTATGAGGAGGAGGGCCAGCGCACCATCCCGTATCCGAGAGAGAGAAGCTTGTACTCTACGAATGCATTGGTGAGTAGTCTGCACAGGCATGAACCCTCATTGGTCTTAGTGAATAAGATAGGGAAAAGCACAGGTCAGTCCTTGGCATAAATATTAATGTTGGCATTGATAAGGGAGATGGGGCGGTAGGATGAACATTGATCCCTCGGAAGGCCTTCTTTGGAAAGATCCACATTAGGGGTCCAGTCCAGTTTCAATGGGAAAGATCTCAGCTGTACCACAGCAGTGCAAAAAGTGAGCAAATATGGGGTTACTATGTCTCAACATTGCTTATAGTATTCAATGGGGTAGCCAATGGGGCCCGCTGTTATTCCAGATTGCAATGCCATTATAGCAGAGTCTATCTCCTCTGCGGTAAGAGGTAGGTCCAATTCCCAGAATATGGAGTCGGTGACAGATGGCAGTGGAATATCACATAAAATGGGGTTCTCTATCTCCGGTGAGGGCGGGGGGCACCGGGTGTAGAGGGCTTGTTAAAAATGTGTGAAGGTCTGAGCAAT
This sequence comes from Triturus cristatus, assembly GCF_964204655.1. NCBI lineage: Eukaryota > Metazoa > Chordata > Amphibia > Caudata > Salamandridae > Triturus > Triturus cristatus. The sequence goes on along the minus strand of NC_140590.1, from coordinate 388,086,832 downwards.
ATCGGGTAGCTCCTCCTGAAGGCGGACAGAGGAATCACAGACCACAGGGACCACTAAGTCCGAGACGCCACGGGTCGTCAGCCAGCACAGCAACTTGCCAGACTTGTCACCCAATTCATACACCTTTTGTATTGAGACCTTCCAGCATTGTTTCGCCTCCTCAAGGGAGACCTATCTCAGGTCAGTGCATGCTATGGCTAAGAGGTGACGAGTTTCCTCCGTGTTGCAGCGGTGCAAGTCAGCCTCCAGTTGAAGTATCTAGCCATCAAAGTCAGCTATTTGACCTAGCTGGTGGGCTTTGTAGCGGCGTGCATAACCTTTCAGATGACCCCGTAGGGAGGGCTTGCTGAAAGCTGCTGATGACATCAAGCCCACATTGAGTTGAATGAAGGCCTGCAGTTCCACCTCCACAAACGTGATGCACTCGGGGCCTTCAGGTCAGGGGCGTAACACAGGTCCCCGCATCCCCCGCGGTGCAGGGGTGGCCCCCCAGCTCCAGGGGGCCCCCTCAGAACAGAACTACGTTCTGAGGCCTCTGGATAAAATGCGGAGTGGGGGCCCCTCTGTGTACATTGCCGGGGGGCCCCTTAAACTTTCCTTATGCCACTGTTTCAGGTGCCATGCACTATATAACCAAGTGGGGCAGAGGGTGTGAGTTCAAATGCCCCATTCAATGAAGAGGGGCGCATGATCAAAAATGCAGCACAGAAGAATTCACACTGATCAAACAGAAAGGAGATCTCCAGCCGGCAACCACAGTAGATCAATATGTGATTCCATACTGTGAGTCGGCGACTGATGTGTGTAGGCCCACGCAGCAGGATGCCAGGAGCAACATGCATCGTGCAAGCCCATTGAATCAGCCTAGGAGGACAAAAATACCGAGCAGGTGCATCAACCCACACCGCATTGAAGTCCCCACCTATCAAGCTAATCCCCAAGGGGAAGGTCAGGATAAAGGACTGTAGCACCTGGCTGATGGGTTGCAACAATGGTGGAGGAACCGAGCACGAAACAAAGCTTTAATGTCTGGCCACCAAGCAACCCTTAACCCTCACATACAGCTCTTAGGGATTCTCGGGAGCCCTAGTGACCATCAAGGGGAAGGATCCCCCCAGGAGCCCCTCACAAAACCAGAATGAGAAACTCTATCATATCCAAATTGATCAAGGAACATGCACAGCAAGCCAAATAGATGAGTTTCTTGTAAAAGGACGACTAGCAGTTTGCACCTCCTTAATATAGAGCAGCACCAAGGAGCACTTGATCTAGTCCAACAGACCATTTGTGTTCCAAGAGAAAACAATTAGACTAGGGGTAGACATGGTGGGAAAAGAAAGGCGCAGGCTGGCTCTGCCGAGGACCATGGACATCTATTTGAAATGAGTTAGGCACAATTGTGATAGTATATGAATGAATGAATAAAGCATTTCTTAAGCGCTGAGCTACCCGGAGGCATCCCAGCACTGAGCAGAATATTCATAGAACTCCGGGTGGCGTTAGGCGAAACAAAAGTTTTAAGCAGTTTCCAGAAGGCTACGTTATTAACTTCGAGACAGACATGAAGGGGGAGAGAGTTCCACAGCCTGGTTGCATTATAAGAAAAGACACGCCTCCACTTCTAGCCCTTTTTATTTTAGGGACTGTAACCAGGTTCTGATTGTCCAAGCGCAGACCTCTGTTTGAACAATAAGGCAAAATTATGGAGCTATTAATGGGAGGTCTCTTTCCTGCTAATGTCTTGTGTACAATATACAAAGCCTTAAACTCAATTCTCTTCTTAACAGGATGCCAGTGAAGAGTAGCGAGGGCAGGCTTAGTCGACTGGGGTTTGTAAATCCTCAAGAGCAGATGTGCTGCACAGTTGTGGACCGTCTGTAGTTTAGTAATAGTGTCACATGGAGCGCCCAAGTAGAGGGCATTGGCATAGTCTGGCCGAGAACGAATCAGTGACTGGAACATGGCTGAAAATGGAAGGAGCGGAGGACTTCTCTCAGCATTTTAAGGAGTCCGTAGCAACTAGCTGCAACTTTGTGGGCCTGCGCCTTGAAATCAAGGTTGCGATCAAGCCAGATGCCCAGACTCTTAATCTGATCCTTAGGAATGGGGGGAGGACCCAGGCAAACTGGCCACAGTGAACCCTCCGTGAAGGTAGGCGGTTATATGAGACAACTTAGAAGCAGTTGCCGTAGAAAACCCTGAAAGAAAATGGCATGGTTAGAACAACAAACAAAGCCCCTATGGACCAACTTAAGTTTTCCCTCCAACTCCTCCCACCCCACACTTCTTCCCAGGAAACATCTGTTGCCCTGAAACAAACTACTCCATTAATGTAAAGAACAGGGGGAAACATCTGTGGTACATAGGTGCCCAATAAACATGAGAAGGTTCCTGAGAGCATACAAATGAAGCCTAGGAAGAACAGAAATGACGGAGCTAGAACAATGGAATTGGTATTAAGTCCAGATAGGGGGCAGCAAGAGCTGTGCAGTATAGCAAGCAACGGACCAAAGTCCATCCCAGCAAGCAGCCAGGAGTAAGAGCAGTCTGCTTAGGAGCCCCCACTGCACCCGCCAATTACCACAGTAAGGGCAGACCATATGACAAGAGGGTCTCAATATCTTTGATCGAGGAGGCGAGGGGGTCGAGAGATGGAACACGGAACATTCCCAAACAACAGAAAAATCCATGGAATATCTATCAAAGCTTTGTAGGGGGCTAATGACACTGGTGGCTGACCCTATACCCCACTGTTTGGCCTTTGACTTTCTGGAGCAAGAACGACTTCCCCTGTTCCATCAACGTGGAAATGTCTGATTGGTCCCCAGAGGTCGTCAATTTGATGCACATCAGGTGATGAACACCGCAGCATGTGCTGTTCTGTTGGCCAATCCCAGCCCTGTTATGGAGTATCAAAACAAAAGGGTAGTGGAATGAAAAAGGACCTTCAGGCGGACTGGGGAGAGGACAACATGACAGAGGTTAAGGGTGCGGAGCTTTTCCTTCACCTCCTCAAAAGACTGCTGCTGCACCACTTTGGTGCAATCAGAGAAAATAAGGACCCTCAAGTTCGAGAGCGGGAGCTCTAGTAGGGCGGGGGCTTCACGCAGAATAGTGTCTCAGTCTTTAAAGTTGAACAGTCACAGTTTCACTGGCCGTGGTGGGGCCCCAGTCAAAGGCTTCGATGTAAACAAACAATGCTCTCTCTCATTGACAAGCAAATTCGAAAACCTGCCAGTCAGGTCCCAGAACCGGAACCACTATTCCAGCATCTCAGCAAGGTCAAGGGCTCCAAGGATCCAGGAAGACATATAAGCCAAAGAATATTGCATCTCAGTCGATTTTCGGCATCTTCCGCCCTTTCAGTGAGAGCCCTGAACAAATTGGATAGTTTAGATACTTGATGTTTGAGTGTGGCAACCTCATTTTTGGTCTTGCAAATGCCTGTCGCAGCCTCGGCCACTCTATCCACAACCTTGCGTAGGTCCTGGCTCAGCAGAAAGAAGTCCATTTGGAGGCCATCACCTTTGGATTCCACAGCTTCTCTCAAGTCCTGGATGGCCTTGAGAATCACTCCCAGGTCTGCAGCAGTGGGTTGCTCAGAGGCGGTCGCAGGGGGCCCCGCATTGTCCCTCGCCTCACATGGGGGGACTGGGCATTGACCCATTCTTGTCTGGGCCAGCGTTGGCAGGGGCGGCTTCCCAGGACCCATTGTCAAAGCCCGGTGGGTCGTTTGCAGACAAAGGGGCTGCTCACATGGAGCGGACCTGCTTGCCACCCCGGCAGCATGAGCAGTCCGTCCACAATAGGCGCCAAATGCCCCTGGCACAGCCCTCTCTAAGTTGCGGAAGCCACAGGTCACGCCCCCGGGGAGCCGGTGTCTGGTCAGTCACTGATCCAGAGATGCCCAATGAATAGACAATGGCAACAGGATGTGAGGCAGGGGACAAAGCAGGCTGAGGGCAGGACCCAGCATGATAGTCAGTGGGGACTAGTGGACCAAAGCGTCACAGTACGTCGGTGCAGTTCATCGGCAACAGGGACCACCCCACGGCATACATGTCCCAATAGATGGTGGGGCCCTGAAATATTGGTAGCCACCACACAATGAGCAAGGCCTAGCCCACACAACATGTGCCTCTGGCCACCAGCAAAAGAAAGTCTCCAGCAGGAAGAAGGTGGGGTGACTAGCAAACAGAGCCCTCCTCAACAGTCCTGACCTGGAGAAGCCACAGCACGTTCAGTTCCCAGGCACTAAGGAGTGGATAAGATTCCCCACACAGCACTTGCAGCAGGTCACGGCCCTTCAAGTAAGGGACCCACCCCTGTCAAGCAACACAGGATAGCTTGTGTTCCACCCTGGGGCTGCAGGGCTAGTTAGGTAAGTTTCAGGGAAATTGCTGTCCAAGATCCGACCCCAGTCACCACCAGGAGGAGGGTGAACCTTCTCCATCAGCCACGATCCGTCTCGGGCCCGAACAATGCAGATCAGCCAATCAGCAGGGAACCGCACAGGGGGCAGTCGGCCTCCTCGCCGGTGTGCTGAGTCCTAGGCACACGCCATGGAACCACTGCCAGCTGCCATCAGCAGTGCACACGGCAGGTCATCAGATGGTTTGTGGCCACAGAGGTGCAGCCGCTGTCCTCATTGCAGCTCAGCCTCCAGCCATCCCGGGTGGCCTCACACCCAATAATCCTCCATAGGGAGTGGGTGCCCCTCCTCCAGTGCAGCATCAGGGCTTGGATGGGCAGCTTGATACATCCACTGCTGAGGGCAGGCAGAAAACGACAGGCCCTGGAGGGGGAAAGGTAGCGGCGAGGCCTACAGATGCGCGGCTGCCACGTGGCCAGTGGAATGGGCCCCTGTCAAGGCCGACTGCTCTGGATTAGAGACTCCTCGGCGGCCCCAGGCAAGCGTGAAGGCTGGCAAGGAAGGTAAGCTGCCAATCAGAGGCTCCTGCAAGTGATAAAAGAATTGCTGTCAATAAGGATTAGGTCCAGGCAACAGGAGCCCCACGGATACACGACCTCCATCTTAGCAGCCTTGGCCCCGGCCCAAGTATCCAGTAGATTTTTGGGTAGACTAAATTATGCTGAGTTGTCATAATTTAATGTGGATTGTGAAAAAAAGGCTTTGTCATTGTGATTTCATGGATGTAAGGAATAAAAGTCATAATGTGTCGAATAGCCCTGATTTGAAGAAAGCATGCCTTTTTCACACTAGAGATTTGGGAATTTTTGAAGATTAAGATTGGATTCTAGTTTAACTCCAAGGGTAAGTACTAATATCACCGGCTGGAGGTATACTTCTAGTTCTGAAAGCCATGGAGAGTAATCACAGAGACTGACTTTATTGAAGAAGGGTAGAATTTCTGATTTGGTGGGATTCAGTTTTAGATAGTTAAGTCATCCAGAACACAATGGACCTCATGATAGCTTCTCAGGCGGTAGGATCGAAGTAGTCCTAATGCAGATTGATGAAGCTTCTATCATCTGTGTTAAGATAAGTGACTCCTAGGCTGCTTAGCAACACAGCCAGTGGCTATACATAAATGTTGAACAGCATTGGGGGTAGGGCTAACTCTTGAGGTACACCCCAAAGGAAAGGATGGGAATTGTAAGATAAACTACGTGGGTTTACTGCCAAGGATGTTTCTGACATAAATGACTTACGCCATAAAGGCAGCTTACTCTGGATCTTGAACTTTTTAAGACAACAGAGCACAAAAGAGTGGTGCATATGTGCAATAGGATAACTTCTATGGCAGATGTGATCATGGTTGAGAGTGTCTCCAGACAGGGGTGCGTGTTGGTGCCACATCTTTTCAACCTGTTCTTGGCAGAGCTATCACCCAGGTTAGACCACGTAAATTTGCGTCCACTGGTCCTGGGCCCCTTAAGCCTATCACACCTATCCTATGCGGATGATGTTGTATTGCTAAGTGTAACAAAAGTTGGAATTCAAAGGTAAGTAATTAAACTGAAAAACTGCTTGACTGCTAACTTACTTGAAATCAATACAACCAGAACTAAAACAATGGCTATTAGAAACTGACCTGGGCCCCCGGTCAAGATCAGACACGACAAGACAATGCTGGATTAGGTTAACAGCTATAAATATTTGGGAGTATATATAGATTTTAAAGCAAACTTCCTTGAGCAGAAACATTACATGGCAAAATGAGGAAAACACCATTATCTTTGCATTTTGCACACTTTCAAAGAAATTGGATGCCCCTCTTTTAAACCACTATTGTCAGTAATAGCGGGCAAATTGCTACAGACCGTGCCATATGCAAGTGTTGCCATGCATGGGAAAGACGCATCCCTTTTGGCCAGACTGCAGGTCATCACATTTAAGCGGGTGTTCAGGCTTCCTCAAAACCTTTTGCCTGCACAAGTCTGATTGGAATTTAGGCTCACACATCAGATACTTGGGGGAATGTACACCACCATTAAGTGCTGGTACAAAATAAGGTAAAATAAAGAAAGCTTATTAAATAATTCATTATAGTCAGCCCTGGAAAAAGATCCTCAATCTACTCATCATAAATTTCTTTGCACGTCATTAAAACTGACAAGTGTTGAGATAAAATATCAGAAATTAAATACTGTCAGACAGAAATATCGAGTCTGAAATATCATCACACAGAAATATATTGTGCAAAATATCATTGTCAAGAATACCTATTTTAAGGTAAGTAATATAAATGCGGGTGCGATGTGGGAGGATATGTGGGAATTACTTGTTTATTGATGTTTTGACATTAAGACATAGGATATGTGACTATGTCTACTATATTATGGTAATGGACGTTCTAACATGATATCCTTATAGTGCATCTTATACAAACCTTTATGTCTTCGATTATATGCTTACCATGTGACCTTACGATCGAACTACATAATAATAATAATGTCAAAAATGAAATCCGTCCATGATTAACCTAATCACAAATCCAAATGCCACTTAATTCGTAGCCTCTCTGCAATTCCTTCATCTTTTGTATTTCTCTCTGTCTATTTTTTTGTTATTATCATTTCCAATCACATTTGTAGCTGTATTTCAACTCATGCCACTTTGTGATTTTCTTTATAAGCATCTATGTTTTAGTTTTTTTCTTGAAATTTCAATAAAAATTATTTGAAATAAAAAAAACAATATTGAAATAATTAATATAGTTAACAAAACTATCGAAATCAATAATATAGTTTATTAAAATAATGTTCTAAGAATAGTGTTTTAATCATTTTTATGTATTTTACTATATTTTATTTATATATGTTATACAATGTTTGCATAAATATTGTTAATGTTTTACAACATATATTTTTAATTGTAGTAGTTTTAAAATGTAATTTTATATATATGTTTTCATTTCAGTACTGCAGCGGGTCGCGGGAGGGAAGTAAATTAATTGCGATTAAATAATATAGTTTTAATTAATAATTTTTATGTAATTGATAATTATTTATGTTAACTGGGTAAATATCTTATTTTTTAAATTAACTTTCAGGTTTGGGTTGTGTGTTTTGCAGGGTTATAGTGTGGGAAGTCAATTTATTATGATTAATTAATAAATAATTTGTAATTAATATTAATTATTCAATTGATAATTATGTTAATTTTATGATAAATATTTTTCAATTAAGTTTCAGGTGTGGGTTGTGTGTTTTGAAGTGGTATATGGTGGGAAGTAAAATAATACTAAGTAATTAATAAAATAATGTATAACTAATTATTTACTTGATAATTATGTATGTTAATTATATAATTATTATTTTAAAATTAAGTTTCAGGTGTGGGTTGTGTGTTTTGTAGGGGTATAGGGTGGTAAGTAAATTAATTATAATTAAATAAGAATTATTTTTAAATTAAGATGAATAATCTAATTGATAATTATGTAAACTGAATAATACTTTTTTGTGTGTGTTTTGTTATTTTTGTAACGTTAAAGAGTATGTTGGAAATTGATTCTAATAATTAATTAATACTGTTAATTTAAAATAATTATCAAAGTGATAAATAATTATGTAAAATATGCAATTAAGATATTCTTTACGTTACATGTTAGGTGTGAGTTGAGGCATTTGTTGGAGTAAAGGGTGGGAATTTAATTAAATATAATTAATTTATCATAGTAAATAATTGACAATTTATTATGAAAAGGATGCAAATATTTTTTTTTACTTTATATAATAAGGGTCTGATTACGTTGCGGCCCGTAAAGGCTCTGACATGTGGTCGGAGCCTTCAGGGTCCCATCGTAATAGGCTGCTCGGTTTTCTTTCCGACGCCTCATTATGATGGAGGCGGTCAAAAGGAAACCTGCCGGTCATTACGGCTGGCTTCCAATGGGCTTGGAGAGCTCACCCACCAGTCAGAAGCCGGCTAGTAATCTCATGGGCGTTCCTTTCCGCACTTAAGATTACAATGCATGGTTTCCAACATGGTTTCCATGCTGGCCTGTCTGACATGGAAACCATGTCGGAGAGCGTTTTTGGGGGCCCCCAGCAGGGCCCCCTTTGGTGAACGGCCACCGGTTGGAATTTCCCCCTGTTGATCCCAGCACCTTGTGGCAGGCACCTTAAGGCACCTGGATGAACCACATCTCCCATTTAACTATGAGAGCATGCATTACACCGGTTTACGTCCGTAATGCATGCTCCCATAGTGAAATATAGGAATACGACCAAACAGTGTTTGGTCGCATCCTAATGAGGCAGTCGGTACTGTCGACTGGAATGGTCTGTCCCTGGACCGAGTCGATGTTGGGCAGAAGGAATTCCGGCCGACATCGAAATCCGGCCCTAAGTGTAGGTTCTTTATTTTGTATGGATAAAGGATGGGGAGGTACTTAAATATAATTATTTTAGTAATAGTTAATTATTATTAATATTTTAACAAATATTTAATTATGTAACATGTGCAATTAATATAATTTGAAAATTACATTTAGATATGTGTTGTGTAGAATTATAGGCTAGAAGGTTATTTAAGTAATAACAAATGTAAAAATAATTGACTAATATTTTTATAACTATGTTATTTATTGTTGTATGTATTAATTGTGTTGTGCTTTTTAAATGTAAATAAGATTGTATTTATTGGTTATTATTTTAAGAATGTAGCTTTGTATTTTAATTATGATAATAATTGTAGTAGTTTCTTATGTGTATTACAAATTGTAATGAATAATTTTCTTTTTAAATTGTTATATTTAGATTTTTAATATTTACATCTTTATATTTTCTGTTTTTCAGCATGTTTCTGAAATGATTTTATTTCATGAAAGGGAATTAGTCTGTTTCTGATGTTGCACTGACTGGAGTGGGAATAGTAAATGTTACCCTTCCACAATCTACCACTTTCCTCACTGTTGCGCTTACTGGAGTGGGAACAGTAAAGTTTACCCCTCCACAATCCAACACATTCCCTACTGTTGTACTGGCTGGGGTGGGTATAGTAAATTTTACATCTCCGTGTTCCTACACTTTCCCTACTCTTGTACTGACTGGAGTGGGAATAGTAAATGTTATCCACCAGCAATCCAACACTTTCCCTACTGTTGTACTGACTAGAGTGGAAAAAGTAATTTTCACCTCTACACAATCCAAAAATTATCCTAGTGCTGCACTGACTGGAGTGGGACTAATACATTTTACCCCTCCTGAGTCCAACAGTTCACCTACTGTTGTATAAATTAGAGTGGGAATAAAGTATGTATTATTTGTAAAATGTTACAATTTACTTTATAATGTTTATGTTTATTTAGAATTATACTATTTATAATTATTAATGCTTTCAATTTGTAATATATTGTTAGTAAATTGTAATTTTTTGTTGTTTACTTTTCTATTTGTAAATAAATTGTTTTGTGTTTTAAATATTTTATGCTATTGCATATATGTATATACGTATATTTATTTGTTATATTAATACATTTAAAGATAATTATTAAATGATAAACTAATAATTTAAATTGATTTAATTTTTAATGAGATCTGTAAATACATATATATATTATATATGTTTGTTTTAGTTTTTGAAAATAAATATAATATATTTTAAATATAAAATAAAAATATAATAATTTTTATTTTAAAATCAATTAAATGTTTTATTTTTATTCTATTAGTGTTATTTTTGTATTATATTTACTGTTAACTATTGTATATATATTTTTTTAAACGATCTTTTAGACAACGATATTGGTGACAATGATAGTTTTTTTTCAATACTTGTGTCATTTACATGATAACTATACAATGAAAATATTTCTCACATCGAGATTTTTCTCGCATTATTTTTGTAAGACTATATTTCGAGGGTTGATATTTTGTCAGTGAACCAGTGGACAAAGGTAGCTACGTTCTGGAATAAGAATCTGCCCTTTTCAACTCTCAGGCAAGTGGTAAATAAACCTGCAATTATGCACCGGTATCTGGAAGACAAAAATACCTTCACCTGTCGCTCGCACGCCTGGATGATGCTTAAATACTATGACAGGCTTAAACCGGCCCTATACTTAAGTCTTGCATTCTTTTAGCTGGTGGACCAACCGTCTTGGAAATACAATGGCCCTACATCATGCAGACTTTGTAGATCTGAAAAGCAGGACTTTATACATCTGATTTGTATATGCCCCTTCTTACAAAAGGCATGTGTCACGCTACTAAAAAAGAACTTTAATGCTAGGGGCATACGTATATGCAGGGCTGCCAAAATAGCCCCAATGGAATTACAAGCTGTAAAATATTTGTCATTACAAGAAAAGGCAGTACAATTTAAATCGGAATAAACATTAATGCATCCTGGTGAATGGTCAACTTCCATTGATCAGTAGGTGAAATGAACACTGAACTGCGGTGCTAGCCAAGAGTATAACAGGGTTATCCTTGGCTATTCTGTGAATCGTTGGGGTCAGTTTTAGTTAGAAATTCCTGATAAGAACTTGCACTAACTAGGTGGTGGTAATATGACGTTAACCACTATTGCACTTTATTAGTTGTCTTTATTATCTATTAACAAATCTGAATTGTTGCTGACTTCATTGTCTATTAACAAATTTGAATTGTTGCATTTTATAAAGCTGACTACTATTGATCAATTCATTATTCGTCATGTGGATTAAGATGGTCCAAAGCAATCTAGGTTTTTGTAAAAGGCTCTATTCTGTCTCATTAATGACTTGAGCTGCTCAAATGAAAACAAACAATTAGGGCCTGACTACGACTTGGCGGTGCGGAGCAGTATCTGCCCCACTGCCGCACTGCCAAAGTCATGGTCACGCCGCCTGCCAGCTTAGGAGGTACCTCCTATCTGGCGGGTTTTGTTTTTGAAGTTCCCACAGCAGTACCCTGGAAGTGGGCATCACAATGAGAACACCAAAAACAGTTCCTGCATGGCATTGACTAATAAGTCCATCCAGTGCAGGAACTGGGGTGCATGCACACAGGGGGGCACATGTTGTGGCCCACTGTGTGCATCCCAGGGCGCAGAGGCACAGGAAAGCCCTGTAGGGCCCCCTTTATTTCCCCTCTGCCAGGGTTTTCATGGTGGAGGAACCACCATGAAAACCATGGCTTAGAGGAAACTCCTAATAGGCATATTGATGCCTCCTGACCGCTGCAACACCGCCAGGGAACGGATGTTCCCTGGCGGCTGTGGCAGGGCAATGTTGGTCTGACCGCCCTTATGCTAATAGGGCGGTTAGGAGACTGGCAACAACGCGCCCCCACGAGTCTGGAGGTCCATGGACCACCAGACTCGGAATTAACCCCTTAGTGTGGTTTTATAGTAAATGACGCGCCTTAAATAATGGTATGATTCTCACTATTTATGTATTTTATTCAATATATTAACTATTTATAAGTTCTGTAGGTAATATTGTTACAGTTTTAATTACCCAAAACAATAAAGAATTTTGAATTTGATTTGATAGTTTTCAGACACTGCTGATAAGTAAATGTACTGCTGGACTAATGGTGTTGAAGCTATCCAGTGATTGATGTACTTGAAAGGCCTTTGCCTATTGCATCCTTTAATTGTTGCCATTTAATTCATTTGAATAAAGGAAACTGCCTCTTTCACAATAAGGGCCCAACAGGTCGGTGGCACCGTCATAGGGATTACAATGTTGGTTTTCCCTCTGCCTTTACATGGTGGTACGACTGTACATGTTAAGGCAGACGGAATGGGACGTTTTTCTGTCCCCCTTGCTCCTCCACTATGGGCCCGGGAGGGAAGGGACATATGGTGCCCCCCAACTATCCAGCCACCTTGTGCCAGGCACCATCTAGTGCCTCGCACACGGTGCATGGATGTTTGAGAACTGCCCTATTCCACTGCTGCTTGTGCTGGGGCCATTTCCAGCACAAGCTGCAATGGAAAAGGGCAGTTTTTCAACTGCCTGCATGGCAGTCGCACTATAATCAGGCAGGTGGAACCTCCGACATATAGTCGGTCAGACACCTGCCTGAGATAATGGAGGTCAGATGCTTGTCGGACCGCCATTGTAATGAGGCCCTAAGTTTAAATGACTGCTGGGCCCACTTGCACCTGAATTTGCCTTTAAATTCAGTGCTAACTGTGAATATATTTAGTGAGAACATTGTATAACCTGATGTTTGTGCAAAGTCTGACTAGAAACATGTGTGAAACTTACACCGCATAGAGACCACATATGATCGACTTTAAAGTGCTCTATTCTGAGAATTTCTCTTAGTTCAGACATTCTAGAAAAGTTTCATGTTAGGTCACTCATCTAGGTTTACCTACCTTTGGGTGAGATCGTGATCTGTGTCTGCTCTGTTTCACTAGACTCTTTTTTGTCCTGCAGAATCATAGATAGGTTTGGTTCTTCTATGTAGGTTGCTGCACCTAAAAGAGAAAAAAAGCACATCATGAGTATCATTTTGAATGAACATCTGACTATTTTATTGCTCATGTGGGAGCTCAAATATTTCTTGTATGCCTATGACACCCTACTTATGGAGCAAAGCTATGAAGCATCTCTGTGTTCAATATGCATCCAAACCACATCATTAACCTACCCACTAAAGTGGTTCTGTTAACGTTTTTCAATTGAATAAATTAATTTAAATATATAGAGCACAGTCAAGAGCTCACCTTCCTTCAGATTAATCAGGTGAAATGTTTTCAGAAAATGATTTTTAGCAATGATGGTTATGAAAGACTTTTTTGCACCTGCAAAATTAGCTCTAGTAGCTGCACCCTCTGGCACACACCACGTGGTGCCTTCGAATCTGATTTTTTAGGTGTGGAACGTGCTACCATTTCTAAATCACAATGTGAGCAGCTCAACATACCTATTTCCATCCATTGTATTTTCACGGCATTTGTATGTAACTCCGCACAATTACATGGAGTTAAATTAGTGAATTCCGCCCACCCCATTTCCATTTTCATGACCCCAAACATCTGTTTTTGCATCCAAAAACTACAATAATGCAATTCTTTGCTGAAAAAAGGTGTCAGTGACAGTTTGGCCAGAAAATGATTTCAGGGCATTTATTTCATGGCAATATAAAAGAAATTACAATATTGCAAATGAATTACTGTAGGCTCGTGTGTGTGTTTGTGTGTGTGTGTGTGTGTGTGTGTGTGTGTGTATATATATATATATATATATATATATATATATATATATATATATATATATCCTTGCAAAACGGAGTTCCAACTGTGCTCTCAGGTCAAGGAAAAAAGACACCACACCGTCCAAGTTGCTTCAAGGGGGTTTATTGCTTCATAAACCCAACGTGACGCGTTTCACCCTCAACGGGCTTGCTCACACACCGTTATGCTACCGGACCATCGTATACATACATAATTTGTACAACCATGGACATTGAAAGAGGACTATTGCAATGGTTTTTCAGCGCCATTTTGGAACAGTGAATTTTTGAACAAATAGCAGTACTTTATGGGCGCCATTACACAACGGTAATAACATCTCGTATACTGTGTCAAAACATACTTTACAATTTACTTGTTTGTAAATAGACACTCGTATACTGTGGAAAAAACATGATATACAATTATCTCATTTGTAAATGGAAAATCCGTGTCTCGCTCCTAGTTAGCTTAGTTGTAGGACATAGGTAACCAGTTCATAAAGATCTAAAAGACTAAAAAACATAAGCAGCGTCCCCTGACGTAATAATGTGCCGTGTGTTTGAGCTGGGGGTCGCGTTACTGTTTGCTGAATTGCTCTCTATGTATAAATAGCGTTTCAAATTACAGTGTCGTAATTCGCTCCTAGTGAGCTTGGTTCTAGGGCATGGTTATACAGACATGTTTAATGAGCATTGGATGAGCATAAGGGGCACCCCAGGGACTGGATTTGTGCCGTGTGGTTGATTTTCGCAGTTGCTCTCTGTGTTTGATCGCTGTCTGTATTGCTCATTGATGGTGCAACCTATTCCCAAATTGGCTTCCGAGCATGTTAGTGATGTAAGTATGGCCGGCACAATTGGCTATATTATCCTGCAATCCACATGTCTGTTAGAGTTATGACACTGGGTGTCCTTAATTCTTACTAAATGGTAGCTTCGTCCCTTGTGTCTCAGATCTAACTGATGTGTAACTCGACAGCCTGTCAAACCTGTCCTTTACAGCTGTGTCGATTACCTTGCATTGTCTCTATTAAGCCCAGAAAAATTTGCATTCAATTGTATTGTAACATATTGGTCCATTGGCGCATCCTTAACCAAACTGAAAATAAATTCAAAAGTGTCCCAATAATAAAGTTTAAAATAGAATTGGTCTTATCTGTTCACTGGAGAGCAGCTTGGGAAGAGAAGGGTAGGGATCCTGTGTCGCGAGCCCGACACTGTAATTTGAAACGCTATTTATACATAGAGAGCAATTCAGCAAACAGTAACGCGACCCCCAGCTCAAACACACGGCACATTATTACGTCAGGGGACGCTGCTTATGTTTTTTAGTCTTTTAGATCTTTATGAACTGGTTACCTATGTCCTACAACTAAGCTAACTAGGAGCGAGACACGGATTTTCCATTTACAAATGAGATAATTGTATATCATGTTTTTTCCACAGTATACGAGTGTCTATTTACAAACAAGTAAATTGTAAAGTATGTTTTGACACAGTATACGAGATGTTATTACCGTTGTGTAATGGCGCCCATAAAGTACTGCTATTTGTTCAAAAATTCACTGTTCCAAAATGGCGCTGAAAAACCATTGCAATAGTCCTCTTTCAATGTCCATGGTTGTACAAATTATGTATGTATACGATGGTCCGGTAGCATAACGGTGTGTGAGCAAGCCCGTTGAGGGTGAAACGCGTCACGTTGGGTTTATGAAGCAATAAACCCCCTTGAAGCAACTTGGACGGTGTGGTGTCTTTTTTCCTTGACCTGAGAGCACAGTTGGAACTCCGTTTTGCAAGGATTTAATTACCGGGTTACTCCACCGGCGCTGTGCCACCCCTCGGAGGGCTACGCTTTCCGACAGGAGTGCATCTTCATTGGATTTTGAATGGGAGAGCGACGGCCGGCCATAATCGAGATACCAACGCATTCCGGCATACCCCGAGAAGGACCCGACTTCACGCTATCCCTGGAACGGGATACACCGTGAGGTAAGCTCAACGGGTCGGAGGCGGGAGGAATTTGTACTATGCATGCGTGGTAATCTCTGTAGCAAGTGTCTTGAGTCCCGTAGGAGCGAACCTCCTGTTAGTTTGGTGTAACAACAAGACTGCACTTCCGCATTGTGACAACAACTAATAGCAGACAGCACGCTGGCAAACTTACCGAGAGAGAACGGGCGTCCAGTAGGTCTAGGCGCACGCAAAGTGTTTGATCAGTTTTTCTCGACAGCTGCTTTCCGTCATAACTGTAGGTGCAACGATTGACCTCACGGTGCTAGTACGGACCTCACTCACGAAGGGTGGATAAATTAACCACTGTTCTATGCCCAAGCCGAGACATACCGGTCAATGAGTTTGCGGAAGTGTTGTTTAACCTCAAGTTAACCTAATCTGAAAAGGAGAGGTCTACTATATAAAGGACTCACGCATATTTCTCTGCTGTATGAACAAGGATTTCCTTGTAAAGACATAGCGACACCTACATACAACAGATTGTGGCAAGGGGAACCCTGTACTTTTACAGGGGGGTCTCGGATCGACACACACCTAAACCAGGAGCTGGTCCACTGGTGAGCATCAGTTTCTTTGAAATGGAAGAGGATGATGAACGCAGAGCAGCAGCACAAACGCTGTTTGCGAGAGCACCTGGGAAAGGTTCTAACCCAGCTCTCACCACCACGAGGAACGAACCAACCATTATGGAGAAACTCAGGAAATATGAAAAACTGCATAAACAAGAAATCGCGAAGTGGTGGGAAGCGACATCATTACAGGACTACATAGACAAGGGCATGGTCCCTCGCGGACTGAGGATTTACATCACTCCCTCGTATGATTCTCTAAATCCCCAAATGTTGGAAGAATGGTCGGCGAATTCTGCAAATAGCTCGACCAATATGTTAAAGATATTGGTGAAGTACGCCTGGACAGATAGAGACAGTATTAAGACAGAGATTAGACGCATCAAAGAGGAACTAGAGTCTAACCCTGAACAAGAACTAATCTGCAAATTTTTGGAAGAAATGAAAAAGAGACTTAAACTGGTGGAAGAGGATATAAAAGCTAGAAAACAAAGGAAACTCCACAGAGACTGTGGCGATTATGAGTCAGGTTGAATCCTTACACACAGCAGAAAATACGACCATCTTTATGAGAAAGATGCAAAAAATAAAAATAAAAACATACCGACAACCTCAATACCAGCCAATAACAATGAAGACGAGACCATCTTTTCAAGCGATACAAACACTGAAGGCTCAGATACGACACCTACATCTGAAGGAACAACGTCGGAAGGGGAAGCCACTCCACGTCCAACGTCTTTTTTAGACGAATATCGGCTCCTAAGACGGAACCGCCAAACTCTGAAAACAAATCAGGAGACTCAGAGAGATGCAACACCAACGAGAAGAGGAAGGGGCAGAGGAAGAACAAGAGGACCAAGAGGAAGAGGAGGAAGAGGATCCTACAGAGGAGACAGAAAAGACTACGACTCGGAGCCAGTGGGAAGACAACAGACACGCTCCAAGACCAACGCATAATGGATGACAACATGGTAAATTTAACTATTGTGAACCTCTCCAACAGAACCATTAGTCTCAAAGACAAAAGAACCCTATGTTTCGGCCTCTCTTTCTGCCCATCAATCCCCATGAATTATGTGAATGACAGAATTGATATTTTTAAATTCTGCAGAAAACTAAAACTTAAAAAATGGCACACTCTGAAACCTACAAGAAACAGAACTAGATCCCAAAAAGAGAGTTCCATAACAGATGAGGAATTGACTATAGGGGATATTGATCTGTTGGTTGCGATGCATGAACTACAAAACGACATCAGTGACGGAGATACCTATATTGATGCTCAACGAATTTTAAATGAGATGGAGATAAGGTGCGACGCATCTACCATTTCTGGTTTCAAACCAAAATCCACTTTTTTACCAATAATGAGCCACGACAATATTGATACCTTTCAGGAGCAGGTGAGCCAGAACCTTCTGGAATTTAGGCAACAGAACTGGGCCAAGAAAATGCAAACTTTCAAACATAATCTCACCCTTACACAAAGGAGGGCTTTACAAGAGCTAGCAGAAGATGACAGCATTGTAATTCGACCCGCCGACAAGGGGGGCAACATTGTCATCTTGTCTAGGGAAATGTACGTAGCAGAAGCTACAAGACAACTGAGTGATACCAACACCTACTCTAGATCTAATCGCACAGATTATAACAACAGCATTGCACAGATTTGGGAAAAACTGGGCGAATGGAAGGACAAGGGGTTGATTGAATGGGAAGAATTCTGCTACCTGAAGAAAGATCACCCTATCCTCCCAGTGATGTACCTACTTCCCAAAATACATAAAAATAAGGTCAATCCCCCTGGTAGACCCATTATCTCTTCCAGAGGATGTGTTTTGGAAAATCTATCGCGTTATGCGGATCATTTCCTCAGGGAATTTGTAATCACTCTCCCGTCATATGTCAAGGACACAAAAGATTTCTTGGCTAAAATACATGATGTTAAATGGGAAGATGACTTTTTATTGATAACCATGGATGTTAATTCCCTCTATACTGTCATCAATCATGAACAAGGAACAGAATCTTGCGAAAGATTTCTCAAACGCAGACACATTAGATTCAAAGAACACACTCTGATGATACTTGAAATTATCAAATTTTGTCTGAAAAATAACTTCTTCATGTTTGATAATGTAATCTATAAACAATCCCTCGGTACGGCGATGGGGACAAGCTTCGCGCCGAGCTTTGCCAATCTCTTTATGGGAGCATGGGAGGAGGACATCAGGAAGGAACCCAGCCTACAGCTTGATTTCACCAAAGTAAAACTCTGGTTACGTTATATTGACGACTTGTTTGTAATCTGGAAAGGCAGCGAACAAGAAGCCAATAACTTTATTACCAGACTGAACCAGAACAACAACAATCTAACACTCACACATACTACAAGCAATGTGAGGGTAGAGTATCTTGATACATGTGTAGAAATTGCGAATAACAAATTAACAACTTTTTTGTTTCGCAAACCTACAGCAGGAAACACGCTTCTACATGCTCTTAGCAGTCACCCTAACACACTCAAATGGAGCATCCCCTACGGGGAACTGCTCCGAGCAAAGAGAAATAGTAGCACAGAGGAAGGTTTCCTAAAGGAACAAACAACCATGACACAGAGATTTAAAGAAAGAGGATATCCGCTGTGGGTTCTTAAAAAGGCGATGGACAGGGTCAAAACGATTGACAGAGGTGCAATCCTTGAATCCTCCCCTGAGTCCAATTCACCCATAAATGATGAGAATATAGAAACCAGACTGATTCTCACATATAACGGCCACTCAGACAAAATTAAAAAAATGATCTCCCAGAACTGGAAGCTCCTCAAAGGAGATCCTGTCATAGGCAAGATGATACCTGCACATCCCTCAATAAGTTACAGGAAAGGACGTAGCTTAAAAGACATGCTTGTACACAGTGACTTACCCAGCATGGAAAGAAGCAATACTATTGATCTACAAGGCTTCTATCCCTGTGGACACTGCAAGGCATGCGGCAACAGCCGCTTACGCAAGGAGTTTTGGAACAGCAGTACAAACAGTATGATTCCTATTAAACAGTTCCTCACTTGTAGTAGCACCAACGTAGTCTATGTGCTTGAATGCCCTTGCCAATTGAGCTACGTAGGAAGCACCACACACATGGCTAAGAAACGGGTCCTCGAGCATATGAGGGCAATTACGAATAAGGACCAACAGTACCCCATTGCTCGACACTTTGAGGTTAAACACTTTTCAGACTATACCAAACTGTCATATTATGCAATAGAAAGAATTTTACCCAATAAGAGAGGAGGTAACAGTACTCTTAAACTAAGACAGTGCGAATCACGTCACATAATTGGGATGGGGACTAAATATCCGAACGGCCATAACATGGATGAGGAGATGGCAATACACCTACATGGGGATTAAAGTGAGAGCAATTTTCCAGCAACAAATAGGACACTGATCTCATTTAAGAACAGAATGTATACTCCAAGGAGGGTGATCCATGAGGGAGGATTTATCGAGGCCCAATTAGGACTACGATAAACGGGTTAATTAACTAATGATGTATATATTTTAACTTTCTTTTGAATGTCTATTGTAGTTTGAGTCAACTGACCCTGTGTTTCTCTTTTACAGGAAGAAAGGAAGGGACTATGTCTCGGGCTCGCGACACAGGATCCCTACCCTTCTCTTCCCAAGCTGCTCTCCAGTGAACAGATAAGACCAATTCTATTTTAAACTTTATTATTGGGACACTTTTGAATTTATTTTCAGTTTGGTTAAGGATGCGCCAATGGACCAATATGTTACAATACAATTGAATGCAAATTTTTCTGGGCTTAATAGAGACAATGCAAGGTAATCGACACAGCTGTAAAGGACAGGTTTGACAGGCTGTCGAGTTACACATCAGTTAGATCTGAGACACAAGGGACGAAGCTACCATTTAGTAAGAATTAAGGACACCCAGTGTCATAACTCTAACAGACATGTGGATTGCAGGATAATATAGCCAATTGTGCCGGCCATACTTACATCACTAACATGCTCGGAAGCCAATTTGGGAATAGGTTGCACCATCAATGAGCAATACAGACAGCGATCAAACACAGAGAGCAACTGCGAAAATCAACCACACGGCACAAATCCAGTCCCTGGGGTGCCCCTTATGCTCATCCAATGCTCATTAAACATGTCTGTATAACCATGCCCTAGAACCAAGCTCACTAGGAGCGAATTACGACACTGTAATTTGAAACGCTATTTATACATAGAGAGCAATTTAGCAAACAGTAACGCGACCCCCAGCTCAAACACACGCCACATTATTACGTCAGGGGACGCTGCTTATGTTTTTTAGTCTTTTAGATCTTTATGAACTGGTTACCTATGTCCTACAACTAAGCTAACTAGGAGCGAGACACGGATTTTCCATTTACAAATGAGATAATTGTATATCATGTTTTTTCCACAGTATACGAGTGTCTATTTACAAACAAGTAAATTGTAAAGTATGTTTTGACACAGTATACAAGATGTTATTACCGTTGTGTAATGGCGCCCATAAAGTACTGCTATTTGTTCAAAAATTCACTGTTCCAAAATGGCGCTGAAAAACCATTGCAATAGTCCTCTTTCAATGTCCATGGTTGTACAAATTATGTATGTATACGATGGTCCGGTAGCATAACGGTGTGTGAGCAAGCCCGTTGAGGGTGAAACGCGTCACGTTGGGTTTATGAAGCAATAAACCCCCTTGAAGCAACTTGGACGGTGTGGTGTCTTTTTTCCTTGACCTGAGAGCACAGTTGGAACTCCGTTTTGCAAGGATTTAATTACCGGGTTACTCCACCGGCGCTGTGCCACCCCTCGGAGGGCTACGCTTTCCGACAGGAGTGCATCTTCATTGAATATATATATATATATATATATATATATATATATATATATATATATATATATATATATATATTACCTACTGGCGGTCGCCAGTAGGTAGTTATAGTTACGACCTAGTTTCCATAGGAAACTCATTTTTGTTTTCCCAATAACTTTGGCGCCGGTTGACGAATCTTCACGAAATTTTCAAAACTTATGGCCTGCTCAGGTCAGCTCCTATCTTGAAAGTTTTGAGGTGATTCACTAAACTGGGGCCAAGAAAAAAGGGGGGTCCCACAACGTGTTTTCTCTATATTATTTCCCGTAGGAAACTTTAGACACAGCTACAGCCCGAACTGCTGAACGGAATAACACCAAATTTGGCAAAAAGGTAGTGCTTGGTTCAGAAAGCGCCCTTTTTTTAAATGGTGTAAATCCATTCAGTAGTTTCTGAGAAAATCAAAAAATAGTGGTAAAAAATGCATTTCCCATACGAAACTTTAGACACGGCTACAGTTGGAACTACTGAACGGAATTACCCCAAATTTGGTAAAAAGGTAGTGCTTGTATCAGAAAGCGACCTTTTTTTAAATTGTGTAAATCAGTTCAGTAGTTGCTGACACTCCAAACCAGGAAGTGTTGGCAGCCATCTTGTGCCTCGGTAACGAGGCACAAGAAAACAGAAAAAGAAACACAAAAAACAAGAAAAGGGGGCAGGGTAGAAACACCCTGACCCCCTAGGCCTGCTCAGGGGGTCCCACAAGGACCCGAGGGCCCCAAAAAGTATTTTTTTCAAACAAAGTCATCCGAATTCGTGCTGGGTGCGCGAATTTGGCCGAGAAAATTAAAAAAACGAAGCGCAGGCTCCCGCGCTTGGTTGTATTGAAACCCCCGGGTGGGCCAGGTCCCGGGGGCAGTGTAAAAAAAGAGTGGGGGGGCCGCAATCACCCCCAAACTGTTCTTTATTAATCTGTGGGGGGTCCTCTAAGGCCCTCCAAGCTCTGGGGACCACCACCCCCCGGGCCTTTCATTTCAGGTGTGATATTAGGAGATTTGTCATAAGAAGAAGCACTCCCTGAGCTGTAAATACGTAGTGCTTTCACCTGATATTGTCCGATTACATTACATTAGGCCACACCCACTTGCCTGTCCCGCATAATTATAGAGCAATATTGAACCAAGGGCATTATAGCGCTTCACACAGAAATCAGCTACCCTTACACAACAGTTTTTAGGCACAGTGTAACGAAGCGATTTGCACAGAATCACAAGATGCTGTGCCTGAGCCGAGATTCTAACCTAGTTACCCAGTTCTAACATCCGCAGACCTAGCCGCAACGGGTGTGATATTAGGAGATTTGTCATAAGATGAAGCACTCCCTGAGCTGTGAATACGTAGTGCTTTCACCTGATATTGTCCGATTACATTACATTAGGCCACACCCGCTTGCCTGTCCCGCATAATTATAGCGCAAACTTGAACCAAGGGCATTATAGCGCTTCACACGGAAATCAGCTCCTCTTACATAACAGTTTTTAAGCAAAGTGTAACGAAGCGATTTGCACGGAATCACAAGATGCTGCGCCTGAGCCGAGATTCTAACCTAGCTACCCAGTTCTAACATCTGCAGCCCTAGACACATCGGGTGTGATATTAGGAGATTTGTCATAAGAAGAAGCACTCCCTGAGCTGCGAATACATAGTGCTTTCACCTGATATTGTCAGATTACATTACATTAGGCCACACCCGCTTGCCTGTCCCGCATAATCATTGCGCAAACTTGAACCAAGGGCATTATAGAGCTTCACACAGAAATCAGCTCCCCTTACACAACAGTTTTTAAGCACAGCGTAACAAAGCGATTTACATGGAATCACAAGATGCTGTGCCTGAGCCGAGATTCTAACCTAGTTACCCTGTTCTAAAATCCGCAGCCCTAGCCGCAACGGGTGTGATATTAGGAGATTTGTCATAAGAAGAAGCACTCCCTGAGCTGTGAATACGTAGTGCTTTCACCTGATATTGTCCGAATAATTACATTAGACCACACCCGCTTGCCTGTCCCGCATAATTATAGCGCAAACGCGAACCAAGGGCATTATGAGTTTCACATGGAAATCAGCTCCCCTTACACAACAGTTTTTAAGCACAGTGTAACAAACTCAACACCACCACAGCCTCACTCAGCACCACCACAGCATCACTCAGCACCACCACAGCATCACTCAGGGTCACCACAGCATTACTCAGCACCACCAGAGCATAACTCAGCACCACCACAGCATCACTCAGGGACACCACAGCATCACTCAGTGCCACAAAAATATCACTCAGCACCACTACAGCATCACTCAGCACCACCACAGCATCACTCAGCACCACCACAGCATCACTCAGCGCCACCACATCACTCAGCACCACATCAGTATCACTCAGCATCGCCTTTGCACTAGTACACCACCATATCATCATCACTTCAGCAAGACCTGAGTATCATTCAGCATTACCTCAGCATCGTCTCCGCACCAGTCACCACCACCACCACCACTACCACCTCAGAATCCCTCAGCACCACCTCAGCCTGCTCTTGGAATCTGGCATCTGTTGATTCTCCCCTAGCGTCTGGCCGCTGCTAGTGTTATAATACAGGTACTAGTTTCCAACCTTCACCCTCCGATTGTTTATGCCCCCTCAAAAAAAAGCGTTAACAAACAACCATTGGAATAGGCAGAAACAAGTTGACAGCATTGCAAGAACAAAAGAAAACTGAGGACTTTTTTTATTGTAAATACTTTTTTTAATATGGTCGTTCAGTTGAACATAATGCCTTCTTGGTCATATATAAGGTAACAAAAATGCTTCTGACACTTTTTTATTAAAACTTTTCAGCAAGCTGCACAGCAGCCACACTTCTCTACAGCACAGCTTAAAGACATTGGCAAAGTCAATAGCTCTGGCTAAACACTTAAAAGGCCCCAAAGGCGAGACCTATTAGCTATGCCAATGCTTGTTAATCTGTGGGGAGGCCTCTAAGGCCCCCCAAGCCCAGGGTACCTCAACCCCCCAGGGCTTTCATTCATTATTTGCGGGGGCACACGGCACCCCCGCAGCCCTGGGGACCGCCACCCCCGGGGCTTGTTTTTTTTGTAAGTATTCTACCTCGAGCCCCCCCACATGCCCCAGGGACTGCCACCTCCCCGCGGTTTTGCAATTGAAGGGAGGGGGCCGTGCAGCCCCCCTCCTGGAGCCCGTGATGGCCCTGGGGACCGCCACCCCCCAGGGCCGGCTCCTGCAGTGTCCCGGGGTGCCCACCCCCGGGACACTGCTGTTTGCAATGACAGGGCGGGAGCCGTTCGGCTCCCATGCTGTCATTGCAAACTGCTTTGGGAAACCTGCTCTCGCTTCAATGAAGCAAAGCAGATTGCTTTTCCACACGGGGAGCTGCATGTTAGCAGCTCCCCATGTGGAAAAGCAATGCCGGCTCCCGTATAAGGCTGGGAGCCGGCTGGGACTGTCGGGGCATAGGGGCTCCCCTCACAGTCTCCAAAGGAGAGGGCCGGCCCTGGAGGATGGGGTCCCCGGGGCTACCAGAAGCCTCAGGAGGCCCCCAGCCTTTGAAAAAATATTTTAAAAAATACATATAGTGGCCATGCCGCGGGGGATTGGGTCCCCGGGGCGAAAATGGCTTTGGGAATTATGGGTCAGGCCCTGGGGGGATGGGGTCCCCAGGGCCCAAAGAAAAGGAAAGGAAGGGGGGCCACAAACATTTTTTTTTTAAAAAGCTGGCATCGTGCCGGAGACCCCGCCCCCTCCCAGCAACACTATGCAAACACACCCTGTGGCGCGTTTTAAGTTGGAGAATTAATTCCCCTACAATCCTGAGGGTCCCTGGGGCAAACTAGCCCACCAGGTACCTCCAGTTAGAGCCACAGGACTGCGTTGCAGAGAGGTGGTCTGAGGCCACGCCTCTTTTTACACCTCTCTGCAACGCAGCCCTGTGGAGCTTACTGGAGGTACCTGGTGGGCTAGTTGGACCCCAGGGACTCTCAGAATTCAAGGGGACTTAATCCCCCAACTTACAAAGCGCCAGGGGGCGCGTTTGCAGAGTGGTGGAGCAAGGGGACATGGCCTTTGTGTACCTCTCACCATCCCACTGTGTGGGGCTTACTGGAGGTAAAAGGTAGGCTAGTTGGCCCCTAAAGGACCCCCAGCAGTGAAGGGGACTAATAACCCATATAGACACTCATGTAGCTATTCGCAAACCCATGCAGCCACTTACACACCAACAGACAGACGGATACAGACATTCACACAGTTTAGTCACTAACTCATGCATTCAGTAAGATACGTTTAACCTCTTCAGTGCCCCGCCCTTTCCACGCCCTGTGCCGGGCGTTGCATTAGCGGGCGGGGTTCATGACGAGATAGTCTCGTCATGGGCACAGCGCAACCGCGCTCCATGACGAGACTATCTCGTCATGGGCACTGAAGGGGTTAATCACTCACTTATAGAGTCAGTCACGCACCTACTAAATCATCCATTCAGACACTTATACACCCAATCATTCTTCAATACGCCTTTCCCTATATATATTAAACATAATTAAACTTTATAGAAACACACAGTCACTGGATGATGTCATTTGTGATGTCATTTGTGATGTCATCAAAGATGTCATCAGTGATGTCACTGACCATGTGATGAGTGATGTAATATGTGACGTCATCAGCAGTGCATTGCGGGGGCGCGAGTTATAGTTAGTTGAACTAACTATAACAGGGGAATTTCTATGGTTCTGTACGAGTTAAATGTCCAACTAACTATAACGTCCCTGAAACCTATGGCTTTTTCAGTGAAGATATATATATATATATATATATATATATATATATATATATATATATATATACGTTTATTGAAAGAATAAAGGTTATAGAGACGTTATAGTTAGGAACTAGAATTTTAAAAAAAAATAGAAATTCGCTAAAATAATTAAGGTAACAGGGACGCTATAGACCCCATCCCTTGGGGCCCAGTCAAAAAAGGACGAATGCCCTACTGCCTACCCAGGCACCCGCCAAATCCATATTGGGGGTGGCGGTGGAAGTCCCAAGCCCCCCTCAGTCCCAGCCGGCTCTATGCAACCAGCTGGAGCCGGCATTTCTCCCCCTCGCAGGGAGCAGCTAAAAATGCTGTTCCCTGCGGGTGGGTGAGTGAGTGGCGGTTTGAATTTCTCTATCGGTGTGTAATGACTGTATGGGTGAGTGAGCGGTGTTCTGAATGGCTGTATGAGTGAGTGACCGGGTGTGTAAGTGGCTGTATGGGTGTGGGAGTGGCCGTTTGAGTGGGTGTTTGGTTAAGTGAGTTGGTGTGTGAGTGGCTGTATTGGTGAGTGGCTGTAGTGATGCTGAATTTTACAGTACAAGTGAAATCTGAGCCTTACTATAATGTCCCTGTAACCTTTGTTTTTTTCAGTGAATTTTTCAGAATTTTTGTATTCTATTTTCTATCTATAACATCCTTGTAACCTTTGTTTTCAGTGAATTTCTAAGGTTTTTCACATTCTATTTCCTAATTATAATGTCCTTGTAGCCTTTGTTTTTTTTAGTGAATTTCTTTGGTTTTGTAACTAGTAGTTGTGTCTGAAGAGTAGTGGAAAAAGGGGAGGGCCTCCGAGTAGCTCTCAGGAATCCTGTTGTGTCGGACGTACTGGATGTAGCAGGAGAGCTTCTGGGCCACCAAGAACCCTCAGCATCAAAGAGGGCTTCATCCCCCAACTATTAGTGCATCAGGAGGTGCATTTGCATAGTGGTGGAGAAAGGGGGCGGGGCCTCTGGCCACCTCTCTGCAATCGCACTATGTGGGGCTTACTGGAGGTAACAGGAGGGGCTCTTGGCCACCAAGGAACCTCATCATACAAGGGGACTTCATCTCACAACCAGCAGTGCACCTGGAGGCACGTTTGCAGAGTGGTGGAGAAAGGGGGTGTGGCCTCCAAAGTCCTCTCAGCAATCACACTTTGTTGGACTTCCTGGGGGTAATAGGAGGGCTTGTTGGACCCAAGAACCCTCAGCATCCAAGTGGAGTTAATCCACAACCAGCAGTGTGCCAGGAGACGTGTTTGCAGAGTGGTGGAAAAATGGGGCGTGGCCGCTGAAGACCTATTAGCAATCCCATTGTGTGAGACTTACTAGAGGTGACAGGACGGGCTGTTGGCCCCCAAGGACCCTCTGGAGCCAGGGGGACTTCATGATCCTGCTAAGGGTGTACCAGAAGGCATGTTTGAAGAGTGATGGTGAAAGGGGGTGGGGCCTCCGCAACTTGCCGGGGGCTTTTTACATTTTTTATTTGTATTGATTAGGGCCCCCTACCCTGGGCCAATATTGGCCCCTGGGACCCCATCTCCCAGGGCCAGGCAAGGCAACTCCCAGGCCAATTTCAGGCCTGGGACCCCATCCTCCGGGGCCCAGCATTTTAACCCACATACACACTCATGTGGCTACTGACAAACCCATGTAGCAGCTTACACAAACAACAGACAGACTGATACAGACATTCACACATTTTAGTCACTAACTTATGCATTCACAAAGACACGTTTAATCACTCACTTATACAATCCGTCACACACCTGCTAAATCCCCCGTCCAGACAATCATTCTTCACTACAGTTTGGCATATATATTAAAAAAAACAAATTTAAACTTTACAGAAACACACAGTCACTGGATGATGTCATCAGTGATGTAATTTGAGATGTCATCAGTGATGTCATCAGTGATGTCACTGACCATGCCATGAATGATGTAATATGTGACATTATGAGCAGTGTGTTGCGGGGGCGCGAGTTATAGTTTGTCGAACTAACTATAACGGTGGAATTTCTATGGTTTTGTACATGTAAAATGTCCAGCTAACTAGAACGCCCCTGAAACCTATGGTTTTTTCTGTGAATTTCAAAGGTTTTATAAATGCTAATTTCTAACTACAATGTCCCTGAAACCTATATTGTTTTAAGTAAATTTTAAAAAGACGTGCATACTTTTTGTAGTGAAAAACTAACTGTAACAGTAGTCTGTTATAAGTTATAATTTAACAATGTCTGAAACTTAATTAGCAGTAATTAACATATAAGTGTGGAAAATGTGTCACGCTCTGATACCTGACTTCGAACAACAGTGTTCACAGTTCGATTCCCGGCTCCAGGGGTACGTTAGCCCACCACTATGTCACTGTGGGCAACACCTTGCTTAATCTTTCCGACGCCCCGAGCACCGGCACACCTTTCCAAGGGTTGCTGTACGCTTTACGAATTCTCGACTTTTTTTTTATTTTGTAACCATAGTGATGAGAAATATTACACTTTTTTTTTCTTCTATTTTCAAAGATATTTTTTTTTATGTCTTCTATTTAGAATTACGGCAATTAATAGATGTATTTAGTAATTAGAATGGAAATTACATGGTTTGCCGGGTAACAGTTTTTAAGCTCTCCAACGTATGTACATATTAAGGACCTTATACGTGTTAGAATCGAAATCGAAACCTTTACCGCTTCACATTTTGTAACTTTTCCCAACAGGTGCACAAGTTAAACAGTTAAAACGTGAGCACGTGTCAACTGTAAAACGTGACATCTAAATGGGCGGAGCCGCAACTTCCTTCCATAGACTACTCAATAACCGAAAAATATATAAACCACACCCGCTGCTTGATTAGTTTCATTTTTGCGAGTTATTTACGCATGTCCATTCAGTGATGCAGGTGCTCTTTTCGAGAGTGGGATTCTTCTTTTGTGGCCACAAAACATAATCCTGAGTTGTAAGTTGTTTGATTATGGCATAGTAGATATTTATAATACATAGCTATTTGTCAATATTTAAACACTTGTATTTAGAAAAAGGTGTTATTGGTTGTTTTTCCCATTTATATGTCAGCAGCTTGTTTTCAGAAACAGACAGAATACAGCAAACATTGTACCTTTTCTGGCTCCTTTGAGCTTAAATAGTGTGACTTTGTATATTATATTATTGACACTACACTTGACCTCAGATGTGTTGGTGACCCGTTGGCGCGAAGACTAAAGATTTATATGTAATGTCAGCAGCTTGTGGTTCTTCCTCTGTTTTCCCCTTGGGATCATATACTGTGAATATGTATATTATAATATTCACAGTAATTATGATCTCAGAGGAGTTTATGACCCGTCGACGCGAAGACTAATAATTTATATGTAACGTCAGCACCTTCTGGTTCAAACTCTGTTTCCCCCTTGGGATTATATACTGTGAATATGTACATTATAATATTAATAGTCATTGTGATCTCAGAGGAGTTTATGACCCGTCTGCGCGAAGATCAAAGATTTCGAAGTCTCGGAGAAAAGAAGCTCTGAAAATATTCATCGCTGAAAAGTATTTTGGTATTGATCTTCTTTTGTATTCATGAGTTTATGCTCCTTTTCCTTTTTGTGTGACATCAGTGACATTCTGTATATTGTAATAGAGTGTCATATTTCCACACAACAGGAAGTGGAGATTTGTTGCGCCAGGATTAAACCATCTGAAATATAGCTTACTGACCTTTATAACTTACTTGATCAGATATTTTTACACTGAGAATATTTTTCGAAATTGCAGTTTAAAAATAACAGTTTGAATACTTTGATAGTGAATACCTTTGATAAACCCTACATTTCTCAATTTTTTGGGGTATTTCTATTTTTCTCTGTTGCGGTTCATATTCAGCTTCTCCCTATAGAATATATAGGACCAGTAGTGTATATTATTATACTACTATCCTATATATTCTTCAAAGAGTATGTGATTTGTTAGCAGAGCAGTGAGCGACCTCTAAGCACTGCGACAGAACTTTCCCGAATTCTACAGATTAGAAATTTTTTAAAATGATAAAGCGTACATTTGTATGTAATATCAAGTCATTTGTGTTTAACTGTTTTTTAATTGTTATGGTTCTTGTGACCTGAGATGATGTAGTGCTGGAGTGTTTCTTGACGCACTTCTTTTCTACTTTATCCAAAAGTAACTCATGCCCTCTTATATTATCAAGAATATGGGCAACACTTTTACAAACTATAGTAGAAAACAAAAGGGAGGGTGTGGCCACGCTTAAGGGATATTTTATGAATTGCGTTTTTATTTGTCACCCCTGTGATATATACAGCTTCAGTTTCCGAAGAAAGTATATTTGTAATTGCTTAATTAAAGCTGTTCCAAACCTAGACTGAAATATTTGCTGTGCAACCACAGTTCCCCGTCCAAAAAGTAAACACCACATTATAAGTAAATAGTGCTCCTGGGAAGTATCCCACCTGCAAACTCAATAAAAAGAAGACCGCAACACACTCTGTTATTTTCCCGCCGTGATTTGTACACCCCACGCCAATTATATAAACGGCCCTTAAAATAAATAAAAAACAATTTTTACCTTCACAATCCCTGTCCACCACCATGTGACCACTGTACAGAGTTAATAGTGTTCCTAACTTCCCCGGTACTACTTTGTTTTCCCGTACTCCATTGAAGTGCATCACAAAATGGTTCACAACAGTGAACCGTTCCCAGCCAATAATGAGCAAACTTGTAGTCGGAACTCTTTAGCCAATAAAATGTCCCTAATGCTCCGTGGAGGAGGAGGGAATGGCTGGCAACACTTCTAATTTCAATGGTTTACAGCCAATGAACATTAAGCTTGGGAAGGTCCTGCTTGGAACACGTCAGCCAATCAGATGTCCCTGCTACTCCGCGGACTTGGAGGAAATGGCTGGCAACAATTCTACTTTCAATGGTTCGCAGCCAATGAACATTAAGCTTGGGAAGGTCCTGCTTGGAACACGTCAGCCAATCAGATGTCCCTGCTACTCTGCGGAAGGGGAGGAAATGGCTGGCAACACTTCTACTTTCAACGGTTCGCAGCCAATGAACATTGAGCTCGTTGTTGGAACACCTCAGCCAATTAAACGTTAATTTTGTTCCGGGCACAGGAACAGAACATGCCCTCCCACATAATATTACATTTTGTCTAAGAAAGGGACACTGTCCGTGATAAAAGTGAACACCGCATTATGAGTAAACATTACTGCGCATTATATTAAAGGAAAGCTGCAATACGGCGCATTGTTATTTTCCAGATATGATTTACACAGCCTACTAAACATTGCCGCAATACCGCACATTCACACTACCTGTGTGTGCACCCTTACACAGCCTACTAAACATTGCCGCAATACCGCACATTCACACTACCTGTGTGTGCACCCTGCACACTGCTTGCCGCAATACGGCACATTGTTTTCCCGACGGGATTTCCAGAGCCTACGCAACCTTGCCGCAATACCGAGCACCGTTGTTCTGCGGACGTAATTTCCACAGCCTACGCAACATTCAAACTTCTTGCCTCTGCACCGTACAGACTGCTTAAACTAAGACCACAGTGTTCCTACTATACCCTCTTATACAATTATTATACGCCTTTCAACTCAGACACAAAATGGCTGCCTAGTTTCAATAGTTTGCAGCCAATGAGCCGCACGCTCGTGCTCATAACGCCTCAGCCAATCAGATTTCAGAATTCTCAAATATCGATGTCTGTAAATTGTGATATTTCTCTAAAACTACTGAACGGACTTACCCCATTTAAACAAAAGTGTGCTTTCTGGACCAAGACCTTTCTCCCTGCCAAATTTGGGATAATTCCGTTCAGCAGTTTGACCTGTAGCCTTGTCTAAAGTTTCCTATGGAAATTGCATGGAGAAAACACGTTTTGGGACCCCCCTTTTTTCTCATCCCCCCTTCACGAATCACCCCCAAACTTTCAGGATAGGAGCTGACCTAAAAAGAGGAACATTTTGGAAAATTTCTTAAAGATTCGTCAAACAACGCAAAAGTTATAAGCAAATCAAAAATGCTTTTCCTATGGAAACATGGTTCTAAGTATAACTATCTACTGGCGACCATCAGTAGATTATATATATATAAAATCTTTCAACAAAAGAAGCTTTACACGGCACTCTCCTTGGTACAAATGTAATTCATTTAATCAGACCTCCTTCTCCTCCACCTACGCATTTCGAACACAGAGTTCTTCTTCACAGTAGTATACGAAGTCCCTTTTCAATTGTTACATTATATACCTAGTTTCCACGTTGCCCATAATGAGGCATTGTGGGACTGGTAGTTTCAATATGTGAAGCAGATTATTTCAATCTCGCATTTTATCCAAAAATGTTGCAATTTACAAGACTATAGCTTACATAAGCCCAGTTTTAGCGTTTTAACATTGAGCATTAGCTCTCAAGTATATAGTATACAGTCAGATTGTTCCTTTTTTTTATCTGACTTCCGGTGATTATTTGCATTTGCAGGTAACCGATTTGTCATCTTTTTTTTATCTGACTTCCGGTGATTATTTGCATTTGCAGGTAACCGATTTGTCATCTTAAGATATATCAGGACTTAGTGTCTGCATTTACTTTATGGGCTGAGTGCCCTGCTAACTCTAAGCTAATTACAAAAAAACTCTACAGTTTTCAATCTTGGTCAGGTTTTCAAAAAATGATTGCAACAAAATAAAACTTGTGATATATACAAACTTTGTGTTATCATACCGGTTAAATTCATTTCTATGGAGGGTGAGCTTAGGTACAAGTTGTCATTATCTATGGAATTCACGGTGAGTACTCAGTCTTGTGTGCTTGTACAGTTATTTACAGGTGTATATAGATTTCTTCATCCTCATTGAGCCCAATGGGGATCTTAGGTTTGAATCGAATGATCATTTTTGATTCCAGGCGCCTGAGTTTGAGAGTTCGATTTCCTCCTCTCTCATGTGGTGGGATGGTAGCCAGTCCGGAGTATTTCATGTGTAGCCAATTGCGATTGACATGTGTTTTCATATGTTTGGCAAGTGCATAAGTCATATCTTCATTTTGCACAGCTCTCATGTGCTCCAGTATACATTATTTTAACGGGCATATGGGGCTTCCGATATATCTCTTACTACATTACCTCTATTGAGGACACAACATAAGTTGAATCACAGGTGATGTTTTCCTTTTTCTCAAAGATTCTCTCCCTTGGATCTTTGATCGATTTTAGATTTTTCCCGATCTTGCATGCTTTGCATGTTGTGCATTTTCCAAAGCGTTGTCGTCTTGTCTCCAGCAAGGTGGTTTTTTCGTACTTTCAAAATGGCTTCTTATTATCGTATCTGATAGAGAGGGTGCCTTCCTATATGTGATCAAAGGACGATTCTCTAAGTCTTTCCCGATATCCGGGTATTTTGTTAGCACATTCCAATATTTATTCAGGATTTTTGGGAGTTTATAACTCTCTTTGCTGTAAGTTAGAATTAATCGTGGTTTCTCATCTTGTGGTTTTTCCTTCAACCTGTTTTCCACTAGTGTTTTGAGCTCTACTTTTTCATCTAGCTCTTTTTTCACACTTCTGAATATCCTTGTACTTGTATCCTCTTTGAAGGAAGCATGAGGTTGTTTCCTTTAACTTTTTTTCCATTTCTAGAGGTTCAGAGCAGTTGCGCTTCATTCTTATGAATTCCCCATAGGGGATGCTTCTCATTGGGGATTGAGGGTGAAAACTAGATTCATGGAGAAGACTATTGGTGGATGTCTTCTTTCTGTATACAGTGGTATGGATCTTATTTAACTTGATATAAACCTTTGTATCCAGAAATTCAATTTCTGTGGGGTGGATGTTGTGGGTAAATTTCAGTCACACTTCATTGTTATTCAGAATCGCCAGATAAGTTAGGAATTCTACTTCAGTTCCTCTCCACAGAAGGAAAAGATCGTCAATGAAGCGAAGCCATAAGGCTACCTTCATTGTATGGGAATCATTCTCTTCTCTCCAAGCTATGCTCTTCTCCCACCACCCCATCATGAGATATATATATATATATATATATCTCGCTACACCGCTCCACCCAAATGCTGCCAAACTCCTTAAGGAGGGTGCTCCGTTCGTGAGGAATGGAACTCACGTATTTATTGCAATAATAGAGAAATGGAATGGATTTCTGATTACACTTGCAGTTTTCTAACAATGACATATCCTAGACGTTCAAAACTGTACATGTTGCCAAAAGTACACAAAGACCTGTCAAATCCACCTTTTAGGCCCATAGTGTCAGGGTGTGCGTCATTATTTGAGCCCTTGGGAAAATACATACATTATTTTCTACAACTGTTTGTGAACAGTGGAAAACTTACATCAAAGACACTACTCATTTCTTGCAGCTTTTACAAGAACTCAACTGTGAGGATCACACAAACTGGATTCTGTGCACCATAGATGTAACAGCATTATATAGATCCATTCCCTTATCAGAGGGCATCGAAGCATGTGAATGGGCACTATTGTCACAAACATCATTGGCTGAAAACAAAGCGTTCATCTTAGAACTGTTATAGTTCTGTCTACCACATAGTTATTTCCAGAGGAATGAAGAGTTCTTTCTACAAATCAGCGGCACATCGATGAGCTTTGCTGGAGCTCCAGCATACATGAATACTTACATGTCAAAATTCGAAGAAGATCACATAGTGAAATATGCAGAATGGGCAAAAAATTAATATTCTATTGTTTCATTGAATAAATGTTTCTGATCTGGAACAATACTCAAGAGAGCTTGGAAACAAAAATCAAAGAGCAGAATTATAAGAACAATTGCATCCAATTCACTCATCAAACCAGCATGAAACAAATTTCTTGGATGTACTGATCGTCAAAACTCACAAGTCTTTGAACACATGTGTGTATCATAAAAAGACAGATCTCAATAATCTGTTGGTATACAACAGTTGTCATTCGCCTAATCTAATACGGAATTTACTGAGAACAAAGAGAATATCTTCTTCACCAGAAGAATTCACAACAACATTACAACAACAGAAGAATACATTTCAACAACAAGGATACCCAGAACACATCAACACTAATGCGATTTCAAGAGCTGAAGCGATACCCAGAAGCGATCTACTTAAAACCAAGGAGAAATATACACAAAACCGGATGCTCTTCGTCTCTAAATATTCAACTAAGTCTATGGCAATTATTCGACGCTGGGAACTTCTCCAATATGAACCAGAGTTTAATGATCTGTTTGCTTAAAAGCCATTATTTGCTTATACTCAAAGTCGTAACATCAAAGAATTACTATCTAGCAGGAAACCCAAAGTCAGTCACACAGAAACCGGCATGAAAAAATGGCATAATTGTGTTCACTGCAACAACATCATTACAGGGAACACAATTAAACATCCACGAACAGGTGAACTAACTAAACTACGGCATTCTACATATTTACAATTTATCTTTTGTGATTTATGGTATCAAATGCCCATGCAGCATGATGTACATTGGGAAAACAGAGCGAAAAATAAAAATCTGAATTACAAAAAGAGTTTGATCCAAAACAAAAATCCAAATTCTAGATTGGCTGTACATTGGTAGGATAAAAACCACAATATACCACAATTGAGATTTTAGAAAAATTACAGATCACCGCAGATAGGGACAATTCGACACTTCTCTCACATTGAGGAATATGGTGGATTAAGAAATTCAATACCACGATGCCACTAGGCCTGAACGATAAATTGGACATGAGTTGTTATCTATAACCGATACCTTGAACCAGTGTGCAATTCAGCATACAGAATTTCAGCAAAAGACTATTCATGGTTCAATAAACATACATGTTAGAACACAACCCGCAGGATTACACCTCATAAACATCTGCTAGGTATACACAATGACAGGGTACAACTTCACAGGTCGTCACATAAGGGATTACTCGCATTTTTACTAATGCAACTAGCAGCATTGTTCATGATTATCTTTGTTGTATGTTCCAGTATGAGCTGTGATTTACCATCCAACAAGAGGCATAATACTAACCAGTACACTAAGCAACTCACTCAAATAGTCGGTGGGAATGGGCTTGGGGATAGTGAATGCATTATACAAACAGCAGCAGGTGAATGGCATTTTGCTGCAAAATGTGGGTGTCTCTAATTTCTCTTGTTATGCATTCTTGGGAACAGTGTAACATAGCATATTGTGGTGTATATTCAGTATTCAGTGATCCATCAAGCTCTCAACACTTGTCAACTTTTGTATTTGCAATTATGGTCGGGGCTATTTTCGGGTGATTCTTGAAGCACCTCATTTGACCTAGTCAGAAGGATAGGAAATCTTCATGCACATCTCGTTTTGTGATATGTTAGTTATTTAATATTTTGATCATGATGAGGAATAAAGATTCCACAGTTTGAGTAGTTGTGGTCCGTAAATGTGTTCCAAGATGGACGCGACGTTATTGGTGCAAACACATTCTGTTAGAATGGCAGTCCTCCATCAGTTTCTGGTACACTGTAGTATTTCACGTTGGTGTTTTACTCGCGTTAGTCGAAACTTTGTTTTATGTATGCAAAAAAATAAGAAGGAAACTTTTTTTTGGAGCAGGTGAGGGTTGTATTTACTTGGTATACTGGTTACACTCTTAAATTTTGGAAAGTTGACATGCAAACCTGAACTGAGCATCCGCTGTGGCACACCACATGTCTCCAGCTAATCTTTGGGACACTGGGGGGGGCCGCTGGGGGCATCGCCACAGCCCTCGCACCTTTTGGACCTCTGGTGTGGTGGCCCCCTCCGGTTCGGCACCATCGAGGACATCCCGACCTGCAGAGGAGCACCTGGACTCTCCACCCTTCTGCCTCTGGGCCTCGGCCCGATACGCTGCCTGCGCCTTCTCCTGGCCATCACCCGCCTCACTCAGCACAGCACCTGCCACACAGACGCTGGGCGGTCCCACTCCATGGCTACTCTGCTGCAACATCGAAGCCCCTGCCCTTCAGGCCTGTTCTGGTGGGGGCACTTACGTGGCACATCCACCCTCCTGCTGGGCTGCTCTCCTCCCATTTTTGATGGCTGTTCAGCCAAGCGGACCCTTCACGCTCTTCCCGGCCCTGGGTTGACCTTGCTGTGCCTTGCTTGCCCTTCCCCTGGTTGAACTGTGGGTTGTGTTTGCTGGCTGACCTGACCAGTGCTCTCACCGGGGCCTCTCCATGGCGCCCCCTGGCCCTTGGAACTCTATGCTCTGACCCGGATGGGGCTCCTGCTGGCAGGGTTGCCGCTTCCCTCCTCTGATTGACTTCAAGGGGCCTCCTGGATGGGGGTGGTCCCCGCACCCCGTCATGCATCAGGTGCACCCCAGCTCCATGCTTCCATGACCCTGACCACCACCTACCACTGCTTTCTGGAGCCTGCCACTCTCTCACCTCTGGAACCTCCCCAGCGCAGCGCCCAGCCCTCAAGCTTCACCATGGCCCCAGCAGCGTGGTCAGTGGTGGCCTGGTCTCCTGCACCCAGTGGCGGAACCCAGCGCAGCTGCCTCGCCTGCCATGCCTAGGGGCAAGGCCGCCCAGACTGGCTCAGTAACCTACTCCGGGCTAAAGCGACCGCAACGGACATGAGCACCAAGGTGGACCCTTCCCCGCGGCCCACCTGAGATGCCTCCTACCGTCTCCATAACACAGGACTACATGGAGAAAATCCTCACAGACATATGCCAAGAAATAGGCTCCTTGAAGACGGATGTCAAGAGCGGCCTTGTCAAGCTGGTCAGGGACATCGAGGCCATGGGAGACAGGGTGGATGACCTTGAGCGCACTGTTGATTCCTAGGCAGAGGATCAGGAGGCCCTAGGGCGCAGAGTGAACGCTCTGGAGGACCAGCATATCGAGCTCCAGGCCAAGCAGAAGGATTTGGAGAATCGGGGATGGCCCAACAACCTCTGCATCAGGGGCATCCCTCATGGGGTGGAGGGCGAAGACATCATCGCACATCTCCAGAAGATGAAATCGTAGGGGGCACAGCCTTTGTCGGAGGGGGAGGGACTCACTCATCTGGGCCCTACTTCCTCCCCCAATGCCGTGCAGCCAGATCCATGAGCCCGCGGACTGCAACTCTTACAGCAGGGCCCAGGGCATGGAGCCCGTCCCACTGTTACCTATTGTCTTGTTTTCCTCATTGAATACTTTCCCCTCTACAGGTTTGACTACTTGACCATACTGCTCACCTGATCTACACTGGGCCACTCCCCACACTCACTGAGTTCTCGTCCACTGAGGCCTACCCCTCTACCGGGGCAAGCACCGTTTCCCTGACCCCTAATGGAGTGGCTTACCTGGTTGTTTCCTGTTGGCCCTCTTGCCCCCATGGCCCCGATTGCCTCCTCAGTCCGCTCAAGGTCTCCCCACCACATACCTGCTCACACCCTCATTCGGGCACATCAAGCGGGCTCTTCAGCCTTTGCCACATCTCACACTCCAACAGGCCTCCTGTCTCTCGATCCCAACTTATGACCCACACACCTGATCTTAAGCTCCTCTCTCTCAACGTACACGGGCTAACCTCCTGCAGCAAGCGGAGTCAGGTGTGGCGATATCTCCTACTGCACGACCCAGACTTCATCTTCCTGCAGGAAACCCAACTCCTCTATGCAGACTGCCATCACATGGCGCATTCCAAATATCCCCATCAGCACTGGGCATATACCACCACCAAAACCCTGGGCGTTGCTATCTTATGCAAACGGCACACCTACACAAAGGTCCTTAAACTAACCAGGGACCCTGGTGGGAGATTTATCACTCTTACAGTTGAGACGGGGAGGGACGCCCTGACACTGCTTAACCTCTATGCACAGAACCAAGCTCAGGACACCTTTGTACACCACACCCTCTCGGAACAGCTTAGGGCAGCAGGCTGCAACATAGTTGTGGGGGGCGAGTTTAACCTGGTCTGGGACCCTCAGCTAGACAGAAGCTCCCCTCATGTCTAGGGTACTGGAGCGATGTTTGGAACGCTTATGAAACATATTGAGGATATACACCTGGTAGATACCTGGTGCTACCTTCACCCGCACTCTAAAGACTTTTCCGTCTACTCGCATTTGCACTTATCCTACTCCCGCATTGACCACATATTTGTTTCCCTCTCCCTACTGCCTGCTTTCACCTCTGCACACCCTGGACGTCCGCAAACTGGCCGCGCCTCTGGAAAGAGATTCGAGAAGACCAGCGCCGGTGGAGCCCGCTCCATATATCCTGGTTGGGCCGCCTCAACGTGGTGAAGATGAACATTCTCCCCAGACTTCTCTATTTATTCCTATCGCTTCCCACGCCCATCGCCACCTAAGATATCACCGAACTGCAGGTCGACCTCATCTCCTTCATCTGGAGGGAAAAACACCCTTGCACATCTGCAGCACTCCTAACACTCCCTCGCAAGTGAGGCGGGTTGGCATGCCCCAACCACTTAGACTATTACTGGGCAGTGCACCTCCGCTTCATTTCTGAAATTGGTGGTGAGGGAAAGTGAAAAACATTGGCTGCATATGGACAGGGCAGTGGCCTGCCAACCACTTTGGGACCTGGCCTGACTGCCTAAATCCTCCTGTCCATGCAGCGCTTATGCCACCACTCCAACATGCACCATGTTGGAGATCTGGGACAAATTGGCTGTAAGGCGCAGATTGACCACATTCCCATCGCCACATACTCCCATAGCACACAATCCCGACTTCTCTCTCGCTCTTCCATGGGAGGCTTTCCCGGAGTGGGTGTCAGGCGAATCTAGGATACTACACAACCTCTTTCAAGGCCTGACTGTTAAGTCCTTTGAACAATGCAAACGGGTCTTCCACCTGTCTGAAACTGCTTGTCACCAATATTTCCAGTTTTGCTACTGGGCTCTTCACCCCCTAATGCCAAGGCAGCAATCCGCCCCCTCACACTCTTTGAACACCTTGTCTGCAACTATGCGGGGTCTCGAGGATTCGCATCTAAAACATATTCAGTCTTGCACCCTCCCCCACCACCCTAACCAATGGAAGTGGTCCTTGGACAGCACGCCCAACAGCACCCAGAAACACTGGGAGAAACTTTGACACGACATACACAGAAGCATTCCACAGCAGGAGGCAGCCTACAAGGTCATGTTTTCAATGGTGTTTTACTCCCTCCCGTCTACATGCCATGGGTCCCGTGGTTCCCGCCTCCTACTGGAGATGCGGGGCCCTGTGAGGGGACTTTCACCACTTATGGTGGGCATGACGTACCCGGAAGATCTTCTGGCAGGAGATCCTGAGCCACATCAAGGGCACCTTGGGATATTCAATTCCAGACGACTACTACACAATCATATTAGGCGCTTGCCCTGCATCACTAATCGCAATGACTCATGCAGAATGGTACCTAGCGTGGCATATGTTTAGGTAGCCTGAAAATGAGTCGACTGCTAAATTATTGATTACTTCTAACCCTTTGATCTCTGTTTTGTTTAAGACTACGGAATAATCTATGATTGTTAGAATATTA
Organism: Triturus cristatus; assembly: GCF_964204655.1. Classification (NCBI taxonomy): domain Eukaryota; kingdom Metazoa; phylum Chordata; class Amphibia; order Caudata; family Salamandridae; genus Triturus; species Triturus cristatus. Next base: position 388,046,310 of record NC_140590.1, on the reverse strand, counting down.
GACTGTACAGTCAAATTCCCTTCCACAGGAGATAAGTGAGAACTTTGATCAACTGCTGTAGATGAAACAGACTGGTGGAGAGTACCTTATTTTTTATTTTGAAATTAAAATGTATTGCCCAGGTAAACCTTAACATTCATGGTCACTGTTTTTCGGGTTGCAGTTGGTCCTAAATTTGAGAGCTACTATATACCTAACCAAATTTGTGTGTCTGATCATTGTATTCTCTCTCAACCATTTGTATGTCTCCTACATGCAGATTATGAAAGTAGCAGAGTTCTGGTTATGGCCAGCCCTCCAACCGGATTATCATCTTGGTATCAACTGCATACACGAATACATCATCAGGTGAAACCCCAAAAAACTTATGAGTTTGGCCAGCAGAATCACATAAACAATAAAAAGCACTAGGCTGAAAAATTAGCCCTTTAGTACTCCAGATTTAACTGGGAATTCTTCAGATAGTTTGAGCCCCTTTTAACTTTCTGGTGACTATCTGAAAGATAGGAAGTTATCTATTGCAGGGACAAGCCCCTGACACCTATCTCCCTCAATCTAGTTTACATAATAGTGTGGTAGATGGTGTTGAAGGTTGTCAATATATACAGCAACATCAATAGCAGCACTAGATTGTAAGTGGAACTTAGAGTCCTAAACGGAACTGTGTCGGTTGGTCGTAATCCCCTACCAAATATTGGGCAAATGTTGATCTTGATCAAGGGGATGGCAATATTAACTACACAGGATTTGCTATAGACCTATCATCAAATTGCTCTGCATGATGACTTGAACGACTTGAAAAATGAATAACTCTAGATGGTGCACAGATATTAAAGCTCTTGCCTTTCAGTCTGGTGTCAAGCGTTACAACAAACAAATGATGGACGGAATGCTGACAATGCAGACATTCTCCCCCAGTCAAGAGATCTGGGTTAAATCCATCGTTCTTTTGCCCACCACGCCACCCCAGTTTAGACATGGCCATATGCAAATCAGTCTTGACCCTGTGCCTCATGGGAACAGTCCAGCCCGAACTGCCAAGCCATGTCTTCCCTGGACCGGAATCAAGCATCCTAGGACCGGTTTCTGGCTATCAGCCGTCATCAGCCAGGATAGCTTGACTCCAGTGGCGTAGTGAGCACGGGTCCCACGTCTGGGAATATCCATCCCACTTAGGGCGAAAAGCGTTACAACAAACAAATGATGGACGGAATGCTGACAATGCAGACATTCTCCCCCAGTCAAGAGATCTGGGTTAAATCCATCGTTCTTTTGCCCACCACGCCACCCCAGTTTAGACATGGCCATATGCAAATCAGTCTTGACCCTGTGCCTCATGGGAACAGTCCAGCCCGAACTGCCAAGCCATGTCTTCCCTGGACCGGAATCAAGCATCCTAGGACCGGTTTCTGGCTATCAGCCGTCATCAGCCAGGATAGCTTGACTCCAGTGGCGTAGTGAGCACGGGTCCCACGTCTGGGAATATCCATCCCACTTAGGGCGAAAAGCGTTACAACAAACAAATGATGGACGGAATGCTGACAATGCAGACATTCTCCCCCAGTCAAGAGATCTGGGTTAAATCCATCGTTCTTTTGACCACCACGCCACCCCAGTTTAGACATGGCCATATGCAAATCAGTCTTGACCCTGTGCCTCATGGGAACAGTCCAGCCCGAACTGCCAAGCCATGTCTTCCCTGGACCGGAATCAAGCATCCTAGGACCGGTTTCTGGCTATCAGCCGTCATCAGCCAGGATAGCTTGACTCCAGTGGCGTAGTGAGCACGGGTCCCACGTCTGGGAACATCCATCCCATTTAGGGCGAAAAGCGTTACAACAAACAAATGATGGACGGAATGCTGACAATGCAGACATTCTCCCCCAGTCAAGAGATCTGGGTTAAATCCATCGTTCTTTTGCCCACCACGCCACCCCAGTTTAGACATGGCCATATGCAAATCAGTCTTGACCCTGTGCCTCATGGGAACAGTCCAGCCCGAACTGCCAAGCCATGTCTTCCCTGGACCGGAATCAAGCATCCTAGGACCGGTTTCTGGCTATCAGCCGTCATCAGCCAGGATAGCTTGACTCCAGTGGCGTAGTGAGCACGGGTCCCACGTCTGGGAATATCCATCCCACTTAGGGCGAAAAGCGTTACAACAAACAAATGATGGACGGAATGCTGACAATGCAGACATTCTCCCCCAGTCAAGAGATCTGGGTTAAATCCATCGTTCTTTTGCCCACCACGCCACCCCAGTTTAGACATGGCCATATGCAAATCAGTCTTGACCCTGTGCCTCATGGGAACAGTCCAGCCCGAACTGCCAAGCCATGTCTTCCCTGGACCGGAATCAAGCATCCTAGGACCGGTTTCTGGCTATCAGCCGTCATCAGCCAGGATAGCTTGACTCCAGTGGCGTAGTGAGCACGGGTCCCACGTCTGGGAATATCCATCCCACTTAGGGCGAAAAGCGTTACAACAAACAAATGATGGACGGAATGCTGACAATGCAGACATTCTCCCCCAGTCAAGAGATCTGGGTTAAATCCATCGTTCTTTTGCCCACCACGCCACCCCAGTTTAGACATGGCCATATGCAAATCAGTCTTGACCCTGTGCCTCATGGGAACAGTCCAGCCCGAACTGCCAAGCCATGTCTTCCCTGGACCGGAATCAAGCATCCTAGGACCGGTTTCTGGCTATCAGCCGTCATCAGCCAGGATAGCTTGACTCCAGTGGCGTAGTGAGCACGGGTCCCACGTCTGGGAATATCCATCCCACTTAGGGCGAAAAGCGTTACAACAAACAAATGATGGACGGAATGCTGACAATGCAGACATTCTCCCCCAGTCAAGAGATCTGGGTTAAATCCATCGTTCTTTTGCCCACCACGCCACCCCAGTTTAGACATGGCCATATGCAAATCAGTCTTGACCCTGTGCCTCATGGGAACAGTCCAGCCCGAACTGCCAAGCCATGTCTTCCCTGGACCGGAATCAAGCATCCTAGGACCGGTTTCTGGCTATCAGCGGGCGGGTGGCGCAGTGGGCAAAAGAACGATGGATTTAACCCAGATCTCTTGACTGGGGGAGAATGTCTGCATTGTCAGCATTCCGTCCATCATTTGTTTGTTGTAACGCTTTTCGCCCTAAGTGGGATGGGTATTCCCAGGCGTGGGACCCGTGCTCACTACGCCACTGGAGTCAAGCTATCCTGGCTGATGACGGCTGATAGCCAGAAACCGGTCCTAGGATACTTGATTCCGGTCCAGGGAAGACTTGGCTTGGCAGTTCGGGCTGGACTGTTCCCATGAGGCACAGGGTCAAGACTGATTTGCATATGGCCATGTCTGAACTGGGGTGGCGCAGTGGGCAAAAGAACGATGGATTTAACCCAGATCTCTTGACTGGGGGAGAATGTCTGCATTGTCAGCATTCCGTCCATCATTTGTTTGTTGTAACGCTTTTCGCCCTAAGTGGGATGGGTATTCCCAGACGTGGGACCCGTGCTCACTACGCCACTGGAGTCAAGCTATCCTGGCTGATGACGGCTGATAGCCAGAAACCGGTCCTAGGATACTTGATTCCGGTCCAGGGAAGACTTGGCTTGGCAGTTCGGGCTGGACTGTTCCCATGAGGCACAGGGTCAAGACTGATTTGCATATGGCCATGTCTGAACTGGGGTGGCGCAGTGGGCAAAAGAACGATGGATTTAACCCAGATCTCTTGACTGGGGGAGAATGTCTGCATTGTCAGCATTCCGTCCATCATTTGTTTGTTGTAACGCTTTTCGCCCTAAGTGGGATGGGTATTCCCAGACGTGGGACCCGTGCTCACTACGCCACTGGAGTCAAGCTATCCTGGCTGATGACGGCTGATAGCCAGAAACCGGTCCTAGGATACTTGATTCCGGTCCAGGGAAGACTTGGCTTGGCAGTTCGGGCTGGACTGTTCCCATGAGGCACAGGGTCAAGACTGATTTGCATATGGCCATGTCTGAACTGGGGTGGCGCAGTGGGCAAAAGAACGATGGATTTAACCCAGATCTCTTGACTGGGGGAGAATGTCTGCATTGTCAGCATTCCGTCCATCATTTGTTTGTTGTAACGCTTTTCGCCCTAAGTGGGATGGGTATTCCCAGACGTGGGACCCGTGCTCACTACGCCACTGGAGTCAAGCTATCCTGGCTGAAGACGGCTGATAGCCAGAAACCGGTCCTAGGATACTTGATTCCGGTCCAGGGAAGACTTGGCTTGGCAGTTCGGGCTGGACTGTTCCCATGAGGCACAGGGTCAAGACTGATTTGCATATGGCCATGTCTGAACTGGGGTGGCGCAGTGGGCAAAAGAACGATGGATTTAACCCAGATCTCTTGACTGGGGGAGAATGTCTGCATTGTCAGCATTCCGTCCATCATTTGTTTGTTGTAACGCTTTTCGCCCTAAGTGGGATGGGTATTCCCAGACGTGGGACCCGTGCTCACTACGCCACTGGAGTCAAGCTATCCTGGCTGATGACGGCTGATAGCCAGAAACCGGTCCTAGGATACTTGATTCCGGTCCAGGGAAGACTTGGCTTGGCAGTTCGGGCTGGACTGTTCCCATGAGGCACAGGGTCAAGACTGATTTGCATATGGCCATGTCTGAACTGGGGTGGCGCAGTGGGCAAAAGAACGATGGATTTAACCCAGATCTCTTGACTGGGGGAGAATGTCTGCATTGTCAGCATTCCGTCCATCATTTGTTTGTTGTAACGCTTTTCGCCCTAAGTGGGATGGGTATTCCCAGACGTGGGACCCGTGCTCACTACGCCACTGGAGTCAAGCTATCCTGGCTGATGACGGCTGATAGCCAGAAACCGGTCCTAGGATACTTGATTCCGGTCCAGGGAAGACTTGGCTTGGCAGTTCGGGCTGGACTGTTCCCATGAGGCACAGGGTCAAGACTGATTTGCATATGGCCATGTCTGAACTGGGGTGGCGCAGTGGGCAAAAGAACGATGGATTTAACCCAGATCTCTTGACTGGGGGAGAATGTCTGCATTGTCAGCATTCCGTCCATCATTTGTTTGTTGTAACGCTTTTCGCCCTAAGTGGGATGGGTATTCCCAGACGTGGGACCCGTGCTCACTACGCCACTGGAGTCAAGCTATCCTGGCTGATGACGGCTGATAGCCAGAAACCGGTCCTAGGATACTTGATTCCGGTCCAGGGAAGACTTGGCTTGGCAGTTCGGGCTGGACTGTTCCCATGAGGCACAGGGTCAAGACTGATTTGCATATGGCCATGTCTGAACTGGGGTGGCGCAGTGGGCAAAAGAACGATGGATTTAACCCAGATCTCTTGACTGGGGGAGAATGTCTGCATTGTCAGCATTCCGTCCATCATTTGTTTGTTGTAACGCTTTTCGCCCTAAGTGGGATGGGTATTCCCAGACGTGGGACCCGTGCTCACTACGCCACTGGAGTCAAGCTATCCTGGCTGATGACGGCTGATAGCCAGAAACCGGTCCTAGGATACTTGATTCCGGTCCAGGGAAGACTTGGCTTGGCAGTTCGGGCTGGACTGTTCCCATGAGGCACAGGGTCAAGACTGATTTGCATATGGCCATGTCTGAACTGGGGTGGCGCAGTGGGCAAAAGAACGATGGATTTAACCCAGATCTCTTGACTGGGGGAGAATGTCTGCATTGTCAGCATTCCGTCCATCATTTGTTTGTTGTAACGCTTTTCGCCCTAAGTGGGATGGGTATTCCCAGACGTGGGACCCGTGCTCACTACGCCACTGGAGTCAAGCTATCCTGGCTGATGACGGCTGATAGCCAGAAACCGGTCCTAGGATACTTGATTCCGGTCCAGGGAAGACTTGGTTTGGCAGTTCGGGCTGGACTGTTCCCATGAGGCACAGGGTCAAGACTGATTTGCATATGGCCATGTCTGAACTGGGGTGGCGCAGTGGGCAAAAGAACGATGGATTTAACCCAGATCTCTTGACTGGGGGAGAATGTCTGCATTGTCAGCATTCCGTCCATCATTTGTTTGTTGTAACGCTTTTCGCCCTAAGTGGGATGGGTATTCCCAGACGTGGGACCCGTGCTCACTACGCCACTGGAGTCAAGCTATCCTGGCTGATGACGGCTGATAGCCAGAAACCGGTCCTAGGATACTTGATTCCGGTCCAGGGAAGACTTGGCTTGGCAGTTCGGGCTGGACTGTTCCCATGAGGCACAGGGTCAAGACTGATTTGCATATGGCCATGTCTGAACTGGGGTGGCGCAGTGGGCAAAAGAACGATGGATTTAACCCAGATCTCTTGACTGGGGGAGAATGTCTGCATTGTCAGCATTCCGTCCATCATTTGTTTGTTGTAACGCTTTTCAGTCTGGTGTCAGCATCGTCAGGATTGCAGCGTGCAGTGCAGAGTGTTTTTCATGCATGTGCAAATGTCCCATTTAAAGAATGGCATTCTTGTTTTTGGTTCCACATGTGAGGAACATGACATATTTCTGTTTGATGAACTGTCAGCGTTGAAGGAACATGGATTGACAACATCTAAAGATAAATGTGAACTTGTAAAAGACAGTGTACATTGGATGGGCGAGGGGCAATATGATGACACAGGTAAATCAAGTACAATACAAAACAAATCACATATCAATGTTTTGTATCTACCGTCTTTCATTTTCCTTGTTATACTTCGTAAAAACAGCCAACCAACGCGTTTCACCCAAACATGGGCTTCTTCAGGGCAAAAAAGTGTGAGTATAGGATATGTCTTCTGGCGAGCAAGAGCTATTTAAAGCATCGGCCGATGCTTTAAATAGCTCTTTAGCCGTTAAGTACACTTTTCGTGTTTACCAGGCTTGGTACGGGACGCCGCTTACGGAGACAGCTCCGGATAACCTTTTTGGATGCGGCCAATACCGACATTCAATCATTCTTTACACAGACATTGATCGATTACTCTTGCCTCATTGAACGTCATTTCATCATACTTTAGTTTGACAGAATCGATGTCCTATTGCTTGTTGACTTGCTCGCCAGAAGACATATCCTATACTCACACTTTTTTGCCCTGAAGAAGCCCATGTTTGGGTGAAACATGTTGGCTGGCTGTTTTTACGAAGTATAACAAGGAAAATAATAGACGGAAGATACAAAACATTTATATGTGATTTATTTTGTATTGTACTTGATTTACCTGTGTCATCATATTGCCTCGCATCCAATCCATTTTCAAGTATATATTTACGTTCTACAAGCAGCAGAATGTTTGAGGTGGGCAATATTGCATATTGCTAGTGACTGATTCTGGTGGTGCAGTCTCCTCTGACCCGGCTGCTTTAATGCTTTTTCTACATACATTGGATGGGCCATCAGGTAAGACATGCTGGACCTGCACCCTCGGAAAAATATTATGTTTTCCCATAATTGATGCACACAGTGCCAAAGCAAGAAACAGTTTTTTGATATGGCCAAGTACTATTCTAAAGGTCTTCTCAAATTCGTTGTTCACAAGAAGCCTTGTGTTAATTTGCTGTGGAATGAGAACTGTAAATGTGAACTGGTGCAATTGAAGACTGAGATAGCAAGTGTGCCTGCTTTCGCACCATTTGATACTAACTGTGATTCTGTAATTCTCACCGTTTCCAGTAATATGACATCAGTGCTGATCTTCTGCAGGGAAGAGCAGGTAAATTAAAGACTGTAGCCCCTTTGCTCATGTCCGTAGAGGGAAGCGAAAGATAGGTTTATAAGTGATTAGATGTAGGCATTGGTGTGGTGGTGGGGTGTTTACTATTTTAGATAGCACATTTGGGAATTTCTGTACGCAGTACGCACTAAACACTCACCATTTGTGGATTTTTTCACCACAAAGGTCGGTGGTAAAATGACCCCACATATGTATAAATGGCAGTTTTTGTTTCTGGAGTTCAATTTCAAGGTTGAGTAGGTGCAGGAAATAATCAATGTATTGGCTGATTGCCATTCCTGTATGCCTATTTCAGAAGATAAAGCTAAGTTGATATTGGATAATGAGTGATAAATTATAGGACTGGCATAGGAAGTGCAAGGCGACAGCATTTTGAAGAATTAATGGATTGAAATTGTGAGGAAGTATGAGTTCATGTGCCAACTGCATAAGATGATGGCTACGCCTACGCAACAACCCTTCACACACACCTACTCCCTGCTGACGAGAGGCAACTACCTCGAAACACGTGTCCAGGGATGGCTAACGCGACACTCATTTTCATTTTAAACTTTTGGCATAGGCGTACCCGCCGACGCTACTTCATGGACCACAATTCTTTGGGGTAACACGCTGGTAGGACTAGCAGAGTGCGGCCAATCGGATTTCTGTTTATATTCAGGCTCCCTTGAGCCGGTGGGGCTGACGAGCCCATGGCTACGCACCTGCGCGCCTTGAGTGGTACTTTACCTGAGAATATTTTTTTGCAGCCTACACAGCAACCCTTCACACACACCTACTCCCTGCTGACAAGAGGCAACTACCTCGAAACACGTGTCCAGGGATGGCTAACACGACACTCATTTTCATTTTAAACTTTTGGCATAGGCGTACCCGCCGACGCTACTTCATGGACCACAATTCTTTGGGGTAACACGCTGGTAGGACTAGCAGAGTGCGGCCAATCGGATTTCTGTTTATATTCAGGCTCCCTTGAGCCGGTGGGGCTGACGAGCCCATGGCTACGCACCTGCGCGCCTTGAGTGGTACTTTACCTGAGAATATTTTTTGGCAGCCTACGCAGCAACCCTTCACACACACCTACTCCCTGCTGACGAGAGGCAACTACCTCGAAACACGTGTCCAGGGATGGCTAACGCGACACTCATTTTCATTTTAAACTTTTGGCATAGGCGTACCCGCCTACGCTACTTCATGGACCACAATTCTTTGGGGTAACACGCTGGTAGGACTAGCAGAGTGCGGCCAATCGGATTTCTGAGATATTTATTGGTTTGAACCAGGCCAGATCCTTATGCACTAACGGTGATCAGTGTCCTTCAGGACAAGTCAACTTAGCATCTTTATGATTTTTTGCATTTTAAAAAGATCTCCAGTTGTTAGCTGAGATACGCAGCTAGAAGGTTCAGACGGTTCTAATTACACCACTAAATAGAGCCCAAACTTGGTTCCCCCTCGCTGTATGAGCTGTTTGTGGAAATGACAATTCTTCTTTTATTTTCCCCTTTTTCAATGTGGAATTGTTTGGGTTTTTCCACATAAGATGGGACTTCTAGAGAGCTTGATGGCTTGAAATCGTTCACCGCAGCGTGGTTACTGTCCCACAAGTTTCACTGTTGTCTACTCAACTCAGGCAGGCAGCATGGCCTTAGGGAACGTCCAAGCCCTACAAATCATCTTGGAAAATGTGGGCTTGCTGGTGCCTGGAAAAAACACATTGCCCCCATTTCAGAGATGTCATAGAAGTTCTCTTTTTTCTAGCCTCTAACCGCTCAACTCAAATCCTTCTGCATTATTTGTGGTTGTCGATTAGCTATTTTGATATGTTATACGAATACAAGACTTTACAACAAACCAATAACTGAAGATCCTTTAGTCTGCAGATTGCTAAAGGGGTTAGGGATACTAATTCCCCACAACTAAGGTATTCTTCAATATGGGATGTAGACTTGGTTCTTCAATTATTTTTTTTAAATGCCTGATAGTAATATATTTACCTGAAAGATATCAGCAGAACTATACTACTGTACTTAGGGCCTGATTACAGGTTTGGCAGGCTCGCAGTAAGACCGTCCGCCGGATTCCGAGTGAATCCTGTGCGAGCGGTCCTGTGTCGGTAGTCCCATGGCAGTGCCTTTATAAGGCTCAAAGAAGAGACATTGAAAGGCAGCATTATGGTAGCATCGCAGCACATTCCTGCACATGGAAAAATGCACCATGTCGGAGCATTTCCTTCTGCACAGGAACTGGGGGTGCAAACATGCAGAGGGTACAACATTTGTCCTCCTGCCCCCTGCATGCAGCCCCCTGCACAAAGGCGACAGGGGGAGTTGTCTCACTGCCTCCCTTTCCATGGTGATGCTCACTGCTGGTGATATGGTCACAGTAAGGTACTCGTAATGTGCTTGGCGGTGCTGCATCAGCACCGCCAGCCTATTGTGGCCTCACATTGCTGCACCCCTACCATGGGATCCTTGATCCCCAGTGGTTGCAGCGCTCCTGTGGCGGTCCCACCGCTGCACTCAGAATACGGCGGAAGGACCGCCAGTGCAGCAGTGCGTGGACCGCCCTCATGGGTTCGAACTCGTAATTAGGCTCTTAGTCTTATTTAAGAGGATATCAGATGTCAGGGACCTTGGTATCGCAACAGTGTATTTTTTCGCAAGCAAGTGGGCACTTTATAGTTTCAAGACATACAAAAAATACTTTGATTTTGGTTGAGTATCCTTATTTTCCTCTGAATCAGAAACTGTGTGTTGTTCATTCTATTAAACAGTACACTGCTGAAATGGGAAACTTAAGAATGTCAGATCCACAAATTTCATACCTTTATAGAAGCCGTATGTGTGTATTATACCTTGGCTAGATGGGTATAATGGATAATGTTGGTTGTGAGTGCACATTCTGTGCAGAGGGCTATGGCTTCTAAGGCATGCTGAACCAGTGCAGGTTTGGAGGAAATTCGTAGGTTTGCTGATTGATCCAGGGTATCTACATTTAGAATGGTATGTTGTAAACAGTCGAGTGTATCTCCCTTGTTGGCCTTAACAGGCTTAAAACATGCATCATAGAGCCTCAGTTCTTGTAATAAAATGCAAGTTTTCCTAACTATTCTACAAAGGAAAGTCCCTATTCTATTAACGATATGGAGGCAAACATTCTCCAACCTTTACTGAACCACTTTGGAAAGATGTTTCCCCCTACTCATTGTGTCAAAGTGAATTTTTATTCTTATTTTTCTTTTTCTCTAGTCCCAGTCTCCAAAATGCCATCTGCACCTTAAGAAAAACATTGGAGCAGATGGACCTTACATCTGCAGATGGAATTTCACGAGCAAATTGGAAAGTGCAACCGGATACCTTCAAGGAAAAAGTTATTTAACTACTACTGGGATGTTTGTTGTTATTCATCATCTTTCAGCTCACTCATCTCTTTTGAGTTTCTTGGCATCAGGTAAAGATAACAATGTGGGGAGACCTTCTTTGGACCATGTTTCCAAGAAGAATTTCGGTTACAGTGTTTCCTGTTCCCTGGCTACTATGTAATAAATGCAAGAAAAGAAGGTGTAATATTCACCTCCATGTGACCAACACAATCAGGGCTTTCCTTTGCAGAAGAGCTAGGAAAATCTTCGTTTTTTGTGCACCTCGCAAATATTCTTGTATATTTTATTATTTTCATGATTTTCATTACATTCACTCGATGCACACCCACTTTAGAAATATTTATACTTGAAAGTATTTCTTGTTAATGGAATGCTGCAGCTGGTGATTAGTTTGACGTTTGATACTTTTCATAAACGATGTTAAACATTTCCTTCAAAACAACCACAAACAACACACAATAAAAGTTGCTATTAAAAGTTGATACCTGAACAAACGACGTTTGCATCTTCTTCATGGCGGCAGTTATGCCTCCCCCACTGAGGATGTGGGCATTGCTGGAGAGATGCTTCTGTGCCCCTGCACTTGACAAGGTGGAGCCAGATTCTGCCGGATCCTTGGCTAAACGCGGCCCTCCCAGGGGCTTGGATGGCCACACCGCAGTTGAGCTGGCGACACACCACCTGTGCATCCTTAATGTCCCAGTCATCATCGCACACCGTCCCCCATTCATCCTGATGATACACCTCCACTCTCCCGGCACATGGGCCCAGCCCGCCCGCCAGCCGCAAAGTAGGCGTTCCTGAAAAGACAGACACAACTGAAGTCTAATGCACAATTGTTACTACCTATATTTATGTGTTTGCTTCATAAAAAGGAGAAATCTATGCAGCTTAGAGCTTAACCTACAATTTGTATAGTTCCCGGGGAGGAAGCATCAGATAGCTGTTGAAGTAAGAATTTCCAGGTGCACTCTTTGATTCCTGCACTTACACCAGGAAACTGCATTGTAGGCAATTGAACAATTGGGACATCACTTTGCATTTATAAGTGTTTTCCTCAGTGATTAATTTGAGCCAGTGGTTGTAATGTAGGGCCCATCAGCACTCATTTTTTGGGACCGGAACTTGTTTCTCAATAAACTTTGATCCAGAGCAAGAGATAAAAAACACAAAAGGGGGAAAGAAGGAGGAATAGCTAGACGGGAATAACGGAGACAAAAAGAGAAATCGGGGATGAAAATAACCTGCAAGAATGAGATAAAGATGCTGGGAGTGTCTGGTGATGGAGTAAAAAGGAATGAGGTGGAATCAAGCCTATGCAGTCCAACATTGAGCCTCGGCACTCATTCTTTTACAAATTAAGCATTGTTTTTCTCAACAGAGGAAACACATATTTTTATGAGGAATAAAAGACTCCAGCAACACCTGTTTAATTTATGGATGTTGGATGAAGTTTTCATCCCAGCCAGCAATTTTTTTCAAAAATTTTTGGACATAAATTTGGTGTGGGTGAGGAAAGTTTGGGAATGCTTGTGAAAAACCTTCAAAGTTGCTACTCTGGGATTTTGCAGCATTCACGCTGTAAATTACGATTTGAAATTTCCTATCTTAAAATTCACTTTTGCACACATAAACTACACTTATGCTCATAAATTGTTTTGTGAATCAAGCCTTGATAGAGCAGTGAAGCTACATCGGCATCTTTGCTTTACTACGGAGAATTTGGAGGAAATGCCTTGACCAAAAATGTGAATGGCAAATTTCTTCTCAAAATACATTTGCCACGAAATAGCCTCATCCTTTACTGGTTTACTTCTAAATGATCAATTGACATAACTGTTTAGAACTGGAAAAAATATGCCCAGCTTTATCAGACTTTTAAATTTGTCAGGCTGTTGAACATTTTTTCTTGCAAAGGTCCAAAACTAGGCCACATCACAGCACAGTGGACACCGAGATGGAACGAGATGTATCTAATTTCATACAAAATCGATTTCATGGGATAGCATTACTGAGAAAACATTTCACCTAAACTGTTCAATTAAAGTTTGCAGGTTGAATGCTATTTCCATTTCATAAAAACTAATTCATAAAATGTCTTTTTTTTTATTGACTTTAGCATTCTTTTTTTTAGGGTTTTAATGCAATGGCTGCAGGGGTTACATTTTTGTCAGCAATTTATTTCAGTGCTTTAATTCATGGGACATTAGTTTCGATTAAATTGTTTACATTGTCAAACAATTATTTTGGATACTTGTAATTTGCTGCCACCTCTCTACTCCTAAGCACCATCCATCAATGACCACCTCACAACTCCTAAACACCATCCATTCCTGCCTCCTATAAACAATACACCACGCATAAACCACACGCATCTATACTCTTAAATTCCACCCAACTCTAAACCATTTATATCCCCTCTCCACCCTAAACTCCATCAATTTCTGAACCCTAAAACTTTTTCTGCCCATAAACCTCACCCATCCATGGACCCTAAAATCCCTTACCACCCCTACCCCAAAACCCCACACATTCCTGAAACCTACAAACCCCGAAACCTAAACTCATCCCATTCCTCATCCCTTAAAAACCCTCACTATTCCTAAACTCCATCTATCCATGAACCCAAATAGCACCTGAACACCCTTACCCTCCACCCATCCCTAAACCCTAAAAACCTCTCACCACCCCAAAACTCCATTCATCCCTGAACCCAAGAAACCCTTTCTCACCTGAACTTCATGCAAAAGATCCTCACTACCCCTAAGTTTCATGTATTTTTTAATTATTCCTTAAAATTATCCCTGCTTTAAAATGTTTGCTTTAATTTCGATTTAATTTGTATTTCCTTAAAATGTCTTATTTTTAAATTGGTTTCCCATGGTTTAGTTTCCCCTAATTTGGTTTCTCAGTTTTTCATTTTCAATTAATTCACATACATCAGTAGGAAAGAACACCCTAAAAATAGTTGGACTGTCCAATGCCACATCTGCGATAGAATTTCAACAATTGTAGGAAATAAGGGTATTTCTGATGGCTGAGTTTTGGAAGTTTGACACAGTGGTTTTCTACCTCAATGTGAGGTAGGGGAATGGAGAGGCTAGCGGACAGGGATCTGCCAATTTGTGGCACGTGTTTTGTATCCACCAACCTCTAAATGATCTCCTAGCTGATCTGAGCCCATTTGTAATTAATGCTCTTCAGTTTTCAGTTTTTACTGTTTTTTCAGATAAATGCCGACAGAAAACAATGTGTTTTTTGGCTCTGTTATTTTAAAATATGGAAAAATACAGAAAATAGGGTTTCTTTTAAGTGACTCTCTGTGCTGTTTTTCATGAATTTCAGGCAACAGTTCAGCAAACAGACAGCATGGAGAATTAAAAAAACAGGACGGCATTTCCTTAAATAATGGCATAAGTCAGCAAAAAATGTGGTATAATGCTAACGCTTTCGCTGCCAGGCTGTTTCCCCTGTGCTAAGCTATTTGGGGTACTTCGCGATTAGACCCCTGTAACTTTTTGTCCACATAAGGTATCCACGCTAAAGTTGCGTTCTTCTCTTCCAACATCATGGGGATTTTAAAGGCACCCAGGGTTTGTGGATTCCCCTGGAGGGGACCCAGAAATTAGCCAAAATGCAGCTATTTAAAAAATACAAAAACAATGGAGAACAAGTGCTGCAGAAGAAAGTGTCCCTGTAAATGGTATCAACAAAGGGTTTGTGGTGCTGAAATCACCATCTTCCCAGCTTTTAGGGACAGGCAGACTTTTGTCAGAAAACCAATTTTTTTTCACAGTTGTGGCATTTTACTAGGACATAGCCTATTTTTGCTACTTTTTGTGCTTTCAACCTTCCTGCTAGTGGAAGAAATGGGTGTGAAAGCAATAATGGATCCCGCAAAGCTATACATTTCTGCAAAGTAGACAAAATTCAGAATTCAGCAAGGAGTCATTTTTGTAGATCCTTCAAGGTTTTTTTAATAAAAACTAACAGTTGAAAATCAGAAAAGCAGCCATTTGTGCCAACGTTTTCACCTGTAACTTCTAATTATGACATATTTTTTAAAAGCAATATACCGTTACCTCCGCTGGACGCTTCTGGTTGTGGGGATATATAGGACTTGTAGGTTCACCAAGAACCCAAGGAACCCATAGCCAATAAGTGAGCTGCGTCTTCCAATGGTTTTTCATTGTGTAGCGGGTATATAGCAAATCATTTGGTAAAATATAAAGAGTGGAAAATAGGTATCAAGGACACCTATGTATTTCCGAAATTATAGAGTTTAGAAGCAGTAGCTATTTGCACAACTCCGAAATTGTGTGTACCCATACTAGCATATGAATTATAGGTCATTTTTCAAAGTGACTTCTTTTTTACACATTGTCTTACATTTGGAAAGCAGAAATGCATAGAAAGCCAATAGGTAATAATAGTTGCTCCACAATTCTGTGTTTCCCTAAGTCTCCCGATAAAAATGGCACCTCACTTGTGTGGTTAGACCTAGTGCCTACGAAAGTAAACGGTTTGAAACGCAACATGGACCTATATTTTTCTAGCGAAAACTGACCCTTTTTTTGCAAAGTGCCTAGCTGTGGATTTTGAACCCTGCTCTGCCGGCACCTAGGAAAACTGTAGTATCTTCATATAAGATAAATTGTTCTCCTGTATCTTGTGCTTAGCTGCTCAGCCAGTGTGAGTGTTCCATGTGGAATGATGATGTGACTGGAATGTTGGTGTGGTGTGAGACAGTTAGGAGAGGATGGGCTGAGCAGCTAGCAGGCTGCTCCTGGTGGGGCTATACCATGAACTTAACATCATTATAAATACACTTAAGATATATACTGGCTACGTCTGCTGTGTCACATCAACCTATGGAACCAGGTCACTTCAATTGGCGACGAGGATGGGGCTGCACATCAAGCTGCGTGTTGTATCTTCGTTTATTTTCTCGTGATGGGACTGCAGGTTTCAAGCTGTTTACCGAGTTAAGTACTCTTGTCAGGTGATCCGTTTGTTGAAAGAGCCTGCTGTTTCTGCCTGACTTAAGCATCTTAGTCAACGAACTACTATATTCACACACTGTTTTGTGGGCTACTTTAAATTCAGATGCAATGTTTCCGGACCTTTTTCGTTTTAACATTGGACTGTTTGCGTTCTTTGATTATTGTCCATCAACAGCGTGCTGACAGACACATCTGTGTCAAGTTAAGATTACAGTGGTTATTTTTAGCTCGGGTGGTGGTCATTCAACATTTTTAAAAAAAATGTAGTGTATTTCGAATGTCATGATTATTTCGTCATGTGTAGTTGAATTACCTTTGTATTTTCATGTTGGTATGTTCTCTTAAACTTCAGGATGAGTTTCTGGATGTGTTTGCAACATATCATATTCTTGTTGTAGTGCCTCTAAGGGTTCTTACAGAGTTGTGTTTTGTTCAGCGTGATTGGTTCTGTGAGGCTCTTGATGTGTTTAAGGATATTTTTAATGTGTCATGACTGTAACGTGTAATTGTCACTTTGGTTTCACGTTGTCTACTATTCTGTGTGTTGGTCATGCTGTGTTTCACTTGTCGGTGTATAGGGGGTGTTAGTCCCACCTATTAATGGGCGTTAGTCCCATCTACTCTGTGTTTAGGGGGTGTTAGTCCCACCTACGTTATCAGTAATGGGTTAGTCCCATATATTTTGTGTTTAGGGGGTGTTAGTCCCACCTACGTTATCAGTAATGGGTGTTAGTCCCATCTACTTTGTGTACAGGTGGTCTTAGGTTCTTTCCACCTGTGTATTAGTAATAGGTATTAGTCCTTTCTTACTAAATTTTAAGGGGGTGTGAGTCCCACCTTTTTCATGTTTGTGTTGGGGGTTAGTCCCTTCATTTATATATTCGCTTTTGTGTGTGTGGGTATCTGTCTTTTAATGCCTCACTGTGCTGCAACTTTTGTTATGTTTGCTGTACTAGTCTGTGGGTCTTACTCCCATTTCTGTATTCTGTACGTTTGGGGGTTGCTCCCTTATTTTTGGAGTTTAGGGGGTGTTGGTCCCACCTGTGTTTTGGTGGTGGGTGACATCCACCCTTTGTGTATTTGTTTGGGAGTGATTCTTCCTGTGTGTTTCTGCGGTTTCTTGAGTGTTTTTTTGTCGTTCTTTATTGTGATTCTTTGTGTTTTCTTTCTTGTGTATCTCGTGTGGTGTTTCCAATCTCCGTTTGGTAGTTTAACGTTTTTTTTGTGTCTCATTAAAGGAGGAGGTTGGTGATTGTGTGTGAGTTTAATGTTTTCTTTTGATTCTTATTATAAGAGGAGGATGGTGATAGTTCATTCTTATTTTTCATCCTTTTCTTATCCTTTTCCTTCCGTTTTATAGTCTCGTTCCCTTTCGTGGTATGTTTGATTCATCTTACACTGGGGATTTGGACTATTTATCTTTTGTATATATTTTGTGTTTAGTTATTATGTACTTTTAGTGTTCTTTGTTTTATTGTCAACTGTAAAGAAGGGAGATATTGTAGTATTTTCATATAAGATAAATTGTTCTCCTGTATCTTGTGCTTAGCTGCTCAGCCAGTGTGAGTGTTCCATGTGGAATGATGATGTGACTGGAATGTTGGTGTGGTGTGAGACAGATAGGAGAGGATGGGCTGAGCAGCTAGCAGGCTGCTCCTGGTGGGGCTATACCATGAACTTAACATCATTATAAATACACTTAAGATATATACTGGCTACGTCTGCTGTGTCACATCAACCTATGGAACCAGGTCACTTCAAAAACCTAGCAAACCTATAAAACACTTTTTAAAAAGACATCATGGGGAATCCAGGATGGGGTGACTTGTGTGCCTCTCACCAGGTTCTGTTACCTAGAATCCCTTGCAAACCTCAAACTTTATTAAAAAACACATTTTCCTCACATTTCTGTGATGCAAAGTTCTAGAATCTGAGTGGATTGACAAAATTCTACCCACCCCGCATTTCACAAAGTCTCCCGATAAAAATGGTATCTCATTTGTGTGGGTAGGCCTAGTGCAACGTGGATACACCACATTTTTACAGTGAAAACTGACCCTTTTTTTGCAAATGGCGCAGCTGTGGATTTTGAATGCTAGCTCTGCCGGCACTCATTTTCCTCACATTTCTGTGATGGAAAGTTCTGGAATCTGAGTGGATCCACAAACTTCCACCCACCCTGCATTCTCTAGAGTCTCCTGATAAAAATGGTACCTCACTCACCTTGGGTGGGCCAAGTGCCCGCAGCAGGGAAGGGCCCAAAACTTATTGGGGAGACATCAAAATGACCTATCACAAAACTACCTGGTTGTGCAAGGAAGGGCACCTGGGTTTTTGGACCCCGGCTCGGCGGCCATCTAGGGAAATCTACCAAACCCACACATTTCTGAAAACTAGACACCCTGGGGATTCCAGGGAGGTATGGCTTGCATGGATCCCCAATGTTTTCCTACCCAAAATCCCCTGCATACCTCAAATTTAGCAGAAACAAATCAATCTTTTCTCAAATTTCTGTGTAGGAAAGTTGTGGGATCACCAGGATGACACACATTTCCTACCACCCATCATTCCCTCCAGGTCTCCCGATAAAAATGGTGCCTCACTTGTGTGGATGGGCCAATTACTCACGACAGGCAAGGGCCCAAAACGTATTGTGGAGACATCAAAATTATCACAAATCGACCTGGTTTTGTAAGGGGGGCACCTGGGTTTTTTGCCCCGAGCTCGACGGCCATCTAGGGAATCCTACCAAACCTACACATTTCTGAAAACTAGACACTCTGGGTAGTCCAGGGAGGTATGACTTGTGTGATTCCCCCATCGTTTTCCTACCCAGAAGCCCCTGCAAACCACAAATTTAGCTGAAAAAATCACTTTTTTCACGCATTTGCGTGTGGGGTCACCGGGCCTGGACAAAAGTCCTACCCCCCTGGGTGGTAGGACGAAAATTGTGCCTGCGCGGTGATCCTACAACTTCCCCACACAGAAATGTGAGGAAAATTTGACTTTATAAGTAAATTTAAAGTTTGGGTGCTACTAAAAAGCATCGCTCCCACTTTTCTTCCTGGGGCCTCATATTGCAGCACTGCTGCAAAACTGGCCCCCAGTGACAAAACTGCCTCACACAGCCAGAAAACTGTCCCCAACCTCTCCAGCCTGCCGGGTAACCATCCGGTGCCCGCTATGGCCAGTCCAGACCTGCAGCCAAGCACAATCCATGCACACAGCCAGTCTCGCCACAGTCCAGTTACACCGCCAGCCAAGCACCACTCCACACACACCACCAGGCAAGTGTCAGTCTACACACACCATCATCAAGCGCAAGTCCACCCACCTCATTAACCAAGTGCAGGCCAACAAAATGCCAGCCAAAGGTCAGTACATGCAGACCATCAGCAAAACTCCAGTTTTCACACACACAAACTCTCACTGGTTTCTAGTGGTTTTTTGCCCCCCCCCCCCCTTGAGTGTAGATGAGAATAAACATATCACTGAAACAGCCAAAATGTGTGCCTAAAAAAAGGGATTGACCCTTGTCTATGGGGCTTCTCACTGGGTGGCAGAAAGACTGGAATTTTCCTGGGGGCGTGCGGAGGCATTGGCATGTCCATCTTGGGCAGCCCCACTCTTAAATTAGATACAACAAAAGAATCCCTGGCTTCTAGTGGGCTTTCTGCCCCCTCCCCAGGGGCAGAAAGACTGACCTGTCCAAAAAATAATTGGGGGGAGCAAAGGCCCTTGCCCAAGGGGCAGCTCCCCACTCCCTGGTGTCTAGTGGGTGGATCCCTGCTTGGTGATTGCCCTCCTGGGGTGATCCCCAATCAGGGGTCCACTAGGGAGGGGTACCATTAGAAAGGGGAGAAAGGGGAAATTCTCCGTGGCTCAGATAACCCCCTGAGCACATAGAAAGTGAAACTGAAATGAACCTTTAGGCTCATTTCAGTTTTGGTGCCTATGAAATGACGTCAGCGCGACGTGCACGATACTCGTCATTTCACAGAAACTAAATCTACAGCCTCGGGAGCTGCGGAAGCTCTTCCCCAGCTATTGAGGCTGTTGGGGGGGAAAGGGAATCCCCCTGGTGCCCGCACCAGAGGGATTCCCTGTGCAATTGCATAGGACGTGCGGGAGCCATCCGATGCATATGGGCACTTATGTGTCGAATGGCTCCCGTGCTTCCGACGCATGGAAGGGGCTAATATTTACCTGTGGCTGTATTGTTATGTTATATTCGGACACTTAATTTGCTAGAACACGACAAACATCAAAGTATTAGTGCATGTTTATCAGTCAAATAAATGTGGTAATATATATTTTTATAACTTCATTTGTTCATAAAACAAATATGGATAAATGCCAATAGGATGGCCAAAAGATAAATTTGGATAAATACAGATTGAAATGTTAAAAAAATAAAAATATTAAAACCGGGAGCCCTATTTGTAATGTATACTTCATTTAATGACATTTTTAATTTTACTTGTACGCACAGAATTACAAGCCTACTGTCAATAATGATAAAGAGTGCCGAAAACCTTTAATAGCTTCAAACCCGTAATGAGTCTCGCATTCTGTTCAATTACAGAAGATAAGATGAAGTGTGTGGCATGGGAGCACATTTCGGATTGCTTGCACTACAAAATGAGGAATTCTTAGTCAATACAATTATCTCTGAACATATTCAATTCCATAATGTTGTCATTTTCAAACTAAAACGGTTATTATCCCATAAAATGTGGTTGCTTTTATGATATAAATTCAAAATTGTACCCTTGATCAGGCTTGCGAGATAGAGAATCAAATCTATGCTTGGCGGGACCACGGCGGTCCCGCCAAGCATAGTGCGGCCTCAAGGCCACCACACCACCGCCAGGGAAGGCGGTTCTCTGGCAGCGATCCCAGTGCGGTCTGACCACCCAACTCATGATGGGGCAGTCAGACCACCAGTGCGGCAGTGGCTGGACCGCCACCACCGTGCCACTATGAGTCTTGCGGTCCTCGAACCGCAACACTCGCAATTAGGCCCTTAATATCTCTGTGCCTAGAAATGAATGTGTGTCTGTAATGCAACTAGTGCTCGTTCATGTAAAGCGCTTTGATATATATAAACAATACAAAAACAAATGTTTATTTTATATTGTTTAGGCCATTTAGTAGGCCCAGATTCTTGGATGCCAACTCACCCAAATTAATCCTGATTTATTGCCATTCACCCACTTCTGCTCAGGGTGCTAGCATACTGATCACCAGACTAGAACCAGTGCCTAAATTGTAAATTAATAAGTGCCAGTGCCCATATATTTGCTCAGAAACCCGTGCCAGCACTACCAAAGGTCAGGGTTGCAATTACCAAAGCTACGCAGTCTTAATTCTCCTTTTCCCCTTTTTTGTTCTCATTCTTGCTCTGGATCAAAGTCTGTTGAGGACAAATAAGTGCCGGTCCCCAAAAATGAGTACAGGTGGGCCCCACCTGCAACCACCAGCTCAAAATAAACACTGGCTAGTATTATATAGTAAGGCTTAGTGAGGGCCAACTATAGGACCGAGCAACAACAATGCTGATATTTGCTTCCGGTCGAGGAAGTTAAAATAGTATTTGATGGTAAAAAAGAAGAGTAAAAGCAAACCTACTAACAGAATAATTGCGTCATGGCAACCATGAGAGGGCATACATCATTGATTAACATGGGTGACATTTTTCTATCCCACCACGGTCTGCAGTGCCAGTCCTGCACCTTTGAGTTGGTACCAGGTGTCTCTACTAAAAAAGTGAAGCAGTTCCTCCAGAAAGTGACCTCAGAACTGCTTTCAAGCCCTCATTCTCTCACATTTGGATGGGAGTAATGCTCTACTCCATGGCCTCCAAAACTCCACAATGCTCCGACCTTGCTTGTCACAGCATGTCTTATCCAGGGCCTGAAGAAAATATGACCCCCTATCCTGATGAAACTTCACTGACTCCCCTTGCCATCTTTAAAACCAGCTGCATCATTTACAAAACCATCATGATCAGCACTCCTATCTGTCTGGCTTAGAAGTGCACCATTTCTGTTGGCTCTCAGCACACCTGCTACAAGAATACCATCAGCTTCAAAGAGGTGTTAACAAAACAAGAAAACAGGCATTTTCCTTCTATTCACCTAGGATCTGGAGCAATGTCTCCGAAGCCATCAGGTCTGCCCCAACCCTCTTCTAATTAGGAAAGAGTTGAAAAAGCACCTCATTAAATACCTCTACATCACTATTCAGTACACTTCCACTCCCAGAAACCAGTTAACTCTCCAATCACTTGCTGACTGTATCCTTGCCTTTGACCCTGTGCAGTGCTCCACTGGTTGTGGACCAGGTTTCTGCCACGCTAGTAACATATACATGCATAAATATGTACATAAAAGGGTTATGCACCTTCAAATAATGGCTAATTAATGCTATGAAAAAATGAAAAGTTCCACCTTATGTTATGCTACCTCCATCACCTTAAAAAGTCCCATTATCTCTCTGCTAAAGTCATGCACATGGCACAGGAAATCCCTCTGGTACGGGCACCAGAGGGATTCCATTTTTGTGAAAATACCCTCGGGAGCTCCTGATGGTGACCTGGTCATTCCTCCGAAATGATGGTCAGCACACACATCGCCCTGACGTTATTTTGGAGAAACTGAAACTCAGTTTCAGTTTCTCTGCCTCGGTGCTCGGGGGCTATCTCAGCCCCCTGAGCACCGAGGCAGACGGGAGAGGTATCATTGGAAAGGGGTCGGCGGCCATCTAGGGAAAGCTACCAAACCCACACATTTCTGAAAACTAGACCCCTGGGGGAGTCCAGGAAGGTATGGCTTGCGTGGACCCCCCAACATTTTCCTACTTAGAAACCCCTGCCAACCTCAAATTAAGCTGAGAAAATAAAAAAATTCTCAGATTTCTGTGTGGGAAAATTGTGGGATCACCAGGCTGACACAAATTTCCTACCACCCAGCATTCCCCAGGTCTCCCGATAAAAATGGTACCTCACTTGTGTGGGTGTGCCAAGTACCCGCAACAGGCAAGGGCCCAAGACGTATTGTGGAGACATCAAAATTACCTATCACAAAATGATACCTCGTTTGTGTGGGTGTCATATGCAGAATTGTTTAAAAACGCATTTTTTTTTAAAATGTAGCACTTAGAATTCTCTGTGCTATACCGTGTATGCCTATTTTTTTGGCTCTTCCCAGTCACAGACCCTTGCCCCACCCACACAAGTGAGGTATCATTTTACTCAGGAGACTGAGGGGAATGCTGTGTGGTAGGACATATGTGTCGGCATGGTGATCCCTCGCAAAAATATGTGGAAAATATGACTTCTTTCAGCATAATTTGAGGTTTGCAGGGGATTCTGGGTAGGAAAACGTTGGGGGTGCACGCAAGCCATACCTCGCTGGACTCCCCCGGGTGTCTAGTTTTCTGAAATGTGTGGGTTTGGTAGTTTCCCAAGATGACCACCGAGCCCGGGGCCAAAAACCCAGGTGACCCTCCTTGCAGTGTTTTGTGATAGGTAATTTGGATATCTCCTCAATACATTCTGGGCCCTTGCCTGTCGTGGGTACTTGGTCCACCCACGCGAGTGAGGTACCATTTTTATCAGGAGACCTGGGGGAACACTGAGTGGTAGGAAATATGTGTCAGCCCGGTAATCCCACAACTTTCGGACACAGACATTTGAGATTTGTTTTCAGCGAAATTTGGGTTTTGCAGGGGATTGTGGGAAGGAAAACGTTGGGGGTCCACGCAAGTCATACCTCGCTGGACTCCCCTGGGTGTCTAGTTTTCAGAAATGTGTGGGTTTGGTTGTTTTCAAAGATGGCCCCCGAGCCCAGGGCCAAAAACTCAGATGACCCCCCTTGCAAAACCAGGTTGTTTTGTGATAGGTAATTTTGTATCTAATTCTTTATTGGAAATTAAAGATGTATGATGTCTTCTCAATATTTGTTGGGCCCCTGCCTGTCGCGGGTATTTGGCCCACCCACACGAGTAAGTTACCATTTTTATCGGGAGACCTGGGGAAACTCTGGGTGGTAGGAAATTTATGTCAGCCCAGTGATCCCACAACTTACCCACACAGAAATTTGAGAAAAATGTCATTTTGTCAGCTAAATTTGAGGTTTGCAGGGGATTCTGGGTAGGAAAACTTTGGGGGTTCTATGCAAGCCACACCTCACTGGACTCCCCTGGGTGTCTAGTTTTCAGAAATGGGTGTGTTTGGTAGTTTCCCAAGATGGCTGCCGAGCACGGGGCCAACAATCCAGGTGACGCCCCTTGCAAAACCAGGTTGTTTTGTGATAGGAACTTTGGATGACTCCTCAATACATTTTGGGCCCTTGTCTGTCACGGGTACTTGGCCCACCCACACGAGTGGGGTTCCATTTTTATCGGAAGACTTTGGGGAATGCGTGGTGGATGGAATTTTGTGGATCCACGCAGATTCCAGAACTTTCACTCACAGAAGTTTGAGGGAAATGTGTTTGTTTTTATAAAGTTTGAGGTTTGCAGGGGATTCTAGGTAACATAATCTGGTGAGAGCCACACAAGTCACCCCCTCCTGGATTCCCCTCTGTATTTAGTTTTCAAAAATGTATAGTTTGCTAGGTTCCCCTAGGTACCTGCAGAGCTAGGGTTCAAATCAACAGCTAGGCACTTTGCAAAAAAAGGGTCAGTTTTCACTGTAAAAATGTGGTGTGTCCACCTTGCGTTTTGGGCCGTTTCCTGCTGCGGGCACTAGGCCTACCCATGCAAGTGAGGTACCATTTTTATCGGAAGACTTTGGGGAATGTGGGGTGGATGGAATTTTGTGGATCTATGCAGATTCCAGAACTTTCCATCACAGAAATGTGAGGAAAATGTGTTTTTTGACAAAGTTTGAGGTTTGCAGGGGATTCTGGGTAACAGAACCTGGTGAGAGCCACACAAGCCACCCCCTCCTGGATTCCCCTGGGTGTCCAGTTCAAAAAAATGTTTAGGTTTGCTAGGTTTCCCTAGGTACCTGCAGAGCTAGGGTTCAAAATCTACAGCTAGGCACTAGGGTCAGTTTTCACTGTAAAAATGTGGTGTGTCCACGATGAGTTTTGGGCCATTTCCTGTTGCGGGCACTGGGCCTACCCACACAAGTGAGGTACCATTTTGATCGTAAGACCTTGGGGAACGTAGGGTGAGTGGCATTTTGTGGCTCCACACAGATTCTAGAAGTTTCCATCACAGGAAGGTGAGGAAAATTTGTGTTTTTTTATATAGTTTGAGGTTTGCAGGGGATCCTCATTAACAGGACCTGGTTAGAGCAACACAAGTCACCCCCTTCCTGGATTCGCCTGGTTGTCTAGCTTTCAAAAATGTATAGGTTTGCTATGTTTCCCTGGGTGCCGGCAGAGCTATGGTTCAAAATCTACAGCTAGGCAGATTTTGGGCCGTTTCCTGTCACGGGCACAAGGCATACCCACACAAGTGAGGTACCATTTTTATTGGAAGACCTTGGAGAATGAGGGTTGGGTAGAATTTGTGGATCCACAGAGATTCAAGAACTTTCCATCACAGGAGTGTGAGGAAAATGTGTATTATTTTTACAAAGTTCTCGGTTTGCAGGGAATATGACACGTTATTTTGCATGCCATTATTTTGCATGCCATTACTACGCTGTTATTACTTAGCAATAACCGCTACTACGCAAGGTTTTACTTCGCATACCATTACGTTGAAAGTGTTAAAGTATTCGAAGTAAAAACTTGCCTAGTAATAAAAATGGTATGCAGAATAATGTGTCATGTTCAAAAAAGACATTTAAGCACATTTTTAAAATGTTTAAAACACAACACTACTTTAAATAATAAATAGAAATACACTACCCTACACATCTAAATATGGAAAACACTACCAAAACACTCAAACACTACACTACCCTACACTACTGAAACACCACTACACTACCCTTATCCCTATATCACTACCCCTACACGAACCTACGCATTCCACCACTCCGCTCCCTACACTCATTCACTACCCATCACAACCCCCGACACTACACACATCACTAAAACTTGCATATTAATAAAAACAGACATTTACCACAACACTACACTAAATACTAAAAACAAATAAACTACCCTACACAAAACAAACTCTTAAAAACTACCCAAACACTGCACTACCCTACACTACTCAAACACCACTGCACTACCCTAAATAACTACCCCCAACATGACCCTGCCCTTACCCCAGTCCTGTCCCTACTCTCAAACATTACCCTTCACGACCCCCAACACTACCCTAAACCACTACCCTACACTATACAACACCACAACAATAACCTAAAACCTAAAACACTGCCCCCTGCACAACCCTCCCCTGACCCCCACTCCTGTCCCTACACTCAAACACTACCCTGCACAGCCCCCAACACTACCCTAAACCCTAATACACGACCCTACACTACACTTACATCACACCACTACACTAAACCCTAAAACACTACCCCATGCACGACCCTCACCCTTCCCCAGTCCGCTCCCTACACTACAACACTACCCTACACGACACCCCAACACTACCCTTAACCCTAAAACACTACCCTACCCTACACTACACAAACACCACAACACTACACTACCCCAGCATGAACCTTCCCCTACCCCCAATCCTGTCCCTACACCCATACACTCCCCTACATGACCCCCCCGACACAACCCTAAACCCCAAAACACTACTCATCAAACACAACACTACCTTAATCATCCCCTACCCTAACCCCTTAAAAATAGCCCTTCTTACCTCTCTCTCCTCGTGTCCTTTGTTCTCCTTCCTGCGTCTTCAGAGAGGCGGTCATTGTTGCACGTCATTGTGAGGAAACGCCTCAGTTTCCTCAGAATGATGTGGTTCACTTTACAATGCATGCGTTGTAATAACATGCGTAGAAATGGCTACGCGTTATTACAGCGCATGCCTAGTACAGCATGCGTAGTAATGGTACGTGGTGTAATGACCGCGTACAAAAGGATGTTAACCGTTTGCAGAGGATTCTGGGTAACAAGGCCTGGTGAGAGGAACACAAGTCACCCCCTCCTGGATTCTTCTGGGTGTCTAGGTTTAAAAAAAGTATAGGTTTGCTAGGTTCCCCGAAGTACCGGCAGAGCTAGGGTTCAAAATCAACAGCTAGGCACTTTGCGAAAAAAGGGTCAGTTTTCACTGGAAAAATGTGGTGTGTGTACGTTGCGTTTTGGACCATTTCCTGTCACGGTACCATTTTTATAGGGAGACTTAGGGGAACTCAGTATTGTAGAGCAACTGTTATTACCTATTGACTTTCTATGCATTTCTGCCTTCCTAATTTAAAACAATATGTAAAAAAGAAGTCACTTTGAGAAATGTCCTATAATTCACATGCTAGTATGGGTACACACAGTTTCGTAGTTGTGCAAATAGCTACTGCTTCCAAACTCTATATTTTGTTCCCATTTCAGAAATACATAGGTGTCTTTAATACCTATTTTCCACTTTTTATAATTTCCCAAATGATTTGCTATATACCGGGTGGGTAGAATTTTGTCGATCCACTCCGATTCTAGAACTTTAAATCACAGAAATGTGAGGAAAATGTGTTTTTTTACACAATTTGAGGTTTGCAAGGGATTCTAGATAACAGAACCTGGTGAGAGCCACACAAGTCACCCCATCCTTGATTCCCCTTGGTGTCTTTTTTTCAAAAATGTATAGGTTTGCTAGTTTTCCCTAGGTGCTGGCAGAGCAGAGTTCAAAATCCACCGCTAGGCACTTTGCAAAAAAAGGGTCGGTTTTCACTGTAAAAATGTGGTGTATCCACATAGAGATTTGGCCTCTTTCCTGATGCGGGCATTAGGCCTACCCACACAAGTGAGGTACCATTTTTATCGGGAGACATTGGGGAATGCAGAGTGGGTGAACTTTCCATCACAGAAATGTGAGGAAAATGTGTGTTTTTACATAGTTTGAGGTTTGCAAGGAATTCTGAGTAACAGGACCAGGTGAGAGTCAAACAAGTCACCCCATCCTGGATTCCCCTGGGTGTCTAGTTTAAAAAAATGTACAAGTTAGCTAGGTTCCCCTAGGTGCCGGCTGAGCTAAGGTCCAAAATCCATAGCTATGCACATTACGAAAAAGGGTCAGTTTTTGCTAGGAAAATATGATATGTTCATGTTGCGTTTCAGACTGTTTCCTTTAGCAGGCACTAGGCCTACCCACACAAGTGAGGTACCATTTTTATCAGGAGACTTACAGAAACAGAGAATTGTAGAGCAACTATTATTACCTATTGACTTTCTATGCATTTCTGCCTTCCAAATGTAAGACAATGTGTAAAAAAGAAGTCACTTTGAGAAATGTCCTATAATTCACATGCTAGTATGGGTACACACAGTTTCGTAGTTGTGCAAATAGCTACTGCTTCTAAACTCTATATTTTGTTCCCATTTTGGAAATACATAGGTGTCTTTGATACCTATTTTTCATTCTTTATAGTTTACTAAATGAATTGCTATATACCCAGTACACAATGAAAAACCACTTCAAGATGCTGCTCAGTTATTGGCTCTCGGTTCCTCGGGTTCTTCTTGTAAAACTGCTAGTCCTTTATATCCCCACAACCAGAAGGGTCCAGCAGATGTAACGATATATTGCTTTCAAACATCTGTCATTCTTAGAAGAAGTTACAGGTGAAAATGGTGGCACAAATGGCAGGTTTTTTTTAACTCATTTTCAATTTTTTTTTATTTTCAAATGTTAGTTTCTTAAAAAAAAACCTTGAAGGATCTACACAATGACCCCTTGCTGAATCAGAAATGTATAGCTTTCCGGGATCGATTATTGCTTTCACACCCATTTCTACCACTAACTGGAAGGAGGGTGAAAGCACGAAAAGTCTCAAAATTAGGCTATGTCCCAGTAAAATGCCAAAACTGTAAAAAAAAAAATTGGTTTTCTGACAAAATTTTGCTTGGGAATATGATGATTTCAGCACCAAAAAGCCTTTGTTGATACCATTTGCAAGGGAAAAAACAGCCACTTTCTTCTGCAGCACTTTTTACCCATTTTGAATCTTTCTGTATTGTGGCTAATTTCTGGGTCCACTCCAGGGGAATCCACAAACCCTGGGTACCTTTAAAATCCCCATTATGTTGGAAGAAAAGGGGGCACATTTGGCGTGGATACCTTATGTGGACAAAAAGTTACAGGGGCCTAAGCACAAACTACCCCAAAAAGTCAAAAAAAGCTTAGCACAGAAGGGGCCTAGCAGCGAAAGGGTTAAGCTATTAAAAGTCTATGTGGAAATTTGATAAAAAATATAGGAAAGGGGTAAGGGGCCTTTATAAGGCATGCAACTTCAACATGACCTTTGTGATGTTACACAGTGCGTATGTACTTTATTCCTTTATATAGCACTTGGTAATACTATCACCCCTTCACCTAATCCAGCCTCTCTGCATGCTTCAAATAGTGTAGAATATATGTGCTACATGTACTGTGAACAAAAAACACAATACGGAGATTGTAATTTGTTGCAAACACACATTTTACATAGCTTAATGTAAAGTCACAATCCAAAGTAGTCTTATGATTTAGATTCCGGGGTAACATTCAAATACATCCCCTTTGTCCTGCACTAAACTACAGCAGTGAAACAAAACAATATATACCACAAACGCTAATAGCTAATGACTTGGTTTTCTGGAGATAGAGAAAGTTCTTAAGAAGGGAAGCAGAAAAGCTGGTCTAAGTTGTTTAAGTGAAACAAGGCTGCAGGCTGAGTTCCTTTATAAGGTTGTGGAAGTCTGAGGTGACTTGCAGTATCCATATAATGTATCGCAGGGGTTCCACATTCTATATAATATATGGTCACACCATCACCTTTCCCACAAATCACTTAAAACCTTGGTGCATAGCTCTTTTCATATGAAAGAGAGTACATGTTTGCAAGCATGAAAAATAAAAATAGAAACTTTAAGGTAAAATTAAAAACTACAAAAACCTTTTAGATAATTGTTGCAAAAATACATTAGAAACAGTTCAATACAATTCAGTTTCTGTTTTAAAAACGAGAGATGCAGTAGCTCAGAATGTGCAGAACATGCGGAAAGATTCTAACTTTCCATAATTATCTAGAGAGTGCAAAAAATAATCATATTTTGTCTGCTTGTCACTGTAAAATAGAGCAGAAGAAGGAAAGAAAAGCAATGTTATATTTGTGTTGCTTTAAACAGCTGCTCCATAACCTGACCTGCCATTCACCTCAGCTGCTGGCTCTGGAAACAGGCATTGTGACCTCAGAACTCGACCACAATAACTTATTATAGTTGAGTTATGAGTTCTGACATCTTTTCTTTATGATCGGCAACTGCTTTTCTCACAAGTCGCAGATAATAAAGAAATTAGAGATGTGCATTTATACAGCGATTGCAGAATCCCATGATTTTATATGAGATAAAGCACCCTTCATTACAATGATATTGCAAGTCACCCAGCAATTCTATGGCTATATAGAGGAAGGAGGCTGAAGGCTGGGTTTGTCTAAAGTCATCGACTTCTGATGTGATTTGCAATACCATATGTACATACAGCAAATGGTATTTTATTCCTAAAAATATGGTCTCACAATAATCCTTTACCCAAAATAGTTGAAGTCCAGGACCTCCTACTCATTTTTAAGAAAAAGTAGCGTTGCAGATATGCTGAATAAATGTTGAATCAGAATTTCGAAATTAAATAAACTGGTAGTAAACCAGTAATTTGTTCAAGGAACAAATCCAGTAATCTAAGGGGCTTAGTATGAGTCTGTTGGTCCAGGGACCACCAGACATGTGGGGGTGCGGCGGGGGCTGTCTTCCAACCGCCCAATTACTACCAAGGCGATCAGGCCGCCCTGGGACCACCGTAACCGCCAGGGATCAGTGATCCCTGACAGTGGCGCGGGGTTGTGATGCCGTAATATATTTGATGAGGCCGCTGCGGCCCTGCCAAACATAATATGAGTTTCTTACCCACCTCAATGTTCATGGCGGTGCGACCCTCATGAAAAGTGTGGCGTGTGCCTCTGTGCCATGTGGATGAACACAGGGAGGCACATGTTGTCCCCCCCGTATGCATGCACCACAGTACCTGCACGGCATGGACTGCAGCAGTCCATACCGTGCAGGTACTGATTATGACGTTCCCATTGCGATGCCTATCTCATAGGCACCGCTGCGGGAACGCCAAAGAACTGCCCACTAGACAGGAGAAAACTACTAATCTGGCAGGCTGTTCAAACATGGTTTTGGCTGTGCGGGAGCGTAGCGGCCCCGCTCCTGCACCGCCTAACTCATAACAAGGCCCGAAGTCTCTTTAGAGAAAACTGCAGTTGGTCAGAATGTGTGCTAACAGGCAGAGAGAGTCTGGCTTTCCTGCATTATACTATAGCTGTGTAAAAAAAAAAATAACATTTTGAAAAAATCTCGTTTCTGAACCATAATTTAGATTGGCTAAAATGTAGTTTGCATTTTCACTACATGAACAGCAATTCTAATCTTTGGGATCTGCCCTTCACACTAGCTCTGGCAACAGGCATTGTGAAGTCACAATTCAGCTGTGATATGTTTTTATAATTGAGTAGCTAAATCATTTTCGTATTACAGGTAGTGAGCTATGTTACAAGTAGACTGTAATAAGGAAATTAAAGGTAGGTTTTTATTTTAAGATGTTGCAGATATTAAAGTGTTGTAATGACTGCCTCTCCCACATACCCGCTTCTGTTTACATAAAGTGTAGCGTTCTTATGTATCACTTGATGTAAAATCTGAGAAAAACAAGACAGCAAGCAATATCCATCTACGTACTTAGGATCTGGAAGAGCATTACATTATTCATATGGATCGCCTAAGGCTGTTCCCATTTAGGAAAAAGTTGAAGACTTGCCTCATTAAAGAATGTTACATCACAAGACATTAACTAGCCACATCCCAACTTCCTTTACTCTTACTTGTTTAACCTATGCTTGTCTTTGACCACGTACAGCTCTACGCTGCCTAATGGCTAGCTTCATGCATTAGAAATACAACAAACATACATATGAACTGAATTTCTGCTCCATGTGGACATTAAATATTTACACGAATGTCTATATTCCTGTCCAATGCTAATATTCCTGCAGCTGCAGTGTGTGTGCTATCGCATACTCTTGGAAACAAAAGGACACATACCTGCTACTGCCGGTGACAATATGAGGAAAGAAGCTAAAGGAAAAGAAAAGAAAATATGGTTAGAAATTATATTGTTTTATCCTATAGATTTTTTTCAATACTTGTATTGCTGTGGAAAGAGAAAAACGAAAGCCCATACACAGGATCTATAACATCGATTGCTGTACAGGATTATTTCAAACCTTGTTTTTTCAGTAGTCTGCAATCAGCAGAGCTCTCAGGGTGATATCCATGCAGCTTATCCCACTAGGTTATCCCAACCAGCTTTTTTTCATTGTAATCGGATAAACAGAACCATCAATGACAACCAGCCTGGCAATATCTACCAACGAGAACTAAAGCCATAAACTAAGTCATCACATTCACAGTTCACATATCACTTCCGCATTTTGCTTAACATATGGAAAAGACTGCATCTGTTTGGGAGACAGGGTCACCACCCAGTGATAGGTTCGACCCTCATCAATAATACAGTCTCATAGTTTCACTGGTTTGATTTGTAATAGCAATATCATGCAAGGGATCTTCATGCAAATATATGCACATTTACAGAAATTAAAATACTTTTGCATAATTCGAACTGGATGACACAGAAGAATTTCAGCAGCACTGTGGGGAACCTACAAACGCCACAGCTTTCCAGACACACTCCTGTAGTCCTTTGTGAATGCACTTTATACATTAGCCAAAATAGAACAGAACAGATTCCTTGACTGTGGTAATAGCTTAGCATTGGCACTGACTAACCTTCCTAGAAAGCAAAGGTGGAAACTTCAGCCAGCAGTGGTCTGACACTAACATCCACCCCTAACTCCCAACGGGGCAGACAATGCCGATGGAAAAGCAGTGCAAGGGAACGAGAAAGAGTGACCTGCAGCGGTCCAGTAAACAGCGAGCATGAAGCAAGGGAGGAATGGGATGAAAAAACAAGAGGCACGTGGCTCGAAGCCTAACTATGCATTTGGGAAAATGGCATGATTAAAGAATTGTACACACAAATGTAATTTTTATTTTGTGTATGAATACATGAAACTTTGGCCTTGGCAAAGGTAGGTAACATTTCCAGACTTTGCCGCGGCAACGTTTTAACTTTATTTTCACTGCAGCCGTATTTCCCGCCCAGAAGGGTAGGATATTGCACTGCATGCATTTCCCTCCCAACTTTTCCCCACACCCACTCAATTCTAGGTGTTACCATTACATCCAATAGGGAAATTCTGCAGAACCATCCATTCCCTCAAGAAGCGCGACCTCTCAAGCGCGAGGAGTGCTGCTGGCCTTCTTCGCTCGGAGTAGCAGCCGTTGATCTTTGAAAGTGGCGTAACAAAACACCTGGTGTGACAAATTTGGTTGTTGGTTGACTGGGTGTTAACCCTGGTCAAGCAACAGCCACAATCCCTGTCAGGTTGAACCACAAAAGTCACTAAATTAGCCTGTGCTTAATTCTCTGGTAGTTTGGCGCAAAAGCAGTCAGGCTTAACTTAGAAAAAATGTGAAAGTATTTAAGCAGCACACAAACAGCAATAAAGGGAAAACAGGACATAAGAAAAACCCCACCCCAATTTAGAAAACTGGAGTCCATTTTAATAAAGTTTTGACACCAAAATGACAAAAATCCAATCAGTTGAACCGGAGTTATACATTTTTAAAATATAAGGTCAAAATTAGCCCCAAAAAGATCAAAGAACCAACCGCGGGCATCTAGTCGCACAAGACTGGGTCAAAGTCGAAAAATATGGCTGACGATGGAGCATGAGTCAGATGCAAAAAGTGAATTGGGCCGGTTGGTGCTTATCTTTGGCTTTAGAAGAAATTTTGACAAAATGTCTCTGAGAAAGTAGAAGTTCAGTGGGTAATGATGCAGGTGGTGTTCGAGGAGGAAACCCCATCGTCGGGGAGCCGCTGGATGAAGTTGTGGTAAAGAGAAGATTTCTTCTTTCAGAGTTAGTCTCTTTTTTAGAAGCTGAAAATCTCCTGCAGGACGAGGCTGAAGGCTATAGCCAACGAGAGTTCCCCAAGCCAGAAATCCCTTTGGCGAAGGACTGCTGAACAGGATTTGCTGCTGCAAAAAAGGACGTAGCAGGAGTCAGACCGACCAGCGGTGCACCTTGGGCAACTAGACAAACAGGTTAGTCCTGGTCTTCCTTCGGTTCTCAGAGCAGTCTCTATCCAATATCTCTAGTTTTGACTTTTGGTTATCAGAGCACTTTTAGCACCACCGCCAAAGTTCGAGGACTGGAGGAGCACCACTTGGGGGATTAGGGCTCACTCAGGCTGGGTCCAGGTGAGTCCAAGATGGAGTGAGCCATCTATCCCTCGGAGTCACTCTTGTAGTCTTGGGCTCAACAGTGGAATAGGGCCAAAATGGAGTGATCCTTTTCTGTCCCGGAGGCTCTAATCAGGAGGCCAGCCAACTAGCCCTCGGAGTCACTCTGGTAGTCCTGGGCTCAAGTAGTGGAATAGGGCTCAAGCAGCAGGGCAGGCCTCTGAGAGTTCAAGGCAGGCTCCAGGCAGCAAAGCAGTTCTTCCAAGTGCAGCAATGCAGTCTTGTGGAGTACACAGCAGGCCACAAAAGCAGGCAGGCTTCTGCGAGTCCTTCCGTAGGCCCAGAAAGTGAACTGAAGGGTCAGAGGGTCCTATTTGTATACCTGATGCCTTCTTTGAAGTAGAAGTTTCTAGAGAATTTCCTTTGAAATGCTTGAAGTTTCCAGCTTCCCTTGCCCTGACTCCAAGCTGGCTGCATGAACAATGCAGGGGTGACAAGTACTCCGTATGAAGGCAAAGCACAGCCTATTCATTTGCGGGTGGAGCTGTGCCCAGCTTCGTCCCCATCCTGCCAGTGATGGCCCATCCAGATTAGATGTGCCTCATCTAATCTCTTTATTGTGTGGCTGTCTGCGAGGGATTAATAAAGTCTAACTGCCAATTACACCCAGTCATGTGACCCAGAAACAGGCTGCAGGCTCCAAATAGCTTGGGCAGAAAATGCCCACTTTCTAAAATAGCATTTTCAAAATTGGAACTTAACATCTTACTTTATCATTAAAGAGGGTTTTAAATTTCAACCCAAAATCACAAACACAAAATGTTTATCTGTTCCCAATCAAACGTTAGCACCTATTAAATGTAATAAGGAGACACAATTGTTATGTGCCCCGGTTAGGCCCATGTAACGAAGCGGCTCATTTCTTACATTGTCCTATTTTTCACATTAACATTTCTGCCATGACCATTTGCACATATATTTACATGCACCACAAGGATGGATTAGTTTCTCTTAAACTACTTTGTTTACACATCTAGCTTCGCACAACTTTATGACGATACCTCGAACATCATGTACAAGGCCCTTCTATGCACTATGTACAAATGTAGTTCTATCTTAATCCACGGGGTGACAGGGCTATCTACATATCCATAATGTTAGAAATGGGGGTCTCTAGTTGGCAATGGCTGGCCACTGTCCAAGTAGGGACCCTTCTTCCTAAGTCAGAGTAAGCGGGCTAGACCCTTTGATAACCCCTGCTCAATCCTGTGGTAACATAGCACGAGCAGCTAGGCTTACCTGAGAGGCAGTGTGTGAAGCATTTATGACCATACACAGTAACACAGTGAAGAACACTACGAAGGGACACCACACAAGTAGTTATAAAAAATAAGTATCTTTATATATATACAAGACCAATAACAGTAAAAAGCCACAATACTAGAAAAATAGGGTTACTCTTGAAATGCTGCAACAATAGTTCAAAGTGTGCAAAGAGGAGTTCAGTTCAAGGCAGTGGTCTCTGCGACCCTTTTACTCACAAAATACCTGGATTCTGTAGCAAAGCAACCAAAATGTCGCTAAGGAGCTGTAGCGATGATTTTCCACACGCGTGACCAGCGATGCATTGAATCCTTGCCGCAAGGGAGGATGATGCGCTGATCTGTGTACAGGACAAAGCGACAAACTTCTCCACGCTAAGCCGGTGATGCGTTGAAATCCTTGCTGCGAAGGGAGGATGATGCGCCGAGCCTGTTGTGTGTGCGATCTTGTTGCGATAAAAAGAAATGGCGCTCTGCGAGGAAGCGACGATCCTGATGCGATGCGATGAAAATGGCGTCCGCTCGGCGTCCGCGCTGCGATGTTGTGAAGCGATGAACTCGATGCAATGATCTTTGGTTAGCGAGCACTTGGAGGTCCGCAAACATGCGATGCGATAATCTTCGGGTTAGCGAGCATTTGGCAGCCCGCAAGCAAACGTGTCATGCGATGATCTCCGGTAGCGAGCACTCAGCGGCAGCAGCGCGATGATTTTCCTTACGCTCTTCAGCTGCGGCGGCTCACAAACGGGCATTAGCGACGATTTTCAGCACTCTCTTCTCTGTAGTAAAACTAGAGACCCTGGAACTCACAGGAGCCTCACCTGCAGATAGAAATCCTCGCTGGGAGGAAACAGGAGGCTGGTGGTGGAGTCTGATGTGCCTGAGACTCCAGCAGGAGGCTAGCTCTCTTCTAGCCCTTGGGTGATTGCTGTAGCAAAAATAAAAGTTCCTTCAAAGTCCTTTTCCTCTTCTTCCAAGTCCAGTAGTAACCACTCCAGCCCAGTCCAAGAAACAGCACACAAGCACAAGGACAGTCCTCTCCTGCAGATTCCTTCAGTTACACGGACAGAGGTTCTTCTTGTTGTCCAGGAGCAATACAAATTGTAGGGGTTTCAGCACAGATATTTATACCCCAAAAGTCTTTGTTCTCAGAAGCTACAAGTCACTGAACCCAGCCAGAACCAGTTCTGCTCAGTCCTGGAGCACTTTGTTTACCTGACTCCTTTTTTCCTTTCAGAGTGCAGGGCAGAGACATCAGACGCACCACAGGAGGTGGAGCCAGCATTGTGGAGGGAAGGCACACCCCTATTCAGGTCCCAGGTGCAACTCCTCCCACCATCTAGATGCAGATCTCTCTATTTACCACTGGGACACCTCACCCTGTCTCCTGGAATTCCCCAGCCCTGTCACTCCAAAACCAGACAGCCAATACACATAACAGCAGAGCACACTGGAAGGCTTAGGCAAGAAAATACCTACTTTCTAAGAGTGGTATTTTCAAACACAGAATATAAAAATAAACTTCACTAAAAGATGTATTTTAATATTCTGAGCTCAGGCTCATTCTGAGCTCACTGTCATATTTACAAAGGGAGAGCATATGCACTTTAGCACTGATCAGCAGTGGTAAAGTGCCCAGAGTCATAAAGACAACAAAAACAGGTTAGAAAGAATACAGGAGGAAGGCAAAACGTTTAGGGATGACCCTGCAAAAAGGGCCATTTCCAATACATAACATCACTAATCTATACGCACAAGGCAAGGCTGCTTGCTCTTATAAATAAAGAGCATCCCAAAAAATTAGAAGAGGAGGTACTTCAGCTGACACACAGGGTCCCTGCATGCTGAGACTTCACGACGCAATGGTCTGACATCTCCGTGAGGGGGTGTCCAGTTGGTGACCAAGATGAGCTCCTACATTCTCTCCCCACAGGTAATGGGGTTAGATCGTCCCTAAGGGGATTCTTGGCTTCACACCTACGCACAATCTAGGTACACTCAGAGAAGGGTTTGCATAGTAGGAGTACGCCTGATTACTGCCTTGTTTATAGTCCTGCATATATACACTGTTTTAGCAACATCATAGAACTTGCTTGGAAAGGGGGTTATATTGCCAAGTCGAACTGGTAGTTTAAAGCTGCATTCAGGCTGCAATATCATGTTTTAAGGGGCTACTTAAATGGGTGACACAATAAGTGCAGCAGGCCCACTAGTAGAATTATATTTACAGTACCTGGGTATATAGTATACCACTCTACAAGGGACTCAAAAGTATATTAAATATGCCAATCAACTGTAAGCCAATTTTGCCATGTTTAAGGGACACAGCACAAGCACTTTAGCACTGGTTAGGAGTGGTAAAAGGTGCAGGGAACTAAGGTAAACAAAAACAAATTCAGCAAAAATAAGGTGAGGTGAAGGCAAACCGTTTGGGGGTGACCCTGCAGAGAGGGCCAAGTCAAACACCTAGGCTGAATTCTAGCAAGCAAAGCAAACACATCTCATTTGCTGATTTTATGTTGCTTGTGGTTTGAGGGGGCCATTTTCCTTCTGGAAGATGGGCCAAATAGTGATTTTTGCAGCACCATATTTACATAAACGTGCTATAAGTCATAAGCTCTGCAAGGTAATATATCAAATCTTCCTGAAAATTCCAGGAAGTGCCAAACAAGCCCTGACCCTCTCTAAAAGTGTTGCAGTTTCAACCTAATTTTGAGAAATTTGTGGCAAAATGGCGCAATTTTCTAGGGGTGGGCGGTAAACTCTACTCCGCCAGCATAGTCCACAGAGTTTTGCCCACTCCACACTCTGCCTGGAGGGCGTAGTTCTGGAAAACCTCTGTGAACCACTGCATGGGGGAGTTTTCCTTGCACACAGTTCACCAATGTTATGTTGGCGAGCACGAGCTAGGAGAATTGAGGGCTAGGAGGACTCCCAACACGATTTATCAACGAGGGCAGCCATGGCAGGTCACTCCCGTTCATATTGAGAAAGTTGCCACTCGAGTAGAAAATCTGCTCGAGCGGCAGTAAGAATCAGTGCCCTCTGGAACAGAGTATTGTGCCATTTGCGCTGATTTTACAGAGCGGCACAGGCTCCCGGAGCTAAAACTCTGTCATTTTTATGTAACTCTGCAGAATTCCATGGAGTAAAACTCAGCAAGCCCTGCCCACTTCTATAATTTTCAGCACAATTTCCTTACAAAAAATCTTTTAAGCCTCAAGTGTTGCGGCCAGTTAAACTATAGACAATTCAGCTGGGTTTAGCAGATGAATGGTGAAAGTGGAAGGCAGCAGGAGTCAGTAATGTGTAGGGCCACTAAGGTGACAACAGTAGAGGAGGAGCAGGCACCTCAAATAGGGATTAGGCCCAGTATACTGATGAGGGGACCAGCAGTTGGCACCGAGAGAAAGGGCAGAGGAGGACAGAGCACCCCCTCAATTCAAAAGAACTCAGGTAGGAAGGATCAAGTAGCGTACAGGGGAATGAAACAGGGCCCACAAGGGGCAGAGACAGAGCATTGAAGGAGGCTGGCTAGTTGAGGTGGATAGAGACAGGGGTCCACAGGACTGGCCAGGTACATGAGGCAGAGGTCTGGGGCACAGCAACTACAGGAAGGGCACAGGACAGCCATGGGGCAGCATGCCTGAGAAGAGAATGAGGAAGGGGATGGGTTATCTTCCAAAGTGGCAAGATTGTCAGAGTATGATGAGGACTTGCTCATTGCAATGACAGCAGTTGAAGGAAGGTGACATTTGGGATGGTAGTGTCAGGGAAAAAGAGGCCAAGACGTTTGTTATAGACCCTAGAGGGCATAGATGGGCAGGCATGATAGTATGGAGAAGTGTTACTTTTAGTAAAGAAGGGCAGCAGAGAGGAATGTGCTGATGGGAAAAGGCCAAGATAGGCTTAGAACCTATACATCCTGAAGACTGGTAACAAAGTGAAAATACAAGGTAGTGGTGGGAAGTATTGGGTTGCATTGGTACAAAAGAAGAAGGCTGTAGCAAAAACTGATTTGATTAAGTATGTGGAAGAGCAGAATTTGGTAGCAGTTTTACAATTTAATGAATTCAGAAATTCCTGTGGGGGTCATGGGACAAATTCTTAGAAGAGAAACCAGAAGAATATGCAGTTGAATGGAATGAACAACAGTGTGATGCAGGTGCCAGGGGTGACTGGTCTTGATGAGGAAAAAGGAGATATGGGGTGATACACAAATGGAAATCAGGATGAGGCATTGTAAGGCTAGTGTTGGAGAGCAAGTGATGGAGATAGAGAGAGGCAAGGTGAGAGATATATGCTGCAAGTAAGTGTCGAGGTGTAGAAATTAGGACTTGCCAAGTGGCCTAGAGATGCCTCCAACATAGATACAATGGCATTCAAGATATGCCCTATCATATTCTGTATAAGGTACCCAAAGAGCAGAATGGTACCGGTTAAATACCTGAATGTCATTAGGCAGCTCAGATAAGTTTCAAAGGGCTGGCTTGGTTGTGATAATACTAAGAGCTTCAAACCTGGAGAGCGCTGAGCCCTTCAAAGTCTTGGGGGAGTTTGACAATGAATTGTGGCATCAGCTGATGACCCCAACAAGACCATTACTGGCAATTCATACAGCGAGCAGCTTGCCTTTGCTCATCAGCCATTTCAAGGCTGTCTTACCTTGGCAGGGATGGGGAATAAGGGCATGAGTGGGAATGTTAAAGCATGCTAGAATTTTAACAAGGGGATATTCTTTAGTTTACCATTGAAGTTCAGACACAAGTGTCAGGGGCGGCTCTAGGCTCATGGTGGCCCTGTGCAGGGAGCGTAGGTAGGGGGCCCTGGAAGAGAGGGTCCGGGCGGAGGCCGCCAAATCCCTGCCAGGGGCCGCCACAAATATGTATTGTATCCGATTCCACGTGGCGGCCCCTGGGGTTTGGCGGCCCTGTGCAGGTGCACAGCTTGCACATGCCTAAGGCCTCCCCTGCAAGTGTTGAACATAGAAGCAATGATCGAGTGAGAGACTGATGTACAGCAAGGGACTATGGAAAGAGCCAGTACTCTACATATGCTGAAGTCGGGAAAGAAGAGCAACAGAGATGTTGGGAGTAAGATTTGCAGAAGGATTTAGAATTCTATACACTGGTCCCTGCCAGAGGTGTTGCACAGATAATTTAAATTCAGTGAAAAGAATGTCTGACAAAATGCACAGAAACATATATGGACTGGAGAATGAGGTGATTGGGATTCCATGGACTGGCGCTGGAAGCAGACCAATGAGGCACGACAGTATTAGAGGAGATGGGATGATATCAAGATAAGGGTTTTACAGCTAGCAGAAGGCTTATTAGCCCATTGACAAGAAGGTTTTATTATCAGCTATTGGCGAAATTCCTCAGAAGTGAAAAACAGAAAGGGAGGAGTTACTTGGCCTTTTAGAGCCAAGACCATTGGCTTTGCCATTTCTTGTTCATTTAGCAATTGTGAGAAGTTGGCCTGGTATATGATGTTCACTAGTTAAAGTGACCACCTTGTACCATGCCAAGCAACCCTTATGGTGTGGTTGTAAGTCAACCTTTTCGGGCTAGCTGCCCTAGTGGTAGCGTAGGCTAAGCAGTCTTTGAGGCTAAACTCGTTAAAGCGTGTTAAGCAAGCTGTTTTACCATATGTAACCCCCCTTTATACCAATGAAAGGACACCACACAGATATATATTCAAAATATATATGTATTTATTACTCAAAGTATCCCCTAGACTCCTTATGACCACAGGAGCACAAATCGTTAAACAAGAAAGTATTACAATATACAGAAGTTGCACTTTATATGGATGGGCCCTGGTGGCCACTCAAACCATATACTAAAATAGTGGTATAAGTACCACGAACAGGAAAGGGAAAAGACCTAGGGCCTCTAGAATCGCTGGGCCTACAAGGAGCTAACTTCAGTTAGCGACCAGGAGGTCCACGGGTCGCGTGTGCAGTGAGGAAAGTTACACGCGGGCTCCCATAGGTTTTCAATGGGTGCGTAAAAGTTCAAAAGTTACTGCTAGAAGGGTCTTCTGGGTGGACTACGAACTTAAGACTTAAAACACAGACACTAGAGATGTTTCTCTACACTTGGGCACCGGAGTGCCAGCTTTACCTCACCCACAGGAAGCGGGTGCATAGGTCTCGAAGTGCGTCGGGTTTCGTCTATCTGTTCAATGGAGCCTGATGACAAAGATGCTGCAGGCGGTCGGTCCAGAAGAGATGCGGTGGATCCAAGGGTGGATCGGAGTTGTAGAAGACCTGTAAGCAGAGGGGACAGTGTTCACAGTCACTAGCCCGTGACCAGCGTGGCATCAGGTAGGTACCAGGCGATGTCGGGTGCAAACAGGTGAGGAAGGGTAGCTTGTCTCCGCAGCCATGTGGTCCCTGAAGGTCGACGACGTCCAGGAGTCGGTTCATGAGCTGTCCCACGCAGGCTCTCGCTGTCGGCGGTGTCGGTGACTCGAAAGAAGCAAACAAGCCTTGGCAAAGGCAGGAGTCGTGGAGAATGAAGAAAGCTGATTGTTCTGACCAGCAAGGTCAGAGGGCCTGCTCCTTTGGAGGGCAGCAGGGGCCAGTCTGGAGCAACCAGACCAGCATCGTAGTTTTCAAGGTTCATCGCCAAAATGGCCACTAGCCAACGGGCCAGGGACCGGGCAGGCGCGTCGAGATGCAAAGTGCAGAGGGGCCCCACGCAGATCGTGGAGATGCTGGAGGGCTCACCTTTGGTGCAGATGCTGCTCGGATGTTGGGCTTCTCAGAACCCAAAGCACAACTTGGAGGGAGCCTCTGTTGTCGCGCTTGCAGCTTGTCGTGGGTCTTTCAAGATGGCTGGCTCCACGTGTCTCGGTGCCTCCACGGGTTCCTTCTTTTCAGGGACTGTGGATCGGGCAGTGAGAGGTCTGGAGGTCCAGGTCTTGTCGGGCTCTGGGCTCGGGCTCCGGCAGGAGGCGGCGGCAAAGCAGATGTTGAGTAGCTGGTTGGTGCTTGCGTTAGCAAGATGGTCACTCCCTGACCATCTGGGAGATTTCCTTCTGTCCTCTGTGCAGCAGAGCGTCGAAGTTCCCGTCTTCTTCTTTATTTCAAGGATGTCTGAAGTC
Source organism: Triturus cristatus (assembly GCF_964204655.1). Lineage (NCBI taxonomy): Eukaryota > Metazoa > Chordata > Amphibia > Caudata > Salamandridae > Triturus > Triturus cristatus. The sequence continues at coordinate 388,003,279 of NC_140590.1, read as the reverse complement.
TTAGGACTCAGCTCCTACCTTTAAGCGGATTCTAGGGGCCGGACTACCTGCTAGGTCCCTCCCTAAGGGTGGGACCAGGAAGGGGGGTGGTTACACCCCCAATCCTTTGTCCAGCTCGCCCCAGGTCCAGGGCTGGTGTGCCCCAGGACCGGTTTGAACTGGCATATGCACCGAGGCTCCTTGTGAGCCTCAGGCATGTCTGATTCCATTCAAGCCCTACCTGACCAATACACAAAATCCTGTCTGGGGTGGTGCACGTACCTCCCCTGGCAGGAAACCCTTTGTCCACATCTCCCAAGCTGGAAGGACTCCCAGCAGCAGGAGGGCAGACTTGTGTCTGTGGTGGCAGCATCCATTTTGTGGAGCTGAGGCTATGTCTGATTTTACCCGGGTTTCAGGTACTGTACATGTCGTGTCCCTCTAGAAGGGTGGAATGCTAGCCCCGTCACCAGAATTGGCGAGGGGTTAGTATTCCAATTCGTATGACACCTTACTCGACATGTTTAGGTAAAGCCAAACCAAAGATAGCATTTACCGCGAGGTTCATAATGCCACTCGCTGCTCTTGACTGTGGGACGCCTTGGAGTTTGCTCTCTCTCCCCACCGGACCTACCTGTTTGCCTGGGACGCTGTGCTGATCTTGCTGAGGCCGCCAGAGGGGTTCTAACAGCCGGGACTGCGAGGACCAGGGTGCTTGTCACTCGCTTCACCCAGCACACCTGCCTCCTCTTCCCGGCCCCGCCTCCATCTCCTTTATTACTGCTCGCGGCCCCCGCTTCGCGGGTGCCACTCGCTGCTCTTGACTGTGGGACGCCTTGGAGTTTGCTCTCTCTCCCCACCGGACCTACCTGTTTGCCTGGGACGCTGTGCTGATCTTGCTGAGGCCGCCAGAGGGGTTCTAACAGCCTGGACTGCGAGGACCAGGCTGCTTGTCACTCGCTTCACCCAGCACACCTGCCTCCTCTTCCCGGCCCCGCCTCCATCTCCTTTATTACTGCTCGCGGCCCCCGCTTCGCGGGTGCCACTCGCTGCTCTTGACTGTGGGACGCCTTGGAGTTTGCTCTTTCTCCCCACCGGACCTACCTGTTTGCCTGGGACGCTGTGCTGATCTTGCTGAGGCCGCCAGAGGGGTTCTAACAGCCGGGACTGCGAGGACCAGGGTGCTTGTCACTCGCTTCACCCAGCACACCTGCCTCCTCTTCCCGGCCCCGCCCTCTTTCAGACCTCCCATCTGTTATAAGCTTCCCGCTCATACGCGTTAGCGGGACGCAGCCCGGGGCGAAGACCGGGCAAAGAGCGGGCCGTTTGAGGCCGTTCGAGGTCAGCGAGGTCAGGTCGGGGCTACCCTCTCTTTCATATCATTTTAACAGCTGTCATTCCTTATTTGTTAATTAGTTATTATTTTATACCCACAGTTTAGTCAGGGGGTTGCCGTTGTTGAGGTTGCCAAGCTATGTCTACAAGGCAAACACGGAGCAAGGCCGCAAATAGCGGTCCCTCAATCATTGGTCCTATGGACGATTTTATTACACGTACTAACACAGCTATAGACTACGAGATTTCTAAACTCCAGACTCGAGTTTCCCTGGAACTGGCATCTGCTAGGAGACTGTCCCAGGTAATTGATTTGTCAAAAAAATCTTCCCTGGGCCATATAGCCTCTGCGGTTACCCCGGTGCGCCCAGCTATCCCCCATTGTGTAGTTACACAGGTTGACGTTCATCACTCCCCGGTTCTCTCCACACTACCCCCTACTTTGGAGCCATTGACTCAGGATAGTGCAATGATTTCTCTTAATACGCCTCTTAAGCAGGATGTTAGTACTAACAATTCTACCCCTGCTATGTTTCCACCCAGGCGCTCTATTAGTAAAAATTATCATCCCAAAAAAAGATGCACCTCTCGGTCTGCTTACGGTCGCAAGAAGGCCAAAATTGTGGTTGCACAATACCCGAATTTGATTAGTGCTCCGGTTCTAAATTCTATAGAAGGGTGTGTGCCCAGGGAACAACCACATCATGTGGGAGCTAAAGAGGGTCCAGTCTCTGCTCCCTTGACTGCCCCTACGGTCACGGAGTTAGAGGTTGAGGGCCTACATGTAGAGAAGGGGGAAAGTAATGAAGGAGAATTCATAGGTCTAGTTTGGGAAACCCTCAAAAAACTTCTTACCCCTCTCGATCTTAGACTCTCACGCATTGAGAATAATCTGCTCGAGATGGAAAAGAGCATTATTGCTCTGGCCACTCACGGCCTGAGAAGTCTAGAAAACCAGGGTTTTCCTGTTGTTGAGCCACCTCCTCATGGTTTAACTCCTCAAGTCCCGCAAACCTCCCTTCCTGTCCCTGCCACTGTACGTTTGATTCCTACATCAGGGACTGTGGGTGTGGATCCTAGTAACACTGCCTCCATACCTAAGGCTCTAAAGCGTCCTATCCCTCAACCATTAGCTAAATCCAATGTTGGTGCACCGCGTAGTCCCCCTCCTAGTGAAGTGCTGTTACATTCATCTAAGAGCCCTCCCGCTAAGAACAACTTTAGAGGGGGTTACATTGATCTCCCCCCAGAGGCCAATGATCATGTGGTTGTGCTGACGGGTGTCCCCGAGTTAGGAAGTGGCCTTCATGAGAACTATGAGTCTCTGAAGAACAAGACAATCCATTGGCTTAACGTGAATAGACCAATCCCAATTGGACAGAGAAGTAGAATCTTGATGGTACGCAGAACCCCCTGGGTGGGCCCCTCAAAGAAATCTAGTCCCGGGGACTGTATAGTGGTGACCTTTGAGGACCCTCACACGGCACATTACATCTGCTCCTGGCCTACCGGTGAAGGTTCTCTTGTTACACCAAGGTCATTGCCCTTTTTTTACCCACCGTGTCCTAGATACACATGGGAAGAGGACTGGTCTGTAGTACACCACCACAACTGGAGGAGCCATCCCAAAAAATTTCAAGACCCATGTACAAATTGGTATGGTTTCTCCACCTCGAATCGGTTTGCTGGGCTTGAGGAGGTAGATTGACTCGTATGCCAACCGGTTCCCCAGGTCCCCTTATCACAGGTCTTGGGGCATAACAACTCTTTTCTTGTAGTGTCTGTTCCTTCGGTTGTTAGTCCCCCATGTCTAGAGGGAACGTTTTCTGTTTTACCTTTAGAGGAGAGTTTGTATACGCTATGTATTTCCGACTCCCAAGTAGTAAGGGATCAATTGAATCCATCTTGTACGATCCCCTTGCCTCCAATTCAGAATGTTTCGCCAATCCAAAATGTTTCATCAATCAGGAGGTTGACTGATGTAGCAATAGCTCCCTATCACCATCAGTTTGAGCCACTGCCTAGGCTAAATAGATCTACTGCGGAGGGGGTAGGACCTGCGTCCATTCTGGCCACAGTAGATAACCCTCCAAGGGAGATTACCCCTGACGTCCCTTTGCTAAAGATTATAAGTTGGAATGTAGCAGGGCTTGCCCGTAATTTTGAAATCCCTGAATGGAATGCCTTTATGGACCCTTATAACATCTGTCTTTTGCAGGAAACGTGGTGCCTTGAACCTAAGCACCGAGTGGGTTTTACGACCTACTTTGTTCCAGCTTCCCATCAATATGGACGGAAAGGCCGCCCGTCGGGTGGCCTTCTTATATGGGTTAATATTGCTTTAGGTTTAAGTGTAACCCAAAAGCCTACGCATTCTCCTGATCTTCAGAGGATAACCATCCTATGCCCAGGGGGCAGGAAGCTGGAGGTCTTTAACCTCTACTTAAGGGGGGTTAGGGGCGGGTCTTCTACTCTATCCTCCACAGGATTAAGCAATGATTTATCCGCCTGCTGTATTGATTCTTATATTCTTCTCGCAGGCGACTTTAATTGCTGTTTCGAGCCATTGGCCAGGGAGGATATTTTGGATACCTGGGATGAGGATATAAGGAGAGGCATTCCCACCCTGACCCTAGACCCGATCCCTAAATGGTCCCAGAGTGCGGTAGACATCAATGCACTCTGCATGGAATATGACCTAAGACCAACCAATGGTCGATCCAAATCGGATCCTTTGGGTGCGCACACCTATAACAGGATGGGACACACTTCTAGAATAGATTATGTTGTGTTGAACTATAATTTGTGGTCACTCCATTATGATATGGAGGTTATTGCGTCTTGCGATAGCGACCACAACCCTCTCTCCTTAACATTGTTTTCCCCCTGGCAGGCTGGGAACGTAGCTGAGATCCCCTACAAGTGGAAAACCTCCCATAAGCTTGCTCCTTCGCGCTGTGGCAGGCGCCTAAAGTGGGCTAAAGTAGCAGCGGATGAGGAAAGGATGGCACAGGCAGGGACCACTGGCAGCATCGGGCACGCGCCTTGAAGCACTGGGTACCACCAGCCAATCTGTTTCATCATTATTCACAGAAACCATTGCGCTGTTAAGTGATTTGTTTATTATACCCCAACCCAGCGTGAATGTTTCTGCGAAAAGTGCTCCTAGGGCAAGAAACAAGTGGTATTCCTCTAAATGTCGGGTTGCAAAGGGGGAACTTATTTCTGCAGTGAAAAGTAAGGATGCAGGCAACATTAGATGGGCGAGGAAACTCTATAAAAAAGTTGTGGCAGAGGCAAAGGAGGCCCATGATTATAGTTTTTGGTGGGATCTAGTGGAGGCAAGCTCCAGGAAAGACTCCAAGGGGTTCTGGGAGCTGCTGAGAGCTAGGGACAAACCTTTTGATTCCCTGCTTACCTGCAATATTCCTGGCGATCTTTGGTTTGCCCACTTCTCTAAACTCTACTCTGTACAAAGTGGGGTACCCCATCCTAACTTGGGCCTCCTCGCCAGTTTAACAGCTGAGATCACCATTAATGCCTGCCCCTTCAGCACCGAGGAAGTTGCAAGGGCAATTAGTTGTATTGTTTCTAACAAGGCTGCCGGACCGGACGGAATCCCGGGTGACTTGCTGAAGAAATATCCATTACCCTGGAGTAGGTTAATTGCATCACTTTTGAATGAGGTTGTGTGGGGAGGTTCTCTCCCCGACTCATGGAGGGGTGCTGAGGTCGTCCCTATTTTTAAAAAAGGTTGTCGGGACGACCCAGCTAATTATCGTCCTATTAGCTTGCTTGATTCTACACAAAAGGTTGCGGGCAAAGTGGTACTAGGTAGGATCTTGCAGTGGGTTGAAGAAAACCAGGTTCTGTCAGACTTCCAGGCAGGTTTTAGATCAGGGATGGGTACCATCGAGCAGACGTTTCGCCTTCTAATGATATATTGGAAAGTGGTTGTGCTGGGTGGGGGCAGCTTGTATTTAGTCTTTATAGACTTGCGAACTGCCTTCGACCTGGTCCCACGAGTCCAATTGTGGAATGTCTTAGGTAGGTTGGGTTTACCTCCCTATTTGTTGGCCTTGCTTATAAAGTTTCACGAAAGCAACTTTGCCCAGATTAGGTGGGGTACCCAGGGGGAGAAAACACCTCGTATCTCCGTAGATAGGGGTGTCCGCCAGGGATGTGTGCTTGCCCCCACTCTGTTTTCTCTTTATGTTAACGGAGTGGTGGAGCATCTGCTCCAACAGCCGTCAGACGCACCATCCTTGGCTGGCAGAAAAGTACCTACGCTCCTTTTCGCGGATGATACCCTCCTAATTTCAAAGTCACCAGCATGTATCCAAAAGTTGCTTTCTAGTTTTAAGGCCTTTTGTGATACCATGGGCCTGTCCATAAACATAAGCAAGACCAAATTCCTTGTTCTTAACCCTCCTAGGAAAGTGGCTGTTCCTCCTTCCCTGGACTCTGTTCCCCTTGATAGAGTCAACAAATTTTACTATCTAGGTATCCGTCTGTGTGCCAATATGAGCTGGAAGGCGCACCACCAAAAGGTGTTTTTGACCCACAAGAGGGTCACAGGGGCCCTGCTCAAGGAACAACGTGCCTCAGCTTTAAAACCTATTGGGGCACTTCTTGATATTTATAGGGCAAGGGTGGTGAGTGCAGCTCTGTATGGTGCGGAATTATGGGGTATACAAAGAGTTGACATTTTGACACACCTCGAAAATAATTTTCATAAAGACCTTATGAAGTTACCCCACAGTACCCCTTCAATTCCTCTCCTGTTAGATGCAGGCACACGCTCAATCAGTGAGCAAGCTAGGCTACGTCCCCTTTTATTATGGGCCAGGATATGGAATGTCCCTGAATTGAGTAGTTATGCAGATGCCCTCAGCGAAATCTTATCCTCATCCGGCTGGTATAAGGTAATCTGGCTCAGGGAGGTTAAGCGACTTCTCTATGACCTGGGTTTAGGAGATGCTTGGGTCAATAGAACAGCACCCTCAAAACAAACGCTCAACAAGATCTATTGGCTCTGGGTGGATAATGAGAGGTTGTGTAACCCCAATCATTGTAAATCTGTCGCCCAGTTTTTGTTAGTTAAGGAGATCCCTTTCAGAGAACCTTATTTGGATGCAATCTCCAACCCAGGCGATAGAGCATTATACTTTAAATTCAGGGTGGGTGTTCTTCCCCTAGGATTTTTTACGTCTACCTGGAAACCTCCATACCAAACTGTCCCTTACTGTCCCTTTTGTAATTTAAGGGTCGAGTCCATAGCTCATCTGTTGTTTGAGTGCCATGCTTATTCTGTGCCTAGGTCGAGATGGCTGAAGCCTTTATGTAGGAGCCTAGGCACAAGATCACACTTGGAAGCTTTACGCATATTGCACTCTGACGCTCGTCCCTTCTTTGCCTGCTGTTTAGCTAAATTTTTGGGTTGGGCTTGGAGGATAAGAACTGCTAGGAAACAGCTGTTACAGTAATATCCTTTTTTTAATAATTTTTAGATATCCGACAGTATATGGAATTTAATAATTATTTTATCTTGCAACTGTATTGTACTATGTCTTATTTATTGTGCGTTATGTGTTGTATTGTTGTGCTTTTATGACTAACTGTCGAAATAAAGCTTTTGAACGAACATAATGCACTTAAGAGTATATGGTATGACGATACCTGGAAACGGTAGAAGGAAGTTGTTCCGACCACTGCAGACAGGCTCAGCTCATGCCAGAGCACCATCTCACATGGAACCAAGCACTCTGCCTTCAGGATTGTTAAGGCCTGCCATAGGAGTGACTTATAGGTTAACATGTGTCCCATTTAAGGTTAGGTATAGGTATACTACACCTAAGTAAGAGGTGGTTACACCAACTTACCCCAGCTGAGTGATCAGCCAGTTGTGTCAAATTGCTAGGCCAGGGGTGGCATAATGCATGCTTCAGCCCCTGGTAGGCCTTAGATACACCAATGCCCTGGGTACCTAGTGTACACTGGTACAGGGGGCTCACAGGGTGATCTAGTTCCAATTGGTTATGCACCTAGAGTGCATAGTGTCAATTTAGTAGAGAGAACAGCAGGCTGGGGGTCTGATTAGCAGGCCCACAGCCTCAATATGTCAAAAACCAGTGAAGCAAAAAGCAAAAATTTGGGGTGACCATAGGATAGCAGACCCTACTCTCCTACACAACCCCCCCCCAAACGCAGGGATATTAAACTAGCCTTGACCAGTCTCGTCTTCATGTCCTAAGTGGAAGTACCTGGAGAGACCATCTGCATTCCCATGGTCTGTACCTGGCTGGTGCTCCACTGTAAAGTCCATCCCCTGTAGGGAAATGGACCACCTAAGCAGTTTGGGGTTTTCACCCTTCATCTGATTTAGCCACAAGAGGGGCTTATGGTCGGTCTGAATCTTGAAGTGAGTGCCAAACAAGTATGGCCTCAGCTTCTTCAGGGCCCACACCACAGCAAAGGCCTCCCTCTCAATAGCTGACCAATTCTTCTCTCTGGGGGTCAACCTTCTTCTAATAAAAGCAATGGGTTGGTCTTGACCATCTACATTAAGTTGTGACAGCACAGCTCCCACACCCAACTCAGAAGCATCTGTTTGGACAATAAACTCTTTGGAATAGTCAGGACTTTTCAGGATAGGTGCAGAGCACATGGCCTTCTTCAGGTCATCAAATGCTTTTTGACAGCTTACTGTCCACTGAACCTTTTTGGGCATCTTCTTGGATGATCAGATCATTAAGAGGAGTCACAATGGACCCATAGTTCTTAACAAACTTCCTGTAGTACCCAGTCAAGCCCAAGAAAGCTCGAACTTGAGTCTGGGTGGTTGGAGGGGACCAGTCCTTGATGGATTGTATCTTACTCTCCAGTGGTTGAACTTGGCCTCCACCTACAAGGTGGCCCAAATACACAACCTTACTCTGCCCTATCTGGCACTTAGTAGCCTTGATAGTGAGGCCTGCCTTTTGCAGAGCCTCAAGTACCTTCTTCAGGTGGATCAGGTGATCCTCCCAGGTGGAGCTAAAGACAGCAATGTCATCAAGATATGCTGCACAAAAGTCATCCAACCCAGTAAGGACTTGATTCACCAACCTTTGGAAGGTGGCAGGTGCATTCTTCAGACCAAAGGGCATCACCAAAAATTGATAATACCCACCTGGGGTTGAAAAGGCTGTTTTGGCCTTAGACTCCTCAGCTAATCTGATTTGCCAATAGCCAGCTGTCAAATCAAATGTGCTCAAAAACTTAGCAGAAGCCAGTTTATCTATGAGCTCATCTGCCCTTGGAATAGGATGTGCATCTGTCCTAGTGACAGCATTGATTCCTTTGTAATCCACACAGAACCTCATCTCTTGGTGTGAGGTTTGGGGACCAGAACCACTGGGCTAGCCCAGGGGCTCTCTGAGGGCTCAATGACACCCAGTTCCAGCATTTTGTGTACCTCAGCCTTTATACAGTCCCTGACATGGTCAGGTTGCCTGTAAAGTTTGTTCTTCACAGGAAGACTGTCACCGGTGTCCACCACATGGGTACACCAGTCAGTTTGACTAGGTATCAGTGAGAACATATGTTGAAATGATGGTAGAACCTGTCTACATTCAATCTGCTGATGCTCAGTGAGGTTGCCTCCAAGGGTCACTCCTTCAACTGAACCATCCTCAGGGTTCTGAGACAACAGGTCTGGGAGAGGGTCACTCTCCTCCTCCTGTCCCTCATCTGTAGCCATGAGCAAGCCCATGTCTGCCCTGTCAACATATGCTTTTAACCTGTTAACATGGAGTACCCTGTGGGGACTCCTGGGAGTTCCTAGGTCCACCAAGTAGGTAACCTCTCCCTTCTTTTATAGGATTGTATGGGGTCCAGACCATTTGTCTTGGAGTGCTGCTGGGGCCACTGGCTCCAACACCCATACCTTCTGTCCTGGCTGAAACTCAACCAAGACAGCCTTTTGGTCATGCCAAGCTTTCTGTAAGGCCTGGCTTGCCTCAAGGTTTTTGGATGCCTTCTCCATATACTCAGCCATCCTGGAGCGGAGACCAAGTACATAGTCCACTATGTCTTGCTTAGGCTTTTTGAGAGGTAACTCCCATCCTTCCCTCACCAGACATAGGGGGCCTCTTACAGGGTGCCCAAACAACAATTCAAAGGGGCTGTAACCAACTCCTTTTTGTGGGACCTCTCAGTAAGCAAACAGAAGGCAGGGTAGAAGGATGTCCCATCTTCGCCTGAGCTTTTCAGGTAATCCTTTGATCATACCCTTTAGGGTCTTGTTGAATCTCTCAACAAGCCCATTGCATTGTGGGTGATAAGGGGTGGTGAACTTGTAGTTGACACCACATTCCTTCCACATAGCTGTCAAGTATCCTGACATGAAGTTGGTACCTCTGTCAGAAACCACCTCCTTAGGAAACCCCACTCTGGAGAATACTCCCAGCAGGGCCCTGGCCACAACAGGAGCTGTAGTGGTCCTAGGGGGAATTGTCTCTGGATACCTGGTGGCATGATCCACTACCACCAGTATAAATCTGTGCCCAGATGCAGTGGGAGTATCCATGGGACCCACTATATCTATTCCCACTCTTTCAAAGGGAACCCCCACCACAGGTAGTGGTATTAGGGGGGCCTTTGTTGTGCCACCTGATTTGCCACTGGCTTGGCAGGTCACACAGGAGCGACAAAACTCCGTGGTATCTTCATTCATGTGAGGCCAGTGAAAGTGAGGGACAAGCCTGTCCCAAGTCTTGTTCTGGCCTAAGTGTCCTGCTAGAGGAATATCATGGGCCAAGGTAAGAAGGAAGCCCCTAAATTGCAGAGGTATAACCAACCTCCTGGTTGCACCAGGTTTTGGGTCTCTAGCCTCTGAATAAAGGAGCCCATCATCCCAATACACTTTATGGGTACCTTGAGCATTCCCAGCAGCCTCAGCAGCAGCCAGCTGTCTGAGGGGTTCAAGAGATGGACAGGTTAACTGAGCCTGCCCCAAGTCAGCCCTGGAAGGTCCCCCTGTCCCCAGAAACTCAACCTGATCAGGTTCAAGCTCTTCAGGGACAGTTCCTTCAGGGTTCTCTAGATCATCTTCCTGGGAAGGCTGATCATCACTTGGAGGCAGGGGGGAAGGCACAGCCTTAACCCTCCTGTTCTTCTTCTTGGTAGGTGCTTGGTCCATTGTTCCAGGATCCAAGACCTGTGGTTCAGTAAGGCACTTTTTGGCCTGTGACCTGGTCACAGCAAGGACATGTGGTGATATACCTAACATCTCTGCATGTGTCCTGTACTCCACTTCTGACCATAGAGAAATCTCTAGGTCATTGCCCAACAAACATTCTACTGGGAGGTCTGCACTAACCACAACCCTTTTGAGGCCAGTTACCCCTCCCCATGAGAAGTTAACAACAGCCACACTATGTGAAGTAGTGGCATTGCTGGCATTGGCAACCAAGAAATGCCCACTTTGCCTACTTCCCTTCGATTTTTCACAAATCAGAAGCCTAACTCCCCTCCAGAACATTCCCATTACACCAACCTTTCAAACCACTAAGGCTGCACTAATAAACGTACGTTCCTTAGTTAAGCACAACACAGAAACAGCTCATCTAATAGAGTCCCACAATCTAGACATGATCTTTATTACTGAAACCTGGGCAGATGATGCTTCTGACATTGAACTATCATTAGCCATCCCAGAGGGATACTCTATTATTAGGTCCGATAGGAAGGGAAAGAGAGGTGGTGGCCTGGCCATTATTTTCAGAAGTGAATTAAGGACAAAGGGCTCAGATCAGGGCAGCAACCCTGACTGTGAAACCCTCTTTTTTCAGTCGAACATCACAAAAAACTACACATTTAAAGGGCTTCTGATATATAGGCCACCCAGGGCAAAAACACCGCTGTTACAACTGATCAGCCCATTCTTTGAATCCAGTGTGGTAGGCCCCGATTTCTCCGTTTTGGGAGATTTTAATCTACATCTTGAAAAAAGCTCCAACACATCTACAGCTTCATTGTATGACGCAATGGCCAACTTGGCTATGGTTCAGATCGTCAATCAAAGTACCCATGCAGCCGGGCATACCCTTGACGGGATTTTTTTATCTAATCCCGACATTAAACTCCTAGACATCCTACCAGTTCCCTGGTCGGATCATGAGGCCATAATCTTTACGATAAATACTAGAGACACCCGAAATGCAGCTGTCATTTCTTCCAATAGAACATCTTATCTGGATTGGGCCAAACTAGACGCCACCAAACTAAATGAACAGCTCACCCTATCCATCCCTGAATTAGCACTGGACAGCAACATCGCAACACATCAAATATCTAGCTGGATAAAAACAGCTATTCATGATTTAGTACCTTTAAAAAAGATCACCTCCAGGCGAAAAACCCCCTCTCAGCCTTGGTTTTCGGATGCCCTAAAAACACAAAAACAACTCTAGAATGGCGGAGAGAAGATGGAGGACCAATTATGATCCTCTGCTGAAAGACGTTTATAAAACCTCCTTGGTCTCCTACAAAAAATTAATTCTAATTGAAAAAAGCAAATATTTTGTCATGAAAATTAACGAGGCAAAGAATTCCAGCAAAGAACTCTTTGCCACTGTGAAAAAACTGACAAAAATCGACAGCGATAAACAAGCAACAATAAGCACTGAATTTAGTAACACCTTGGGCCAATTCTTTGTAGACAAAGTGACCACTGTCTATGAATCCTTTAAACTGACGGATGAGGTCACACCTACACAGTTACATACTATTTGTGATAAGGTTTCACAACTCTCAGACCATAGTACAGATTTCCACTTTGTACCACCGTCAGTTGAACAAATTCTTCAAACCGTCAAGTCTATGAAATCAGGGAGCCTGACGGATCCCTGCCCTCCCAAGGTCATACATCTTTTTCCAGAGCTTATGAGTGAGCAATTAGGCAGTCTATTCTCTCACATAATAAATTCCCGCCAATACCCTGATCTCTGGAAAATTACCTCGGTACTACCTCTTCTGAAAAACCCAAATCTGGACCCACAAACTCCAGGGAACTACAGACCTATTGCAAGAATTCCTTTTTCAGCTAAAGTTTTTGAAAAAATATTAAATAAGCAATTGTCAACTTTCCTCTCTGACACCCATGCCCTAGACCATTCGCAATTTGGTTTCAGAGAGGGTCACGGGACTGAAACAGCACTAATTACTGCAGTTGAGGAACTTAGATACATCTTAGATGCCGGAGGAAAGGCCGCCTTGATCTTACTTGACCTCTCGGCGGCCTTCGACACGGTCAATCACGGCATTCTTCTTACCCGTCTAACTGAAGCTGGAGTGCACTCATCAGCTCGATCATTGCTTGCCTCCTATCTGTCTAATAGAACGTTTACAGTAGAGTTGGGGGAAGCAAAATCAAAATCTTTCAGCTCCCCATGTGGTGTGCCTCAGGGGTCCTCTTTGAGCCCCACTCTTTTTAATTTTTACGTTAAGCCCCTTGCTGCTATTATTAGAAATTGTGGATTTCTGCCAGTCTCTTACGCCGACGACACCCAAATAGTGGTGTCAATCAAAAATAACATCAGGGACACAGCAGAAAAATTTCAAGAGTGCATGACTCAAATTAACCTATGGATGCAGAGGAATTGTCTAAAACTGAACGGAGACAAAAGTGAAGTCATGATGCTAGGCACGGACATGGAAATCTGGTCCCCGGATTGGTGGCCAAATAACCTAGGCCAGTGCCCACGTCCAGTAAACAAACTGAAAAATCTTGGCTTTATACTGGACAATAAGCTCACGTTTGATGCCCAGACAAATAAACTTGCATCTACTATGTGGTACATTCTGAAAGTAATCAGGAAACTCTTGCCTTTTATTCCCCTAGCTTCCCGCAAAACGGTGGTAACTGCCCTGGCCTTATCAAGGCTTGATTACGGGAATGCTCTATTTGCTGGGATCCAGGCCCAACACTTGGCTAAACTTCAACGCCTGCAGAATGCTGCGGCAAGATTAATCCTTGATATCCCCAGATCTGAGCCAGTCACACATAAATTAAAATCCTTACATTGGCTACCAATAGACAAAAGAATAAAATTTAAATCTGTCTGCCTGACATACAAGGCCTTGCAAGGGACCGGATCTAAGTTTTTGATAGACCACCTGCAACTGTACGAGCCCCCTAGGACCCTTCGTTCAAGTCAATCTAAACTCATTCAGACAGCAAGATACAAGCAGGTCAGATGGGGGAGGAGAAGCTTTCTGTTACATGCAGCAAGGGCGTGGAATCTCCTTCCTATCACTATCAAAAACAGCCCCTCTATCCTGTCTTTCAGGAAAGAGGTAAAAACCTGGCTGTTCTCTTCCTTGTAGACCAGACCGCTTTCTTTTTCACCAGGTAGTCATTGTCTCTGCTCAGCGCCAAGACGCCTATGGGCACACGTGCGCTTTATAAATTTTTAATCAATCAATCAATCAATTGGTCACCAGGTAGTTCTCACCTGGTATGTACTGTCCAGGGTCCACAAAGCCTGGTGTCACCATAGTGACACTGGCACCTGTGTCCCTGTAGGCTTGAGCCACTTTTTCATTTATTAAAGGAGTCTGTCTGTACTTGCCCAGGTTACTGGGGCTCACAGTCAGGGACAAATCCATGTCCCCATCACAGATCAAGACTGCCTGTGTAAGGGTTCTGTCTAAGTCAGAATCTCCTTCAGTTCCCATAGTGATTCCCACTACACCCTTTGTCTGGGGACCAACACTGCTAACAGTAGTACTGGGAGCAGGTGCCTTAGGGGCAACAGTGTTGGGGGGGCTCCACCCTTCTTACAATCACTAGTCCAGTGAGTTGTATTCTTGCAAGATTTGTACCAGGGTTTCTTTGGACCTTCTTTCTTCTTCCCTTTAGGTTGTTGGGACCCACCCTCGTTAGTACTAGTTTGGGGCCCTGTTGAAGACTTCTGGTCTTTGGATTTCTGATCTCCACCCTTTTGGTCTGTTTTCTTCTGATCACCCCCTTGGCCCTGGTTCTGGTTCTTTTGCTTAACCCTGGTTCTGACCCATTTGTCTGCCTTCTTTCCCAATTCTTGGGGAGAGGTCAGATCTGAGTCAACCAAGTGTTGATGCAGTTGCTGGTTCTGACAGTTATTTAAAATCTGTTCTCTCATCATCAAATTGTACAATCCTGTATAATCAGATACCTTACTTCCCAGCAACCAACCCTCCAAAGCCTTAGTGGCACATTCAATATATTCAGACCAGTCCTGAGTCTGTGTCTTCTGGGTATCTCTGAACATTAACCTGTACTGTTCAGTGGTTAAGCCTAACCCATCAACCAGGACACTCTTCAGGGCTCTGTAGTTTCTGACATCCTCCTCTCTAACAGTGAGGAGTCTATCTCTGCCTCTACCTTCAAAGGAGAGCCATAAGATTGCTGCCCACTGGTCTTCAGGAACCTGCTGCACTTTGCAGGCTCTCTCAAGAGCAGTCATCCACTTGCGGATATCATCCCCACTTTTGTAGGGGGGCACAACCTTGGACAGGTTCCTTTTGTCAAAGACCCTATCTTTGTCCTTAGGGACAATGCTGCCACCAGTGGGTATAGACCCACTCTCTCTAGGTTGCCTAGCCTTGTTCAGTTTTTCTTCCATCAGGGCTACTTCTAGCTCCTGTCTCCTGATCCTCAGCTGAGCTTCCTTCATTCTGGCCTCATGCTCCCTCCTCTGAGGGCTGGTCATCCTCCTTCTGGAGTGACCTTGAGAGCCTCTAGAGGCATGAGAAGCATTAGAGTCACCTGAGTGATTCCTCTGCCTCCCAAGCCCCTGGTTAAGTCCACTAGGGAGATTCAATGGGGTGAACCCATTGTCAGTCCCAAGTAGCCTTAAGTTAGCTGAGCCAGGTCTACCACCTGGCACTGGGCTATCTCTCCCACCTGAACTACTACTACTGTCAGATTCACCCCCTTTGTCATCCCTGTCCCTATGCTGATTCTCATCATCTGTAGTCAGATTCTCAACTAAGGTTCGACTGTTGGAAAGGGGTACTTCAGTGGCATCTTCAGAAGGAGGGCCTCCTGTTCCAGTCCCTGAGGGGTCTAACTGGGAGGCTTTGAGAGCTCTCTGATCTTCATCAGCTTGTAAGAGTTCTCTGTGTTCAGCACAGGTAGGGTTCCTGGGCTGTTTAAGGCCCCTGATATTTGCCAACTGCCTGAGCTCATTCTGGTTTAGGGTAGCAAAGATGGTTGGTGCCCTCTGGGGGTCACTCTCGACAGAGATGGGTACATTGGACCCCTCTGCCCCAGCCATTGCTCTTAAGTGTGGGTGGATGTGTTGCAACTACCTACACTTGGGTTTTCCTACTAAACCTATCTAGTAGTTGTAGTCAGGGTGTGCTACTCCCTTTGCTCTACAACAACTAAGTTCAGTAGAACTTAAGTATATAACTAATCTTGTTTTATATGTACCTACAGGTACCTATGGGATCTTTCAATTGGTAACCAAGAGATTACAATGGTAAAACACAGCAAGCTTAAATCCAACCGCTGCTCACCAATGTGAGAAGTTGGCCTGGTATATGATGTTCACTAGTTAAAGTGACCACCTTGTACCATGCCAAGCAACCCTTATGGTGTGGTTGTAAGTCAACCTTTTCGGACTAGCTGCCCTAGTGGTAGCGTTGGCTAAGCAGTCTTTGAGGATAAACTCGTTAAAGCGTGTTAAGCAAGGTGTTTTACCATATGTAACCCCCCTTTATACCAATGAAAGGACACCACACAGATATATATTCAAAATATATATGTATTTATTACTCAAAGTATCCCCTAGACTCTTTATGAGCACAGGAGCACAAATCGTTAAACAAGAAAGTATTACAATATACAGAAGTTGCACTTTATATGGATGGGCCCTGGTGGCCACTCAAACCATATACTAAAATAGTGGTATAAGTACCACGAACAGGAAAGGGAAAAGGCCTAGGGCCTCTAGAATCGCTGGGCCTACAAGGAGCTAACTTCAGTTAGTGACCAGGAGGTCCACGGGTTGCGTGTGCAGTGAGGAAAGTTACACGCGGGCTCCCATAGGTTTTCAATGGGTGCGTAAAAGTTCAAAAGTTACTGCTAGAAGGGTCTTCTGGGTGGACTACGAACTTAAGACTTAAAACACAGACACTAGAGATGTTTCTCTACACTTGGGCACCGGAGTGCCAGCTTTACCTCACCCACAGGAAGCGGGTGCATAGGTCTCGAAGTGCGTCGGGTTTCGTCTATCTGTTCAATTGAGCCTGATGACAAAGATGCTGCAGGCGGTCGGTCCAGAAGAGATGCGGTGGATCCAAGGGTGTATCGGAGTTGTAGAAGACCTGTAAGCAGAGGGGACAGTGTTCACAGTCACTAGCCAGTGACCAGCGTGGCACCAGGTAGGTACCAGGCGATGTCGGGTGCAAACAGGTGAGAAAGGATAGCTTGTCTCCGCAGCCACGTGGTCCCTGAAGGTCGACGACGTCCAGGAGTTGGTTCACAAGCTGTCCGATGCAGGCTCTCGCTGTCGGCGGTGTTGGCGACTCGAAAGAAGCAAACAAGCCTTGGCAAAGGCAAGAGTTGTGGAGAATGAAGAAAGCTGATTGTTCTGACCAGCAAGGTCAGAGGGGCTGCTCCTTTGGAGGGCAGCAGGGGCCAGCCTGGAGCAACCAGACCAGTATCGTAGTTTTCAAGGTTCGTCGCCAAAATGGCCACTAGCCAACGGGCCAGGGACCGGGCAGGCGCGTCGAGATGCAAAGTGCAGAGGGGCCCCACGCAGATCGTGGAGATGCTGGAGGGCTCACCTTTTGGTGCAGATGCTGCTCAGATGTTGGGCTTCTCAGGACCCAAAGCACAACTTGGAGGGAGCCTCTGTTGTCGTGCTTGCAGCTTGTCGTGGGTCTTTCAAGATGGCTGGCTCCACGTGTCTCGGTGCCTCCATGGGTTCCTTCTTTTCAGGGACTGTGGATCGGGCGGTGAGAGGTCTGGAGGTCCAGGTCTTGTCAGGCTCTGGGCTCCGGCTCTGGCAGGAGGCGGCGGCAAAGCAGACATCGAGTAGCTGGTTGGTGCTTGCGTTAGCAAGATGGTCACTCCCTGACCATAGGGGAGATTTCCTTCTGTCCTCTGTGCAGCAGAGCGTCGAAGTTCCCGTCTTCTTCTTTATTTCAAGTTGATTCCAGGATGTCTGAAGTCTTAGGACACAGCTCCTACCTTTAAGCGGATTCTAGGCGCCGGAATACCTGCTAGGTCCATCCCTAAGGGTGGGACCAGGAAGAGGGGTGCTTACACCCCCAATCCTTTGTCCAGCTCGCCCCAGGTCCGGGGCTGGTGTGCCCTAGGACCGGTTTGAACTGGCATATGCACCAAGGCTCCTTGTGAGCCTCAGGCATGTCTGATTCCATTCAAGCCCTACCTGACCAATACACAAAATCCTGTCTGGGGTGGTGCACGTACCTCCCCTGGCAGGAAACCCTTTGTCCACGTCTCCCAAGCTGGAAGGACTCCCAGCAGCAGGAGGGCAGACTTGTGTCTGTGGTGGCAGCATCCATTTTGTGGAGCTGAGGCTATGTCTGATTTTACCCGGGTTTCAGGTACTGTACATGTCGTGTCCCTCTAGAAGGGTGGAATGCTAACCCCGTTGCCAGAATTGGCGAGGGGTTAGTATTCCAATTCGTATGACACCTTACTCGACATGTTTTGGTAAAGCCAAACCAAAGATAGCATTTAACCGCGAGGTTCATAATGCACTTAAGAGTATATGGTATGACGATACCTGGAAACGGTAGAAGGAAGTTGTTCCGACCACTGCAGACAGGCTCAGCTCATGCCAGAGCACCATCTCACATGGAACCAAGCACTCTGCCTTCAGGATTGTTAAGGCCTGCCATAGGAGTGACTTATAGGTTAACATGTGTCCCATTTAAGGTTAGGTATAGGTATACTACACCTAAGTAAGAGGTGGTTACACCAACTTACCCCAGCTGAGTGATCAGCCAGTTGTGTCAAATTGCTAGGCCAGGGGTGGCATAATACATGCTTCAGCCCCTGGTAGGCCTTAGATACACCAATGCCCTGGGTACCTAGTGTACACTGGTACAGGGGGCTCACAGGGTGATCTAGTTCCAATTGGTTATGCACCTAGAGTGCATAGTGTCAATTTAGTAGAGAGAACAGCAGGCTGGGGGTCTGATTAGCAGGCCCACAGCCTCAATATGTCAAAAACCAGTGAAGCAAAAAGCAAAAATTTGGGGTGACCATAGGATAGCAGACCCTACTCTCCTACAGCAATTAAATGTTGATTCATTTTAAGTAAGGAAATCTCCTTTCACAACATAGATCAGTACTCATCATTTCAGTGCCTGCTTCTAAAAGAGCTTCTCCTAACTCTCTCCGAAAATCACTCAGTCATCTATCACCTCCCAGGTGACAACACTACTTCTTGGATGACTGTATGGACTACTTTACTAATTATATCCTGGGTGGGTACAGACCTAGATGTCTTCCTTGAAGACCTTAATCACCATTTGTGAGATCACAAAGATACATCTATTAACCGGGTCTCTTCATTCATGCAGGACAACTAACTTCTGTAATACCTTGGCAACTGCACTCACAAAAAAATGAGCCATTCTTGATCTCATCAACTCCATGGAGTCCTTGGGATCAATAAATGACCCAATTCCAGTATATTTGTCTGACCACTTGCTAATATTGCTCATGCCGGATATCAATCATTGTAGAACTTTTTACCAACCTGAAAAGGAGTCCATCTGCTTTTGAGAATCTAATAGTACTGACCTATTTGGCAATGAATCTCCTTTCTCCCTGCTGCCCCAACCAAAATGTCAACATCTCAGTGACTAAGTATAATCAGTGCTTGATTGTTTTGCTTGACACACTAGGAGCATGCAGACAGAAAAAAAGGATATCAGAACCCTCAACTCCATGGGTCTTCACAAATCTCTACAGAAGCACAGAGAAGAGATAAAGACAATCCCCCTGATTTATCTACCTGCAACATCTTCAGACAGCCAGGAATAACCAAAAATGTATATCTTGGGGGAAAATACACATACATAAAATCCTTCTTAGATATCTCCAACAACTGTTCAAAGGTCCTCTTTGTCACTGTAAAGTCATCCAGCATATCTTAAAATACCCTTACTCTTAAGGTTCCCCCCAAAGCAAATGTGATGAGTTTGTGCACTTCTTTGATGAGGAAGTAAAGCCTATTACTAAAGACTTTCTTCCTCCAACAACAGACACCACTGATATTTCCATGCTGAGCTGCAAAGCTCAGAGAACAATTGATGGACAGAATGCAGAACAATGTCATACATTCATCCCAGTACAGAGATCTGGGCCTAAATCCATCTTTTTTTTTTGCTCCCCATGGCATTCCAGTTTGAACCCAACCATATGAAAATCAGTCTTGACCCTGCTCTCTATGGGAACAGTCCAGCCCGAACTACCAGCCCAGGTCCTCCCTGGACTGGAAACAAGCATCCTAGGACCGGTTCTGGGCTTTCACCCCCTCATCAGCCAGGCTAGCTTGACTCCAGTGGCATGGAGAACACGAGACCCACGTCTGGGCATACCCGTCCCACTCGGGGTGACAAATGCAAAAGCAACAATTGATGGACAGAATACAGAACAATGTCATACATTCATCTCAGTACAGACACCTGGGCCTAATTCAATCATTCATTTGCTCCCCATGCCTATCCAGTTTGAACGCAGCCATATGCAAATCAGTCTTGACCTTGCTCCATATGGGAACAGTTCAGCCCGAACTGCCAGGTCAGGTCCTCCTGGGACTGGAAACAAGCATCCTAGGACCGGTTTCTGGGTTTCACCCCTCATCAGCCAGGCTAGCTTGACTCCAGTGGCATGGAGAGCACGGGACCCACGTCTGGGCATACCCGTCGCACTCGGAGTGACAATTGAGGGACAGAATGCAGAACAATGTCATACATTCATCCCAGTACAGAGATCTGTGAGTTTTTTTGCCCCCCATGCCATTCCAGTTTAGAGCTGGTCCAACTTTATGGAGGTCACTAAGAATATTCTGCCTTAACACCATTCTTAACACCATTCTTAATATGAAATCAGAAAATCAGTTTACCACTTCACTTATGCAGTGCATTTAAAGATTGATAAAGAGTTCTCCTGGGGATCCTACCCTATTGGACCTTGTTGATTAACTTTTCTCTCTCACAAGGCACTTTAACAGACTGCCTCAAAATTGGTCAGGTCTTGGCCCCTTAAAGAAGCCTTTGGCAGTCATAAATCATTTTACTAACTTTCATCCCATCTCAGGTCTACCTATTATAGGGAAGGAGCCGGGAAGTTGTCCTCCGCTACAGCATATACAAAACATCAAGGTCAATGATCTACATGAGAATTATCAATCTGGCGTCTTACAGGTGTTCAGCACTGAAACCTCCTTCCGACAAATTATGGATGATATGTTATTGCTTCACAACAGTGCAAACTCATGCCCACTAGTGTGCTTAGACCTGCCTCCCACCTTCAACAAGGTAAATTAAGCTTTGCTGATCAAAACACTCAAAGAGAGAATGGGTATTGAGGGAGTTGTTCTTAAAGGGTTCTGTTCCTAGCTGTCTAATGGGTCATAAACAGTAAAAATCTCGAGCTCTCTCTCCAACTTGGCTAATAAAATAAACAAGGGTTATAGACTTTCACCCACCCTGTTCACTCTCTTCATGGAAAGTCTCAGGATCATCCAGAAGAACTCTGGTATCCTTTATCACCAGCACTCTCATAACATTCAGTTCTACCTAAAGGTTCCCTCCCCCAATGACAGCGCTCCGCTCTCTAAAACACTAGACACTATTCAGGGACGGATTTCTGTCTACCACCTACAACTTAACTCTCAAAAAAGTGAATTTCTCCTAATTACACCTAAGAAGTCCAATATTTCGTGGCAGTCCTCGATTTTCTCTTTCCTCTCTCTAGACAGGAAGCCTGCCTTACTTGACAATGCCAAACTGTGGGGAGTTAACCTCAATTGCCACTTAAGCTCCAGTTTAGGACCGAAGCCGCAGCCCAGTGTACTCACTTCCACTCAGATCGCTCTGGGATATCAAATATTTTTTTCTGATCAGGATCTGAAGTCCATTGTTCAAGCCCCTCTCGTTCTCCCTAGGCATGATTACTGCAGCTCACTCCACCCAGGATTGCCTCCGGAAGCAAAAAGTGTGATCACCTTACTCCTGTGAGTATATTGCTACAATTATTTGTTATTGAAGGTACAGTGCAGTTCAAAATAGCACTCATCACCTAAAAAACACTACACACTGCTACGCCGAGCTATCCAGCAGAAAAGCTGAAATTCTCTAGTGGATAACGTCTCTTGCACAGCTCTAATTCATTGCTACTCACTCAGCTGCATTCAAATGAGAAAAACTATGTCTAACTCCTTCTCCTGCAGCACAACAATACTTTGGAATCATCAAGAACTTTGAACTATTTCCCATCTATCTACATTTGAAAAAGAACAGAAAGTTCTCTTCTTTCAGAAACTTTACATTGCTGTGGTCATCTTGCTCCTGCCTGGCTGCATTTAGTTGTATTGTATTTGTTTTCTTTCAACCCCCTGAATGCTTCACTAATAGTGGTTGCTAACATCTTGCTTGTCTGCTATTGTACAACTGGTTTCATGGTCTCTCACAAAACATGTTCTTCCATTGCACAATGCTCTAATGCCATTGAACTACGTTTGTGCTATATTAAACCACATAAATGCATTTAAATACATTTACATTTTAACAATACAGTTAGTTTTTCAGTTAAAACATTTGGCTTTCATTAAAGGTCTTCAGAAGCACATATCTTGTTAAGTGGTCTTGACTATGACTGCCACAGAACAATTCAAATAGTAAAATACCCAAGAATCTGGTCCTGCAAGAGACTAACCGCTTGGTACAGAGCACCGGCCATGGAAGACTCAAGTTTCAAAGACAGAAAGAGAGCTTGTGACAGCATTCAGACAAAGCAGCAGAGAATCTTTCGCTGGTGTGCACCTTCAGCAAGAACGCTTTCAGTAGGCCTCGGAGTTACCATACCATTTTGGCAGATGTAGCCCTTACATATTTTATTTCCTTTTTTGCTCTTCATTTATCAGTAAAATCATAATCAATACATATTGAGGTAATATCCCTCAATTTAAAAATGTCATACAGTTCGATTTTCACTGAGACAATCCAATGAAATTATGACATTTGGCATTTAAGCCCTCCAGAAGAATCTTCCTTGCTAGATGGTGCTGTCCTTTGAATGTTGGAGAAAGTTTACAATTCTAAAATACTCAAGTACCGGCAAGGGCACCTTTAGTGCAGACCAATAGAGCTGAAAGCCACAAACTTTGAAGACATAAACACGGATTTTAATAACACTGAAACAAAGGAGCATAGAAGGTGTCACAGGTGTGTACCGTGCTTCAAGTAAGGCCCCTTAGTAGTGTGGTAAATGTAGGCCTTGAATCCTTCATTCCCATTTTAGGTCTCCTAGCACAGCGTGCATGCGCTGTTCTAGGAGAGGGCCTCTTGTAATCACTTAGACATTCAGAAAGCTTTCAGAAAGCTTGTGCATCTGGTTGTGAAATCCTATTTGCCTTTGTGTGTGGCTTTCGAAAAATGAAAGCACGCAAATGGCCAAAGACGGCTGCATCTCCCACCTTTTATTTTAACGTTAACTCCCCTGGCCTAGGGGTCTCGGGAGCGAGCAGCGGTGTGCATTGTGCCAGCTGCATACCTCCCTTATCGTGATCTTGGCTCATGTTCCTAAGTAAACAAGGCATGGTCGCTTTCACGGGCGTACTTGTTTCAACTTTATTTTTCTCCTTTCATGTTTACAGCTACTGCCAGTTCAAAAGGGGCCTCTAAAAAAAGAAAATAACATGTTTAATGTTAGGGCCGAATAACTTTCGTTCTAGACCACTCGCAGGCTTGTGTTTTTTTTTACTTGGGCTCTTAGAGTAAGTATAGCGGGACCCAGGCTCGGCTCCTCCCATATCCCATAAATTATCAGACTCACATACCTCTACCACACCCGGTACCTACCACTGGTACTTATGCGAAAAATGCCGCGCAGCAAAATCTCATAATCCCAGTTGCCTAGGCAATGAAAAGGGCTAATACATAATCCCCCATTTTGCCCGATAGCTCCAAAGGCAAGACAGCTACCTATCTTTCTCGATGTTCCGTCATCTTTGTTTGCAGCTAACAACAAGGTTATGAAAGACGAGGTCCAATCTAATTAAAGCCCTTGGTTATAACATAACTGCAGAAGTCTTGTTTTAGGATCATAGAGAATAAATAGCTTCTGTTTTTTTCCAGAATGAGAGAATGCCTGTCGCCATTCTTCATTGGTTTAGAAGGGACTTTCAGCTTGTGCGAGAGGAGCCCGTATTGGTTTTTGAGATAGGACAGTTTTGAATTTCTTGAATTTCGCATGTTCAATAACTAAGGAGTCCTTGCTGCATGAGATTTTGGAGCTGATGGGTATTTTTATCAAATCGGTTATATACCACAATGTTAGGTTTGAATGTTAGACCAGCACATTTCATGAGCATGTATAGCTGGTATGGGCCTCTAGTCTATTGCCTTCTCTTCCTGACCAAAATGTCTCTGTTTGCTATAAGAGAGAGGTGCCATAAATCCATCCGGACACAATGTTTCTCCGACAGCACTTCAGTCATGGGTTTTAGCCCCTCCCCTCTGTCTTCAGTACCCCTTCTTTTAACTCAGGTTCGCTTCTACCTTTCTCAGATCCATGTTATATTTTCGATTAGGTGAGGTTCTTAGGCCCTTGCAGCTGGATGAGGTATTTCTGTAATGGTTAACTTCATTTCACTTCCTGCTGTGATTACTCTAGTAAGCTGTTGGTTCCCAGTGACTCATAAATTACTTTCTGAAAAAGCTGCCAAGTTCAATGCTCTAAAAACAATTACTTTGTTTAAGTAAATGTAAAACCTAGCACATCCAAATTTCCTTTTTTTGAATATACTTGGAATGGCCCCAGAACATAATGCTTTTCTTGTGTCATCTTGTTCCTTTTCCAGCCGGCACTGACTATTCAAAGCTATTCCTTTTCCACTCCCTCACTTAAACTGTACAATGTCTGAGAAAAGGGGTAGGGGCAGTGGATTTATCTCCTCCATCAAACACAAATGGACAAACACCCACTCACTCGCCCGCCCGCCCTCCGCCACTCATGCGTGAGTTGTTGAGTACACTTCGTATGGCAGCACAGTGTTACTTTTGTACGCATCGTTTAATCAACATGAATGGAGATTCTCAAACAGTCTTGTGTTCCTCTTATAGGAAACAGTAGTTTATTAAAGTACTGGTTGAATTGTTACACACCTAAAGAGCTATACAAAATTCCAACCTCCTCATCAGGGTATTCCGTTTGACATTAACTTCCCACCAGGATGCGTTAGTTTGCATCGAGAAACAATTAAACATCACTGCATATATTCATGAATCAGACCACATGACCCCGTGTAGTCATTGTATACCCCTTCAATCTCCGGAGGCACAACACCCACTATAATGTACTGCATGGCTAAACATTTATAAGGTCCCAAAGGCGAGACCTATTGGCTATGCCAATGCTTGTTATATTTTCCAGTAACGTAAAATTATGATGAATTGTCAATGAGGTAATCTCATTTTAAAAGTGAGTGCGCTTCAAATAATTTACTGACTTTTCCATAATTTTTATTACAAATGGTAGTTTCATTACACATGTTAGGCCATGAAAAAGCGGAGGTTCTCAAGGCAGCTTCGGTCATCCGGGGGCTTGTAGAGCAAGGCTTTGGCATGTAATCAAACATTTTTAAGGGGTAAGGAACCTTACCATGTTCAAAAATCTCGTGGATGGTTTGTTACCATGTTTAAGAAGCGAGTTCATGGTTTCAGTCCATCGCTGATTTAATTTGCAAAATGAAGAGTCACTGACTGAACTGCCTAGCTCGAGTCGTTCATGTGGCGCACCCTCTCTTCCAATGAGTCTTCAGATACTGGTTTGAATTGGGTCCATGATGAGTTCAATTTCTATGTTTAAACTTGAGAGTAGGGGAGCAGAATTCCTGTCTCACAGGTTATCTTATTGGAAGGTGTAGAGGATGAGGGTTGGCAAACATTTCTGCCTTCCTCATGAGAGCTAGAAATCGCCAAGAAAGACGTTCGTCTCTTCGGGTCTGGCCTTTGAGACAGCTTTAGCTGCTTCGTCAGATTATTGTTTTCTCAACAACAATAGAAAACATACATAATGGGTCCTCATGTTAGCCTTCTTCATCCGTTGGGCCGTTAAAATGTCACTCACATTTTGCTGCCTCACCCCATAGCATACATCATGGGGCAATGGTACAGCCCGCTTTAGCCATTGGTTCCCCAGACTTTGAGTGATAGCATTTTGCTTGAACACCATCAAGGGATTTGCGCAACCAGTGGTGCAATGTCCTACTCCACATTTACAAAGCGGCGTTAAGCCACTTCCCAAGGCTTAATGCCACTTTGTAAATATCGTACCCTTTCACACGGGTATCTGCGTGAAAGGGGCATGCAGTGGGTGTTGCTGTGGGCATTCTGCCGCAACACCCATTGCTTTTTGATGCTGCACCAGAATTACAAGGATACGTAAATCTGAGGCAGCACTAAAAACTAATGTCACTGAAAAGCAGGTGTTAGAGTGGCTCAACGAGGAGAAATACTTTTATTTTTCCTTGTTTTTGCTCTTTCTGTGTGTGCTTCATTCTGCAGCACACATCGAAGGAGCAAAGCAACTTTAACGATTGTTATATGCAGGAAGGTGTCCCTTCCTGCACATAAACAATCATGCCTGCAATGTAGACAGCCTTGCACCATGGTGCAAGGGTGTTTGTGTTGGTGAGCAGCTTTTTTTTAGCACCAGCGCAAGGGAAAACACAGGGTTGTGTTGTACTCCACTGTAATCCACTCCACCAAAATCTGCTCTATTGTAATCCACCATAATCCACTCCACTGTAATCCACTCCAATCCCCTCCACAGTAATCCATCCCATTGTAAACCACTGTAGTCCACTCCACTATAATCCACACCAACCCACTCCACTGTAATGCAGTTTGAAGCATATTTCACAATGAGAGGTTCAACTCTTTCATTTTGCTCTTTCCCTATATATCTTTTAGACATGTTTGTACCTTCTGTTTACTAGGTGTGCTAGAGCTAACCCACTGTCCATTCTTGATTCAGGTCTTCTGTTTGTTTTTGAAGATCGTAAGATTCCTAAAATATCAATTTGCTCATTCCTCATTATTCTGTTTAAAAATATTTCCTCTTTAGAATACAATTTTGTTTATTTCTTAGCTCATGCGTGCATTCAATTTACACCTTAGTTTTCCGCTTTTTAGTCAATAGGGTTTATTTTTTACTGATTTCATTATATTCTGTAAACACCTCAGTAATCCTATGTATGCCTTCCTTCTTTTAAAAGTTCTACACATATCCTTAGGTTTTCAATATATTGAGGTAAATGTTATTATTTCATCACCACTATCACCTAGGTTGCGAATTTGCAACCACAGTTCCTTGTAGTGCTGTGTTCATGCCTTGAGTAGCACCTTCGTAGATGTAAGTCATTCTCCTTTCGAGACCCAAGAAGTCCATTCGATGTCTTATGTGTTGATAGATGTGTTTTAACAGCAATTTTCTGATTTCAAGTAATTGTAAATGTTTATGTACTGCCTGAGCTTGACTAATGGATCGCTTGCATGGGAACATACTCTAAAAGTAACTTTTTCAAATACGAGTCCTTCAAATGGTACACCCCACATTAAAGCAAGGAGGGAGGTGTTCGAAAATATGTTTGCAGCCTTTAATGATACTCATTGTTTCCTTAGACAACAGAGAATTGCATTAAAAGTTCAAAACTGTTTAAGGTAGTTCACAAGTACTGGATGCATGCTAGAATTTCAGGAAATCCTCATGAGATCAATATACAAACAATCAATCTGAAGGGGACATTGACGTTGTCAATGGTTATCCTGAAAATGTGACTTGGGTCTGCCTTCCTAGGCCAATCTGGCAAACCAATGTTTCTGCTTCTTATTACTGTCTAGCAGGTTATGATTTCCCATCTTCACATATCCAGGACACTTGTGCACTGTTACATGATCATGATCAGCTCTACATGTGCAGCGTGATCACAGAATGCTATGTCATATCTAACATGATCACACTACAATACTAATAATGTCTTTACACTGATATTCCCTTCTTTAGGAAAACAACAACCACACTCATTTTGTGATCAACAACATTTGTTTACCAGTGGAACAGAACATAGCTGGTTATTTTAATGGACATTGCTTTTGATCTCCAAATTCTATATGAGTGCATGTATGTGTGGTCTTGTGCTTTACTTGTAGCAGGGCTCCTTTATGTACACCACTCTAGACCCCTAGGGAACGAACAGGTGCCACTGACAGAATAACATTCAATGAATAAAGGAAATAGAGGCTGCCATAACTTGCCAAATCTGTTTCATACCATTCTGCTTATTTTCTTCAGTTGTATGGTGTATACAACTATCTCCTGGGTTTCAAGAGAAGCAGCAACCCCAGACTGAGTACATTGTTGTATTGTTTCTAATAGTTCTATGTGAATTGATGATGTCTCAACTATCTTCCACTTTTTCTGATAATGTAACCTTGCTGATGTTGAGTGTATGTCCAGAGTGAGCGGTCACTCTCGCGTTATAAAAGTCTTAGATGTTTGCTTTTGGACTCACAGGTCTCATAATTGTTTGCCTGCATTGATCAGGACCCTCATGCTTGGGAATCCCAACTGTACCGATTATTTCTTGAAGAAGATACATCCCTTTCACATTCACACATTAGAATGAAAAAAGCATTGGCAAAGACAACAGACCCGGCTTTTAATTAGGGGAAGTGTTTGGGAGACTTCTAAACACAGCTGTCCTAGAAACAAACTCCTATGAAGAAGCACAAACAAGATGGGCTAGGGGTGGGCCCTTTTGTTGGACTCACTGAATTAACAGAGTTAAGCTGCACTCTTAGATAAAAGTGTTATGAAAAAGAGGCACTTTGTGCTGTAACTGGCAATTTAAACAGCAGACACAGGAAGATATTGCAGTGTAGATACTTTTGAGAAAGGGATGGTATTTTTATTGCATCTTTAAGAAAGCTTATGTTTCACTCGTCTTTACTTTGTTGAAAAAGCTATAAAACAATAGCGTGCAAGAGTGATCCTTGAACAGGATTAGACATCATGCACTTACTAAACATAAAAGCCATGCATCAACAATATGAAAACGCTGTCAAGATACATGGTGTGACACATCCAGGGACCCAGCTACCAACAGTGCAGCAGAGGCACTAGCACCAGAGCCAGAA
This sequence comes from Triturus cristatus, assembly GCF_964204655.1. Lineage (NCBI taxonomy): Eukaryota > Metazoa > Chordata > Amphibia > Caudata > Salamandridae > Triturus > Triturus cristatus. The sequence continues at coordinate 387,974,530 of NC_140590.1, read as the reverse complement.
GTAAAAGGGGCGCGGCTGTTACACTTTGAGTTGCTGAGTGCAATTCCTTCCAGTGGCCATCTCTAAAGGGCCGGGATAACTCACAGTGGGAGGTGACACCCATGTACCTACAGTGTGTCATCCGGGGGCTCAGTACCCTGTCGAGAAAGAGTAAACGCCGACAGCAAGAATTTAGTAGCACAAAGATACTGCTGGTAGGACAACATAACTTTAAAGCGGAGGTCTTCAAAGTAGGAAGTGCCACCCACCCCCCTTGGGGGGCCTTCATTGATCTCAGGGGAGGCACCAGTCTCTGGCCAAGAGAAGCATCAAGCTAATAGGAGTGCTTTGTTTTAAATGAAAAAAATGGAATTGGCCTTCATTAACATCTTTACTTCCAGGCTGGGAGTAGGTGTCAGAGGGGAAGGGATTCCAAATATTTCTCAAACCTCCCCCCCCCCCCCCAACATTTTCTGATAATCAAGCTGTGTATACATTTGCAGAGCAGTAGGGACTGGATGACCAGAATAGTATGTTTGGTAATCATGTATTTGATTGCATTTTCAAAAGGGGTAACAGAACGTACATGTAATATTTTAATATGCTTAGACATATTTAAACACTGCCAATTTAGTAGAAAATTTCTGGGGCGCTCTGATGACTGTTTTTAGTACACAGGGAGGAGTGGCATTAAAAAGTTTGAAGACCACTGCTTTAAAGAGATGGATGTCCTTCTACTGCATCTCTTGTTTTGTGTGTACATTTTTTAATTTCAGTCTCATGAAGGATCATGCCTTCACATGCTCAACAATCCAGCCGAGATTTTCATAGGAAGTCCATTAGTATAGCAGTAAAGGTCTTGCATTGCTGCACAGGGGCGTAGCTTCAGGGGGGGTGTTTGCAGTTTTACACCCCTCTAATAAATGTATTTTCTGATGAAGAGTTAGGTACAGATGCTTTCAGTCGGGTATGGTGAGGCGTCTATCGGATTTCACCTGGGATTTTTGCATGCACACACTGACAAGAGGATAGGAGTTGGCCTAACGGCTAGGGCGGTCGACCTCGAATCTGAGGAACTGGGTTCGAGTCTCGGCAATGACGCTGAACATCCTGTGACTCTGGGCAAAATCACTTAATCTCCCCGTGCCTAACAAAAAAATTAATATGTCCTCATGTAATGCAATTGGTGCTATATAAAGCGCTCTGATACCTGATTCGGGTCAAGTTTGCGCTATATAAAACACCTTAAAATAAAAAAATAAAATAAAAAAAGACAAAAAACACCCACATACTCTCTGTCATCTGTTTTGAAAGCCCTATAAAGTATTTATTCTTTTACAAAATATTGTGTTTTCTTTCACCTAGTATCCCTACCATTCCGCATTTGTATCCCTCTCCACTGTCCCTTAAGTCCCTTTCATGCACCCTGCTTGTCGTACAATATGTTTTAACATTACATGCCAACATGATAGTCTGGAAATCTGAAGCCCTGTTGCTGCACACTAATTTACCAGAAGAAAGTTTGTTGCTGGAGCTGTAAATGAAATCCCCTCCTCCTTCATGTAAAATCACATTTCCCTAAAAAAGAAAATAATAATTTTGTTTTGTAGTTTCTACTAATCGGTAGGATCTGTGCATTGTTTGGACAACATAAACTAAGGGCATGGTGCCTAGACTGAGTCCGGACACCCCCTCAGGATATGTTGGCCAATAGACCAGCTAGCTCACTGTGCCACTGTAGGCCCCCTAACCTACCAGGGAGCGAACAGTCTCTGGAAACCACTGAACATGACAACCCTGATTCCTCAGGAATTTTGCTCAGTTGCTCATGCTCACTTGTTCTCAGAGAAATATACAGAGAATACACAGTGGTATGTTTTCAAGAATTGTTGGGATCTGTATTGTATATTGCATGCCCTCCCTCACAGAATGCTCTTGTGGCACAGTTCCCTGTGTGGAACATGGTAGCAAGATCCCCACAGAATTCCAAATTTGCTTCAAATGTACCAAGAACTTTCACTCTTTTGCCCCCATAGGCAAAAATTCAAATGTTAGACTGGTGCAATTGAATGTCTTCTAACCCCCCAAAATCCTTAGCATTGATAAGGGTAAATGGGGAACCGGAATCAACCAAGAAATTTAAATTTTTCTATTCACACAGATAACACATGCAGGAGATTTTCTCTTGCGCAAACCACCCATGGACACAATTTCAACGACACCCTCAGACAGTAAAGATGAAGAAGACAACATTAACAACATATTGTCATTTTCATAAGTATAGACAATAAATTCTTCTTCAATGGACTTGACGATTTGCGTGTTTCCTTTGTTGGGCCCATAGCTTTACAGATACCTGCCAGATTATCTTTTTTCCCGCATTTGAAACAAGTCTGTTTCAAGGCAATACAGAACTTCGCATTTCCTAAATGAGATTTGCTCCCACAACGAAAACAAAAGAGTTGCATCTTTTCAGATTTGATCTTGGGTGAAGGTAGAGAAGATGAATTTTGCGTCGTATTTTCAATGGGAACTTTGGTAGTCTTAACATTATGCTTTGCTAACAACAGTTTAACTTCAGTAGGTTGAGAAGAGTTGCACATCTTCATGCTAAATTGAGAATGCTCAATGCTTCTCTCAAGAGTAATAGCTGTCTCGAGATTGGGGACGTCTGATTACAAAAGATTCCCTTGAATTTCTTGTTATATGTGCGCTCAATTAGTCGATCACGTATGATTTCATCCCTAAATTCTCTGTAGTTACAGGTAATAGAAATAGTTCTGAGTGCAGAGACAAAATCGTCGATAGATTCACCAGGAACCTGGGCGCATTGTAAGAACTTGTGACGCTCAAGTACAACCTTCTTCTTGGGGTTAACCTTTTGCACAATGTTTTGATCAGTGATGCATAGTCATCAATGATTAGGGAATCACCGTAGTCGCCGCCTCAGCACCAAGATTATACATAAGAAGTGCTTTCTTCTTCTTTGTAGTAAACGTATCACCGTCGATGGCTTCCAGATAACTCTCAAATGTATCCATCCATTGTTGCCATATAATGGGAGGAGAACCAGGAGATTGTAAGAAGGGTGGCGGAGCTAACACGTGATCCATGGTAAGATTGTGCATGGGTGTGTTGCTGCCCACACAATTGTAACAAATTTCAAGGTTTAAGATAAATACACGCGATCACTGTGAAGTTCTTATGATGCACACTGTGAGTGCATCACAGAAGTAGACAAACTATAACTTGTGGTAAATAGTAGCTGTGCGTGTTAATCAAGGAGGAAAAATACGAAGAACAATGAAGAAATATGCTGTGCACATCAGCGATTACTCCATAAGATGTGCGCATACACAATAAATGTTAAACAGCCGTGCGCATCAGCGGTGAAAGCAACACTAGTGTTGCTATGCTGATGCGCTAACAAAGAAAAGTGGTAATCCAATGAAACAGCTGTGCGCGTCAGCGGTGAAAACAACACTGGCGTTGCTATGGCAGCGCGCATCTGAAGGAGTGAATAATCCAAAATGGCCGCATGCAACGTGTGGACAATGCGTGGGGAAGCGCCAGGCAACTCAGGCAGGGGCACACAGCACGTCTCGACAGAGACAACGTCACCGGGGCAAGCGCGAGACGCAACGGAAGACTGCTTTGATTACGCGCGCGCACAAGAAACTGTAAAAGTCCCACTGTGTATATATTCTTGAAAGGAAGTACAACTTCGGGATAGGTATAAACGGAGTACTTACCTATCCCGAAGTTGTACTTCCTTTCAAGAATATATACACAGTGGGACGTTTTCAACTAAATTTATTGAACCAACTTTATTTTTGCATAACATGTGTGTACTGCAATGATTAGGAGACAGTAGCAAATAAAGGAGATTACAAGCAGCACAAGAGTAAACAGTAGATACATTTCTACCATAGTGCTGAAGCAATGAATAAATGTAGGCATATATACAAAATGGTAATCTAAAGTACTCCTATGATGTGGACCCTACTCTAAGTGTATCTACAGTGTGTGTGGTGTAGAGCCAAGAATCCCCCTAGGGACGATCCAACCCCATTACCTGACGGGAGAGTGCAAAGGAACCCGACTTGGTCTCGGGTTTGACACCTCTCACGGAATGTCATGGTGATTTCTCAGCATGCAGAGACCTTTGGTGTCAGCAGAAGTACCTCCTCTACCAATCTATTGGGATGCCTATTATTCATAATAAAAAGCAACCTTTGCGATGTGCGCACTAGATTAGTGATGTTATGGAAATGTGGCTAGCTCTCTCGCCACGTGGATGAGGATAGGACGACTTTTGTACCTAGTGGGTAGAGAGGTCTAGTACATGATGTTCAAGGCATCGTAAAAATGTTGTGTGAAGCTGGAAGTGAAAACAAAGTAGTTTCAGAGAAACGAATCCAACATTGCCATGCATGCAAATGTGTGCAAGAGGTCACCGCTGAAATTTTATTTTCCAGGACATAAGGAATAAGCTGCCTCGCTGCATGTGCCTAACTCGGGAATATAACAATTTCACTTGGCAAAATGTAGGATTTGGTACCTGTGTCAGTTCCAGGACCTTAGCACATTATACAAAAGGTCATTTAAAAAACTAAAGTGTAAACACCACCTTTATTCTCTGCCTTATTCTATCTCTGTACATCAATAATTAGAAATAATGGGGCAGGATAGCTGCAATAATTTCGTTAGAAATGCTGTCAAAAGACAGTGAATGTATGGGTGATATAAGAATAGCAGATGTATGAGGAGAAGCCTTCAATATTTCACTTTTCCATTGTGTTTTTTAAACAACATCATTGCATTCTGGGACACTAGTCACTTTTAATATTACAATAATTGACTGAAAATTCCCAGCAAGTAAAGTGCTATTGGCTAAAGCCTATGATACCTGAAGGTGTCATGCATGACATGATGGCTCTTAACAGCTACTATGCATATTTCCCATAACCACATCTCTACAAGCATTACAGCAGACACCACCACCCTTGTTAGGGACAGATTCTTTTTCCAAAAGAACAGAATAGCAGTATTTCCAGCCCCGTAATGAAAACAAGCATTTGCAATGCAAATAGGTCTTGCATTTGTGAGTTAGAGCTATTGACATTGTAAATGGCAATGTTTTTTTTCCTATACGCTTTATTTTTGGAGTGAATGCATGTAGTGTGCAAAATCCCTTGGAAAGATCCTGCACTTCGTAATAAATATATTGAAAAAGTGTGGATTGTGTCAACAATTGCATGGCACGTACCTCATGGGTGAAGTGTCGCCACACATGCACACGGTGGTGCTTTATTAATGCGAAACTCATTGATAAAAGTAGTGCTTACAGACTAACCAACGCGATCGGGATCGGAGCATGTGAATCCGAATCCCGGCTTCTCTTTCTGCGTCTTGGTTATTCCCCAAACACTGGGAGGCAATGAAGTTTGCCAAGGGGGCGGGGGGCAGGGGGGCTTTGGGGGTACATGAAAATGTATTCATTGCCTAGTTGTCAAAGGTCGTTCTCAGCAGGGTCTTCGGATGCAAGCCGGCAGTGCCCTTCACGGCCTTGGAGTGCGCGTGGAGACCTTACAGCTTGACACAGGTGAGACGTCTCGGTGTCATAGGTTAAGGGTAGTGACAGGAGTCCTAAGGCAAGTAATGCTATGATGTCGGGAAAGTAAATGTCATCCACCATGGCCGCTGGACGGTGAGGAGCTCCAGGAGGGAGCTCCGAGGCTGAGGATTGCTCAAACGAGCTGAAATCCTTGTTTGGACTCGCATCCCGTACATTCGGATCCCCGAGCCGATTTCGGAACTTTCGACCCATTCTGGGGAACCTATCTGAATGAGGACTCGCTGCAAGTGGCCGGGACGCTTCAAGAAGGGACAGGAGAGGTGCCCCGGCAGGTCGTTGGTTTTCACTGCATCCCTGGATCGATGGTGGTGACTGCGGCTCAAGGTGAGGCTGAGCCTTTGTTTTCGAGTGTGGCCCAGGTGGCACTGCCGATACGTGAGGGCTCGGCTGGCTGGAGTGCCCTACGAGACTTGGTCCAGGTGCAGACCTGGAGTTCGCTTGAGGTTTTCGCCCAGGATTGAGGGGCTGGGGCCTGCACTGCACCCTCTCCCCCCTGAAGGCACAGCAGATACTGTAAAAACATGGTTGGTGGGGCCATGACCTCTTGTGATTTAGGAGATACACTGCTACAAATGTGTTTACACTGCAGTTAATATGACACTTTAAAGTTTAGTGTATATACTGCATATAATTGTATGATAACTACCACCCTGCCTTATGCTTGATTCCGGACTGTGCCTCGGCATTTCTTCATTGGCCTGAGTCCTGCTTGTATCTCGGAATCTCTACCGTTCAACCATGCGCCCACCTTACCCCATCCGGAACTCGAATCTTGTGCGCTACGGTCCCAACTCCTGGTCCATTAACTACCCAGACAAAATGACCAGTAATGCAAAAAAGAACTTCAAGCATAGTACTCTAAAACAACACCCGGAAACACTCATTGTAGCGTCCAACGGCAACACGAAAACTAACTTCATTTTCTACACAAATCGCCCGGCTAAATGGAAAACCACCTTCTCTCTTCACCTTCAAGTCAGTAATCATTCCCTATGGTGAAAAAATCTTCACTACCATCTCCCCGACATTCAAAGGGGAACTCACCATCTCCATCTACAGAACTGGAACCATTCTCATACAGGCCACCAACCCGCACCTCACCACTTTTGACTTCCCCACACTTCTTTCATCGTTAACTCAACTGAGCCGTCAAACCATATCTCCCCAACCCACCATCACCCTTACTAATAACGTGGAACCGATCCAACCTCCCTGCCCTGAAGAACCTCTCTTCAACTCATGGACATCCACCATCACTCACTATAATCACACTACCCCTATCATTACTCTACGCCGCCAAACACCCACAACTATTACATCTACTGAGCACATCAGGAACAACAAACTCACAATTAACAAACACCACAAGACCGATCTAGATCTTGACAGCTCGGACTCTAAGCTCTGCCCTTCCGTGACTGAAATCCCCATAGGCACTCTCCGCTCGACCCCTGATAATCTGAACCCTCCCTCACAAACTACCTCTTCCTCCAACCCAGACCCTTTTCCCCCGACCCTTACTTCCCCCATGTCCAACGTCATCTCCAATTCAGTGGTCACTCTCCCCAATACTACCACTGCACACTCCCCCTCCGATGTCCCACATCACCAGACACAACCGGCCTCCACCGATTACCTCACTGGCAACCCCTGTGACATCCCCATGGCCAACGTTGTCACCAATCCCATAAACTCGTTCCCCCTATTATCACTACACGCTCCCCCTCCGCCGTCGCTCACCCACATACACAACCTGCCTCCACTGCTAATCTCATTGACATTCCCCGGAACTGTGACTTCTTACCTAGAATTTCTCTCCATCCTCACTTGGAAAGTAGACCCTCTACTCCTCCTTTGAACTCCTTGAATGGGAGCATTACTAATCCGGCTCCCCGCGTCCAACCTCTCCCCTCTCCTAATCCCACTGATTCCGTCCAATCCCCGACCCCTGTCCACTCTCCCTCCAAAGACCCAAGTCATTCTCGGCTCCTGCATACAACCTTAAACTTTTTCAGCTCAATAGCACAGCAACTGAACAGAATGGAGATGAAAATTAAATCCCTATCTGCTGATTTCCTATACTTACAACAAGATCTTCTCAACAGGACCAAGCCGCCGTACTCCCTCTCCCCGGGTAGATTTCCTCCCACCCCACTCAATACCGCTCCCTTGGCCCCACAGTGCACCCCTCATCCCTCCAGTCCGTCAGCGAGTCAGGCTCTTTGACCCAACCGGGATCGCCAACCCTTTTCGATACCTAAACCTGATAGATCAACGACTCTTACCTCGCTTTGAACAAGAAGTCAGCCCCTTTCCCCATCCCTGTTATTATTGGCACTAACAGAATCCCTAAAAATGTCCACTCGCCTAGACCTCCTGCTCAATACTCCTCTATCCACCTTACTCCCCCCATCATCGAGGCTCCACGTCCACTCTCTTGCATGCTCTTCAACTGCAGATCAGCAGTACAACACGCCACAGACATTGCTGAAGCTCTACTCGCTGAAGAAATTGACATCGCTTTCCTCACTGAATCCTGGCTCAATGTCCACTCCACCCCCATTCTTGACATTCTCACCCCTCCAGGGTACACCATCATCAGACAAGACAGACCGATCAAAACGGGGGGAGGACTGGCCATCACCCATAAGGCAGGAATACAGATTACCAAACTTAAACCTGCAGAATACCTATTGTTTGAATACCTGGGTGTCGAACTCACTGCCAAGGGCACCTCACCCATCAAATTCCACACCATCTACAATCCTCCTGGAGAGCGTACCCTTTTCCCCGAAGAACTAACAGACCTAATATCACGGTTCTCCATGACAGACACTAAAGACGTGTTCCTGGGTGACCTCAATATCCACTGGAACGACCTAGAAGACTCCACTGCCCAGAACCTATCTAACCTACTTGAAATATATAACCTCAAACAACTCTGCAATAAACCAACTCACAGCAACACTGGATGTGATCATTACCAACAATGATCTGGTCTCTCTGAGAGTGATTTCTCCCATTGACTGGTCCGCCCACCACCTCATTCTGTTCAAGATTGATGCACTTGTCTTCCACCAACCTATTCGTGATGACAAACCTAAACACTGGACCAGAAATATCAAAGCAATCACTTTATCCGAACTTGAATCCAGGATTCATGCCCATCTTCAACTCCAACCCTCATCATCGACGGCTTATGACTTCACTACACACTTTAACTAAAAAATGACAGAGGTTCTGGACCAAGTAGCTCCTCTCAAACTCAAACAATTGAGGCAAACCAAATCTAAACCCTGGTTTAACGTGGATCTGAATGAGGAAAGGCGTCAACTCAGACAAACGGAAAGGTCTTGGAGACTAAACCCCTCGACCTTACACCTAGCGCAACTTAGATCTGGTCGGCAAGCATACAAAAAACACATTTTCAGTGAAAAGGCGTCTTTCTTCCGCAGTCAACTTGATCTGGCAAAAAACAAACCGAGAGAACTCTTCAACATTGTCAAAAGCCAAACTAACTGCACTCCCTCTCAAGAAATCAAAGCCACCAATGAGCGTGGTGAAGAAATTGCCACGGTCTTCACTAATAAAGTCTCGAAAATTTATCAATCCTTCATCCAAACCTCTAACCCTCCTTCCCTCTTAACCTGCCCCACTCTAACCACCCCTGATCATTCAGAAAGAGTTCTTACCAAGGACAATCAGGTCTGCCTCCAGCTAAAAAACAATGCGCATTTGTCCGACTTTGAGCTAATGTCGGAAAATGAGGTTTTCAGTATAATTTCTAACCTATAACCTTCCTCCCACACTATGGACCCCATCCCATCCACAATCATAAAAGATCCTAACCACACCATTTCCCCTTTCTGGACAAAAATCATCAACGCCTCTCTCACCTCAGGCTGTGTCCCAGACTCCCTTCAACTTGGACAAATCACACCCATTCTCAAAAAAACAGAGGCCGACCCTAATGATCTAAACAACCTCAGACCTATCTCCAACCTCCCATTCCTGGCAAAAACATTGGAGAAATGCGTTCACCAACTCATCAATCACATTGATGAGTTCGACCTCCTCGACACCTTTCAATCAGGATTCAGGAAAGGCTATAGCATAGAAACAGCTATGCTCAACGTCTCTGACGATATTCACAAGGCTTTAGATGAAGGTGATGCCTGCCTACTCATCCTTATTGACCTATCTGCGGCATTCAAAACAGTAAATCATCCAGGGCTTCTGGAGACCTTGTCGAAGCGCTCCGTTATCAATGGCACAGTACTAAACTGCCCCATCGTCCTATCTGACTCAGTTAAGTCTCTAGGCATCACCCTTGACAAGAACTTATCTATGAAGGCCCACATCAAAAACTCTGCAAAAAGTGCTCTTTTCTCTCTAAAACACCTCAAGAAATTGAAACCTTTTCTTCCCCATGATGACCTCAAGACAGTAGTCCAATCGCTAGTTCTCTCTAAAATTGACTACGGATACGCCATCCTTACAGGGACTCCAAAAGCTCACCTAGCCCCTCTAAGGGCAGTGTTGAACATGGCCGCTCGACTTGTTTCTGGAGTAAAAAGATTTGAACACATCACTCCAGCTCTCAACTCCCTCAACTGGCTCCCCATGGAAGGGAGGTGTATTTACAAACTGGCCTGCATCACACACAAAACTCATCACTCTCCGGCCCCTAACTACCTGAACAACAAACTGGTAAGAGCAGGTCAATCCAGAACCCTGAGAAGCTCCAACTCACTCTTTCTTATTCCTCCGAAACTGAAAAAGAAAACCACACAATACCGATCGTTCTCTGGCAACGCTCCCAGGATGTGGAACGCTCTCCCTAGAGTCCCCAGATACAACCCCTCCTTCTCATGGTTCAAAAGGGACCTGAAAATCCATCTCCTTAACAAATACTTTCCTGACCAACGTCAACTAACCTAGACTTCAATATCCAAGTTTACTCCTCTCTCTTGACATTCAAGGATAGTTGGTGAACGGACTGTGTTAACCACCTTATCTTCCATGCTGTATTTTTTTCTATCCCTGGTTTTGCTTCCTTACTGCCTGCCTACTTTGTAATGCAATTTCCGTCTGTGTTTTTTTACAGTATGTATGTGAAGCGCTCTGATACCTATGGGTCAAGCTAGCGCTATATAAAACTTTTCAAATAAAATAAAGGTCGCCCGGTGCTATTAGTTAAAAGTGTGCATATGTCATTAAGATAATAAGAGTACTTTACTCGCATCTATGACAAAATCGACATTAACTAAACAAAATGCCAGAATGCGTGTCAGTTTTCAGTGTTTTAGACAGTACTGGTTGCTTACTTTCATTGCATTAATTTTTTGTATTTACTCTTTTACACAGCATCCAAAGTAGGTTACCTAACCCCAAAGCCCCGAGTTGTTAAATGACCAATAGAAGGGAGTGTTTTACAGTTGTGCAAATGTGTCCAAATGTAATGTTGGTAGTACCATGGAATGATCAGCCAATGAGGTACTCGATGAGCAGGTATTTAACTACACGTTCAAAACGTACGGTATTGTGGCTGTTGTTTGTTTGTTTATACACAACCACCTCTCTGAATGTGTTTATTAATACAGAGCTTCATCTACCAGACAGTGCTCACAGAGGGGCGACTAAAGCACAGAACAGAATGTATTCATTTATCCTGAGTGTGAAGGCACCCGGAAGGCTTAGGTGCCCGCCCGGAGAGGCTAGGGATCCCAGCGCTTCTACAGACTCTGCTATGCCCCCCTTCGCCATCAGGGCACAGCTCAGAATCTACCGCTTCTGCTAAGAATAGGTGAGGGGGATGAGGTTGGGGCATGCGGGAGTTGCTGGCAGATTTCAAGGTTATTGAAAATGAGGATTCTGACGTGAGGCAATGGAGACTGACTTTGTCTGTTTTTCTGCACCAGTCTATTTCTCTACCATCAAACCAAGTCCTGGGCACACGTTTAAAGAGATGTTGGAGATTGTCAATCCACAAAATATGTATTTATAGACGAAATGATAGCAAGGGTCGACACCAGTGGATACTTTTTTTATATTGTATTTATGAATTCGGATCCAGATAAAAACGGGTGGGTAGCGGACAGCAAGACGGATCCTGCAACATATCGCCGCGCCACTTACAGGACACACCTAAGACGGATGTACCCGCCCGTTTTTATTTGGATCCAAATTCATGGGGAAGGGACTTACCCGTCTTCCCCCTTGTCTTTTATCACCTGCACACCACCTGCTGCTTATAAATTGCAGCTTACCCGTTCTGACCGGGTTGGAAATATCACCGGTTCAGCGATACTGTATGCTCGTATATTCTCCATTCAGCCCTGAAGAGTCACGGGTGAACACCCAGGTGACAAAACACGTGTCAGCTGGTTTTTCCTTTCATGATACTGTCTGAAGAAAATTCATAAATACAATATAAAAAAAGTATCCACTGGTGTCGACCCTTGCTATCATTTCGTCTGTAAATACATATTTTGTGGATTGACAATCTCCAACATGTCTTTGAACGTGTGCCCAGGACTTGGTTTGAACTTTACTGTGTGGGCCCTTGCCCTCAATTTTCAGGGGTTGTTTGGGTTTTCCCTGACCTGGTAGCCCTGTAACTATCCTGTACATTTCTCACCTTACCGCATACTTTCGTGAGCGCCATTCTTCCTGTCCACTAAGAACCCCACACAGAATCACTATTTCTCTACCATCTACCGGGCTCACTGTCATGTATCCATTCATCTCTCTTTGTTAGAGGTGCGTGAGCCAATATAATAATTAACAGGTAGAGCCGGCCGGAAACAAGCCAAGCGTATACGAGCCAGTGGGCGAGCCATGAAAATGATCAGCATGTTAATCATACAGTAAACATGATGTAAATGTGCGATAATGTCTCTTCAGAATTCAAAAAAATACATTTCTTTAGCGCGTCACCTCAGTACACAAGATTATAGCACTGAATTGAGAGGAAGTTATTAAAAGTGCTTGTTTTAAGCATGAGTTAAAACACTCCCGCCCGACAGCAATGTCATTTGTGAACTAAGAGGCGTCAGTTGCCATGCATACCCCAAATGTTGCCTAGAGTCTTATTATATTTAGAGTAACATTAACATTTAGTTCATTAAACACGAGAAGTTTTTGTACAGCACGCATCTTGAACTCGCATATTTCAAGGTGGCAATAATAAAGATGATAACGGAAGTGCCGGCAGGCAAGAAAACACAAATGGGAGGGGGGGCAGGCGAGGGTGAGAAGTCCCAAACTGAGGGAGGGCGCGGTGGGGTGGAGAGACAGGGAAGAAAATTGTGTTAGGAGTAAAGGGGCCAATAGCCGTGGAAGGATACAAATGATGAATGAGGAGGGACAAACAAAGTCTCAAACCAATCCGAAGGCAGCATTTAAGACAAAAGCCAATGGGCAGAGAGTGGGCAGAACTTCCACGAAGCTTCCACACTACATTATATACTGAATGTCTCGCAAATCAATGGCAGCGCATTCGCGCTACAACACTAGGCGAGACCTAAAAGAAAATAGTGTCAGGAGTAAAAGGGCCAATAGCCATGGAAGGATACAAATGATGAATGAGAAGTGACTAACAAGCCTCAAACCAATTGGAAGGCAGCATTTAAGACAAAAGCCAATGGGCAGAGAGTGGGCGGAACTTCCATGAAGCTTCCACACTACAGTATATACTGCATGCCTCGCAAAGCAATGGCAGAGCATTCGCGCTGCAGCGCTAGGTGAGACCTAAAAAAAAGATTGTTGCTGATAGAAATGGGGTCTCAAGTTGGCCGAGGTTTGCACCCTTTCCAAGTAGGGACCACCACCCTAGTCAGGTTAAGACAGATACACACCCTAAATTAACCTGTGCTCACCATCTGGTAGCTTGGCACAGAGAAGTCAGGCTTAACTTAAGAGGCAATGTGTGATGTGTGGGGTAACACTTGAATTACAGTAACTCAATGCAAACACCACAAAAAGACTCTAAACAGGTTTAGGAAAATAGAGAATACTTATGTGAGTAAAACAAGATGACAAAAATCCAATAAGTAGAAGTTGAGATATGAATTTTTGAAGAATAACCAAAAAATTGTGCTTAGCAGTCACTAGCGACTCAAAAGGTTACTTGAGGTTGCGAGAGACCGATGCATAGTTCGGTCCGACAGTGATCAATGGCAGGCTGGCTACTGGACCCAGACAGGTCCCACTGAAGAAATACCTTGAATGGAGCTTTTGTCAGCATCAAGAGTCTATTGCTTCGTTGTCGAGCCATGCAGAGAGGGTCCCGCGTTGTAGTCGAGCTCAAGTAAAGTGAATGCAATGCTTCGTTATTGAGCGGCTCAAGTGGTGTCATCAAGCCATGCAGGCCATAGATTCTTCATCGTTGAGCAGACTCTGCGTCGGCTTCGAAGGGGTAATATGGCAGAGATTCTCATGCAGTTGAGGCAACACATTGGTTTTTCCAGAAATCAGCTACAGAATCCACTTCTGAGGCCCATGACTGAATAGGGCATCTCAGACAAGGGTAGGACTCACAGATGCCAGAGTCCAGCAGCACCAGGAGTATTGCAGGAAGTCTTCTGTGTCAGTGAGACTTCAGAAAACAGGAGGCAAGCTAGCAAAGCCTTGGAGTCACTCTGGGTTCAAGCAAGATTGGTCCAGTCCTTGTCCCCAGCATGGCAGAGACCAGCAGGCACCAGATCAGCTAAGCAAAGCAGAGAAGCAGTTCCTCAGAAAAGTCAGTCAAGGCAAAGTGGCAATCTTTACAGCACAGCAGTCTTTACTCAAGCAGAGTTCTTCCCAGGTCCAGTAGTGCACTGATTTAGAAGGGTCATGGCCCTGATACTTATAGCTAAAAGTGTCTTTGATGTAGGTGGTGACTTCTAAGGAGTCCTCTGAAGTGCTCAACGATCCCTTCTACCCAGTCCTTTCTGCCAGACTCTCTGGCGGGGCTAATCAGCCCTTTGTGTGAGGACAGGACACAGCCTATTCAAGTGTAAGTGTGAATTATCTTCTCCCCTACCTACCCAGGAAGGCTATCAGAATGTAGATGAATGTAGATGAGCCCTCTGTTACACCCAGCCCTTCCTGTGTTTGTGGTTGTTTGGATGGAATACACAAAGTGTAGCTTTTACCCAGCCCAGACGTGTATTGAAGACAGGCTGCAGGCATACAGAGCAAAGTTAAGAGCAGAAAAATGTCTACTTTCTAAAAGTGAACCAAAAGGCACGTGTCTAACGTGCCCAGCAATTGCACTGCGCCGTGTAGGATTCGATCCTCTCTGTAAAGAGTTACACTTATTTTTCTTCAAATTTATAGAAAGTAAATCAACAAAGTAAACCATTATTTTGTCCAAAACTCATCCAAACATTAGACCAATCCATTATAATCACCACGAAGACAGTGTGATGCCACTGGAATTCTTTATTCCGTATAGCGTTTCAACTATTTCCTGCGTGCCCATTCGGGCTTTCACGTCAACATGTGCATGTGAACAATTCATCATGGCAGCTCACACATTGTTTCACCCAATGCATTTCGGGCCCTTTTGGCCCTTCGTCAGGGGTAACTGCAATGACAATAGAAACCATGAGAACCTTTGAAAAGACGTTTTAGAAGTTTCTCATGGTTTCTATTGTCAGTTGAAACGCTATACGGAATAAAGAATTCCAGTGGCATCACGCTGTCTTCGTGGTATAAATTTGAAGAAGAATAAGTGTAACTGTTTAAAGAGAGGATCGAATCCTACACATCTCAGTGCGATTGCTGGGCACGTTAAACACGTGCCTTTCTGGTTCATTCATGAGACAGCCGTGATTTTGGGATTGATCACGGCAGCAATTCGCACGCAATCCCAAATAAAACTACAGAGGCATTCTGAACATATTTAAGGAAAGGAGTGCACTCTGCTTCAACATATTTTTCACTTTCTAAAAGTGTCATTTCTAATAGGCTAATGTCAAATATACCTTTACCCCTAAAGAGGATTTATCACCACCATTCCAAAGATGTGAAACATAATGTAGCTACTCCTTACTAATCAAGAATACAGATTAAAAGTGTTTTAAGGAATTCCAATGCTAGCCTATGAGAAGAGTAGGCCTCACAGCAGTGAAAACAAATTTAGCTGTTTGTCACTACCAGGACATGTAAAACTTAAAAATACATATGGTGCCTTTAATTAACATAGCACCCTGCCCACAGGGCTACCTAGGAACTACATTAGGGGTGACCTATGTGTAATAAAAAGGGGAGTTAAAGGCTTGACAAGTAGTTTTAAATGCCAAGTCGAAGTGGCAGTAAATTGCACACTAGGCCCTGCAGTGCAAGGTTTGAGATATGGTTAGAGGGCTTCCTCTTTGGGTGGTACAATTAGTGCTGCAGGTCCACTAGTAGCATTTGATTTACAGGCCCTGGATATATGGCATACCACTTTACAAGGGACTTAAAGGTAAACTAAAATGCCAATCAGGTATACAACAATGTCAACATGTTTAGGGGATAAGCACATGCACTTTAGAACTAGTTAGCAGTGGTAAAGGGCTCCGAGTCTCAAGGCCAACAAAAAGAAGGTCAGAAAAATAGGAGGAAGAATGTAAAACGTTTGGGGTAGGCCTGCAAAGAGGGCAATTTCCAACAGTTGCCATTCTCATAAAGCCCCTAACTGCTAAATAGCCCATTCTATGTGCAACATCTTGACCAACTCCTGACATTTTAGCCAAAAATACTTTCGTTTCTAAATCCTATAGGTTTATTTTCACCAATTAGAAGTATGACTTCGAAAATCCAGCATGCAAAGTGCTATTTGTTATAAAGACCAGACTGGCTGACAGTGTCACTTATGACATAGGTCAGCAATAAGGCCGAAGTAGAATTTAGCATAAATGCGGGCGCCAATATTTTGAGGTATGTAGATGACATAATTTGCCCTGGGGTATTTCAGCAATTCTGCTACAGGAGGAAAATTGCTTAAGCTAGTATTTTGGGATGAGGTAAGCACTTTGTAAACATTTCAAATTACTTTATGCTTTGATATGTGGATCACAAGTAATGATTGTTTATCTTTAGACGAGATGGAATGAAAATACCTTTTGAGGGACTTAAAAGATTAATGGCCATGGATATGTAATTTTCTGGCCTGCCCCGTATTGAACTGGAAGATTGGACAGTGGAGTAGAAATGATATAGCGTGAATAGAGATATTCCGTTCTGGTGAATGTTTGACTATTTATTTTCTAAGTTTGAGCTAAAGGATAGTTAACACCGGGGTCACAAGGAAGTCTGTTGTGTAGTAGGTGTTCCTATTGAAAGTAAAAGAGACATGTACATGTGATGTAAATGGATTGTAACAGGTTCACAGGAGAATTAGTAACAATGTACACCTTCAAAGGGAGTAATGACAAGTAGAAAATACAGGCGATTCAGCTGTATGTGTTTTAATGTCCATCAGTTTGTTTCTAGGCATTCTATGGTCTGTTCACTGGGTGTGTGGAAGTCATGCTATGCAGTAATGGTACGGATAAGTCAGTCTTCACTCTTGCATGAAGTAAATACAATCTATGTCCATTAAACTCGGGTTATGTGTTAAAGAGATGAATAATATAGGCAGCTGGTTCAATATTCAATTTTTCCACAGCAAATCGACCTTGTGTGAGCCTTTTGTATGCTCTTTAAATAAAGCCATTTACCATTGTCCTGAAGAAGCTGGAAGCAAAGAACCTGATCGCACCAAAGTGCTGCATGGACATTTTTCTGGTCTCACGATTACACTTCCGCTGCTAGAAAAAATAAATCTGCCTCGGTAGCAGCTACGTGCTCGGAATGTGGAACAAAGAGTTCAAAGGTTGTACGTCTTGGAGGCCCGGGTGGTTTTGAGGAGATGTTTTTGGAACATGGGTAGTAGTTCTCTATGAAATAGGACAGTGGATATGATGTGTATTCTTAATTAAATCGAAGAATTGCTGATATGGTTTGGTAGTTTGGCTATGGTTGGTGATTGTTTAATGTACAGTGAAAAGGTTTTATTTTCTGATAATTAAAGAAATAGATTGAGAATTGATTTCTAATTCAAGGGGACAATATAGCAGACTCATTTTTTGCCTTGAAAAGATATAACAGCTTTTGACTGACTTTGTTTAGACTTTGTTTTTCCTCTTTAGAAAAGGATAGTGCCAATTGGCAGTGTGACTATGGCCACTTGAAATCAGTTGTTTATGTAAAATCTAAATCTCACCACGGTAAAATGATGCCCCTCCCCCTGTAAAAGACGATTAGGGTCCCCGACACTCCCACATCTCACCACGGTTCATATGTTTGATGCTGAATGGGGCTCCCTGACCGATACCTCCCCACCCCCAACACCATCCCCTGCACTGCAGAGGCTGCATAAGCCTGTGCTGCACCCCTGCTTCCATCTTTAGATGAACAATAGACACACTGTAGCTGCCTACATTTACTGAATCCCATTATAGTGATCTGGTATAATATGAGCATATAGTCTCCAGGCTCAGCCCCTTGAAGCAGTCTACAGGTGGCATCTTAGCACTATATAAGACACACAAATAAAATGCTGCGAATGAGCACAATGGCACTGTGATGGATTTTCAAGAGTAGCCCAGCACTCAGATTGCCCCATGTCAGGCATGAGCAGCTAATCCGGTCCTGGTATTTCCTTAGCTTTTACGCCCTCGCAGCTCTCCTTTTATAAAGCAAATCAAAACTACACATACCACTAAGCGACGTAAATCTCAGGACTGGATGGGATGACTCGTGCCCCACAAACAACATCTTCAGAACAAAGAACATACACCAAAGCCATACCTTTGGAGCCCCCAAATAATGAAAGGTCTCCCTAAAGATATCCTCTGGAGGGATGTTAGTGAAGCAACACTTGCCCTGCGTGAGGTGGGCAGCTATCACTGCTGTCTTCTGGTCATCACACCCTGATGTATACAGGATGCCTCTGGAAAGAGGGAAGCAAGACAGTGATCATACCCTGATCAACCTGTGAGAGCACAGTGTGGATCACTGTTTGCATGACTGTCACGCCCTCACTTACCAGCCCCACCAACAACCATCAACCCTCTCTGGGACTTGCAGTAAAGTTTGCTTTTGAAATTAGTTACTCACTCCTCTGCAAATAGATCTGAAGTTGTTCCATGTTAGATGTGATTGGCTCCTCCTGCTCGAATTTCTGCTTTGCATTTTGGAAACTGTAGTTTTGCATTATATATTGTGAATCCAATGCAACAAATTACAGGATGGCCGGAAATAATATACCAGGACTCAGTCAACCTCTCCTTCTGACTAGATACTGGATAGCTTCACTTCAGTCAGTCACTAATTCCTTTACTTGTCCACCTCTCTGCAGAGACGTTTCCAACATTCAGAACTTTGCTGCAACATTTGAGAAAAAGAGAGAGAGAGAGTGTGTGGGTGTGTGTGTGTATGTGTGTGTACGCCTAAGAGGGCCCTCCATTCCTGTGATTAAAACCTTGGTTAATGAAAATACCTTTTAGGTGGTACTATAGATCAAAATCGCATTGCAAACTTGCCGCATAAAGAGATACCGGTCCTGTCATGGCGTTCAAGCCACTACTGCAGTAGGACTGGCTACTTTCAATGTGAAAGATAAACTATGGCGCTTGATGCCTTTCAAACATTGCAGGTCACTGCTGTGCATTTACCGGTCTAGTCACATGTGCAGGACTGGTAGTAACCTTAATGTGGTGAGTCGGTCAATTCTAGAGCGATACAAGTAATGGCAAGTTATGGATTATCCAGGAGATTGATGACCTGCGGTCCAACAAATAGCCAAACCTGCAGAGCTGCAAAGAGGCCCTGAAACTGGACTGGAAGTGCATTTGAAAAGAGCATTTCATGATTTCCTCTATCACTCGTAACTCGACAGCGCTAACCAAGCATTCTTCTGATCAGTGCCTTCTTTTCTGGAGATGAACCAATCAGTAATCGATCGAGTGCTGACTGCTGGACAGGCAGTATGTCCCTGTGTCCCATGAGTTCTGCTGAGTGTGGAGAGCTGTACAGCCGCGTGTGGTTTCTGCCTCTGATCCACACGCTGGCTTTGCATAACCCCCTGGCACTCCTAGTCCTTGAAAGTCAGCTTATGATGTCGAGAAGGTCATTGGAACAGACCATATTCGCATCTGTTCACTGTGAGTGGTCAGAAGAGAGATGCACATCCGAAGCCTGTCACCGGGGGCCTCATGCTACAGGGACAGCGAGTGGTGGACACTCAGGGAAGCTGGGAGTGTATGGTGATCCTGCTATGGAATGACCATCGAAAGAAACATATCAATGCATTGTAAAGGGCATACTCAAATGAGCATGCAGTTCAAAGGATGCGAGTAATTGAGAACTAAATTGCATAGCTGAGAAAAAAGAATAACAATATATGGGAGGGCAAAGATAAGACTATCTAGAATGAATACCTGAAAAACATCTGGTTTATCCGGTTCTCTTCAGAACAGTGAATCATAAACCTACATATAAGCTAATGAATGACGTAACAAGTTCATCACTGTGCTTTATAAAAACACAAGGAAGCACCTGCATACAGCTGAAGGAGCTCAGCATAGTTTGATGCGCAATTCACCAAGTGTCCTGGATAAATCTTCCACCATACCACATCATTTAGAAAGTGTTCGGCATACAACTCTGGAGGCCACCAGTACATGATTTGCAGATCACCTAAACATGAATTTAGGTTCCCTATATTTGTAGACCACATGAACATACATTCATATACATCTATATAATTGCAGACCATATAACCACGAATTTAGGTGCCATATATTTGTAGATTACGTAAACAGTAATTTAGGTCCCTTATATCTGTAGATCACATAAACATGAATTTAGGCCCCATATATGTGTAGCCATCAAAAACATGAGTGTAGGTCTAACGTCCTGATAAGTGAGACCTATTTATCCGTCAGGCCTATGAATTTGGGCTCAGGATAGATGGTGCGCCAAGGGGATTCACTCACCCATGAGGCCGAGAAGGAAATCCATCGTTGGTTTCATCTGACGCGTGTTAATGACTCGGGCACCTTGTGTTCATCTCTCTCTGCATCAGTTGCTTCCCTGAGGGCCGCAAGAGTCAGGGTGAGGAAGTGCTGATGAAAGATGCTGCATTTATAATGAAGGCGGGATGGACCAGCCCCATGTCATGATTAGAGCCTTTCAGAGTGAGCCAAGCACTCTTTTTACAAATGCTTGCTTTCCTTTGCTTTCCATTGGCTGGATTGAAAGTACAGTGATGATGAGCATGTAGTGCAGTTAATGACTGCGATTTTTTTAAGTACGAGTGAAAAAGGTTTGGCAATATCGGCAGACTGTGTGCTGACTTGGAGTAGAGTCATTTAAACAGAGAAAAAGTATTAACTTTTAAAGGAAGTGCTTCGTATGCTTGAATTCACGTAAACACAGCCGAGTAAGATTTGCCACTCAGCTAAAAGTTTCACTTGGACCACAGTGAGTTGCAAAAGCCTTCTTAATGGACACAAAGCATGTTCCTGTTGGTCTTGTAGGGCTAGAAAGGAGCCTAGGTTTATCCATTGGCAGCTTTTATACAAAACATCTTGAAACCGACCCTTGGTGCTGCTGGGGCCACATCACCCCGCAGCAGCCTGTTGTACACCAAGCAAGTGGATTACAATTCCCTCTCAATGCAGACTGAATTCTCCCAGTCACCCGACACTGTGCAGGGGATGGCGCTCTTGGCCCTTCCATCACCCATCAACCTCCCCACTGACAGTGGATTGCAGCAACCTACGTGACCTCGAGGAACGGTGAATCTTGCCCAAGACGGGGCCTTTCAGGGGGATTCAGATCTGGGTCTCAGATGGACAAACCCTGCCACATTCTCATCCAAGAAGGTGCCACTGATTGCTTTCTGAAGCACAATACAGGGCTGACCGTCCAGATGTGGGTTAATATTTGGCTGGGCTTTCAGCATCTGCTAATGAGTCATAAAATCCATGCTGAAGACAATGAAAACAGTAATGAGTTCTGCCAGTAATGACTGAATACGAGTATAAGGAAGCTATCGTTTGACAGTCCCTTAAGTCGGAACTCAAAAACATTAAACTGAATTGAATTGAATTAAAATGTATAAAGCGCAACATATACATGAAGGCGACTTGACGCTGTGTATGATCTGAGAACAGTAAGAACGCTAGTACAGAACAGTAATCATGTTGAACGATTCAGGTGGTTTGTGTAAACAGCAAAGTTTTCAAACCCTTCCTAAAATTGATCAAAGAGGGTGCTATTTTTAAGGTAATGGGTAATGCATTCCACAGCATTGCTGCTGATCTGAAAAGGCTCCTACCTCCCCAGGTAGCCTTCTTGAAGGGGGTAATTACCATGTTCCTAGCTGTTCCAGACCGTAGGGTTCTATTGGGAACATACCATTTTAATTTGTTCCTAAAGTGTGTTGGTCCCAGATTGTGTAATGATTTAAAAGCCCGGCATAAGACTTTAAACTTACATCTCTGCCTGACTGGGAGCCAATGTAATTTTTGTATGGCTTCTCTTGCTGAGACATTTTTAGGGATTTTCAGAATGAGGCGTGCCGCCACATTTTGTACAATCTGAAGCCTGTTGATCAGGCCTGAATTGATGGTAAGGTAAAGGCTATTGCAATAATCTAGGCGGGAGAGGACCAGAGCCAGAGTCACTGTTTTCAAGAGATCCTCTGTAATGTATTGCTTAATTTTATTAATTAATCTTATGGCACAGAAAGAGATGTCTGTAATTTTATTGACTTGGGCCTTAAATTTAAGTTCTTTATGGATAATAATACCCAGATCCTTGGTTTTAGCAGCGGGTACTGGTAGCACAACAAGTGCAGGTGGCCACCAATCAGGTGTCCAGAGGGAGGGTTTATTACCAAAGATGTTGACCTCTGTTTTAGATGCGTTCAACTTCAAACAGTTGACATCCATCCAGTCACTCACATTCTTCATACAGATCTTAAAGGCCTCACCCAGGTGCTTTTCTCCATTTGTTAAAGACACCACAATCTGTGTGTCATCAGCATAGGAAGCCAGGACAAATCCTGCTTTTTGTATTATCAAGGCAAGTGGCGCAACATATAAATTAAAAAGTGCGGGACTCAAGGCAGAGCTGTGCAGAACTCCACATGGTAAGGAAAACTGTTTAGAAGTTGCTGAGCCCATTGCTACATTTAGTTGCCGATTGTTTAGAAAGGATTTTAAGAGTTCAAGTGCAGTGCCTTTTATTCCTGCTTCCTGCATACGGACAGCCAAGATCTCATGGCTGACCGTATCAAAGGCCGCCGAGAGATCAAGCAGCACCAGCGCGGCCGTACCTCCTCCGTCTAAAATTGACCGGATATCTTCAGTGGCAGTAATTAAGGCCGACTCAGTGCTGTGATGCTTCCTGAATCCATGTTGTGTATCATCTAATAAAAAATTAGATTCAATGTGTTCAGTCATTTTTTTGTTCATTAAACTTTCGATGCATTTGGCAGCAAAGGGTAATCTTGCAATGGGGCGATAGTTACAGGGTTCTGAGCTATCAAGATTGTCTTTCTTTAAAAGAGGAAGAATGGAGGTACGTTTCCATTGAGTGGGGAAAATTCCACTGACAAATACTGTATTAATGATAGAGCCCAGATACACTGCTAATTGTGTAGGAATCAGATGCATTATGCTGGGCAGGCAGGGGTCATATGGAGAACCTGACTTAATTGATAAAATAAGGTCTATTAGTTGTTCATCTGAGGGATTTTTAAATTCGAAAAAGCTAGTTATATCTTTCTTGGGGTTGGGTTTATAATTGCTCTGAATATCAATACTTGGGAACTTGTCATAGATGTTAATCACATTTTTTTGAAAGAAGTTCGCTAGCACATTACAGAAATCCTGACTTGATTCCTTATGGCTGACCTTATTAGGTTTACCCAGTCTGTTGATCACAGCAAAAAGAGTTTTATTGGTGTCACAGGCATTTTTTTTATTTGTTTCATAAAATAGTCTGTTTTGGCTTTTATCATATCTTTTTTATGTTTTGCAAGTTTCACTTTGTATGCTATTTTCTCCTCTACCTTATAATTTCTTCTCCATCTTTGTTCCTGTCTACGACATTCCTGTCTATATAGTCTTAAGTTCTCATTATACCAGGGTTGGGACAGTTTCCTTTCTTTTTTTGATATCCTAGAGATGGGAGTTATTTTGTCCAACGTGGTAATTAGCCAGCAAGAGAGGATTTCAATATTGCAATCTGTGAATGCATCCTGCTCCAATTGGCAGGGGGCAGTGGCAATTGCCTCTGCCAGAGCGCCTGGCTTAATTTTGTGCCAGACTCTGCTAGTAGTATGTTGTGTCATTGGTCTATATTGTGCTGATTTTGTGACCATCATGGACCAATTAACCACCCAGTGGTCTGACCAGGTTAATGGGAGGGATGGAGATATCACAAGATTCTCCCAATTGGAAAATATACCATCCAACATGTGGCCAGCTTTGTTTTCTGGACCTTTACTGACTAGGGGCAGTCCAAATGAGTCCACGAGGTCAATAAATTTAAGTGAGTTAGGGCCTTCCATATTTTCTAAATGAAAATTAGAATCTCCCAACACCATATAATTTTCATTAGTAATGACGGTTTCCATAACGGAACAGACTTTATCTATGAAGCAATTCCTATCTCCTGGAGGGCGGTATACCAGAACTCCTTTGATAGCAAGTGAGTCTGGAGGTTCAATAGAGAAGGTCATAGCTTCAAGGTCCATCGTTTGTAATGGTTCAAATCTAGTCTTGTAATTATCTCGGTATAAAATCGCCAAACCTCCACCTCTTTTGTGTTGCTTATCTGATCTAAAAATAGTGTAGCCAGGAGGTGTAGCAGCAATAATATCGGGGTCAGAACTCTTGTCTGCCCATGTCTCTGTTAGAAAGGCAATGTCTATGTTTTAGCGTAAGAGCAAGCTCGTGAAACTCTAGTTGGTGTTTCACCAGAGTACAAAGCCAAAATCAAAGGGACCCCGAGTTCTTTCCTTTGAAACCGGGACGCACGTATTGTTGCAGCCATTTCAGGAGGTGAATGCGATATTCCTCCTGGTCTTTGGGACCCGCCGGGTAAATTTCCCTTGGTCGGAGTCCCCTTTATTTTTTTAATTGACATTTTTTTATTAGGGTTTTGCATGCATTTCATCACATTGAACTTTCACAGGTATAAGCGTTAATCATTTCACCACATCATCGTGGACCTTTGCATAGTCTAGTCGGAGTCCCCTTTATAGCGATATGGCTGTACGATCTTGTTGGAATTAGATTCTTGTATTGATATTTGCTGTCTAAGGCCACTACTACTATTTTGACAAGGGCATCCTGATTCCGATTGCGTTGTGTGGAGCTTTGTACGCTTCAGGGATACATTTAATTCCAGATCTTTGCATTGTTTGGCCTTTGTTATTCTGAATAGGCCTGTCATCAACGTCTGATCTACTATACAACATTATTGCAGAGATTAAGAGCATCTATTGAGCTCTTATCTATTGGACACTCTAGTACTTGGAGCAGTCTCTTTTTCTGAATTATGTAGGCTGTGGATACAGGTTAATTCCAGTATACGTTATATACCAAAAAATCCTAGGGTCTGATCACATATCACTAGTAAATGTGAGAAAAAAATACTCCTTGAATAAGGATGTATCTGTAAACAACAATAGAGGAGTACTCATGGGGTCATCTAAGGGCAGATCCCTTTAAGGTCGTAATCCCTCACTGTTAGACCTGGCACCTTGGCGTGAGTCTCCCTTCCTCTTTTTGTCGCTGTGCCTCATGTATTTTTATGGTGTTGGCCGCTCAGCGCGCTGTGCCACTGCCAACCAGTGTCGCGGTGCGAGTGCTCCCTTTGTAAATTGTATATGTTGGTTGGGTTCCATGATTGGATTGTTTGATTTACTGTCAGACCCCAGTAAAGTGCGCCAGGAGCGCCAGGGCATGTAAAGGCAAACACCGCTGGTGGGCTTGCAGCACGGGTTGTGCCACCCACAGAAGCGGCCGGTAAAATACGTCTAAGGTCTGCCATCGCAGAACCTGCGTGCAGTCTGGTACTGACATGCTGACTGGCAAGTGCCCACACTTGCCGGTCCCTAAAACCTTCCCTTAGCTGCATGTTAGTCACCCCTCTGGTAGGCCCACGGGCAGGGTGCGTTGTGAGCATAAGGTAGGACAAGCCTAGATGCGTGGCATGTCCTAGTAGTGAATTACCGCCATCTTGTTGTTCACTACTGCAAGGCTACCCTGTTCTCATAGGCCAGTATGGGCGGCCTGGATTATTACACCCTATGATCCTAACCGACCCAGGGAACATGGTAGAAGATCGAGTTTAGTATGCCTGAACTCGGAATAGTAAGGTACATCTTTTCGTAAGGTTTATTTTAATATTCCGGGTTTGCAAATGCCGCTTTTAGAAAGCTGGCCTTTGCTTGCCTAAACATTTCAGCCCGCCTCTGCGTGATGTGTATCTGATGTCTGGCTGGTGTGAGTGACAGGGCTGGGGGAACCCAGAAGGGCGGGGCTAGGTAGCCTGGTGGTGAATAGGACGATCGACAGGTAGATGGGTGGGAGGAGTGCTCCTAGGCTCTGAATAGGACAGTACTCTGCCACCTCAATGCCGGCTCCGCCCCCGGTGGAGCGTCTGAGGACTCTGCCCTGCACTCTGAAACGAGAAGCCTGCATCGCGTAATCAAAGTGCTCAGAAACCGGACTGAACTAGGCAAGGGCCCCCCTGGTCTGGGAGAACAAAAGATTTGCTGTATAAATGGAGGAGCCCTGCTCCTGAGAAACTAGATCCGCTTTCGACCAAGAAGAATCTCTGCCTGAGGAGGAGGCACCGGGAAAGCTGTAGGAGGAAGACTGTCCCTATCCTGGGGGATTGGCCTGCAGTGGTGACCTTGCTGCCAAAGGAGAGAAGAGAAACTGTTGCTGAAGACTTTTACTTTACTTTTACTTTCAAGACTTGTGCTTTTCCAAAACGATCTCCAAGGGCTTGGAACTGAGCTTGCCCCCTGAACTGAGCCCCAGGACCATTGGGCTCTACCTGATCTTCACTCGCCTGCCGCTGGACTGTGGTGTCCTTTCCCTCGCCGGAGCTGTGACCCTCGTGCCCCAGTCCCTCCTTGAGCCGTGACCAGGACTGCTTAGCCGCCCCCGCCTTGGGAAGAGCCTCGCTCGATCTGAGCCGCTCCCCCTACGCTGTGCTGGGCTGCCCCTGTCACCTCGCTCGTCGGAGGCTCGCTGCGCACCTTCACCCTTCCGCCGGAATCGGTGTTTGTGAGCATCTCCAAGCCTCGGACGGCCCGGACGTATCTGCGCGCCCGGCTGCCCCACTTTGCTCACCCGCCACCTGCAGCACCCTGCTCTTGTCGTGAGCCTGAAGATCAGACACCCATCGTGAAGTGTGGGAGCCCCGGACGCCGCCTCGCTCTTCTGTCGAAGAGCCGCTGAAATCCCGCACCCACCTTTGCGTCAAGAAACAAGGTACTGTACTCACGAACTCGACCGCGAGCCCGCATCGGATCCAGGGTCCGCAACGTTCTTATTTCCCTGTCATCTGCTGTGTGCTTCCTGGACGCTGCCTCAGCACAAAGTGCCCTGAGGCCTACAGTTACCTTGTGGCCGCCTAAAGAACTTTTCCGTAAACAAAGAGAACTTTACCGTATTTCCAAGAATTGTGGCCCCATCAGTTCAACGTTACTGGGCCTTGTATTGAATCTGCTGAATCTACATAAAAGCTTATTTTTATATACTTCCTGATTGGTGTCCATTTGTGGTGCATGCAAGGGGTGTACTGTATGTGTAATTGCATTTGCTTAACCGTGTACGCCTGAGACTTAGCCTAGACTGCTCGCGCCACGCACCTAGAGTGTGAGCAGGGGTTATTCTGGGGAGTCATCCTTCGCCCTGACAAGAAGTAAAGGGTCCCTGCTTGTTGTGGGTTCACACCCGCGTCAACCAGAGCCCCCTCATTTCTAACATTGGTGGCAGCGGTGAGGATTTACGGATTTGCATTTGTGGTTTGCGTATAGTGAATCACTGATCACCACGTAGTGAGAGCAGACCAGTAACACAGCCACAAGACTAGCAGTTGTTTTTGTTTTGCCAAGAATCTCCGTTGATAGAACCATGCCTGGTTCACTTCCCGCCGGAAGGGCAGCTTCTATAATCTCTGGATTTGAGGACATAGATTGGGAAGAAAGCGCACTTCGGAATTATAGCAATGAAGAATTGAAAGGTTTTTGCTCCAAGTTCAGAATTGCCCAAACTGGATTGAAAAACAAGACCCAATTCGTGAAGGCGCTGAGGGCCTGGTATGAGTCAAAGGCACCAGAGAATCAGGTGGAAATGGTTCCACCAGAAAGTGTCCATGAGTTTGGCAGAAGCCTGTCGCCAGAAGAGTTGGCAGACAGGGCCGCAACCCGGGCACACGAGGTGGAGATGGCAAAACTTCATGGGCAGATGTATATGGAAAAACAAAGATTAGCCATGGAAGAAAAGAAACTAGAATTAGAGCATGACATGAAGCTGAGGGAGCTGGAGCTGAAAGCAAAAAGTTTGGAGCTTAATCCCTCTGGTGGCAGCACACCGCCAGTACCGGCGGAACCAAGAGTTTATATTCCCAAGGATGTAGTGAAGGAGTTCTTCAAGAATGACGACATTGGGCAGTGGTTCAGAGCCTACGAGGTAGCCATGTCCTACCACCGGGTCCCTGAGAAAGATTGGGGAGCGGGGTTGTGGGGACGGTTCCTGAGTGAAGGGCGGGACACACTGTTAGATTTACCTGCTGATGTTCATAATTCTTATGCCCATATGAAGGAAGCATTGATGGCTAGGTATGGGTTGACCCCTGAGTTATATAGACAGAGGTTCAGGGGTTGCACTAAGATTCCCAATAGTACGTATGTGGAGTATGTGACTTTCTTTTGCAGAGCGCTGGATGGTTGGGTAAAGGGTAGTAAGGTAAATGATTATCAAGGGCTTCTTAATTTAATGGCATGGGAGCACTTGTCCAGTAATTGTTTTCCTGAGCTACGCCAGCACCTGATCGATAGTAGGCTGACTAACCCTAGGAAGCTTGCTGAGGAGGCGGACCGCTGGGTCAGTACCAGGGTCCACAAGGGTACCGTGGGAGATTCCGCCAAAGGTGGGCAGGGTCCCCAGCAGAAGAGTGGGGGGGACAGGGGTAAACAGAAGCAGTTCCAAAAAGGGCCCCAAAATAGTCCCCAAGAGAACCAAGGGAAGGGTTCTCAGCCTCCCCCACCCCAGAAACCGACCGGGGCCCCGACAGGTCCTCCTGTTCAAAAGGGGCCCGTAAGATGTTACAGGTGTATCAATTTGGGGCATTTTGCCTCCGATGTAAAGTGTCCATTGTTTGGTAAACCAGCACCCACTGGTGCTCCACCCCGGCAGGTGACTAGAGTAGCCTTGGGGGAGGAGAGGGATGTCCAAGGTGGGTGGGGTCCCGCAGAGATGTCCCTGGTCTCGCTAGGAGACCGTGAAGTGGTCCCTCCAACCCAGCTGCCTGAGAACACTAAGAAGTACAGGCAGTGGGTGACCATAAATGGCCATAGAGTGGAAGCTCTTAGAGATACAGGAGCCAGTGTGACAGCTGTCAGGTGTCACCTGGTGTCTCAGGAGCAGGTGGTCCCCAATGCATTCTATCCCGTTGTTGCCGCTGACAACACAGAGAGACACTGCAAGGTGGCTCAGGTTCCCTTTGAGTGGGGGGGGGTCTCTGGTACTCTTCAGGTAGCTGTGAGGCCCGCCATGCCTGTAGACTGTTTGTTAGGGAACGATTTGGAGAGCTCACCTTGGGCTAACGTGGAGCGGAGTGCTCACCTGGAGATGTTGGGTATGCCAGATTGGGCGTGTGTCACCACACGGTCCATGGCAGCCAGTAGAGGGACTCAAGAGGTCCTGGAGCCTGAGAGGGAGGCCCAGGAACCGGCCTCAGAGAGAAGGAGCGAGGGGTGCGGGAAGCCGGCCCCTGAAGTTCCCACGGTCCAGGAGGAAGCGGACCTTGAGGGGGATGCCCTGGAGCCTACAGGGGAGCAGATAGCTGAACTGGGAGACCTGCCAGAGCTGACCCATTGGCAGCAGGAAGGGGGTCCCACCAGGGAGGACTTTTGTAAGGCACAGAAGGAGTGCCCTTCTCTCGTGGGTATGCGGCAGCAGGCTGCAGACCAGGCCGCAGGTGATCAGTCAGGATCGCATTTCGTTTACTGGGAGAACGACCTCCTATATACAGAGCCTAAGGTTGCTGAGCCTGGGTCAGCCCGTGCGCTGGTGGTACCCCAGGACTTCAGAGCCTTCCTACTGGGGCTGGCTCACGATGTGCCATTGGCAGGGCATTTGGGGCAGGACAAGACCTTTGAAAGGCATGTCACCCACTTTTATTGGCCTCAAATGCGCAGGAGTTCAGATACTCACTGCAGGACATGCCAGACTTGCCAGGCAAGTGGAAAGAGTGGAAGGAAGCAGAAGGCTCCACTCCAGCCATTCCCTGTGGTCGGTACTCCATTCCAGCGAGTGGGGATTGACATTGTAGGGCCACTGGACCCCAGGACAGCGATGGGCAATAGGTTCATCCTGGTCCTGGTGGACCATGCCACCCGGTACCCGGAAGCCATCCCTCTGAGGACAGTAACGGCCCCCGTTGTGGGACGTGCACTGATGGGAATTTTCTCCCGAGTGGGATTCCCTCTAGAGGTGGTGTCTGACCGAGGTACCAATTTCATGTCCAAGTACATGAAATCTCTTTGGCAAGAGTGTGGTGTAACCTACCCCCTTTTGTACCGCTTTGTTTGCCATAAGTTGGCAGGGTATGCTCAGACGTGAGTCCCTTGCTCACTTTGCCACTGGATTCAAGCAAGCCTGGCTGAAGACGGCTGAAATGCCAGGAAACGGTCCTAGGAAGCTTGTTTCCGGTCCAAGGAAGGCATGGCTTGGCAGTTCGGGCTGAACTGTTCCCATGAGGCACAGGGTCAGACTGATTTGCATATGGCCATGTCTGAACTGGGGTGGCAGAGTGGGCTAAAGAACGGTGATGGATTAAACCCAGATCAGTTGACTGGGGGTGAGTGCTTGCAATGTTCAACACTCCGTCCATCATTTCCTTTGGTTGTTGCTTTGTTCGCCATAAGTTGGCAGGGTATGCTCAGACGTGAGTCCCTTGCTCACTTTGCCACTGGATTCAAGCAAACCGGTCCAGGGAAGACATGGCTTGGCAGTTCGGGCTGGACTGTTCCCATGAGGCACAGGGTCAGACTGATTTGCATATGGCCATGTCTGAACTGGGGTGGCAGAGTGGGCTAAAGAACGGTGATGGATTAAACCCAGATCAGTTGACTGGGGGTGAGTGCTTGCAATGTTCAACACTCCGTCCATCATTTCCTTTGGTTGTAACCTACAAGTTCACCACACCTTACCACCCCCAAGGAAACGGGTTGGTTGAGAGATTCAACCGAACCCTCAAAGGCATGATAATGGGCCTAGAAGGACCCATGAGGCGTAAGTGGGACGTCCTCCTACCATGCCTTCTCTTCGCTTACCGTGAGGTGCCACAGAAGTCTCTGGGGTTCAGTCCCTTTGAGCTTCCGTATGGTCACCCAGTCAGAGGACCTCTAAGTCTGGTCAAGGAAGGCTGGGAGCAATCTCCCAGGAAACCTCCCCAGAATGTATATAGTTACATGCTGGCCTTCAGGAATCAGACTAGGCGATTCAGGCAACTTGCTGAGGCAAATCTGGAAGCCAGCCAGGAGGAGATGAAGCGGTGGTACGACCAGAATGCCACTCTGGTAGAGCTTCAGCCTGGACAGAAAGTATGGGTCTTGGCCCCCGTGGAGCCGTGTGCGCTCCAGAATAAGTGGACCGGTCCCTTTGAGGTGGTGGAGCGCAAGAGTCCTGTTACCTACGTGGTGGACCTGAAGTCTCCTAGGAACCCCTTAAGGGTCCTACACGTCAACCGCCCCACTTGGAGAGGTCCCAGGTGGGCATGCTCTTGGCAACAGATGCTGGAATGGAAGAGGAGACAGAACCTCTTCCTGACCTCCTGTCAGCCAAGGAGCAAGATGGGTCAGTGGATGGTGTCATCCTCTCTTCCACCCTGACCCCTGAACAACAGAATGATTGTCGCCAGTTGCTGGGACAATTTTCTGACCTGTTTTCCCTGGTCCCTGGTGTCACTGATTGGTGCGTCCATGATGTGGACACTGGGGATAGTCCACCTGTGCGGCACAAGGCCTACAGGGTGACTGACAGGGTGAGGACATGCATCAAGGAGGAGGTCTCCAAGATGTTTGCACTCGGGGTAATTGAGTCTTCTAGCAGTCCTTGGGCCAGCCCCGTGGTCTTGGTCCCAAAGGCTGCAGCGCCGGGAGCCACACCCGAACTCCGGTTCTGTGTGGACTACAGAGGACTCAATTCGGTCACTAGGACCGACGCACATCCCATCCCCAGAGCTGATGAGCTCATCGATCGGCTAGGGGCTGCCAACTACCTCAGCACGTTTGATTTAACGTCTGGGTATTGGCAGATCGCCTTGACCGAGGGGGCCAAAGAGAGGTCAGCATTTTCCACCCCAGATGGGCATTACCAGTTCCGGGTTATGCCATTTGGGATGAAGAATGCCCCTGCCACCTTCCAGAGATTGGTCAACCAGGTGTTGGCTGGGCTGGATTCGTTCAGTGCAGCCTACCTGGATGACATCGCAGTGTTCAGCTCCACTTGGGAGGAACACTTGCGTCACCTCTTGGAAGTGTTGATGGCGCTGCGCAAGGCAGGCCTCACGATCAAGGCGAGTAAGTGCCAGATCGGGCAGGGTTCCGTGGTGTACTTGGGACACCAAGTTGGGAGTGGCCAGGTGGCACCCCTTCCGCCCAAGATAGAAACCATGCTGAATTGGGAGGCACCCAAAACCCAGACGGAGGTGAGAGCCTTCCTAGGTCTCACCGGGTACTACAGGAGGTTTGTCAAGGGGTATGGCAACATGGTTGCCCCCTTGACAGCGCTGACTTCGAAGAAGCAGCCCAGGAAAGTGATTTGGACTGACACCTGTCAAAAAGCTTTTGAGGCCTTGAAAACTGCTATGTGCACGGCGCCCGTGCTCTTGGCTCCCAACTTCTCCAAAGAGTTTATCGTTCAGACAGACGCTTCAGAGCATGGTGTGGGGGCTGTTCTTTCACAGATTAATGAGGAGGGCCTAGATCAACCCGTAGCCTTTCTTAGCAGGAGGTTACTTCCACGGGAACAGAGGTGGAGTGCTATTGAGCGTGAGGCATTTGCTGTGGTCTGGGCGCTGAAGAAGCTAAGACCCTACTTGTTTGGGTCTCACTTCCGGGTTCAGACGGACCACAGGCCCCTCAGATGGTTGATGCATATGAGGGGTGAGAATCCAAAGCTGTTGAGGTGGTCCATTTCCCTACAGGGTATGGATTTCACGGTGGAACATCGCCCTGGTACAGATCACGCCAATGCTGACGGTCTGTCCAGATTTTTCCGCCTTAGTGATGAGGAACTCCCTGGGGTAGGGTAGTTCTCCCCACTTTTCAGCTGGAGGGGACACGTGTTAGACCTGGCACCTTGGCGTGAGTCTCCCTTCCTCTTTTTGTCGCTGTGCCTCATGTGTTTTTATGGTGTTGGCCGCTCAGCGCGCTGTGCCACTGCCAACCAGTGTCACGGTGCGAGTGCTCCCTTTGTAAATTGTATATGTTGGTTGGGTTCCATGATTGGATTGTTTGATTTACTGTCAGACCCCAGTAAAGTGCGCCAGGAGCGCCAGGGCATGTAAAGGCAAACACCGCTGGTGGGCTTGCAGCACGGGTTGTGCCACCCACAGAAGCGGCCGGTAAAATACGTCTAAGGTCTGCCATCGCAGAACCTGCGTGCAGTCTGGTACTGACATGCTGACTGGCAAGTGCCCACACTTGCCGGTCCCTAAAACCTTCCCTTAGCTGCATGTTAGTCACCCCTCTGGTAGGCCCACGGGCAGGGTGCGTTGTGAGCATAAGGTAGGACAAGCCTAGATGCGTGGCATGTCCTAGTAGTGAATTACCGCCATCTCGTTGTTCACTACTGCAAGGCTACCCTGTTCTCATAGGCCAGTATGGGCGGCCTGGATTATTACACTCTATGATCCTAACCGACCCAGGGAACATGGTAGAAGATCGAGTTTAGTATGCCTGAACTCGGAATAATAAGGTACATCTTTTCGTAAGGTTTATTTTAATATTCCGGGTTTGCAAATGCCGCTTTTAGAAAGCTGGCCTTTGCTTGCCTAAACATTTCAGCCCGCCTCTGCGTGATGTGTATCTGATGTCTGGCTGGTGTGAGTGACAGGGCTGGGGGAACCCAGAAGGGCGGGGCTAGGTAGCCTGGTGGTGAATAGGACGATCGACAGGTAGATGGGTGGGAGGAGTGCTCCTAGGCTCTGAATAGGACAGTACTCTGCCACCTCAATGCCGGCTCCGCCCCCTGTGGAGCGTCTGAGGACTCTGCCCTGCACTCTGAAAGGAGAAGCCTGCATCGCGTAAACAAAGTGCTCAGAAACCGGACTGAACTAGGCAAGGGCCCCCCTGGCCTGGGAGAACAAAAGATTTGCTGTATAAATGGAGGAGCCCTGCTCCTGAGAAACTAGATCCGCTTTCGACCAAGAAGAATCTCTGCCTGAGGAGGAGGCACCGGGAAAGCTGTAGGAGGAAGACTGTCCCTATCCTGGGGGATTGGCCTGCAGTGGTGACCTTGCTGCCAAAGGAGAGAAGAGAAACTGTTGCTGAAGACTTTTACTTTACTTTTACTTTCAAGACTTGTGCTTTTCCAAAACGATCTCCAAGGGCTTGGAACTGAGCTTGCCCCCTGAACTGAGCCCCAGGACCATTGGGCTCTACCTGATCTTCACTCGCCTGCCGCTGGACTGTGGTGTCCTTTCCCTCGCCGGAGCTGTGACCCTCGTGCCCCAGTCCCTCCTTGAGCCGTGACCAGGACTGCTTAGCCGCCCCCGCCTTGGGAAGAGCCTCGCTCGATCTGAGCCGCTCCCCCTACGCTGTGCTGGGCTGCCCCTGTCACCTCGCTCGTCGGAGGCTCGCTGCACACCTTCACCCTCCCGCCGGAATCGGCGTTTGTGAGCATCTCCAAGCCTCGGACGGCCCGGACGTATCTGCGTGCCCGGCTGCCCCGCTTTGCTCACCCGCCACCTGCAACACCCCGCTCTTGTCGTGAGCCTGAAGATCAGACACCCATCGTGAAGTGTGGGAGCCCCGGACGCCGCCTCGCTCTTCTGTCGAAGAGCCGCTGAAATCCCGCACACACCTTTGCGTCAAGAAACAAGGTACTGTACTCACGAACTCGACCGCGAGCCCGCATCGGATCCAGGGTCCGCAACGTTCTTATTTCCCTGTAATCTGCTGTGTGCTTCCTGGGCGCTGCCTCAGCACGAAGTGCGCTGAGGCCTACAGTTACCTTGTGGCCGCCTAAAGAACTTTTCCGTAAACAAAGAGAACTTTACCGTATTTCCAAGAATTGTGGCCCCATCAGTTCAACGTTACTGGGCCTTGTATTGAATCTGCTGAATCTACATAAAAGCTTATTTTTATATACTTCCTGATTGGTGTCCATTTGTGGTGCATAAAAGGGGTGTACTGTATGTGTAATTGCATTTGCTTAACCGTGTACGCCTGAGACTTACACCTAGACTGCTCGCGCCACGCACCTAGAGGGTGAGCAGGGGTTATTCTGGGGAGTCATCCTTCGCCCTGACAAGAAGTAAAGGGTCCCTGCTTGTTGTGGGTTCACACCCGCGTCAACCAGAGCCCCCTCATTTCTAACACTCACTCACCATAGGTGACATGCTTCATCATAGGGACTCTCCTCCCAAAGGAAACACCTAGTTCCTTTGAGGGCTACAACCCCCTCACTGTGATGGAGGAGCTCAGGGATGTTTTAATGGAGTATGTTGGGTATCCTAAACCCACCTATGATGAGTCTGACGTGTGAGTGAGAACGCAGCGCAAAGAATAAACTACAATATGTGAATAAGGAGTGTGGGTGATTATTAAAACTGACTAATAGGCAACAAACAACAATTTTATTCAAGATATGCCTAATGTCAGAATTAAAATAGAAGTGCACCAACGGTATAGATTTAAACCGCTAGGGTGTGATGAAAAATGGTCGACATGTTTCAGCTATGGTGATCCATAGTCGGATCAGGCTTTCATCAGGACCTAAACTAATAATGCTGCTGCTCACAAAAAACGAGAAAAAAAACAAAAAAAAACCAACTGATTAATTGTAACATTAAAGGATATACGAACAAAAAACCAATCTCTGGTCTTTTCAGTGAGTAGATTTCACCATACCTAAAGATGAAAAAACACACAATGAATATCAACTCTGTATGGATTGTTATGTATATAAAGCACTAGAAGGCAAAGGGAACTGTCAATAGTGAGCCCACAAAATACTAAAAAATCTCTTACCCGCAATTGCTGGGTGTGAGACCTCACCTTTACCTGGCAACCGCTCAGGAAGGGAGCACCGCTCTAAAATAAAGAGAAGAAATGAAACTAGGTTCAGTGTCCCTGGGTGTACCAACTACCCACATGCAGAGTTGACTGCCATAGCAGTATTGCATGCATTAGAACAAACAACCCGATTAAACTTAAGGAAAAATGACCCAACTAAAATAGCTGGAGGAGACATAGTAGTAACAACACTGAAGTGTGATCAAAAGCGTCACGGTAAAGATCAGGAGTACTGCAGAGCCCTGCAGAGCAACCCATTTCTCTCTTAGTCCGAACGCAATGATCTGAAACCCAATGGTATGACAAAAGGACTATTTGCTGATTATTCTCATTTCATTGTCCTCAATGAAAAAATAAGTCAGAAACTGATACGTATAAGCCCAAACAAAATGTAGGTAAAGCAGGGCGAAAAAATCTGTAAAGGGCCATGGTAACGGTCCTACCTGTCCATCGGTAATTTTTGGCAGAGTGAGCCTGCTGCCGGAGGTAACCGAACAGTGGTAAATGCAGCCTTTAAATACCCGTTGTCCCACTTGATTAACAGCTTGCACCTGATGCCGAATCAACGGACGGAAGTCCCTCCGCGAGAGGAACGCGCATGCTCCAGATCGTGAGCCGCTACAAAAGCATGATGCGCAGGTCCAGTGAACGAGACCAAACCTGCGCGCATGCGTGTAGAACAAAGTGAAGCCAAAGCCCCTCAATAGCCCCGTTCAACAAAACGATACTGCGGAGAGGCCGTGGCAATATGGACAAACACAATGCACAGTCCACATGATCACCTCCGTGCATGTCGAAGGCACAAAATAACTATGCGTTAGTCGTAAAAAAGGGACACTTGGCATGTAAAAGCGTGTTAAACCACAGTAACAGTGCATCAATATGACGAGAACACACAGGGTGAAAGAGAACATAACGAGCTAGGTAGAACAGATATAGATACTCAACCTCCGTGAGTGTCAACAGAGAAGAGCATATACTTTTTTCACGGTTTTTGTGAGCAGCAGCATTATTAGTTTAGGGCCTGATCCGACTATGGATCACCATGGCTGAAACATGTCGACCATTTGTCATCACACCCTAGCGGTTTAAATCTATACCGTTGGTGCACTGCTATTTTAATTCTGACATTAGGCATATCTTGATTAAAATTGTTGTTTGTTGCCTATTAGTCAGTTTTAATAATCACCCACACTCCTTATTCACATATTGTAGTTTATTCTTTGCGCTGCGTTCTCACTCACACGTCAGACTCGTCATAGGTGGGTTTAGGATACCCAACATACTCCATTAAAACATCCCTGAGCTCCTCCCTCACAGTGAGGGGGTTGTAGCCCTCAAAGGAACTAGGTGTTTCCTTTGGGAGGAGAGTCCCTATGATGAAGCATGTCACCTATGGTGAGTGAGGGATTATGTCCTTAAAGGGATCTGCCCTTAGATGATCCCATGAGCACTCCTCTATTGTTGTTTACAGATACATCCTTATTCAAGGAGTATTTTTTTCTCACATTTACTAGTGATATGTGATCAGACCCTAGGATTTTTTGGTATATAACGAGTTTGTTAGGGGATTTAATTCGTAGTGGTCTTTAAAATTTGTCCCTTGAACCCTCCTCTTTTGAACTGTTTTAGTTTTTGAGTACATCCAGTATACACCTGTAAGATCTTCCTTGTTCCTTGGTCTTCCCCACTTCAGTGCTCTTCCCTATTCGGTGCCCTGAGGAAGGTGATGACTACTTGTTAGCCCAGCACCGAAACGCGCATCGGCACCGTGCAAGACTGGAACTAGTGGGCTGTAGACCATTGAAATACTTGTTATATGTATTATAGCCCTATACACCTATTCTGGTTTTCCGTCTTCTTTTTATATATATGTTTTGTTGTCTATACAATTGCTTCATTTGTTGAATGTGAGAATGTGGAGTGTCTGATTGGTGTGACTGATGTAAATATATGTGTTTGTATTTGTATATTTTATTGTATAGAGCTCCTTCTGTGGGGATATGATATATTGTTCACTTTACCATCTAATCAGTTTTGGTAAAAATTGTTTATTCCATTCAGTATTTATTCATTTTTGGTATCCATGTTTTTGTCTTCTTCTTTGTCCAGTTGACTTGCTCCAATATATATAAATAAATAACAAAAAAAAAATGTCTTTTGAAAATTAATTAAAATTCATGTATTCATATTTTCAAATAAATATTGTATTCATTTTATCTATTTTGCTGATATGTATTGTTAAGCTTTGCACTTTCCCCCGATTGAAATTCAGGTGTGGTTGTTATTGTTTTGGAGACGTAGTTTCGCTCCTTTATTATGAGGTGGCAGGTGACATCCTCCTCCCTTGTCCTGAGGGCGGAATTTCCCTTATTTTGATGTTTCACCAGAGATCTGGTGTTTAAGAGCAGGCAGTGGATGTTATTTTGACTTGTTGTAGGGTACTGGATCGTGTCTGTGCGCGCCGAAGACAGAGTGCTCAAAGAAGTAGGGCTATCGAATGACCATCTGGCTATATCAGAAGTATTACCTTGTCTTAAGGCCACTAATTCTTCACGGGAATACCCAATGATGTGGTTATGTTCTACAATTCCAGGGCCAGGGGTTGTGGCGCTCCGCGCGGACGGGCGCAGACGGGCTTGCCTTTGGTGCGCTCGCGCCATTTCCTTGCCTTATAGTGCCCTGCCTGGTTGAGTGGCAGAAGGCTAGACAGCAAACCCAAGCAAGATGGCGATTCTATGTGGCCAAAACAGGAAGTGAGTCACCTCAAAATAACGGCAATTCCCCGGGATCTCCCGCCACATCGAACAGTCCGCTAATGACTGGCGGTGGACCGGGGAGATCGCAGGACGCAAAGTGCTGTAAGCTTCCGTTGGTAAGTGTTAGCCCTGTTTCCCAGATACAGAGTGATTATGAGACAAGAATTTTGTATGTAACAATAAGATTCGCCGCAGTTAAAAGATGGGTACACTGTCAAGGGCAAAGTTCGCAAGTGCAAAGATATTAAATTTCTTTGTTAAAAAGTACCAAGGGTTCGCCGCAAATAAAAATCTAAAAGATTCTAAAATAACCATTAGCAAGAGATGCTGCCGCTAATTCAGCCCACTAACCAAGACCGGAGCCTGTACTAAGATGTTCTGTTCTTCAAATAGCTTGATATGGGGTTCGGATACCTAAAATACACGGTTGGGAGAGCAGAAAATTTCTCACCTTAAAGCCATTATTCAAGGTGTCTTGTTACCTTGTCGTCTCACTCCCTGTGGGTGAGGGGAAAGGTGCTAGGGCCCCCCAGATAACCGTATAGCAGTTCACATGGAGAAGGCAGTGGTGAGGCATGTGAAGTGTTTATATATCTTGCAGAATTGTCCTGTGTTCAAAGACATACTGTACATGTCAGGCAGCTTCTGACAGAATGTGGCTAATCTTGGAAATTTGCAAGGTGAGGCCAGTGTGAAAGGTGAAGGCAGCAGGATAGGAAAGGTTTTGTTATACACTGGTAATCAACATCTGCCTGCTTTGCAAAATAAAAATTGCAATTATTTCATGAAATTTTTGCAGCACAAGAGATTCAAAGGCAGCACAGTTTCTATTTTTTGGTCTAGCGTTAGCCAAGGCATTTTGATCTTACTAAGCGTATATTTATAATATACTTAAAGGGCTTATAATTATAACGACTTTCAAGAGAGCACTTCCACATAGAAAGTAGTTCCCTTACGTACCAGGGACTGCTATGGGAATGCGTGTGTGTGCTTTTTTAAAATAAATATTTTTTTGATAGATGTGGTCCCTGCAGTTTCCCCAACAATAGAGTTTTGTAAAAACGACGCCAAAACAAAAGAAGCATTGAAAATGCCAAACGTCTGGTTGCCACCCCTATTAGCTTTGTCAATGCTGGTTCTAAATTGTGTTGGCGACACTTTCAAGATATTAAAAGTATCAACACAATACAAACCAAGACACAATATTTTAATTTGTGTGATGGTATAGAGTTGAAAGTATTCAGATGTAGTATTTATCTGTTTGAAATATATCCTTTTTCAAATAAAAGCTGAGAGAATTCCAGGCCCCTAAATCATGTATTTGCTGGGAAATCCCAAGTATTATGCCATACAATTAGTGTCATGCATAATGACAATTTTATGCAGAAAACAAATTCACACATCTTTGCATTTATGTGCATTGAAGTTATTAGTAAAACACAATTCTGGTGCAGGTGATCAAGGGAAAACCATGTCCTAGCATGTAAACACTAGTAAATGAATGCATTAACGGCTGGCAGGGAATAAGGGTGGAGGGTAGAGGGAAGGCGAGGGACAAAAAAAACCCACCACTTACCTGTTCCACCGGCCGAGTCTCTCCTCCACTTCTCGAGTACCGAAACCAGGAAGCACCCAGGCTCCCCATAGCCAACTACAACGCTGCAATGCAGCGGTGTGATTAGCTCACCTAAGCCAATCACAATGCTGCAATGCAGCATTGTGATTGGTCTGAGCACTGTGGATCGGCGCTCAGATGGAGACTGGGGACTGGGCGTGTTCCCCACCAGGCTGTGTAATGCCGCCTGGTGGGGAACATGCAAAGTGCACAGGAATGTTAGGACAGGCCAAGCAGTCATGGGTACTTGGAGTGTTCAAACCACTCCGCCCGTGCCTCCAATCCCGCCCACCCTAAACCAGCCCCAAACCTGCAAAAACTAAAATGATAAGAACTACGTTCTTATCATTTTATTTTTCCTGCTCAAAGAGCAGTGGGGCGACGCTCCTCCGCCTTATCGGAGGAGCCACCTCTGAATTAATATATACTTAATTCCTGGGCCAGTGGAACTATGCGAATGTGTGGCCATGGCGTATTTTCACATAATTATAGATTAGCTTTATTTGCTACATGTTCCATAATCTACTGCATAATTTTCAAAAATTCTAGCTCAAACTGTTTAAAAGTTACTAAAAAAGCAGCAACATGTGTTGCCGCACAGTGCCGCATAATCCAGCTGTATAATTTGGCCCTCCCCTGCTGCATAATTCCAGTGGCCCAGATTAATTTTAAGTAAATTGCTTGCCAAGTCAGCTGCAGTTCTTCATTAACCTTATTGATTGCCAAACCCTACATACTGGGTTGAACAACAAAACCATACATTCTATGGCCTGGCTTGATACCAAAGCTTTCGCCAAACAATTAAGGGAGAACACCAGGAAAGGGGCTTTTGCTCCACCCAAATATTGGGAGTCAGGAGTACTTTTTTGGGCAGTAGTTGTGTGCTTCCACAAAAAAAGTGCTTGCTCACAAACACTGCTGAGAACATTTTGTTTATTTATCCAGGTGCCTGAGGTTGAATATTCAAGGGCACACACATGCTATTGAATTTTCCTAGATAACTACATAATGTATGATATTTTTCTACTGCTCTTTATTTCTACACAAATACATATCCATTCCCATGATATCTGCTTGTAAATACTTCACAAATCTGAGGTATGCACCCAGACCAGGCAGGAACCACCACTCTAGTCAGGGTAAGCTAGATACACAATAAGATAACCTGTGCTTACCCTCTGGTAGCTTGGCACAGAGCTGTTGCACTAATCTACAAAGGCAATGTGTAAAGTATTTGTGAAAAACACGCACACAGTAACACAATTATTACACTACAAA
Source organism: Triturus cristatus (assembly GCF_964204655.1). Taxonomy (NCBI): domain Eukaryota; kingdom Metazoa; phylum Chordata; class Amphibia; order Caudata; family Salamandridae; genus Triturus; species Triturus cristatus. Next base: position 387,932,681 of record NC_140590.1, on the reverse strand, counting down.
AAGATACAAGACAGGTTTAGTAAAATAGAGAAAAATTATCTGAGCAAAATAAGACTAAACCGACAAATATCCAATCAGTAGAAGTCGAGATATACATTTTTAAAGATTAAATACAAAAACAGTGCTTAAAAGTCAATAGCACTAAAAGGTTATTTGGGACCAGCTAGACTATAGTAAATTTAAAGTTCAGGCCAACTGGGATCGACCGCAGGCCGGCTACAGGACCCAGACAGGTCCAGCTGAAGAGAAACGTTGGCTCGAGCAAGTGTCGATGTTAAGAGACTACTGCATCATAGTTGAGCCGTGCAAAGGGGGTACTGCGTAGTCATCAAGCTCCATTGAAATACATGCAGTGCATCGTCATCGAGCCGCGCAGAGCGTCGCTGTCGACCCGCACAGGCTATGGATCGGATTTCATCAAGCAGCCTCTGCATTGGCGTCAAAGGGCGATGCGGTGAAATCTCTCAAGCAGTTGGGGTCCACAAGGAAAGCAACTAAAAGAGGCCACTGGCAGCTGGCAGTGTGAAAAGCCAGGTCCAATTACCATTCAGGGGTCCATGTCCTCTGTGGTTTCTCAGGGTGGGGGGGAAATAGCTCCAGGTGCCTTGCATCTTTTCTCCACTCAACCTCCCACCAGTTCAGGTGTAGTATCTTGCAACTGGTCCTCACAACCCAGGGTCTGTACCCTTGGCTGGACAGGAGCCAGGGGTGGGTCCTTCGTGAGGTTCTGTACCATCCGTTTGGGAGTGATCCTTCCAGAAAACTAAACTAGCAGGGTGCCTGTGGCAAAACACCTCCCAGGTCTCCTGAAACGTGGGGCATCTCTTACCCTGAATGCAGTCAATGGGCATCTGAGGACTAACTATGACCCTTATCTTGGTCACCTTCCCACTCCACTCTAGGGACACCAGGGCCATAGGTCTGATAAGTCCTGCCTATGGGCTGGGGTCACTCTACACACCTCACAGGTGTACTGCTCTGGGAAGACTTAGCTTTGCCACAACCACGGTGCTGCTAGCCCCTGTATCCCTCAGGGCAGGGGTTGTGAACCTATTCACTCCCACCTGGTGAAAGTGATGACTCCCACGCTCAGGGATCACCAACTCACCCTCAGTCTATCTCTCAGCTGAGAGAGATCACTCCATGTTCTATGTCCTGCCCTTAGGGACTACTTCCCCCAAAGGCCACACTGGTCGCCTTTGTAGGGTTCCAGCCAGTGGGGTGCTTCTTTGGATAGACAGAGTCCCACTGCTTGTGTATTCATTGAGAACAATCAAAGCAGCAGTATTGGAAATGGGGCGCCCGGGGCCACAGTCCACCAGTAAAGTCTACCACTTTGGGAACTTAAATACTTTTCTGGAAGTAGAGCTGCTTTTAGCAGAGCAAACTGGCAAGATGAATCCGACTGGGATGTGACGATGGCCACTGCGGTTTGGCACCAGCCCCATGGAAACCTCTGACTCTTCTAGGAAATAGTTCAGAAAAAGATCCCAAGTGTCCTGTTATGCATTCTTGAGGGGAAAAGAGTTCTCTCTAACATGATCCAGGGGTCCAAGACCCTTTTAGGCACCAATTGGTAAGTAAAGACTCAATCTCACAGAAGATACCTGCAGTCCACGGCAAAACCAGTTAGAACTGGCGAGCTGGGCTCTTTGTTGCTGCAATTTCCTGGAGCTTATCAGGAGGCTAGCCAACTAGCCCATGGACGTCACTCTTCTATTTTCTGTTGCATAAACTACGACTTTGGCATAGTTCAGCAAGGTTTGCTTTCCCAACCATGGGTGACAATTTGATTCAATGCACCAGTGCTGAATGTGAAAGACAGGTTATTGTAACTAACCCCACAGAACTCCACCCAATAAATAATCGAAGTAGAGTTAGTGCTTTTGGGTTACTAACAATCCCTGCACAGGATCAGGGGCACGGTAGTAACAGAAACAAACCTATTTCATTATTCACGATATCACACACATACACACCACACTACGAAGAATAGACACCATTAACTAAAAGTATTTATTACAACAGGGCGAACCTGTTTCTCTCTAAAAATAACCACACAGGAGGTCACAAAAACAGGAAGAAGGCACATTGTGAGCAACAAGAATAGAATGAACATTTCTAACATTGTTAAAATGTCATCTAAAACATAACATCCTAAAACCTACTTCTATGCTCTACACTAGGAGAGCATAGAGAGTAGAACAACTTGCAATCTAGAGTTTCTTAGGGAGAAGCAACACACTGCATACATTGTTGACAGCAACAGCTGTTGTTATCAGCGGAGGCATGAAGGCAGTGTTCTCTGTGAAAGGTAAATAAGTAGCGTGGTAGTGGCCATCTGGTTCTCGGTGTTATCAGCATCACAGAAGATGCAGCATCTCCGAAGTGCGCTTGCCGTAGGTGAGATTATCTCTGGCAGAATCCCGTGTGATAATCTGAGTGAAGCACCTCTCCTCCTAAGTGGTCGAAGGCCAGTCTTTATATACTAAATCTTATCAGAGATTGACATTTCTGGTATAAGTTTAGGAATGTCTGACAAAGATTGTGTGCATTAAGGTGTACATCCCAGATGATTCCTTATGAACATATAAGGTGAAAGGACACCAATTTAGACTGCACTTTTTTGGCTATATGTCTGCATTCATTCTTATTTGACCTTAGAATGGTGATAAGTAGACACTTGTCCCAGACTGATGTCGCATCTTGTGTCTTATCTATGTCATTAGCCAAATTAATTGACACTTTCACGGGTCTTAGAAAGGTAAGGTCAAACGACATCTGCGGCTGTGGCAGACATGACAAAGATTCTGTATAAAAGTGCGACCATGGCTACTGTCATTACCTAAGATGGTGTCAGTAGCTCCTCAAAATGGAGTCAGGCCATATAGGTTTTACATCACTTGGGTTGAAGTGGGAGCAGGTCTAGCATTTGGAGTTTCTTTCCACAGGTAAAAACAGCAAACTCAGTCCTTCTTCTGAGTTCCCGTCCTTTAGGTCAGCAAGTGCAGCTTTTATAATTTCTACAGGTCCAGCAGTGTTCTTAAGAAGGTAGCCAGGAGTGCCACTTTTATGCCTGGCACTAGCTGGTGGGTGGGCATGACTACTGACCACCAGGTGTAAAATTCCCACTTGCAACCCTACCCACTCTTACATCACTTCCTGGTGGTTTTGTGACAAACAATCCCATAGTGCATCTCTCTGCCCAAATATAAGATGTCAGAACCTTTATTTCCTGGGTCAGAGCTATGGGCACACCCCTATGGCACAATCAGTGCTGCAGGCCACAGTGAAAAACAAATTTAAAGATTTTTCGCTTCCAGGACATGTAAAACATAGGAACACATGTCCAGCTTTTTAAATATTGTGCACCCTGCCTATGGGTACTTAGGGCCTATCTTAGGGCTGACTTACTAGTATTAAGAAAGGCTTGGGTTAGAGCAAAATGTTTATTTTGTGAGGTTGAATTTGCAGTTTTAAGACTGCAAACTCAGGCTGAAGGGGCAGGTCTGAAAACATGCTTTGTACTGTCACTTTAGTGCTGGCAAAATAGGTGCTGCAGTTGACTAATGAAATTTAACTTACAGGCCCTGGGTGCCCAGAGTACCCTATACTATCAACTTACAGGTAAGTTAAATATACCATTCAGGGAGTAGCCAGTTCTGTATGTTTTCAGGGTTCGAGTACATACACTGTGCCGTGAAGATCAGCGTCCCAATGTTCAGAGTCAGTAAATCAGCACGAAAGCTAGCAAAAGGTGGGAACAAAATGTGGGATGATCCTGCAAAACAGCATTTCCTCACTATGGTATTCTGCTGATGTGAAAAGTTACGGAGCATAACATGGCAAAGCCCACCAAACTCTGCTAGTTTGCCTCCTGCCGTAGTGATATTTTGTATGCTTAGTCAATGACCAATATTGAAGAAACACAGCTTGATGTTTTATGGTTGTCTATTGAGAGGCAATATTCAACTGCAGCAAAAGAGGTAATTATTTCCTTTTTCAGATGTATTTAAGATATCCTTATTAGCCTGGAACAATAGGACTTCATTTTCTTTTCATTTACATCATCACAGTACTCTTGTTGACCATTACCTCTAAACGAGCACTGACATTGTGATTTACTTCTCGTGCGGCTCATTGTTTCAGCTAGAGAGGATTTCTGAAGTTACTGAAACTGCACAATCATGTTTCCACCTAGCAGATTTAAGTTCTGGGACTGCAGAGTTAAAATGCACGGAGACAGGTTTGGAAATTGTGAAATTTTAAATAGTTTCTCGAGGTTGACATTATATTTAGAGGAACATGATAGTGAATAGGAAGAACTATTACACCTCCATCCAAAAGATTTATTTGAATATTTTCCACAATCTCAGTGTCGAATGCGAGTGACGCTGTACCTCTCTATTGTTTGCTGCACCTCCTTTGCTTTGAAGGTTGTAGTTAAGGATGTCTTTACAAAAGACAGACCCACTATTTCCAAGCCACTCCTTTAATCGCAATTAATACATATTCTGCATCTGCTTTTCTGTGGAAGTGGTTTCTGTGAAAGGTAAATCATCAATACACGAGGGGATACCAGCCAGGAGTTAATCTGAGATCTTACTTACATCAGATATTTACATTGGTCTTCCTCCAACCCAATCAAAACTAAATTTGCTCTCCAGAGGTGATGTAGTCATACAAAGCTGTCATTTCTAAGGTGAATGTGCTCTCTAATAATTTCAATACTGTTAGACCTGGCTTTTCCAGTGTGTTTATCCCAAGACTTTTTGCTTTTTTGGCTCCTGTTAAGGACCCAGTTTTTGTTGGTTTTATCACTCTGAGCACTTTACCACTGCTGATCAGTGCTAAAGTGCATATGCTCTCCCTGCAGATTGTGTTTATGGATTGGTGATTCCATGATGGGCATATTTGATTTACTGGTTAGTCCCTAGTACAGTGCCCTGTGTGTTCCCAGGGCCTGTAAATCAAATGCTGCTAGTGGGCTTGTAGCACTGATTGTGCCACCCACATGAGCAGCCTGTAAATGCAACTCAGACGTGCCACTGCAGTGTCTGTGCGCAGTCTCAACTGCCATGTCGACCTGGCAAGTGCACCACTTGCCAGGCTTAACCTTCCCTTTTCTTACATGTGAGTCAGCCCTAAGTTAGGCCCAAGGTACCCCTGTTGGCAGGGTGCAGTGTATGTGAAAGGTGGGGCATGCCCTGATGTGGGTGGCATGTCCTGTTAGGGAAATGCTTTCAATTTTGTTTTTCACTATTGAAAGGCTAACAGTCCCATAGGATAGAATGGGAGTTTATTTATAACACCTTATAAATATAACTTTCCATGGGGACCAGAAAGAAAGGTAAAGTTTAGTATGCCTGAACTCAGACTATAATGATACATCTTTTAGTAAGGATGTTTTTACATTCTGTGTTTGAAAATACCACTGTTACAAAGTGGGTATTTTCTTGCTTAGCCATCCGATGTGCCTGTTCTAGGGTTGTGTATTGATTGTCTGACTTTGGAGTGATAGGGGCTGGGGACATGCATTCTGTTCAGACAGCCACTTGGGGGGGGGGGGTCCTGCCTTTCCAGGGTGAATCAGGGCTGGGCTGAATAGACCTGGGCTGCATTCAGAGTAGGGGGAGGAGATTTGTTTCACACCTGAAGTGACGCTTCGGGGGTGGAGAAACGAATTGGGAACTGTGTTTTACCTGTTCCCTGATTTTAATTTTGACCCGCATTGCTTTTAAAAATACATTGCTGCTGCTTGCTCTTTGCACAAAACTCTTTGTAGAATTTCATTTTTGCACACTCGAGCCTACCGGAACTAGCGCTTTGGCTGGAGGGTAGCGCTCCAGTCTTTCTGTGCCGGCGCCTACTTAAGCGTCATCCTGAAGCGACCGCGTACCAATTGACATTGTTTGGGAGTGACGCTTCGGGGGTGGAGAAACGAATTGGGAACTGTGTTTTACCTGTTGCCTGATTTTAATTTTGACCCGCATTGCTTTTAAAAATACATTGCTACTGCTTGCTCTTTGCACAAAACTCTTTGTAGAATTTCATTTTTGCACACTCGAGCCTACCGGAACTAGCGCTTTTGCTGGAGGGTAGCGCTCCAGTCTTTCTGTGCCGGCGCCTACTTAAGCGTCATCCTGAAGCGACCGCGCAGCGGGCGCGACGATGGCGCGCCGAAGGCGCGCCAAAGGCAAGCCCGTCTGCGCCCGTCCGCGCCTCGGATGCGCCTAGTGTGCCACATAATGGTGTTAATGAGTGCCTGCCATGTGCGAAGCCTCCTAATGTGAGATTTAGATACACCCGGTTACAGCTGCTCCAACTTAACAACGGTACTCCTATCCGGGAAGTGCAGACAGGGGGATATGTACTTGGGACTCCCGGCTGCTCGGCTAAAGAGGAGGGACTGAAAGGTGGACTCTTAAATGTAAGGTCTATCCCTAAACACTCAATGGAAATTCAGTTGTTAATTGATGAGCATAGCTGTGACATATTGTTTATGACCGAAACCTGGCTGGCGCCTGGTCTGGATTCAGAACTTGGCGCCGCCTGCCCCTCTGGATTTAAAGCCTTCCACAAACCTAGATCTAATGGTAGGGGTGGTGGAATTGGTATTATCTTTAAAGAAACATGGGACCTCTCGCCACTGGATATTGACGAGATTTCACAGTGCGAAACCCTGGGCTTCTCGCTGAAGGACAGGTCCGGCAATGTCCTGACTGGTTTTCTGTGTTACAGACCTCCGGGGACTGTGAGCGAACAAACACAGCAGCAGTTACTGGATGTGATTGGCAATCTGGCATTGACTCACCACAGATTGTTGATTTTGGGAGATTTTAATCTCTGGCCCAACGCAATGCTGAAAACAGCATATAAGAATATTGTTCAATCCTGTGCTAGTTTTAATTTATCACAGCATGTGTTGGAGGCTACCCATACGGCAGGCCATGCCCTTGATCTCATATTTGCGGCAGAGAATGTAGTCACTTTGGATAACATCCTCCCTGTGGACTGGACTGATCACCATTTGATCAGTTTCAGAATTCGGTCGATCCCCAAGGGCAGACCTCCTCTGGGTGAAGGTAGGAACAGTGTCCTGGGAAGGGACTGGAAAGCCCTGAGAAGGAAAGCTCAATGTGCCCCTCTATTTAATGCGGCCCCTCTCCCTGTTCCAGGGCAGTCGGTTGATACTAACTTTAAGGAACTCTGCAGTTATATCACGAACACTATTAATCGGTATGCTCCACTGAAACAGCTTAGGAAAAGAGGTACCCCTTCGGCTCCCTGGTTCTCAGAGGAACTAAGGGCGTTTAAAATTCAGTGCAAACATGCAGAGAGGCAGTGGCGCAGTCAGTATCTCATCAGTGATAAGATTATCTGGCGGAATCTTCTGAGCAGCTACAAGCACGCTATTGCATCCACTAAAGCGCTGTATTTTGCAGACCTCATTCAAAACTCTCAGAATAGTACTAGTGTGTCTTCAATATTCTTAGAGGCCTTACTAATCCAGAGTGTCTGGCCAATAAGATTACTCCCTCGCAGGATTTGTGTGATGGGCTGGCAGCCTTTTTCCACAATAAAATCAAGGATATCCTCGAGGGCTTGCAATACAATCGTATCTCTAGTTGCAAGGCTGGAACAGGGATACCATCGGCGGATCCTCCCGACTGCTCAATTAATGGGCTAAATGATGAGGCAGCAGCTAGACCCTGTTTAGATCATTGGACGTGCCCCTCTTTGGAGGACTTTTCCTACATGGCTATGAAAGTCTGCTCGGGGTCTCCGTCAGACCCTATTCCACAGAAATTGTGGAAGGAATTGGGAGCAGAAACCTTTCCGCACCTCCATCTGATCACTAATCAGTCACTAATTAGCGGTGTGGTTCTGTCCAGTTGGAAGGAGGCGTTGGTATCTCCCCTTTTGAAAAAACCTGCATTGGATCCGGCGTGTTATGGGAATTATTGCCCTATTTCCCTGTTGCCTTATCCGGCTAAGATAGCTGAACGCCTCGTCAGCCTGGAGCTTTCGGGGTTTTTAGAGAGCAACGATATACTGGAGGAGAATCAATTTGGTTTTCGTCCGGGGCATGGTACCGAGACCGCATTGATCACCGCCTTGGACGATCTGCGAATGCGAGCGGATAAAGGATATTCGGCAACTCTGATATTGCTTGACTTATCCGCCGCATTCGATACGGTCAGTCATACTATTCTCTTACATCGGCTTGAAGAGGTAGGGATTACAGGCTCGGCCTTAAAATGGCTCTCCTCTTTTCTATCGGACAGACGGCAGGCGGTTTTTCTGCCTCCGTATCAGTCAGATTTTCTGCCTAATAATTAGGGTGTCCCACAGGGCTCCTCTATTAGCCCAATACTGTTTAATGTCTATATGCGTCCTCTGGTGCAAATCATCAAATCCTGCAACATTATGGCAGTTAACTATGCCGATGATACGCAATTGATCATCTCCTTGGAAGGGGACCAGGTGGATTCCTTATCCATCTTCCACAATTGCATGCTGGAAATGACGACCTGGCTGAAAAATAATGCCTTACAATTTAATGGTGCCAAAACTGAGATTTTACATTGCTCAGTTGGCAGGGTGCCTCTAGCCCTGCCACTTAACTTTTGGCCTCTTCCTTTGGATACCCCCCTGGCCCCAGTAAAGACTGTACGTAATCTGGGGGTCTGTTTCAATGAGCAGCTCAACCTTGAGTCGCATGTCAATAAGGTGGCCTCAAACTGTTACATGATTATGAGAGGCCTACGTAGGATTTTACCTCTATTGCCCCTCCATGTACGAGGTACAGTAGTCCGTTGCACGATTCTTAGCCGCTAGGACTACTGCAACGCCTTGCTGCTTGCCTCCCCGGCTTATCTGATCAGGAGGCTCCAACGGATCCAGACAGCTGCCGCAAAACTTGCCCTGCTAAGATCCCGCCTCTCATCTAGCACCAAGGCCCTGACCGAGCTCCACTGGCTGCCTGTACAACAGAGAGTTTTGTTTAAATCCCTGTGTATAACCTTTAAAGCTCTTCACAGCCTTGGCCCTAAACCACTGCAAAGTCTTTTTAGCTGGTATGTTCCTACGCGCACTCTGCGCTCTTTATCAGCTAGGCTTGTCTTGGTTCCCAAGACAAAGAGAGCTACGTTGGGTGGCAAAGCCTTCAGCTATGCGGCTGCTGGACTATGGAATAGTCTCCCTTTGGAGCTAAGACAGGCTCAGGATCTGACACTTTTCCGTGGGCAGCTTAAAACCTGGCTGTTTCCCAGAATATAATCCCCTGCCCCCCCCCCCCCTCCCTCGTTACTCTCCCCTTCATGATGTCTTTAGCGCCAGGATGCCCGTAGGGTTGCAGTGCGCTCTATAAATATTTTATACATACATACATACCTGAATGGGCCTGGTCTGCCTGGGACAATGCTGTCTCTACCTCCTGCCGGGCAGCTGCACCAGAGAGGATAGAAATGGTTTTGGCTGGGCAAAGAGCTTCTCTGCCACCAGAGAACAAATTAATTTGGGGCCCAGACCCCAGACTTTTAGATCACTTTTGGAATTCAAGAGTAATCTCTGCCAAGGAGAAGAGATGGGAGAAGCCGGAGGAGAAGTACTGCCCCTATGCTGTGTGCTGTCTGGGATTGGCCTACAGTAGTGATTTCTGCCAAGGAGAGGAACTGTGTGTGTATCCTTCAGGACAAAGTGTCACCAAGGGCTTGAGGTAGAGCTAGCCCCCTGTTCAAGAAGTATCGGGAACAGCTAAGACTTCACCATACTTCTGGGCACCATCTCTGAAACCGCTAGTTTCAGTCGCCGCAGAAGAAAAGAGAAGTCACCTCTGTCACCGATTCCGTCGCTGGTTCCGTGTCCTGAAGGCACCGCATAAGGCCCCGCTGTATGTTGCACCTCATCCTTTGTCTCACCGAAGCCGCTGGGTGACCATCACCGAGCCGTTGTTTGCACCACGTCCTGTGGGCACCGCACTACGCACCGCCTAATTTTACTCTGCCCGGACATTACCGACACAGTCACTGCCTCACCAGAACATCGACCAGCTCCGGTACCTGCACCGTGGCCTGCCAGCACCGTATCGAGCACCGCCTCACTCTACATCGTAAGCCTTGGCCTCACTGATGCCGTTGGACGACTGTCACTGAACCACTGCCTGCACCGCGGCGTGAAGTAACAGCACGCTGCACTGCTCACAGTTCACATAGCAACCGGTACAGTTGCCCCGACGACTCGTAACAACGGGATCGGCCACAACTAGAAAGGTACTGTCTTCGAGTCTGTCGACGCTACAGCTGACCCGTACCGACACGGTTGGCTGGAACTGTTGGACTCTGTTGTTTTCAGCATCGCAGCTGTCCCGGGTGGAGCTTCCGACTCTGAAGAACTGTAGTTTTGAGATATTTCTGCAATTTACAGGTTATCTTGCAAAGTACCTATTTTTCCAGTAATTTTATGTTGGATTTTTGTCGTTTTTGGTCTTGTTGGTTTAGATAAAGATGTGCTATTTTTCTAAACTAGTGTGGTGTCTGTTTGTAGTGTTTCCACTGTGTTACTGTATGTGTGCACAAATGCTTTACACACTGCCTCTGAGATAAGCCTGTCTGCTCGTGCCAAGCTACCAAGGGTGTGAGCAGGGTTATTGTGGAAGTGTATCCCCCTGACTATGAAGAAGGGTCCATACTTGGACAAAGGTGAAATCCATTGCCAAGTAGAGACCCCCATTTCTAACAAATACCCTATCACATTTAGCAATATATGTTTTTTGTAAAGGATTCCCAAAATACAGGACTGAAACCCTCGCCATCTCCCCCTCCCACAGCTCTCCTATTGAATGAATTGAGCCACTGGGTGCATTTTCTTTTTAGGTAGCTCCTGTGTTTTTTTTTACAACCCCATAATTTTAGTGAGCTCATTTTGCTGGTCAGCACCCTTACTCTGAAAATTGTTCCACTCTGATCATTGTTCCAACCACACTGCTCATTCCCTGGGAAAAAGTGTCTCATGTATTAAAGTAAGTTAATGCATTACACCTTTCACTAAAGTGCAAATGGCTTTTCATTAATGGTATGTACTGTACTTTTCATTCATCAGCTGTACTGTAAAATAGGAAGTGAAAAGTGGATTTACACCGTCTTAATTAACTCCAAGGGTGTGGCAACGGATGTGTAAAGGGGAAGCAGTCCCTGTCAAACAGCTTCCTCTTTTGGAATCATGTCAGGCAACCCGAGGAGAATGGACAGTGGTCAAGTGGACCACTGCCTCTTCATTCTGATGTGCTCCCAAATGAGATTTGTATAAAGCAGCACTGGTTCCTGGAGGAAACATGGGTTGCTATAAAACAAAATCCAGTTTCGGAATGCAAACACAGGGATGGTGGTCTGATGTTTCTTGCAGGCCACCATCCTTTTGTTTGTAGCCAATAACCGAGGGTCACAAATAGCAACTTGCCCAGTTAATATCAATTAGATAATTCGTTCTACGACTGGACAGTTTACAATGTGATCTATTTGAACATTAATCGCATCACAAAATTAAAAACTGGTAATAGAAACCTAGCTGCGTGGAGAGTTAGTTTGAGGTGATGATGAGGCCCTCATAATTCCATTTAATTAACAGTCTAAGCTATAATTAAGACCTCATTCGCGAGGAGACGTCTGTAAAGCTGAGTATCATGATGCGCATGGGAATGCTAGGGTGTCTGTTTTTGAGCAGTGAGCCTAGACGCTGCTTGTATAAGATGGAAAGAGCTGGAGAGAGGGTAGAGCCCTGGAGTGTCTCTTGGTAGAGTAAGGAAGTGCTGGAAAGAAACCCACAGATTTCTATTCCTTTCCCTCTGTTTTCCAGATGGGCCATAATCCAGACAAGGACAATGCCATGTACACCCATTTTACATAAATATATTCAAGAAAATGAAGTGGTTTAATGTGTCAAATGATGCTGAGGATTAGAATAGGAGTTACCATTGTTTAGTATGCAAAAAGCACAATTAACTATTCATAAAATAGTTGACGCTGCACTCCATGCACCAAGAACACTGATGAAAACTCACCTAGTAGGCCGCTGATGAGATTAGTCAAATCAAGGGCTCTGAGAAGATAAATAAAGATCTAGTTTTGACAATAGTATTTATTTGCTTAGGGCCCCATTATGAGTTCCCAGTATCTATCCAGGGAATTACTTATTTACCTGGAAAGGGGAATAACATCCACCCAAATCTGCACACATTAACCAGCTGCTTGGATAAGTTGATAAATGTGTGAGTGGGGGCTTTTCTATCAGCTCTGGTGTAGGGGCCGGGGAATGTCCACTGGGCATTGCAGTTTTAACTTCAGCTCGCGGGAGCTTTTTCTTATCACTCAATGTTGAAGTGGTGTGAGGGGGCAGAGGCCGATTGCACTAACTGACCACAGCCCCTGCAACTCTGCCTGCAAGACTGGATCCGGTGTCTCTGGGGTCCTAATTATCTGGCCCTGAGTTTGCAGCCCAATAATTCCAGGCCCACTGACACTGGGAAACTCATAGTTTCCCTGAGTGGTATTTTCAGGGAATACTGCTTGGGTAAACTCGAGCTGGGACACTTAAAGTGACATTTCAGAATATTGACAAAGTAGTGTTTGTTTTTACTACTTTGACAAGTCACTGTCAAACATGAAAGAATGGAGTGCCTCAATGGCCTCCATGCTGAAGACTTCTTTGTCTTTGTAGGGCATCCCAGCCCTCTGCCATGCACATTCATTCACAAACTGGTACACTTCCACCATGCCTCAGGTCAGACGACCTATCAGGGAACACATGATGGCAACTGTGAAAAATTGGGTTCTTGGTTGACTGGGGTGTGAGCCCTGGTCAAGTAGCAACCACAATCCTTGTCAGGGTGAGGCAAATGCCTCCTAAATTAACCTGTGCTCAGCCCTCTGGTAGCTGGGCACAGAGCAGTCAGGCTTAACTTAGAGGCAATGTGTAAAATATATGTACAACACTTCAAGCTTTAATAAAGTGAAAACACCACACAAAAAGGATGCCACAGCAAGTCGGAAAAATAGAAATTCTTTTAACAAATAAAACAAGACCAAAACAACAAATGTCCAACAGGGCAAACTTAGATATGCAATTTTAATGTTTTTAGTGAAAATAGCGCCAAAAAACACAAAACAAAGCTGCAACTGTGAATATCACAAGTCACAAGTTTAGGCCGACTGCGATGGAGGACAGGCAAGCTACAGAGACCTAGTTGGGCCAGCTGAACAGAGTATCTCAAATCCTGGTTTGTGGAGTGCTGCAAGGATCCGTGCTGAAGATGAGTTGCGCAGGTGAAGTGATCGGGAAACAACCATTACAACGCCGTCATTACAACGCACTACCTTTACAACGCAGTCATTACAACGCAACATTCTTTACATTGCATGCCATTACATCGCAACCATTGCAATGCATGTCACTACAACACATGCCATTACAACGCATGTCACTACAACGTATGCCATTACAACGCATTATAAGGTAAGTAATGGGATACAGTAATTTTTACCCCTACATTATCCAACACTTACCCTTCTGTTGCACTCACTGGAGTGGGACTAGTAATTTTTACCCCTACACTAGCCAACACTTACACTACTGTTGCCCTAAAAGTATTATGCGTTGTAATGGTATGCATTGTAATGGTATGTGTTGTAATGGAATGCGTTGTAAGTGTAGTTTCTAAAAATGCGTCATGATGGCATGCGTTGTAAAATCATGCATTGTAATGGATGTTGCGATGTAAAGTCATGCGTTGTAATTGTTTGCGTAGTAACGTGTCCTATTCAAAGTGATCTGTCTGTCTGAGATGCAGCGAGGCTTTGATGCGAGGACCTGCGTCATCATTGAGGATTCCATCGACGGGGCTTGCAATACAAAGTCCGGCGGCGAGGATACAGCCTTTGGGGCAATGCATTGGTTCCATGGAGCTGTGAGACTGTGATGCGGAGTCCAGCATAATCGTTGAGGCTTCAGTTGATGAGGGATGTAAGGGTCTGTGCTGAGGATGGGTCGTGCAGCGGCAGTTCTGGTGGGCTGTGAGGCGGTTCTTTGCGACAAGTCTAATCCAAGCAGCAGCAGCGATGCTTTAGTTCTGCTCAGGTTTGCGCAGCGTAGCAGAGGAGATGCATTGGTTCCACTGGATCCACAGAACCTGACACAGCACCTTAAGCTCACTTCTAAGAGGCCAAGTCTAGGGTGGCACCACTTGGCAGGGTAGACTCACAGATTGCAGAGTCCAGGTGCAGGTGCAAGGTTGTTAGAAGCTTGTTGTGTCCCTGAGACTTGATACTGGAGTCAAGCTAGCCTGGCGGATATGGGCTAATGCCTCAAAACCAGTCCCAAAATGCTTTTTTCCAGTGCAGGGAGGATCTGGCTTGGCAGATCAGGCTAGACTGTCCCGTCGAGCCTAGCTCAGTCAGGTCCTGGTGAAAGTCAAAATATAGAAATGAAGGATGCATAATCCCTCTCCAGGAGAGCTTTCTCAAGCTATCTTTTCATTTAAGGCTTTGAGACTGTGTTTGTTGACCACATCAAAATTTAAAAACCTGACTCAGAACATCTTAAAAACATTTATTTTCTCCAGTCAGAAATATTTACTGCAATGGTTCATTTGAAAATAAATGAGTCCAACACATTATTAAAACCAAATGTACTTATGAATGCACTTTCACGCATTTATTATTACAGTGCAAAGGTCACATCCCAAATTTTATTACCACAAAACAGCAAAACTGGCATTAAAAAAACACTGTTTACTGCTTTGCAGATTACATCTAACAATTACTTCACAGAGGGAAACAAATCTTTCAGATGTCAAAAAGTCTCTTCTGAGCTTTACCTCACTACACCATGTAACCCCTTGCATCCTGGCATAACATTATATGCAGGTGCTTAGAGTGTAGTATGCTGTATGCTACCATTACTGAGGGCAGTATGGGCAGCAGGGCCCACTCCAGGCTGTGCCTCTCGTCATTCATGAACCCATGTTTCACTGAGTTGCTCTGCTCAAACATTCTCCCTTCTACTTATTTGTTTCTGGAGGAAATAAAGCCTAGTTTTATGGTTGTATCTGTTACAACGTCAGAGCTTAATTTGAGCCTGTGGTTGCAAGTGGAGCCCAGCGGCTCTCATTTCTGGGGATCAGCACTTGTTTTTCCTCATTGGGCTTTCACCCA
Organism: Triturus cristatus; assembly: GCF_964204655.1. Taxonomy (NCBI): domain Eukaryota; kingdom Metazoa; phylum Chordata; class Amphibia; order Caudata; family Salamandridae; genus Triturus; species Triturus cristatus. The sequence goes on along the minus strand of NC_140590.1, from coordinate 387,917,472 downwards.
TACAAAGCAAGAGGGAGAAAACACAAAAGGGGAAAAGACGGAGGAAGAGAAAAACAGAAAAACTGTGGCAAAGAAAGCAGAGGTGAGAAAGAACTAACCACAGTAAGATAAAGTGGTAGGAGGTGTGTGCTGGTGGACGAAAGGGGCACGAGGAGAAATCAAGACTATGCAGCTTCAGTATCCCACCCCCCCTCCCCCCATATTCATACTGCCAAAATTTGTGCCCGAGCCTTATTGTTTTACAAATTAAGTTCTCTGCAAAGGAGTGCAATTGTAACCCCACTTTTAAAAACAGTCTTAAATATGTGTGTGAGTGTTATTTATATAATACGAAAACCTTGGGTTATCAAATCGCTAAAGACACACTACGACGACATGGGGTGGAGAGAGCAACACATTAGGTATAATGATGACATGTACAAGCGCACTGCACTCTTATTTTGCACTATTGAGGTTATTTGTGTAGAGTACACTGTGGATTGTGTTTTACCAAGTGTGACTGTGGGAATGCAGGAGGGTGCTGCTGAGATGAGGCAGTGCAGCCCGAGGTACAGCGCAGCAGAAAGCGCTTGCTGTTTGTCTTCTTCCCAGTCAATGGGTCTCCTCCTCCCCCTGGGGTCGGATTGGGATCACAATTAGGCCCGGGCCCTCTCCAAAAAAGTGGCCCACATTCCCAAATCGTTAGTATTTATTTTTGTAGTTTTACATAGCATGAACTCAGCCCACAGGCATAGAAGCAATTACCATAAGCACCAACTACATTGCACAAGATCAAATTCATTTTTAGGTCGAGCATTCGAGACCTCTTGTATATACTTTAGTATATACTTATATTTGTATGTACTTTGTGGGCTCTGGAGATCAGCCCTAGAACTTGTCTGCTTCCGCTTAGTGACTTTTTTTCTGTTCACCTGCCTCTATTTAACTGTCTTGATAGAAAACGACCAGAAGAGGTCAGTAAAATACCAGAAGTGCTTCCTGCTGAGGTACTTTATTTTTTAATTGTTCTGGCAACTGCCTCTATTTAACTTTCTTGATAGAAAACGACCAGCAGAGGTGCGTAAAATACCAGAATCACTTTAGCATTCTCTAGATTCCAGTCCATAGAAATTGTCTTCCACAAGCACCGGTAGACAATAATATTTTTTTCAAATCTTGTATTTTCAGTGATCTGACCACCAAAGGCCCTGATTTTACATTAAAAACTGAGCTTTGGATTATACCATTTCCAGCTGAAAGGCAATAATTCACTCCATTGGTTCCCATACCTGGCTGTCACACAGTTTGGTGCTTACTTTACTTCTATGTTAAAGAATAGGAGATGTTTGAGCACCAAGGCTAATGTGATGTATAGCTAAATACATGTAAGGTCCCAAATGCGAGACCGATTGCAGTGCAAATGCTTGTTAATTTTATTTTTAATTTAGGTAGGGAGTTTAAGTGATTTCCTCAGAATCACTGGATGTTGAGCGGACACAGAACTAGTTGAAGTACTTTCCCAGGTGCAACGTGAGGAGCTCTGAGACCATAATGTTATATTATATGGTATTATTTTCCTCTGGGAAAGGTGACATCACAGCGAGGCCTATGCAAACACTCCCCCACTACTCCACCAATGCCTAAAAGACACAGGGACCCGGGTCACAAACCCTGGCCCCTAGCAAGGTCCCTTCTCTTACTCACCCCCTCCCCAGCCTAGTATGTTATGTTATGTTATGTGAAATAAGTTTTATACAGCGCACAGCTACCCAACAAGGGATTCCCAGCGCTAAACCTGACAGGGGACAAAAGAATAAAAGAAATCGGAAATACAGTTCAAAGTGAATTATTGGTTAAATAACCAAGGTTTTAAAAGTTCACGAAAATTCATGTATGAAGTTTCATCACGAAGTGCAATGGGAAGAGAATTCCATATTGATGGACCAAGACAGGCAAACGAACGACCTCCCATTCTTTTGAGTTTAATTCTGGGCACCAAGAATTTTCCATGAGTGGCCGAACGAAGTAAGCGAACGAACGAAGTAAGCGAGGGGGCTGGTAAGGGTGAACTAGAGTTTGCAAATATTTAGGAGCAGAGCCAGCTTTGATTTTATACATTTAACTCATGGCCTTAAACTTAACACGGTTTTCAACCTTAAGCCTATGAAGATTGCGCAAAGCACTGGAAGTGGAAGAAGTTTTAGAGAGCTGGCAGAGCAGCCTGGCAGCAGAGTTTTGTACCACCTGTAATTTCCGTGTAACATCCTTATTTGATCCCAAATAAAGGATGTTTCCGTAGTCCATTCTAGATGGCACAAGCACCTGGACTACGGTTTTCTGAGTGGAAACCGGAAGCATCCAAATATTTTTTTCAACCATTTTTAAATGGTGAAACAGGTGGCTGCCACCTTTACTGCCTGCTGCTTCATAGATACTTTGTCATCAATGAGGACTCCCAAATTGAGAGTATAGCCTCAGGGTATGAACTGGCAGGTGAGGGGGGTTGAGAAAAGGACACCTCTGCTGATGCTACTTCAGGGCGGCTTAGGTGAGAATGACCCCGCTGCAAGGCCCCTGCATTACGCCCACACTACCCACGGCCACCTGGCCTGAAATTAATGGCCCAGCAGGGGAATGACACAGCTTTTTTTGCAGATTTATATAGCACGAACTCGACCCGAAGGTATTGGAGCGCTTTACATGAGCACCAGTTACGGTACACAAGGATACATTCATTTTTTTTTTTTTGGGTGGGCACAGTGAGATTAAGTGATTTGCCCAGAATCACAGGATGTGTATGCGACCCCGAGGCTCAAACCTTGGTTTCCCAGCTCCAAAGTTGGCAATCTAGCCATCAGACCACATCCTCTCCCCACTGCTTCTTAGCCGGGCTGGCATCATGAGGCAGGGGGCTGGGGTGAGAATGCCCAAAGGGCCAGAACAACACCTGGCCCCCAGCTCCACTTTCAACAGCATGTGGCAGGAGAGTGCCCATGATATGGGCCACATATTGCAGTGGTCAGGCAGGCAATGAGGCAGACAGTAAGTCTCTGTGGGCTGGTTTACAGAGGCCCTAAAATAAGGGCCACGGGTGACCCTGAGGCACCGGCCCATCGCTCAATGCCAAACTTCCCAAACCGACCCTGCTTCCCCCCAGGGGAAGCAGGTGAGGTTAGGTGAGGTTAGGTGAGCTTAAGGTGTTGGAATGAGATTCTGACAGGGAAGTATGTATTAAATGGTGAGCATAGCAATATGTAGGGCTTTAAGTGGTCCGGGTCTCACTGGTGCTGAGCACCGGCAGTTTTTTTAAACGGGGCCTCGAAACGGGTCTCTATCGGGCTCTGTTTTGTGTCCTGGCACAGGCGGTCTGTTTTTTACGGACTGCTGTGACAGCAGGTAAATCGATGTGCCCGTGCTCACACTGCTCACTTCTCGCTAGTGGAGAAGTTACGGCATGCGACATGCCTGGTGAGCGTTGTAGGGGAAGGGAAATCCTTTAAAGAGAGTCATTTTCTCTCTGGATTTCCCTTCTCTTTTTGAAGCTTTTTCAATATCATATACAAGCCATAGTTGCTGCTTCATTTTTCTTCTGCAACGAACAACCATTGACAAAGCCAATAGTCCCGACTTGTTGTAGGTATGATGTTACTTGCTGTATCATATATCTGGGTTCAATGACAGAAAGAGCAAAATACAAGTCGGGCGCACGCTATGCTAAGCACAGATTTTAGCTTACCAGTTTTTAAGCCACGCCCTTAATTACATTGGCCATGCCCCTTTGAGAGAGTTTTTTCATCCCACTTAAAGCCCTGGCATATGGTAGCATGAGGTTATATGAGGCTTATCCTGCAGTGTGCAGGAAGGAAGCACTAGACGGAAGTGTTCTCAAGGCTACTGGGGCCATGTTTTCTGCTGACCACCCAACAATCACATCTGTAGTCATGCTGCAACGTGACAATCAGCAACTGTTCCTGAACTCTAGAGTGAAACTTCGCATACTGGCTGTGTTTTAGGAACCTTTATTGTTTAGAATGAGGACGTTAAAACAAAAAACATAGTTCTCACGAAATCAGAGAACCGAAAGCTCTATTATGCCTTTTGGCTGCATAGTGGTTTTAACCCCAAGAAAGGAACCTACGTGTTGACATTTAGAAACCCACGCATTCAGACCTTCATAACTTTGGTTTTAATAACTCGAAAGCATGCCAATTCCTCTCCTTTTTTTCCCAATGTTGGATAATTTAATGACATGTCGTGGTTTTGAATTGTTTTTAACGGGGGACAGAAAATATTACAAAATATGATTTATTTCAAAATACTTTTTGCAGAAGAGGTGTTGTGTTTTTTGCACAAGTGACCCACAAAAGATTTGTATAAACAAAAACAAGTTCCAAAATCCAGATTATGACTGCCCCAAAATCAATGGAGTGAAAAATATTTTGAACAGCTGCATTATATATTTTGAAGCACGTAGTTGAGTCCTCATCTTTTTAGGTTGGTTATATGTTGACAGGTAGATCATGGAAAGGATGGTGTGATAATATAAAAAATACTTACTTTTAAAATCCAATCAGAATTCTAAATTCAGGAAGGGGTCATTTTTCTAAACCCCACTTTATCAAAAATGGTTCTATAATCCATGATCATGTTGAAAACAGATTGGAAAAAATGATTGCAGGCAAGATTGCATCAATAACTTTATCCCATCAAAACACAGTTTGCAAGCATTGGACACAGCTGCATGCAGTGGATTTCAGGGCAAAGGAATTTGATGCTGAGTGTGGCCAAAGGCTATGCCCAATGCACACAAGTGAAGGTTTTGCACATTGTGGTCTAGGAGCAATGGAACTGGGAGTTGAAGCTGGGTACAGATCATTCCCTAGGCATTGTCCTACTTCCAATTCCAGATATGCATGTCCAAATTTCCAGTGTAGCAGGTAGTAGGAGCACAATAAAGTAGGAGTCAATCATGCCTCAAACATCTTACTCATGCTTTTCAACTTCTACAATAAATCACTACCATATATGATCAAAGGGTTTGACATCACCTGCTGTAACTACACCGATGACATGCAGATACTTGTGAAATTGTAGAGCCCAAAGGACATTATAACATCAGAACTCTTCGATTGCCTCCAGGCCATTGACCAATGGATGACATTGGGCCAACTCAAACTGAATCCCTCCAAAAGTGACATACTCACCTGTAGTGACTGGAAAACCTACAATCCTCTCTGCACCTGGCCAGGCGGTCTAAGACCAGTGCCAAAAATATCTAAGGAGGTGAAAACACCTTGGAGTTATCATGGATGCAAGACTGCCAATGAATCCATAAGTGCCTAAGGTAGCAAATCAATCTTTTTCACAATGAAAACACTGCAACACATCTTCCCGCCCCTTGGATTCCCACACAAAGTACAAAGTACTGATGCAGCGTAAAAGCTGATCATGCTCCTCACAAAACAAAAACTAATCTTGACAACGATAACACAAAGGTACGCTTTGCACATGTCTAAAAAAACAACACTAAAACTGAGAAAGGTTGAAGTATCAGCACCGTAAAAGTGTGCTTGGGTAGTTAGACATAGTAGGATTAATCAAATAATGAATTTAACATGTTTATCAACATTATCTTATATTTGAACAAAATTGTTATAAAAGATAATGAAATTTAGCATTTCTATTGATATTATTGTAGTGCGCCATAGAAAGTTCGAAAATGGTGAAAAAAGGTTCATGAAATGTGCTTTGTGACTAAAACGTATAGTATAAGTGTTTAACATTATTAGGCTCTTATAATCTTTTGAACAATTTTATGTTTATGATTTTTAGAAATAGTTTACATATAGGTACCTTTTAAAACTATGGAGGTAGGCCTTAATTGGAGTTGAAATTTTTGTGTAATAATCACTGACAACTTTATAACTACCCTCATATATAGTGTATTTATGTATTTATGTAATTCCTAGAGTGCATTAGACCAAAGGCATCAAAGCGCTAAGAGCAGAGGAGTAACTGAAAGACTGGTGGCAACCACAAACAAGCACCCCCAAAGTCACGCTCCCTAAGAGAAGCTTAATTCATAAAAAGACACATTTTAAGTTGCTTACGGAACAATAGGTGTGAGTTGAGGCACCTTATCTGTTCAGGAAGGGAATTCCACAACCAGGTTGCAGCCACTGTAAAAGCACATTCCCCCCACCTATCTTTCTTACATCGTCGGACCGCAACCTCATGGTGTCCTGCTGACCTCAAAGGTCTTCTAGGAATGTAGCAATTCAGGGTGGTCCTAAGACAGCTTGATGCCTGAGAATGGAGGGCTTTATGTGTCAGGCAGAGTGCTTTAAAGGATATGATATGTTTGATTTATTTTGTTATGCGTTTACTTAATTAGGAGTTTATTTTACTGAATAAGAAATGCTAACTTTAAAATGCAATTGAATTGTCTCTTCTTCTTAGGCTGCATTATTTCATACTCTGATGTAATGGACTTTTGATACATTTCCTCAAATGTTGCCTTATTTGTTCTGTTCATTCGACATTCTTTAAGCAACAAGAGACACTTCAAGTATTTCTTTGTGTATAAATTGATGGAAACCTGACCTTTAGAATATATCTTTGAAGAGCAACAAAGTAAATAAGCTCTTTTGTCAACTAACCTGTGAGAACGGAATGAACAGTCATTTCTCAGGATGACCATGGGGTAGTAAGCTGGAGTATCACTTTGTACCTGGAGAACAAAAGAATGATCACATGATGATGAGACCATCGTATGGTGACTACTGATGTCACAACGAAAAATATGGGGTATAAAAAGTGACTTTCCTAGGAGGATGGAGCCCTTCTTCATTCCTCCTCGCCCAGATTGTTTACTCCCTGCTGGACTATCTCTTTACATGCCCTTTGTCGTTTTGGCCCTTGCTGATAAACTTGCCTACAGGACAATTTGGAGCTGTCTGATGAGAAACCAGACTTGAACTTTCCTGACTAATGCTCCATTCCCTTTACCTATGCCCATGGACTTTTCCATGTGGACTTGATCCCTTTGCCCATGCTAAGAGAACCTTTGTGAACCATCCTCCTGCCTTTGTTGGTGGTAGGAATTATTAATTCTCAACCATCCTCTTTATGCAATCTATTTATTTAGTGTGTGATTTTATATATTGAGCTTTTAGATTTATGACTGAGTATCTTACATTTTGTTAGTTAGATGTATTGATTTTGGTTCTTTAATACATTACCAAATTATCTAAATTTGTCTGAGTCTTTTATTGTTTCTGAATGTTCTTTCTATAGAAACTGTGTTTACCACTTTCTGCTTTCTAAATGCATGATAGAGAAATTCATAGATTATTTTCAGAACATCAGGTTATTTTGCTCTTGTTTTGTGTAGCCACAGTAGAGCTATTGGTTTGTATGATTCTTGTCAGACTGAAATGTTCTAGGAGGTTGGGACTTCCAGTAGCAATCCTCTATTTTTATAGCATGGTTTTGAAAGCAATATATTTGAACCTGATCTCTACTTTGTGAGTTGGCTGCCAATTATTGGTCCTCATTGGGTGACCAACAGTGGGACACCCTAATTTCTCACACCTTACTATGACGAATAAAGGTCCATCGGAGGACTATCGCCTCTGTGGGTGAAGTATAGAATCCAAGAGTAATCAGTTACTCGATTGGGCCCAGTACTAGGAAACCGGTTTATTGCTTCTGCTGCAACACTACCATCTTGCTTGTCCTATCAAAATTGGACTATGCTAAAGGCCTGTATCACGGCTCAACTCTGTCAACTGTGAGAAGACTACAAAGAATTCAGAATGCTGCCACTTGGCTCCTCCTACATGTAAAGCCATAAGCTTACATCTCTCCTGCATTAAGGGTGCTACATTGGTTAGCAGTTGCAAGAAGTTCCTCCTTAAAGCTGCTTTGCATCAAACAAAGCAATACCTGGCAAAGAACCACTCTTCATCAAGAAGAAAATCGACAAGTACATACAACAAAGGAACATACACTCAAGAGTGGCTTTCCGGCTCATAATTCCTACATACAAGAAAAAAAGCTATGGGTGGAACCTTTTTCTCTGTTCAAACAGCCAAACTAAGGATTCCCCTACCCATCAACATAAGATCCACAGACAACCATCTTCAAGTCAGAAGATTAGTCAAAAGCTGGTTCTTCTCCACATGACGACTATACTTGTAACTTAACAATGTACTACAACAGTATAAATGGCAAACTATACTTCTCATGGTATGGAAAAGGACTGTTGGATTACAAATATACTTCATTGCACTTTGAACTATGCATCCGGTTATATGCATGGCGGACGCGAATTATAGTTACCTTAGGGCATAAGTTATAGTTACATATATATACAAATATGTGTGTGTCAGTGTGTGTGTATATATATATATATATTCACTGAAAAAAACATGGGTTTCAGGGACGTTATAGTTAGAAATTAGCATTTAAAAAAACCTTAGAAATTCACTGAAAAAACCACAGGTTTCAGGGACGTTATAGTTAGTTGGACATTTCACTCGTACAAAACCAGAGAAATTCGGCTGCTATAGTTAGTTCAGCTAAATATATCTCGCGCCCCCGCAATGTACTGCTGATGACGTTACATATTACATCATTCATGACATTGTCAGTGACATCACTGATGACATCACTGATGACATCTCAAATGACATCACTGATGACATCACTGATGACATCATCCACGTGATAATCTGATGCACCTCATCATACCCTAATATAACCTTTGATACACTCACTCTAAAATACAGACTACCATTTTTGAAACCATAGACTCACCAATACCAGTTACTGGATACCCACTCACTAATTCCTAGGTCTACACACACATCCACTCATTCACCCATACAGTCACTCATACATGCAATCAACCATCAATACGGCATTATCATATGCACTCATATCTATACAGATACTCACACCGCCACTCATCCATACATTAACTCACACACCTAGTTAGTCATGCAAAGAATCAATCACACTCCCATTTACTCACCTATACAGTTATACACACACCACCTCACTTATTCAAACATATACTAACACATACTTACACTCTTATACAATAACTAATACAAGCACACACTGATCCATACAACCACTCTCACAATCACTCACTCTCACATATAGTCATTTATACACTCCAACACTCACATATACTGCCTTTCACATATGCAGTTACTCACACATGTACCACTGAGGCATCCATTTACTCACCAACACACACACTCACCCACCCATACAGCCCTTCACAGATGCACTCTTGAACACATACACCCAGTTAACCATCCACTCACACATCTATGCACAGAGTCATACCCCCCACCCACCCACACAGACACTCAGGCACCCATACAGATTCTCAGACAACCAATCAATAAGCCATATAGATCCTCATTTAGCTACTCACCAACCCATGCAACCGCTTACACACCAACTGGCAAACTAAACTGTGTGAATGTCTGTATCAGTCACTAATCCATGCATTCAGTAAGACACATTTAAACACTCACTTATACAGTCAGTCACGCACCTACTAAATCATCCATCCAGACACTTATATACCCACTCATTCTTCAATACACCTTGGCATATATATAAAACATATTTAAACTTTATAGAAACACACAGTCACTTGATGATGTCATCAGTGATGTCATCAGTGATGTCATTTGAGATGTCATCAGTGATGTCACTGACCATGTCATGAATGATGTAATATGTGATGTCATCAGCAGTGCATTACGGGGGCACGAGTTATAGTTAGCTGAACTAACTATAAAGGCCAAATTTCTCTGGTTTTGTACAAGTGAAATGTCCAACTAACTATACCGTCCCCAAAACCTGTGGTTTTTTCAGTGAATTTCTAAGGTTTTTTTTAATCCTAATTTCTAACTATAACGTCCCTGAAACCTATGGTTTTTTTCAGTGAATTTCAAAGGTTTTTTAAATGCTAATTTCTAACTATAACGTCCCTGAAACCTATGGTTTTTTCAGTGAATTTCAAAGGTTTTTTAAATGCTAATTTCTAACTATGCCTACAAAGGTAGGACATGTGAAGAAAGAGGAAGAAAAGCGCAGAGAGAAGCAAGACAAATGAAGAAAGAGGCAACAGAAGTCCAGAAAGACGAAGAAAAGTGCAGGAAGAAGCAAGAGATGTGCAGAAAGAACCAACAGAGGAGCAGAAAATCCTCCTATGCCCCCAACGTTTTGCTGACGGGTACTGGTGGTAATTGACTCTGACTAACAAGGCCTAGAGTCAGTGCTATGCTAAAAGACACTTAGAATACAGTGAAAACACCTACATACACTAGGGAACACTATGCGTTGGAGTACCCCTGTGATTAGCATGACCTCCTCTGTATTTGCCATGAGTTAGTGCCTGGGTCATTTCATGAGTACATGGGTACTGACTGGATGATTAGAGTACTGCAAGGAGAGTGCATGCTGAATTTATAAGTGCTTGGGTTTTGGCGGAGTGATTGGATAAGTACATGGTGCTGGCTGGGTGATTGGAGGAGTGTATGGGTAGTAAGAAGGAGATGGCTGGACTGCATCAGTAGTGCTCAGTGGATTGTAGCAGCGCATGTGTTAGTGTCTGGGTCATTGCATGAGTACATGGGTAGTGACTGGATGATTAGTGTTGCAAGCACAGTGCATGGTGATTTTATAACTGCTTGGGTTTTGGCGGAGTGATTGGATAAGTACATGATGCTGGATGGGTGATTGGACGAGTGCATGGGTAGTGACAGAAGGATTGCTGGAGTGCATGGGTACTACCTGGGTAAATGGAGGAGTGAATCAGTAGTGTGTAGGTGGTTAGAGGTCTGCATGGGTAGTGCTCAGGGGATTGTAGCACTGCATGTGTTAGTGCCTGGGCCATTGCATAAGTACATGGGTACTGACTGGATGATTAGAGTACTACAAGTAGAGCGCATGGTGAATTTATAAGTGCTTGGATTTTGGCGGAGTGATTGGATAAGTACATGGTGCTGGCTGGGTGATTGGAGGAGTGCAAGGGTAGTAAGAAGGAGATGGCTGGACTACATCAGTAGTGCTCAGGGGATTGTAGCAGTGCATGTGTTAGTGCCTGGGTCATTGCATGAGTGCATGGGTAGTGACTGGATGATTAGAGTGCTGCAAGGACAGTGCATGGTGATTTTCTAACTGCTTGGGTTTGGCGGAATGATTGGATAAGTACATGGTGCTGGCTGGGTGATTGGAGGAGTGCATGGGTAGTGACAGAGGGATTTCTGGAGTGCATGGGTACTACCTAGGTAATTGGAGGAGTGAATCAGTAGTGTGTAGGTGGTTAGATGTCTGCATGGGAAGTGCTCAGGGGATTGTAGCAGTGCATGTGTTAGTGCCTGGGCCATTGCATGAGTACATGGGCACTGACAGGATGATTAGAGCACTGCAAGGAGAGTGCATGATGAATTTATAAGTGCTTGGGTTTTGGCCGAGTGATTGGATAAGTACATGGTGCTGGCTGGGTGATTGGAGGAGTGCAAGGGTAGTAAGAAGGAGATGGCTGGACTACATCAGTAGTGCTCAGGGGATTGTAGCAGTGCATGTGTTAGTGCCTGGGTCATTGCATGAGTGCATGGGTAGTGACTGGATGATTAGAGTGCTGCAAGGACAGTGCATGGTGAGTTTCTAACTGCTTGGGTTTGGCGGAATGATTGGATAAGTACATGGTGCTGGATGGGTGATTGGAGGAGTGCATGGGTAGTGACAGAGGGATTTCTGGAGTGCATGGGTACTACCTAGGTAATTGGAGGAGTGAATCAGTAGTGTGTAGGTGGTTAGATGTCTGCATGGGAAGTGCTCAGGGGATTGTAGCAGTGCATGTGTTAGTGCCTGGGCCATTGCATGAGTACATGGGCACTGACAGGATGATTAGAGCACTGCAAGGAGAGTGCATGATGAATTTATAAGTTCTTGGGTTTTAGTGGAGTGATTGGATAAGTACATGGCGCTGACTGGGTGATTGGAGGAGTGCATGGGTAGTGACAGGGCGATTGCTGGACCGAATGGGTAGTGCTCAGGGGATTGTAGCAGTGCATGTGTTAGTGCCTGGGTCATTGCATGAGTACATGGGTACTGATTGGATGATTAGAGTACTGCTTGGAGAGTGCATGGTGAATTTATAAGTGTTTGGATTTTGGCAGAGTGATTGGATAAGTACATGGTGCTGGCTGGGTGATTGGATGTGTGCATGGGTAGTGATAGGACGATGGCTGGACTGCATGGGTAGTGCTTAGGGGATTGTAGCAGTGCATGAGTTAGTGCCTGGGTCATTGCATGAGTGCATGGGTAGTGACAGGATGATTAGAGTGCAGCAAGGAAAGTGTATGGTGAATGTATAAGTGATTGATTTGGCAGTGATTGGATAAGTACATGGTGCTGACTGGGTGATTGGAGGAGTGCATAGGCAGTGACAGGGAGATGGCTGGACTGCATGGGTAGTGCTCAGGGGATTGTAGCAGTGCATGAGTTAGTGTCTGGGTCATTGCAGGAGTGCATGGGTAATGACAGGATGATTAGATTGCTGCAAGGAGAATGTATGGTGAATTCATAAGTGTTTGGATTTTGGCAGAGTGATTGGATAAATACATGGTGCTGACTTGGTGATTGGAGGAGTGCATAGGCAGTGACAGGGAGATGGCTAGACTGCATGGGTAGTGCTCAGGGTATTGTAGCAGTGCATGAGTTAGTGTATGGGTCATTGCAGGAGTGCATGGGTAGTGACTGGATGATTAGAGTGCTGCAAAGAGAGTGCATGGTGAATGCTTGGGTTTTGGTGGAGTGATTGGATAAGTACACACATGTCACATCAGGCCCGCCCCCTCCCTTCACCACTGTGCAAACTCACCCCCTGGCGGGTTTTAAGTTGGGGGATTAATTCCTCTTGAATCCTGAGGATCCCTGGGGGCCAACTTGCCCACCAGGTACCTCCAGTAAGCGCCACAGAGCTGCGTTGCAGAGAGGTGGTCCGAGGCCATGCCCCTTTTTACACTTCTCTGCAACACAACTCTGTGGCGCTTATTGGACGTACCTGGTGGGCTAGGTGCCCCCCAGGGACCCTCAGGATTCAAGGGGACTTAATCTCCCAACCTAAAACACGCCACAGGGCACGTTTGCACACTTGTCACATCAGGCTACGCCCCCTCCCTGCACCACTGTGCAAATGCACCCCCTAGTGCTGTGTAAATTGGGGGATTAAGTCCCCTTGAGTCCTGAGAGTCCCTGGGGGCCAACTAGCCCACCAGCTACCTCCAGTAAGTGCCACAGAGCTGCGTTGCAGAGTGGTGTAAAAAGGGGGCATGGTCTGGGACCACCTCTCTGCAAAGCAGCTCCCTGGCACTGACAGGAGGTACCTGGTGGGCTAGTTGGCCACCCCCAAACCTGGTTTGGATTTTGTAAGCGAGAGCAGGAAACCTGCTCTTGCTTACAAAATCCAAACCAGTGCTATGACAGGGTGGGAGCCGCATGGCTCCCGCCCTGCTATAGCAAACAGCAGTGTCCCGGGGTGGGCACCCCGGGACACAGCAGGAGCCAGCCCTGGGGGGTGGTGGTCCCCAGGGCCATCAAGGGCTCCAGGAGGGGGGCTGCATGGTCCCCCTCCCAACGGGGAGGTGGTGGTCTCCCGGGGATGTGGGGGGGCTCATGCCCTCCCCACACATTTTTTTTTTAAACTGAGTCCTGGGGAGGTGGTGGTCCCCAGGGCTGCAGGGGAGCTGCATGCCCCCGTGTTAAATTTGAAAAGCCCCGGGGAGGTGGTGGTCTCCGGGGTGCGGGGGCGCTGTGTGCCCCCCCGCAACTCATAAATGAAGCCCCGGGAAGGTGGTAGTCCCCGGGGCAGCATGGGAGCGATTGGGACCCCCCACACATTTTTTTCAGTGGCCCCGGGACCTGGCCCACTCGGAGGCTTAAATACAACAAAGCTTCGTTTCTTTTTATTTTCTCGGCCGGATTCGCGACCCCAGTGTGAATTCGGCCGTTTTAAAAAAAATGCTTTTTTGGCCCTGGTTGTCCTTGTGGGACCCCCTGAGCAGGCCTTGGGGGTCAGTGTGTTTCTATTCTACCCCCTTTTCTTGTTTTTTCTCTGTGTTTCACTGTTTTCTTGTTGATTCCACCGTAGAGGGTGTTTCCGTAGCCCAGTCTGCTTGTTAGGAGCACGTGGGTGATGGTCTTTCTGGATTTGGGGGGTCAATTTGAAGGTCTTTCAAAGGATATGGGGGGTGTTGAAGCAGGTGGAGGTGACGGTGTTGATCTGGCGGGTCAAGGTGAGGGAGGAGTGGGGTATGATGCTGAGGTTCTGGGCATAGTCCATGGGGGTGGGGAGGTTTCCAAGGGCGGTGAGCCACCAGGTGTTGTCCCAAGCTAAAGGGGTGGGTCCGAGGATGAGGACTTCTGTCGTCTCCAAGTTGAGCTTCAGACAGCTGCTGCTCATCCAGGATGCAACGTCTTTCATTCCCTCCTGGAACCTGAGTCTGGTGGCGTTGGGTTCCTTTGTGAGGGAGAGGATCAGCTGGGTGTCGTCGGCATAGGATACTATGCTGAGTCCATGCTATCTGACGATGGTGACGAGGGGTCCATCGGGCCCGCAGAGGGTTTCTGGAAGAGGGGCTTGACTTCTGCGCGTTTCCATTTGTCTGTAATGTGCCGGATTCAAAGGTGGAGTTGATGGTGCGTCGTAGCTCTGGTACTATGGCGACAGCGGCATTGTGGAAGATGTGTGGCAGGCAGCGGTCCATGGGGGCTCCTGAGTGAGTGCTCTTCATGGTTGTGGCGGTATCTTCTGTGGTGACCGGGGCCCAGGTGGCGATGGTTGTCTGGCTGTCGGTGCTGGAGGAAGGAGTAGTTTCTGGAGTCTGTTCGCTGAAGTTGTCGTAGAGGGCCTTGATTTTCAGATGGAAGTAGGAGTCGAGCTTTTTGCAGAGTTCTGGGGAGGGTGTGATGTCCGTGGTTTCGCTGGGGGGGTTTGGTGAATTCCTGGATGATGTTGAAGAGTTCCTTTGAGTTGCTCGTGAGGATTTTGTTACGGATGAAGGTCCTTTTGGTGGATCTGATGAGTTGGTGGTATTCTGTCCTGGTGTTCTTGTAGGTAGTCTGGTCTTCAGTGGTTTTGCTGTTCATCGCTTCTAAAGACATCTGAAGGTGCCTCTGCATTCTTGGAGGTGGGTGGTGAACCAGGTGGCCTTCATGGGGTGGTGTCTTTCTGGGTTGCGGAGACCGGCGAAATCTCGTCTGCACAGTTGGTGATCCATCGGTGTAGTTCTTCAGCTGCAGAGTTGGCATCAGTTGAGGCGGGAGGGGGATCGTGGTTAAGGGGGACTTGAGGTGCTCCTCTGTGACCTTGCTCCAGTTCCTTCACGGTGGTCGTGGTGTGGGTTTGTGAGCAGTGGCATTGTTGAAAGAGAAGTGTACGCAGTGGTGGTCAGTCCATGGGCGTTGGGTGGTGTGGCTGAAGTGGATTTTGTTTCCTCCTGCGAAGATGGGGTCGAAGATGGGGTCGAGGTTGTGTCCTGCCTTGTGGGTGGGGGTGGTGACAAGCTGTTTTAGTCCGAGGTTGGCGAGGTTGTCCAGGAGGGTGGCGGAGTTGGGGTTGCTGAGGTTGTCGAGGTGGAAGTTGAGGTCTCCGATGAGTATGTAGTCCATGGAGGCGATGGCATGGGGCGCGATGAGGTGGCGACGGTAGTTGTGAAGGAAGTTCGAGGTCCGGGGGTCTGTAGGGTCGTTCTGGGGCTGGTCTGGATCTGGAGATGGAGGGAAACGTCCTTAATAACGAATCCTTTACAACAAGTGTACTAAACAATGAATCTAAAACAGCGACCTTTCAATGAACCACGACCTCATTAAGAACGACTTCCTAAGCCATGACTTACACGACCTCCTCATTAAATAAGACTTCCTATAACTGCCCAATAGATGGCACTGCAACCCGCGACTTCGTTGGAGTCCCTTTAATTCAGATGAAGAAAAGGGCAACAACGAAGATGGGAAAGTTGATGGAAATCATCTTGAAATAATTCAGCTGGTGTCAAATATCCCCTGCCAGCCCTGGTAGATGAGGCAGAAGCTGAAGGTTTTCAGGTACGCCCTCCAAATACATTTTGGAATTATTAAATAATTTAGGTATGTGTTGGGACTTCGTTGGATTACCTTTAACTCAGATGAAGAGAAGGGCAACAAGGAAGATTGGAAAGTTGATGGAAATTATCCTGAAACAATTGAGCTGGTGTCAAATATCCCCTGCCGGCCCTGGCCGATGAGGCAGAAGCTGAAGGTTTTCAGGTAGGCCCTCTAAATGAATTTTGAGAATATTAAATAATTTAGGTATGTGTTTAAAACAAAAATATTTATCAAAAAGGATGGGATGTAGGGATATGTAATTTGTCGGTATTTGAAAAAAACAATAATTAAATTGTTAATTTGTTAATTTAAAGATTCCTTACTTAATATTGTTTATCATAAAATACATGTTTAAGTTAATTACATTTTTTTTTTCGTGTTTCAAACATGCGTTTTTAAAAGAAGATAGTGGTATATTCGGTAATGTGGCAAATTAATATATTTCGTAGTTTAAAAAGTCATTGTTCAGGATGTAGTGGCTTGGCTTTGCTCATGGTTTAGCCTTCGTGGTTTAGGCATTCGTTGTTTAAGAAGTAGTTGTTTAATCATATATCCGGAAATGGAGGTGTTCGTGGTGGATAGGTAGTCCCTCGTGCTAGAGGTGGAGAGTCGGAGGGAGCTCTTGTGTACGATTGCAAGTACTCCTCCTGGGCGTAACCTTCACCCCTTGAGACAGTCTGTTTCCTGGGTGTAGTCAAAATATGTTAAATGTTCATATGAAAAACACAATCACTTTCCGATCTTGATGTAACAGGATATGTTATGTTTATTCTTTCATAATCATATGAGTATCCAGTTTTCACAACGCAGCCGACGCGCGTTTCGCCCAACGGGCTTTCTCAAGGCTGCATGCAAATAAGAAAAAAGAAGAAAGAAGAAAAAACAACGTATCTAATTTTCTGTATTTACAGAGACATACACAATATTTTTTCAGCTGTGTTATGCCTTACAATCTAATGTGAAACAGATCCATAAATAGTCATCCAATTTAAAGGGATAGAGTTCCCCAAGGGATAGAAAGTAATCCGCTTCCTTGTGTGATTAATAGAGAGATAGATCCCGACAGGCTCCCCAAGTGGATAGAACGGAAGTCCAAAAAAACCACTAAATCACTAAATGCTACTGTCATAAATTATCAAAATACGTAATTCATCTTACACCGAGGAAGATAGTGCGTGTTAATGGATGTGCCCGTGTTAGGTGTAAATATCCGAACAGTCATTGGTGCCTATGTACTCCAAGTCATATAAAATAAGGTGATGACGTCTCACCTTGTACGTTTCAATATTATTGTTCCTGTTAGGTGTATGGGAAATTTCCAAACTTATACCTAAAAAGTAGAATTGTAATGTACTATAACCATTGACAATATAACCCGAATGATAATCGTCAAAACATCTATTGAAACAGTCTATATTTCTTACCTAGTTCCCACCAAAGGATCCAGTAAAACGTGACCCAAGTCGAGCACTGTCAATATTTCTTCGTATTTGTGGTCAGTCACATGTAGTCAAGGACCAGGATCCGTCCCCTCTAAATTCAAAGTGTAATGAAAAAGATTTTTTTATTTTATACTATTGTGTAGTGTCAGGGTCATCATTTAGTGATGACCACTTAAATACTGTGTGCATGAGCAATTAGAGTACTGAAAATGTTCGCTGTCATCCAATAATGGTCGTAATATTTTACCGCACCTGTTGTATGCTAGGTATCTACATATCAAACCGACAGTTATGTGACTATTTCATTCCCCAAAGTAATTCAGCTTATGCATTAAAGTCCAAATGCATATGTCAATATATGCGTGTTCATGACAACACGCTTCGTAACACTTCAAATGTTTCCGTGACACTGTTTGTAACGCGAGCGGAAATATATTAATGTTCCTGACACCGCGCTTCGTATCACTTCAATTATTACCGTGGCACTAACCATAACGCACTCACCTCCTTCACATTATAGATTCTCCCGCATGTCCCTGGGCGTTCGTCAACCAAATGCTTCCCGCCATTGCACTGTTTAAATGGAAATTGTCAACACAAAAAACGGACTGACACCTAAAGCGACCAGGTTCAAAGTAAGCGAACTGGCGGCCATATTGCAACAATATCGCAGTGTGTGTAATATGTCTAAACACCGTCCTCTTGTTTGACGTCTCAGATTCCTTCAATATGTTATTAATCGTGCATTCCTGTTCATATATTATATATTCAAGAAGAGACCCGACATCATCACCATAGTGTCATTCAGAAAGGCGAGAAAGCATGGTATAACATAATAGGTAGCTAAAGTCAGAAATAGAAAGGACAGGTAGCAGCAGGTCAAATGAGATAGGAATCCTGGCGCCACAGCATGTCACAGAAATTATTTTGTTTTAAAAGTCCGTCACAACATAATTGTAGTTAACTATAATATTGTACATATTCCATTGTTATAGTAATGAAAGGTGTTGGTAGATAAAATACCAACCTATGAACTTATAATTATCATTTATAGTACCTGACACATAGATCTACAGAAATTCAAAAAGTTCCTTATCGATGTTGATCCCATGTTCAACTGCTCTGAGGGAAACAATCCATTTACATTCTTTTTGTCTAAGCATACTAATCCTGTTGCCACCTCTCGGGTGTGGCAGTACTACCTCAAGACCATGAAAAGTTATTCTGATCGATTCAGTATGGTTATGTGTGGTATTGAAATGTAAGGCTAACGGATATTGCAAATTATTATTTCTAATGGCTCTTAGGTGTTCCTGTATCCGTTCCTTTAATGGTCGAATGGTGCTGCCAACGTAAATTTTTCCACAAATGCAAATAATACAATAAATAACGAATTTCGTGTTGCAATTAATGAAATCGTTAACTAGGTGTGTTCTTTCAGAATTGTATTTGAATGACGTGATTTTATTCAGCGCAAAAGGGCAAACATTACAGGTACCGCATTTAAAAAACCCTTTCGGTTTTGCTGGTAACCATGTCCTTTGACGCGTTTTTGGAATAAAGCTGGGGCACAAGGATTGTCTCAAAGTGTTACCCCTAGCAAAGGTAATGTTGGGCCTTGGTCCCACCGCCTCCATGATTATCTCATCATCTGTTAATAGATGCCAGTGTTTTCTGAGAATTTTAAAGATTTGTGCAGCATTGCCTTTTTTGTATATGTTTAACATCTTGGGAATTTAATATTCTTTGAGATGAATATTACTCTTGGTGGATGAGTATGTGGCGTCGTGCTAGCACCCAATACTACTGCGAATAACAATTGATTGCATTACGGCTTGAACTACACGATGTGCAGGTCCATTTAGCATATCCACTGCATAATCTATACATACTCCTCCTGGGTGGTTGGGGTGGTCCTTCCTCTGTATCTTGGTATGGGGGTTGCGATGTCAGAGGCGGAGGTGGCGTTGGGCCAGGATTTGTGAAGAAGGCAACGTCTGGCCAGAGCATGTTGCGGAGGCCCCAGATCTCTATAGCATGTCTATGCAGGGAGCGCACTTTAAGGAGGATGCGCCTAAGGGCTTTGGGGGTGAGTGCGGCGGCCGTGGGGGTGAGTAGGATTGTGAAGGATTGTCTGTAGTGTTGGCAGGAGAACTGGTGTTCGGTGTAGACAGCTGGCAGTTATTGAATTTTCCGGAGTTCAGTGCTTGGAGGTCAGCTGAGTCGTAGCAGTGGGTGATCGGAGAGCCAGGGTCCCTGGTGCTGGTCCCAGTCGGGTCGTGGATGGGTGCAGACGGGTTAGCCTTTGGCACGCCAGCAGTGCACCCGTTGCACGTTGCTGCAGAGCAGCCGCCATTAAATAGGGAAAGGGGAGGGAAGCGCAGCTGGGAGGCGGAAGCAGGAACCGGCAGGGGGGGAAACACCCATTACAACGACGGTGTTTTCACGCGCTGCCATCGCAACGCGACTTTCACATCGCAGGAGGCTTTACATCGCATGCTTATAGAACGCATGCTACTAATGCGCATTGACAATAACATCGCTAGCCATGACAACGCGTGCTGCGATGACATGGGAGATGGGAGATGGAAGGTGACGGATTAAAATGCAATGACAGGCTTAAGACATGATGCATAGCTGGGAGATGAAAGGTGACGGATTATGACAGCACGAACACGCATGGGAGATGGAAGGTGACGGATTAATATGCAATGACGGGCCAGACAAGACATCATATGCGCCACGGGGCAGACATCATATGCAATGACATATGGTTACATTAGGAAAATACATTTGATGACAGCACGGGACACGTGACGGATTATGACATGATGCATAGCTGGGAGATGAAAGGTGACGGATTATGACAGCACGAACACGGAAGATGACAGCACGTGACGGATTATGACATGATGCATATGCAACTTGCTCAAAATAAAAGCGCCACTGGGCAGACATCATACGCAATGATATATGGTTACATTAGGAAAATACATTTTTTACTACAGATGACATGCACTTGCTCAAAATAAAAACGTTTTACATGACTGATTATGACATGATGACGTCATACCATAGCCACGGGGCAGACACCATATGCGTATGCAAACGGGACAGACATTATGCAATGAATTATGCAAATTCATTTATTAACAATACATATCCACAGGACAGACATTATGCAATGACATACCTATACCATAGCCACGGGGCAGACATCATATGCATTGACATATGGTTACATTATGAAAATAGACAGACATTATGCAATGACATAACGACGTCATACTATAGTCACGGGGCAGACATCATATGCATATGCAAACGGGCCAGACAAGACACCATATGCGTATGCAAACGGGGCAGACATTATGCGATGAATTATGCAAATTCATGTATTAACAATAAATATCCATGAGACAGACATTATGCGATGACATACCTAAACATTAGCCACGGGGGCAGACGTCATATGCAATGACATATGGTTACATTATGAAAATTATTTTTTAACTGTAGATAATCATCACTTGTTAAAAATAAAAACGTATTTATTATCGAGGTGGTTACATTATGAAAAAAAAGATTTAACTATAGATAATTATCACTTGCTCAAAATAAACAAACATTTATTATCGAAGCTGATAGACCCACTGATGCAACATGACATGGGGGTCACGAAAACGGAAGATGGCAGATACGTGCACCGATCACTTGTATTGACTAAAAATTACTATGCAATTAGCAGGGGCAGATGGATGGGGGGGGGGCACGAACACTCAACAGCTTGGATCTAAGCAACAGTAATACACATTATGCTATGGTACGACATGACCTCATAGCACAGCCACGGAAGATGACAGATGCAACGCAAAGATGACAGATGCAACGCGTGCTGACATGACTGATGGCATGGACAAAGGGCAGGTCACGACCAGGTAAGTGACTTCAAGGCTTACATATATACGTTTTAGATATTGCATAGCAAGCTGACAGTGCTTTTTTCATTTCCACAACAGGCGGCTTATTCAGTTACGTAGGCCAGACGTTACTGACGTTGTTCCGGGACTCGGCGAGAGACAGAGAGCAGGTGGAAGGCAGACCTCCGCAAAGGTAAGAACTTAAAATTACCTATAGACTTCTGTATAATAATGCGTGCAGTTTTGCAAAAACACGGTTACCTCCCAATCTAGGGAAACGTGCAGCATGTTCCACAGTTAGGAACACTTTCATTTTGTTACAAGAACAATTCCGAAACATTATACTAAAGCAATGTAAAACAAGTAAAAGCCCGTGAAAAATAATAGGGCATTGCTCGAATGAAGCATTCAATTTTGGATGACGGACAGGCACTCGAATGATGAAGTCATATACAACATTTTTTAAGTAATCGATTGGTGAGCGTATGTTGCCATTTCATATGATACTATACAAACTTAACACTACAGGATCACAATACAACACGCCCCAGATACTTAATAAACACAGTGGGAAAAACGATTTAATAGCATGCGATTTCATGAACTGCGTTGTATTTGCCTAAAGCAGCAGAGACACTATAATAGCGTGGGAACAGCATGCGCAGTGAATGCGTGCGATGTGATGCCTTTGACGATGTAAAAACTGCGTGGTCATTGCTGCCGTTGTGGCGGTTAACGATGTATCATCATACATCCGGCAGGGGGAGGGGCGGCAGGGGCAGCAGCGGCAGGAAAAGGCAGCAAAAAGAGGGAAGGAGGACACAACAATGGCACAGGAACAGGCAAAAAGTTAACAACAGGTAAAACAAACAGAAATGGACAATTGCAAGGCACAATAACAAAGAGACAGAAAAGCAGACAATAACAAGAAGACAGAAAACGGGCACAAGTGGAATGACAGGCAACAGCAACAGTGGACCAGCAGAAGAGCAAGGCTCTCCCACAGGGATGAGGCGCAGGCAGGAGCCTGTGGGTGGAGGGGGGCCTCGAACACCTGCCTGCTCAGAGGTGCAGGGGGCAGTGGCACAACAGCAGAGCTGCTGGGGCGGAGAGAACAGTCCCTGACCAGGATGTCAGAGGTCTTGCTCACACACCCTGAGCAGCGGCTGCCATTAAATAGGGAAGGGGGGATCAGGACCCGGCAGGGGGGGAGGGGTTGCGGGGGCAGCAGCGGCAGGAAAGGGTAGTGAAAATGGGAACAGAGGACACAACAACGGCATAGGAACAGGCAAAAAGCTAACAATAGGCAAAAAAACCCAGAAAAGGACAACTACAGGGCACAATAAGAAAAAGGCAGAAAAACAGACAATAACAAAAAGACAGAAAAACGGGCACAAGTAGAATGACAGACAACAGCAACAGTGGACCAGCAGGGATAAGGCACAGGCAGGAGCCTACTGGTGGAGGAGGGCCTCGAACACCTACCTGCTCAGAGGGGTAGGGAGCAGCGGCAGTGACACAACAGCAGAGCTGCTGGGGCGGAGAGCAGAGTCCTTGACCAGGAGGTCAGAGGTCTTGCATTTATATTGCATTTATATAGCGCTTACTACCCCTGACGAGGTGTCAAAGCGCTTTTCTAGCATGCTGTTTCCTGTTGTTCCTTCTGTGCTCCTCCTATCAGTGTACCGGGGCCCAAGTACTCATTCTCATCCACTTAGGTGGGTTGAACTTCTTTTATTCGGCTTCGTCTGCACCGCGTTTTTTGTTTCCGTTTACTTAATCTCACTCTGCCTGCATGCATTTGAAGCATGCTTGTCGTCTACATGTTTCTTTATTTGTCCAATGCCTTTGATTTAAACTTTTTGTGTTAGCCCGCATTTCAAGTGTGCTTGTGGAGGATGTTAAGTCAATGCCGAGACTCGAACCCGACTCTCCAGCCCCACGGTCAGCAGGTCTGGCAGTTACGCCACATCCTCTGTCCTGCCCCTTCTTTTCTAGTTTTTAACCCAGCAAAACCATTTTCACTTCAGCTGTATATGAAAAACCACGTCCAATTGGTGTTGTTTTAAGAGACACGCTCCCCTCCCTTTGATCGTAAAATCATATGGGTCTAGGCACTCTATTGTGAGTGATGGTAAATCTCAACAAAGGCCTTCTGTCTAGCCCTCAGTGAGTGATCATCAACTTTGATCACATTTTTGCATCGCATTCACAAGAGCAATTTTTGACTCCGGCAGGTTGAGAACAACCAGCCTTCTAACAGAGAAAGTCAGACCCACAGCGTAGGATTGATCGGATTCTGCTCCGGCCCGTGAAAGTTGCAATATAAACAACGGGTATACATATTTCCTAACACTAGATTAAAGTGGCAGCAGAGTCTTGGTATAAAGCGCCGCATCCCAATTGTGATGCAGGGTAGACCTATAGGGAACACCAGTGAAGACAATTACTGTAGACCAGTGCCCTTCAAGCTTTTAAAACAGAAATACAGAGCTTTGAAAGATATCCTCTTATGAGGAGAGAGCTAATGAAGTATGGCAAGGGCTAGGCTGGAAGAATCCCTCCTGGGCAGATCCAGTGCCATCCGGGCAGCAACAATTTTAATTCTTTGCAGCTTTATAAATCTCCCCTTTGTATTGTATTGTAATTGCATTTATATAACACTTACTACCCCTGACGAGGCGTCGAAGTACTATTTTGGTGAGTAGCAGAGTACTCCAGAACCCAAAAGGATTCATGGTGAATTATTATAATGAAATTAAATGTGAGTGGAGGATATGTTAGTCTGTTATTTGAATGATAGTGGAGGGATAGAAGAGGGAAAGGTTTGCATTTATATAGCACTTACTACCCCTGATGAGGTGTTAAAGCGCTTTTCAGCAAGCAGCACGCTACTTTGGAATCAAAAAAGGATTGGTGGTGAATGGGTCTCGGGAAATAACAAATTAATTTGAGTGGTAGAAATGTTAGTCTGTTATTTGGATTGAAAAGGATAGCGGAGATAGGGAAGGGTTTGCATTTATATAGCGCTTGCTACCCCGATGAGGTGTTGAAGCACTTTTCTGCGAGTAGCATGCTGTTGGGTGTGAAAACTGTGCACCCTACCATGCATAATGAGTGAAGGAGCATTACACTTATCTGCTCTCTGTCCCTTGGTTGCCAGCATACAGATATGAAGTCCTTGATGGACTCAGTGTAAACAAAAGTAAGAAGGAGGCTTAATACAATACACAAAGAGTCCACCTTCCACTACTTGCGGAGACAATCCGTAAAAATGACTTCTTATTGCCTTTCTTCAGGGCAGAGGTTCCGCAAACTAGTTCCCTAGTGAAGAATAGTGTATGGCTAAGTATTGCTGAGGATGTGCAAATAAGGGAAATCTTCATGATATTTATAATTAGAAAAGGTAGATGGTCCACTTATAAGGCAGTCACTGGAGAACTTAACAGTGTGCTTGCTGAAAGGTTATTTTGCCCCCGCTCAGTAAGGCAGGTCTCCCCATACCACAATTAACTCATTCAGAATAGTGGTAGCAACTGCAGAAGAGAACCCAGACAAACGACTAACAGTGGTGTAACCTTGACAGGTAGCAAGAACAAAATAAACAAGACTTAGATTTATGGCTCATTCAAATGCGACAAGTGGGCAAAAATGACTGACATTGAACCACACTGAAAGGTCATTGCCACACACAAAGATCACCTGGCTCAGGACGCCCAGCATGCTTGCAACTAGTGGCTGTATTCCAGGGGGGGCGCGAATGCATCATTTACTTGTAAATGAAGGTAGTCTAGAAGTGCCACTGGCGAGTTTACAGGCTGTCTTTATTTACATGCAGCAGCTGAAGCGTAAAAGTGTGGGGACTCTAATACTTAAGTTTCATGAGTGTCATGGGTCAGTGAGTGTGGAGACGGGATCAAAGAGGTAACTTGAAAATAACAATTCTGCATTTTGTTGTTTTCATTCTTCAGTTAACTGCATATGAAACAGGCACACCTTAAGTCTAAAATAAATGGAAGTGTAACTAATAAATGGGAAATGTACGTTTTAGTTAGGAAAACTCAGGTGTATATTTATAAGGGGATATCACCACCAGAAGGCCACTAAAAGTGACGCTCTGGTGGCAATATACCCTTATTTACTTAATGTGGCCCAATGCCACCTCCTAAATAAGGCCCCTTTTCACGCTTCACTTAGCATGAAAGGGGCGTGCAATGGGAGTTGCAGTAGGCGTTCCACCGCAACACACATTGCTTTTGACGCTGCCCCATATTAACAAGGAGGAGGTAGTGCTAAAAACTATAGCTAGGTAAAACCTGGTTTTAGGATGGCGATACGAGGAGAAATTATTAAATACTTCTCGTACTGTGCTCTTTCTCTGCAGCACACACAGAAACAGCAAATCGCCTTTAAAGATTGTGTATTTGCAGGAATGTGTCCCTTCCTGTACATAAACAATCACCCCTGCAGTGCAGACACCCCTGCAATATGGCGCATGGGTGCCTGTGCTGGCGCCAGGCAGCATTTTTAGCGATAGGGGAAATGCAGGAGTGCACCACATTTTTGTAAATACGGTGCATCCCTGCGATTAAAAGTTTAACGTCTAAGTAAAGGGCATTACAGTTGAGCGGTGACAAGAGCATGGATTACAGTCTTCCTGGCATCTAAGGGGAGACGATTCAAGATTTTCCTAACAGTTTTCAGGATGGCAAAACACTTTCCAGCAACATTCGAGATTTGTTTGTCGAGTGATAACTTGGAATCGAAAGAGGGAGCCTTCCCTAGGGTCAGGACCTCTGTTGTATTGGCATTGAGGCAAAGACTGTTGCTGGACATCCATCCACGAGCTCCACGAGACAGGATTTTGATTGTCTTGCGCCATATCTTCCTCCTCCTGTGACAACGCAACAATAAGTTGTGTGTAGTCTGCATATGATGCAAAACTGATATTATGCCCCTCTATTAGCTCCGCCAGGTGGCGCATGTAAAGATTTAATAGAATCGCACTCAAGATAGAGCCCTGAGGCACCCCCTGGGGAAGAGTCAGAGTATCGGAGAGGAAGGGCCTTTTGGCTACCTAAAAAAGTACACTGTTGCAGAAAAGAGGCCAGCCATCTCAAAGCACCGGCCCGTTTCCCCTAAGCCTCTGGAGCAGAAGGCCGTGGGAGTTGAAGGCTGCACTGAGGTTCAGTTGGACTACGGCAGCAGTCTGGCCTGCATCAGTACAACGTCTCAAAGACTCTGTGGCTATTAGAAGCGCAGATTCCGTGGAGTAATGGCTTCTAAAACCTTACTGAGCAGGATGCAGCAGCTGCTTAGATTCAATATAGCTGGTGAGTTGGAGATTTATGATTTTTTGTGTGATCTTGGTAAATAAGGGTAAAAGAGAGATAGGTTTTAAATTCTCTGGAAGCAGAAGGTCCAGGATGGATTTCTTCATTAGTGGCAACACAATTGCATGCTTCCAGGTCTGAGGAATACGTGAAGGGAAAGGGTGATGAGGCCATGCAGATGAGGCAGGATAGCTGATATACCCTGCCTTAATATTCTGAGAGGGGCTGGGCCAGTGGGCATCCAGCCTTAGTTTGAGGCACAAAGCCCTAGAACTCTTCTAATGAATGCACACTAAAGCTAGAGGCCCACCTCGGTAGAACTCACTTCCCTCTAACTTTCTGGCCCACTATGCTTTCTTGAGGCAAGATGTGACCTACCTCTGTCCTTTTTTTGTCCCCTTGCACTTCCGTTGTAGCACATACAGAGCTCTGACTAAATTAAAGCATGTGTATGACCTCTGTTAATGATTCCCAACTCCTGGAATGGCTGAGGTGACCTTTCCCATGCCAAGGTGCCTGCATACTCCCAAGTGTTTGGCAGCAGGTGCTCTTATAAATTGCAATGATCACATTGGAAGTTGCTTTCGGGGAAAAGGGAAAACAACGTTTGTGATTTCAATCACTGATTGAAGTACATCTAATCAGCTGAATCATGTCATGAAACAAGGCAGTATGAAAACAGAAATGTACACACTGTACAAACAAATTATCCACATTTGGCCCGTCTGCTTAGAAAGGACTGAATAGATACAGAGTGAAGATGCATGATTTTATCATTGTATTTGTATAGCGCTTGATACACCATTGCGAGGTGCTGAGGTGCAGTATTGGCAAGTGCCATGCTACACTTTGGGGGAGTGCTTGATTGGAAGGGAGCTGTATGTGCAAAGAGGCCTGTGTGGGAAGTACTTGTTTCGGGCATGAGTGACCAAAGTGCTGCTCTCATCTTGTCAGTGTGACTGCGGATAACTGGTGAGACAAAGTGTGTGCACAGTTTGATAAGTTGCTCTGGAGGTCCCATGTGGAGTTTTTGGTGACTATCAAGCCTTCAACTCATACCCTTTAATGGGTTCTGCAAGTCCCTAAATATTATAGGGTCTACATTATAGTGAATCCACAAGGCCTGCTGCCATCTTCTCGGATACTAATTCATTGAAGAAATTCACCAATCTAACACCCGTTTTAAAGCAATGCAAAGTAAACATATTGCATAGCTCTCTTACATCATATAGACACGTATCTCGAATGGGTATGGTGATACATCTGTTTTCCTCCAGAGTTTAACCTGTTAGATCATAGCAGTGAAGCCATTTAAACAAAATATTAGTGGGTTAAACACTCACTGCTGACATCTTTGTGAAAGGTGGTTCACAATGTTCAGAGCCTGCCACTGTCATCTCAGCCATTGAGCTTTACGAGCATACTGAAAGTACCGGATTAGATTGATTTGGGGAGATTTTGTATCTGGCAGCCTCCCTACTCCTGTAACTGACATCACATAAACTTCCGTTTTGTGTTGTAATCCTCTTTTAATACCTACAGCTGGGACCTGTATCCAAACTGATACATTTTCGGATACTACTCCTGCAAGGGTTGAAAGGTTGCAACAAAAAAAATGCTCTTCACATTCAGACAAATTTATAACATTTTTGTTCGGTTTTGCCTGCACAGCATTTGTGCTGTGCTTGTTTGGTTTGTCCTCCACCCTCCCTGTGAGTGCACGCATTTGAAATGTGCTTGGCCGCTGCATGGTTTGTAGGTCTCGCCTGAGCCAGCGCTTTAGCGCTGCTCTCACGAGAGCTTTGGGAAACGGGGGATTTGGAAGTGCAAACTAGTGCTTTCAGGCCGCCAACTACAGTGCATGTGCGCCGGGCGCGCGCACCATTAGGCAGCCTGCGTGATCATTTCACAGCCGCTTTGATGTTCTCAGTGAGCCGCGCGGCCACTGAGAACATCAAAGCGGCCGCGAAAGTGCTCACCATTTGCCAGCCTGCGTGCCTCTCTCCCCTACCCCCTCCCTTATCCCACTTCCTGCTTGTTATTTTTCTCACCGTTTCACTATTGTTCTCTTCCTGCATTCCACTTTATTTACATGTGTTGTTCATAGGAAAGTCAGAGTATAGCGTTGTCGCAATGTTGTCAACACCCAGACTGTTCTCCTTTAATTTGAGAATGGTGGCTAATACAAGTTGAAACTTCAATGGAAACATTAAATGTGCATAAACCTTCGAGCCCATAGAAAGGCAGCTTTATCTAGAAAAGCATAGAGGCCGGAAAGCAGCTAATGACTGTTTATTTGTTAGCTGCCGCTGCAGAAGATTAGTTGATGGTGAGCATGAAGAGGGAGTGTGCAAGTTTTGGAAGATTGCTTAGTGCGATGTATCTGTTGATGAAACGGTATGTTTCATATCAGAGTGCAAAGTACATATCCGTATGAGTCATCCGTTCATGAATCCTCATCCGGAAGCAGCCAACGTCTAATTGATGTTTGTGAAATTGACAACTATGAAGATCGTTCCTCATTAACTTGCAGAACCACGTTACATTAGGCAGTGACTCATGGAAGAGAAGGAAAAGAAGAACAAGCATTTTTAATGCAATAGGTCTCGCATTTACACAAGTTTAAGCTATTGGCATTGTAAATGACAATGCCTTTTATTTATGTTCAAAAAATAAAAGGCATTGTCATTTGCAATGTCAATAGCTCAAACTCGCGTAAATGCGAGACCTATTGCATTGCAAATGCTTGTTTTCTTTGTCCTCCGCCCTTTACCTAATCTCCCCGCATTATATTACTACCAGTTACTGCACAATATATTGGCTTTCTCAATAAATAAGTCAGAACCCATTTATGGAGTTTTAGTAACTTATATTGCACAACTGCTCACCAATCTAATACTTACAACAACAAAAACATAGTAATAATCACATAGGCAAAATCTATTGCATTTGCCAATGCTTGTTTCTTTGAGCATGTGCAACAACCTCTCGGTCACAATTTGAGGATTGCGGAAAAATGTTGACAAGTCACTTGTTTAATTGATGTGAAAAGGTGATACCACCCTCAACATAAAATGTGATTGTGTGTATAATACTAACATATGTTTATACACTTATAAGTAATTTTCTTTCACTGTAAGAGCCTGTAACTGATTAACTCTAAAAATAACTATAACTACCAATAAAGCGACCACCTTCCAAATAGGGAGTGGAAGTTTGCAACAATGTAATGCCTCAAAAGTGATCCGCATTATGCAATAAAGAGTAATATTTTAAACATGCAATGGTGCTGGTATTTCTCTAGGTGTGATTCTTCTTTTAAATTCCTTCTACAAATACTTGAATTATTGATGCCTAAAAAATTAATGGTGTTTTTGGCTTTGCAGGTAAGCACATATGCCCTACAAATAACCTTATATGGACATATGTGAAGCATCTGACTTCTGTAATGTTCATAGATACTTGATGTTTCAGACTGATACCTGAGGATATTAACACGTAAGGAGACACAAACGTCCTCATACTGTTTCCAGTTTGTAGCATAACAGTCACTAGTAGTTGGATGGCTTGCTTTTTTTAGTACATCTACTAATTTCTTAAGTAGTTGCAAGTAGCAATGCTGTACCGCTTCAGTTGCCAAACATCTGGATTTAGCAGGAGAGGATACTGATGTAAACGTCTGGGCAGTGCTGTATTCGGGTAGGGGCGTGAAGCTCCGCCCACTTTCGTGCAATAGGTCTTGCATTTTCGAGAGTTTAAGCTATTGGCATTGTAAATGACATCTATTTTGAAAATTGCACATAATAAAAGGCATTGTCATTTACCATACCACTACTTCAAACTCTCGTAAATGCGAGACCTATTGCTTTGCAAAGGCTTGTTTGTATTAGCCGGCAGGTGGAAGTTGCAACTGGTGTATGGATGTAGAGATATTTCCTACAAGTGGGACTACCAAGTCTATCGTGACCATTATTGTGGAAAAAGGATCATTTTCATGGTCGCATGAGTGACATATGGAGCAGTGGTAGAGGAGGAAAAGTGTAGCCAAATGTCACAGACCAGTCTAGCAGAAAAACCATGTGAGGATGCACTCCTTCCCTTATTCATTGACTAAATTCTAAAAACGTCATTTGTAAATGCGTGCAATCAGTAACTGTGAATCCCCCCCAGTCACAGCTGATACATGAGTGATCCAAAAAGGCACTTCTCTCGCGCACCAAACTGTCGCACTGTGATGTGGGAAATGTTCCCTCCAATGTAACAATTCATCCGGGTATTCCACTGTAAATGCTCTATACCAATTTTATTCAAATCCTTATTCCATACGTTTTCCTTGCGCTTTTCACCACTACAGAGGCAGCGTGATTGAACTCGAATTCTTTATCCAAATGTTCTAATGTCAACTGTATGCCCGTGAGGCTTCGTACAACGACACGTTAAGTTCGATCATATTATGAAGTAGACACATATGTTCACCCAATGCATTTCTAGCCTGCGCAGCTCTTCTTCACGAGTTTCTAAAATATAAGAACAGCTCAATTGAATACTCAATGAAAACACGATGAATTAAACAGTACTATGGAACCCCATACAACCCCCAAGACAGCGGCAACCCTTACTACCCCTATCTCTTAGCCGTTCATGTGGTGTCACCCAAATACAACACCCTAATCGTCTCCCAACTTCATTCGAGAATTCATGCTCTAAGAAAACTACTACATCACAAAACTTGAAAAAATGAAAAACTCGTGCGTGATCCCTCCCGATTTACCCAAAACCCATCTCCCCACGTTTTAACCCCCCACATTCACTATGAGTAATAACCCTACCTACCCTGTGTCCCTTGTGATATGCTGTGTTGATGTGTCACCTGCCGGCCTAACCCCCTCGTGCTGTTCTTCATAATCACAGAAACCCATGCCTCTCTGCCTATGGGTCGGCCCGTAATCTCAGCTGCACTCGCCCTCATGATTTGAATAGTTACAACACCTGTTAATGTACCCTCCCCCTTGACCTATTCACCCAATGACCGCAGGTAAATATATACTTCTTCTTAAATCTTTATTTCGACTCAAAGAGTCATAAAAGAATACAATACAATCAAGCAAAAAAACGAAACAAAATTTTCCAAGACAAGAAACATCTACATTTAAAAATGGATATATCATTTACAGAAGTTTTGCAGCCAGTAGGGACTCATATAATACAATTTAGAATTCTAATTTATTAAAAAAGTTCTTCTAATGGTCCATACAGCTGCTAAATACTTGCTGACAGCAAATACAGTAGGGGGGGATAAATCAGATTTCAGCAAACGATAGGCATCTAAATGGTGCCTGAAACCCCAATTTCTGCAGATGGGAATAATCCACTTTTTCCTGGAATTCGCATAAAAAGGACAAAAAAACATTAGATGGGTGTCATTCTCGAACTCATTATTACAGGCAGGACAGTTTTTTAAAGTAGGTGGGTGCCATTTGCTAGTAAGGGCTCTAATTGGGAGTGCATTATATCTCCATTGCAGAAATAGTTTTCTGAGGCCAATGGGGTTAATATCGTCCAAAACTGTCTCCAGTTTATAAGAGTCCTTCATTGTTAAGAAGGTATTAGTCATTGGTCCCAGTATATCACTTGCTAGAGAAGCGGTCAAGTTGCGATCGTGATATAGTGCAACCAACTCTTTGCGGGATACAGTGCGACAAGCCTCGTGCGGATTTGTCCACAGGGCAGATAGACCCAACCCTGTTAATTCATCTTTTACATACTTGAACCATGGAATATTGGATAAAGCTTGATGAAGGTAAGGTTCCGTAAGTTCAGTGCGATAGCTCCAGAGTTCAGGGGTTATCCAAAGTCGCCTCCAGAAAGTTAACGGCTTCACACCTAATTCCTCCTTTACTGATCTCATTCCCAGGTCAAGCCTAAGGGGGAGAAGTGGTGTGCTCGCTGGCAAAGCAGCCAGGTTCCGCAGGAACTTATTTTCAGTTACAACAATTTCTGGGGCACATTTGTGGCCCCAAAGTTCTCCGCCATATATTAGAGCACCACGGGCCTGCATTTTGTAAATTTCGAGTGGCGGGCCAATGGGGTGAGTCATGGATTGATTCCATAGATTCAAGATACCCCCCACCTTTTGCGTTAACTTTAGATTTGACTTTGTCTGGTGATGGGACCATGTCATCTTTTCGTTCAGAGTCAAACCCAAGTATTCGAACGTGTGGACCCTCTCTAAAGTTATGCCATTAATAGTCGGGTTAGGGCGGGAGGACCTGGGGGGATTAAAGATCATAAATTTTGTCTTGGCCGTGTTGATCTCTAACCCCCGATCGACACAAAAAGAGGCGAAGCCATCTAAAACTCGTTGAAGCCCCATAGGAGTCTTAGCTAAGAGCAAAGTATCATCAGCAAACATAATAGCTGAGATACCTATACCCGCAAGTCGCGGGGCATCTCTGTTTGGCACATTGTTCAAATGGGAAATGAGGCCATTTACATAGAGGCAAAACAGGGTGGGTGCCAGGACGCATCCCTGCCTTACCCCTCTTTCAACAGGGAAACTAGATGATAAACCACCATCACTTCCACATCTGACCCTTGCAAAATTCTTGGTATGAAGACGCACCAAAATCTGCAAAAGAGGACCTGGGAGGCCTAAATCTTGCAAAACAGACCAGAGTTTCATGCGTGGAACCAAATCAAAAGCCGCGCGTAAATCAACAATGACAGTATAAAGAGAACCCCCCTCCACCTTAACTGTCTTCCAGAAAAGCATACATAATCTAAAAATCTGGTCGGTTGTTGAAACGCACTTTCTAAAACCAGCCTGATAGTGGCTCAGAATATCAGAGTCCTCCATCCAGTCCGCAATGCGGTCTAGGATCCGCCTCGAAAATCATTTCTGAGCAACGTCAATCAGGCTGATAGGCCTATAATTGCCAGGTAGCAAGGGGGACCCCTTTTTAAAAATAGGCACAACTTCTGCGCCCAACCAAGTATGAGGAACTGTCATACCCCCAAGGATTGCATTAAATAATAAAGTGAGGTATGGTGCCCAGACTCTGGGTTCATGTTTATACAAGTCACCAGGGACCCCGTCCAAGCCAGGTGCTTTACACGCAGGGAGCATAGATATAGCGAGCTGAATCTCGCTTAAGGTAAAATTAACCTGTTCGTGGTCAGCAGGGACAGGCATTAAACCCTCAGATGGGAGAGAAACCGCCCTGTAGAGTGTGCTAAAATGTCTTTCCCAAATTTCGGAAGCAATATTTGGTTTCGTTGCTACGGCAGGATCATCAGTGCCGGTAGACACAATCAGCCAGAATCTCCGTGAGTCTCTAGAATTGAGGGCAGCTGTTAAGCTATTCCAATTTTCGGAAGCCCACTCCAGTTTAGCATGGTAAATTAGAGACCGGTAGATCTTCCTCTTTTGATAAATGGCCTCCCTGCAGGCTTTCTTTTTTATAGCATCCAGCAAGTCGGTCTTGGCTGATCTACAAGCCCTATTGTACCATTGAGGCCGTCTGGTAGACCTTTTCGTACGGGAAACGGGTGGGTTAAATACACCAGATAATGTTGAGAATAATTCTTTGTTAAGCTCAGCCAGTTTTCCGCTATAATCAGAAAGGGAATACTGCTCTATAATTTTTACTACATCATTCAATGCTAAGCCAACCATCACATAGAGTTTAGATAGTTCTCTTTGGTTATCAACCAGTTTGACCCATTTAATTCTACGCTTGTTATTAGTCAGGGTAGTTCTATTTGGTGCCTCCAAATTGGTTGATAGCAATGAGTTAGCAAAACACACGCCCGATAGAGAAAGATCCAATGTCAGAGGATTATGGTCACTCTCCCCCCTGGTGACCACCTGGAAATCAGATATTCTATTCCACTCCCTGCACTGGACAAATATATAATCAAGTCTAGCCTCCCTGCCTAGTTTATTAAACGTGGGCCTTGAGGGATTATCTGAAATTGTCCGTCCATTACAGGCTCTGATCGAATGGGCCATCGTCATGGAGGTGATCTGGACAGCTAGGGGAGCCCAAGACCTAACCATGGGCCCGACAACCTGTGGGATGTTCCAAATTTCATCCTCCTCTTGATTTATTTGATCCACCAACCCCTGGAGTGGTTCAAAGTGAGAATTGAAGTCACCAGCTATAAGACACATTGTTCCCTCAGGTATCATGGTTAGGACGTTAGATAAGACGTCAATCACTCGGGATTCCGCACATGGGTTAACTGGCCTAGCATATACGTTAATCACCGCTAGCTTGGTGCCTAAGCCCCAATCCAATAGCAGGCAAAGAACGTCGTCAGACCCGGTTTCTAAAATCACAGCACTACAGCCCAAATGAGTAGCAACCCAAATTGTTAGACCTCCTGAGGGACGGCCTCTGCCTCCCCACACAGCCGGAATTGTGAAAGATGCAAAGTCCACTCGATGATATTCCTGCCTAGCCCATGTCTCTTGAAAGCAGCATATATGGTGGAGGTCTATAAACGAACCCCATGAAGGGCAATGGAGCTTACTAGCTAGACCTGCTATATTCCACGAAAGAACTTTGTGTAAAGATGGACAATTTGTAGGAACAGCAGGATTTATGCATATAGGAGGTTCATACAAATCCAACACAGGAATGGTGGGGGGGACAACAGGGAGAAGAACACAAAGGGACTGGTGTTTGGGAGGAGACAGCACCTCCATAGAGGAATTAGAATTGGAATTGGAAACCCCCCGACTCAGTCAGTCGACCTCTTCCAGACAAGCATACCTATTATTACACAAATAATCACCAGATAAAGGCACATCATAACGATTGTGCCTCTGTCTTCCTCTAAATGAATTTGGTCCAACCCTAGTCCAATTTCCATCCATCTCTGCCCGAGGGAAGATATCTTTTGGAGGATAGAAAAAGGACAATGGTAGAGTTTTAATGAGGGAAGCACTAGTATTACCAGGCCACATGCAGATGTATGATGCAGTTAGAGGGTTGCTAAAATTTACCAAAATGCAATCACCCTTAATATTCTTTGTAGTGCTTCCCAGCCAGGGCACCCTCCTAACCATTAGGACCTCAGACCTAATATTAGGGGGAAGAGGCCTGTGCCGATTGAGCCAACTGGTCACTTTATTTTTAAGAGAGGCATAGGTTTCTGACTCGGGATTAGTAAGCTCTGGGACACCAGTTAGAATTATAACATAGGGCGAAACTTCAGGGGGAAGATTGATTACCTTTTTCCTATTTTCATAGACCGTATCTGAACAAATGCGGTGATCTAAATCCCCTGAACATCGCCCTACTTCTAATTGATTTGAGTTTGAGTTTGGTGCACCAACAGAATTCCTGGTTGGAGGCAGTAATTGGGATTGAGGAGGTAGAGAGAGGGAAGATGGAGGAATAGAAGACATAGGCAGGGACGGATTAGGTATAGATGATAATGATCCAAGTGGAAGAGGGACCATTGTGGGAAGGGAGTTAGTCGTAACTACAGATGTAAAGAGGGGAGGAATTAGAGAATCATTCGTGCTTGTCCCAAGAGCATTGTGTGTTTTACCTCTGCTCCCAATAGAATTGCCAGGAGCAATTACGGCCCTTTCTATTTCTTGGAGCCTTAAATTTATTGCATCAAGCCTTGCCAACAATGGACTAAAAAAACCCTTGAGAACGTTATTTAGAGTAGCAATAAGACGGGCATTCCCCCCATCGGGCCCATCGTCTCTATTCAAAGCAAATGGGAGGGGCTCGGATTGGGAAGGCGCTAGCACTAGTGGTGAATTAGATTGACCCCTAGTATCTGAAATTATCCTAGTGAGGATAGTGGTAGGTGTATTTGAAGTGTTAGTGTGGGGGCAATCCAATCTAGTTTTTTTCCCTTGTTTAAAATTTACCTCGCGTTTCCTTTTGGGAGCCGCAACCTGGTGAGGCGGATGCACTTTGGTCAAACAGGGGTCAGTTGCTATTTCATGCGTGGGTTGGGGTATACACTCTAAAATGGGTTGTGGTATGTCTATACGAGAGGAAGAACTTAACCTAAGGTCTTGAAGGACAGTTTCAATTGTTTGATCAATGCTGTCCATAAGAGCTATATGTGAGTCGTCAGGGTTAGAAGGCGACCTTGCAGATGCTAATAAACCTAACGAGGACCTCCTAGTGGAAGTAATCCTGTCAGATAGACGCCTTTCTAACATATTCAATTCACTTTGTATAACAGAATTAGCCCTAATAATGAAATTGTCCAAAGTACCTGATACAATAGGTTGTACTCTTGTAAGTTTGCTTCGGGTAGGCATTATGTCAATAGTCTAGCAGGACACCAGAAGGAACTTCTGACGGGAAAGGAACAGGGCCCGGTCCGGTCTTGTCCGTGCTTGAACGGGCTTAAACGGGCCCGCAGTCCCGGCGAGGATATCAGCCTTCAGGGATAGGTAGCGCTATATCAAATCACCCAAGAGCTCCTCCAGAGATTAAAAATCACCATAAAACAAGGTCCAGAGTCCACGCCTGCGAGCGGCTCCCGCGAAGCGGGGGCTGTGAGGCGTTAAGAAGAGCGAGTTGATGGAAGGAGGGGCCGGGAAGAGGCAACAGGTGCGATACGCAAAAGCGTTGCAGGGCACCCTGGGCCTCGCAGTCCCGGCGAGGATATCAGCCTTCAGGGATAGGTAGCGCTATATCAAATCACCCAAGAGCTCCTCCAGAGATTAAAAATCACCATAAAACAAGGTCCAGAGTCCACGCCTGCGAGCGGCACCCCTATATACACAAATGTCCCTTGGTAATCTTTCAATGGTTAACATTAAGGAAGTGTTCCTCTGCATATGAATACTTCAAGTACACTAGTCACCGAGTAAAAAAGCAATAAACAATGCACCTTCCTGCAAACCAGTGCTTGTTTTATTTATAGACTAATACAGGTCTTCAAAGTGCAGATGGCACAGAGCTCACAAGGACGTCATGGGTTGTTACTGTACAGTAACAAGGGCCCTCTGTGTTTTCTTTCTTTTTATGGAATGCAGATACAAATGGCTTGCTCCTGATAAGACCCTTGGGAATAACAGGGGGTCGAAACGTCAATCTAGGGAGTTGGGTGATTATGATCCGGATTGGAATTCATGTGAAGAATTGAAAGAGATGTACTATGAGAAACTGGTTTGACAGCCCTTGACTTCCTTGTGATGTTACGGTTATTTACAAATATTTGTGCCACTACGAGCACTGCACCATCTGCACTTCAAAGCTTTATCTGTATTATTATGTGAATACAAAAGGCATTGGTTTGAAATCAGTGGAGTTGATTTCGTTGTTTGTCGCATTGAGCAGTGTGCTTGACTCGAAATATGCATTTACACGTGGCACAATCACTGGTTGAGTTTAGGGTTTGTTCTATATTTAAAAGTATCAGCCTAACCACGGAGCATTCTTTTGCGAGTGCAGGGAAGAATACAATGAGGTGTAACTTTAGCATCATTTTATTTATTGGACTCTGTAGAAAAAGGACTATCCGAGGAATACATTGAGAAGCACCCCCAATGATTTGGGGTGTGTCCCCCAGGCACTGGTTGAAGGCCGCACATGCAGTTTTTAACTTATAGAATGAAAGAAGTTCATCACAAATTAAAGTTTTCTTGAAGTGAAGCTTTACTGTTTTCTATTACTTCATAGAAAATCAAATGGCAATTTTAGTCCATAGACGGCAATATCTCCATTGCAATTTGCGGTTACATAGTCATTCCCAATGCATTTCGGCAGAACCTGCCTTCGTCAGGGGAAATCTATAAATAATCATACACATCATGAATATACTATACGAGGATACAGTGTGCATATTTTAGCCGACGGTGAAAAGTGAGTTGGTGAATGTGTGTTCTATGACGGTAGATAGATAAATACATGAAAAAATAAATAAATAGGTGCCCGTGTGTAGACGATGGGAAACGAAGGTGTAAATGGCGTGTGACTAATGCTAACGTATGGTGAACTGATATATTGCTATCGGGCGTGTCTCCCGTTGCTGGAGAGAGGTTTCGGGAAATAACGGGTCGTGCCGGTAAACGATCGTGGTCTAGTGGTGGGGAGTGCCGGGTACGATCAACTAGATAGTGCTGTTAGCGGTAACGGGTGTAATTAATCTTAAAAAACGTGTGGTTAAACAAGTTCCAACTAGCGCTAATATGTAGGTTGGTATGTTCTTACCGAATGTATGGAGTTATGACGCGCGGGCTCAATGGTATGGTAGTGGTCGGGTCTCATGCAAAGATTTAAAAAAAGATGTGGTCACGTGATACGGGTTCAATGCGTTAGAGGGTGAAAACAGACTATGCGGAAATAGTGAGTAGCTATACGAAAAAAAGAGACCAAAGGTATGCTAAGGAGATTAAAAGTGTGGGACACAAACGTAACCGGTGTAAATAAAAAGTGAAAAATGAGAATTAGTATGATCAGAGTGAAGAAACGTAAAGAAGCATAAAAACAATTTAAATGGGTTTCTAGAACTGAGTTGTATTTCGAAAGGGCTGGGTAACCCTACCCTCTTGTAAGCGGAGTTAAAGAGTCGTAATGGGATAGATGAGAAAAGCGAAGGAAAAGAAAGAGGAGAAGAAAAGAAAGAGGATAAAGAAGTGAAAGCAGTAACAACACTTCTGAACAGAACATGAGTGATAGTGTAAAGATGTAACAAACATGGAGGTTTAGATGAAGCGATACTAGTAGTTAGTCCTTCTCTTAATGACCAGCGATTGATACTATAGGTAACAGGTAAATTCTATGCGGTCATTCATTCTTTTCGGCCTCATGGAGTTCAGCAGATAAATCCAATGGTTTTCCCGTTGCAATAGAAATTTATGATTGTCTCTTCCTTCTTTTTTCTCGATGGTTTCCAAAATGCAAAATCTCAATTGGCTAACAGTGTGCATTGCTTCTGTAAAATGTTGGGCGACTGATGACTTCAATTGTTTGGTTCTGATGTTTGACTTGTGTTCATTTAATCTGACTTTGATTTTTTGTTCAGTTTGTCCAACATAAACAATGCCACAAGGGCATTTGAGCATATATATGACGTTGGAAGTGTCACAAGTGGCTGTTGTTCTGACTTTAATTTTATGCCCTTTCAAGGGGTGTGTTATATATGGACCTTTGATGATATTGTGGCAGTTGTTACAGTTTAGGCATGGGATTGTGCCTTTGAATGTTTGCTGGACGGTTGGTTGCGTTTGTTGCAGAATTTCCCCAATGTTCTTGTTCCTGGTGAAAGCAAAGATCGGTGTTTCGTCGAATATGTGGTTGAAGTCCTGTTCCAATGTGAGAAGTTGCCAATGTTTGCGAATAATCCGTTTGTATGAAGTACTCATGGTAGAATACTTAGACACTACAGTGATTTGGTTTTTGGAGTTTTTAGTTTGAGGCTTCAGAAGTTCATTACGGGTCTTGGTTGATGATCGTTTCAGTGCTTCATGCAATACATGATCAGGGTATCCACGAGATCTGAATCTGTTCATTAAGGTATCCATTTGTGTATTGGATCTGATGGGGTTAGAAACAATTCTTTTGATCCTAAGCATTTGTGAATACGGAAGGTGTTGTTTGAGGGGTAAAGGGTGAAAGCTGTGGTAGTGAAGAGTGTTGTTTCTGTCTGTGATTTTCCTATACAGATCTGTTTCAAAACCGGTGGAAGATCGAGTGATGTTAACATCCAGAAAAGTGATGGAATGAGGATTGATGTTGAAAGTAAACTGTATGCGTTGGTCAATTAGGTTGAGTTGTTCCAGTTGATTTTCAAGGACGTCGATGGGGCCGTTCCATACAATAAAGATATCATCTATGAATCTCAAGTAGAGCTTTAGGTGGTCCATCCATGTTTTGATGCAAAGAATGTTGTCTTCTTCGAACCGATTCATAAAGATATTGGCATACGCCGGGGCTGCACAATTTCCCATGGAAGTGCCCGTTAGTTGCTGAAACCACTCATTGTTATGTTGGAAGTAGCTGTGTAGGAGAGTGAATTGCATCAGTTCCATTAGAAAAACTTGTAGGTCTTGTGAGTAGTTGGATTGTAATAGTGCGTGTTCGATGGCTTCCAAACCGGATGAATGAGGGATGGATGTGTATAGAGAATTGACGTCCACTGTGCATAGGATAATGTTTTCTTCTTCGGTGATTGTTATTTCATGTAGTTTGGTTAGAAAGTCGGTTGTATCCTTAATGAAAGATCTCATGTTGTAAACACTGGGTTGCAAGTGACGGTCGAGATATTTGCCCACTGGTTCATGTAGGCTTCCTCGTGTGGTAACAATTGGTCGACATGGTGGTTTGGTTGGGTGTTTGTGAATTTTAGGTACCAAGAATATGGTGGGACTTTTTGGGTTTGGTTGTATGAGGTATTTCTTGACCTTCTCATTGATGGTACCCATTTCGAGGGCTTTTTGAATCAAAAGTTGTAGAATTCCCATATATGATGTTGTAGGGTTGAATGCCAGTTTCATGTAAGTGTTCGTGTCCTGTAGATGAATCATTATTTGGGAATTGTAGTAGTGAGTGTTGAGGATAACGAGAGCTCCTCCTTTGTCAGCCTTGGTACAAATGATGTCTTGATTCCGTGCAATGGCTTTGATGATACCCAATTCTTTGTTGGTGAGATTCTGGAACTTGGGTGCCTTTTTAGAATTGAGTTTCGCTATGTCTTTTTTCACTACAGATTCAAACAGGTCGAGACTCTTGTGGCTTGTAGGTGCCATGTTGGTGCTTTTAACTTGTAAACCCATGAGGGGATCTTGTTCTTGTTCCTTAATGGTTTTTAAGACGTTGTCAAAAAAATGGCGCAGTCTGAGCTTTCTCATTAATTTGAAAAAACTAATGTCTAGTTCAAGCGTGTTGCTGCCAGAAGTTGGCACAAAGGACGTGCCTTTTTGTAAAATTCTGAGTTGGATGTCACTAAAGTGGTAATCAGAGATGTTGATGACTAAGTTCTCTGTTGATTCGCTCGTTTCTGTCGGTCCTTCTTGGCCGAGGTTGTGCGAGTTTGAGGTGGATCCTTCTCTTTTTCTTTGTCTTTGATTTTTTCTGTTGCTCCTCCTGGGTCGTCTTGGTCTATGTGGCCTACTTCTAAAAAAGAAGAAGGTGAAGGAATCGTTTCTTCAGAAGTTACGGAGGTAGAAGTAGTAGTTGATGCTGAAGGTAAATCAGTTGGAACCGTGATTTCAGATGTACTGTCTCTGGGTGTGAATCTTCTGGGTTGTTGAGTACGGTCGCTGTCTGACGATGAAGTGTCAGTGTTGACTGAGTATGGTTTGTTTTGTCGACGTTTTGCGTATATTTCAGCCCATGGGTATACTTCTCCCATCTTATAATCTGTTGTATCCCTGCGAAATTTACGAATTTTGCATTCGTTCACTTCCGCTGTGTGTTTCTGCAACAAACGCAACCAACCGTCCAGCAAACATTCAAAGGCACAATCCCATGCCTAAACTGTAACAACTGCCACAATATCATCAAAGGTCCATATATAACACACCCCTTGAAAGGGCATAAAATTAAAGTCAGAACAACAGCCACTTGTAACACTTCCAACGTCATATATATGCTCAAATGCCCTTGTGGCATTATTTATGTTGGACAAAC
Source organism: Triturus cristatus (assembly GCF_964204655.1). Lineage (NCBI taxonomy): Eukaryota > Metazoa > Chordata > Amphibia > Caudata > Salamandridae > Triturus > Triturus cristatus. The sequence goes on along the minus strand of NC_140590.1, from coordinate 387,875,002 downwards.
TGAACGAAAAATCAAAGTCAGATTTAATGAACACAAGTCAAACATCAGAACCAAACAATTGAAGTCATCAGTCGCCCAACATTTTATAGAAGCAATGCACACTGTTAGCCAATTGAGATTTTGCATTTTGGAAACCATCGAGAAAAAAGAAGGAAGAGACAATCATAAATTTCTATTGCAACGGGAAAACCATTGGATTTATCTGCTGAACTCCATGAAGCCCAAAGGAATGACTGACCGCATAGAATTTACCTGTTACCTATAGTATCAATCGCTGGTCATTAAGAGAAGGACTAACTACTAGTATCGCTTCATCTAAACCTCCATGTTTCTTACATCTTTACACTATCACTCATGTTCTGTTCAGAAGTGTTGTTACTGCTTTCACTTCTTTATCCTCTTTCTTTTCTTCTCCTCTTTCTTTTCCTTCGCTTTTCTCATCTATCCCATTACGACTCTTTAACTCCGCTTACAAGAGGGTAGGGTTACCCAGCCCTTTCGAAATACAACTCAGTTCTAGAAACCCATTTAAATTGTTTTTATGCTTCTTTACGTTTCTTCACTCTGATCATACTAATTCTCATTTTTCACTTTTTATTTACACCGGTTACGTTTGTGTCCCACACTTTTAATCTCCTTAGCATACCTTTGGTCTCTTTTTTCGTATAGCTACTCACTATTTCCGCATAGTCTGTTTTCACCCTCTAACGCATTGAACCCGTATCACGTGACCACATCTTTTTTAAAATCTTTGCATGAGACCCGACCACTACCATACCATTGAGCCCGCGCGTCAGAACTCCACACATTCGGTAAGAACATACCAACCTAGATATTAGCACTAGTTGGAACTTGTTTAACCACACGTTTTTTAAGATTAAATACACCCGTTACCGCTAACAGCACTATCTAGTTGATCGTACCCGGCACTCCCCACCACTAGACCACGATCGTTTACCGGCACGACCCGTTATTTCCCGAAAACCTCTCTCCAGCAACGGGAGACACGCCCGATAGCAATATATCAGTTCACCATACGTTAGCATTAGTCACACGCCATTTACACCTTCGTTTCCCATCGTCTACACACGGGCACCTATTTATTTATTTTTTCATGTATTTATCTATCTACCGTCATAGAACACACATTCACCAACTCACTTTTCACCGTCGGCTAAAATATGCACACTGTATCCTCGTATAGTATATTCATGATGTGTATGATTATTTATAGATTTCCCCTGACGAAGGCAGGTTCTGCCGAAATGCATTGGGAATGACTATGTAACCGCAAATTGCAATGGAGATATTGCCGTCTATGGACTAAAATTGCCATTTGATTTTCTATGAAGTAATAGAAAACAGTAAAGCTTCACTTCAAGAAAACTTTAATTTGTGATGAACTTCTTTCATTCTATAAGTTAAAAACCGCATGTGCGACCTTCAACCAGTGCCTGGGGGACACACCCCAAATCATTGGGGGTGCTTCTCAATGTTTACATTTACACTCCACCTCGGAGAGTGATACCCCGTGAGCACGGTGCAACTTTAAAAACCTTGGGTAGCTTCAGGTAGTGCGCGTACTACTCTCTTCTTTTGCATAATTCTATCCGAAGAATACCCCACATGTGAAGGAAGTGTTGAACAGTACTTGTTTTGCTCTACCATTATGTGCTTCCTGATGAGATGTGCTTAAGAGAGCTGCAAAATAGTTTTGCATTGCTGGCAGATGCTTCCTCAAAAGGTGAAGGCAATGTGAGTGATGGCACTGTCACATCTGTTGAGCCTTACTGGATAGCAGAAAAACATGTGTGCCTTCTTTCGTTTATATGTAGCACAGGGCTGTTCTGTGCGAACCTATAGTATTTTATCTCTTGGGCAGTCTGCTCTAACAGATTGATGTGATGGATTGCATATGGTGGCTTCCACTGCCCTTGAATATCCATCCTTGTCACCTGTGCACCGGTCCTAGAAGGGATATGTCCGAGTTCATGGTCACTTACTACTTGGGGTCCACAAAAACTCTGCACAATAGATGTGTTTGCTCCACCACTGTAGTTGTTGCTTTATATTGAATGTCAGCAGTATTAGATCCTCTCAGCACTCTGTCACATGAGACAATAGGCTCCACAAACATTCTTGATGTGAATGCATTTGTAGCCTAACATTGGTCACCAGACAAATTCACAATGCCATTGCCCCTGCAGTTCCGTTACCTTTCTGACTGTCAGACGCAAACACATTTGGTAAAGAGGAATCAACTTCTGAAAAGCTGAGGGTAGATCCCAGAAAATTCTGAATCTAATGTGATTTGAAGTAAGGTTTCTGGACATTGACAGTGAATGCTAAACTGCATAACAATAAAAGTGTCTTCTGAGTATATGTTTGGCATTTGTCTATTGGAGTTCCTTTCAGCAGCCACCAATTTGCATCTCGACAATTACCGGGAAAAATAAGCAATGCTGGACCACAGCGAGATATTTGGGAAAGACTGGGCAGTGACTAAATGACGAATGGCAATACTTTGAACTGGTAATAATTGCTGCTATCCATAAATCTCAGGTATCTGTGATGAGCTTGAAGCATTGGTATGTAAAAGCAGGCATCAGATCCAGGGTAGCTATGAAATCTCCCTGCTGAATCGAGGATTGACCTACTGTAGTGTTCTCATCTTGAAAAGTAAAAACCAGACATGCTTATTAAGGAGCTTTAAATCAAGAACAGGTAAGAAATACTTCTTTGGTATCAGTAAGTGTACTGAATAAACTGCTGTCCCTAGTTTAGATAGAGGGACCTTCTCTATCGCCTGTTTTTGGACAACAAGGTGCCACTTCTTCCAGTAAGAGTGGCAAAATCATCTAGTTTGGTCTTGTGTCTTTTTGGTGAATGATTCTATGGCGTGGTGTTGAACTCAATAGAATAATAGAATACTGAGCAGCATGGCAGTATTGATTTGCCTGCAGAATGTATGTGTACTATCTTAGCCAGGGGTTATGGCTTTATAACAGAAAGGGGATGGTTGTAAGCAGGAAGCTGTAGTCCAGCTCTCCTTTAGTGAGACTCCATTCTAAGAGTCACCAAACACTGACTCCACTCCAAGATGGTCACAAGATATCAGCACCATTCTATTTCCTACCTTTCTGAGACCAGCCAATTCCTGTCCAGTGGTTCTTGTTCAGAGACCAGGACCTTCCTGTCAGGTCGTTCCAGGCTTAACAGTCTATAAAGAGGATCTGATCAGAGTACCAGTGCATCACAACTTTTCCAACTTGCTCAAACGCTTCGATTCTTCACTCTGACTCGTGCTTCAGCTTTTCTGTAGCTCCAGGTCGGATATGGCGCCTGCTCCACTCCATCTCCCACTCTACTTCGGATCCTGTTCCAGTCCTGCCAGCTCCAGTCATGATCTTACTTATATCCAAAACTTCAGCCTTGCCAGAACTGTTCTACAGTTGGGACCCAGCAGCTTGGAGATTTATTAGTGTCTTTGTTTTTTGTACCTCCCAGTGTGCTTAGTGCTGCAAAGTCATCCTGTGCCTGGGCACAAGCATGTTTTTGCTGACTGGTACTGGTGGTAATTGACTCTGGCAGTCCCTGGGCTCTGCCTGACCAGGCCCAGGGACAGTGTTGAGCTGATAGAGACACTTAAAAAACAGTGAAAACACCTACATACACTAGGGTACACAATGGGTTATGGGACCATTATGATTGACATGACCTCCCCTATAAGGCCCTAGTACATAATAGGGCAAGGGGATTGAAACTACCTTCAAGTTCCTATTATATAATAGGGCATGGCAATTTAGAGGTCAGCAGCCCTTTCTGCACTTGCATGTGTGCACTGCTGAGAGCCTGGGGTCATTTTGAAAGCAGCCCTGTGTTGCAGAACTGCTTGTAAATGCATATTGTGCCCAAACTCAACTTTGGTGTTAGGGGCACTTAAGAAATTGATACACAACAATATTTTGGCATATTAGGTACCACCAGGGTCTCCCCTAGGTGTCCCAGGGGTCGGGGGTCAGGTACCTATAAGAAGGACCTTATAAAATAGGTTGTATATGCCCTGGGGATAAAGAAATGGCACATTTCTCTTCCCTCTTTGTAGTAAAGTGCTTCCTAAAATCGAGTTTTGTGTTAGGAACACTGTGGAGTGAGGAGCCACATTATGTTTGCATATTCAGGACACCTAAAGTCTCCCCTAGGTGTCCCAGCAGTGTGGGTTAGGTAGTTATAAGCAGGATCCTTTTAAATGCAATTTTATAGGCCCTGGACTTGGAGAAATAGGACATTTCATTTCCCACATTGTAGATCCCCAGCCACATAGGTTAAGATTGCAATAGTTTATGAATTCATAACTACCGCAAGGGACAACCGAAAAATATAATTCCTGGACTCAGGAGAATGGTATTGATAAATCCAACAACATGCTGTTGTTGAATTTATCCTAAAATGTACAGAAAATAAGTCATAAGACATTTCTTATCTGTGAGCCAAAATTCAGCCTTACAGAGGTCTGCACTGATTGGTCAGAGTTAAGTAGATTAGCAAGGCTGCTTTGATGATGAGTAAGTGGCACCCAGGGAAAAAAGGCTATCTCTTGTAAGAGGACCCTGCTCCACAGGAATGCCAGAGCAGGGGGAGGGGTCGTAAAGCATCAGCTGCAAAGGTAGAAGGGGACAGGCAGAGACAGCCAGGTCCATCTACCCTCTTTCCACTCTGAACCCAGCCATATGGCAGACTTAAGGAAGGAACTTGCAGATGTAGGAGGGAGGGGAACAATGGAAATGAGCCATCCTGGAGGTTGGTTTAGCTAGCACTTGCTTCTCTGTTGAGATGTCAGCCATATTGAATTTCGGAAAAAGAGTGCTTTCTAGGAGACCACTGTGCCACACTTAGGAAGAAATGGTCATACTCCAGGGTGTTGCCCTACACCTCAAGAGTGCCGTCCTGCTTGACCCGCAGAGAACACTGGATAAGTATCTGAGAGGGGCAGAGCCCATCAGATCTGCTGCTTGAAACAAGAGTAGAGGAACGGATGCATGGTCCATGCTGGAAGTTTCATTTGCACCAACCAGGCCCTGCACTCTGACTGACTGCATCTGCTGCACAATCTGGAACTATAGCCCTGTGGACCTAACTTGCTTTAAAAGGAATAAAGAGTTGGCTCCCTGCAGGTTACAGGTTAACATATCTGGACCATCACCACCAAGGATCCCCAGCCTGGAGTGCATCCAGTGGATTTGTAAGGGTTTTGTCCAAGTGGATTTTGGAAACTGAAGTCCCAAATTTTCAAAGACCATCTTGGATATTCCAGACCCTTGGATTGTGATTTGGAACCCAAAAGGAAACTTCAGGGAGAAGTTTCAGAAGTTTAGAGCAACTTTGGAAAAAAACTCCATAAGAGCACCGACTTGACCTGGCCAGACAACCGGCTACCCTCAACCACGAGCCAGCCTGCCCTCCAGGTTCGTCCTTCTGAAAAGCTCCAGAGGTCTGACCTCCAGACTTTGACCGGAAGCTTGTCAAGAGCCAAGCCGGCAAACCCTCACCGAACCCAGCCTGGTGAAGAGCATAAAGGAACCCAAGGAGAAAAAGCTCCGTAAAAGTTTCTAAGTCCGAAGGTAGAGGACTTGACATGCTCCAACTGCAAGAATCAAGCCGCCCACCTTCAACCGCGAGCCGGCCTAAATCAATGGTTCGTCCTGCTGGAAAGCTCCTGAGGACCTACTTCCGTATTTGGACCAGGAGCTCATCAAAGGCAAGCCGGCGAAACCCTCATCGAACTGGACTGGTGGAGAGCATCGAGTGACCCCGGCAGAAAAAAGCTCCAAGAAAGAGTCTAAGTCCGAAGGTAAAAACTTTGACTGAGGCCTAACGCGAGGGGTTGCCGCACAGGGCTCCATCGCGGTGTCCGGGTCTAGCGCGACCAGATGTCCCAATAGGCGTGAAGGTTTCTGTTGGATTGGCCCCTTTTGCATGGTTATCCCCAAACTTTTTGCTTCTTCCTCCTATATTTTCCTGACCTGTTGTTGTTGGTTTTAGGACTCTGGGGACTTTACCACTACTAATCAGTGCTAAAGTGCATATGCTCTCAGTGTAAATTGTGAACATGGTTATCCATAATTGGCATATTTGACTTACTGGAAAGACCCTAAGTGTGCCGGGGCTGGTAAATCAAATACTACTAGTGGGCCTGCAGCACTGATTTTGCCACCCACATGAGTAGCCCTGAAAAGATGTCTCAGGCCTGCCACTGCAGTGCCTGTGTGCAGTTTGCTAACTGCCATGTCGACTTGGCAAGTGCACCCACTTGCCAGGCCCAAACCTTCCCTTTTCTTACATATAGGACAACCCTATGGTAAGCCCAAGGTACCCCCCTGGGCAGGGTGCAGTGTATGTTAAAGGTAGGACATGTACTGATGTGTGTAACATGTCCTGATAGTGAAATACTGCCAATTTCGTTTTTCACTATTGAAACGCTATCTTGCCCCATAGGACAGAATATGGAATGCTTTGTAACATTTTGCAAACCTATCTTTGAATAGGGATAAGATAGAAAAATAAAGTTTAGGCTCTCTGAACTCAGAATTCAATAACACATCTTTTACTAAAGATGGTTTTTAAATTGTGTGTTTGAAAATGCCACTTTTAGAAAGTAGGCTTTTTCTTGTTTAACCATTCTGTGTCTCTGCCTGTTTGTGTATTGACTGTCCAGTTTTGGAGTGAAAGGGGCTGGGGAGGTGCATTCTCTCATACAGCCACCGGGAAGAGGGGGGTTGATATGTGTCATGCCTTTCCTGAATGAGTCAGGGCTGGGCTGAATAGATCTGAGCTGCATTCACAGCAGGGGGAGGAGTTCTCACTAGCACCTGAATAGGCCCGGTCTGCATTTAGAGTGATGGGAGGAGATTTCCCTTGCACCTGAATCGGGCCTGTCTGCCTTACACAATGCTATCTCCACCACCTGCTGGGCAGCTGCACCAGAGAGGACAGAACTGGTTTGGACTGGGCTCAGAGACCCTTGCACATAGAGAACAAAGACATTTTGGGGTATAAGTATTAGACCTAAAACCCCTGAACTTTAGACTACTTCTGGAATCAAGAGGAACCTTTGCTAAGGAGAAGAGGTGGAGAAACTGAGGAGAAGTACTGCCCTTGCTGTGTGTCTGGGGTTGGCCTGCAGTTGCTGTTTCTGCCAAGGAAAGAGGAAGGACTTTGCTGTGTGCTGTGTCTCCTGCTCGAGGAAAGTCTTCAAGGGCTAGAGTAGAGCTTGCCTCCTGTTTTGAAGTCTCAGGAACACAAAGACTTCACCCCACGCTCCCCTGAACTTCCTTGCTGGGAGTTCTGACCTGTCATGAGTGCCTGTGACTGTGTGTGGCCTCTGGAGGTTGTTTCTACTACTGGGAGCTGGAAAGCAACGCAACAACAAGAAAATCGACGCATCGCTCTTCTTGCAACAGTTTTGCCGATGTAACGCCGTGGTGCGAGAAGAATCTCCTGCACCGCCGCTGCTGAAACTGACGCAGCACCTGTCGCCGCTGCAAGAATCGATGCATTGAGGGATCGCAGCTGAAGAGAACGGTGCAGCGCAGCTTGCCGCTGCCCCATCGCTCGCCGATGCATCCTGGATTTCCACACATCGTCCCTGTGAGACACGTTTTCCCCGATGCATCACCAGCGGATCGGAGTCGTCTCAGAATCGAGGCATTGCTTCCCCCTTTAGACTGGACCCGACGCACCGCTCCACTGTGTCCAGCGGAACTGTCACATCGCATCCACGAAGGTCTCAGGAATCAACGCATCTCTTTCTTTTTCGACACTTCCCATCGCTGCAGCTGTTTGGTTTGGTGAATTTTGTCGCAACGACAGGGACTTTGCAAGAAATCATGCATCCATAGTTTTCTAATGGCTCTGTTGTTAAAACCTTTTGTACGTCATTTTTCTTAATACTTGTATGTTGGATATTTGTCGTTTTGGTCTTGTTAAGTTTAGATAAAGATACTTCAATTTTCTAAACCAGTGGGGTGTCCATTTGTGGTGTTATAACTGTGTTACTGTGAGTGTTGGTACAAATGCTTCACACATCGCTATTAAGGTGGCATTAATAGCTATAGTAATAGTTACTGCTAGGCTGGCTATAGCCTGGGCATGGATTTCTCCAAAGCCATGTAATGTAATGGAGTGGTGGAGTTTCTTTATTGAAATTTTTGAACGAGAAAAAGCTTTGGCTAAGGTTAGAGGTCTTAAGGCACTACTGAAATTCAATGCTATTTGGCACGGTAGGATTGATGTATTAATTATTCCTCTATTTGTTTTCACTGTCTATTATTTAGTGATTTCTTTTATTATCCTTTTTCCTTTTCTTTTTCATTACTATCCCCCTCAAAAATGAAATGTATACGAAAAAGTATGTAACGGTACTTTTTGTATGTATTTCTTCTGTTTGACTCCTTTGCAAAAATAAAATTAAAAAATTAAAAAATACTTTACACTTTGCCTTTAGGATAAGCCTGTCTGCTCGTGCCAAGCTACCAAGGGGGTGAGCAGGGGTTATCTAAAGTGTGTATCCCCCTTACCCTGACTGGAAGCAAGGTCCCTATTTGGACAAAGGTACCTACCTCTGTCAACTAGAGACCCCCTAATTCTAATAATTTCTAAGTGCTATATCTTGCTAAATCTATGAAAATTCAGATCTCTGGTTCCCCACATTAGAGTTTTTTCGTTTTAGTGTCATTTTAATGATAAGTATATTTCCTATTTGCATACATTGGTGTTCATTTTTATTGTGTGCAGTGTCTTAATTATTTACAGAACTGGTGTTGTTAAATGCTTTACAAACCTGTCTCTGATGTTAGCCTCCCTGCTCGCAGCCAAGCTACCAAGGACTGGCCATGGGAATAATTTTCTGAGACCAATTCTGAGCCCTAGACAGTAGCTCATTGCCAGTGGTATAAAGATACTTACCACTACTAATAACCTACTTTCCAACAGTCAGAGACTACTTTCTAGAGGCATCTTCTCTATTACTCTTGTTTCATCTGGAACAGACATTGTGGTGTACACAAGGGGAGGTCACCATTTCCTCCAAGCCTCAAAGAAAGAGCCCTTCATACCAGGGCCCCTTGAATCCTTTGAATTGCTCCCCCTCATTATTTCTTGGGTCCTCTCCTGTGTGGTTTAAGAGCATGTTGAAAAACATCCTCCTCTTCTTTTAATTGATGCATGTTGCAACTACTTAGCAGTGCTTGAGAACTGGCATGTGTCATATCATGGCTGCTCCAAAAGCAACTGGTTTTGCCACTGAATTAATGAGATTGCTTGCCTTCTTTTGGACTTTGGCATAAGGCATGAAACACGACTACATGGACCACTATTGAATCAGATCATATGTACCCTCCGACTTATAGTAGGGCTTCGAGAGCAGATTGCAGATTCAAATTCCCCCCCATACGCTATATGAAATAAGAATATTATTAAAAGGGTCCTTAAGGTTTTCTGTTCTCAACTTGAGACCAGTCTTCAACATTAACAAGGTCTGATTAGTTTTTTCTGTGCACAAGAAAGCCTTAAAACCGAATTCTTCTTTCTCTCCTTAAACCGCTTGGGTGCTGTTGGTGTGATTTCATCCTCAAGTGCGCTCTTTACCAAATGCTGTTGACTTGGAGGTCATGTTAAAGCACCAAGAACAGGAAATCCCTTTTTTCCATTTCAAGTCAGGCAGTTTGGGGTAAGAGCTACCTGTAGGAAGCTGGATTTATGTTCCAGTAACCCCCCCACTTTTTGCCAAACTACTGTTGCACTTTGACCTGATGTACCCTGTGTCCCTGCCAATCCTGTTCCCAGGGCCTTTGTTCTTTCCCATACCTGTACCTTGTACCCCCAATTGGCACCTCCAGGCCACATGTCAGTCCCTTGTAAAAGGTACCATGGGTACCAAGGGAAGACCTCTAAGGGCAGTAGCACTTATTGTGCAACCCTTAGAGGCCATGTACCTTTACACACACACACACACAGACACACTTCCATTGCAGGCTGCATGTTGTGGTACAGAACAAAGTGAAGAGTCGACATGGCACACATCCATGTGTGCCATGCCTACAACCCACTGCCCTGGCATAGGTCAGCCACCCTTCTAGCTGGGTGCACTATACCAGTATTGAGGGTATAGGTGCATGAGCTCTGTACCCCTACAGTGTCTAGACCAAATCTTAGACATTGTAAGTGCAGTAATGCCATTAAGAATATATGGTGCTGGGAGTTTCTCATTACGATCTCCACAGCACCATAATGGCTTTACTGAAAACTGGGAAGTTTGCTATCAAACATCTCAGAATAATAAACTCACACTGATGCCAGTGTGGGATTTATTATACAATGCACTCAGAGGGCATCTTAGAGATGCCCCTTGAAAAAACAACCAGGCTCTGGTAGGTTCTCTGAATGGTAAACACCACCTGCCACACAAGACATGTTTCTGGATACCTGGGGTGGGAGCCCTCGCTCCCTGAGCCCAGAAACAAAGCCTTTACTGGGTGTAGGTGTTCACACCTCCCCCAGGTCAGGAAGAGCCATCTGTGGCAGGGGAGCATCAAAGGCCTTGCTGCCTTTGTAGCGCGTCACCCAGCTTCTCCTACTATTAGGAGCAGGCCCCCATTTCGGCAGGAAGACAGGTGGGAAAAAGTAGCACAGCTCAAAAGGTGTGCCCACATCTGCCAAACAAAATCCTCAGGTGGGGGACTGTGCCCACTCCACCACGTGGGGTGAGCACACAAAATGTGTAGTCATCCTAAGATCAGTTGCCCATAGGCTACCGACCTCGAGACCCCTAAAACGCCCCCTAAATACAGTATTTAGGGGGCAGCCCTGAACCAAGAAGACAGATTACCACAACCTTAGAAGAAGAAGGACATGAAGGACAAAAGAAGACACCCAGCAGAGGAGACTGCAGAGAAGAACTGACTTGGCCCCAGCCCTACTAGCCCCGTTGCAGCTTCCAGAGATCCTGCGTCAAAAGTCGCCTTGTCCTGCAGCCAGCGACCTTCAGAACCCTGGAAGGACTGACTGCCTTCAACAAAGACCGGATCTCCTGTGAACAGCAGCTCTATTCAAAAGAAACTCCCAAGACAGACTCTGAACTTGCTGAGGACAAAGAAATCTGACCCCTGGAACCACCACTGCACTCGACGCCTACGGCCCGAATCCGGGTGGTCCACCAGTCCCAGCGAGGTCCCCAGCACTCCAGAGTCCGAGTCCACCATGGGTTGACCCCTCCAGGACTCCCTGACATCACCGGCAGACTCTGCACAAAGACCCCCCAACCGCGAGTGGCCCAGTAAAGTGAAATCCAACCTCAAAAGACACCCCTGCATCCAGCCGCCCTGCACCCCGGAGAAGAGAACTCGAGGAGCATATATGTCCCCGAGCCCTCCAACTTACCTACCCAGCTGTTGGTCCCTCCTGGAAGTCTTCCTGGACTGAGCCTGCAGCCAAAATCCAAAACTGGCAACTCCCATTGAAAACAACAGGGCACCCAACACCAACACAGCACCCTCCAGCCAGCCGCTGCTGCGGGTGCACCTCGCATGCTAACTCGTATCCCCCTTTACCCTGAGCCTAACTCCTGGAGCTTTTCTCCCACAGCCTTGTGACCTGCTAGTGAGCGGCCACCTACCTGAGGCCCCCTAATCCCCTATTGGATAACATTGGGCCTCAGCACTCTGCACCCGGTAGTCCTAGTGCCACCGAGGGTGCTTTGAGAGTGCATTCTTGACCCTGGGGAAACCCTGGTTCTACCCCCGGAAAAGCAAATCTCAAACCCAAGTACTTACCTTGAAACCAATAACCACATTTCTTTCCATAGGACTGTATTGAGTGCTTTCCAGTGAAAATTGTTTTAAGTGTGGAGTGGTTTTGTATGAGAATTTGAAAAACTGCAAATATCTAAAAACTGCTTTACTTTCCTCTTCTCTAGGAAATATCCCAGTGTGATATCTAGGCATATCACACTAAGTAGAAAAAATTATCCAAAAGTAATCTGAAAAGAAATCTAAAAAGTAACATACATAGTAATCTCTAAAGTAACTGAAAAGTAATTTCGAACTGTTGACTTACCTGTAATTCAACCAACTGCATTTGAACCTGCATTCAACTGTAAATCATTGCATAAGATTTTGCAAAGCTTTATTTCACTTACCTGCACCAGGCTTGGCTTGGTTCTAAGAAATAAAATAACTAAATAATATTTTTGATACAAACAAATTGGTCTGAGTTCAGTCTTTGAGTGTGTGACATCATTTTCTTTTTGAGTGTGTACAACAAATGCTTAACACTAACCTCTGATAAAACCTTACTGCTTACCCACGCTACCACAAATAGAGTAAGGTGCTATCTACTTTTACCTCTGCCTACCTTTGGGGTTCAGCTGGATTTTGTGCACACTATACCTTATTTTGGTATAGTATATACAGAGGCAGCTTCCAAAACTTCCCCACTAGACTACGGCTCTATTTTTTTGTTTTTTTTTATGAACGTCATTAACTTGAAAGTGAAATGAGCCAATTCGGGCTCAGAGACATATCTCAGCTCCCTGTGTCCTGATTTCAATGGAAAGGTATCTTTGGAAAACAGTACATTTTCTGTCTTGTGTGGCTGGCTTGTAGGGTCAGCCACACAAGTGGGACATTAGTTTTATTGAGACACGTTTGGAAACTAAGATTGGTAGAACATTTGTTGATCCATGAAGATTCCGGTACTTTTTCTCACAGAAATGTGAGGAAAATGTGTGGGGGGGTTTTGGTGTAAATTTAAGGTTTGTAGGACAAATGTCTAAATTTGGGGCGGGTGGGTGTTCAGCTGAGCCAGGCCCAAAAACCACACCTACCTACATTGCAAAAAAGAACTGGTAATAAATGGAAAAATTTGATCTGTCCATGTTACGTTTTGGGGTGGTTCTGCAGTGGTCCGGTAGGCCCAATACATAAGTGGTGCACTGTGTTTATCTGTACAACATTGAGAACACTGGGTGGTAGATAATCTGTGCTCCCCTGCAGATTCTGGAACTTTCTCTCACAAAAATATGGGTTTGGTAGGTTTTCTTGGTTGCCTGCTGCCCCTGTGCCCTGAGGAAATTAAGATTTACCCCCACTCGGCTGGCCCACATGTATTATCTACTTCCAAAAGAATCAACATTTACTCTTCTTTGTCATGGGGATTGTGAATCTATATTCCCCAAAAGTGCAGAAAGGCTGCTGGAGCCCTAGGGGTGAGGGTGCACCCAGATGTCAGAGCAAATGGACCCCATACCCCATTAATACTTTTTTAAAAATCCCTGGGATCCATCTGGTGGACCTTTTGCCCTCACATGTGCTCCCAGGGGCAAAAAGATGGTATTGCCCCTTGAGGGCTGGGAGCATTGCCAGATAACAGTGTTTTTCTTACCCCAAAGTAAAATCTCTGGTGTCTAAAGGACTTCCTAACCCAGGGCCAGGTTGAAACCACCCCCAATTTACACCCCCATGGACGGCAGAAATACTGTATTGCCCATTTTGGGGTGAGGGGCATGGCTCAGGGACAGGGTGGGCTACCCCACCGTTTGTTTTTTTCCTGCGGAAACTCCTGTTATATTGTGCGATTTGGCACAATGGGATCAGATTGGGGATTAACACCCCAAATCAGCCCCCATGGAATGCAGAAAGACTGTTGTGACATTTCGGAGGTCAGGGAGGTCGGGGCATGGCCCAAGGGAGGGTCACCCCCTACCGCTTCTTTTTTTTGTTTTTTACTTTTGGTCCATGGTGCCTAGTGGTCTCGTTGCCCTTAGTGGGGGAGATTGGGGGTAAACCCCTATATCGGACTCAAGTGGGGGCAGAAAGAAAGTTGCTACGATTCTGGGGTGGGGCATTGTCTCATGCCTGGGTGGGTCATCCCCAACCACTTTTCTTTATACTTCTTTCTCTATGGTTTCTATTGAGCTTGCTGCCCCCTCAAGGGAAAGATTGGGGGTAAACCCCCTCAATTCATCTTTGGCTGTAGAAAGACTGTTCACCTGGTATTGGGTAGGCCACTGCCTGATACATCTGTGGGCTCTCTCCACCCTCTTCTGTTTCTTTAACTTTTTTTCCTTGATGTCTATTGCACGTTCTGCCTCTCAGAGGCGTGGTGAGAACAGATGGGGGTAAACTGCCCCAGACCTCTCCTGGAGCGACTTAAAGACTGTTGGACCCATTCAAGGTGGGGGCATGTCCTGATGCCTGGTTGGGGCGCTGCTACGACTTTTGTTCTTTTAAACCATTTTCTCCACTGGTGTCTAGTGGGCTTTCTGTCTCCTGGGGGCAGCAGATTTAGGGTAAGCACTCCATATCTGCCCACTGAGTGGAATGAGTAGGTGGGCCGATCCCATCCCTTCTTTCTTGTGGAGGGTGGGGTTTACTTTTCCTGGTGTCTAGGTGGCTTTTTCCAACCGCCCACCACCCTGCCCCCCCAGGAGGGGCAGATTTTGAGGGTTTCTTTTTTTACTGGTGTCTCGTCGCTGTTCTGTCCTCTAGGGGCTGATTGTGAGTAAACTCCCCAGTCCATCCCTTGGGTAGCAGAAAGAATAGTGTCTCTCTTCAGGGTGGGAGCATGTCCTGGTGTATGAATGGGTTGACCCCACCACATCTTTTTTTGGGACTTTCCCCCCCCACCCCCCGGTGACTAGTGGGCTTTCTGGTCCCTTGGGCCAATTGCCCCCATGCTTTCCTGTTTTCTAGTGGCTTTCTGCCCACATGGAGCAGATGGGTTAAACACGCTATCTGTCTACCGGGTGGAAGAGAAGCAGAAAGATTGCTGTGGCCAGCGGGTGGGTGGGAAACATAGACCCATGTTTAGGGTGGCTGCTTTCCCCAGTAAATAAATTTCCTGGTGTCTAGTGGGCTTTCTGTCCCCTTGGGGCAGATTGGGAGTCGAGAATGGCAGGTAGCCTGAATGGCTCTTTTTGGTATAAGGGCTTGGCTTGATGACAGGGTGCAGCCTCCACCATCTTTTTTGATTGATATATGTTTTCTCTTGTGTCCAGTGAGATTTCCTCCCTCCAGATCAGATTGGAGTAAAACTCTCTAATCTGCCCTCAGAGAGGACATAACGACTGAAAGCACAATTTTTGGATAGGGCTCAGCCCAATGCTTGGGCAGGCTGTCCCTACCCCTTTCCTTAATAGTGCCTAAATATCTTCCTGACGGGGTAATGCCTCCCTAGCACCCCCCTTTGGGGGTGGCAGAAAGATTGTTGAGCCTGAGGGAGCGGAGGAGCACTAGTCCATTGCCAGAAGAGCCTCTTCACCCCTCAAGAGAAATCTCTGGTGTCTAGGGGGTGACGACTGCTTGGGGATGGCCCTTCTGGCACAATCCCCAAGCAGGGATCAACCAGGGTGAGATACCATTGCAAAGGGAAAATTTACTCTTTTCCAAAGATACCTTTCCATTGAAATCAGGACACAGGGGGCTGAGATATGTCTCTGAGCCCGAATTGGCTCATTTCACTTTCAAGTTAATGATGTTCGTCAAAAAAACAAAAAAACAGAGCTGTAGTCTAGTGGGAAAGTTTTGGAAGCTGCCTTTGTATATACTATATCTTTTTTTTTTATTTTTTATTGATTTTATTTCAACAATCAGTCAAGCTTAAGCAATGTAAGAGAGCAAAGAAAAAAAAAGTGAAACATAATACATCAGATCCAATTGATAATTGGGTTCCAGATTTTCAAGCCAAACATTTTTTTCCTTATCCCCTTAAGTTTATACATAGCTATTTCAATATGATAGATATACAATAGTTTACATTGCCACTGATGAAAAGTTGGGGGTTCATTATCAATCCAGCGGGAGGTGATGCAGAACCGAAAAACAGACATACAAATAAAGAGAAATGCTTCTTCAGCCCTAGATCTTACCCCAGATTGGTCTGTTTGAATGCCAAAAATTACCAATTCGGGCGAAACTTTAACGAGAATACCTAAAGTATGATTAAGAAAATATTCAATATCAGCAATAAAGCGAGAAAGTTTGTTACATCTAAAAAACATATGAATAGAGTCCGCATCCTCCTCCGCACAACGAATACATCTTGAGTCCCCCCCAACCTTCCATTTAGCTGTCTTAACAGGGGAGTAATAGAGATCAAAAATAGACATAAAGTGTTGACTTTGAAGGGATCCATTAAAAAGTACTTTCATAGATATTTCAATTGATCTAGCCATATCAATATTTGATAAATCTAACTTCCTTTGCCACCTGTTCTCTACTAAAGAAAGGTCATCTTCAATTAAATTAGTTGTCATTTGATAGACTGGGCCAACTTTCTTTGTTTTCCTTATGGCCTCCAGTATCTTATTGGCATTCATACAGGAATGCGTAAGCAGACCTTTTGATGCTAAAGAGCTCCGAATCTGAAGATATTTAAAGAAATGATGTTGTAATAGGCCAAATTGGTTCTGCAGGGCAGAAAATGAGGAGAGTTGGGAGTCTTGATATAAATCACCAAGAATCTGTATACCTAATGAAGACCAAACTCTTATAATTTGATCGTGAAACACAGATGGTAACGCAGGATTATTGAGCAGAGGAGAATAATAGCTAATTGAGCCCAGACCAAGAATTTTTCCCTTAAATTGTCGCCAGATTGCAGCACATGCTATAATAATCTTAAATTTGTTTTTTTTATAATAACTGGGTTCAATGATTTTGACTAAACATTGAGGGGCCATTTCACCTAATAAGAGTTCATAAACAGATGGATAGAGGACATTTTCAGTAATGATATCTGGAAAAATAAGTATACCCATAGATCTTATAGAAATAAGCCAATAATACAGCCGGAAATTCGGGACTCCCCAGCCTCCTTTCAACCTAGGTAGGTAACACCATTTAAGCGCTCGACGGGAGCGACGATACCCCCACAGAAATCTAGAAATCATCCTATCAATTCTCGTAAAATAGAAGGTAGAAAACAAAAGAGGTATTGTTCGAAATAAGTATAAAAACTTAGGAAAAATTAGCATTTTAATTATATTGACTCTGCCATACAGGGAGAAATGTAGATTATTTAATCTCTCTAGAGTTTTATTAGAAGAGTTCAAAACAGGCTCAATATTCAATCGTACAATCTCATCAACCCTGGGAGATATAGTAATCCCTAGATATTGGGCCCGAACATCAAATACCAATTCATTAGGACGGCCAAAATCAGAATGAATTAGTTGAGTTTTAGCCACATTCAGCTTGTAGCCGGATAAGAGGCCAAATTCTCCTGCAAGAGAAATAATTTTAGGTAAAGCACGTCTTATATCTGTAGTGGTAACAGCTACGTCGTCTGCGTATGCAAAAACTTTGAATAAATTGGCATTAATTTGCACAGGCACAACATCCAGGGCAGAAGAGAGATTGCAAAGGTATGGTTCGAGGTATAAAGCAAACAAGAGAGGCGAACAAGGACAACCTTGTCTGGTCCCCCTTGTTATTATAAAACCCCTAGATAGAGAGTTAGTAATTCTAATAACAGCTTTAGGATGAGTATATAAAGATTTTACAGCGTTGATGAATACATTGGGAAAGCCCATCCAGAGCATAACAGACCATAAGAACTCCCAGGAGACCCTGACGAACGCTTTCTCAGCGTCCAACAGGGCCACCGCAGCTGGTGATTCAACAGTCTGAGCCCAATCTAATATGGCTATTATCTTTTTAACATGGTCAGTAGTATCTCTTTTCGCTATAAAACCATGTTGTCTGGGGGAAACAAGAGTCGACATTAAAGGATTAAGTCTATTGGCGAGGATTTTAGAATAAATCTTACTATCGGTAGAGATAAGAGAAATGGGTCGATACGAGCCAAGTTCTTCACTATTTTTACCTTTTTTTTAAAAAATTACAATAGTAGCATGGGACCAAGAGTCCGGTGAGTTGCCTATAAAAGCCGAGCGGAAAATCTTAATCAACTCCAGCTTTAAGATTCCTTTAAATTTAAGATAGAATTCTAAAGGGATAGAATCCGGGCCCATAGCTTTTCCAACCGCGAGACCATTAATAGCTAGTTCAATCTCTTCCCATGTGATTGGGGTACTAAGACATTCAAAAAAATCTGATGGCATTCTAGAAACATTAATCTGGTCAAGAACATTTTTAATCTCAGAGCCAGACACTATATCGGATTGATGGTATAGCTGTTGATAAAATTCATTGAATGCTGCTAATATATCGGCTTTAGCAGTTTTAAACTCACCATGAAGATCTTGAATTTTATAGATCTCATTAGCCGAGGATCTTTGACGTAATCTTTGGGCCAAGACCTTCCCAGATTGCTCACTGAGTTCATAGCTTTCGGTCCGATATTGGTTGTGTTGTAGGGCAACATGATCAGCTATATGAGCATACACCAAGCTACGTTTAATCGAGAGATTTTGTTGAGCTTCCTCTATATCTTGGTTCAATTTAATATTCTCCGCAAGACGTTTCTCTGCATTCAAAACCAGATTACAATCACTTTTAAATTTATTGCGCTTATTCTTTAGTTGAAAGTTAGCATATTTTAAAGTCTCACCCCGTACAACTGATTTAAACGTATCCCATACTATTGGAATTGAAGCCGTGTCGTTATTTAAATTGAAAAACTCCTGAATGACATTAGACATAAATTTAACATAATCAGGTTGTAAAAGTAAATTCCGTTGGAACGTCCAGGTTGATTTCTGTGTTTGACCAACTGAAGGCAGACTAAGCTTTAGACAGAGAGGATTATGATCAGATAACAATCTGGGCGAGACTTCAATCTCGATTTTATCCAAAAAAAACTGGGATAAAAAAAATAATCAATACGAACACACTTCATATGTGGAGCAGAAAAAAAAGTAAAACCAGGCTCATTAGGATGAGTCATATACCAAGCATCGAATAGAGCATTATCTAACAATAAAGATCTTAACGCCCGAAAAGACCGTGGTTTCGAACCACTATATCTTGAATTTTGTCGAATATTGCAATCAGCATCAGAGTGGATATTAAAATCCCCATAGAAAATAATAGGAATATCGTTAAGCGCTAACTCTTGATTTAAGTAGTTAAATAATTCAGAATCATCAAGATTGGGGCCATAAATTGAATAAAGTAAGAATCTACATTGAGAGACAAGGAGTTCTGCCCTTGCCAATCTGCCCCAACTATCGGCAGAAGTTTTTATAACTGTGCCCAGATTCCGGCGCATAAGTATGGCTACACCCCATTTAATGCCTGTCTGCCTAGAAGCAATAAGCAATTCGAATCCAGGAAACTTGAGCAAATCTTTTTTCTCCCAGGATAAATGTGTCTCTTGGAGACAGAGTATGTCAATCTGTAATAAATAAATCATTCTAATCAACATAGCCCTTTTTTTGAGTCATTAAGCCCATTGATATTAAGTGTACAGATTTTAATTGTCTTCTGCATAAAAAAAAGTAAAAAAAAGACAATATAAAAATTAACGAATTATGGAGGTTATATTCTGACACAAAAAATTTCTTATGATATTGAAAATCAGATAAGACACAGTGGTATTCCAAAACTTTATCAAATACTGCATTGATAGATAACAAATCTAAATTGAGCTCCATAAAAAAAAAAGTCCTATATAGCAATCTTGCTCAGCTCTGACTGATGTTGAATTACACCCCCACCACCCCCACCACCACCACCACCACCACCACCACCCCCCCCACCCGAGCAAACCCTCCCCTAACACAATCCCCCCACCCCAACCCACCTTATGAGGCATAGGGACAACCAGTCCCTGGGATCAGCGAGTGCCATCCCGCCCCCCTCCTGAAAGACCCAAAGAGAAAAAAAGAAGAGTTCAAAAGTCCAAGTAATCCAGCCAAAAAGCCGTCTCAGATAGTATTAAATTGACAATTTGGCCAAAAAAAAAAAAAAAAACCTAGTACATAATAAACATGATAAACATGAAAAATGCAAAAAGAGAGATACACAAAAACAGTACTAAGATAAAATTAAGATGTAGTTATATAGAGTCCAAATATTCCTTGGCCAAAATTTCAGAAACAAAAAATCTTGTTTGATTCTTGAAAATAACTTTGAGTTTAGCTGGATTTTGTAGGTAGACAGTAGCGCCTTTTTCTTGAAAACCAGCAATTAATTTTCGTAACTGCCATCGCTTAGTAACAGTTGATTGACAAAAATCCGGCCTGGCAAAAAAGCAACAGCCATTGGCAGAGCGTTTTTTGTTGGGTCTGGCCAAATCAGAAATAGCTTCTCGGACCAAGAAGTTGATAAATCTAACCAGAATAGCTCTTGAATATTCTCCATCTTTGGACTTGGGTTTACTTTGAAATGGAAACCGATGGGCTGTAGTCTAGTGGGAAAGTTTTGGAAGCTGCCTTTGTATATACTATATCAAAATAAGGTATAGTGTGCACAGAATCTATGTAACTTTGCCCAGGTTCAGCGCGACCAGTTCTCCACAGTTGTCACTTTCTGGAGCTATTTTCATCAAAAACTTTAAACCTGCATATCCTCAGTTCTACTGATTGGATTTTTGATGTTTGGTCTTTTTGTGGTGTGTTTTTACTGTGCAACTATTAGAAGTGTTGCACAAATACTTTACACATTGCCTCTAAGTTAAGCCTGACTGCTCAGTGACAAGCTACAAGAGGATTGAGCACAGCTTACTTAGGGTTGGCTTGTGCCTCACCCATACAAGGGTAGTGTTTTCTGCTTGACCATGGCTCATACCCCAATCAACCAACAACCCAATTTCTTACACCATCTTAAGGTACTTATGCAATAGAAATTGAAAAGGAACAACCACTTCCCTAATATGTACACAATGACCGAAAAAAAATATTTGTAACAAAAGTATTTACTCGTAGTCGGGAGGAGTGATGGAATGATCATAATTTAATGAGTTTGAATTCCAACTTCAATTCGCTATGTCCATTTCTCCTTCATTGCATTATGTACTGCCTTGATATTTTGAACATATTGTGGAAATATTGTAGTTTAATTTACAATAAAAATGCTTGAGTAATCATGGTAATTTTCTGAATAACATTATTACTTGACTGTACTGGTATTCACTATTTTAATACTTATTTACAATCAATCCCCCATGGGTCATTTGAACTTACTATTGTCAAGGTTCCTAATCATTAAGGGCACATATCTGTTTTATCTATTGTCCTGCATGTGGCATTTTTTAGTTCCAACTTGTATTTACAATTTCAAATGTACAAAACAGTGTACAGAGAAGTTATTCTAAATGTACATCAGTATTGAGACATCTGGTGCACATAAGGATCTACGTCAAAGACACTAAAGATTTTATATGCAAAATTGAGAACATAAGGTGGGAGGCAGATTACGTTATGATTACCATGAATGTGAATAGTTTGTACATGGGTTTAACACATTAGAGCCAATTGAAGAATGTTATTCTTTTTTTACACGCAAGAGGCAGCAAAACTTCCAACATAAGTGCATGCTTTTAGATATGATTAAAATCTGATTAAAATCTGATTGTCAGAAAATATTTTAATATTGATTGAAGTCTGTAATACACAGGACCGTCATGGGAACCTGCTTTGCCCTCAGCTATGCAAATGTATTATTGGATGGTGGGAGGAGTAGGTGGTCTGGACAGAGGAGCTCACATGTTGGACAGAACATGTCATTCTCCGGCGCAAATACATTGTCAACTTTTTCATTTGGAAAGGAGAGGAAAACATGGCAGGTGATTTTGTTACTCTTCTAAACTACAACATCATAAATCTAGAGGTGTCCAAACTTTTCTGTAGTACGAGCTACTTATGTTCAATGAAAATCTTCCTGAGCTAATAATTTTATTAATGTTGTAATACCGACCACTTTGTACAAGATTACATTGGTGACCATGCCATTCAGTACTATCAGTGCATCAGACAGGGTTATCAGCAGTAACGTAAAAAATACTTTATTAATATGGAATGTCCCTACATGGATAATACATAACAATCATACCAGAATGCCCCTGGCACCAAAGTCATGTCTCCCTAACAATGCACAATTTCTCACTCAAGGATCAGCTTTAAATATAACATAGCAGGTGAATTGTAAAGTGCATGTGCACCCTGACGAGTATAGTGAGGCTGAAATAACAAACATGTTTATTGTTACCAACATTCAACTGGAAATTCAATTAGAGATTTAACCATTGTTCTCTAATCATCAGATTATGAGTTCTGAAAATGCACACTTCAGTTTCTCTCTCTCTCTCGCTCTCTACATACATACAGAGAGGGATAGAGAGAGAGAAAGAGAAATTGGAAAGTGTGCATATATCCATCTATAGCTATATAGATAGATGGATATATAGAGAGAAAGAGAGATACCTTAATTTAATCAAGAAAAAGTTCATAATTTATTCAGTAAGGTTCAATTCTAATTACAGGTAGCTGAAGAGCTACTAGTGGCACACAAGTTATTCATTGGAGAAGCCTCTTTTACGGCATGCACGAGTACCAAGAGAGGGGAAGACCTTATTGGTGAAAAAGATGGAAATTAAATACATACAAAGCTCTATAGAAAATCTACTGCAGAAGGAGCAATCCCAACAATCATAAATGGAGTATCCCCTTTGGCACACTGCTCAGATCTAGGAGAAATCGCAGTAAATCTGAGGATTTTGTTCAAGTCAAATAAAATATGGTGAGGAGATTCAGTCAGACAGGTTACCCCAGAAATGCCATAATAAAAGAAGAAGAAAGATCGTCTTACATTACACAAACAGACTTACTGAGTAGTGGAAAAAAAACACTGGAAAATTAGAACAATGTGGCATGCTTTATTACACCTTACAGTACTGGGCCATCACATGTGACATGGGGTCTTAGACAAAACTGTAGGACCTTAAAGACTGATTCCATCATAGGAAAAACTTTACAGAATTTCTCACAGGTCACATTTAGGAAAGCACCTTCCCTTCAAAATCAGTTGGTACGTACTCATTTACATCAGGAGATCAAATGTATCTGACTGGGACAAAGAAAGTGTTTCTTTAGTTGTGAAAAATGCCTCAATAGGTCATCTTATGAAGTTCTGTATAGCCAGAATAGCAGATATATTATAAGTACATAAGAACATTACCTGTAATTTTGACTATACAGTGTACGTTATTATGCCAATACAACAAAAGATATGTAGGCAGCACCATCCGTCCAGTCAAAAGAAGGCCCTGGAACATATGAGAGCCATCGTAAGCCAGGATCCCTCATATTCAGAGGCAAGACATTTCAAGGAACCAGATAACAGCAATAGGGATCTGTTAGAGTATTTTAGGGTGGATAGAATTCTCCCACATCCTAGTAGAAGCTATACCATGCCCAGTTGATTCTAGATATATAATCGATTTACAGACTAGGGCACCCAAAGGTCTCAGTACCAATGAAGAACTAGCTGTACATTTACAATTATGTTATGTTTGTTAGAATTCACAATTATGTTTTGGTTGATATACTACATCAATTTTGTTGCAGGTGCTCTATTCCCTCCTGCACACAGCATTTGGCAGTGAGCAGCGGTGGTTGGCTTCAGGGTATTGTGGCCAGGCACTGCACCCAATCTATCGTGGGTGGCCTTTTCAGGGCTAAGGAGTTACTAGAGACAAGCTCTTTCATTATTTGGTGTTTGTGGCTCTCAACAGAACCATTTCTTTTTAGTGTTTTTTTATTTTGGTGTTTTTAAGCTGATAGTGTTTTTTCAAAACTGTATTTTAACTTTATTGGCAAATGGCCGATTTAAAGCTGTAAACCATCTTTGCATTCAATGGTGAAATTTTCAAAAGTGCTCCTCCACCTTCTCATTCCCAATTCTAGGATTTTTTTCACCAGACCACATGGTGGATTTGTACTGAATGCAGTACAAGTGTGTGGTGAGGGTTATTTTGTTCATCAAATTGCCTCAGCACTGCTTCAGGAACACTTTCTAATGTGCCTATGCAATGTGTCTATGGCAGGCACTGCTCTTGTTGGAATTTGGTACATTCCTTTTCTTGCTTTGCTTTGAAGTGCCTGTGCATGGTGTATTTCCTTAAAGAATAATCCTCTTATCTTTGGTGGTCTTTTTAGTCTTCACTGTCTCCTCTGTACAAATTAATGTTCATCTTCTTCCTGAAAAGCAGTTGGTCATGTCTTCCTGGAGTAAATTAATAATATTAGTATGTTCTTATGTCCAATCTCTGGCTGAAAAGTCAGGTTTTATTAAGTCATAGAAAGGTTTTACCCTTTGTGCATAATCTAAAATGTATGTTCTGCCGAAATTTAGGAATCCTAGTATTGATTGTAATTTTTTTAATGATTTTGGAGGCTGGAGCAGCGCACACTTTTCTAAAAAGTTATCTGCCAGACTTTTGCCTTCACTTTACAGCTCATATCCCAAAAATAGGACATTGAGGTGGGCTATTTTCAATTTTTTAAAGTTGAATTTGTAGCCCTCTGTGGCAAATCCAATAAAAATGGTGCTTACCCTGGTCAAGTGCCTCTCTAAGTCGTCGTCTGTCAGATAAATATCATCCACATAGGACAGCGCTTCTTTATCAAATGTTTGAAGTAACTCTGTTACTCTTGCTGAAAATACACCTCGGCTGTTTTTATACCCTTGGGTAAGTCGACTAAATTGTCGGTGAAACCCTAACGCACTGAAGGTTGTTAGATACTTGCTTTCAGGCGCTATATTTTGGCAGAAAAATCCATTTGAGATATCAAGTGTGGTTTTGTATTTTTTGCGCACAATCTTATTCATTAATGCGGCACTATGTGCATTTTGGACAGCAAATGTCTTTGTGAATGAGTTTAAATGTCTATAATCTAATACTAGACGATATGTATTGTTAGGTTTAGCTACAGGAAACAAAGGATTGTTCATTGAAGAGGTATATTTTTCAATGACCCCTTGGTATTCAAGGTGATCTAAAATCTCCCTGACCTGTTTTTTAGCTTCTTGCTTTATTGGGTATTGCCTCTGAGCATTAGGTGAAACTTTTAACGGGATCACATGGTAGGTTGAGTTCTCATCCCACCCTGCGTGATTTTTGTACAATGCCAGGGCTTGGGCTACTGCCCGCTCCTGTCCATATGTATGTTTAAGGTGAACGGGAACGTGGTTGGAAAATGCAGGAACAATTACACTTTCTCCCCTAGGGCACTCTATTATGAATGCAGGCGACCAATCTTGTTGTGCTAACAGTATATCATAACTAAGGCTCCCTGTTTTCCGTTTTTACGGATTTTTACAGATAAATACAGACAGAAAACCATTTATTTGTCTGTCTGTATTTATTTTTAAATGTGGATAAAAATGGAAATTGGGCTGTTTTGGAGTGATTCTAAATGCTGTCAATCATGACAGCCAGGACAATAGTTCTGCTTATTGACAGGCAAGGAGGTTTAAAAAATATAGGGATTTAAGTAAAGAGACTTAAACAGAGGTACATTTGCATAACCTTGATACTAAAATGAACATATTTTTTATACAAGTGCATATTTTATCAACTGAGTGTGCATATATCATTGAAACCTGTCAGGCGTTCAGACACGAGTGCACAATAACTGGTTAAATAAATACAGAAATATACACATTTCAGCTTCATATTTGCACAAAATCTAAAAAAAATATGGATAAATACAGGTAAAATTAGCAAAAAATAAATATGGATAAATACAGACGGAAATAACAAAAATATAAATACCATAAAACCGGGAGCCCTAATCATAACCAGATGATAAGTTCTTCCAAAAAAGACCTTTTACTTTCCTGGGCTGCCCCCCTCCATCCGGAGTGTTATTTCAAATAACTTATGTGGGACGCTCACCCTGGTGTCTGGTGTTTCCACTGTGATGTAATCATTCAACTCCGCTGTCACCAGAAAGTCCTTCAGGTTCAGGCGAGCTATTGTTACTTCTGCCACACTGTCTAGCATCGTCAGAGCCCATTCCCCGTTCAGAAGTTGTGTCCTCAGAATTCTGGACATGTCTGATTTTCAGACCAGCAAATTTCTTTTCTTAAATTGAGGTTTTTGATTTTGCTTATCTTCTTTTTTAGAAGTAAAGTCTTGAGCGCGCTGATTGTCTCTGGACTGTGTGCACTCCTCTCTGTGTTCTGACCGTCCTTCTCTTTCGGAGCCTTTCTTCAAGCCCTGAAAGGAACGAGAGGAACGTGTATCAGTATCCTGATGCCCATCAGGTTTCCCAATATTATCCCTATTCCTGAGGTTGTATCTCTTTTCAGAGTGCTCCTTCTGAGAAGACCTACCTCGTGACTGAGATCTCTTATCTTTAGAGTTTTATTTTTTATTATCCAACTTCTTTTTAGAAGAAGTAGGTGCCTGTTTAAAAGTGTCCTTCTCAGGACTGCCCTGTAGTTGAGGTTTTAAAGCTTTTCCCCCCAAACTATCCCTGCCTAATTCTGCATACGCAGTGTCAATTATTTTGGGTAGTTGATTCTCCTGTTCTAATGGAGAAAACTCCCTTAAGTGTTGGCGGATTGCCACTGATGCTGCTTCCCCTTTAGTGTTAGCTAGTATTATGGCTGATACCTGGTCATAGTTGTTTAACAACTTCATCCCTAAGTTCAGGGCAGGTTCTGCTCCATAGTCATTTTGTATTTGTCTTAATACATCTGGTACTACTGCTAATGAAGGAATACCATGAGTTCTGGTATATATGGCAGCAAAGACTGTACCCCAAGAGGTGCAATCCTCTAACTGTGGTGTAATCTCCATGGGCAAACAGATTGTTAGCATTCTGTGCTTTTCAAATGGTGTGGTATTTGCGAATAGTGCTTCAACTCTAATGAGTCGAAGAGGTGTGGCGCCACGGCCAGGGCGACTGACTCCGGAATCTGGGGATCACGGTTCGATCCCCGGCGCCGGCGGCAGATTAGCCGAGCACCATGTGACTCTGGGCAATAGCTTGCTTAATCTTCCCGACGGCCCCCAGCGCCTAGAGACCCTTATGGGTGATTGTTCGCGCTTTACAAATGTGGATTAACTGGGTTGGTTATTTTCTGAGCTATCCAGAAAGGAATTTGTTCACGTTTTGTGGGCACTTTGCCCATTACCACGTGTAATGTTTGTGGAGTAATTTTAGTACCTGAGCTCTGTGTAGGAGCTGTAGCAGGTGTAATTACTGTTGGTTGGACCGCTAGAGTCCTCAAGACAAAGTGTGTCATGTTTCTGTAGAGTTTTATCAACTCTTTGTGTTGAACCAGTAGGTCATCCTGTGGCGTTGTGTCTGGATGTGGTGCATAGGTCGCTAATATCGGCCATGTTGCTCCTGGAATCCCTAAAGGACCGAGCCTTGCTCTTGTTTTTATGTGGGGTAGGGTGCCATTAAACTAGGAAATGTTTTCCTGGAAAGTAAGCGGAATCTCAGTCTCCACCAAAAGGAGTGTAGACCGCTGGAATGTCATCATGTATGTAATAATGAAAGGTTTTTGTTACAGCATCAGCTGCTGGGAATATAACCCATGAGTAGAATACCTCTGTTTTGAAATCTTCGTGTGCCTCTATCACGAATATTACTACACCTCCTCTGGGTTGTAACCCATGTTTGAGTAGTTTACTGTTAAAGTGTGTCTTACTTTGGCTGCAATTTGTATTGCATTTACATCTTCCTCTAATTCTGAAAGTGGTTGCTCTAGTGGGTTTAGGGTTGGAGTAATAATTGTGTATAGAACACAGATTTACTGTCCAATAAAATTAAGAAAAGGTTTTATGCAAAGGTTTTATACACAATTTTGGGAATATTTCCTTCAAGTTTGAATAACAAACAGCCAATAAATAGGATATCTCGCCTACTCAGCTGTGGCGGATTTCTTCCCACTCACTTCAGACGTCTCTGGGTTTTTGTAAGTAAAGTCGCTGAGAATAGGCACGACTGGGCTACTTAGAATCTACTGTTGAGTATGTGCACCATCAATATACCACGTTGGGCACCATGTAGTGTAGTCCCAATAGTACCCTGTCATGCAGGACCTACGCTGTTTACGGATAACTTATACTGTGGGTCTGGTGGCAGACTTACTCCGTGCACCCCGCCGCAAATGTTAGCCTATGGTTTGCATTAGCTAGCTCGCAGTGCCACTAGAATCTCCTGCTATCAGAGAGATTAGTTTTTGACAACCTCAGAACACAATAACCTCAGACTTGTGGAAACTATATACTACTTTACACCCAGTCACTCGTGCTTGCTTTTTTTGCTCTCAGAGAGATACAGAGAAGAAACAGTCGAGCATTTTTACAATAAGAATTTATTGTACCGTAGTTTTTCTCATATAGAATAAGTGCACTGTTACAACTGTAACACAGTAGCAGAGATATAGAACCAGCAGTACAGTGAATAACAAGGAATAGTATTGTACTACCATTTTGCAATAGTCACGAACATATACATGATTATGAAAAGCATTCATACAATAAAGTGCGTACTCCTAAGATGCCTAACTAGATGTACCTAAGTGTGCCTAGCATGTGAGTAGGTGCTACAGAGCCTAAGCCTAAGAGCCTATGAGCCAAGAATCCCGCTAGGATTGAGTCGAACCCCCATACCTGAATAGTGAGAGTGTGGGACTTCGTCCTGGACTTGAGCTGGACACCCCGCAAGGGATCGTCAGAACACTGTCAGCTGGAGCGATGGCATGCCGGAGCTGCAGCGTCTCTAGTCAGTGTGTCGGTCTTGAAGTCTTGGTTCCTGTCCTGCCTTCTGATAGCAAGAGATGCTGTATTTGTACAGTCTATGTAGGTGTGTTACCCATTGTTCAGTATGAGGATGACGTTGGGGATTAAACCTTGTGTGTCGATGGGAGCGGTGAAGTATGACTCCTGGAGAGTGTACTCATCAATTATTCATATGTGCTAAGGATGACGTCTTAGGAATATCGATTGGGAAAAACCAACCCTCGGCATGGAACTAGGTGAAATATTTAGTCCATAAAGGCTACAGTCCTTATAAGGCGTGATGTCCCTATAAGGCATTCTATCTTTATTTGGAGTTATGTCCTTACAAGGCTCGTTCATATGAAATAATGGGAGCTGATGTAGAGAAAGTGTATGATGTTCCCTGGACCTATATTAGGGTACCGATATGAAATATTACACAACCTTCTTGGTGGCTGAGCTTGGCATGCACTGTTAAAGTCTAATAGAGAAGGAATGATGAGATATCTGGACTTGACCACTGGTAGGAAATAGATGCTCTGTGATGGGTAACATCAATGACACAAATAATGTTTTTTTTCCATTATAACTTCTTTTCATTGGATTATTTCACAGCACTGGTACCTTTTATAAAAATCTCTAAGACATTTTGTTTTAAATGATGCAGAGGTGCAACCAAGACCCTTATACAGGACCATGCATCAAAGCCTACTCAATTTTGTACCCATTCTCTTTATATCCAGACAAGACAGGGATTAGAGTTCTAGGATTATAAATATAATTTGTCAACAGACCGATGCCTGCGGATATAATTTTGGGAAGTGTATATTCATATTCTGATGTCTTTTAAAAAATATATTAGCCACTTTTAATTTGTAAAGAGAAAAAGACATGCAGGGCCTGATTAAGATTTGTGCGGTAACAGGTAACCTGCCAAATACTATGTTCACTATAAATGTTGAGGAATGTCAATTTTCCTGAAGGAGAAGCCTCCACTGTCCCCACCATTGGTCATGGCATGTTTATAGATAAGAGACGACTAAAGATGGGGCACATGGATGTGTTGAGTGTATTAATGGTATCTGTTATTGTTAGTTATAGAATGTGAAACCAGTTCCTAGGGACTGACTCATTCTCTACCTTTTGTGAGTGGCAGTTGCTGAGATTGAGTAATCATCAGATGACTTCTTCTTGCAGGTCCTTTTACTAGAATAAACATATTGTATTACTTCTGGTTCACCTTTACATCTGTGGAGTTACTTTTCTGGGACCATCACAACAATGATCCATGACCATTCTGAGCAGTAACTCCATTATGACAGACCACCATGTAAACCATGGCAGTACACAACCAGAACCATAACAAATTTCCCTTAATAGAATAGAAAAAAATCCCTTGTCATGTATATGTTTAAGCATTAGTCCTTAAAAGGCATACAGCACCGTTTTGGATCCTCCAAATTGTCTGCATACACTCTTTGCATTAGTTACTGGACAAATGAGGAAAAGCATTACAATTGAAACAAACAGTAAATCTCCATAGAAGTGTATTTGATATAAAGGATGGAGCCTGAGCACTAGGAAATGTTTTACATAACACATACTGTTGCAGGGATTCTGCTCATGCACAGAACTATACGCAGGAAACCAGGACCTCAGTGAATTGAGGTGTACCAAAAACTCACCTCAGTACCCAGAACCCCTATGCGACTAGCATCAGTGTCTCATTCGCTCTTCGTATCATCTCGAAGCTACCAATGATTAGACAACCCAGAACATGCGACTTAGAGTACTCTCAGGAATGGTGGGAATTAGAAATACCGGTTTGTTATTATTCTCATATCAGTCCACAACAAGAGTATTCAGAGACACAGTAAAGATTAAAATGTTTATTTTATAAACTACGTGTCCTAAGATGCAGTACTTTGGCTAACATAAGCAGACAAATGATGAAAAATAAAACCATCAGCATTGTTACAATACCATAGAAAATGAAGGAAGAAATCATATTACAAATGATAGTGGAATACAACCACCCTCCCTTCGCTAGTAAGCTAGTATTATTAAAATAATAGAAGGTCTCTAGGTTTGAATGGGGAACCCCATACCGTAAATAACAGCTTAGGTGAATCACATCACAGGATCAGCTTTGCTCTGTGTCTGAAAAGGTCTTCTCCAGAATGTGTATCTCATGCATGCAAACTGCAATATTAAAGGCGCTCGAGTTTCAAATATTTGCAGCTGTGTGCGTTTTATGGCTAGAGCGTGGGCTGATCAACCTGAATTCAAAAGCCTACATTGTTTGTTGGCCCTGACTGTTTCAGCACACAATGTTCAGACCAAGGTCGCGGTGCACGTCTAGGGATGTGAACAACAGAGCGTTCTCATGTGAAGAAAAAGCAAGCAAGCAGTTTTCATATAATAACATCTATCTACAGTGTTGTGTGCAAAAGCAGCAAAAGTGGCAAGATGGCGTTTTAATGTCTAAGACGCATATGCTAACATAGCAATGTGCGTACCTGTAGCTCCGCCTCCACTACACCCTCCCTTGATCGGACCATGAACAAGATGGGGACACAAATCAGGAACGCAGAGTTCAAGTTCGACAGAGACAGAACCAAGTGCATGTATTGGTCATCCATATGATTGGCAGTGAAAGTTCGAAAAACCCGCTTGATAAAGACCAACAGCCTCATGCATCAAGCCAAAATCCAGTCGGTAAAATACCGATTCGCTAATAGCTCCCGGTATTGAGTTAAAAATACCCAATCCCAATGCATCAACCCAAAAGCAAAAATCGCTATTGAAGGAATCCTTAAATAGCGATTCCTTAAATAGCGATAGCATTTAAGGAATCCCAAATTGAGATTCCTTAATTTAAGGAATCTCAATTTGGGATTCCTTAAATGCAATGCATGAAAGTTAAAAAATTAGCGAATTCGCTAATAGGGGGAGCAAATTACCATGAAGATGAACTGCATGGTAATTTGCTAAAAGTTTGAAAAATGCACTTTTGTGCATTTTTCAAAGTTTCATGTTGCGCACACACATGCCCTTAGAGCATGTGTGTGTGCAACATATGTGCACATATCAATTTCAGGGGTGCAATAGGGTGTCATTTTGACACCCTTGCACCCTTGAAATTGCATGAGCAATTTGCGAGAACCTACTGGTACTCGCTATTTGCTCATGCAATCTCCAATTCATTCCTATGGGCCTGGAGGCCCATAGGAATGATTGGGATGGCATTCCTTAATTGCTACTCGCAATTTGCTAGTAGCAATTAAGGAAAGTTAAGGAATCGCTATTTGAATAGCGATTCCTACATGCATAGCCTTTTGCTATTCCTTATTAGCGATTCCTTATTTTTCGCTAATAAGGAATCGCAAATGGCATTGTTGATGCATGTGCCCCCAAATACCTAACAGGGGGGAAAAAAAAGGAGAGAAAAAAAATAAAACTCCAAAACTCTTGGATTGTTCCACATAATCAGAGACAGAGGCAATCCATTAACGTGTAAGCACAATAAGTAGCAACAGCCTCCAAAAGGAAATCATTATAATGTTCTGTAAACGATTCAGCCATCCAGTCTAGCAAAGTAAAGGAACATACATGTTCTTCGATAACTGGAGCCTCTAGCACAATCAGAGGACAACTTGCGTGTTCTTCCAGATAACTTCCAGCCAAGAAGTTATACGCTGCCCTATAGATATCCCAATTCCCTAGGACTCCATGTGCCGCCCCACAGGCCATAATCCCGATACCAGAATAGTCCAACTCATGAGCCACTAAGGGACTCATCAGTCGATCATAATCCGGGGCAGGAGAAACCGAGTTCAACAGGCACAAATCCAGAGCCCATTCGAATGGACAATCTAGGCAATGAAAAACAGGTTGCACGCAAGTAAAGTAGGAAAATCGGAAGGACAATCCATAGGCCACGCTTAAAGTGACAAGTGGCAATGTTCTATAATATTCAAGCATCCGGTTACGAAGTTGGAGCACCCGGGGTAGGTTGTCGTGTGACACATATTGTGCAGCCATTGCGCAGCAAGCAGACCAACAGGAGCACACCAGCCGTGAGGGAGAAAATCAACGGAAGCCCGCCAAAGATGCTGGAAAAAATAGAATGAAAAAATGGCAGTATCACACCAAAGATTGTTTGGAAGGAGGTCACGAGGCCGGAGCCCACAACTTTGAAAAAATGCGCCAAGCCAGTTGTTGACGAGACATTGAATATAGTGTGAATCAGAGCACCGAAATGAAGGGGGAGATCAGTATTTAAAAGCGCATGCACCTCAGTGCGGGTGTTTGCTACGTGAAGGACAAATGTTTCACGGGAGGAAGCCAAAGCGACTTCTTTTTGAGACAATAGAGCCCTTATTCTGCTCATCTTGTTGAACTCTGCTTTCAAGGTTGTGATGGAAGGCCAGATGGAAACATCCAGTCTCCCATGCGGGGGTCGGAAAAGCACATTTTAAAAGCAGACTACTCGTTGAGAGACAGTCAAAATGTAAGGAATTCCTACCAGCATCCCACAACAAGGCTCATTATTCTAAAGCAAGTAACTACCGTTAGCTAATAATGTAAAAGTGGGTGTGATGGCTGGCACAGGAATCCCTTTTAGAACGCAAGCCAAATTCAGTGCCTGAACGTTGCACGCACCATGCAATTGTATGTGCCTACAGACAACCGAGTGATCAGGTGTGGAAATACATTCCTCACCTTTCAAATAAACTTCCCTACCTTCTCTCATGCACCTGCATGTAAATGGGAGTGACCAAACTTCTTGCAGGAAAGCCGTACCCAACGGTTCATATCTGCCCAGGGCATAATGTTTCATACATGAACTGAACTTAAATAAAGGAAATGGCAATGTGATTAACCCGTGGATAAGCCACACAGCGGAGTTCAATTCAGCCACAGAGAAAGGCAAAGGTTCCAACTTTTTAATATGCAGTAATGAATATGTTGCATCTTTCATGGACATGAACTGTTGTTTCGCAGTCAGATTAAACGGCAGGAATAAAGACGATGTATTCATGTAGTCCCAGGGAACTTTCCCAGCCTTCAATGTTTGCAAAGTCCATGCAAACTGCATTATGGAACGCAATTGATTTTGACCATGATATAAAACAGACAGATCATCCTGCACAATATCCCCAACAGACAAAACAATATTATCCAATGTGTAAATCCTAGAAGAAAGGGTGTTAATGCTATTATCGATGACAGCTAGCACTTTTTCCAAATTGGCTTGATCAATAGCTCTCAATCTGGAAGCAGCTTCAATTTGCGATAATTTCCAAACCTCGTTATAAATAGCATACACCCACCTTTTGAATCTGCCACCCACAGGACCCTCAACAAAATCATTCAAATCTATTGTGTCATGTAATTTTGATAAATGAAGCTTAACAGATGCCAATGTGGAATGTTGCAGCCAGTTCTGACATAACTTCCCTACAGAGTAGGTTGTAACTGAATAGGAAGATTCAAAGCGGGGGTCCACACTGACCTGTGTATAACCAGGGTGGAGACCCAAAAAACGATGTTGACAGGAATCCGAGCTCTTCTGCCATATCAACCATCCCTCACGATCTAAATCGGAGATGTTGAAGGATGTATTAGTGATGTACGACTGCAACTCTTCAAGGGACAGATCTGTATGATTATCCCAATTATGATAAGCACTCATATCAGGAATAGAGGGGGAATTCATCTTTTTAGAAGTAGCCAATCCAAAGCAGGTGGTTTGAAAAATAGTAGAATTAAAAAATAACATGTGGTTTGGGATAAGGCAAGCATGATGCAGAACTTCAGTCCCTCGCACCTGCCAAGTCTTAGAACCCCAAACAGATTTAAGATCAATAGTATCTTTCCACAGCTCATTCCCCCCGATAGCCAATTCATCCATAAAGGACTTGGAATACAATAATTTAGTGTGGGTCAGCCTAACCTTTGAAGCTGACTCCGCCGCCTCTTTAAAATAAAAGGCTTCAGGTTTAGAAACACTGAAATCAGTAAAATATGTAAATTTGCTCACTAATGTGCTGGAGCTGCCTTCCATTGGTGCTGGACAATGTTCCCATTGCGTATAATTTACAAAATTTCTAAACGTATTGGCTTTATGTGGGAAATGATTGCCATAGTGTTGGTAGCAAAATAGTTCCCCATAATTAGCAGTGTCTAAATACAAATCTTCAGCATCAAAGGCTGCATAATATTTTAAATCAGAAAACAGTGCTTCTATGGCCTGAACGTCCCAATCATCAGAGCCGATGTTTTGTTTCACAACATCACCCATAGAAACACAAGGTACATTGGAGACATTAATCACCTCTGTGGGATCATGAATTTGAAATTTTACAGCATCCCACACAATCCCATCCAACACAGTCCAGGCAGTAATATTCACAAAAGTCTGGTCCCTTTTCATGATGTGTGATGAGGAGTGGGGGGCCAAAGTTCCATCAATTAGTCTAATCGTAGATCTTTCGGTGAGATAGTGTCCATTTACAAGACGAAAAAATACCACCACAAATCCAATGGACATAAACAAAAAAATACGTATGAGCAACAGCCAAATGTAAGTCCAAGGGGCTATTAAAAAATGTCCCCTAAACCAAGTAGCAAAAATAGAAACTTTTGATGGGGGATTGGAAGTCATAGAGTTAGTGTCAAATGAAAAACGTGACTGGTCCATTGCAGTAGATTGTAAACCAGGCAACGACACATCTGTGGGATAAGCATACTCTGTATCTTCAGATTGACCACCAGCCGGTGGAGGCAGCAAAGGATTAGTAACTGTAAGCATCTCGATGGCAATGTCAGGGCTGGTTGTAGATGCCAGAGCCAAAACAGAATTTCTCAGCATCGCCGGACAAGAGCCCGCTGGAGTCATACTAAAAAGAATCGGCCACTCGCTGTAGTTTGACATTGTCAATGGAGATGTACCTGTTATCCTTGCGACCAGGAAGTGGAGGTAAAATGACTGTTCTCGTACCCTGCACGCCAAGCACTGGTACTGGTCCACGATAAGAGGGGCCAAACTCCTTCTTGTTCTCCACCTTCTCACGGACCAGGTCACCAACTCGAGATAGCCAACTGACTACCGGAATTTGAAGCGCAGCATCAGTTGCGGAGGGCAAGTGTTTCTTTGCAAGACTGTCTCCGGTCTCTTGTAGATTCTGTAATACAGCACAGTGATCATCTACGTCAAAGGGTGCAGCTGACGCCGCCATGTCTAGACCATCAAGGTCCGGGACAAACATTTTTATGCCAAAGAGCATTTCGTATGGGCTCCGCCCACCCAGAGATCTTCTAGGGAGATTATTAAGTGCACGTTGTACGTTATACAGATGGGCTAACCAGTTCCTGCCTGTGCCTAAAACTCTAGCTGTCAGGGATTGCTTTAAGTCACGGTTCATTCGCTCCACAAGACTATTGCCCTCAGGCCTGTATGGAGACGAAAATTTGACTTGGACCCCCAAAGACCTCATGGCTTCCTTGTACGCCTTAGAGGCGAACGCAGGGCCTTGGTCAGAATGAAGGGTACCACATGCGAAAATTCCCACAAAGACACACAAATCCCTGATGACAGTTCGAGCATCAGCACTCCTTTGTGGCCATACCCAAAGAAAACGTGTGCACGAATCCACTGCAACCAAGATGTACTCATACGCAGTATCAGAGGAGAAAGGACCGCAGTGATCTAGATAAACACACCCAAGTGGTTTATTAGATATGTACAACTGAGTTTGTGGTGGGCGCACAGCAGTCGAAGGTTTAATCTGCTCGCAAATGTCACAATCAAGAACATAAGCACAAGTCTGTTTATACAACCCACGCTACCAGTAACATTGTTGTAAGAGAGTAACAGTCGCTGAAACTCCGACATGGGCAGAGGCCATACCTTCGTGAGCCGCTGTTATCAAGGAAAGTCTGCAGTCCGCATTGGGAATCAATCTGTCACCAACGTCATTAATTCTCACATAGGGAACTTTATCAGGACTTAAATGATAAGAGTACCGAGAAGGGAAACCTCTAGGGTAATTACTTCCCTTCTCTGTTGCAGCAATAGCTGCCAAGATGTCATCATCAATCTTACTTTTGGATCTTGTAACTGCTGCTACTAAATATGTCGCCACTGCTGTTTTCGCTGCTAAGCTGTTACCGACAGCGTGGACACCAACTCGCTGATGCCCAAGAGTGTGAACTACATTCACAAGAGGCAGATTCTGTTTAAGTTCTGCCACTCGAACCCAAAGCATTTTATGCTTGATTGTGCTGCCTTTGGAATCGCGATATTCATTCTGTGACCAAAAGAATAAATTGTCATTAAAAGACTGAACACAGTAAAACGAGTCACTCACTATAAGAGTTGTAACTCGTGGGTCAGCAAACTCCAGTGTTAGCACAAGAGCACGTAGCTCCACCAATTGTGCTGTACGGTCACCCAATGACTGCGTATGCACAACATCAGACTTGAATTCACCATTCACGAAAGTACCCGCTACAATTGCGCAGGCCGCTGAATAAGCATACTTCGATCCCGTCGCCGGTTGCACCGAACCATCTGTATAAATGACACAATGGTAATCATCAAGCGGGCGCAAAGACAGAGGAGCTGGATTAACAAATTCATACTGCAAGTACTCCTGCGTCTGTAATGAGGCATCAAAGATGTAGGTGACATCCGGTGATGTCAAGGAAGTGGCCCATTGTATCCAACGTGGATGCAAAGCTTTAGAATTAGGTACACTGGTCTTCGTCACTGCCTCTAGGGCCGGATAAGGTGTCACAACCAACATGCGTTTTCCTTGCAACAGCGCTCTCTCTTTCAGAATCGCCATCTGAACCGCAGTCAAAACTTTCTCGACAGTGGAAAAGCACATTTCAG
The DNA here is from genome assembly GCF_964204655.1 of Triturus cristatus. Lineage (NCBI taxonomy): Eukaryota > Metazoa > Chordata > Amphibia > Caudata > Salamandridae > Triturus > Triturus cristatus. The sequence continues at coordinate 387,837,399 of NC_140590.1, read as the reverse complement.
CTGAAGTGTACAAGTGTGATTTGTAAGCAATGGGGACTGTGTCGCCCTCATTGAACGTTAAGTACTTGAAACCCACTGCGCCTGGCACAATTCTTATAACCAGGTTAGTGTGGTTATCACGTGTCAGTAAGTATTTCGAAGCAAGAAGGTCAGCCTGCAAAGATTGCAAGATAGCTGAATGTTCTGGCAGCCAGCCCGATTTGGAAAAATTAGGTTGTACTAAGGCATATAGCGGCTTGATACGCTGGGCATAATCGGGAATATAGATACGCCCGAAATTTAGAAAACCTAGCAAAGATTGCAATTTCTTCAGTGTTGTAGGAACACGCATACATGCGCACTTCTCCAGGAAGTGAGGGGCTAATCCTCTACCTTTATTGTTGAGCTCGTAGCCCAAAAGCAACACTGTATACTCTGCAATGTGCGACTTCGCAAAGTTGAATTTGTAACTGAAGTCCGCAAACATAACAATGATGCGGTCCACGCGACACAGATGCGGCCATAATTCGTCTGTGAGATAGATATCATCAACATACGAGTACGCATCAGGGTCAATGCTCTCTAACAGAGAGACTACACGTGTGGCAAAGACGCCAGGGCTGTTTTTATAACCCATGGATAATCTCTTAAACTGTTTTTGTTTGCCGCCAGACTACTAATAGAGGACAGATTATGGCTTAAAAAGCCATTAGATATGTCAAGTGTGGTCCTAAACCTTTTTCGCACGAGACTATCAACGAGGGCAGAACTGTGGGTATTCTGTACAGCACAAGTCCGACAATGAGAGTTCAAATGCCGGTAATCCAAAACTATAGACCAAAACTGGGTTCTGGCTCGAAAAAAACTCAGCTGGACTGAGCCAAATTACCAAAAGCAACAAAACATATTGTCCAAAACTGAGAATCACTAAACACAATCCCTTTTATAATTCCTATCATGAAAAATAGAACGTGAAAGGAGGGCTTTGAGAATTGCCTTTTACTCAAAAAAACATTTATTGTTTATTTATCATTTTTCTCATTTGTGCGCTCAACAATTATTAATTGCGCCTTTACATTTTACAAAATACATCGAAATATATATACAAATATAATAAACAACACAAAACGATAGTTTTGATCCCCTATATGGAAGGTTTTAAACTACATTCATTCGTCAAGCATTCATGGCCAATTCATTCATACATACAATCGACATACACTGAACAAAGCGGTCCTAATGACACCTCTTCTTATGAGATAAATTGATTTGCAAACTCTATATATGTCCTAACATTTTCACTTTTTCTGAAAAAACAATGAAAGAACGTTTTTTGAAAAGAGCCTCTCAAATGGGTGCAAAAAGGACCGATCTGGTCGACGCGTTTCGAACCTCTATCTTTTTGAGGTTCTCTTCAGGACCAACCAATTTCCTAGAAAAGTATGTCAATGTGGAGCCTTAATTTTCCATAACTCATCCAGCTTGCCCTGGGGCCTTCGAAGTGAATCTGTTGTCTTAATGGGACAGCCGGGTCCCACTTAGGAGACGGCTGTCTCCTTAGCCGGCTTCCTCAATGGACAAAACCTCTTTTCTTCCTATGTCAGTTTACCAGATGGATGGACGTGCCTCGTTGGAGTCCCGTGCCGGCTTCGAGATTTCTCCACTGATGCAGCGTTCCGCGGCTCCGTTAGTCTGTAGGTCCTACAGAGTTATGGAAAATTAAGGCTCCACATTGACATACTTTTCTAAGAAATTGGTTGGTCCTGAAGAGAACCTCAAAAAGATAGAGGTTCGAAACGCATCGACCAGATCGGTCCTTTTTGCACCCATTTGAGAGGCTCTTTTCAAAAAACGTTCTTTCATTGTTTTTTCAGAAAAAGTGAAAATGTTAGGACATATATAGAGTTTGCAAATCAATTTATCTCATAAGGAGAGGTGTCATTAGGACCGCTTTGTTCAGTGTATGTCGATTGTATGTATGAATGAATTGGCCATGAATGCTTGACGAATGAATGTAGTTTAAAACCTTCCATATAGGGGATCAAAACTATCGTTTTGTGTTGTTTATTATATTTGTATATATATTTCGATGTATTTTGTAAAATGTAAAGGCGCAATTAATAATTGTTGAGCGCACAAATGAGAAAAATGATAAATAAACAATAAATGTTTTTTTGAGTAAAAGGCAATTCTCAAAGCCCTCCTTTCACGTTCTATTTTTCATGATAGGAGTTATAAAAGGGATTGTGTTTAGTGGTAATCCAAAACTAGGCGGTACGACCCATCAGGTTTAGTTACAGTGAATAGAGGATTATTCATCGGTGACACATAGGTTTCAATAACACCTTGATATTCCAATTGTTCAAGGATTTCTGCGACGTGCGATCTAGCTTCGCGGTGCATGGGATATTCGGGTTGCGGCTGGGGCAGAGACCGTAAAGGAATCTCATGGCTTGGCGACAATTTATCCAACCCAACCTGAGTACGGTACAAAGCCGGAGCAAGCACCTGGGCCCACTCTTCTGCAAATTTCTGAGCGTGATCCATTGGCAGAGTGTGCGCGAAAGATGGGAGGATTACCTCCTCCCCTCTAGGAGCGGCCAAAACGAAAGCTGGAGCCAGTCCGCCTCTGTTAATAGAATGTCATATGTAGAGGTCAGATTATCCCAAAAAATCCCCTGTATTGTACATTGTATGTCACCTTCAATTAAAAGGACTACGTCATATAGTCTGTCAGGGGGAGCCACTCTAGTATCCACAGTTTCTACAGTAATGAACGTGTCAGTTACTGTCGCCTCCAGATATGGACGCAGTGCTTGCCGCACTACTGTAACCTCCGCTGCGCTGTCGAGCAGCGTCAGTGCCCATGTCAGGTTCCGAAGCTGCATTCTCACTATCTGTGGCATACCTCGCTGTTAGTGCAGCAACTTTCTTCTTCTGAAACCGGGGACGTTGACGTGCAAACTCGTCCTGCTTGCCTTTACCGTCAGGCTGACGGGGTTGCTCACGTCCTTGTTGGGCACCCCGTCCTTTGCTACGTTCACCGCCACCGGACTGTGAGACCGATGTTTCCTGTGAAGAACGAGGAGAACGTTGTTCAGTAACCTGAAACCTATCAGGTGACCTAATTCTAGTACGATCGCGCAAATCATATGTGCGTTCACTAGTCGCCTGTACAGGTGACGCGGGACGAGACCCCTGTTTCTGTTGCAGCTTCCCCTGTTTCTTAGATCTCCAACTTTGTTTAGGAAAAGCCGGACGATCATCCTTGAAAGATGAACCCATCTTAGTTTGCTGTTGCACATCTGCACTTGGAACAGAAGGCTTAATCCCTAAACTACTGCAGCCTATGGTTCTATACGCCTGCGCAATAATTTTAGGTAATTCTCGGGGCTTATCGTCTTCATCACGAGGGCCAGACCGTTCGCCACTTGAAAGTGAACCGCATCTCCCTTGAGGTTGCCAAGAATGAGAGTGGCAACCACGTCGAACACACCGACAAGCCTCATTCCCAACTCGACTGCTGCCTCCGGACCGTGTTGATCTTGAACACGTTTGATCACGGAAGGAAGCACAGCCATAGATGGGGTGCTGAAGCATTTCGAGTAGACCGCTGCAAAAACTTTACCCCAGGTCTCACAATCGGTCACTTCTGGGACTAAGTCTTTCTGCAAACTAATGGTGAGTATCCTGTGTTTCTCCACAGGAGTAGTGTGCGGAAATACTGCTTCCAGCTGGTCAAATTTCTCAGCAAGCCAATAAGGCAGGTCGTCCTTAATCTGGGGGCGCTTGCCCATTACCGAATTAACCATGACGGGACTAATAACAATCCCTGCCGGGCCAGCTGGTTGCCCCACAACAACAGGTGCCCCTACCTGTGCATTGCGCGAAACATATTGCACTAATGTACTGTAATCAGGGCTGTATGTAATACACGCAACTCATCCACGGCAACAGTTAAATACCGAGGATGAGGTGTAAAACCGGCTAGGACCGGCCAAGTGGCCCCTGGAATGGACAAAGGGCCCAAACGAGCCGGTGTAACCATGTAGGGGAGGGCGCCATTAAACCAAATATGATGCTGCCATGCCGAAATAGGAATCTCCTGCGTCCTATATGGCGTATAATTCGCTGGGACCTGCGTGGGAGTATAGGAGTGAAACGTACTATCGTCCACATTCACCGCCGGCATTGTAACCCAAGAGTAAAACAACTCATAGGGATTGTTAGACCTGTCAGCCCTTTGGGTGGTCCCTCCTCATCATTATTTATTTTGTCCCACTTTTGCCTCAAACCCTGTTTGAATTTTTCCTTTTGGGAACCACCAGACTTTTTCGTGTTGCTGCAGATTCAGGGAGCCATTTTACCTACCCCTGAAACTTCTGTCTGAGGGCCTGGAGCACAAAATGGTGGCCACCTGTGACATCACCAGCATCCACTGGAACCTACCAGCACCTTCCAGAACATTCCAGAACCCTGTGACAGTTGGAGGCGGTTTAGAATGTTGGGAAGCTAAGACAGAGAGTTGGCAGTTGGAGCTGGCAGTTGGCACCTGACTGGTGAAGAGTGAGCAGCAAAAACTTGAAGGAGGAAGGAGTGAAGCAGCAGGGGTGGAAACTTGTGCCTGGAGTGGGGTCCATAAACCCACCCTTGATACTAGTCCCTACTGACGGAGCCCAGCCTAGAGCCCTGTGTGGGAAGAAGCCAGAAAAACCGTCCTAAGGACCTGGACAGCAGGAACAGGCCTTAGAAACAAGAGAACAGCAAGATCCTGACCTGGAAACTGGTTTCCCTGGAGTCCGACGTCGAGTAGCCTAAGACCTGGAACCCGAGGTGGAGAAGCGGCGCTGACTGGAAAAGCAGACGTCGTACCCGGAGCCGCCAGAGGTCGAGAGAGGGCGCCGTCAGAGGTCGTGAGGAGTACCAGAGGTCGAGGAGGAAGTCACCCGAGGTCGAGTGAGCGGCGTCATCGGAGGAGTGAAGTCCGCCCTCCGGAGTCGTCGGAGACCGAGGTGAAGTGTAACGGAGGTCGGGAGTGAGGATCGCACTCCGGAGTCGCCAGAACCTGTGAGAATCGTGCCGGAGGTCAGGAGTGGAGGTCGCACTCCGGAGTCGCCGGAAACCTAAGGAGAGGAGCACCGGAGGTCGGGAGTGAGGATCGCACTCCGGAGCCGCCGGAAGTCGACATCGAGGCAAGGCCGGCCGACGTCATCGAATCCGAGGTCGCCATCGGACCGGAGCCGCCCGAAGTCGACATCGAGTAAAGACTGCCCGACGCCATCGAATCCGAGGTCGAGATCGACCCGAGGCCGCCGACATCGAAACCGGAACCGCCTACCGGCGTCGTCACGAACTGACATTGTGCCGAGGCCGCCGACATCGAACCGGAACCGCCTCACGGCGTCGACACGACTCCAGCGGCGTCGGAGCATCAGAAAAAGGGCAGTAAGTGGAGTAGAGGGCGCCTAAGGCCCTGTGGAGACCTGAGAGACTGCTCTAAGGGGCTAGGGAGGTGCTGGAACCAACCTGACTGTGCCAGGGGTGAACTGGGACTAATCTAGAGAGGTTGTGTGGAGAGAGAGAGCCAGGTCTCTGGTATTTCCCCCCTCTATCTACCTCAGTTTAGGCCTCAGCCTTGACCAAGCCAGGGAGTAGACACCCTCAAGCCTTCCATATCCCCACAAGCTGTGCCTGGGCCAAATCAGCCCTTAGGAATCAAAAGTGATCTGATTCTATGAGTGTCACTGTCAGCTTTTAAGTATTTATTAGGGGCACTGTATTTATTGTATTTAACCTATTTATTGTTCCACTGTATTTATTGGTCCACAGTATTTATTGATGCACAATATTTATTGGTTTACAGTATTTATTGCCTCAGAATATTTAATTGCCTGTATGTATTGCACTTTTATTTATGCCTTCAGTATTTATGATCACCCCTATTTATTGAATCATTAAGCCAGTATTTATTTGACCTGCACTTTCTAAAAAGTTTGTATATTGTGATTGTTATTTATTTTATCCAATCAGCAACTAAGAGAAAAAGCAGATAAAGAAAGATATTTTCATAATTTTTACGGTGTAGAGTCGTTTTTGGAACGGATGCACGCATGGTTATTGTTTGGGTATGTCGTATGCTTAGCACGGAGCCTGATTCCTGACCACTCGAGCCAAGCTACCACAGTGTGTCCGGAAGACCACCACCACCCCTTCTAGTGTGGGAGTGGTTTTCCAACATAAATTGGTGTTCAGTGGTGGGATTGAGCTGTGCCTACGTATACTCAACAATAACTGTGGGTAGTCCATAGGCCTACACCGGGAGTTTTCTCAAAGCGGCCTTCCTAATTGTGGGTTTTTGTTTTTTCCAAATTTACTCTGGTGGTGGGAGGAGGTATTATATAAGGTACCCCCCTGCATAGTTACTGCACAAAACCTGTCCTCTAACCTGAGTGGGCGAGATGGAGTTTGTACTAGAAAATCTAGAAACGTACACTGTGGCCCAACTCAGGGAGTTTTGCCAGCGGGAGGGGGTGTATTGTCCCCCAGGAGCAAAGAAGGGTGCACTCCAAACCAGCTTAAGGGCTTGGGGGGAGGCACGCCGAGAAAGCAAGGCTGAGGAGGAAGACAGGGATGGAGAGCCTGACACCGAGGGGGCTGAGATGTACCAACCTGAGGTGGGGAACCTGTCAGCGGGGCCCAGGACACTCTCTAGGAAGGGCAGCACTGTCTCTAGTGGTGGCTTATCTGAAGTGGAGTTAACAGACCGGAGGGAGAAGAGACAGCTCACATGGGACTTAGCAAGGCTGGAGAAGGAGAAGGAGGAACAGAGGATGGCTCATGAGAAGGAGAAACAGAGGATGGCTCATGAGATAAGGCTGAAAGAGATAGAGCTTCAGATCCTAAGAATCGGGGCACAACCTGTTCCTAATGGTGGCAGCCAAACCCAAGAGATCACCAGGGAACCTAAACCATACCTGCCAAAGGACATAGTAGCTAGCTATGGAGTGGGCGACGATATCGCCAAGTGGCTAGCGGCCTATGAGGTCTCACTGAGGGCCCATGGGGTTCCAGAGAAGTACTGGGGAGGGGGATTGTACAAGTACATGCCTCCAGCTGGTAGGGATGCTTTGTTGGCCCTCGAAGAGGATGAGCAGACCCACTACCCCACCATGAAACTGGCGCTCATAAGGAAGTTTGGACTAACACCCGAAAAGTACAGACAGAAGTTCAGGGGTAGTCACAAACTGGGCACACAGAATTGGGTGGACTTCCTGGACTATGCAAAGAAGGCACTTGAAGGTTGGATTCAGGGCAGTGAAGTGAGGAACTACGAGGGGTTGTTTGACCTAGTACTGAAGGAACACCTGCTCGAGAAATGTTTCCCTGAACTGCGGCAACACCTGGTGGATAGCAAGCTGACCAGTCCCCGGAAGCTTGCTGAGGAGGCGGACATTTGGGCTAGTACCCGGGTGTCCACAAGGGGGACTGGAGGGGATACTCAAAAGGCCGGACAGGGCGCCCCCCGGAAGAAAGAGGGAGGGGAAAAGAAAAAGGAGTTCTCCAAAGGCCCCCAAAATAACTTCCAAGGGAAGGGAACAGGATTCACCCCTAGGGCTAACCCGCCCAGAAACCCTAATCCTGGCCAGAGTCAGCAGCCAAGGGTTGTCCATTGCTATGAGTGCGGTGGCGTTGGACACTATAAAGGAGATCCGAAGTGCTTGAAACGACCACCCCCTCCCACTGGAGGAAAGACCCCCGGAGTAGCTAGTGTAGTGCTCGGGGAGGAGATGCCCTTAACTAAGGGAAGGGAGTGGGCGGGTGTCACTTTAGTGTCCCTGGGAGAACGGGAGATGGTTCCTAAGATCCAGGTGCCCGCAAATACTGCAAAGTATGGGCAGTGGGTCACCATCAACGGCCAAAGAGGGGAGGCTCTGAGAGACACAGGAGCCAGTATGACTATGGTGCGTAGCCAACTGGTGTCTCCAGAGCAGGTAATTCCCGATGTACTCCACCCAGCCGCGATGGCTGACGGCAGAACAGGCCACTATCCAGTGGCCGAGGTTCCCTTCGAATGGGGGGGGGTTGCAGGTTCACTTCGAGTTGACGTAAGCCCTGCCGTGCCAGTCGATTGTCTGCTGGGGAACGACATGGAGCACAACGCTTGGAAGGAGGTGGAATACCGGACTCACACCGAGATGCTGGGTACACCTGACTGGGCCTGTGTTAGCACAAGGTCCGCGACTACCCGAAGAGGGAGTTCATTTCGGCTGGAGCCTGGAACAAAGGCCCAGCCAGCTGCCAGTCAAGGGAAGAACCGAGGACAGGAGGAGCCTGCCTCGGCGTCCCCACCCCGTAGGACGGATAGGCCACCGGAGGTGGTGGACCAGGAGTCTGCGGTGGGGGACGTTACCAACCTGGAGGACCTACCCATCCCGGCCGAGTGGCACGTGGAGGGAGGCCCGTCCAGGGAGGAATTCTGCCAGGGCCAGAGGGAGTGCCCTACCCTTGAGGGGCTGAGGCGACAGGCCGAAGCCCAGGCAGCAGGGAACGTTGAAGGGAACTACAGTGTTTACTGGGAGGATGGCCTCCTCTACAGTGAACCCAAGGCACCCCTACACGGATCGTCACGAGCCTTGGTAGTCCCTCAACGTTATCGAGCCTTCCTTCTGGAGTTGGCTCACGAGATACCATTGGCAGGACACCTGGGGCAAGACAAGACCTTCGCCCGTCTTGTCCCACACTTTTATTGGCCTCAGATGAAAGTGTCGTCCGATACCTACTGCCGGACATGTGTGTCTTGCCAAGCCAGTGGGAAAACAGGGGTGAAGCTGAAAGCTCCCCTGGAACCACTTCCTGTCGTTAGCACCCCCTTTGAAAGGGTGGGCATCGACATTGTGGGTCCGTTAGATCCACCAACTACAGCTGGTCACAGGTTTATCCTGGTTCTGGTGGATCATGCCACACGGTACCCAGAGGCAATACCTCTGAGGACCATAACAGCACCTGTTGTGGCTAGGGCCCTGATGGGAATCTTTACCCGAGTGGGTTTTCCCAAGGAAGTTGTGTCCGACAGGGGGACCAACTTCATGTCAGCGTACATGCGGGCCATGTGGAAGGAGTGTGGAGTGACATACCGGTTCACCACTCCTTACCACCCCCAGACCAATGGTCTGGTGGAGAGGTTTAACAAAACCTTGAAGGGCATGATCAGAAGTCTGCCTGAAAGCCTGCGGAGGAAATGGGACGTCCTCCTACCCTGTTTACTCTTTTCTTACAGGGAAGTGCCACAGAAGGGAGTGGGCTTCAGCCCCTTCGAGCTTCTGTATGGGCACCCTGTACGTGGACCTCTCAACCTGGTGAGAGACGGATGGGAAAGAACTCCCAGAAAGCTTCCCCAGGATGTGGTGAGCTACATGCTGGCCTTCCGGAGCCAAATGGCTAAGTTGTGGAAGCAAGCTTCTGACAACTTGGAAGCCAGCCAAGCAGTGATGAAGGCGTGGTATGACCACAATGCTCACCCGGTGGAGTTGGAGCCTGGCCAGAAGGTGTGGGTGATCGAACCGGGAGAGCTTAGTGCCCTCCAGGATCGCTGGTCAGGACCCTTTGAGGTGTTGGAGAAGAAGGGTAAGGCTACCTACTTGGTGGACCTGAAGACCCCTCGTCAGCCCCTGCGGGTGCTGCACGCCAACCGCCTCAAACCCCACCACGAGAGGCCCGAAGTCATCTTGATGATGGTGACTGACGGAGGAGAGGATGTGGAAAGCGAGCCTCTCCCTGATCTGTTTGCGTCTCAAGAAAAGGATGGGTCGGTGGAGGGAGTGATTCTCTCCCCATCTCTAACTCCTGAACAGCAGGAGGACTGTCGCCAGGTCCTGGGGCAGTACTCCTCGTTGTTCTCCCTTGTCCCGGGTAGGACTCACCTGTGCATCCATGACGTGGACACAGGAGACAGCCCACCTGTGAAGTCCAAGATCTTCCGGATGTCAGACAAGGTGAAGGCCAGCATTCATAGTGAAGTCACTAAGATGCTGGAGCTAGGAGTGATCGAACCTTCTAGCAGCCCCTGGTCCAGTCCGGTGGTACTAGTACCAAAAGCTGCACCACCGGGTGCCCAACCAGAACTGAGGTTCTGTGTGGACTATCGGGGACTGAATTCAGTGACCAAAACTGATGCTCATCCGATCCCTAGGGCGGATGAATTGATTGACCGGCTGGGAGCTGCCCAATATCTAAGTACCTTTGACCTTACTTCAGGGTACTGGCAGATCTCTTTAACTGATGGAGCAAGGGAAAGGTCAGCCTTCTCCACGCCCAATGGCCAGTACCAGTTCTGTGTGATGCCCTTTGGGCTCAAGAACGCACCTGCCACGTTTCAGCGCCTGGTAAACCAGATCCTCACCGGAATGGAGAGTTTCTCTGCTGCTTATCTGGATGACATAGCCGTCTTCAGTAACAGCTGGGAGGATCACTTGCGTCACCTGCAAGCTGTTCTCCAGGCCCTGAGACAAGCTGGATTGACGATCAAGGCCAGCAAGTGCCAGATCGGGCAGGGGTCGGTAGTGTACCTTGGACACTTGGTGGGTAGGGGAGTGGTGCAACCCCTCCAGGCGAAGATCGAGGCCATCATGGCCTGGGAACCCCCCAAGACACAGACTGAGGTCCGAGCATTTTTGGGCCTCACGGGATACTACCGCCGCTTCGTGAAGGGGTACGGTACCATCGTAGCCCCCCTCACGGAGCTCACGTCCAAGAAACAACCTCGACGGGTAGTCTGGACGGAGGCTTGTCAGCAAGCCTTTGAGAGATTGAAGAAAGCCATGTGCGAGGCCCCGGTCTTAAGGGCCCCAGACTTTTCCAAGGAGTTCATTGTCCAGACAGATGCATCAGAACATGGCATTGGGGCAGTGTTATCGCAACTCAACGAAGAGGGTCTGGATCAACCCGTGGTCTTCCTATCCCGGAGACTACTTCCCAGGGAACAGAAGTGGAGTGCAATAGAGCGTGAAGCCTTTGCAGTGGTATGGGCTCTGAAGAAGTTGCGGCCATACCTGTTTGGCTCGCACTTCCTAGTTCAGACCGACCACAGACCCCTTCGTTGGCTGATGCAAATGAAGGGGGAGAATCCTAAGTTGTTGAGGTGGTCTATTTCCCTACAGGGAATGGACTTTCAGGTGGAACATCGGCCTGGAGTGGACCACGCCAATGCAGACGGTCTCTCAAGGTATTTCCGCCTTAGTGATGAGAACTCCCAAGGGGTTGGGTAGCTCTCCCCACTTTCAGCTGGGGGGGACGCGTGTTAGACCTGTCAGCCCTTTGGGTGGTCCCTCCTCATCATTATTTATTTTGTCCCACTTTTGCCTCAAACCCTGTTTGAATTTTTCCTTTTTGGGAACCACCAGACTTTTTCGTGTTGCTGCAGATTCAGGGAGCCATTTTACCTACCCCTGAAACTTCTGTCTGAGGGCCTGGAGCACAAAATGGTGGCCACCTGTGACATCACCAGCATCCACTGGAACCTACCAGCACCTTCCAGAACATTCCAGAACCCTGTGACAGTTGGAGGCGGTTTAGAATGTTGGGAAGCTAAGACAGAGAGTTGGCAGTTGGAGCTGGCAGTTGGCACCTGACTGGTGAAGAGTGAGCAGCAAAAACTTGAAGGAGGAAGGAGTGAAGCAGCAGGGGTGGAAACTTGTGCCTGGAGTGGGGTCCATAAACCCACCCTTGATACTAGTCCCTACTGACGGAGCCCAGCCTAGAGCCCTGTGTGGGAAGAAGCCAGAAAAACCGTCCTAAGGACCTGGACAGCAGGAACAGGCCTTAGAAACAAGAGAACAGCAAGATCCTGACCTGGAAACTGGTTTCCCTGGAGTCCGACGTCGAGTAGCCTAAGACCTGGAACCCGAGGTGGAGAAGCGGCGCTGACTGGAAAAGCAGACGTCGTACCCGGAGCCGCCAGAGGTCGAGAGAGGGCGCCGTCAGAGGTCGTGAGGAGTACCAGAGGTCGAGGAGGAAGTCACCCAAGGTCGAGTGAGCGGCGTCATCGGAGGAGTGAAGTCCGCCCTCCGGAGTCGTCGGAGACCGAGGTGAAGTGTAACGGAGGTCGGGAGTGAGGATCGCACTCCGGAGTCGCCGGAACCTGTGAGAATCGTGCCGGAGGTCGGGAGTGGAGGTCGCACTCCGGAGTCGCCGGAAACCTAAGGAGAGGAGCACCGGAGGTCGGGAGTGAGGATCGCACTCCGGAGCCGCCGGAAGTCGACATCGAGGCAAGGCCGGCCGACGTCATCGAATCCGAGGTCGCCATCGGACCGGAGCCGCCCGAAGTCGACATCGAGTAAAGACTGCCCGACGCCATCGAATCGGAGGTCGAGATCGACCCGAGGCCGCCGACATCGAAACCGGAACCGCCTACCGGCGTCGTCACGAACTGACATTGTGCCGAGGCCGCCGACATCGAACCGGAACCGCCTCACGGCGTCGACACGACTCCAGCGGCGTCGGAGCATCAGAAAAAGGGCAGTAAGTGGAGTAGAGGGCGCCTAAGGCCCTGTGGAGACCTGAGAGACTGCTCTAAGGGGCTAGGGAGGTGCTGGAACCAACCTGACTGTGCCAGGGGTGAACTGGGACTAATCTAGAGAGGTTGTGTGGAGAGAGAGAGCCAGGTCTCTGGTATTTCCCCCCTCTATCTACCTCAGTTTAGGCCTCAGCCTTGACCAAGCCAGGGAGTAGACACCCTCAAGCCTTCCATATCCCCACAAGCTGTGCCTGGGCCAAATCAGCCCTTAGGAATCAAAAGTGATCTGATTCTATGAGTGTCACTGTCAGCTTTTAAGTATTTATTAGGGGCACTGTATTTATTGTATTTAACCTATTTATTGTTCCACTGTATTTATTGGTCCACAGTATTTATTGATGCACAATATTTATTGGTTTACAGTATTTATTGCCTCAGAATATTTAATTGCCTGTATGTATTGCACTTTTATTTATGCCTTCAGTATTTATGATCACCCCTATTTATTGAATCATTAAGCCAGTATTTATTTGACCTGCACTTTCTAAAAAGTTTGTATATTGTGATTGTTATTTATTTTATCCAATCAGCAACTAAGAGAAAAAGCAGATAAAGAAAGATATTTTCATAATTTTTACGGTGTAGAGTCGTTTTTGGAACGGATGCACGCATGGTTATTGTTTGGGTATGTCGTATGCTTAGCACGGAGCCTGATTCCTGACCACTCGAGCCAAGCTACCACAGTGTGTCCGGAAGACCACCACCACCCCTTCTAGTGTGGGAGTGGTTTCCAACAGGGATATAATGCATCGGCACTCACCACAAAGATAACAGCCATCCCATCGTCGGGTACCCCGAACTGCGTCAAATGACGCCGGAGCGGTGCGCGGCTATGCGCCGCAATAGCGACCGCAGCCATAAGAACGCAGAGAAAGAAAAACAATCTATTATAACAGTAGCACAAAAAAGGGGTGAAAAAAATAAAACCTTTTTAATTGACAAGCTTGTTAGAACCTATAGATTAACTATTAGGTAGGTTAATATCGTCACTCCCGCTATCCGGAAACAAGAAGGAGGGCGTTGTGGACCAATATAAGCACTACTAAGGCATCTCAAATCATAAGACCAAACGTTAGGTGCACCATGTTGCAGGGATTCTGCTCATGCACAGAACTATGCGCAGGAAACCAGGACCTCAGTGAATTGCGGTGTACCAAAAACTCACCTCAGTACCCAGAACCCCTATCCGACTAGCATCAGTGTCTCATTCGCTCTTCGTATCATCTCAAAGCTACCAATGATTAGGCAACCCAGAACATGCGACTTAGAATACTCTCAGGAATGGTGGGAATTAGAAATACCTGTTCGTTATTATTTTCATATCAGTCCACAACAAGAGTATTCAGAGACACAGTAAAGTTTAAAATGTTTATTTTATAAAACTACGTGTCCTAAGATGCAGTACTTTGGCTAACATAAGCAGACAAATGATTAAAAATAAAACCATCAGCATTGTTACAATACCATAGAAAATGAAGGGAGAAATCATATTACAAATGATAGTGTAATACAACCACCCTCCCTTTGCTAGTAAGCTAGTATTATTAAAATAATAGGTCTCTAAGTTTGAATGGGGAACCCCATACCGTAAATAACAGCTTAGGTGAATCACATCACAGGATCAGCTTTGCTCTGTGTCTGAAAAGGTCTTCTCCAGAATGTGTATCTCATGCATGCAAACTGCAATATTAAAGGTGCTCGAGTTTCAAATATTTGCAGCTGTGTGCGTGTTATGGCTAGAGCGTGGGCCGATCAACCTGAATTCAAAAGCATACATTGTTTGTTGGCCCTGACTGTTTCTGCACACAATGTTCAGACCAAGGTCGCGGTGCACGTCTAGGGATGTGAATCACAGAGCGTTCTCATGTGAAGAAAAAGCAAGCAAGCAGTTTTTTTATAATAACATCTATCTACAGTGTCGTGTGCAAATGCAGCAAAAGTGGCAAGATGGCGTTTTAATGTCTAAGACGCATATGCTAACATAGCAATGTGTGTACCTGTAGCTCCGCCTCCACTACAATACATCAAGGCATATCTAACTTGTGAACCTACGGCTCCTGTCTATTTAAAATCGAAATAATTACAAGAGAAAGACTATCTCAGCAGAAAGAGAAAAAATGACAATGAGAAAATATTGTTTTTGTTGTTGTGATGAGTTTTATATTGTCACCTTCAGTTACCATAATGTAAGATTTTCAAGATGGTAGCAAAGGCAGAATGCCTGAAATACCATATTTTACTCTGTTATCTGTTTCAATGCAATTTCCAATGAACCAGTAGGCCTGGGCAATGAACTAAGCTCCGTTCGCGGAGTTTGCTAAGTTTTTCGCACTCCGCAGAGCTTGTGGACATGAAGCAGAGTTTTTTCCTCGCTCGCTCACACCAATGGTAAGTTGGAGAGTGCGAGCGAGGAAACTAGACTGCTTCCCAGCGAGATTTCTCTACACGGGCAGTCGCGGATGGTCGCTACCGCTCGCATTGAGAAAATGTGTTTGCATTGAGGAAGCTACCGCTCAAGTAGAACTTCTACTCGAGTGACAGAAAGAAGAATGGTACAGTTTGTGCTGATTTTCCAGAGTGCGAAAAACACCTGGCACTAAAAATCAGTGCAAACGGCACATGGTAACACACTCTGCTGCTCGTGGAACTCCGCCTATCTTGGCAGAGTTTTTTGTCACTGATTTATAGGTCCGGGCAGCCTATAAATCAGCTCCAAGGCAGCTTGCAAAACAAAAAATTGCTTTCAGACACTCTTTACCTAAGATTCTTTGCCCAAAATGCATATCATTTTTGGGTTGGCCAGAGATAATCTTGTATTTATCTACATGTATCTACTCATGCTGCCTCACTAGCTCACCTTTAGCTAACTATTTTCAAGCTTCGTCCACCTGCATCCACTGACCTGCATTAAGCATTGCTGTTCGCATTCTCACACTAATTCCCTTTTCCTCCATCACTCTCACTCACCAACTGACATTCATAAAGCTACCCATTCGACCCCGGCAATTACTAACTCACTCATCTATACAACCCCTATCAAAGAAGTTCTTTCATTAATAAAGAGACAAACCTATGTTCTTTGACAATGCTTGCTCTATGTGGTCAGCTGTTCAACAAATAAGGAATGCATTTTCATAAAAGGCTGAATCTTATATTTTGTAATATGTGCATATTTAATTTGCTCCAAGAAAACGTAGGTCATGAGATCATGTGCAACACCCGCTTATGTTTCAATAAATATGAATTATTTCTCAAAGAAATATTGATCTTAACAATGACTTCACTGCACTCGACAACAGGCCTCAATTTTCGCTTACTATAAGGAAATTCTGTTGTTTTCCCCTTGATTTAGTGGTGCTCACTTCTCCTTTCCTTGTTCCTCATCAGACAGTGTTCCTCCTCTGCTATGTTTGTACTGTTCTTCATTTAGCAGCAGTCCTTTCATGACCTTCCTATTTGCAACATAAGTTTCTCTGCCATCATGTTTTCGTGCACATGCTCGTCTTCAGTCAGCTGCTGAAAGAGGCCGAGGGTACATTAAAGCGGAGCTTATTTAGGAGACTGGTGCAGCCAAGATTTGGACTGGAGCTGAATATGTTTGTCCGGTGAGATTGAAAAGAGGCAAAAAAACTATTCTACCCCGACAGTTTTCTAAAAGGATTCGATGATGTAAGGTCGACGTTGCTTGAAGTATCTGCATAAAAGCAATACATTAGAAAACTAATTTAGGAGTTTTATATGGTTATTTTTTTTAAATCTT
Source organism: Triturus cristatus (assembly GCF_964204655.1). Taxonomy (NCBI): domain Eukaryota; kingdom Metazoa; phylum Chordata; class Amphibia; order Caudata; family Salamandridae; genus Triturus; species Triturus cristatus. The sequence continues at coordinate 387,821,089 of NC_140590.1, read as the reverse complement.
AACTTCTAAAAAAAATATTTAAAAATTCGAGTTTGATTTAAAGCGATAAAACAAAAGTTTCTAATTACTTACACAAAAATGCACACATTTTCCGAGGTGATTTTTTTGGAGCATTTAACAAACAATCCCAACTATCTATACAAGAAATGGCAATGTCAATCACCTTGGGCTTTGACATTATAGATGCTCTCAAGCTTCAGCCTTATAGAGAAAGGGTAGAAGAAGCCTCGTAGCAGCAGATGCACATTCCCTACACACTGTAATGGTGAATTGGCCGTGCCTATGTACCTGTTCTTCCCTATGACTGCTCTATTTGAAGCTTGAATCGAATCATAAGATGTAACCGCAATCAAGTGTTTAATTGTATAATAGAAAAATACACTAATCAAGTGACTTGGAATAACAATTAGGGTAACAAAATGAATTAAACGAATGAAAACAGGCCCATAAAAAGAACACTATCGCATTCACTTTATGTATATTATTATAGAATATCATACATTAGTAGGGGTACAGGGAAAACCAATCAGATACTTATATGTCCAGTGTGTAGTTTGTCCAAGTTGTTACAATAATCACATGGGAGACAAATGTATGTCAACTCCACTCTCAAAAAGAAGAACATCGTTAGTCTAACTGGGAGGCAATATAGGCAACTGTTCGGAAAGAACAAAACTACCTTTTTCCATAAGCACTGGACAGATAGGTTAGAAATTCAGCAAGGGGACAAAAGAGCTCTCTGGAAAAAGGTGAATAAACTGAGTAATGCTCATCAGGGGGCGCTTACCTTTATGATCACTGCGGATATATGGGTATCATAATTGGAGGATCTCGATGGCTCATTACCTATGCAGGCCAACCCAGAATTGTGTCCAAACATGGGTTTCGTCTACAATTGGTTCTTGGCCAAAGAGATCAAGTTGATAATTGATCTCCTTAAATTAACTATGGTCGCAGGACATGATAACATCCCTACAGTGTTGATTATGGTAAAGAAAAACTGGTGGGCAACAGCTTATGCTCACTTGTTTAGAAGGATAGCTAAACGGGGTCCTATTCAACCTCATGGAAAGGGTCAGTGGTGAAGCAGATTTTAAAACAAGCCTTGGCAAAGCCAAATAGGTCTCACCTTTACAAGAGCTATTGGCTTTGGCAATGTGTTTTTGTCATGTTGTACACTGGTGTTTCTGCTGTTCGGCGTTGCTGAAGGTGAGTGGCATGGAGTGTTCTAGAGTGGAGTGGGAGAAGTACAGTTTCGTAGACTGGATATGTTGAAGTGCCGTAGAGTCGAATAGGGGGAGTAGAGTGTCGTAGAGTTGAGTAGAGGGGAGTAGAGTTCAGTGGTTCTGTGGCGGACAGGGTTATAGAGTGTAGTATCACAGAGTGAAGTGGCATAGATTGGAGTGGCGTAGAGTTGAGTGGAATAGGGTGGAGTGGGTTGGTGTGGATTTAGGTAGTGGGGTGGAATGGATTAGAGTTGATTGGGGTGGATTGGAATAGGGTACAGTGGATTGGATTGGGTGGAGCGGGGTGGACTAGAGTGGGGCGGGGTAGACTGGATCGGAGTGCAGTGGATTGAATTGGGGTGAGGTGGATTGGATTGGGTTGGACTGGAGTGGGGTGGATTAGATTGGTTCAGGCGGATTGGATTGGGGAGGATTGGATTAGAGTAGGGTGGTTTGGAATGGGGTGAATTAAAGTAGAGTGGAGGGAGATAGACTAGGCTGGAATGCAGGGGGTTGATTGGATTGGAGTGGGTTGGATTGGATGGGAGTGGGATGGATTGGACCAGAATGTGATGGATTGGAGTGTGTTGAGCTGGATGGATTGGATTGAGTGGAGTGGACTGATTAGGGATGGTGTGGATTGGATTGGGGTAGAGTGGGATGGATTAGTATGCAGTGGATTGGGTGGACTGGAGTGGGTTTGATTGGAGTGGAGTAGGGTGGAATGGAATGGTGTGAATTAGATTGGCATGGGGTGAATTGGAGTGAGGTGGATTGGATAAGGGTGGCTTGAAATGGATTGTTGTGGGGTCGATTGGATAGAGGTGGACAGGATTGGGTTGGGGTGGGGTGGACTGGAGTGGGGCAGATTGGAAATGGTGGATTGGCGTGGATTGGATTGTGGCAGGGTGGATTGGAGTGGATTGGATGGGAGTGAGGTGGATTGTTTTGGATTGGAGGGAGGCAGAATTAAGTGGTGCAGACTGGAGTGATGCAGATTGTTTTTGATTGGAGCGGATTGGAGTGGGGCACTTTGTTTTCGAGTGGTGCAGACTGTTTTGGATTGGAATGGGGCATATTTTTTTTTAATTGGAGTGGGTTGGATTGAGGAGGGAGTGGGGTGAATAGAATTGGGGTAAGGTAGATTGGATCGGAGTGGGGCAGATTGCATTGGAGTGGGGTAGATAGGATTGGCTGGGTTGGAGTGGGTGAATTGGGATGGAGTGGGTTGATTAGGATGAAGTGTTTTGGATTGGATTGGAGTGGGGCAGGTTTTTGTAGATTGGAGTGGGGCAGATTAGAGTGGAGCTATTTGTTTTGGATTTGAGTGGGGCAGTCTATTTTGGATTGGAGTGGGGTGGGTTGGCGACAATTGGAGTATGGTGGATTGGATTGGGGTGTGTGGTGTATTAAGGCATCATTTCAGAAATTACACATAAGAAAGAAACAATGTTGCTTTGCAATAAAATAATCCCAATCTTTTGAGAACAGCGCCCAAGAGCAAAAACAAAAGAAAACAAGACTTAGCAACATAAAAAAAGAAACAACTATAGAAAATAAATCTTTGCAATTTTATTTGTCTTGCTGGGTACATTTTGCCAGTCACATGCCTTCTGATTGCAGGGCACTAAAAGTTAAACAGAAGTAAATATTACCTCAATCACGTCTGGAGCAGCAGATGGGCACTGATAAAGCTGAATCAATCAGTATTGGTCGCTGCTCTATAAAGAGGAATGGAAATGATGTTAGGCCTGCCTTGACTAATTAAGAGGCTGTAAAGAAGAGTACCATGCAAGCCAACAAATGGTAATCAATGGGTGGGCTCCAAGCCATTTTATCTATCCAACAGTATCTCGCAAGTGAGACGATTGTTCTCGCAGGCCCGACCCTAAAAAGGGAATGGTAAACTTCACTTGAATTATAGGTTGATAAGCCTCTTAGATATTTCTGAGAAGGTTTTCTCAAAAATCTTATTACCTCATCTTGAGGAATAGGCTTAGGAGAATAAGATTATTCCTATTTAGCAGCCAATTTTCGGGAGGGCCATTCCAGAGGGGATCATTCCCTTGCATTATGGGCAAGTATTATGAAATCTGCTGCAGTAAATAAAAAGCTGTGTTGCTGTTTTATAGATTTCTGCACAGCCTTCGGCACAGTCGCTAGGGGAGCACTTTGAGAAAAGCTCGTTGGTTGGAAAATACCAAACAAGCTTCTCTGTATGATCCATATTATTGTATAATAATAATTGGGCACTGGTTGAGCTTGTTAGCTCTATGGGTTAGTCCAAGAGGATTCCAATTTGTAATGGTCTCCGACAAGGGGATGTTTTGTCTATTTCTGGCGGATTTAACCTCAGTTCTAAAATTATGCAATTCTTTCGCTGTGCATATCCCATGTTTGCAGTATGCAGATGATTTAATTTTGCTAGATTATACCCCTCTGGGATTACAAAGGAAATTAGAGTCTCTAGATGTTTATAGTAAAGACAACTCCTTGAAGATAAATATGGAGAAATCAAAGATAATGATGTTTGGGAAAAAAGGATCTAAGTTCAATTGGGTTTTGATCTTAACACCAGTTAAAGTGGTGGATTCATACAAATATTTGAGGCTCACATTTGCTAATAATTTAAAGTGAAATAACATACAAGAAGCAATAGATCTAGGGATCTGTTATAATCCAAGTGGCTGGCTAAATTTAATCAGATGTATGGAGGCCTGTCCTTGGCTCACCTAATAAAAGCTTATGAAGGAAAAACCCTGCCTCTTGCCCTGTACAGTGCAGAAATTCTTGCCCTCTCCTCTTTTTTCAATAGGTGCATGATCGAAAGTAGAGATTTAAGGGCTTATTAAGTCGGCCCAGGGCGCAATAGTTTAGGGTATAAGGAAAGAATTACATTTGGAAGGTGTACTAAAAATCTTTAAACTATGTTGGGAAGAAATCATTGCCCATAAAGGGGAGTGGGCCTGTGGCGTTTACCATAGGGCACAGGATCCAATAACTCTCCATAACACATGGTGCTCAATTGAAAGATGGTCTCCTTCAGGGAATCAGCACAGACAGCGGGTTATAAGCAGAATATGATCTACCTACTGGAGAAACCCTCAATAAAGTTTACATTGCAAACACTAGGCCGGGATGCTGTATTTTCTAACAGTTGCCAAACCCCAAGCTTTGTAACAAAATTTTGAAAATAGGTGTGGGGTGTAATCCTATCTTTTCTAGTTTTGTCGGGTGTAAAGAGGTTTATAGCGAAAATGGTGCTTACGTATGTCCTCTTCATGTAAAATGCTCTGTATGCCATATCTTGTTGGATTATAACTTTTATAAGGCTGTTGATATTACGTTTTTAAGAGCCTTATTTTTTAAATATCAGATATGCACGAGGTGGGAGAGGATGGCTCTACTGTCTGAAATGCAGTTTTATGATGTTGCAGTGGGAATTGCATGTTTTATACTGCCTATCAAGCAGGGTATTTTAAGTTTGGATTAGACTAATTTGTGTTTGTGTATGTATTAGTTGTCTTATGATGTTTTATGATTCTTGATGTTTATGAACATTTGTCCCAATAAGCATATTCTTACTACTACTACTGGTGCTGGTAGTGGAACTGTGTTGATGTTTCGGTCTCATAGTGTAAAGTACATATGACCATCCTTAGGACTAATTGCATTTGTGAAATCTGAGATCCCCTAAGATGTGTCATTCCCCGTGGGGCAAGAAAAATGGACCAGATTTTATTCATTAACACTAGTTAAATATGCCCTACAATGGCAGATTCCTAAGTTGTATTTTGGCCAGGTATCTGCTCTGGTATGATGTGGAAGAACTCACACCAGTAGCCAGCCATGAATCAAACACGCCAGCTCTCCTTCGTCAAAGTCCTGCAACGGAGCTTCGATCACATTCTCCCATTGACATCCCCTACAGTATGGAGGTAGCCTGGTGGACTTCAACAGGTTATCCTCCGCACTGTTAGGGTTTTGACTCTCCTTCACCAGACACATTATGATGGGCTTTTCTGATGCAGAGCCGTGTTCCTGTTTTTATGCACCTGCAGAATGTAAAGTGATTTCATTTAATTTGATATTTCTCTGAGTTATTGCTTTATTTTTTCCAGACAGCACAGCTCCAAAACAGATGTAGGCAAGTCTAGCAAATTTTTTCTGAGCTGCACTTTCTGGAAATAAAGTACTAACACAAATAAATATTGGGTTAAATTAATTCTATTTGAGCACTGTAAGCCCATCGGAACCGGGGCTCACCTCTGCGTTGAGCAAGAAAAGTCCATCATGATACTGTCCCTGGACTGCAAAAGAACAGCTTCCTTCACATACTATTATCAAAAATCATAGACCACAAATGGAATTAATTCCAGCCTACTTATTACATAAATGCATACGCCCCAAATGCTGTGCTATAATATTAACCTCAAATCTCGTCTAATATATTGCATGTCAGGTCTCATCAATGACATGGCTTCTCATCCATCATAATTCATCAACAAATGGGGAACACAGTTTTCCAAGGAACAAGGATAATAAATTCATATAGAACAGTGTTCCGCTAGGAATCATTCCATCCATGGCTAGTACATGATATAATTGCCCAAGACATTATAAATACATAATAAAAGCTATCAACACAATCAATGATTGAGGCTTTGTATTAAAATATAATACCACAAGTCCAATGGATGATCAAATATAGTCTAGCCAATGAAGGTGCTCCAAGTGACAACGAAGAGTAAGTGCAAAAAGGTGAGTCATACAAGCACATATCTAATTGACAATATTTACAATCTATACAACAGGCCCCTGCTCATCGGCCACATCATGATAATTTTGAAAACCCAATAATGCATACATTCGGGTTCAAATAGTCCAACTATCAATGATATGGATGGAACTCAAATAGTCAATGTTTTGACCCCTTAAAATGAGTCACATAAGGTCTTCATCAGGACAGTAAAAGGTAGCCAGCTGACAAAAAAATCTTGCATTTTTGTATTCATTTCAATATATACTGAACAAAAAGATTCAGATTCTAATGCAGACACTGTTAGCAGACTCATTGCAGTGTGCCCAAACTTCTTTCAAAACAAGGGGCCGACACTGTTTTGAAACAAGTCACGTGGTGCACCTGCATTGGTTTAACTATTTTTGTTTAACCATTGGAGTTAAGTTATGATATTGGAATACAAAGCATCAATCATCATGTGTGTTGAATGGTTTTATGATGTATTGGGCCAATATTATCATGTACTAGCCATGCATTGAATGATTCCTAGGGGAACACTGTTCTATATGAATTCTCACGCACCATGGCTCAAACATTTTCAAACCATTATATTCCATTATTCCTAAAAGCCCTTGCTTTCAAGAGAGCTGCTATCACAAAATCCTCTTTCTAGTCTTCACTGTATTTCAAGGTAATTCAGAAAAAGGTTTAAAGCCCAAACTTTCATTGTAAAGTTTGGGATGATCTGTGTTTACCCTATTGATAAAATATGCATAGATTCTCAACAACTTTCTGAAACATAGGTACTGTTTTTAAAACCTGAACAAATTCTAGTAAGTAATAGGTCTTAGTTATATAGAGCAATACACAACTGACTATTTCTGAATTTTAGTGTGGTTGTACTCATCCTCAGAATCCCTTATATTCACTGTTCTCAATATTTCACCCAAATTATGCAAAACACAAATGCATTTAGTCACAAAAAGACAAACAAAACATGTATCAACCCACTTTAACTAGATCATATGTCCTATATGAAGTAGGCGGACAATCCTCTTTTTAATAGGTTTCCACTGACAAAAAAATGTAAACATTGAATTTGATTTTGAGTAGTGTGTCAGAACCCTTTAGGAGACGCTGGAGGGTCCACATGGGAGCTGGTTGAACTCCTCTGCCATTTGAGTTCTAGTGTCCGTACTGCAATGTCTCTTGAAAGTAAGTCATGACTCACTGGGTAGCAATGGTGAGCAGTCTTCTAAGAGAGTAGTGTATAATTCATTAATACAACACAGCTCAATTAGGGGCATGAGACACATGGGTGAAATTCTGTTGGCAATCTTGATGCACTAAACCAGTTGGCACCCACCCCTCGCTAACAGAGTTACCAGTGTCTGTAATCCCTGGTGTCTGGATACAGTACTGGTAAGGGACAAGGGAAAGTCACTCAAGGAATGTATGTTTCCAACACTTCAGTTTGCTTAACCTCTCTGGATTGTTACTTGCAAAAAGTCTTAGTTCATTCTACAGACCTCTATCTGCTGCTTAGTGACTTGTTCTCACACTGTTCTCAAGCCTCATGGTTACTTGCATCTTGGGTGCTCCAGTCCTGGCGGGTGCAAGACAGACGGGTGCCGCAGCAGCTTTTGAATTGTCAGGGCCGCAGCGGCAGCCTCGCTTGTAACTTGTAACTTTAAAGCATGGTGGCTCCTATGGCAGCTCTCCTCTTTAGCAATAATTGCCGCTCTAGAATGTAGCAAACAGGACGCTAGTATGGCAAGGGTGGCCTCCAGACTGATCTCTAGCAGAGGGATGATTTCAGTAATGCGACCTCTGCCCTATCAGGGTGCCACCTCAGTTTTGATGGAGCAGTGGGACTCAGAAGTTAGCAGCAGCACCAGTCTCTCATTCACAGCTGACTCCCGGTCACAGTGCTTCATGTGTGTCCAAGTCTTGATACAGTTCATGACAAGAACCAGTTTGGAAGACACCTTCTACACAAGGGTCAATCAAGACTTGCACATCATTCATTCTCTCTGGCTATTCTCTAAGCTGGGAACACACTGGGCTTCTCCTCCTGGACAGTCTCACTGTAGGCCTTTAAGTAACATACACAAAGAGTAAATGTGCACAACTTTCTGTCTCTGTACAACAGAAAAATATTGTGAATTAATTTTCATATGCTGGTCGGTCTCTGCATATTTTCTTAGCTGATAAGATGTAATTTTTCAAGGTTGAAGCTTGTTGGTAGAAGTAAATGTGTTCATGCTCTATTATGTGAAGTTTCCTTACCATGATATGTGCAATGTGACGATGTGAAAAAATAAATGAATAGAATGTATTTTAAAGTCGTTATTTTCATTTTGGTGGAAATATTATATGAATAATGAATGACTGCACAGAAATTAAATATGTGATTTGTATTTTATCAATATGTGTCCACACAGCAAACAAAAAAAAAGTTTTTCTGTGTAAAATCTTGTTTCCAAAAATCGTAGCAGACTGAATGTGATGTATTTAAAAGTATCACAATTTATTTTGTATAACCTGTATTATTATACACAATGACCTGGTCCAACCACACACTCATCTACTTCATCATGCTCATCCTACACCACCACAGAAACACCACCACCAAATCTTTGCAACAGGACCGGTACAAGATTGTGGAAGCATCCTGGTTTTACGAACTCCTACACCACCAGCCTTGACACAACAACCTTCCAGAATCCATCTCCAACCTCCAACTTCCAAGCCTGGATCAGCGCCTGCACAGATACCCAGGCCTCTCTCAAAGCCAACAAAGCCAACAGAATGAAACCGCAAGCTAGCCAGCATACAGAAGAGCTCAGGCTCACGAAACGCCAATGCAAACAACTTGAATGCAGATGAAGACAAAGTAAGAATTACTCCAAAAAGGGCAAATATTAATCTGCCTTCAGATGCAACCATCAGCACATAAGAACCACCAAACGTTCTGCACTAACTGACAGCATAGAAAGCAGCACCAAGAGCACCAAGGAAATCTTTGCCATAGTGAAAGACTACCTCTCTGGCAGCAAGCACCACCAGCAGAAAACCCTCTTAGGAACTATGCACCCAGCTGTCTCTGTGCTTCAGCAACAGGTTCGCAAGCATCTACAAAAACTTTGATCCCCCAACCAGACACTTTCACCCTTGCAGCCCTCCTGTCCATCTCTACCAACACCTAGAGGACCACCCTGTCCACCTGGCCCACTATCACCACTCAAGAAACTACAATGACCAAACAGCACCATTGGACCCTTGCCCTCACCATGTCTTCATCAAAGCACTGGATCCTATCAGTCCACCCTTCACCCCAATCCTGAACAACTCAATCATCACAGCTATCGGTAAACCTGCCACAGTACTCCTCCTCCTCTAGAAACCCTTAGCAAATCCAAAGACGCTGCACAACTGCCGGTCTACTTCCCAAAACGTTGATAAATGCCTAACCACACATCTCACTGACTACCACCTCAACACCACTCAATCCTGATTCAGGCCCAAACAAAGTACAGAGACAGCCCTCATCGTCACCACAGATGACATACAGATGATCATAGACAGAGGTGACACCGTGGCCCTCATCCTACTGGATCTTTCTGAAGCCTTTGACACTGTCTCCTACCACATCCTTATCAACCGACTGCACCAAGCCAGCATCCAAAGTCCCACACATCACTGGATTGGCTCCTTCCTGACAGGATTTACCAAGTTGGTCAAAATAGCATCCTTCACCTCAGGCACACTTAACCGCATCTGCAGAGTTCTACAAAGATCTTCAGTACGCCCTACTCAATGCCTCCATGACCCCACCCACCAGCATTATCTGCGCCCACTGAATCAACATCATATTCTATGCTGACAAGACCCAACTCACACTCTCCCTCTCTAACAAGATGCCAAACACTCAAACCAATTTCTCCACCTGCATGACCAAATACACCAGATAGATGTAAACCAACTGCCACAAGCTCAAAACAGACAAGACAATAGTATTAATCTTTGGCAAAGACACATTGCTCTGGGACACCACCTGGTAGCCTGCCGAAATCTGAACCACACCCCTCCCGGCAACCCACGCAAAGAACCTCATATTACTAATCAACAACCGACTGACTATGGCCAGCCAAGTAAACACAGCCCCTAATCTACTGTTTCCACACACTCAAGATGCTCAAGAAGATCTTTAAAACGCACCCTACCAACACTAGCAAACTGTCACACAAGCCCTCATCAACAGCAAACTGGGCTACAGCAATGCGCTCTTTGCTGGAATCAACACTCAACTGACCATAACGCTCCAGACTGTACAAGACTAACAGCCAGGCCCACCCTCAACCTCTCACTCCACAACTCAAAGAGCTTTACTAGCTACCAATACAAAAAGGATCACTCTTCAAACTCCTCACGCATACATACAAGCTTTACATAACTTTGGCCCAACATACCTCAACAACAGCATAACCTTCCACAATCCTACTAGACATCTCAGCTCAGCCAGACTTCTACTCGTACACATAGCTTGCATACAGAGAACTAGATCTGGCAGTTGTGCTTTCTCCTATTGTGTTCCTAAAGACTGGAACTACCTTCCCTGGCTCCTCAGTTCTTGAATTCTGCAAGAAACTGAAGAAGGGGCTCTTAGCCTAGCCCAGATCCTGGCTCGACCTGTACAGCTCCTATTTCAGTGCCAGGAAACCCTTCCGGGTGAGTTGTGCATCATAAATAGACATAACATAGCAATGTTTGACAAAGTTAGGCTATCCTGTTTTAGCGTTAAATCTATAATAACTGATAAAACCCCACCAAAAGGGAAACGTCAGTTAAGGCCAATGTCACCCTCACAACCATAAACTAGAAATGCCATTCAAAGAAAGGAAAGCAAGAGATAATAAGTCATTTTTATTTATTTCTGAAGGGGACACACAATATAACTGCCATAGGTAGCAGCAAGAAAGACTGTTCTAAGATTACTTTGCTTGAGTTTTGTTGTTTTGGAATGTCACTAAAGAACAAGTTACTTACCTTCAGTAATGCTTTTTCTGGTGGATATAGTATCTACTTGTGGATTCCTCTCTGAATATCCCCCATGCGCAGCATTATACCGAAGCTTTTCTCTATAGCTCTCCCACATAAACGAAGATGTCACAATACCACCGCTCCGCACGTGACTCCATGTGATGCCATTGGAGCCATAAAAAGACCTCATCTGCGTGCTGAAGTCAGTTTCCACCATTTTCTCCAAGCCTTCTAGGCGAATGGGTGAACTAACAATGCATATGCCAGTGGATATGTAGCATGCAGCATAGACCAACACAATCTCATACATGTATAGATATAACAAAAAAGCACTTAAAAATGCATTTTCAGTAGCATATCCATATCCATGAACTTCAAAGAATTCCTATTGGAAAAGCCATACATGAACTACAACCAAATTCATTTTCAGTATAGGCAGACAGGCAACGGGGAGGCGAGTGGGACAGTGAGAAATCAACAGGTAGATAACATATCCAACAGAAAATCCGTAATGAAAGGTAACTAACTAGTCTTCTGATGGATACATCCACCTGTGGATTCCTCCCCTTTCGAATAGAATCCACAAGCAGTCCCACACTCCAAGTTAGGTGCCGAACTGCCTATATCAAAAAAATCCTGTAAAACAAAATGAGCAAAATGGCATCCCTCCTCACTTCCAAATTCAAGCAATAATTCTTCGTAAAAGTGTGGAGGGTGGCCCAAGTTGCCGCTTTGAAAATATCAACCACAGGGACACCTCTAGGCGAAGTATTTATTTTGACAGTTTTATATAGCGCAAACATGACCACCGAGGGTATCAGAGCGCTTTACAGATTATGCATCACGAAGGGTATAAGCAAACAAAACAGAATAAACAAAGCAACATATTCAAAGTCTAAAATTGTCCAACATTCTCATGAGAGAAAAGCAGACACAACAGAATCGACAGCGCGACAAGATCAGTCTAGAATTGTCCGAGATACTCGTGAACGAGGTGGCTGGGCCAGAGTCAATGGGTATGGACCCAGAACCAGATAAATGAGCTAGGCTAAGGCAGAAATTTCTTAATCAGGAGCCCTTTGACTTCTTTTTTGAAGAAGACAGTGGGAGGATTCACCCTGACTTCGGGGGGAAGGGAGTTCAAGATCCTCGGAGCCATCCCTGTGAACGCTCAGTTATACGTCTGTTTTTCTTGAATTTTTGTGGTTTTAGCAAAAGGGTGCTGGCGCTTCTGGAGGCTCTGGAACCACAGGAAGTACAGCGGGGTCTTGAAGTAGATGGCTTTGTGAGCCATGCATGTAATTTGTAACTGTATCCGAGCTTCATATGGAAGCCAATTCAGGTCCCACAAGTCCGGAGAGATGTGGTGTTATTTTTTTTGGCCAGTTAAGAGCCTAGCAGCGGAATTGTGGGTAGCCCTAAAAGGAGCCGTCCTCACACTAGGCAGGCCGCAAAGGGTTGTGCTACCATAGTCCAGCTTTGAGATCACTAATGCTTGTACTGCAACCTTCAGGTCATGAGGAGGGAGAAAGGGTTTGAGTTTCCTAAGTAGGCTGAGTTGGAAGTTCGCTCCTTTGGTGAGGGAGCTGATGTGCTTCTGCATGTTCAGGCTTTTGTCAAGAATGATACCCAGAGAAGATGCCGAGTCCACGAGGTGCGGTCTACAGTTAAGAGCAGTCAGCTGATTCAACCATTGTTCCATGACAAGGATTTGGTTGCGGGGTGAGATCAGTAGGAATTCTGTTTCAAGAGCATATATGATATATGATTTGGAAAGCGTTCTGGCCAGCCGGCTCTAGGTTGGGAGAGATGCGCTTCGGAGGATTCGGCTCTATACCCGCCCCCGCCATGTCTCCTCACCAAGGAAGACTAGATAAGCAAACTGGGCAGAGTTGTGCGCCGACCTTAGGAGGCACAGGGAGGCCTAGAGTCTGGGCAGAGGTCGGTGACGTGTCAAGGGGTTAGATGTGTACGCAGAAGGAGAGTGTCCTGGGGTTAAGTTGGGATGGGCATGTTGCATGCTATTCGCTAGCCATGCACCCTCGGGTTCAGGCCAGTGGACTAACACCAATGAGAGCCAGATTAAAGGCTAGAGGATAGGAGGTTGGTGTGCAATTGAGTCCCACTTGCTCACTACCCAATAGAAAAACACACTTGCTGGCTACGCACCCTCGGGTACCGTTGGGTACAATAACTATGAGAGGTCAGATTATCCAAGCAAAAAGATACTAGAAGTAGACGACTTAGCTGTAGTAGAATGAGAACTAATACCTTCAGGTAGCTCCTTCTCAGCCTTTGCATAGCAGAGTATGATACACAGGATTATCATTCATTCATAAACTTTATTTCGACCACTAGGGCCATAAAAGCAACAAAAAATTACAGACAGTAATAATAAAAGTGTCACATCAAAACAAATCGCGAACTTGGATCAACATAGTCATGTAAGAAAAAACAATTTAGTCAAATAGTTAACAAATTGTGAAATATTTCCTACGTTGCAGCCATATGGCGTTTAAAAAGCGTGAGACTGCAAAAACAATTGAGGGATGGGTGTCATATTTCAAAACTCGCAGGGCTTTTTCGCATTCTCTAAAACCAAGATTAATGCAGATGGGTTTTACCCAGCGTTTTCTTTGCAAATAGTACATTGGGCAAAAGAAGAACACATGTCTTTCATCTTCCAATGAGTAGCCACAAGCAGGACATGAGGTATTATTGTTGGAATCCCATCTGGAGGTAAAGGACCTAAGTGGTAAAGTGCCCATTCTTAGTTTAAGATACAGCTTCCTAACAACTGGGGGGAAAATCACATCCAAAAATAACTCCCTCCCATAATTTGGTTTTATCTGGAGGAACTGAGCAGTCAACCTACCTACCTTTGAGTTCATGTGTAAACGTGATAGGAAGAAATGTCTGAATTGTTCGACCAAGTTGGTTTTGGAAACAGCCAGACAAGAACTTTCTGGAGTATCCCAAAGTTCCTGGAAGCCAATCTTGGCACTAGTGACCCTAACGTACATTAACCAAGGGATGTTCAAATTTTTAAGTATAGGCCAAACCCCCCTAAATTCGTTTCTATAAGATTCCAGGTCCGGATTAGACCAGAGTCTCTTCCAGTAGTAGACGGGCCGCACAGCCACCACCTCTTCCATAGGGAGTAAGCCCAGATCAAACCTAATAGGGACAAACGGGGAACTAGATGGTAAGCTCAACAAATTCCTGATAAAGGAGTTTTCAACCCTCGAAAGGCTATCAGTTTTAGAATGGCCCCAGAGTTTCGCTCCATAAATAGAGGCAGCTCTGGCCTGCGTTTTGAAAATTTCTATCACTGGCGATGCTGGTTTAAAAGCCGAACCTTTAAACAATCTAGCCATGCCTCCTGATTATCCATCTGGACAAAGTGCTCTTGTGTACTGCTTTCCCTCTCATTTTCCCCACATGTCCAACAAACAGCACACAAGTTCTATCTATATAAAAGCTCACAGCCCTCTTAGGGTCCATTAGATGTAGTCTCTCCACCTCCTCAGACGGATGTCGGGGAGGGTAACTAAAAAAAGGCAAAGTAATAGACTGTCCTAAGTGGAACAGAGTGACCACCTTTTGCAGGAAAGCAGATCTGGTTATCAGCACCAACGTATCTGCATAAAAAGTCATGAAAGGAGGCTTAGTACTAAGGGCCTATAGCTCACTCACCCTTCTAGCAGAAGTAATCACTACTAAAAATATAGTCTTAAAAATAATAAGCCTTAACGGGCCTCAAAAGCAGAACACATACGATATGTAAGCACTAGACCCCACGGAGGCATAATAAACAGAGTGGTAGCAAATGTATTAATATGCCCCTTACTGAACCTTAAAACTATAGCGGACTTAAAAACGAAAGGTTGAGCAGGCAAACAAAGGAATTTAGATAGGGCACACAAATACCCCTTAATTGTTCCAACTGCGCAGCCTTGCTGCGCCAGGGAAAGCACAAAAATCAAAACTTCCGACAAACGGGCCTTCAAAGGGTCAACTGACTTCTCTCCATACCATTTCACAAATTTCGCTCATCGGCCAGCATAGACTGTCTTGGTGGAGTCTTCTGGCCGATAAAATAACATCCACCACAAGAGATGGGAGAGAGAAAGAACTCAGGTTGCCCTGTTCAATCTCCATGCTTAAAGGCGGAGGCTCTGGAGATGGGGATGTAGAACGTGCCCCTGCATCTGAGAGAGGAAGTCTGCCCTGAGAGGGAGATGGAGTCGAGGGCACAATGAGAGGTAAAGGTCTGTGTACCACACCCTTCGCGGCCAATCTGGGACTATGACTAGGTCTTGGCGAATCTTCTTCGGATCCGAGGAATAAAGGGTATGGGGGAAACGAGTAAAGCAGCTGGGAGCCCCTGTCCAATTGAAACATGTACCAAAATGCTCCACGCATTGGATGCTGGTGGTGGCAGAACCCTGGCAGTGCACGTTCTCTTTAGCGGCAAACAGGTCTAACTGAGGAATTCCCCAAAGCCTGAAAATGTGCTTAACCAGTTCCGGATGGAGACACTACTCGCGAACGGCAGAATAATGCCGACTGAGATGGTC
Organism: Triturus cristatus; assembly: GCF_964204655.1. Taxonomy (NCBI): domain Eukaryota; kingdom Metazoa; phylum Chordata; class Amphibia; order Caudata; family Salamandridae; genus Triturus; species Triturus cristatus. The sequence continues at coordinate 387,805,499 of NC_140590.1, read as the reverse complement.
CGCATGTACATTTAGAACTCTGGCCAAGTGAAAATCTGATAGTCCTAAGCCCAGCACCAGAGTCGCAGAGCTGCTCTGCAGAGAAAATACGACCCTACTCTTCCCTGTTTGTTTATATACCACATTGCAGTAGTATTGTCTGTTAAGACTTGGATTAACTGACCGCAAAGGGAAGGGAGGAAGGCCTTGAGAGCCAGATGTATCGGCTATATTCCCAGAAGATTGATATGCAACAACCTTTCCTCTGGAGACCAAAGACCTTTGATCTCTAAATCCCCCAGATAAGCTCCCCCATCCTAGAGTGGAGGCATCTGTTATAACTGTGGCCACCGAAGGTGGAGGGTGAAACAGCTTCTTGTGAGACAGATTGCTGGACACACCCCACCATTAGCGATCCACTGCAGTGTCTCAAGAGACCTTGACCAACTCCTTGGGATATCCGTTATGCTGAAACCACTGCCTGCAGAGGCACCACTGAAGAGCCCTCATGTGCCAGCTTGCATGGCTGACCAACAGAATGCAGGAGGCTAACAGACCAAGCAGGTGCAAGACCTTCAGGGCTAGAACCAAAGCTCCGTTCTGAAACAGCATAATCAGTCTGAATGTCCTGAATTTTCGGAGGAGGTCAGGAAGGCATGACTCACTGTAGTGTCCAATACTGCCCCTATTAACAGGTTGCACTGAGAGGGCTCCAGGTGAGACTTGGGCACATTTATTGAAAACCCAGACTGAATAACAGTTGTGCTGTTAACTACAAATGGTGCAACACCATCTCTGGCGACTTGGCTTTGATCAGCCAATCATTCAGATAAGCAAATACTGGTATCCCCGGCCATTTGAGATGTGCCGCGGCCACAGCCATCACCTTGAGACCCCACCATAAAACAGAGATACCTCCGATGCGATTTCAGAATGGGGATGTGAAAATATGCATCCTGCAAATCAGTCAAAACTCCAGCGCAAGAACCTGTGCCAGGGTCAGCATTATGAATTTTTACTGCTTGAGGAACAGGTTCGAAATCCTGAGGCTGAAAATTTGCCGTAAAACACCATCTTTTTTGGGAATCAGAAAGTATCGGAAATAACATCCCTGACCCAATTTCTGCTGTGGAACTAATTCTATTGCACCTCTCTGAAGCAGCATTTCCACCTCCTGCTGATGGAGCAGAAGATGCTCTTCTGAACAAAACCCTTGTCAGGGAAGAAAGGGAGGGGGATACTTCTGGAAGGGTAGGGCATACCCATTCTCTACAAAGTCTAAAACCCAGTGGCCTTTAATGATGGACCTCGATGGAGGCAGAAAATAGGCAACCCGTCCTCCCACTGGGCAAGCATGTTCTAAGATGTTGAAGCTAGAGCTGCTTCCCTGCAACATTGGCCTGGGAGGAAGAAGAGGAGGAGGAGGAGGCTGCTTTATGGGCAGATCTACACTGACGACCTCTGCCCCTTCCCCTGTAGCTAAGGGGATTCGAGGCCTTCTGCTGTTGCTGCAAATTTCTCCCTCAAAAGGACAAGTTAGGGACAAAACCACGGAACCTATGGAACTGTCTGTAGTCCTCAGGCTGCGACTGAAGACCCAAGGACCTTACAAGGTCTTTAAACCTTTGCAGAGCAGAATCCACCTGTGCACCAAACAGTTGTGTCCCATCGAAGGGCAAATGCATTAGTGTTGCCTGTACATCTGGAGAGAAGCCTGACCCCCTCAACCAGGCATGTCTTCTAGTGGCAACAGAGGAACCCATAGCCCTTGCAACTGAGCCAGCTGTGTCCAGATCTGAATGTATCACCTGGCAAGCAGCTGCTTGAGTATCCTTCAGGGGCTCTGAAAAATGTCCTTGGAGAGCCCCAGGCAACTTGGGAAAGACCTTCCTTTCCATTAAAGCATTAATATAGCATCCTAAAAAACATGTAGCATTGGTAGATTTTGGGACCATACTTTCGGAGAAGATTTTCTTGGCAGATTGCTCCATCCTCTTAAACTCCCTTTCAGCCAGAGGCGTTGGAAAAGAGCAAGGAGATAGTTTGGTGGAACAAGGAGCCTGTACTACCAAGCTTTCAGGCGTGGGATGGGATGACAAAAGCAATGGATCCCATGGAGCCAGCTTGTACCTCTTTGCAACGGACCATGACACTGCTGCCGAAGAACAACAGCTTAGATTATATGGACGAATGAAGCACCTCAGTCAATAAATTCGGCTTTACCTCCGCAGAAGGTAGAGGCATCTCTAACATCTCTGCTGCCTTCCTGATCACAGAGTGATATGATGTCACCTCACGTGGCACAATAGCCTCTGGGGATAGCAAGTTCCACTATGGAGAGGTATTCAGACCACTTGCCACCTCCAGTCTTTCAAAATCTGGATCCTAAACCACAATCTCACCCTCTTCAACATCCTAATTTTCACACAAATACCGCTCTTTCTCCAAGAGCAACCGAGTCTCTCTTCAACACCTTATTTTTGGCAGTGGTGCCAGAGGTGGTGCCAGTGACTCTGGCAACAACATAGGCAGTTGCTCCGAAGCTAGTGGAATTGGTTCCGGGTGACATGGTGCGGGCTCAGATCCAGACGTGCCAATGAAGGATCAATCGGTGTCAAAGACGCTCGCCATTCTTGCATTGGCAACAGCATTGGCTGTCTCAGAGCCCTCGCACAAATGATAAACATAGCTCTTAGGAAGGCTGATGGAACACCATATACTCCTGTTCTTGGTTGGACGGCAATGGTGCCGGATGTGACAGAGGAGCCACTGGATTCAAATCTGATTCCAGCAAATGCCGTTCAGTTGGAGTCACAGGTCTTGGAGCTGGAGAAGGTACAGGAGACACACCTGGAGATATCTTCCCTCACGAGTACTCAGATCAGGAGACATCAACTTCAGTGAACCATCCCTGGAAGACCGAAGCCGAAAGCCATGGTGCCGCTTCTTCTTGTGCTTACATTTAGATGATATCGAAGTATGGGAAGACAGCAACTCTGATCGACGCCGGAACCTTCTGGTTCATTTCTCAAAACGACGAACAGATTTTGACATCATGATCAGATGACAGGCACCAAAGGCAGTCTTCATGTGTGTCAGTGAGGGACATTTGACCGTCACATTCCCTGCAGGGCTAGAATCCTGACTTCAGCGGATGAGACATCTTCACTTGCAACAACATTGCACCTACAAAAAAAATGAAAAGATTTCCCACAATATCGAGAACCTAGGAAAAACTGTTATGTGTAAACAGCGTGGAGATAAGGGAACTGACATCAGCACACCGACCATGTCTTCTTACGGCTCCGATGACGTCACGTGGAGTTGCGTGTGGAGTCATGGTATTGGGACATCCTTGTTGACATGGGAGAGCTAGAAAGAAAAGTTTCAGTTGAATGCTGCGCATGGGGGGGATATATTTAAAAGGTGAGGAAGACACAAATAGATGTATCCATCAGAAATATTGCTTTATCTTCATATGCTTCTTACAGTTTGTTTGCTTGGATTAAAGGTATAGGGTTTACAAGCTTGTTTTAAGTTTGATCTAATACTTGTTCACGCTTGAGAGCATCTGGAAATATTTAAATCATATTTGATATCTTGGTTGGGGTGAATTGTTTCACAGATTGGTGCAATGCCCTGTTCATACGAATACTGGCAAATATGTACTAGCCCACAGGACATGGAATGAGCAAAGCCATTTGACACATCAGTCCCATTTTGAAACAAGTCAGTACTGATAGATGGTGAGCTGCCAAACATCTCAGGCATTGAACATTCAATACAATGTGTAGTGACAGGTACCTTCGAAAGGAGTGTTGTCACTATGCCCATTGGAAAGTGGTGAAAACATTGCACATACCAACAAAATTCACAGCTGCAAGATACCCCATTGTTATGTGTGATACTGTTAAATGGCCCTTAGGGACATTGCCGTCATTGCTAAGTTAACATGAGCTTTGCTGCCATGATGCTGCTTTTGCGCATGTTACTACATAACTTTGTTTTTGCAATACTATAATCAAGCATGTCTGAACAAGGCCGAGAAAAGGGCCATGACCCTCAAGAGGAAAGAGCTGTTAACTACTAAGAGAAAGAAAAAAACTGATAAAGAGAATGGTGAATTTGGGATACACTTTATCACAGAATACAATGCCTTAAATAATCATGTATATAACATCTTAAAGAAAAATTGGCATTATCTCTCAAAGGATGGCTCGATAAGCACGATAACATCTAAAAAAACCAAAGTAATATACCGTAGAAGTAAGACCCTTAAGGAGGTTCTGAGCCCGAGTTATATCAGGGACTCCCCAATTTTGAGGTCCACATGGTTACCAGATAAACCACCTGGATTCTACACCTGTGGTAATTGTTGTATATGTCAATTTGGTATTAATAAGAACAAAAAATTCAGCAATGGTTCTAGGGAATATACCACAAATTGTTTTATTAATTGCAACACGGAATTCACGGTATACATGATCGTATGTGCCTGTCAAAAGAAATACATTGGCAGTAGTATACGCAGTTTAAAGCTGCGTATACAAGAACATGCCAGAGCCATAAAGAATGGGAATGATAAATATCCTGTCTCTGTGCATATACAAAGTGAACATCCAAGTGAAAAGAATTTCAAATTTTATGGCATCGATCATGTTAAGATGCCAGAACGAGGAGGCAATAGGGAGCTGATTTTGAGGCAGCGGGAGGCGTCATGGATATGCCGTCTCAGAACCGTACAGTTTGGTCTTAATGCCAATGATGAAATGCATTATTTCCTTTAACAGCTTAGGAAAGATCTTTAACAATGAAGGAGCTGTGGACATGTCTATACTGAAATAAATATTTTTATCCATATAATCGATAATCAAATTAAAATGTCAATGTAGCTAATGATGGACTTGGTTAATAATCACATAATTAAACTTTTTAGCTGACTATTATCTAATTGGACAAGGTTTAGAAACCACACCTAATAATTTGGGAACAAACATCTCTAATTGATATTGGACACACACAAAGACAACACACAGATAGATCATGTGAAAATCATGATATGGTTTTCGTTTCTAGCCTTGGTATAATTATAATGCCATTATAGCTAACGATGAATTTGGTTAGTAGCCACACAACTATAATTTCTGTGTGACCATTGCCCAATCGGTAATGTCATGGAAAGCTGATGGGCCATTCAAAGGTGGCCGACACAGCTGTTAAATTTGGCTTAGTCTATGCACAGTATATTATATAGATATAACCCTGTGAAGCATGTTTTGAATTACATAAGACAATATTGGCTCACTTCGTATTGTTGTCATTTTCAGTCTGGGAACTATTAATAATAAAGAAAATAGTGACATGAAAAGTTTTTTCGGCCACTCAAAGATGACCGCCTAAATTGTCAATGCTGCGATAGTGTTAGCACGTTGTAATTGATGGGCACAACTTTGCATGATATATACTGAACTCGAACAGTTAATATTGCATACATTACTCTGAGGTGTGAAATTACCTCAAACTACAAAGAACGAGAAGTTATTGACCGTACATTTTTAGGTTACAAAATTTACATCGTGGGACATGGTATATGTAACCGTGTCTGCTAGTTATTTGAAAGTGAAAGACTTCAATGGATATTTGGTACCATATTGATATAATGATGTTACCATTCTTCATTGCCTATAATATATGGCATACGAAGATATTGATACATGGGAACACTTGGTTACTCAAAGATGGCCGCCACGCTTTCCCGTTACGATATCTGTTGACTACACCGGTGCATCTAGTTAGACACATGATTTTGGTACTTCCGGGGGCGGACTATAAGAAACCGCGAAATATGCTCGGGCGGTTTCGCCGCAACCATGATTTGAACACGCGGTCTATCAGTCCACCAGAAGTAAGTTATCCAAATAATCAGCTGTAGGAACTCGCATGCTATAAAGGTTTTGAATGTAAGCGTACGGAAGAGAGAAGAACGCTGTCATCCGTAATTTTGTTCAAGATGGGTTCGGGGTGATTACAGAGCAGGCAGTAAATGGGTTGATTAACTCAAACAACTAATAGACTAGCAATTGGCTTACATCAATAACTGTGAAGTTTGGTCCAACAAATGTATATTACAAATCTGACTGATATTTCACTGCTTTGCCGTAAGATTATCACAGAATCGGCAATCTTTATATTCGCTAGAACGGCGCAGGATAGATAAAGAGCGACACTATGAGCTACACATGTCATGACCCCTAATTGGACTGTATTAATAACTGTGAAGCTAAGTCCAGCAAATTTATATCACAAAAAATCTGAACAATATTCCAGTGCTTTGCCGTAAGATTATCTTAAAATCTGTAATCTATGTACTTGCTTTAACGGCGCAGGATAGATAAAGGGCGGTCCTATGAGCTATATATGTCATGCCCCCTAATTACCATATTTAGAATTACTCATTTAAAATAAAATAGGGAACATTAATGGGTATTGTCAAAACTGAGTAGGTTTTTGAAGAGAAATGAATGAATGCGTTCTGTGTAACTTGTCCAGATCTTATCATGTGCTTATGTTGTAAAATTTAACGCCAAGTTTGCGTATTCTATAACACATCGCATTTGTGCTGATGTCATGGTGTTAGAACTCGCAGGAGTTGAATAGAGTTGAAATTACATAAATAGTATCGGTTTGCAATATATTATATGGCACTTAAAATGAAAATGACAACCAACCTTTGGATATTTGAATGAACAGCAAGCTGATAGCGCAATTACTTTCTAGTTCAGTTACGACATTTGGTGATAAGAAATATTGTGTTATACGTTGTGACTGCGTGTATATATATGTAAGAAAATCTTTCATTTAGAATAATATGTGGCTTTGAGAAGCATTCATCGCAGAATCCATACCATAGGAAATCGCCATTACAAAAGGATCTTATTCATGATATATTTGAGGTATGCAAGATATATATATGTTATGTATACTAATTAATATATAGTGACGACTTCTGTAGTTGAAAAACTTCTGTGAAATGAAATAGACATACTGGAAAATATTAAATAGATAGTGTCTATATATAATGGGACTTCCTCTTTGGTACTTATCCTGTATTATGCGACAAACCAGAATAGTCAAACAATATGCATGCCTCCAATGATCATGCTCTAGAAGGGTTAATATAATTGACTAAATAGTTGTGCTGAACTTCTTTGGAATGATATAATATACTGGTGCCTATGGAAAGCCATATGTATAACTATGAAGTTAATAATGTGATAAACATATGATGCAAGATACACATGATGTATTGCAAACAAGGTTTTTTCTATCGTAGTATACCTAGGCCTTTTTTGTCTGATTGCTAGTAAAGGAATTGAACTGTTATAGGTGCGTTGGTTTTTAATGAAATAGTATATATTTTTATAATATGTTTGGAAGAATTATTATAAAATGAGAGATTTGAGACTGTTTTTATATATGTTTTCTTGGTAGCCTTGAAGAAGTCTCGTGTGAGACGAAACGCGTTGGCTACGGCTATGTGAACATATGAATTACAAGAAATCTTCAACCAAGAGAAATAAAGAAGAAAATCTCTATATTTTGTGTCACATGCTCTGATTAGATGATAAGTGTATAGTGTATAGTGCTGAACCACTTGTGTCTATATATGTTGATGTAGGATTTTATCCTACACCTTTGGGAGTAAAGAGGGGAGTACTCTCTGGTTTCGTGCACCACTATTCACTGATTACGAGAACCACTGACATTTGCTGGGTGCGGATTCAATCAGCCTCTACCCTCATCTTTGTGCTTGTATTTTGTTTTTGCAAGACTTTGTTTGTGCCTTTCACATGAGAACAGGATGCTTTTCGCGTTCTCTGCCTTTCCTGGAGTTTAGTCTGAACACGATGTGCAAGGTTGATAAACAATACCCCTTGTTATTCTGTTCTGGTCAGTCCCTAGCACCTAGACATAACATGCTACACACAGCTGCAGTACTGAAGACTCGTGCTTTGATATTACGTTTTTGCATGTTGTTCTAACACACTTGGAGAAAGCCCTTCCAGGGAGAAGAACTCCGCTGTTCCTATGATGTAAACCTTACATCCAGGCTTTCAGGTATGGGGTCTGCTGTCAAAGCCCAGAGATCTTCCTTTATATAAAATAAACTTCTGCTAGGCAAGGGGAGGGTGGTTAGGCCTCATTGTCCTTTTTCCACAGTCTTTATATAATGACTTCTCCCTTTGTATCTTTCTATTCTATGGAATTGTAACAATGCTAACTGCGCAGAGTTTATGCATTTTGCTGCTGGTAGTGGCTCATATACTGTATTGTAGAGCACAATAGTTAAAATAAACAATTTTAACTATTTTCAGTGACTCTGCTAATTTTTATTGTGGACAAGTATGAGTGAGTAAGCGAAAGAGTACGTCTTGCTCCCGCGATTCCTGAGAGAGTTGGGAGTGTGGTGTTCTGGGTTGTCTAGTCATTTATAGCTTCGTGATATTTGGAGAACGGATGAGACACTATAGCTTGTCGGTATTGGGATTTTGGGTACTAATGTGGTAGGTTGGTACACTCCTATACACTGAGGTCCTGTTTTCCTGTGCATAGAATGTGCAGAATCCCTGCAACAATACCTTCAGCTAACTATGGCTTTTTGCTCCACTGAATTTTACTGCTGGGATTTTTGAGCACATAGTTACATTATTAAAAGCAAAACTGCAAGCCCGAGAATACAAGGTGATGTCTATTAAAAGGTCAGGATTCCCTTAAAACGAGATATTCGCCATTCGGGCATTTAGCAACTACAGCCATACAACAGCAGCAGCACCTTAAAGTTGTCAGGCAAGGAGTGCAGAAAAGCTGTGGCAAGCATGCTTAGATCATTATGTTTCACATGCCATAGCATACAGGGCTAGAAAACGAATCTGGTATAATTAATTTAAAGGTTTCATGAGGTATTATTCTGTTGTCATGGCTGACCACCCCTTAAATGCCATATTGTTCAGTAAGGAGTAGGCGGATACTCCCCATGTGTCCAGGCATTTATTAAAAAATTCTGTCCTGACAGTGTGTGTGAAAAATAATGAGATATGAGAGAGAGTACCGAGATGTAAATGAAAGTGCAATACAACGTTTTTCTATTCTTAGAACACTAACATAAGCCCATTTGACACAATGGCAAGACGCTGCATACCCTGCATTTCTTCACCACCATGTTAAATATGTTCTTTATAACAACATGCTCTGTGGACATTTTAAAAACACAGTTTGGGCCTATTTTGGGGGCTAAGCAGCTAAATAAACACGGACAAACACCAACGAAATCCAGAGAAAAACACTGAAAACAGGACAGCCTAGATACAGTGTAAATGAACTTGAGTTACTGTCTGAGGGGCTCTTTTCCTTTTTAGGTCACAGTGTACCAGACAGCACAGCTGTTTGATTTGCTAAAGATATCTTGGGGTCTTTCAAAAAGTTGACCTAGGAATGCATTAGGTCAGTTGATTACCATTGGCATTGTGGTTTGTAACACACATTTTCTGGCTTTATTCGCTTTAGGCTATCCAGGTTCAGTTCGTCCTTCCTGTTGCCTAAACTGTGTTTGCTGTATTTCTCTACAAACTCGCTTTCTGTAAACAGGACTTTAAATCTTGTTCTTATCTCGTCACATTTGCTCTGCATTCAAAGACAGAGGTCAAATGTCTTCCATGGAGCATAGTGTTTATTTTCCTTTCTCCAACTTCAAAGTGACAATCATGCTGGCTCTGGAGAAGTACCTGAGGAAAACTTTAAGATTACATTTTTTTTCTTGCACACATCAAAATTTAAATGTCTGTAAATGAACTGTGCTGACGTTCAAATCAATACACTAGGTGATGACATTTCCACACATTGTTTGTGCACTGTATACTTTTTATCAGTAATACTGTGTGTGATAGAAAATGTAATGGTCATTTCAATTGAAGATGTGTTGTCTGCAATGGCAGTACACTCACTACCATACCATTCATACGCTACCCCGCGCCACGCCACTGCAGTCTACTCTTCCCCATTCTACACGCTACTCCATACCATACCACATCACTGCACTCTTCTCTGCACCACTCTACTCTACACCATTCCACTCTATACCAGTGCACTCTACCCCGCACTTCTCTACTATGCACCACTTCACTCTTAACCATTGCACTCTACACCACTCCTCGCCACTCACCTCTATGCCACCCTATTCTGCAACACTGCACTCTATGCCAACGCACTCTACTCTGTACCACTCCACACCAGTGCAATCTATGCCAATCCCTTCTATGCCACTCTACTTTGCACTACTCCACTCTGAAACACTCTACTATACGCCACTGCATTCAGCACCACTTCACTCAACTATGCACTCTACATTATTTAACTCAAAACCAATGCCCTCTGTGCCAATCTACTCTACACCACTGCACTCTAACCCATTGTACTGTCACTGTACTCTGCACCACTGTACTCTATGTCACTATACCCTGTGCCACTGTGCACTACACCAATGCACTCCACAACACTTTACTATACACTTCTGCACTCTATGACAGTATACTCTTCAATACTGCACTCAGCCCCTCTACTTTGTGCCACTCTTCGCCACTGAAATCTACATCGCTCCACTCTACGCCACTGCACTCTACACCAATCCACATTAATCTACTCTGCACCCTACTCTACGACACTTTACTCTGCACCACTGCACTGACTGTAAGCCACTATACTCTATACCATTGCAATCTACGCCACTCAACACCATTGCACTTTGTCACTTTACTCTGCACCACTCTATACAATTGCACTCTACGACACTACTCTGCAGCACACTCTGTCACTGACCTTTATGCCATTCTACTCGGTACTACTTTACTCTGCTCCACTCTAATCTACTGTGCACCACTGCACTCTACACCGCTCTACTTTACACCGCTCTACTCTACTACTCTATACCAATGCACTCTACTACTCTCTACTATGCACCACTGCACTCTACACAACTCCAGTCTAGGCCACTCCACCCTGCACCACTCCACTCCGCAACAATGCATCCTACGACATTACTCTATACCACTTAACTCTACCCAGCACCACTTCACTCTACGCTGAAATAATCTACTCTATGCCACTGCTCAATACACAACTCTACACCACTGCAATCAATGCTGCACCACTCTACTGTACACCACTCTATCTCACTGCTCTGTACCCTGTACCACTCCACTGTACAACAATCTATTCTATGCCAATGCACTCTATGCCACTGCACCAAATGCTACTGCACTATTTGCTGCATCACTCTATGCCTCTGCAGTCTACACTATGCCACTGCACTGTAAACCACTGCACTTTACACCAATGCACTCTACTCCATTGTACTCAAAACCAATGCACCCAACGCCACTGCACCTATGCCAACTAATTTGAACCACTGCACTTTATGCCAATATACTCTACAACATTCTACTCTATGCCACTGCACTCTATGCTACTCTACATCACTGCACTCTACACCACTTTACTCAAACCCAATGCACTCTAAGCCACTGAATTCTACTCAATTTACCATGCACCACTGTACTTTAGGCCACTTCACTCTAGGCCACTCTAAAATACTGGACTATACAGCACTCCACTCCATTATACACCACTCTATGATGCTCTACTCCATTAAACTGTGCTCCACTCTATTCCACTCCTTAGCACTCTAATTCACTCTATGCCATTCTAAAGCACTACTCCACGACGCTCTACGAACTCCATTAATGCCACTCTGTGCCACTTTACTCCACTCTAAGACAATCTAATCCACTCTATGCCACTCTACTTTACACCACTCCGACAACACTCTATGCCACTCCACTCAACTCTGACACTGTACTCCATACCACTCAACTCTACGGCCTTCCACTCTACAACACTCTACTGCCTCCACGACACTGCACAATACCGTATACTACTCCATGACACTAAACTTCAACCCTCTCTACGCCACTCTACTCCAATTTACGACACTCCACTCCGGGCCGGCCTCCTTCTCCCCACTAACTTTTAGCCATGCTGAACAGCAGCCATTCTGGTGTACAACAATGCTAAAACATATTTGTAATGTCAATAGCTCTTGCATAGGTGAGACCTACTTGCTTTGCCAACGCTTGTTTTATTTGAGATTCATTCTGCTCAAATCTCTGTTGTCTGTGTTGATTTTTTCTTTTTGCACCAAAGAACGAAACGTCAACAATCTAACCCATTTTATCGGTTACCATTCTTTCAGGAATTGTTCATTGTAATGCCAGTGATGTTCTTCCTGTCAATTAGTATGTAAAATGGGCTATGGCAAAAGTGCTTCATGAGAAGAGATCTGCAAGAAAGAATGTCCATCTCAGTCGCTTTTGCCCTCATGTGATTTGTAATCTGTACCCTTTTTTATGATACAATCTGTTGATCTTTGTTTCAGTTTTTTGTTTGATGTGGTGTATAACTGAATAATTCATTTCGACATTTGATTGTAATAAGCCACTATTTAGGGCTTAAGATAATTCACGTTTTGAACTTACCCAAGACTCAGATACTAAAGAGAATCCCTTGAAGGCATCTTTACCTGATCCTGCTTTTTAAATACAGCAGGTTTTTAATTTTTTTTTAAAAATGCTGCCCGTTTTCCTTAAAGGTAAACGGAATGCATTTAAAAGAGAAATTAAACGTTTCTTTTTCATTTTTTAAGAGTAGGCAGTGGTCTGTGGGACCACTGCCTAATCATAAAAAAGATTTTTGCATCCATTCAACTACTCAACTACATAAAACTGCTTCGTTCTGCATGCGAATAATGGTAGCTATATACTTATTTGTAGGATCGTCTTGTAAATTAAGATAATTTCATCCTAAAAATGCTCGCTTACTTTACATTCATAGAAACTGTTTCTAGAATGATCACTGCACCTTGTTTGTCAACCATATTATTATCCTCAAGTTCGGTTTCAATCTCTTAAACACAGGTCCAGCTTTACTGGTGAGATTCAACCTTCTTTAAGTAAGCCATACCAGCCATCCTTAACCTCTTAACTGCTGATGCTTTTTCACCCTAGTGCAGTACACTTTATTGACGTTTTGGGGTAATTCAGGTGTAGTCCTCCATAACTTGTTTTTTCCACATAAGGTATCCAGGCCAAATTTGCAAATTTCTTTCCCCTAACCTCCTGGGGATTCTGTAGGTACCCAGTTTTTGTGAATTCCCCTAATTGGCACTGAGAAAATAGCAAAAATATAGCAACATTGTTTTCTTTGGAAAAAATGGGGGAAAAGTTATGTGGAAACAAATTACTGGTTTGCTTCCTCAAAATGTCATGAGCAAAAGGTTTGCTATGCTAAAATCAGCATCTTCGCAGCTTTCAGGAACATGTGGAGCAGCATGGAAAAAACAACAGTTTTGACATTTTAATAGGAGAGTGCTCATTTTTAGGTTGGGCTTTAGCGGCAGCGCGCATGCGCTGCTCGCTCTGCGGTAGTAGAGCATGGGAAACAAGCTACCCCCCACTCTCCGCCCATATTTTTCATTAGCTTCTGTCTTTGTCCTTCGTAAAGGCTGGCATGTGATTCCATAATAGGCTTGTTAGTTCCGCCTTAGTACTGCCATGACGTCATTGGTATCCTCCCATGGCTAATGGCCCCTTTACTTTGTTGTTACACAGTGCGTCTACTTATTTTTTTCTTTTTTATTTTGTACAAACACGGCGTGCATTAACATTAGCGCCGCGCTTTTTCCGGTTTTTTTTGTGTAGGCATTGCAGCCGCTTGCTCCATATTGCCGTTGTGCGCCTTTATTTTTCTTGCAACTTTGTCCTTTTAATTTTTATGTATTCATTTATTAACAGGCACGGCACGCTTTAATTTTAGCCGCCGCGGCCCTTCTGTTCTTTTCTTTTTTTGCCCGGCATTGCAGCTTGCTCCTCATTGCCGCCCAGCAGTGAAATGGCCTCAATCTAGCAGGAAGCTGCCTCTAAAACCATTATTTGCACATTGCGTTCAAATCTGATAGCACACCCCAATGCTATCAGATTTGAACGCACAGATTTGTACTCCGTGCAGTAAATAAGTTGCGGAAGCCTTATGTTTGCATGGTGAATGTGAACAGTGTAGACCCCGTGGGTGGTGACTCCTGCACGCACCCCATCAGGGTGCACGAATGTGCCCCATACAGGCTCTCCATGCAGTAAATAAGTCACAGAAGCTGTGTGTTTAGTGGTAGATGTGAGCAGTGCAGACCTGTGTGTTGCAGTTGTGACTCTTGCACGCTCCCCCTAGGGCTGCACGAGAGTGTGTGTTTGACAGGCCCGTCATGTACTTGTTCAGTAAATAAACCTTGGGGGTACTGTGTATGTGCGATAGATGTGATCAGCGCCGACCCTGTGGGTGGCAGTTGTGACTTACAGGCTTCCCCAGAGTGTGTGTTTACGGGCCCGTCCTTTACACACGTTATAGAAGACAAGTGTTTGGTGGTAGATGTGAGTAGCGCAGACCCCATGTGATGGGAGTGTCCCGTGCATGCGGCAGCTGTCCATGGCTCAGGTCCATAGTGCAAGCATGCGGGATCTGTGCCCTCGGGTCACTTGCACACCTACGTCCGGACTCAGCTCCTGTTCCAAGACCCCCAATTTAGGATTAGACAGGGAGTGCCCTATTGTTGTCTAGATAGGGGATCTTTGGGTGCCCTGGGCTGAAGGGAGCGGTGAGTAAGGGGGAATGGGTGATCAGAGAGTTGGAATGGCAGGTGTTGGAGCACGGCTGGCAGCCACTAACTCACACCGCAACAAGTGTGTCAGAAGGTGGCTGGAGTGAATCTTTTAGAATATTTCGGGAACAATGTAGCTCTCCTTCGTGGAAGAGAGACTGGTTCACCCCGCAGAACCTATTAGACATGTGTCGACATTGCTTGACCACACTGTCTCCCGGAGTGTTCACTTTCAGAGCATTTCAACTCACGCCGGGCTACAGTTTGTCACGCACAGACAAGTATACAAACACAACAGCGTCAGTCCACGGGTGCTCCCTCACCAGGATCTTTCTCAGGTATGCGATACAATGGAAAGTCACAGCGTCCAGCCGGTAGCGCTGACAGGCCAGATCAGAGGCAGACAGGGCGCTATATAGAGTCCAAACAACTTATAGCCCAGAAACATTTAATAAAATAAATTGTTGTCAGAGGTTCAAGTTTGAGCATGTCCTTACACCAAATGTAGCTACCAGATCGATTGATTTCGTATGCCAAGACAGGTAGAAAGAAAGCCAATTTGGCTACGGCCACTACAGAAGGCAATTAAAAGCGAAATATGCCTCACTTACTATCTGGCAGTTTATTGACTGTTTGTTTACTTTATGCGACTAACCGCAGTGCCACGTGGCACCGGGGTCCTTCGGTGCGCTTAGTTATGTGACGTGATAAGAATAATAAAAATTACTTTTTTGTTTTTCTTTGCATCTGTTTGCGACGTGGGCTGGAGACGAACGAATAACAAACACAAGTACATGCAACGATTACCTCTTCCGTGTAAATAATAATATTACTGTATATTGTTCTTATCAATACAATAATACTTCTTCGCCCAGATAAATAGTGTAAATTGTAATGAACAACCCGCTTTTCTTCTACAGTGTATTTATGCGTTACTAGATTCCATATTTATTGTGGCCTGGCTGATAGCAATATTTTACAGTGCCCTATTTAATAAATGTATCATCTTTAAGTATTGATGAGGCAAAGTTCACCGATCCAGGCGCTTTATTCCTTACCTTATAATTTGCTGCAATTATATGGCATAATTGTTGCGATTGTCTAAATGTTCCTAACAAGAGGAAAGAGAATGAAAGATTGCGCTATTAACAATATGCGTTGAGATAACTTCCTCTTTTACACTAATTACACTGGTGTCCCTCCTGGCACACGTGGGTTATTCTTCACCGGTGACTAGGGATCACACCGTACCAATGCATGCTGGCTCCAGAGCTCTCCTATTACGGACATTTTTGGTTTTTTCTGTGTACACTAATTTGCACGCGGACCTCCAACCACAAGTCTCGCATAACAAAAGTTTAAAACAGTGCATCTGCTGTCAGGGGCGCAATTACATACACAGTTAAAGGGGGAGTCAATTTTAAACTGTGGGGGTGGTGGTGGTGGGGCTATCTTCAGTACCTGAGGGAAAAATATTTGCGGGGATCCTTTCACTCTTGTGGCACACTGCGTTCTTTTTTGTGCCCATATTTAGTCAATGATGCACCACAATCCACTAACATTAGTGTCTTACAGGGGTTTAAGGTTTTCCTTAAGGACTTGAAACAAAATGGATGAAAAACGCTTCATTTTTATGGATGATGTCACAAGCAATGCATTTCTGAAAAATAGACAAAATTTCTATTCAATTAGTGGTCATTTGTCTAGATCTAGCAAGGATTTCTCATACAAAGTAACTGTTGAAATAAAAAAAAAAAATCGAATGGGTAGGAAAAACCAGCCATTTGTGTCGTTTTTATCTGTAACTTCTTGTCGAGATGGCAGATTTACAAAAGCAGTAAATTCACTAGTCTTCTGATTGCAGGGATATATAGGGTTTATAGGTTCTCAAAGGGCCCAAGGTGCCAATAGCCAACTGAGATGCACCTTACAATGGTTTTTTATTGTGTATAGAGCAATTGATATGGTAAAATATAAAGAATGGAAAATAGGTATGGAGGAAACCTATGCATTTCTGAAATGCACACCAGAAGCGGAGATGAGGAGCAGTGATTATTTGTACATCTATGAATTTGTGGGTATCCATAATAACGTGATTCAGTGTATTTGAAAAACCTCTTCTTTCTTACACACTGGCTTTAATTTGGAAGCTCAAATGCATAGAAATCGTACTGGTGATAAATGTGCTACTATTCTGTAGTGACACGCATCTCCTGATAAAAAATGATGCCTCATTTGTGTGGCTGGGCCTAGTTCCCGCAACACAATACACCCCAAAACAGGACCAGGTGGCATCATATTTTAGGGCAAATTCAAAAGGGTAAATCGTTTTCTTGATGGTTTAAAGGTAATCTATTTCAAACCGAGAGCACCAAATGTCACTAGAAGCGTCTTTTCATAGAAGCAAGAGCCCTCACCCACCTTAAGATGGCATGCTTCATCATCGGGCCTACTCCTCTCTGGGCTGGCGCTGCAATGCACAATGGACCTCTCGAGGGGGCACTTTGCCAAATATATTTTGATTTGCCTATGATGTACTGGGTATATAGGTGAGTGCCAGTGTAGGAAGATTGGAATGATGTGAGATAAAATGAGGATTCCAGTTTCTACTATGAATAATCAGTCTCAGGTACTATACCAATGTGAGATTAAATCAGTAAAGGTTTATGGTCAACTTGTTTCATGCTTCTTCTGTCCTGTAATATCAAGAGGCACTTCATCAGGACCTATCAAAGAATATCTGATCTTCGCTGTCAGTGGGAGTCCTGATTGTGTGATAAAACATGGTCCTCACCGCTCTGAATAACACCAGAAACTTTTTAAACCTCACCAACTAACACTTCTATGTGTAGGTTGGAATTTCAGTACTAGTGACCCTCCTAAGTAAAGGAATGGGCCCCTTGGAGTTTGTGGACGGTCTGGTCTCAGTATATTTTCTTAGAGTGATCAGGTGGCTGATGCACCTACCCCTCATTTGCCTCCCTTGCATCACATTTTACCCAGCATAGTCCGTTGGTGTTACAGCAAACAAATGATGGACGGAATGCTGACAATGCAAACATTCTCCCCCAGTCAAAAGATCTGGGTTAAATCCATCGTTCTTTTGCCCACAACACCACCCTAGTTTGGACCCAGCAATATGCAAATCAGTCTTGACCCTGTGCCCCGTGGGAACAGTCCAGACCGAACTGCCAGGCCAGGTCCGCACTGGACCGGAAACAAGCATCCTGGGACCGGTTTCAGGGTATGCCACCCTTCTTCAGCCAGGCTAGCTTGAATCCAGTGGCGCAGTGAGCAAGGGACCCACGTCTGGGCATACTCATCCCACTTAGGGCGAAAAGTGTTAGAGCAAAAAAAAAGATGGACGGAATGCTGACAATGCAAACATTCTCCCCCAGTCAAAAGATCTAGGTTAAATCCATCGTTTTTTAACGTTGGTAGCTGCATATTTTGGGATTTAGCTCAGCCAGCACCCAGGAAAACCTACCAAACCCAGGTTTCCTAAAATGTAGACAACTGGGAGAGTCTAGAGTGGCATGGCTTGCATGGCTCTCATTAGGTTATTTTACCCAGAAACAAACTTTGGCAAAAACATACAATTTCCTCCTATTTCTGTGACAAAAAGATTTGGAATCTGTGACGTGACAACTTTCCTACCAATTAGAAATGCAATGAAAATATGTGATTTTAGGAAAAGTTTGAAATTCTGGGTAAGAAAACATTGTGGGATTCATGTGAAGAACACCTCCTTGGTCTCCCATGCCTATCTAGTTTTCAGAAATATTTGACTTTGGTAGGTTTCCCTGGTTGGCGTCCATCTAGGGACTCAAATACCGTCGATACCCCTATTTTAGGGGCTTTTATGTAGCTGTTGTTAGGGTCAGTCACACACCTAGGGGTACAGTTTTTATAGGGACAAGTGGGGGGAACGCTGGGTTGTAAGAACGTTGTGATTCTGGAACTTTTCTGCACACAAATGGGAGGAAAATGCATGACTTAAGGCAAACTTTGCATGGCATGGGTAAGAAAACATTGTGGGATCCATTAAAGGCACACAACCTTGGAGTCCCCTGGATGTCTATTTTTCAAAATGGCTGACTTTAGTTAGTTTCCCTGCATGGCAGAGTACAGGCCCGAATAGTGCGGCCATTGACCATGGTAAATAGGAGAAAATTTGGACTTACTCCTTCTCTGCTGGTCCACATGTCACAACTACGGACAAAGTAATCAAAATTCCCTCTTACTTGCCAAAAGAATGGGGCTCTGCACCCCAGGTAGGCAGAAATACTGTTGGTGTTTTAGGGTTGGATTACAAGCCCAACATGAGGGTGGCCACTCCACACACCATAATTTATTTCTATAATAAAAAATATCCCTGGTGTCTAGTGTGCTTTCTACCCCTCAGGGGCAGACTGGGGGTGAACATCACTATCAACCCCTGGGGTGAGCAGGGGGAGAGAAAGACTACTGAGGCCCCCAGTGGGGAGGGAAGCACAGGCCTACGCCTGAGGACAGGGGGCGCTCTCCCTAAAAAAAAAAAGTCTGCAAAAAAAACGGTGTTTAGTAGAATTTCTGCTACACTGCAGGAGTCAAATTAGGGGTGAACATGCCCATCTACCTACGAGGGAGGCAGAAAGACTAATGGGGCCCAGAACAGGAGAGGTCCCAGGACCATGTATGTGGGAGCACTCCCTTCACCCAAAATAAACAGCAGAGGAGCAGATTGCAGGTGCATACCACCATCCACCACTAAGGTGAGGCAGAAAGACTAATAGGGTATCTGGTAGGGCGGGGCGGCACAGGCCTATACCCAAGGCTCCGACTCCCCCAGAAATAGTCTACCCTAAAAGGACCTTGGTGCCTAGTGGGATTTCTAACCCTTCTGTAGGGGGGAGGGGCAGATTGGGGGTGAACACCCACCATCTATCCCCTGGGGTGCAAAAAGGCTAATGAGGCTGAGGAAGCACAGGGCCATGCTCACACCGCTCGCCTCCCTCCACAATCACATCTCAAGGGGTCTAGTGGGTGGATACCTGCTTGAAGATTGCTCTCCTGCTACACCCCATGCAGGGATCAACTTGGGCAGTATATTACTGAAAATGGGAAAATCACTATTTCCAATGATACGTCTCCCTTGCTGACATATATCCTTAGCATCGAAATTAGTGAAAGTGAAATTAACCGATGGACCGATTTCACTTTCATGAAGTCAGTAGGCCATGCGCACGGATTGTCATTACCATCTGACAGACGCACTTGGGAGGGAGTGTGGGCGTCGTCCATTGCCCACACTTAAAAGAAAGAATACTCAATCTCACTGAAGGCATTAACTTATAAATCTCAACATTTCAAAAAATGTTCTATTGTTAGTAAAAAGGATGTGCTTTTTTATAATTTGCACAACTTGTATGTACAAATATTAATCACAAAAAAAAAATTCAATCTTTTTCCACCCGCACTCCCAATGTCATCTTCCTTTCACTCTTTAGGCACATGGTACCAAACTCACACAAGATACTGAGTGTCTATTCTTTACCCAGAACTATGTTTGCAGCCCTTTATCCGCTGCTGGTTGACTGCATAAACCTTTGCTCACTATAATCTGACTGGTATGGTTTCTCCAAATAGTTAGTCACCCAAGTAAAGGCAATATCTACATTTGCTCGTCCATTTGAAATGCAATGATTTAAAATTGTTCACTCACAGTCATACACGATTCTAATACCAGACTAGAGTTCCTACAAATGTTTTTACCACTTTCCTGGTTTAAATTAAAGATGTATTTTCAAATTCTAAGTGTTTTACCCTGTTAAATTGTAGATGTATTTTCAAATTCCAAGCGTCATTTATTTAGTTCTTTACATCATTTCGCTATTGTTAATAAACTCATGCAAGCAAGCACTTATTTAACATCTGGCAAAATATTTGAACAAGTTGTTTGCGGAGAGGTCCGAAAGGTATCCTCAAGCGTCTCAGTAGCACGCTAAGTCATAGCATGATATTTCTCACTCATTTGTCTATGTTTTCCTGTTATATCACACTTCCGCCCACAACGCGCCCGGAGGCGCTGAAAAGCCGCGAGGATTCCCCTGTGGAGCGGGGGCTGTTCCACATACCGAATTTGGCAGGAGAGAGGCCGTGAAGCGTCCTGGTGGACCGAAACTGCAGCGCTTGGCGTGGCGAGCATCGTGGGGCCGGAACTACACTACCCACAATCCCGCGAGGGGCACTTCCGCCCACAACGCACCCGGAGGCGCTGAAAAGCCGCGAGGATTCCCCTGTGGAGCGGGGGCTGTTCCACATAGCGAATTTGGCAGGAGAGAGGCCGTGAAGCGTCCTGGTGGACCGAAACTGCAGCGCTTGGCGTGGCGAGCATCGTGGGGCCGGAACTACACTACCCACAATCCCGCGAGGGGCACTTCCGCCCACAACGCGCCCGGAGGCGCTGAAAAGCCGCGAGGATTCCCCGCGTCGCGGGACGCGCGCGGGCAGCGCCGGGCTGAGCCCGGACAGAGGGCGGGCCGTCTGTGGCCGTCCGGGGCAGACCGTGGCAGGGCTGGGCCACGACCCTTGTGACTTCATCCCTGAGCTCTAGACACGTGAGTTCGCTGTCAATCCATCACTCTGAGGAACTGGATATTTGTGGACTTGCGTGACATATAGTTAAGATATTGGTACAAGAACCTTGATTGGGTGCAGTATATACCTCCTTGCTTTTGGGGTTGACATTTTCGTTAGAATTGCATTCTGAGTATGTCGAGCAACAAATCGGATTCCGGTACAGTTGTGGCCGGCCCTATGGATAATTACTTAGTGAAAAAGGTCAATAAAATTAATAATGATCGCAGACTTTCACTTGGGAAGGGGGGCCCCTCTGTTCTGCCTGATACCACATGCATACCTGTGGTTGTTAACCCTTCTGACGATATTATCAGTGTATGTGTTAGTCCAGTTGCATCAATAGAAGGCCAGGTTCTTTTTGAGAACTTGGTGGAATGTTCCGATCCTCAGGATTTGGCCCCCGATGCAACGGAGGAGGTCCTTCCTAGCCCAAGACCAGTAAGAGCTTGTAGGAAACTATTAAATAAAAGGGGGGGGGAGGCCTACTAAAAAAAGAGCAGAAGTTTTACACAAAGTTCAAAATAGTACTGCTTCTGGGTCTGGTCTACAGGAATTAAGTAGATTGGGTGGTAACATTCTAGATCCAGTTCAATTTGCATCACTATTAGCTACTCTTGAGGCTAAATTTGAGACCCTGTTAGACGAGCACACGCAATCCTTACTGCTCCAATTGAAAAATACCAACAAGGAAGTACAGAGGCTTGGTGAGCTGGTAGCGAAACTTCTGCCATGTAGTGGGGAATCTAAGTCACCAGATATTGGCTGTGTTGGGGTCACTGATGAAAACGTAATAAAATCTCCGCTACTACCTTCCCAGGCACCCGCACCTCTAGATCCTGCTTGTTCTGACCCTCCACCTCTTACTATCCCAGTTAAGCTACCCTCAGTGAGACAAGAAGGTGCTTATACTTCTAGATATGGAACTTCCTCTGGTTTTACTAACCTTCCCCCTGAGTGTGCTCCTTATGTGGTCGTCCTGACAAATGTGCCTGTTCTAGGAAACCTGCACACTCATTCTAGTGAGGAAACACATGAGTCGCTAAACAATAAAACTGTAGTTTGGCTCAATAGAAGATGTGGCTTCCCAGTACATCTTGCTGATCAAATTATTTCCACTAGAAGGACTAAGTGGGTTGGTCCGTCCCAGAAAGGCTGCAGTGGGGACTGTGTTATAGTAAATTTTAGATCCCCTCAACATGTTAATACAGTCCTGATACGTGCAGCTTCCTTGACGACCGAAAATACTAGTGTGGGTGCGCGCCCGTTGGGTTATTTCTATAAATGTTATAGGAGTTTCCCGAACAGAGCGGTGTCAAAACCCGTTTTAGCTAGGGTCTCCCAGAGGTTTTTAGAACCCCAGTGGGACAATATGGTAACTTATTGTAGGGAAGACCATAACATTACCACCCGCAATAGATTTGAGGTACTCTCAGGCCTAGACGCCTGTGATTGACAGGAGGATTCTGTAATTCAGGGGAGCGCTAGTGTGGTAAATCTTGTCCCCAGAGTAGATGCTGAAACCATAGTGCACCATGGAACCTCACAATTAAACTCTGTTAATATTGTATCTGATTCCGGTGAAACCATAAAATTTATGAGTTGGAATATTGCGGGTCTACGGTCAAAGAAGAGTGACCGTGGTTGGTTAGACACTTTATAACTATATGACATCATTGCCCTACAAGAGACTTGGGATAAGGACTGTGACTGATGGATGGATGGCTATACCTCTTATTTTGTACCGGCCCGGAGTTCTAATGCGGGAAGAGATAGGGGAGGCCTCATGTTCCTCGTTACTGTAAACATTTTGGGCTGTGTCAAGAAGGTTGTAAGTACTTCCTATAATTGTCTTATTCTGGAAGTTAGTTTGGCAAATGATGTTAAGTTCTTGTTAATTAACTGTTATAATTCCCAGCAAGAAGAGTCCCCTAATGAGCATATTCTCTGGTTGACCGAATTTTTTAAATCCTATAAAGACAATCATACCACTTTTTGCCATTATATTTTGATGGGTGATTTTAATGTTCATTTATGTAATGTTAATTGTCACTACAGAGATAAGGATGGCCCTGAATTTTCAAACCCCCAACACTTTGAACATAGTTCAAAAGGGGTTGCCATGGAGTCCCTTTTGGCAAATACCGATCTCTATGAGGTAGGATTTCGGGATAAGCACTCTCGTGTCCCTACCTATGTTGCTAGGGATAGGGAAACCATAATCGACTATATATTTTTATCAGCAGGGCTTTTAAATTATGTGCTTTTTTATAACGCCCAGCGCTCCTGTTTTAGCGATCACAACCCGGTGATATTGATCTTGGCCAACGTTTTTCCAATTATAGATAAACGTAATTTGACTCCAGTGGTGGTCTCGGTGAATGCTAAAGATCAAGGGAGGAGATTACAATGGTCCAAGGTTATTCCTGAAGATTTTTTTAATTCAATTACTTCAAAGGTTGGTTTCGAATTAAATATTTGTACCGACCCATCTTCTTATGACAAAGACATAATAATGGCCTTTGAAACCATTTGTTCTCAAGTAGCTACGGAACTTACCACCAAATAAGGCCCTGTTAAACCCAAAACTAACCAAGGCTGGTTCAATCATAGCTGTACTTCAGCTTTAAATCAACTTAAAAAAGCCCTTAATGAAAAACCGAGGAACAAAGGATTGGTCACACAGTTAAGGAAAGCATACTCTCAAGTAATAATGACACGGAAGAGGGAAATAAAAGAAGAAGCTTGGGTAGCCCTAATGGATAACGCTATCCTGAAAAATAGTTCCAAATTCTGGGAAATTATTAACCTCTGGACTCGTCATGGGCCGCGGTGGCGCTGTGCCCATGACGAGTCCAGCTCGTCACAAACCCCGCCCGCTAATGTAACCGCCGGCACAGGGCGGGGAAAGGGGCGGGCACCAAAGGGGTTAATTCCCCTTTTTTATCCGGTTCCCAGAACATGGCGTTGGAATTGAATATCCCCGAGGAAGACAGGCTTGCCCACTTTGAAAATATTTATGGGAGTAATCTTGAGCAGGAAGTATTTAAGATCCCAATTTCTAGCTCTCCCCTCCCTCCTATCATTTTTTCCATTGAAGAGGTGGAGAAAGCAATTGAGGGCTCGGCCAGTCGCAAGGCACCAGGCCCGGATGGGGTGCCTACGGACATGTATAAGGCTAACCCCAAGTACTGGGCCAAAGTTTTGTTAAATGTTTTTAACTCTGCATCTTTAGTAGCCCCACCGAAATCATGGTCCCAATCTATTATAATCCCTGTGTTCAAGAAGGGTCAAAGGGGTGATCCTAGATGCTATCAACCTATATCCCTGTTAGATTCCTCGTTTAAAATTTTGGGAAAAGTTATCCTGGCCAGGATAAATAACTGGGCAACTGACAAAGGGGTCATCTCTAACGCCCAGTATGGGTTTAGATCAGGGAGGGGTACAGAGGACCAATGCCTGAATTTATATTTAATTATCGCAAAGTACACCAAAGCTTCTGAGGGGTCGATTTTTGCAGGTTTTATGGACCTGTCTACGGCTTTCGACCTGGTCAACAGGTCTAAGCTTTGGTCGATACTCTTAGAGTTAGGCTTGGATAAGCCCCTCGTGTATTTTATGGCAGAATTACACAAAGACCTGAAGGCCTCAATTAGGATGACTAAGGAGGGGAAATGCACTGCTAGCTTTAAATCTGGTAGAGGGGTACGCCAGGGGTGTATTCTTGCCCCTTTGCTATTTACCTTGTATATAAATTCCCTGGAAGATAGTTTGCTAGCTGCCTCCCTTGATATCCCTAGGATTGATGGTATTCCCGTACCTGTGCTTCTTTATGCGGATGATACCGTTCTTTTGGCGCGGACTCCACTTGGTCTCCAAAGACTATTGAATTATTTTGGTAATTTTATGTCATCCTTGGACCTGGTGGTTAATAACGGCAAATCCCATATAATGGCATTGGGGGAAGGGAAAAAACCAACTTAAAACATTTTATTGTAATGGAGCGGCTATATCCAGAGTAAAAGTTTTCACCTACCTGGGCATCGTTTTTGACGATAAAGGTAACTGGTTACCCCAAGTAACTACAAAGGTGAAAGCTGTGCGTAGTTCTTCGGCTGCAATTTTGAGCTTCGCAAAAAGGTTGGGAGGGAAACCCTGTGAGGCTATTTTGAAAATTTACCAAGCTAAAACTATATCAGTAGCTAGGTATGGGGCCGCTATTTGGGGGTATATTAACCTTGAATCCATCCAAGTAGAAGAGAATACATTTTTTCGAGCCCTTCTTGGCCTCCCCAATCCACTGCGACCTACTCAGTACATTTAGAATTGGGGACGGGATATATCTCTGACATTTTAAAGTTAGCCCCACTTTTGCTTTGGATAAGAACCTGGTTGAACCCGGATCTTACAATGAATCACAATATCTTGAAAGAATGTTCTAAATTGGATAATTGGAAGAATATTCAGTGGCTGTCTTACATTAAATTAATTGCAAAGACGGTAGGACGACCTGAACTCTTTTCCAACCCCGAAAGTTTAAGGAAAGCTGATTTAAGGTGGGTTAAGACGTACTTTATTAAGCACTGCGAGGTTGAGCGAGAATCTCAAGAGCTTGGTAAAACCTCAGTAAGGGCTCACCTCTTGCTTACTTTATCCACGGTCATGCACCCATATTTATCTATGGTTACGAATAATTATCATAGGTGGCTTTTGACAAAGTTTCGTTTTAACCAAATACATCAGGTTTTAAGTGTTCCGCAGGGTTGGTTTAGATCTGAAGATGGGGTTCCTTGCAGATGTGATAACTTTTCTGCTCAAGATGTGATGCATTTCTTATTTTTCTGTCCATAGTACCTAGAGGCCAGGAAAAGGTTTATCCGGCCTATTTTAAGAAAGGAGGCTTTTGTCCAGGTAAAACCAGCATTATTATTTTTGCTATTAATGGAATCACCAACAACTATGTTTTGTGTGGCTAGCTTTTTAGTTGCCTGTATTAGATCAAGGAAATCAAGATTGACTGCTTTGGAAGAGATCAATTATTTTTTATACTAGGAATCACCGGGGAAACTTATTTATTTTTTTAATATGTATATGATGGATTGTTTTTCCTCTTTATCTGTGTAAAATGTATTGTACACTTTTATGATTTTAACTAATCGAATAAAGTGGTTTTGATTCTGATTCTGTCTATTCTTTACCCAGAACTATGTTTACAGCCCTTTATCCGCTGCTGCTTGACTGCATAAACCTTTGCTCACTATAATCTGACTGGTATGGTTTCTCCAAATAGTTAGTCACCCAAGTAAAGGCAATATCTACATTTGCTCGTCCATTTGAAATGAAATGATTTAAAATTGTTCACTCACAGTCATACACGATTCTAATACCAGACTAGAGTTCCTACAAATGTTTTTACCACTTTCCTGGTTTAAATTAAAGATGTATTTTCAAATTCTAAGTGTTTTACCCTGTTAAATTGTAGATGTATTTTCAAATTCCAAGTGTCATTTATTTAGTTCTTTACACCATTTCGCTATTGTTAATAAACTCATGCAAGCAAGCACTTATTTAACATCTGGCAAAATATTTGAACAAGTTGTTTGCGGAGAGGTCCGAAAGGTATCCTCAAGCGTCTCAGTAGCACGCTAAGTCATAGCATGATATTTCTCACTAATTTGTCTATGTTTTCCTGTTATATCACACATTTGGTCGGGTTTATTGGTATGTGTAAATCTTTCCATTGTTTTTTAGATAAATGACCATGTTCTTTGATCTTCATCCTCAGTAAACAAATTATTAAATACATACATTCTGCTCTATGCTTTCCTAACTGCGCTATTTTATCAAACTAGATTGGGGGTGTGATCATAATAGCTGTGCTTCGGAAAGATTGCAAAATATTATCTGTTGCTGTTGCCCTAATAAAGCACACCTCCTTTGTTCCTGGTTTCAATAAAATATTCACATCGAATTGACATGGGTGCTACAATGTCATTGTCCAGATTGTCTATCATTTAATATATCCAAGTTGCATGTTGGAATGAAGGCATAATATCCACATATTACGCCTTCATTCCGACAGCCAGTGCTTTAAAACTATTATTTATTTGTCTGCTCTTTGTATAATGAATCCAGGATTCACCATCTTTCTCGGCAAATCATCAAATCTCATCTATTACTTCCACACCCTGATTTCTTACGACCGTAGCAACATCTTTTTGTGGGCCATATGAGCTAGTGGTTATTTGTCTCACCCGATCTTCCATTTCATTCTATATATTTTAGATTGTAGAATTAAATTATATTTGAAATTCACTTTACATCAACATTATGTGAATATAATGGTTTTCAACCAACCTACACTGTGGTCATTCCATACATGGAGTTGACTGATAAAACAATGCAAATTACAAAAAATCTCGAAATGCAGTGATATGACTCAAAATGTCTTTCAAAATCAAAGTAACCATTATAAAACTGCAATGACTTGATAATACATTTTTAGATTGAAATGAAATCTGGAAATAGTTTCAATGTTTCTTCCGGATAGTACCATCCTATACAATGGTAAGAAATGGCTACTGAGGATGAGAAGCAATACAATGTATGGGCTCCTCTGCTAATCTGTTCTCAAGACTGATACAGCTCGGAACATTGTTCTTGAGCAGACACCAATATGCATGTTTTAGATAGTTATTTTGATGATTTAATTACGGCTTTTGAAATCAATAAAATGTTTTAGGCACAAAATGAAATTCAAAAACTTTACTATAAACACACTACATTACAGCAGCATAAATGCAACCACATTAACACATTCTTCAGGAACTGCAATTCCATTCCTTACCAACTGGCATCAGAACCATGGCATCCACTTAAATAACCAGATACAGTAAAATATGTCCATGTGGTTACGTGTGATTGGACGGGGCTGAGCAAGAATTGTAATCCATCTTGTCCTACTAGTCAACTGAACTCTTATTTCTTAGATACAAATGTCCCAGCGTTGGCATCTAATCACTTCTCCTCCACTATGGGGATGAGATGACAATATGCAACTTAAATTGAGGTCTCTGTTAAAGACATAAAAAACATCGTACCTGGTGGCAGCTTAGAAATAAATAAAATCATGATTTGGTGACATTTTATAAATAAATAAATAAGTTAACATGCATAAATAAACCATTCTGCAAAACAACTAGTGGCAGTAATAGGCAAA
The DNA here is from genome assembly GCF_964204655.1 of Triturus cristatus. Taxonomy (NCBI): domain Eukaryota; kingdom Metazoa; phylum Chordata; class Amphibia; order Caudata; family Salamandridae; genus Triturus; species Triturus cristatus. The sequence continues at coordinate 387,776,925 of NC_140590.1, read as the reverse complement.
TATAAAAAGGGTCCCCATGGAGTGCTCCAGCAGGGCTTTAGCTCAGATATTTATTTGTACCTGTACTGCATGAATCACATTTTTCTACATGCAACCAATTTAAACTAGATATCTTCACTTTAGTCTCTTTTACTATCTGGAGTTTGTAAGAGGTCAGTCAGAGGAGAAAAAGAGTGCAATCTTTCCTTTCAGTAAGTAAAGTTACATTTGCTGCTCTTCTACCCTCAAATGTATATTCTCACCTACATTTAGCATTTGTTATTTTAACAGCACCCAAGTTAGAAAAAATTTCTTTGACAAAGTATGTGAAAAAAATTAGTACTAAATACTTTGGGCATCAGTATGGTACTTGCGTTATTTTTATGGTTCAATGCCTTACTTCTGGCTATAAATGAAACACACTCAATGATCCTCACAGCTCATGGCTCACGGTGAACTGCACAAGAAACCTATATGCATCCCTGTAATTCAGAAGAGCTGAAGAGAGACAGAATTACACCACATTTGGGACTGCCTTTAAAAAAGCTTTTGCTTGCTGCATTCTATTCTTCTTGAACTTTTGTTACAGAATGGATTGCACTATGGCAGTGCTCACCTGATTTTTGTGATCTAGGCATTCTGCAAACTACTGTTATCTATTCTATCAATGAGCAAGAAAATGTGATAAACCAAAATGTAATGGGCAAGAGAATGGAGGACGAACAAGCAACGTTTTTAGTACCTTCCTAACGCGGGTTTTTTGCTACAGCTCACAGGCTATAAAGTAGTGAGGTAAACAGCTTTTCAATCTATCCTCCATGAGAGACCGGTTTTGTTTTGGGAATAGCCAGCAAAAGATTGTTAAAAGATTACTAAAAGAACACTGTAAGAAAGCAAGTAGGGCAGGAAATAGAGATTTTGCTCATTAAAGACAGAGCTTTTGCTATTTATCACCTTGCGGATAGAAGATTCTAAAATGGATAAGTAGCCAATGGAGAGACCTCAAAATTGGACTGCTGCGGAATGGTGCGACGACCTAGGCTACTGCATCTGACCATGCTAAAGACAGCACATAAATGTTTTCAGAGGGGCCGAAGGAGCTAACCTAGTACAATCTTGATTGAATGAGAAGGTTCATATAAGGAATCTGAAGGCTCCAGTCAAGATAGGATAGCATGCTTTCCAGGATGTTCAGTTGGGCAAACCAGGTATTGGCATCTCTCATAAATGGGGAGTGAAGGGTCACTTTAAAGTCAAAAAGTACAGAGGCTACAAACAACTTTAGCACGTTCCACTGAACAGCCCATGGTATGCTACCAGAAAGTATGTTGCCAATCGGATGTCAGTAAATAGAATTTGAAAAAAGAACAATTGACCGACAGAGTGTAGAACAATGTCATACATTCACCCCAGTACAGAGATCCGGGCCTAAATCCATCATTTTTTTGCTCACCATACCATTCCAGTTTGGACCAGTTTGCCAGGCCAGGACCTCCATGGACTGGAGACAAGCACCCTAGGACCGGTTTCGGGCTTTCAGTCCTCATCAGCCAGGATAGCTTGACTTCAGTGGCATGGAGAGCACGGGACCCACGTCTGGGCATACCCGTCCCACTCTGGGTGACAAATGCAAAAAGAACAATTGATGGACAGAATGCAGAACAATGTCATACATTCACCCCAGTTCAGAGATCTGGGCCTAAATCCATCGTTCTTTTGCTCACCATGCCATTCCAGTTTGGACCCAGTCATATGCAAATCAGTCTTGACCCTGCACCCAATAGGAACAGACCAGTCCGAACTGCCAGGCCAGGTCCTCCCTGGACTGGAAACAAGCATCCTCGGGCCGGTTTCGGGCTTTCAGCCTCATCAGCCAGGATAGCTTGACTCCAGTGGCATGGAGAGCACGGAATCCACGTCTGGGCATACCCGTCCCACTCGGGGTGACAAATGCAAAAAGAACAATTGATGGACAGAATGCAGAACAATGTCATACATTCACCCCAGTACAGTAAACTGGTGTGGCATGGTGAGCAAAAGAATAATGGATTTAACCCAGACCTCTTGACTGAGGGTGAATGTTTTGATTTGTTCTGCATTCCGTCCATCAATTGTGTCTCTTTTGCTTTCTCGCCCTAAGTGCGCCACGTATGCCCAGACGTGGGTCCTGGGCTCACTGTGCCATTGGAGGTAAGCTATCCTGGCTGAAGAGGGGTGAAGCCCCGAAACCGGTCCTAGGATGCTTGTTTCTGGTTCAGGGTGGACCTGGCTTGGCAGTTCGGGCTGGACTGTTCCTATGAGGTACAGGGTCAAGACGGATTTGCATATGGCCAGGTCTAAACTGGGGTGGCATGGTGAGCAAAAGAATGATGGATTTAACCCAGATCTCTTGACTGGGATGAATGTTTTGATTTGTTCTGCATTCCGTCCATCAATTATGTGTCTTTTGCTTTCTCGCCCTAAGTGCGCTAGGTATGCCCAGACGTGGGTCCTGGGTTCACTGTGCAACTGGAAGTAAGCTATCCTGGCTGAAGAGGGGTGAAACCCCGAAACCGGTCCTAGGATGCCTATTTCCGGTCCGGGGTGGACCTGGCTTGGCAGTTCGGGCTGGACTGTTCCCATGAGGCACAGGGTCAAATCAAGACTGATTTGCATATGGCCAGGTCTAAACTGGGGTGGCATAGTGAGCAAAAGAATGATGGATTTAACCCAGATCTCTTGACTGGGGGTGAATGTTTTGATTTGTTCTGCATTCAGTCCATCAATTGTGTGTCTTTTGCTTTCTCGCCCTAAGTAAATAGAATGTGGGCGGATTCATGTTGAGGAAGTTGGTGGACATCCATGGGCGAATTATAGATAGGATGGGTGCATGGACTATGGTGAAGTGATCTGGCATTAGGTTGCATGAGAGAATCCAAAGAGGAACCCAGTGTTGTCAGTTCATGGAGCACAGAAGAAAGAGCCTGCATGCAGAGACCGAACATGAGAAAACAATAACTCCCCGCATGACACCACAATTTATGATTCTGTCTTTAAATGAGAAGGGGGATAATGCTATTGCCTGAATTCCCCAGGATAGAGCAAGGTTTTTAAGGGGTTAAAGTCAAATGTTGTAGTCAATGATGTTGAAGGCTTCTGACAGATCTAACTGAATCGGAGCCCTAGCATTACCGCCTGTCATCCACAAGCCTTCAGAGATTATCAAGAGTGGATAGAACCAGTTACTGTGCTATGGACTGGCTGAAAATCTGCTTGAAATGTGTCTAAAATACGGTTTTCTCCAATAGCTTATCAGGAATGACTAAAGGGAAATAGTACAGACGTATTTTCAGCTCATCAGGACTGAAGCTAACCATCTTGAGAAGTGGTTAAAATACAGCTATCTTCCATGCTGTAATGAGCAGTTGTTGAATATTTGGAGGAGTAGATTTTTGTAGATCGAAAGGATCTTTTTCCTGAACCTGGTCGGACATGGATCTTTAAGCGAGTTAAAAGGTTATCAGACTGATACGGCAGCAGTCAACTGCTCGTCTGATATAGGTTAGATAGCTTCAAGAAGAGTGTGTCAAAGTTGGATGGAGAAATACTACTAAGGTCTAATGCCACATCAATATTTTCTTATAGTCAATTGATCTTGTCAGTAAATCTGTTAAGAGATGTTGGGGAGGCTGTAACCTTGTCTGGACTGCTTGCGGTATTGCATATCAGAAATTATATAGCACAGTTCCTTTTGCAAGATTAAGGACCGGTTTGGTAAACTTGGTGAAATGTGCTGTTTTTGTCTCCTTAATTCCACATTTATTTGAATGTGACAGTACTGTAAACTCAGATTGGAAGAATAGTATTTCTTCTAGCTACTTTTTGCTGTGCATACTGCTAACTAAAAAAATCTTTCAGCTCTGCAGAGAACCATTCATTCCACTTAGTTCTATGAAGGGCTTTGTTTCTGGAAAAGGAGAGCCTTATCCAAAACCGGAGAAATTATGCTTGCACTTGGTTCAAAATAGTGTTCCCACCTTGGGCAAGGGCAAGGGAACCTTTCTATTGTGGATGCCACCAGATCAAGACTGGTGGGGCTCATACAAACAGGATCCCCTAGATATCAGTTCACGCAGTCCCCACTATAGCCACGTGACAGGTGCTGAAAAAAGCAAAAAGCACAGTTGTTTAAAATGGAGAGAATGTGCAGTGTCAAGAGAGACATTTCTGCGAGTTCCACCAGCTTTGGAAATCTCCTTTGCGCTGTCAACATGGAACAGATAACACGTTAATGGATGCGTAATTTCAGGTCCAGGGTTTCGGTTATTGTTGCTACAAGGTCTCAAACCAAAGATAAACATATTTAAATTATAATCTGAATCAAAAGGAAAGTCTAAAAAACAAATGAGATTAAAAAAACAAGCATCAGTCATATGTGTACCTGGGAACTTTACTATATCGTGACTGGAGTCAGTCATAAAATATGTATGATAAACAGCATACTAAATTCACAGAAAACTACAATGAATGTTTGTATCAGGGTGAACATCCGGTTTCAGGCTTCTACTGCGGTTGTATCATACTGACTACATGCAGCCACATGTGTTCTATACAAAGTGTATTGGTTATTCTTTTCCACACTTTGATAATTGTTACTCTAGTAAGGCAGCTGCTTGTGTGCAGGCACACTGTGCAGCTTCCCAGACTACAAATACAAAAGTGGGAGAGAGTGATGCACCTAAGCCAGAAAATTCTAAAAATGGAATATACAGTTTTAGAGTACATGTGTTTCTATGAGCAATGCTGCAGGATTTCTCCTGCTAGAGAAAAGTCATATTACCAATAATTAGTAACCTCTCAATAACAAATGAATCATAATAAAATATGCAATGTACAGTTAACCTGTTGATGCAAGATTGTGAAGTTAAGCTCCAGGTACTATGTGCCCTTCCAGCTGCTATTGGGATTGATCATATTTGCCCAGCCTCAGCCACACTGCATACAAGTGGTACACACGTCAGGCTGGGATCCCCATCATTACACATCTTCTAATCACTCCGCTTTGTAGCTCAGAGCAGAAACGGTTAGCAGTCAAAGCATAGTAGATGAGGGTACAGCTGCCTTAAGCTTTGCCACTAGCTTCCGATTTAGCCAGGTGACAATATTTGCCTTACAGATAATAGGCCAAAGTAGAGTGTGTGTGACCACCAGCGTGTGAGAGGTCTGTAACAAGTACCAACAGCAGAAAAGGGTTTTGGTTGTAGTTCAGAAGAACTGGTGCTGAAGAAGCATGAGTGAATATAGGAGACAATGAGATAAGGAGATTCACAGGGCTGGGAAAGGGACTGACCTCCTTCAGTCGTTTCTGTAAATAGTTCTGGGGAATATTTTGTGCAATTTATCCCATGTGAAAGTACACAATACTGTTCCAAAAATAAAAGTGGAAGCATGAGTATTTTATTTGGGTTGATTTAGGGATCACCTCCAATAGCACACTAGACTTATCCTTAATAAAACATCCTTCAGCCCCTGAAATTATTAAAATAGAAACCTAAGAAAGGAGAAGACTTTTCTGGTGTATGCTTCCCATCGATCTGAGCAGTGTCCTGAGGGAGGAGGAGCTATCCCATGTTCAGTCTTGAATTTTTACCTCCAACACTTGTCACCATAAATAAGCAAGCACGACTCCAGCCTTAAGATTTCCAAAGCGTCATTTGGACCCCTCTCGTGAAGTGACTCTTGGAAGAACTAGTTTCGTCAAGCATGGATGTGGTTTATAAGACAAAAACTCAGTTAAGGGGCAAACATGGGGCTACTGTCAGTTAAAGAAACCTGAAGAAATCTGCATACTAAACTAGGATTGTGCCGCTTATCACTGTAACTTTAATCTTCAAATCCCTCTGAAGATCATTCGACTGGAGCCTGTTCTTGGGTTACTTTGTTAGTGTCCAAGTGACACCTGCGTCATGTCCGATCAAGGCACAGCAATGCCTGGGGCCGCAAATTGTAAGCATCCAGGTTCAACTCTGTGTTGACAGATAGGCTCTCAAAATCCGACCCACTGTTCAACATCACATCATTGGATCTTTGTTACCACTTCAAGCCCAGATATAATCCATTTAGCACTCTGTTATTCATTTCTTAAAAGCAACCTGAAACCTGTAAACAAGTCATTAATTTCGGAGTCAGAGTTCTAAATCAGAAATCTAAGCATTTGAGGCAGTGAGCTGGTTTGCGTGATTCAACACTGTTTTAACGAGCAAAACAGCATGGTTCGACTTCTTAATTTGTTCAACAGAACAACTTTGGACTATCTGTGGCATAATCAATCATTTGTTGACTATTAGTAGATTAACCACATATTTTAAATTTTTATCTATTTTCTTAGTGTGCGATACACTATTTTTATTAACTCTTTACCTTTTAATTTACTTGGTTTAGAGTTTTAATTTTTAGATAATCTATGTATCGTTATTTTGATTGTATACATACCACACAGATTGCTTGGCCCGTGTAGTACTTGATCATATTAAGACTCTGACATATTACTCTCACAGCCCATCATTCAAATTACCAAAGTTAATCTAGGAAGCACTTTTAACACCCAAATAATCGAGTAGGTTATACATGTAAGATTATTTACGGGCTGTCAGAAAAAGCGACAGAAGAAAAAAAAAAATAAACACTACATTTTTTTTTTTAAATAGCCACATACTAGAAATATCATTATTATTATTAACAAAAGTAGTGGGTGGTAAAAGGCACAGTGGATAATACAATCTGCAATGTCCATCTCAGATAGATCCACAAAGGACATACCCATGCCATATTTTATAGATAATAATTAATTATGCAAACAATTCTGATATAGATTAAACTGTACATAAAAGTATCCCATGAGGATAGCCTGAAAAAATGGCATGGATTCAGCTCTCACTGACCTACAATGGACATCCATGCTTTTAGCGTTTCGACTTAGCTGCAACAAAGAGTGAAAGATGGTGAGTGAAAGGTGGTGCACCGCTCATCAGCTTTCAACTGAGAAATAACTAGAGAACGCGCAGTGGTGGGCAGTAGATCTACAAAAACACCATATATTTGTCAGGCTCACAGCTCAAAACAAACTTTTTGTCTCTCTTGTTTGCGGCAGGTGTTATTTTTTTTTCAAACAATCTAGAATGTTTTCAACTGCTCAAAACTTGCGCTGATTCTCGTGCAGAGCAAAATCCTCTGGACAGATTGGTGGAGGTGAACACCAATAGTAAAAATGTTGGGTTCCAATGGGGTTTACAGGTCCTTTCTGAATTCTTTCACTATAGTGTAGCCCAGCCAATTCCATCCACCATTCAATTTGTAGCCACATTTCTCGAACAGTCCCGTGGCAGCCTTGGAAACAACAGGTGTATGCAAGACCACCTGGAGGAAGCCCTTGTTCCTGGCATGGGTTTCAAAGAAGCGCACAAGGCAGGAAGCCACACCTGAACGACGGTACCAGCGGCTAACAGAAAGCCTCTTCAGCTCAGCAATGTGGCGGTCGGATGTGGGCTCCAGAGCCACGCAGCCACAGACATCGTCGTCATCATAGACTGCAACCCAGATTCTGCGCTGGCCAGCACTGTAGTAGGAGTAGATGCGCTTTAGATCAGGTGAGTGCCAAAGTAGCAATTTCAGGACCACGATAGCCACCAATACAGGGATGAGGAGGGCAGCAATGAATGAATTGATAAGGAAGCGAAGGCCACTGCTGATCACAGCCAGGATAAGCAAAGACATGGGACGTGTCAATACATAGAGGATCAGGCGGTTCTCTGTATCCTTAAAGCCATCCTGGAAAACAACATAATAAAACTTTTTATCAGACAAGTGAGCTGCATTCATATATTCTACAGTCACAATATCCTATTGCCATAGATGTTATTTCACAATGCCACCAATTTAATGAGTCGTTCAGCACCCACCCCTCTGCCACTTACTACATACATGCAGGCTTGCCCAACAATATATAGCTCCATAGATTCCCTCTCAAATAAAGACAATGACTTTTCTGGAAGTTTAATCATAGCTTGCAGTGACACATCTTAGAAGAGTAGACCCAGTGTAGCGTCAGGATACTTGAACAAACGACACCCATTAAAGTGACTCCAGTCATGAACTCTTGATATCTACCACATCACAACTGCAACTGGCTGCACTAAACAACACACAATAAGGATTCTGTTGCTCTGATACAAATTGATCTTAAATAAATGAAAAGACAAGAGGTGTTTGGCAAAACAGGAACAAATTGGTTTAATTAAACGTTGCGGCCAGGAGAGCCTGGACAGAATGAGTCTGCTCAAAATCTCTCAATTGGCCGACAATTTATACAGTTCAAGAGGTACAATAAAATGTTCTCTACATTCCAAAGAGCATCTGAGCCATAAATCAATCACATGTATGCATCAAAAAGGACACAGATGGATTTCGACCTCAGGGAGAGCTAATGTGGACCAGTGTGCATGTGTCCAGATGTCTGGTGTGAGGAGCGCTTGATCGCTATGTGTGCTGTGCATGTCATGTCCAGATTGGTTGAGTGCACCTATCTACATGTGGTATCTAGCTCTCGGTTATTTCTGGGGAACGCTAGCCTTTGGCCAAACAGGCTTTATTGGGGCCAATCATCTCAGATTTGTTTGTGGTGCAACTATCTGTGGAATCAATCAGAGTTTTCCCTGGCTGCATGTTTGCCTATAATTTGTGAGAGACTCCACCTGCGACTTGTTACTCGCTAGGCGTGGGCATGGGTCGCAGGACCTGCCTGACCACGTATCTCTGACTCAGGGTAGATGGGAAGGTCACCTTTGATGAATCCGACAGCAATGATGTGAGTTCATTGGAACTCCTACGAATAATATGGCAGCCACTGGTATCATTTTTATCGATATTACCAACACTGTGCATAGTTGCCATCTTGCGGATTAACATTATTCTTACTAGTGTTGTCAAAGGTATGTTTTTGTTGGTCTGAACGTTCGTTGACATTATTCTTATCTGCAACAATAATATCATGCAAGCATGGATTATGACATACATTGGTATAATTATTGCGCATGTCAGCGCTGCTGTGCGGGCCCAAGTTACAGTAAACATTTACATTATATTGAAGGGCATTGTTGAGGCCATGTGGACATAGGCTGTGGCATACGTTCACATTGCATTTACTGATATTGTTGTGGTCAGGCCTGCACATATAATGACATTCATTAACATTGTATTCTCCCATCCCAACATTCCCCTCTCTTGTTGAGTCATCAGCTACTCTATCCTCCTCGTATGTCATGACAGTTATTTTTTGTGTGTGTTTTTTTTCTGTTTTTTTGTTGTTGTTTACTTTTTTCTAAGTACATACTACCCAATTTGAGGACTGCTGTTTTTACAGAAAGAAAACCTCACTTGTACGAAGCCACACACCAGAAGTACAGCAAGGAGAAAGGGTATTTACTGATGTCAGTAACTTGGACACTCTTAAGGGGATCCACGAAAAGATACTGTGCAACCATTCCTGCTTCGGGGCACCTCCCTCCTTCTTCATATTAGCTTGAAGATTATCCAGATCTTGGATGGCACCGGCTAATGTCCCACTGTCCATGTCATTTTCGGGGATAAAAGTACAACAGGAAGCACCAATCTTGGCGCACACTCCATTGCGGTCATCAAGTTCAACATAGACCAATGCTGCATTACCATATGGCGGATGGCTTGCAGTTCTTCCTTCATAGCGCTTAGGCCAAGCTCAGTATTGTTGATCATTTGCATCAACTCTCATCTGATGATTTGCAACCAGCAGGCATTTGATTTTGCTTGCACTGTGAAGAAGGATATTGGGTACAGTCTGAATTCTTCTGAATTGTCCTTGTAGTGAGCCCAGCCAAAATAATCAACAGTTCTACTCCTTCGAAGCCTGATGCAACAGAGTTGTTTTCTTCTGTAACAGATGTTGAGACAACTCTTCTGCAGGGATGACCAGGGTGGGGGCGTGTATGGTCATAGTGGCACAGAAGGGATCGCCATCCAGGGACAAGCTGGGTGTAGGCAAGGTCACCGCATTGCCAGTAGATATCCATCAGCATGGAGGTGCCCCATTGCAGGTCCAGTATATTGCCACAATTCTTGTTGCTGCCCAACAGTATGGTTCCCTTGCCTCTGAAACATATAGAGTACAACTAAGTTACTGTACAATTAGGGATTGCCCCTTCCCCTCCCACCAGGTGTACCTATTGATCTCCTTACCCCAGATTTCCTGGCTCAGAGTGTCTATGCTGGCGTTGGACTGCTCCCATGGGACTCATTTCCCCCGCGTGATTAAGATGAGCGACCCTGCACTGAAACTCCATGTCCTGGGTCCATTGATCATTAAAGTAGGTGGCCCCAAAGAAGTTAAGGGCTGATCTGGGACGGCAGACGGAGGTGGCCGTATTTATGCACTGGAATGGTAGTTGTACTACCTCTAAGAACCCTTTATCTACGAAGTCCTGGGCCCAAACAGTGTCCTCCCCTAGGGTGCCTTTTCTGCGCATCCGGTCTACCGCGGATTGGATGTCACTCAAGAGATTGGGTGCAACGGTGGTTGGTCTCATACCGGCATGAGGCATATTGCTCTTTCAGGGGCTATCTCTTGCGCTAAATAAAGTCTGTCTGCACTTACGAAGTGAGGTATCAATGAACAGATGAAACATGATCTGTTCATAATTTGTGTGCCTACCTCAGACATAAGTTGGTACCAGGTGTTGTGTAGGAGTGCACTGTGAAGTGCGTGAGAAATACTACAGTTTGGTTCAGTGTAGGTGGATGCGAGAGGTCTCTGCGCATGCATCGCAAGAATTGAGAAGTAGGGCTTACAAAAATCATGTACATTTTTGGTTTCACAGGGCCTCGAAAGCACCCCAGCTAAGGACAGCGTGTAGAAAAATATATGGGTACATAACTTGTAAAGCATTTGTAGCATGTAGGATTGTCTTCTGTCGTCTGGGCCTTTCTTTTGTTGTTCATTGTCTGTGCTTCGGTGTCTGTTGTCTAGGTGCCCCGGGGCATTTGGTGTCTTGGTGTGGTGTCTCTTGAAAACAAAGGTACAAAGTCAATTGAACTCTAAAGTCCTTGAGCGACTGGTCTTTCGAAAGTGTTTTGTGAGTCCCGATTGGAGAAATGGCCAGCTGCGGCAACGTTGGTGCACTTAGAGAACGATCGCTGACCTGTAGGGTAAAAGCTGTGGGTTGTAGGTTAACTTGGCCAAATACATTTGTTAGGCAATTTATTGGAACATGACTGTTTTGTCTGTGAAATGATCCTGCTATATGGTTGTACTGGAAGGAAATTTTCCTATCGGGATTGGACGAAGGTGATAGACTTTTCAATGGATTTGGTGAAGTTTTAAACTAATGTCAGTGAGAATTAGAATTTTAGGGACGACTGGGGATTTTAAGCAAATTTTAATGCGTTTATGTTAGACTTGGGGGTCTCTAGTTGGCACAGGTATGCACTTGTGACAAATAGGGACCCTCTCCTCTAGTCAGGGTAAGGGGGTACACTCCTAAAATAGCCCCTGCTCACCCCCTTGGTAGCTTGGCACGAGCAGACAGGCTTATCTCAGAGGCAGTGTGTAAAGCATTTGTGAACACATACAGTAACCAAGTGACAACACTACAAATGGACACCACACAGGTTTTATATAAAAAATAAGTATTCTTTATATAGACTTACCACAAGACCATTAAACGACAAAAACACACAATACTGTTACTTTAGATGGTAGGATTTTGCTTAGTTCTCTTAAGTTCTTAAATGCAACACTTTAAGTCAATGTACCTTTTAGATGCGACACGCAGGGCATCGAAAGTGTTGCAACAATGTTGATGCAATGAAGTTTTTGGTGCAAAAAAATAAAGACGTGAAGATCTTCCAGATGCGGCACGCTTCTCCGATGTTGCGAGAAGACTCGACTCAATGCTTCAGCTGCAGCGTCGACACACTTTACGCGATGCGACGACAGCGGCCTTGGCAGCGACACTCTTCTCCGACGTTTGCGAGACGCTTCCGCTCAATGCGATGTTGCAGCGGCAACACCACATTACGCGATGTGACGACAGCAGCTCCGACGGCGGCACACTTCTCCGTGGATGCGAGACGCTTTTCTTGATGCGGTGCAATGTGACAACTACGATGGCTGCGATGGCGACACGCTTCTTCCTCGATGCAAGACTCTTCTCTTGATGCGGTGCAATGCGATGGCTGCGATGGCGACACGCTTCTTCGGCGTTGCGAGACACTTCCTGGATGATGCGAGATGCTTCCGCTCGATGCGATGCTGCAGTGGCGACACACTTTAAGAGATGGGACGACAACAGCTCTGACGGCAGCACGTTTCTTCTTCTTGAGTCGCGCTTCCAGCTCCTTGCGACACGCAGTCCCTCAGAAGGCCCAACAACAGCAGCAGGCACTTCCAAAGAACTCTGGGGAGCTGGGGGGTGTAGTCTGTTGTTCCTGAGACTTCAGCAGGAGGCAAGCTCTTTTCTAAGCCCTTGGAGATCCTTCACAAGTTGAGCAAAAGTACACACACAGTTCCTTTCTTTGGCAGTAAGGCAACCATTGCAGGCCAATCCCCCAGGTCCAGGGATAGTTTCCTCCTCAGCTTCTTCTGCTTCCTCCCTCAGAAGAGGTTCTTCTTGTTTTCCCAAAGTGATCTAAATTCTTGGGATCAGGGTCCCAATACTTATACCCAGAAATCCTTTGTCCTCTGAAGGCAGAGGGGCCTTTGCCCAGTACAAACCAGTTCCTGAGCACTTTGTTTACCAGACTTCTCCTTTCCTTTCACAGTGCAGGGCAGAAACATTAGACGCCCCACAGGAGGTGGAGCCAGCATTGTGGAAGGCAAGTACAGCCCTGGAGCACTTTGTTGACAGGATTCCTTCTCTTCATTCACTGTGCAGGGCAGAGACATCAGCCGCTCCCCAGGAGGTGGAGCCAGCATTGTGGAAGGCAGGCACAGCCCTATTCAGGTCCCAGGTGCAACTCCTCCCACCCATCTAGATACAGATCTCTCTATTCACCACTGGGGCACCTCACCTGGTCTCCTGGAACTCCCCAGCCCTGTCACTCAAACTCCAGACAAAGGAATACACACAGCCTAGCAGAGGCAGGTTTGAATGGTTAGACAAGAAAATGCCTACTTTCTAAAAGTGGCATTTTCAAACACAGAATGTTAAAACCAACTTCACTAAAAGATGTATTTTATCATCCTGAGTTCAGGCATACTAAATTCGAATTTCTACCATGTTCTCCGAGTCAGTTAAGATTATAAGATGTAATAACCAAACTGCCCATTCTGGCCTATGGAGAACAGGTAGCCTTGCAATAGTGAAAAACGAAAATGGCTGTAATTCACTATTAGAACATGCCACACACACCAGGGCATGTCCTACCTTATCCTTACAATTCCCCCTGCCCTTGGGCCTACCATAGGGGTGTCTAATATGAAGAAAAGGGAAGGTTTAGGGACTAGCAAGTGGGTGCACTTGCCCAGTCAGCATGACAGTACCAGACTGCACGCAGGCTCTGCAATGGCAGACCTTAGACACGTGTTTACAGGCTGCTTCTGTGGGTGGCACAACCAGTGCTGCAAACCCACCAGCAATATTTGGATTACAAGCCCTGGACACTCCTGGTGCACTGTACTAGGGTCTGACAGGTAAACCAAACCAACCAATCATGGAATCACAAATTATACATTAATGTACAATAGGGAGCACTTGCACTGTGGCACTGGACAGCAGTGGCACAGTGCCCTGAGCAACTAACACCAGCAAAAACATATGAGGCAACAGCGAAAAATGGAAGGGAGACCCACGCCAATGTGCCAGGTCTAACACGTGTCCCCTCCAGCTGAAATGTGGGGAGAACTACCCTACCTCCTGGGAGTTCTCATCACTAAGGCGGAAAAATCTGGACAGACCATCAGCATTGGCGTGTTCTGTACCGGGACGATGTTCCACCGTGAAATCCATCCCCTGTAGGGAAATGGACCGCCTTAACAGCTTTGGATTCTCACCCCTCATCTGCATCAACCATCTGAGGGGCCTGTGGTCTGTCTGAACCCGGAAGTGATTCCCAAACAGGTAGGATCTTGGCTTCTTCAGTGCCCAGACCACAGCAAAAGCCTCACGCTCAATAGCACTCCACCTCTGTTCCTGTGGAAGTAACCTCCTACTGATGAAGGCTACAGGTTGATCTAGGCCCTCCTCATTCATCTGTGATAGAACAGCCCCCACACCATGCTCTGAAGCGTCTGTTTGCACTATGAACTCCTGGGAGAAGTTGGGTGCCAAGAGCATGGGCGCTGTGCACATAGCAGTTTTTAAGGCCTCAAAAGCTTCCTGACAGGTGTCAGTCCAAATCACTCTCTTGGGCTGCTTCCTGGAAGTCAGCGCTGTCAAGGGTGCAACAATGTTGCCATACCCCTTGACAAACCTCCTGTAGTAATCCGTGAGTCCTAAGAAGGCTCTCACCTCTGTCTGGGTTTTGGGCGGCTCCCAAGCCAGGATGATTTCAATCTTGGGCTGTAGAGGCGCCACCTGGCCGCTCCCTACCTGGTGTCCCAAGTACACCACGGAACCCTGCCTGATCTGGCACTTACTCGCCTTGATCGTGATTCCTGCCCTCCGCAGCGCCATCAACACTTCCCAGAGGTGGCGCAGATGTTCTTCCCAAATGGCGCTGAACACTGCAATGTCATCCAGGTAGGCGGCACTGAACGAGTTCAGTCCAGCCAACACCTGGTTGACCAACCTCTGAAAGGTGGCAGGGGCATTCTTCATCCCAAAGGGCATAACCCGGAACTGGTAGTACCCATCTGGTGTGGAGAATGCTGACCTCTCCTTTGCCCCGTCGGTCAAGGCGATCTGCCAGTACCCAGACGTTAAGTCAAACGTGCTGAGGTACCGCGCAGCCGCTAGCCGATCTATGAGCACATCAGCTCTGGGGATGGGATGTGCATCAGTCCTGGTGACTGCATTAAGCCCTCGGTAGTCCACACAGAACCAGAGTTCGGGTGTGGCACCCGGCGCGGCAGCCTTTGGGACCAAGACCACTGGGCTGGCCCAAAGACTGCTAGAGGATTCAATTACCCCTAGCGCAAGCATCTTGGAGACCTCCTCCTTGATGCAAGCCCTTACCCTGTCAGTCACTCTGTAGGCCTTGTGCCTCACAGGTGTACTGTCCCCAGTGTCCACCTCATGGACGCACCAATCAGTGACACCAGGAACCAGGGAGAACAGATCATAAAACTGTCCCAGCAACTGGTGACAGTCATTCTGTTGCTCAGGGTGGAAGAGAGGTTGACACCATCCACTGACCCATCTTGCTCTCTGACTGACAGGAGGTCAGGAAGATGCTCGGTCTCCTCCTCCATCTCACTCAGCATCTGTTGCCAAGAGCATGCCCACTTGGGACCTCTCCAAGTGGGGCTTCAGGCGGTTGACATGCAGGACCTTCAAGGGGTTCCTGGGAGACCGCAAGTCCACAAAGTAGGTAACCGGACTCTTGCGCTCCACAACCTCAAAGGGGCCAGTCCACTTATCCTGGAACGCACAGGACTCCACTGGGGCCATGACCAACACCTTCTGTCCAGGCTGAAGCTCAACCAGAGTGGCATTCTGGTCGTACCACAGCTTCATCTCCTCCTGGCTGGCTTCCAGATTCGCCTCAGCGAGTTGTCTGAAACACCTAGTCTGGTTCCTAAAGGCCAGCATGTAGCTATATACATCCTGGGGAGGTTTCCTGGGAGATTGCTCCCAGCCTTCTTTGACCAGACTTAGAGGTCCTCTTACGGGGTGTCCATAGAGAAGCTCAAAGGGACTGAACCCTAGAGATTTCTGTGGCACCTCACGGTAAGCAAAGAGCAGGCATGGTAAGAGGACGTCCCACTTATGCCTCATAGGTTCCTCAAGACCCATTATCATGCCTTTAAGGGTTCGGTTGAATCTCTCAACCAACCCGTTTCCTTGGGGGTGGTAAGGAGTGGTGAACTTATAGGTTACACCACACTCCGCCACAGGGACTTCATATACTTGGAAATGAAGTTGGTCCCCCGGTCAGACACTACCTCGCGAGGGAATCCCACTCTGGAGAAAATTCCCATTAGTGCTCGTCCCACCACGGGGGCCGTCACTGTCCTCAGAGGTATGGCTTCCGCGTACCAGGTGGCATGGTCCACCAAGACCAGGATGAACCTGTTGCCCATGGCTGTCTTGGGGTCCAGTGGCCCCACAATGTCAATACCCACCCGTTCAAAGGGGGTGCTGACTACAGGGAATGGCTGGAGAGGAGCCTTGCGCTTCCTACCACTCTTTCCACTTGCCTGGCAAGTCTGACACGTCCTGCAGTGAGTGTCTGAACTCCTGCGCATTTGGGGTCAATAAAAATGGGTGACAAGCCTTTCAAAGGTCTTGTCCTGCCCCAAATGTCCTGCAAATGGAACATCATGAGCCAGCCCCAGTGGGAAGGCTCTGAAGCGCTGGGGTACCACCAACACACGGGCTGACCCAGGCTCAGCAACCTTAGGCTCTGTATACATGAGGTCGTTCTCCCAGTAGATCCAATGTGATCCAGACTGATCACCTGCTGCCTGGTCTGCCGCCTGTTGCCGCAGACCCACAAGAGAAGGACATTCTTTCTGCTCCTTGCAGAATTCCTCCCTGGAGGGTCCTCCTTCTTGCTGCCAATGGGTCAGCTCAGGCACGTCCCCCAGTTCGGCTACCTGTACCCCTGTAGGTTCCAGGGCATTCCTCTCAGGGTCTGCTCCCTCCTGGACCGTGGGAACTTTGGGGGCCGGTTTCCCGCATCCCCTGCCTCTACTCTGGACTGCAGGTACCTGGGCCTCCCTCTCAGGCTCCAGGTCCTCTTGAGCACCTTTACTCGCTGCCATTGACCTGGTGGTCACACACGCCCAGTCAGGCATACCCAACATTTCTAAATGTGCATTCCGCTCCACCTTCGCCCAAGGTGAGCTCTCCAAGTCATTCCCTAACAAACAGTCAACAGGCATGGCGGGCCTCACAGCTACCTGAAGAGTACCAGAGACCCCCACCCCCCCCCCCACTCAAAGGGAACCTGAGCCACCTTGCAGTGAGTGACTCTCTGTGTTGTCAGCGGCAACAACTGGGTAGAATGCTCCAGGGGCAACCTGCTCTTGAGACACCAGGTGACACCTGTCACATTGGCCCCTGTGTCACTCAGAGCCTCCACTCTATGGCCATTGATGGTCACCCACTGCCTGTATTTTTTAGTGTTATCAGGCAGCTGGGTCCTAGGGACCACCTCACAGTCTCCTAATGAGACAAGGGACATCTCTGCGGGACCCCACCCACCTTGGGCACCCATCTCCTCACCCAGGGCTACACTAGCCATCTGCCGGGGGGCTGCACCAGTGGGTGCTGGTTTTCCAAACTGGCGACACCCAGTTCTCCACATTTGTAGCATCTCGGGGGCCCTCTTTGAACAGGTGGACCTGTCGGGGCCCCGGACGGTTTCTGGGGGGGAGGCTAAGAACCTTTCCCTTGGGGATTACTTTGGGGCCTCTTATGGAACTCCCTCTGTTTACCCTTGCCCCCCCTCTTCTGCTGGGGAACCTGCCCACTCTTGGCCGAGTCTCCCACGTGACCCTTGTGGACCCTGATACTGACCCAGCGGTCCGCCTCCTCAGCAAGCTTCCTAGGATTAGTCAGCCTACTATCAATCAGGTGCTGGCGTAGCTCAGGAAAACAATTACTTGACAAGTGCTCCCATGCAATCAAATCAAGCAGCCCCTGAAAATCATTGACTTTGCTACCCTTCACCCAACCATCCAATGCTCTGCAGAAAAAAGTGACATATTCAACATAGGTGCTGTTTGCTATCTTTGTGCAACCCCTGAACCTCTGTCTGTACATCTCAGGGGTCAAACCATATCTAGACATCAATGCATCTTTCATGTGGGGATAGGAATTATGGACATCAGAAGGCAAGTCTAGCAGTGTGTCCCGCCCCTCACTAAGGAACCGTACACACAACCCCGCTCCCCGATCCTTCTCAGGGACCCGGTGGGAAGACATGGCTACCTCATAGGCCTTGAACCACTGCCCAGTATCATCATTTAAAAAAAAATTCCTTCACTACATCTTTAGGGATGTATACTCTAGATTCCACAGGCATTGACTGTGTGCTGCCACCAGAGGGAGTACTCCCTAAGCTCTGGAATTTCAACTCCAACTCCCTCAAAATCTGTCCATGTTCAAACTGTAGCTTCTTTTCTTCTAGGGCTACCTTTCTACTTTGCATTTCAAATTCTAACTGCCCACTTATCTTGAGCTTGGTCAGCTCAATTTCATGCATCCTACACTCTTTTCTATCTGCCAACTCCTCTGGAGATAGACTTTTACCAGAAACACTGCTACCGGCAGGGGAAGGGGTTCTCCTTCGTCTTGGACCCACTGGCCCATCCAGCTGCTCCTCATCAGTTGCATTCCTTGCTTCTACCCAGGCCCTCAGCGCCTTGTAGAACTCTTCCATGTTTTTACATCCAGTAGTAGAAACATTAAATTGCTTGCAGAAGAATTTTAGCTGCTTTGCAGTGTAACTGTCCATTTTCTCTTCTTTCCACTCAAATTCAGTATTAACAGAGACTATGGATGCTGCTTTCTCCATGCTGGTTAAACTTGGCAGTTCTTAAAAATAGAAAGTCCCAAAAATAAATCTACCAACAAGTATTGGTTGCGTTATGGTCTGCACTCACTAAATAGTGTTCACCAATCACTGTACATGAGTCACAAATGCAAGTCCAGAATCCTCACCGCTGACCACCAACGTTAGACTTGGGGGTCTCTAGTTGGCACAGGTATGCACTTGTGACAAATAGGGACCCTCTCCTCTAGTCAGGGTAAGGGGGTACACTCCTAAAATAACCCCTGCTCACCCCCTTGGTAGCTTGGCACGAGCAGACAGGCTTATCTCAGAGGCAGTGTGTAAAGCATTTGTGAACACATACAGTAACCAAGTGACAACACTACAAATGGACACCACACAGGTTTTACATCAAAAATAAGTATTCTTTATATAGATTGACCACAAGACCATTAAACGACAAAAACACACAATGCTGTTACTTTAGATGGTAGGATTTTGCTTAGTTCTCTTAAGTTCTTAAATGCAACACTTTAAGTCAATGTACCTTTTAGATGCGACACGCAGGGCAACGAAAGTGTTGCAACGATGTTGATGCGATGAAGTTTTTGGTGGAAAAAAATAAAGACGTGAAGATCTTCCAGATGCGGCACGCTTCTCCGATGTTGCGAGAAGACTCGACTGAATGCTTCAGCTGCAGCGGCGACACACTTTACGCGATGCGACGACAGTGGCCTTGGCAGCGACACTCTTCTACGACGTTTGCGAGACACTTCCGCTCGATGCGATGTTGCAGCGGCGACACCCCTTTACCGATGCAACGACAGCAGCTCCGACGGCAGCACGCTTCTCTGTGGATGCGAGGCCCTTTTCTTGATGCGGTGCAATGCGACAACTACGATGGCTGCGATGGCGACACGCTTCTTCCTCGATGCGAGACTCTTCTCTTGATGCGGTGCAATGCGTCAGCTACGAAGGCGACACGCTTTTTCAGCGTTGTGAGACACTTCCTGGATGATGCGAGACGCTTCCGCTCGATGCGATGCTGCAGCGGCGACACACTTTACGAGATGCGACGACAACAGCTCCGACGGCGGCACGCTTCTTCTTGAGTCGCGCTTCCAGCTCCTTGCGACACGCAGTCCCTCAGAAGGCCCAACAGCAGCAGCAGGCACTTCCAAAGAACTCTGGGGAGCTGGGGGTGAAGTCGGTTGTTCCTGAGACTTCAGCAGGAGGCAAGCTCTTTTCCAAGCCCTTGGAGATCCTTCACAAGTTGAGCAAAAGTACACACATAGTTCCTTTCTCCTCTCTTTGGCAGTAAGGCAACCACTGCAGGCCAATCCCCCAGGTCCAGGGATAGTTTCCTCCTCAGGTTCTTCTGGTTCCTCCCTCAGCAGAGGTTCTTCTTGTTTTCCCAAAGTGATCTAAATTCTTGGGATCAGGGTCCAGAAATCCTTTGTCCTCTGAAGGCAGAGGGGCCTTTGCCCAGTACAAACCAGTTCCTGAGCACTTTGTTTACCAGACTTCTCCTTTCCTTTCACAGTGCAAGGCAGAAACATTAGACGCCCCACAGGAGGTGGAGCCAGCATTGTGGAAGGCAAGTACAGCCCTGGAGCATTTTGTTGACAGGATTCCTTCTCTTCATTCACTGTGCAGGGCAGAGACATCAGCCGCTCCCCAGGAGGTGGAGCCAGCATTGTGGAAGGCAGGCACAGCCCTATTCAGGTCCCAGGTGCAACTCCCCCCACCCATTTAGATACAGAGCTCTCTATTCACCACTGGGGCACCTCACCCTGTCTCCTGGAATTCCCCAGCCCTGTCACTCAAACTCCAGACAAAGGAATACACACAGCCTAGCAGAGGCAGGTTTGAATGGTTAGACAAGAAAATGCCTACTTTCTAAAAGTGGCATTTTCAAACACAGAATGTTAAAACCAACTTCACTAAAAGATGTATTTTATCATCCTGAGTTCAGGCATACTAAATTCGAATTTCTACCATGTTCTCTGAGTCAGTTAAGATTATAAGATGTAATAACCAAACTGCCCATTCTGGCCTATGGAGAACAGGTAGCCTTGCAATAGTGAAAATCGAAAATGGCTGTAATTCACTATTAGAACATGCCACACACACCAGGGCATGTCCTACCTTATCCTTACAATGCTACCTGCCCTTGGGCCTACCATAGGGGTGTCTGATATGAAGAAAAGGGAAGGTTTAGGGACTGGCAAGTGGGTGCACTTGCCCGGTCAGCATGACAGTACCAGACTGCCAGCAGGCTCTGCAATGGCAGACCTTAGACACATGTTTACAGGCTGCTTCTGTGGGTGGCACAACCAGTGCTGCAAACCCACCAGCAATATTTGGATTACAAGCCCTGGGCACTCCTGGTGCACTGTACTAGGGTCTGACAGTTAAACCAAACCAACCAATCATGGAATCACAAATTATACATTAATTTACAATAGGGAGCACTTGCACTGTGGCACTGGACAGCAGTGGCACAGTGCCCTGAGCAACTAACACCAGCAAAAACATATGAGGCAACAGCGAAAAATGGAAGGGAGACCCACGCCAAAGTGCCAGGTCTAACAGTTTAGAATTATGGGTTTTTTACACCCTCTCAGGGATGTGGAATTCCAGTTATACGTGCACCTGTGCTTCCCTGAATTGCTGATACTATTTGGAGTCCACATTGCTACTGGGGTGCTTCAAGCACATGATGGCGGGCAAAGGGAAGCGTACTGGTGGGGGTGGGTGTGTGTCTGGTACTCTTGACCAATTTATTACTAGAGCGGTTTCAGTACTGGAACATGAATTAGCCATCACTGAGCGTCGTTTATCTACAGAACTAATCCAAGCTAGACACTCATCTATGGGAACTCTTGCATTAGCGAAATCGCCTAAGAGCCTACTAGGGCAGGACACAGGTGACATAGTTCAGCGGGGGGATATTGGGGATAGCACTATCACATTACTGGCTTATAGCGACACCATCGATGCCCTGGGTGAAGCTGTCCTCACAACAGGTAGTACTCCTAGTTCTCCTAAACCTGTTTCAGCTTATCCCCAGACAAGGGCCAGCAGAAAAGCTGTGAAACCTTCTAATCTCAAGAGGAAAAGAGATGGGGTAACTCAGGGAGGGAGACAGGCGAAGTATCCCAACATTACGGAAAACCCATCAACCGCGATGGGTGAGATTCAGGTTGAGGACCATTCATTTTTGGGCGAGAATATCAACAGGCCCCCTGATCAGCCCCATACCAGTGACCTGATCCCCCAGATTGAGCAAATAGTGCGTTCTCTATTATTGCCACTCTTAGAAAGGGTAAAAGTGGTTAATGATAAGGTCGAAAGACTTGAACAAACTGTTTTAGATAACTTCTGTTCATTGAAAAATGTTATTAAACTAGTTTCTAAAGATAGTGACAATTCTACCAGGGTAAATCCTACTCTTCCTGTCCAGTCACTTCCCCCTCTTGACCTTGTTGCATCATCTATGGCCAATCCCAAGGTTGCCTCTCCCAAGGTCCTGGCCAAAGACGATGTCACCAATCAAGATGCTGGCCAAGAAAGGGTTAACCTAAAGGGTATTTCCAGTACTAACACTGCAAGTAAGGGTGTGAGTAAAGGAGTAATTATGGAGGCTAGGGATAAAACCACCAAACTCCCTAGGGCTCATATTCATCTTCCTCCGGACTCCACACCGTATGTTGCTGTATTGACTGGTGTCCCTGAACTAAAAGATGGCATATCGGAATCCTACCAACAACTCAAAAACAAAGTTACATTCTGGCTGAACAAGAATAGACCGATCCCGAATTATATGGACGGGAAGATCCTTTTTGCTAGAAGGGTTAGTTGGGTGGGTCCTAGACCCAAAGACGTCCCAGGGGACTCCATCATCATTAACTTTGAAGATAGACGCATAGTGCGCTTTATTTGTGATCACTCATCTGTATGTGACTGGTCGGAAATTGGGGTACACGATTTGAAGCATTTTTATAATTTTAATCCCAACACAGTTGCAAGATTTAGTCAAGACTGGGCAAGACGGGGAACTAACCCTGTGCCTGCCACTCACTCCCTTGATTATACCAATGACTTGTGTTACCCTGTAGCTCTAGCCTGACCGGTGCTCGAGGGGCCGCTTCCTATCACGTCTCCCATACTAAACATCCCTATAGGTGGGTCTATGGGTGGAGGAGAGGTAACCCACTTTATATCTTATGGGGAGTCTCAAGTAACAGGAGCACTAACCTCCAAACAGGATGGTGAAAATCAAAGGGGTTCTGAGCAGATCAATGTTGGCTTAAATCAAGCTCCTGGGCACGGAACGGCGAAAGGCTCAATGGTCTCCTGGAATGTTGCAGGACTGAAGTCAAAAATGGATTCTCCGGAATGGTTAGCATTCATTGGTGGCTTTGACGTTTGCCTCTACCAAGAGACCTGGACCTGTGAGCCCCAGTTTATGCAGGGCTTTTTGAACTTTTGTGTCCCAGCAATCCAGGGACCCAAGGGGCGTGCGATGGGAGGCTTGGTAACCTGGGTTCGACAAGATGTCAACCAAGTACGATGACATCCAACTAGTCAGGTTACCACTGGGCCCCCTGGGTGATTTAGACATTTACAACTTGCACATGAGAGGGACTAAGAGGCCGGAATCACGGGTCTTGGCTCATTTGGCTTCCCTTATAGACCAGCACTCAGGTGACAAGGGAGTGCTTGTCGCTGGGGATCTGAATGTCACTTTTGAACCACTCCTGGATCCCGAGCTTGGGTGGGGCGTTGATCCTGAGGAAGACCAGCTCTGGGGAATACCCGAGCTTGACCTTAATCCGATAAAAAGGTGGTCTGAGACTATTGTTCAGGTCAACACTTTTTGTTATGAGTATGGTCTGAGGGCATTGAATGGCAGGACGCCTGGCGACAAACTAGGGGCCAACACATTTGACAATGGTCGGCAATCTAGTAGGATTGATTACGTTCTCTGTAGTCTGAAGCTATGGCGATTTGTATTAGACATGGTGGTTGAGGTTAGAGCAGAGAGTGATCATAACCCATCAATGGTGGAAAAGTAGCCACCTAGCAGCTGAGGATTCAGAACCAAGGCCGCCTGAAGTCGTTCCTACAAACGACATGCGTAGACTCAAGTGGCGCAAGCTAAAGATTAATAACCAGGCTATTGATGATATAGACAAGAAATTAGCCGGTACTATACTGGAGCTTGAGGGCACGCTGGCCTACGAGCCAGGTAGCATAGTTGCTACCGAACTCCACGATATACTGTTTGATGGAATAAGTTCGCATTTTATGAAGCCTCTGAGGAAATCCAACAAGGCTCCACTAAAGCGACTTAGATGGTACGATGACGTTTGTAGGCAATCCAGGGCTAACTTGGCTACAGCCCTTTCTAGTGGGCCCAATGATTGTGTTCACTCAGCCAGATTATTGTATAAAAAAGCTGTAAGAATGGCCAAAAGGAATTGGGATGAACAACATTGGCTTGACTTAAAAAGAGCATGTTGTACCAGAGATTCCCGGTTATTTTGGAATATCATCAAGTGGGACAGAGGAGGGCGACCCGATAGCCCTTCTAACTATGTTTCCCTGGAGGAGTGGTTAAAATATTTCGAACCACAATATGCTCGTAATTCCTCATTTAATTTTGCCTGGGTCCCAACTCATGCTCTTTTTTCCCAAGGTCCCTTCTGTATTCAAGATGCTCTGAAGGCCCTGGGTTCTCTTGCTAGTGGTCGCGCTCCTGGACCAGATGGGGTCCCTTCTGATGTTGTCCTCCACAATAAAGATAGTTGGAGTAAGTATATAACTACTGGCAAATGCTGTGGCTGTAGGTGCACCCGTTCCTAAGTCATGGAGGGGAGGGGGGGGCAGTCATAATCCCTGTATTCAAGAAGGGAGACAAGACACTCCCAGGCAACTATAGGCCAATTAGCCTTATAGATTCCATCCAGAAGGTAATCGGGAGGATGGTCCTGAATCAGATATTGGAGTGGACTGATGATAACATTCTGTCCCCCTTCCAAGCGGGTTTTCGCAAACTAACTAGCACAGTGGACCAGGTTTTTCGTTTCGTTCAGCTCCACTGGAGGGTGGTGACGTTGGGCAAGGGCGGCCTTTATGCTGCTTTTGTGGACCTGAGAGCCGCCTTTGACCTTGTGCCTCGTCTCCGGTTGTGGGCAGTACTGGAAAAACTTGGTCTTCCTAAAGAAACTTTGACACTGGCTATGCGATTGCACGAGTCCAACTATGCTAGGATCCAGTGGGGTGGGCCAGGTGAGGGTACCTCTGAGTTCCTGGTTGAGCGTGGTGTGCGCCAAGGTTGTACCATGGCACCCACGCTCTTTTCATTATACATCAATGGGATAGTTGACCTCATGCTCTGTGTAAATACTGACGCCCCAAGGTTGGCTGGAGTCACCATCCCAATACTAATGTTTGCAGACGATACGCTCATTATATCTAAAACATTGAGTGGCCTGCAAAAAGCCCTGCGCGTGTTTGATGATTTCTGTCTCGACCACGGTCTGGAGGTAAATGTGGCCAAAACTAAATTCATGGCCTTCAACCCCCATTCTAGCTCTCGAGGGAAAAAGGTATTCATGAATGGCCAACCAGTAGAGATGGTTACTAACTTCACGTACCTTGGTATGCATCTAACTAATGATAACAAATGGCGTAAACACATTGAAATGGCCACCCTGCGATTTAAACAACTAACCGGTGCTTTAAGCAGGGAATTTAACAAATCTTTTACAAAACCAATAAACCCTGTACTGCAAGTTTATGAAGCAAAGGCCTTAAGCTCTGTGCTCTATGGGGCAGAGCTATGGGGTTTTGACCAGGTAGCTACTTTATCCAGCGTCGAACATAAATTCTTTCGAAGTATAACTGGTCTTCCCCAGAGTACTCCTCTGATTCCACTTAGATATGATCTAGGTAGGAGGTCTATTCTGGATATTGCAAAGCTTCGACCGGTTTTATACTGGCGTAGACCTTGGACACCTCCTGAGCTCTCCCATTATGCTAACGGTCTTATGGACATTGTAAAAGTAGATGTTTTCTATAAAATCGGATGGCTGAAGAACCTACACGAGACGCTGAAAGACATGGGTATGGAGGGGTTATGGTGTGACCCGGCGGCCGCTCTGTTTCCATCAAAGAGATCCCTTAAAATGGCATACTGGGAAAGAGTTGAATTCCAGGTATGGATTGGGCTTCTGGGATGTCCGGTAGCTTTCTTGAGGCCAAAATTACTCCTGCACTGGAATTATATTGGGATTTGGTTACTAATGTCGGTGACAGGAAACTTTACTTCCAGTTCAGAGCTGTTTCCCTGCCTCTTAGGTCTTTGACTGGGAGGTGGGCTAGGAGACTGGAGGAACCATGCCCTGCGTGTGGGGCTCAAACTGAAACAACTGCCCATTTTCTGTTTGCCTGTCCGGCATTTACTATCCCAAGGCGTGTTTGGCTCTCTCCCATGTGCAAGACCCTAGGTACTAGGAGCACTGCTGTGGCATTACGAATTTTGCGCACTAGCTCCATAACAATCATTTCTGTGGCCCTAGCTAAATGTCTGGGATGGGCGTGGTCTCTACGGAGAAAAGCGATTAAGCGCACCTCAGAAGTCCCCTAATTAAATTGGGGCTTGGGTCCCTTTTGTGTCTCATGACCTGTTTTTTAATGTAGTGATGTAGATTTCACAGTAGTTTGTGAGTCTTTTCAATCTTCCACATCTTTTTGTCAGTACACTGATTTATTTAATGCTTTTTTAACCTGCTTTTTAATGTATTTATTGATGTTTGGTATTTTTGTGGGCACAAAAATTGTGCTCTTGTCTTATGTTTGTGTCTTTTATGATTCATTTTTAAATCGAATAAAGACTGATGATGATGGAATTCCTATAGCCCAACACCGGGGACATATTGTTTGGGGTCAAGGGCAACAAGTTTCATGTGTATTGAGTCCTTGGGACAAGGAGGCCCAACACCCTGCAGCACAAACCCTTTGGCTGCCAGTTTGCAGTACCACATTATGGTTCAGGGAAGGGCACTGTATGTAGTTAAGGTAATATGTTTGTCCATATGTTAATGCTGTTCAAACTTGTATTTAGGGTTCATTCATTAAAAGCCTTTATTATGAGGATGAGCGCTCCTAAGTAAATGTTGTAAGCTCTGACTGCACTACTGACAGTGGTTCCAGTATAAAAATGTGTACACACGTTTTCAAAGTTTAGCAATATTAGGCTATGTATAATGCTCCCAGAATGCTCTCTGATTTGATGCAAATATTTGCAGAAGCTTGAAAGTAAGATTGATGATTCTTTGCTTTCAAAATAATATGCTCATAAAAAAATGAAAGCAGGAAAAAAAAACATTTTGCTAAACTATCATGTGTTGATGCATGCTAGTATTTCCTAAAAATATTCATAATGGAAAATCAGTGTAACCAGTTTCAATAGGATTATGGGAAACAAAAACAAACAAGCATTGGCAAAGCCAGTTGGTCTGAAATTGGTGCTCAGCTGTTTAGTTTGGTCAATGTGTGACTTGTTTGGCATGGTTATTGTAAAACCTTATTGGTGTGGGACCTGCTGGGCCCTCACCATTATAACAAACATTGGCAAAAACAAAAATAGTGTTTGGACTCAAAGCACACACTGCCACAGTAGTTACTGGCACTGAACAAAACTACTTTTTGAGCCAATACGCTCCTTGTGAAAGAGCAGAATGCTGTCACTCACAGTGAAGCCAGCTAAGACACACAATTGTAATAAACACAAAAGGTCACGGTCAACGGCAGACCAAATTAGAGGCACAATTATTAAAGAAAGTTTCAAAAGTGCACACATGGTATATATGTCCTTGCATTATGTGCAGATATACAGCTTTCATGAACTCCCAAGAATTTACAGAAGTAGGACAAGAAATAGCAGCCCTAGAAAATATTTGTGAACTACATTTTAGCATGAGCAAATATGCATGTGTTGATTTGCTCATGCGAAAATCTGAGTGTTTGTAAGTTCACTTTCCCTCCAATCATTTTTTTCACAACTCTGGAAGAAGGTTTACATCTGCCATACTCAGGAGTTAATTTCCAACATTTCTCAGTATGGGAAAAGATTGGAGAAGAGTTGTTGAAAACCCTTAAAACATGCAAGTTTGCAGGTTTACACAAACTCAAAAGGGCATTCTAACCATGGAACTTTTGCTTACCACTACCTTCAGCCCCAGTATGTATATCTGCAGAAACTTGGCAACATAATGGGATTGCAAGTATTCAAACACTACAATGGTATGAGCCCTGGCATAATCATAGAGGCTATATCAGAGGTCTTATATAATGAGGTTACTGCCATAATTTGTCGCCGCACTACATGGCACCATAGGAACAAGTGGATTTTGTTACAGGACAATTCGATTTATGAAGCAACCTGTCCCATGGACAAGTAGATATTTTATTAAATTCCACACCCCTGCCTGGAGGTGGTTGAGATTTACATAGACCACCCAAAGGTGGGTTTAGGTGAGTGGTCTTGGGTGCCAAATTTTATGCACCGGTTGGGGCCATGCTGCTTCCTTGTCAGTCTGCCTTCTGACTGGGGCCACAGTCATCCGACCCCCACCTCGGAGGGATCCGCAGCAAAAAGGGCACTGGGACCCTTGAGAGCATTCAGATGGCGAACTCTAGCATGGTCATCCTGAAGACTGGCTACAGGGGCAGGTAAGGGAGTTTGACTGGGATTTATTATCTTGGGTAATACTTTGGGCTATGGTGAATTTGAATTCTATGATTGTATTAGGGCACTGCCGCCCTAGACAGTCACCCCACCTTGCCGTGAATGTAGGTCCGCCCCTGCTGGGCTGAATCCCCTGGTTATTGCAGTGATTGCTGTGTGTTCGCCCACCCACCCAGCGGGCGGTTGTGGCTGGACTTTCTTGGTGGTGATCTTGTTTTATGTGCGTTTTGTCCTGTGCTTGGTTTCGGGGGTGGATATGCTGTGGGGGCTGTCCATGTACTATACTATTTTGATCTTGGTATATTTTTAGGCAGCATCAGTTTGCCAAGTAGACCATTCGGTGACAGTAGTGAGGTTTGGGCCCAGCGTCCTTGGTCTCGGTCACTAGGACTGGGCAGATACCAGCTAGGGTCCTTGAGTGAAGGTTTAGAATCTAGCCCTACTACACTATCTAATCCAGTCTGGATCTCCATGGGTAATCCCCTCTCGAGGATGTTATAGAAGAATGCACCCTGGGGACCCGTGTCAGTTCAGGGCTGCCCTGTCTCCTGCCGCCATTCTGCTCTAATTATGTCTACGAATTCAGTCATGGTTTCCCAAGGCTTTATGCTTTCTGCCTACATTTGGGCACTCAGAGAACAGCTACCTCAGGGCCGTCCAGATTTGGTGTCTGAATGAATTAAATACAGATTCACTCAATTGGGTGTAAGGGGTAAAAGGGGCTAAAATAGCATTCAGAGCAGATAATATTCTTAAGAAAATAAC
Source organism: Triturus cristatus (assembly GCF_964204655.1). Taxonomy (NCBI): domain Eukaryota; kingdom Metazoa; phylum Chordata; class Amphibia; order Caudata; family Salamandridae; genus Triturus; species Triturus cristatus. The sequence continues at coordinate 387,747,755 of NC_140590.1, read as the reverse complement.
AGAAATTATATATTTTGTTTTTAATTCTTTATTTCGTTTAAAAATAAACATAAAAGATTTTGCAAAATAGTACAATTATTTCCACAGTACATCATATGGGAAGTAAAATGCAATACAATGCTTCATATTTCATTATGAAGTCAACCTAAATTTAACCAACCAATTTAGCGATGTTCTAGCGGTATCACGAGTTCCTTAAGTATTAAATATTAAAATATATTAATTAAAAAAACACAGAAATTATATACATCTTGCGGTGCGTTCAAAAAGGGAAAATACACCCTAATTCTCCATGCATCAATCACAGATTGATCAAAACAATTTACAATTTTTGAAGCACACGCATCCCTAGTCCAAAACAAAGTAAGATGCAATTAAAGAATGTGAAGACCGTAATAAGGGCTTTGCTTCTTCTTTAATGTTTTGATATCTTCCACTCCCTTTAGCCAACGCGTTAAGTAGTTTCTGGGTAACAACAGGAAGGGGTGGGAGCACACTGCTGACCTCCCAGCTAAGGGGCGAACTGTGCTGGGAGGTTAGCAGTGTGCTTCCACCCCTTTCTGTTTAAAAAGGCTCCCTTGAGCCACTGAGCTGATGAGCTAGTGGAGATGCCCATGTGCGCCTGCGAGAGGTACTGACATCTGTAAGAATTTTGGCAGCCTTCTCAGCAACCCCAGAAGAAAATAGTTTTTTGATCTCGCGTACTCAGGCTCATTAGGAGCCGAGGACGCGAGCGCGAAGCGGACGCCTCACTGATAGTATTGTGTGGGAACTGCTGGAAACTTGTTGGGGAATCTAAACGGAGGGCGATTTTTTAACTTTAATTATCGCCGCATTGTATGTTTTTATTCTGAATGTAACGGAGCTGTGTTCAATGCTCCTCCAGGGTTCATTACTACTGTGTAGGTTGCGGTTCTAGTTTGTATCCTGCCACACCCCCCTCACGTGATCCCGCATACTCGGGCTCATTAGGAGCCAATGACGCGAACGTGCAGCGGACGCGGGCAGCGGGTGCGCCGCGAGTGCGCCGAAGGCGCACTCAAGGCAAGCCCGTCTGCGCCCGTCCATGCCAGACCGGGTCCAGGGGCCAGGACCCCTGCCAGTCCTAAGATTATCTACTCACATGACCGATTAATGAAATTGAAAAAAGAGGTACCACATAACTGCCTACACTCTATGAGCTGTGACACACCCTTTCTTTCACCGCCAAGGTGGACATGAATCCTTACTGGAGGAAACAAAATTTAAAATGCTCCTTCTCAATCGCCGCTCTCTTGTTAAACATTCAGTGGAAATCCACATGTTAACGGAAGAGGAAAAGCCAGATATTCTATTTCTTACCGAGACTTGGCTAGACAAAGACTCGGACTATGTCATCTCTGAAACTCTTACCTCCCACTATTTGATTCAGAGGCAAGATCGAGAATGCGGGCGTGGGGGGAGGCATTGCCATTATTTACAAGCAAGAATTTAAAGGCCGCTTCTCAAATAGCCCTATACCGGAGAGTGAGAGCATTTCATTTTCAATCCAACTATCTCCTACTTTTACCTTCTCAGGTATACTATTGTACTGCCCGCCTGGCTCGACTGCTTCCTTCTGTCAAGTTTTTATAGATAGTGTAACTAAATGTGCCAGTTCTTTACCCAACTTTACGGTGTTGGGAGATTTTAACATTCATTTTGACAAAATGAAACACCCTCAAATAACAGAGCTTGTTGAGGGATTAGAGACCTTTCAGTTCTTTCAAAAAGTCTCGGGACCCACACACATTAAAAATCATCTTTTGGACCCCATTTTTTTTTTTAACATCCAGTCTCTGACTGCCTCGCAACCTATACCCCTTCCTTGGACTGATCATTTTCTGATCCCTTTTTTTGGGTTAGGCAGGAATCAAAATTGGTACTGCCGAACATAAAAAAGTCTATTTGTACTTGGACAACTCTCTCTTGGGATATGTGGGAAAGTGAACTGGAACTCACCCGTCCCCCACTTCATTCCAATCCTATAATGGCCAATGATATTTTTAATAATTGGCTGGAGTCCTCATTAAACAAAATTCTGCCTAAGAAAAGGATTCTGATGAAACCGGGCCCTAAAAAGAATCCGTGGTATTCCCCAGGACTTAGAAAACTCAAACAAGAGTGTAAAAGATGCGAAAGGCAATGGAGGAAAGGCTTCTCACTGACTAGCAGAACTAAATATAGGAATGCTATTAGAGCCTATAAAATCGAGATTAAATCTGCGCAAAGTACTTTTTTTCATGAAAAAATAACTACTGCAGCTAACTCGCCGAGGAAAATCTTTCAGATTGCAAAATCTCTCTTGGCACCCCCCTCTCCCTGCCCTACTCGGGAGAATGTTCAATCTTGGTGTAATCAGATGGCAAATTGTTTCTCAGAAAAAATTCAAACTATCGATCAATCCTTTCCCCTGAAGGTAGATGCACATCTGCTCCGCCAAATGGAGTCAAGGACAGAACAGCCTCTCCTGGTAGAACTTCCTCTTGTAGATGAGTTGGAGATAGATGTAATTCTCACTCATCTTAAATCAGGCTCTCCCGCTGACGCTGCCCCCCCCACTGCTCTCTTCAAAATTAGGAAAACTATCTTATCAGTTCTGGTTGAACTTATTAATGCTTCGTTTCACACAGGTATTGTTCCTCCCCTTATTTCCAATATACATTAAATGTCCCAGTGTGTAACGTGTGAGTTTCAAGGACTTTTATAAGCAGCCAACTCTGTAAGGGAATCACAATCGATCATTAGATTACTGCCACAATTTGCATCTAGGCAGAATGTCATCAAGATTCAATAGTTGCTTACGGCAGTATATGGTGCAACAAAATCATGGGAGACACGGAGCTCCCGGTTGTGAGTGTCACGTCCCTGAAATACGGGGAACACTGAAACTGAAATTGACAGTGGCCGTAAGAAGTAAATGCCTTAGGAGACAGTACACTCCTAAAACTACGAATCAGGTCCCAGGTCCCTGATGTACCGGTAAACCTATAATTTAAAATAATGGTGAAATAAAAATCTATACACAACGTTCCAAGCCTCCCTAGCGTGAAGTATTCAAAATCCAAACCTACCTGAAGATAATGGCAGCCGCACCCGATTACAGGCAAGAGCAGTCGGCCGCCTGCGTTGGTTCGATTTAAACCATACACAAGAAATCGATGTAGGGACTTAGCGGTTGCGAGCTAAAGGATGAGCGCCATCTTGAAACGGTGAAATTAAGCGCATCATGAGTTAGGCGCTATCCTAACCAGATGCAAATAGTACATCTATGCCTATCCAAGCATAGTGCAGTTCAGTGTCTCATAATCCTCAAGAGTTACGCAAATGCTTTACTATCAAATATGAATCCGACAATATGTAAGTATTTCAATTTATAAAGTTATCTCTTTGTCACACCCAACATAAGAGATCGAGGTATGGCCTTGCGATTGTGAGCACAATCATGAGTGCCATCTTGCAAAGGTAGATTAAGCGTTTCATAAGTTTGGGACGTGGCTCGAGCGCTACAACAAGATGGCGGAGACTCTATGAGCTCCGCTTCGCACGGAGCTCCGACTTCTTCTTTTGGCCGCATTGCAACCTCCATTGGCGCTCACAGGGCGTGTCCTGCTTGAAGAATGGCTCTGGAGTGAAACGATTCCAGGAGCGGACCCGCAGGACCCCCTATGTGCTGTATTTTTGCCGCGACACTGTTGCTTCACTAGCGGGCAGCCGCCATTTTGTGTGGCGCCTCGCTCGAGACTTTATCTACATTCTCCTCATGTGGCCAGCAATTAATGGGTGAGCTTTTCCTCTGCACCTTTTGTTTATGCCATGGCTTTGTCTCTACCATGTGCATTGGTGCTTAACTCACTTGGTTTGCTTCTTTTTACATTTCTGTAAATGCCCCTCAATGAACTTCATTTATCTACCACAATGGCGAAGGAAATCCCTTTTTTCATTTTTCATCTGTGACTCTTCATTTTCTGATATCGCGCTTTTGTGGCATATTCAATCACTGGATCATCCTTACTTCCGCATGTCTGTCACAACCTGAGGCGTGGTGTCTGCGCTTACACATGTTGTGAGGTGTTCTTTCCATTGTATTGTTTTATTGCTTATCTATTCTGCCCCAATATCCATCATATGGGCAAACTTGTCACTGTTAAAAAGAGTCCTCAACGTCAATTAAGCTCTGCTAAAATGTCTATCGACTCACTTAACCTTGCCAAGGCCTCCTCCTCTGGCACTAAACCCAAAAGGGCCGAGAATGATCCTCCGTCTCCAGTACAGTCATCCTCTAATCCTGTCCTGGATACAATTTTGGACAAATTGCGCGGTCTTAAACCTTTCATGAATGCCACTAATGAAAAACTACAGCTTATTGAGGACCGCTGGTTTAACATGGAAGGACAAAAAACTGAAATGGAACAACGTGTGGGCCAACTTCACAACGGAACAACCAAAATTCCTCTGCTCGAACAAGAAATCCAAAAGCTTGAGCTCAATACAGAGGACCTTGAAAATCGCAATGGAAGGAATAACCTACGCCTTTATGGTTTACCGGAGAATACTGAATGCCCTAACTTGAAAAAGAATTTTGCCTGACCTGCTGGATCTTCAATCCTCTATCCCTTTAAACATCCAACGAGCGCATCGTCTTGGTCGTACTCAACTCCATTCCACCAGACCTTGTGGTATCATCATGCTCTTTCTGAAATTCACTGATTTGATGCATGTTCTGAAGTGCGCCAGAGAGAAACGTTGTCTTGTTTGATCTGGTCACAACATTTTCATCTCTCAAGATCTTTCAAATACAAATAACGCTCGACGTAAGGAATTTTTGTCAGTTCGCCCTCAAATGAGATCCCTGAATATTCGATATGGCATTTTGCACCCTTGTCTATGTAAGATTACTTATGAAGGTGTTTTCCGCTGGTTTGATGACCTGGCTAAGTTAAGACTGTTCCTGCAATCCGTCACCAGAAAACCTATGGACACAAATGCACAATTTTCGTAAGCAATTCTACTGTTCTTTGCGATACTTGACCTCTGGTTTCTAGTTTTCATTTGTTATATATGTTCTCCAAATATGGGTTACGTGGCCAAATTATTTTTATATTATAAATATCTTATTTCTTCTTTCCGCAGGTGTTCTTGTTTCTAGGTGCCGACATGCCCGTTTCTCATCTTCCTCTTCCTTTGCTTCGGATCTGGCTTTACGTTCTTGAGCTGTCGTTATGCTTCACCATCTCTCTCACTTCTCCCACATTCGTTTTCTTATTATCCTTCTTTCTTCTTTTTCTTTTCTCTTTTTCTGTCTCCTTTTTCTCCCCTTGCAAATTTGCATGCTTTTTTTCTCCTTTATCTCTTCATATTCTTTACTATTTTGTTGTGTTATTTATTAATGACAAATGGTGTCTTTTTGTTTTCACTGTTATTTTTGCAATGTGTCATCATATTGTGCTCCCTTTCATCTCATCCTTTTCCCTTCTTTTCCTTTTATCACTTTCTTCCTTTTCTTCCTCTCTTTACAGCCCCATATGGATTTTCTGCTTTTATCATCTCATATTCTTTATAATTCCTATGTATTACCTTCTAATTGACAAATGGTGTCTTTTGTCTTTCATTGTTGTCTCTGCAGTGTCATCATTGTTCCGGTACCCTTGTCTCTAAAGTGATATATGCTTAATGTTGTGTCTTGGAACGTCAGTGGTTTGGGTCACCCTGAAGCGTCAGAAGGTACTCTCTCACTTACCAAAGTTAAATTGACAAATTGCATTTTTGCAGGAAACCCACTGCAATGATATTGAATCTCTTAAACTTAAACGCCAGTGGGTGGGCCAGGTTGTTTTTTCATCTGCGGTCAACCACAAGTGTGGGGTGGCAATCCTATGTCATAAATCTCTACAAATTCAAATTTTGTCTACGGAAAATGACACAAGTGGACGATGGGCAATACTTCAGGCCAAGGTCCATAATAAAACGATCACTCTCTTCAACATTTATGGACCAGTTAAACTTGCCCCGGATGTTTGGAAAATGATTAAATTAAAATTATCTTCCATTACCAACCCCAATATTATTGTTGCTGGAGACTTTAACAATTGGCTTGATCCTTTTTCCAATAGAAAAATCTAAATGCAAATTTAAACCTAATAAGTCTCATAAATTATTCCAATCTGCTATTGCCTCTCGTCCACTTTTTGATGTATGGAAAACTTTCAATCCTGATAAATATGAATTTACATTTTTCTCAAAAGTTCATCATACTATGTCACGTATTGATTATATTTTGGTTCCAAAATCCCTCTGTTCAATCTTCAGAAATTGGATCCATTTTTATTTCTGACCATGCCCCTGTCTCCTCGTCATTTGATCTATCCCTTACCAACTCTAAACATGCCCAGTGGCGATTTAACAACTCACTCCTGTCTGACCAATCCTACATGTTTGAGGGTACCTCTTTCATAAATGAGTTTTTTTTATGTACAATAAAGCCAGTGATACTTCTATCCATAACAACTGGGATGCCTTTAAGGCATCTTTTAGGGCTTTCCCCTTTGCATACACGGCCAAAAAGAAGAAATTACTGAATTCTCAGTATCTCTCTACTCTAAAACATATTGAAACCCTTGAACACTCTTTCTTCACATCTAATTCTCCTTCACATCTCCGAGACCTTATTAAGGCGAAGTCAGATTTAAATAAATTAGCTACAATTGATGCTTGCAATATTTTACTTAAAATAAAATCCAAATATCACGGGGGTCAAAATAAAGCAGGTAAAATGTTAGCCAACTATTTAAAAATCACAACAGAAAAGAAAACCATCGGTCCTCTTCGTAATACTACCACTAATAAATTATTTTATTCTGATTCTGATATTGGTAATGCTTTCCACTCCGATTATCTTTCTCTATATATGGATGATACACATCCTTCTGATTGTGATACTCAGTCTTTCTTTAAGGATCTTCCCTCTCCCCCGTCTGTGCCTGATGCTTCTTGAAAAAGATTCATCTCTTCAAGAGATCCTTGATGCCATTAAATCTTTGAGGAGGGCCAGACGGTTTTTCCATTCAACTAACTTCTTCTTTCTCCTCTAATTTTGCTCCTTTTCAATTCCAATTCCAATTTCAATTCCTTCATATCTAAATCAAAACCTGAAGGATCCTTTTTAGATGGTCTTATTGTAATTATCCCTAAACCAGATAAAGATCATATCCTATGCCAAAATCATCGCCCAATCTCATTAATTATGATTGTAAAATGTTTGCGAAAATTCTTGCTTCTAGATTGGATAACGTTATACCCCTAATAATCAAACCTGACCAATCCAGTGTTATTAGAGGTCAACTTACCTCTGATAACGCTAGGACGTTTTCTAATGTTCTTGCGATGGGGAAAAAGTATCCTGATCCTCTAGCTACATTATCCCTTGATGCAGAAAAAGCATTTGATCGTGTTAATTGGCCATTCATGTTCAAAACTCTTCATTGGTTTGGTTTCGGTCCCAAATTTATTTAACTTATTAAATTATTATATCTTGAACCCTGGGCATCTGTTTCTGTCAATGGTCTTGTGTTCCCATACTTTGATTTACATAGAGGTAATAGACAAGGTTGTCCACTTTCCCCTCTTTTATTTCTTGTGTCTTGAATCTTTTGTTTGAACACATTCCTCATAACCCCTTAATAACTGGTTATCAACATAGATCCCACAAAATCAAATTATCTGCCTATGCAGATGATATCTTGATCTATCTCTCTAACCCTCCTACCACTCTGCCGCCTTTCTTACAGGAAATTGATTTATACTCTAAAGTTTCTGGTTACAAACTACATTTTTCCAAAACTGAGGTCTTACCTTTAAACTCCACCTGTTTTCAATACATGTTTTCTGACACCAATTTCAAATGGTGTCCCTCTAAAATTAAATACCTGGGCGTATGGTTTTCCTCTAATATCCCTCACACTCTTACACAATTTTAATGCACTAAAACTTACAATTCAAAATTCATTTAATTCTTGGTCCCCTCTTTTTCTATCTTGGTGGAGTAGATTGGACACTATCAAAATGAAGACTGTTCATCTCATTCTTTTCTTACTTTCTATGTTACCATTTAAAATCCCCAATTATTATATTAAACAACTTGACTCTCTCTGTGTTAAATTCTTGTGGAATAATAAAAAATCCCATATTGCCTTATCTAAATTAATTAAACCAAAAACTGAAGGAGGTGTATGATTTCCTAATTTTAAATTATACCATACTGCTTTTCTACTTAGACAGTTCTATGCTTTAAATAAGCAGAAACATGACTCAACGATACCTAGCTGGATTGCTTTGGAGCGCTCCTTACTAGATGAATTCTCCTTTTTCGACATCTGCTCTATGTCGAACTGTACCTTCATTTCTCAATATCCCATTTTAAAATACTCCCAAAATTTGATACATTCATTGTTTACAGATGGTGCTACCTTTCAGCAAGCATTTCTGGTCTCTTCCATTGGGTATAATAAATTCATTAAATTCCGACACAAATGATTCTACTTCAAACATTGGAAAGAAAAGGGTATTTTTTATGTTCATCAACTAGTACCCCATAACTCTGTCATACCCTTCACTGCATTACAAGAACGTTATAATTTACCTCTATTCTAATTCCCCCAATACGCACAAATATCCAATGCCCTACAGTCATTCTTGTCATCCGAAAAATGTTCTGATGACACCATTCAATCTACATTCCTGACCCCTTTGAACACAATTCTCTCTGACTCCACTCCCAAAGCTTCGGTTATACATAAGCTTTTGTCTACTCCCATATCTGATAGACCAAAATCCACTATAGAATTAGCTTGGGAACAAGACCTCTCTATATCCCTTTCCACTAACAGATGGAATAAACTATGGCATAAAATTTTCACTACCTCAAAAGCTGCTAACATCACCCAATCTTTATTTTTTCTCTACAACAGAGCGGTTTGGACTCCGGTTCATATTCATAAGAGTAATCCCTCTTCCTCTCCCCTTTGTTGGTCTGGTCTCTCCTTAGATGGCACATTGTTACACTTAATATATTACTGTCCCAATGTTCTTACATTTTGGAAATCCATTTGGTCAAAGACCTCTAAAATATTTACTTGTAATATCCCATTATCAATTCAAAATGTATTCCTTGGATCACTGTCCGATGATTTTTCCGACACCTCACCAAAGTTGAAACAGTTTGACCTTTTCATTTCCCTTGCATTTAAAGCTATTTTAACTTGTTGGAAAGATCATTCTAAAGTTTGTACATTAATGTGGTGGAAACTTATTTGCAAAGAACATGGACTCTCTACTGTCTCATCATCAACGTTATTTCGGAAAATCAAATCTGACTTATTCTGGATTCCCTTTACTACTTTCCTATCTTCCCACCCTTCCATACCTCAATTATTTATCTCATCTTTCCCCCTTCCCCTCTCCTCTTCTTTTCTCCCTATTTTTCTTTCTTCTTATTCCTTATTCTTAAAGATTTTATTTCACTATCTTCTGTTTTAATATGTACCCTTAACTCTTCTTACTCATTTTTCATCCATAAGATGGTTACTTTGCCCCTTTTTCTCATGATCTCTGTATTAGATTGTTCCTTACTATAATATCTTTTGATGATGTACGTTTTATTACTCTACTGTTCCATCTTATGCTTTATTGTAAATTTGGTACTACCATCCTAGCCAAATGCAAAAAGTAAATCTATGGCTAACGGAGCATATAAATGCTAGGTGTCAGTTCAGTTGTGTGCCTCATAATCCTAAAGATTTGAGAGTACACTAATGCTTGAATACCTAATATAAATCATGCAATATATAAGTATTTCAAATAATATAGTTATCTCTCGGTCAAATGACGATTCTATACAGTGTCCACAACTACTCCCGGATACAGTGTCATGCTTAGCATACAATGTTTATATATAAAAGAAAATCAAAAGATTACTTTGATACGAGTGGGGCATTCGGTATATTCATAACCGATAATGTACCTCGTGTTCGTTCAGCAATTCATAAATCAGTTAGAGGGTGTACAAACTTGTTTTACTGATTTTGCCTTATAAGAAGGAAAATGCTACCTACCAGTATGCATCTGTTCTTGGTATGTAGAGCTGCAGAGTTGTACACTTTTGCATAGATTGCCATCTGGTGTTGGGCTCGGATGTTTGCATGTTGTTTTTGTCTTCGAAGAAGTCCTTGTAGTCACGAGGTTGGTGACTCCTCCTTCGGTCGACAATGCGCATGTGCATCGGCTCCATCAATAGATTGTTTTTGCCACGTTGGGTTAGAGGGAGTAGTGAGAAATAGAAAGATGCCCATGCGTAATGTATCTAAGTAAGCTAATACTGGAACAGATAGAGGTATCCGGGGAGACGGGTGGGCGTGTACAACTCTGCAGCTTTACATGCCAAGAACAGATGCATACTGGTAAGTAGCATTTTCCGTTCGAGGCATAGGAGCTGCAGATTGTACACTTTTGCATAGACTATACAGCAGTTACCTGTTAGCGGTGGCTACCTGTATCTGTTACAGTAGTTTGAAATAGTGTTCTTAATACAGCCTGGCCCACACTAGCTTGTTGTTTTGCCTGCACATATACACAATAGTGTTTTGTGAAGGTGTGTGGTGTAGCCCAAGTTGTTGCTTTGCATATGTCATCTAGGGGAATGTTCCCTAAGTATGCGATAGAAGCCCCTAGTTTGCGTGTAGAGTGAGCTCTAGTGGGAATGGTTAATGTGCATTTGGCTTTGATGCAGCATATTTATATGCATTTTACAATCCACCTTGCAATTCCTGTCTTGGATATAGGATTACCTTTATGAGGTGGGGAGAAGGCCACAACAAGTTGTTTGGTCTTTCTAAAGGATATTGTTCTTTCAATGTAGTAAAGTATTGCTCTTTTAACATCTAACGTGTGTAGAGCTCGTTCTGCCACTGAGTCTGGTTGAGGAAAAAACACTGGGAGTTCAACAGACTGGTTGAGATGGAAGGCAGATACTACTTTCGGTAAAAGATTTGGGTTAGTCCTAAGAACCACTATATTATGATGGATTTGTAAAAATGGTTCTTGTATGGTTAATGCCTGGAGTTCACTGACTCTTCTGAGAGATGTGATAGCAATCAGAAAGGCTACTTTCCAAGTGAGGAACTGTAGTTCGCATTTGTGAAGAGGTTCAAACGGTGGACCCATTAGTCTGGTAAGGACTATATGAAGGTTCCACACCGGAGAGGGTGGAGCTCTTGGTGGAATTATTCTTTTAAGTCCTTCCATAAAAGCTTTGATAGCAGGAACTCGAAAGCAAGACAAGTGTTGTCTGTTTTGTAGGTAGGAGGCTATGGCGGCTAGATGTAACCTAATAGATGTATACGCTAGGTTACATTGTTGTAGATGCAAGAGGTAACAGATGATGTTCTGAATGGAAGCATCTAGTGAGTTGATCTTGTTGCGCGTGCAATAAATGGCGAATATCTTCTATTTTGCCGCATAGCATGTCCTTGTTATAGGGCGTCTAGCTTCTTTAATAACGTTCTTACATTCTGGTGGGAGATTGAGATAGCCGAACTCTAAGATTTCAGGTGCCAGATTGCAAGGTTGAGTTGATTGGGATCTGGATGTCTTATTTTGCCATGGTTCTGAGTAAGAAGTTTGGGCGAGAGGTGTAGTTTTTGATGTGGCACTACCGATAGTTCCAATAGAGTTGTGAACCATGGTTGCCTTGCCCATGTCGGAGCAACTAGGATCATTGTGAGGGAATGTTGTTTGAGTTTCCGAACCACTAACGGAATGAGTGGGAGAGGCGGAAAAGTGTAGGCAAATTTGCCTGACCAATTCATCCATATCGCATTGCCTTTGGACAAGGGGTGTGGGAACCTGGATGAAAGTTTGGGCATTTTGCGTTTTGATGTGTGGTGAACAGATCTATTTCTGGGTGTCCCCACATGCGAAAGAATGGAAGAAGAAGTTGAGGATGAAGTTCCAATTCGTGTATCTGCTGTGCTTCACGGCTGAGCAGATCTGCAATCTGATTGTGTATGCCTGGGAGATGTTCCGCTTTGTTCGCCATAAGTTGGCAGGGTATGCTCAGACGTGAGTCCCTTGCTCACTTTGCCACTGGATTCAAGCAAGCCTGGCTGAAGACGGCTGAAATGCCAGAAACCGGTCCTAGGAAGCTTGTTTACGGTCCAGGGAAGGCATGGCTTGGCAGTTCGGGCTGGACTGTTCCCATGAGGCACAGGGTAAGACTGATTTGCATATGGCCATGTCTGAACTGGGGTGGCAGAGTGGGCTAAAGAACGGTGATGGAACAAACCCAGATCTGTTGACTGGGTGTGAGTGTGATTGGTTCTGATGCTCCGTCCATCACCACCCCCTTTTGTACCGCTATTTTCCAGTAGATAGCAGCTGGAGACACCATGCGTTTGCGTGATGCGTCTAATAACTTAGATTCTTTGTCAGGAGGTGGAGTGTCACCTGACCCCTGAGAATTTGCCCTTTTGCATGCATTGGCTACGACCAGGGAGTCTACATGAAGTTGACCCTTAATGTATATGGGGTCAGTGGGAGCTGCCTTGTATTTTTTATCTTCTCTGGGGTTAAGCACCCTAGCTCTAACCGGGTCTTTGAACACTTCAGGAGCGTGTCTAGGAAGACCTTTCAGTATTGGCAAGACATGGGATGATTTTGTAGCTGGTCAAAGGTTTCTAGAAGGAAATCCTCTTCTACAGGGTCTGAGTGTAGTTTGACGCCATGGTATGGCATGGTCTTGGATGTTTAACAACAGTGTCCAGTATGGAAGCTTTCCCTGGTTCCGAGACCTTCGGTGCAGATTGTTTCGGCTCCGGAGGTTTTTGTTTGGGAGGCTTAGTTATGGAAGGCTTCTCCTTAGATGTTTTCGGCTCCGAAGCCTTCGGTGCCGCGGCCTTATCCGGCTGCTTCGGTGCCAAGCTCTTATCCGACTGCTTCGGTGCAGAGGGGTCTTTTGGAGGTTTCGGTGCCAAATGTTTTTACGGTGCTGACAGAGGGGGGCGCCACATCTCGGGAGACTTAGTTTTCGGTGCCGAAGATGGTTTCTCGGGACCGGGTGGCTGGCTCGAGTCGGAGCCGTAAGGCTTTTCTTTGTCCTTCGGAGCCAGGCCCGGAGGCGGGGCGTTCAAAGTCTTCGTTCGGTGTGGACCTGAGCCTGGAGGTGAAGGTGTCATCGGAGCCTTTGGTATGGGCTTGGGTGGGGCAGGGGTCTCGGTACTCATGGCCCATTGAGCTGGGGTGTCGTCTTCTTCGGCGTTGGGAGTCGTCTGCTTCGGAGACCGAGACCTGTTCTTACTGTTCTGGTTCTGGAAGGCAATCGGGACCTGGATGGAGGATGTCTGGAATGGAGCCGGTGCCTCGGGACATCTCTTGGCGTCGAGCCCGACGATCCCGGATGGTTTTCTTGGACTTGAAGGATAGGCAAGCCTCACAGTTGTCCCCTCAATGTTCTGGAGAGAGGCACAGATTACAGATGGTGGAGGTCAGAGTGTGGGAATTTAGCACCACACTGGGGACATTTCTTAAAGGGAGTCCGATCCATCGACGTCCGTCGTTACTGGTGCGGGTAGGTCCAACGGCTCGCGTCGAAGTTCACAAGTTTTTGAAGTAGTCGTCGAGGGTGCGCGTCAAAGGGTACGCGATCGAGACAATACCGTCGGTTAGTAGTGATTGCGCGTCGAAAGAGGGTTCGATAACGACACCGGAGCGCAGCAAGTCACATCTGAACCCTATGGCGGAGAAATATAATCGAACGATGGAGCCCATGTCCATGCGCATTGTCGACCGAAGGAGGAGTCACCAACCTCTTGACTACAAGGACTTCTTCGAAGACAAAAATGACATGCAAACATCCGAGCCCAACACCAGATGGCGATCTATGCAAAAGTGTACAATCTACAGCTCATATGTCTCGAACATTAAATCACGGAAATAACAATACAAATAAAATAAGTATTGTGAGAAGGGCATAAAAGAACCAAGGAAGAGATTACGACCACTGAGTATTCAAACAAGTTCATAGACCATGACAATTTAATGGCCGAAAAAATATTGCAGCTCGTGATCAAAATGAAGGCCGTCCTCTACTGCCCTAAGGCGCAAGATCCACTTTGCCTCATGTCTGCGTAATCTTAACTCCCTATTTCCACCTCTGGGTCTAGCTTCACATGTTCAATGCCATAAAAAACAATGCAATTGTGTACATGTACAGCAAAGGGATATCTCACGCCATTGTTTTATCGCACGCATGTGCTCACTTACACGGTCTTTCAATGACCTTTTCATGCTCCCCACGTACATTTTACCACATTTACAAGAGATGATATATACAACATATTTGGTACCACAATTAATATTGGTAAGAATGGTATACATTTTGTCTTTGTTGCCGCTAAATTGTTTGATTTTTTCCTGTACCCATCTGCACATGCCGCAGAGGCCACTTTTAAAAAATCCCTTAGAAAATTCTGTCAGCCATGGTTCACAATGTGCCTTAGATGGGTAGCTAGGACTCAATATCGAGCGGAGTGTTTTGCCTCTACGATATGTAATCTGTGGCCTATCTGTTACGAAGTCCTGCAGTGTTCTGCCCGCCTTCAAAATATGCCAATGTTTGTTAAGACTCTTGCGCAGGGTGACGCTCATGTGTGTGTAGTCTGTAACCATCCTAATCTGCGTGGGAGACGGTCTGTCAGTGGGTTTCAGAGTGGAAATACGTTTGGTCTTCAGTGCCCTCTCCTTAGCTCATTGTACATCATGTTTTGAGTACCCTCTCTGAAGGAATAGGTTTTCCATGTCATTTATGTATATTAAAAAGTATGGTTCTTCACTGCAATTGTGTCTTGCTCCGACTATCTTCCGAAAGGAATTGCCTTAATCTGATTTCGGGGGTGGGCACTTTTCGCATGCAGGACATAATTGCAGGACGTGGGCTTGCAATACATCTTACTCTGTATTGGATTGTCTTTGATGTATTATTCAACATCAAGAAATACAACACTAGTCGCACTCGAATGGATGGTAAACCTAATACTGATATCGCTGTCATTCAGATATTCGATGAAGTCCTGTAATGTTTGCTCAGTGCCTGTCCATATCATAAAGCAGTCATCGATGAACCGCCCCCAGTAAAGGATATGTTCATTCCAACGGCTGTCAGCCGGGCCCCAGATTATCACCTCCTCCAGCCAACCCATAAAGAGACTGGCATAAGCAGGCGAAAACCTGGAGCCCATGGCTACACCTTTTGTTTGTTTAAACCACTCCTCCTTATAAAGGAAAGAATTGTTTTGCAAAATAAGTTCAGTCATGACAAGTAACATGTGTGTGTTCCCATAGACTGGCTGGTCTTTTTGAAAGAAAATGATACATTGCCTTCATACCCAATTCATTGCGTATGCTTGTGTATAATGACACTACATCAAGTGTAACCAAAATCATACCCAAGTATGTTCAATATGTGTATGTATGTATGTAGGGAATCTGTAAAGCGCAGGAATCACCCCCACAGGGGTATCTCCGCGCTAGCATAGAAAACAGAGCAGACTGGCATAGATTTCCATAACTCAGGCCTTGAATAATTCCGGCTTCAGGAGTTTTCTGAAGCGCGTGAAGCTAGAAGATTTACAAAGCTCCTCCGGTAGGGAATTCCAATATTTTGGGGGCAGGAAAGCAACTGTTTTACCTCCAGTTCCTAGTGTCTTTGATAGAAGAGGGTAAATTAACCACTATAGGTTGAAGAAAAATGTCAACAAATTGTGACAGATGTTCTGTTGGTCCCCCAATCCCTGATACAATTGGCCTCCTTGGTAGAAATGGGAGGTTCTTGTGGATCTTTGGGAGTGTTATAGGCACGGGTACCTTGGGCGGTCTACCTTCAGGTATATAAATTCATCATCATCATGAAGGCAATTGTCATGCCTTTTTTAAGAAAGCCATTAATAGTGGTCACCAATAAGCACATCGAGTTGTGAGGTATACTCTCATAACATTGTGTGTCATTTAGTTGTGAATAGTTCTCCTGTTCATAGTCAAGTCTATTCATAACCACTATGTTCCCCCCTTTGTCTGCCTCTTTAATTATTAGATCTTTGTTCATCTCTAAAGATTTAAGAGCTTGACGTTCTTTTGATGTGAGATTATCCTTCATACGTCCAAGCGAGGGACCATATTTGAGCATACTGTCATCAAAGTCTTTAATAACCAATCTACGGAAAATGTCCACGTGGTTTTCACTTGTTAGGTTGGGAGACCAGCAAGATTTAGTCTTAAGGCCACTAGTGACCGTTAGGTCAGGTCTAATATCTAGATTTTACAATACCCTCCCAACCTAAGCCTCATGATCACTGTGCTATATATACATATATCTTTATTATTTTTGGCTATTACAGATCTTGATTTGGAATACTTCTCTAAGGTACAGCACGTCTCCCTGGTTTCCCTTTCCTTGGGAGCATGTGATTCACGTGGGGTTTAATTATAACAAGCACAACTACAGATACATGGTTTTCTCACATACACTATAGGGGCATCAGGAAAATAGATTATGCAATTTGATTAGATTTTAAAGCACATGTCACCATTAATGTTAATATGAAAATGTTTTGATCAAGCAATAATAGACACAGAATGTGGGTCTGCTCTATTGAATGGTACTTACAATCTTTATACTTCACTATAAAGGCACAAATTTTGTATTATTTAGATCTTTTGCACAGGGTTAATATTTGGGCTTGTATTGATTGTTAGAGAATTGTGTGAAATTCTTGCATTACAACTTAGATATTTGTATAACTTCCAGCCCTGAGGAAGTCATAGGGTTATTACCCAAAAACGACGAAACGTGTTGGCTAAAGGGAGTGGAAGATATCAAAACATCAAAGAAGAAACAAAGCCCTTATTACTGTCTTCACATTCTTTAATTGCATCTTACTTTGTTTTAGAGTAGGGACGCGTGTGCTTCAAAAATTGTAAATTGAATTAAATACAGCCCTGTCATGCTTGGTGTTAATGAGCATGACTGCGGACTTGAGAGTACACCGTGTCAGTCTGCTGCCCAATGAGGCTACTGAGCAGACTTTTGCCGTCACCTATATCTGCACTGTTCATTTCAAAACATGATATCCATTTTCCTACCCCATCCATCAATGGGGGCAGTTTATTCTTGAGCCCTTCTTTGTCCATCTGTGCCCACTGCAGTAGATGGTTCTTGCTGCTCCCTTTTGGGGCAATGGGCAAAATCTGGCTTGGAGCTGCTCAGTCGGGTTCTCCCCAACGTAGTGCTCCCAATGCCTGAGACATTCCTGAATAAAGGGGCAGTTCCATTTCGGATCACCACCTCCATACCGAATGCAATCCTCCACAGTGGCCATGTCCTCAGGTTCAAAGGATCCCTCCTTTAGGCAAGGGGGTCCTCCCTTTCAGTCCACTAGGGGTCGGTCTGTCTGACCAACGCCTATGGGGGTAGTGGCAGACACTTTTGTCGTCATTCTTCTCGTGCACGAGTAAAGTTGCAATGTTACTCCTTTTACATCTCAACTGTGTCCCTGTCAGGCTCTACTGACTACTTATTTCCTGGTCTGCCCCTAGCTTATGCCAACAGCCCAGTGATGTGTGTGATTCTGTTAGGGGCTTTCCTTCCCACTTATCCCTAGGCTCATCTCTACATGGGACCGGAGGCCGAACTCCTGCTCCCCGTTGGGCTTCTCAGGCAAGAGCTATCTCTCTTTCTATTCTTAATTCTTGCCTTTCCTCTACCTCCTACCTGGGTTGCCTCCTTCTCTCAATCCTAGGTGCTTTTCCCAAGGCAATGTTTTGGCCTCTACCTTGCTCCCTGATGCTTCCTCTGTGCCATAGGGCTGCCCGGGCAGAGTGTAGCTCACAGCCCCCCTTTTAGAGTCAAGATCTTTCTTCTCCTCCACAGGTAGAATCACCTTTAAGGAGGGCCACAAATCTCCCTCTGACCTGATGATGCCTGATGGGGCACTCAGGAGGATGCGCTTGTGACCAGGTCGAAGTATATCCTGTTACACCCAATGTGGCCGAGGTGAATGCCTGTATAGGAAGCAGCCGTCCCGCTCTAGCCGCCCATGAGAATCTCGGAAGTCTGTCGCAGGATTACCAGCACTTTTAAGGGGTGGAATTGTGCAAGGCAGTGGAACAGAAGTTTTGATGCAAAATGAGGACCCTGAATGAGGAGTTCAGAGCAGAGGAGCAGAGGACGGAGACCCCGAGAAAAAAAGACCCCGAAGGCTAGACCCCATCGTAGAAAACGCCCAAGGCGCTGAGTGTGAGAGGGACGTCAAGTTGCCTAGAAGATATATGGGATGACGGAGCAAAATGCCTGAGTCCAGCTGAGTCGTGGTCTTGGCCACGTGCCTAGCGCTCATTTCTTATCACTTAGAAGGGGGTAGGTGCTCATTTCTTATCACTTAGAAGGTGGTGGGCGGGAATGTGCACCGCACGCTGTGATCACTAAGATTGAAACAATACACTTGACTTAAGCACGCTGTACACAAAGTTCACGGGTGTGGTGGAGGACACGTTATCTTAAACAATCAGTTATGGAAAATCCAGATTGACCCTGTCGTCTTGTTTTGGCATTTCCCGGGGGACATCTAACAATCTCACCAAGAGTCCAGAGGAAGGAAGGGAAGATTGAAAACAGGACGAACAGTTCGAACTTCTATAGAAGGAAAGGGGACACTGTATATTTTGCAAAAGACTGATTTGCACCTGAACATTTTACCATAACAGAAAAGAGACAGAAAGACTAACAAGAGAATAAGAAGAAGAATAAAGAAAAGAAAACTAAATATATTTCCTCGAAGCCTATCATTTAAGGGTAAAAGTAGGTGATTCTTCGGCGGACAGGGCCATAGTGGTGTCAGAATTGGGATAAAGTGTCAAGAGTAAAATGGCATAACCAATTACAATGGAGGCACTGTGCTTCAAAAATGACATGACTACTTTTTGTATATTTTGAGAGGGTCGCCTCCACAGCAAGCTGGCCTCAAGAAAGATGGGGCCAGTATACATCCCCCTTGTTATCAGGAGAGTTGCAGGCAGCAGATGAGGCCGCCACTCCAGCAGGAGTTAAATCCTATCCAGAAATTAAAAGGGCTATCCTGGAGAGACTGGGGTGTGACCAGGAGTAATATAAAAATCGCTTTTGGAAAGTGAAATGGACAGTCGGAGACAACTCTCGAGCGCTGTATTTCAGAATTAGGGACCTGGGGAACCGATGGCTTTAACCCTCTACCACCTCTATAGCCGAGCTGACCGAAAAAATGTATCTAGAACAATACCTCGATGCTTTTCCTAGTAATACCAGGGTCTGGGTGAAGCAACACCCCAACCCCACGTTCACACTGGCTGTAGATCTTTCTTGTGCTTATCACTGTTCTCCAGAATTTAGGGGCCACCCTCCTTGACCCCCTCTAGGAGCACCAAAAGCCCCAACTATTCTATTCCTCAGTAGGAAGTTGTTTCCTAGAGAACTTAAGTATGCCACTATTGAGAAGGAGTGCCTAGCGATTAAGTCGGCTTTGGAAGCTTTACAATATTATCTTCTAGGACAATTGTTTATCTTACTCACAGATCATGCTCCACTAACTTGGCGTTCTTCCCATTAGGATTCAAACCCTAAAGTCCTTCGGTGCTTTAGGTAGGTGCTAATTTCTTATCACTTAGAAGGTGGTGGGAGGGAATGCACACCGCACGTTGTGATCACTGAGATTGAAACAATACACTTGTCTTAAGCACATTTTCACAGGCTTGGTGGAGGACATGTCATCTTAAACAATCATCTATGGAAAATCCAGTTGGACCCTGTCGTCTTGTGGCATTTCCCGAGGGGTATCCGACAACCTCACCAAAAGTCCAGAGGCAGGAAGGGAAGATTGAAAACAGGAAGAACCAGATCGAATTTCTACTAAAGGAAAGGAAACTGTTTAGTTTCCAAAAGACTGGTTTGCACCTGAACATTTTGCCATACCAGAAAAGAGATAGAAAGACTAACAAGAGGAAGTAAGAAGAATAAAGAAAAGAAAACTAAATACACTCCCTTGAAGCCTATCATTTAAGGGTAAAAGTGGACGGCTCTTCGGCAGACACAGCGCTCCTTGTTCTGTCCAGACCGACTCAGTCTCGGCCTATGGGTGAGGGGAGGGTCGAACCTCAAGAGGGTCTGGTACCAGTCTGAGTCCAGGCCAATGGTGACCGTGCTGGCGGAACCTGGGGTCCTCTTCCCCACCCGACGACTTGCTGCCCCGATTGGGGTCCAGCAGCCTCCTCGACCGGTGGATTGGTGTAATCTAGCACGGCAACTGGGATGAACGGCATTAGCAAGAGCACATCCCCATCAGTGTATGGTGGGGGAGGTATAGATACCTTACTCATGGGTTCTGGATTGTTTTGTGGGATGAGGTCACCTTGAAGATGGCCCATAATTAAAGTAGGGCCTTCCTCTTAGCCTTGTGTATATCTAGTCTAAATGTGAGTCTTTGTGTGTTCTATGGTGTTGGTGTTGAACGTGTCCCATTCAGGCCAGGGAAATGCATGTGTCTTGGTATGGGAGTGCCACTCGCAGCAGTGCAGCTCTAGTTTCCTAGCCTGCGTGGGAAGCCTTGTTTTCATGTGGTCTAACGGAGTCTCAGTGATGGAGTGGGAAGCTTGTCTGTTTTTAAGGGTTTGCAAAATGTTGGTTATCTTGAGATTTTCTTTACATTAGTTGCCAATTCTACTTTTATTTGGGGGAACTGTGCACACAGAGGTGGTACCAAAATTCACATTACTGTTTAGGAGTTCAAAAACAACCTGCTGCATCAACTAAAAATTGGTAAACATTAAAATAGAGACAATAATGTATTGAAGCAGTAACAACCTGTAACATATGTTAGTTCAGAGCTGTGCGGATTTTCTGCAGCAGAAAACTAGCAATCATGCACTACTGAATTAAAAAAAACGGTTATCACCTATAAAGCATAGACTTATTAAAAAGACATAACATTTAAACACGCACATGATTATGCAAAATTCAGGCATGATTTTGCTAAATTCAACAGCATCACAACCTCAATAAATGGAAAAGATCTAAAAGAGATCAAAAAGTTTGACAGAAAAAAACTATTTTTTCCAAATAACTGAGCCTTCTCCTAGTGTCTATAGCCCATAGAGAGGGGATACTCTGCGCAGTAAGTGGAGCCAGATAGTCTGTCACTATAAGGAATAACCTGAAACTATAGGCCATCTGCAGCCAGACACAAGCTATACCCGATTCACCCAGGTCCAATTTTGTGTCCCTTGCTTCCGAAATACACCCAATACTACACCCAGGGATTGTGCATTTCACTACATAACAGCAGGCGATCCAAGCAGAGAGAAAAAAAAAGGGAACACCTTCAACTTCTATGAGGTGCTATCAGTGTTGGAATCAACAGCCCTAAGAGATTTTGTAACAAAAAAAATCAAGTTTGAGATATTAGCTCTATATCACACCCAGAGCCTATGTGAACGGACTTGCCACCCAGCTCAGCGCTCCAAGTTATTCATTGCTGACACCTGGGGGGTAGGTGAACTCTGTTCTAAGTCCAAAGCCAGGCTATCCCTTTCTAACACCCGGGGACCAAACGTACCTTGTGCTCCACACCAAAGGTCAGCTAGCAACCTTTGCTTTCTTCTTACATGCGGACTAGGGGAAGTAATAGCAGTCTACGCGCTTGTCCTACTTTGCCATATGCCACAAGTTGGGACTAAGGATCAGATGCAGTCTCTTACCCTTTGACTGCTGTCTCTGGCCAGACATCCAACCCATGGATTAAGCAGAACTTCTAATTAATTATGGCGTCTGCTCACCGATTTCTTTTTTTGCGCAGATGAATCTGTTTGGGCTGAGGTCTATCCTTTGGCAACAGTCAGGCTCGGTGAAAAAATCTCGCCTGGCTAGCTTGCCAAAATGTTGCTCGGATATGAATTTACCTTAAATAAATGAAAAGGCAAGAGGCGTTTGGCAAAACAGGAGCAAGTTGGTGTAATTAAATGCTGTGGCCGGGAGAACTAGGACAGAATGCGTCTGCTCAAAATCTCTCAATGTACAAAGTTTAGGCCCTCAATGTATACAGTTCATGAGGTACAATAAAATGTTCTCTACTTTCCAAAAGAGCATCTAAGCCATATATCAATCACATGTACGCACCTGATAAGGACAAAGATGGCTCTCGACAGTGGGGATAGTTAATGTGAGTGGTGTGGATGTGTCCAGAGGTCTGGTGTGAGGAGCGCGTGATCGCTGTGTGGTGTGAATGTTGTGTCCGGATTGGTTGAGCATACCTATCTACATGTGGTATCTACCGCTGTGGTATTTCTGGGGAACGCGAGACATTGGCCAAACACTTTTTATTGGGGCCAATTATCTCAGACTTGCCTGTGGTGCAACTATCTGTGGAATCGGTCTGGCTTTTCCCTGGGTGCATGTTTGCCTGTAATTTGTGGAGGACCCCGCCTGTGACTTGTTACTCGATAGGCATGGGTCGCGGGATCTGCCTGACCACGTATCTCTGACTCTGGGTTGTTGGAGAACTCACCTTGAGTGAATCCGACAGCAATTATACGAGTTGATTGAAACTCCTAAGAATAATATGGCAGCCATTGGTATCATTTTTATCGATAGTACCAACACTGTGCATACAGTTGTCGTCTTGCACAGTGACATTGTTCTTACTGGTGTAAGTTTGCTTTGGTCTGAATGCACATTGACATTGTTCTTATTGGCAACAATAATAATATCATAAAAGCATGCATTGAGACATACATTGGTATCATTATTGCTGATGTCGGTGCTGCTGTGCGGGCACAAGTTATGGTATACATTGACATTGCATTGACGGCCATTGTCGAGGCCATGTGGACACAGGCTGTGGCATACGTTCACACTGCATTTACTGATATTGTCAGGCCTGAATATCAGGACATTCAGTGACATTGTAATCACCCATCCCAAGAATTAGGTTGGTGCTACTTACTACAACCTGGCCCTAAATGCCTTGTATTATTGGGTAAATAACTGTCAGCCATAATTACATCATTTGATCAACTTCCATTTATGACATGCAAATTGCCAGTAACATTTTTCGTTTCAGATTGGTGATCACTAGGAAAGTGCGATTACATTTGCACCATAATATTTGTATTTTTTTACTCCTATAACTAGAAGAATTTAGTTATGGTGAAAGGGGCAATTACGAGGTATTAGAAAGAACAATACTTGCACAGCACTATATGAAAAATGATGTGCAGCTGCATTAATGCCAATGTTCACTAAATGACAAGGGTTCATTTTATCCCAAATCAATATGCATTACATATACCCAGGAAGATAACAAGACTGAGTTGGCCTCACACGGATTAAACCCTTTCAATTGCAGGTTGGACCAAGATTCACGTTTGTGGGTTAACTACCTCCTACTATCTGACGGACTAAATAGAATACATTGGTAAAAAGGTTTTTAAAAAATCAAATGAAAGATAATTTAAGCCACAAAAGGTTAGGGACTGAAAATGACCAAGTCTTGGGGGTGTGGTCTGGCCATCGACCAAAAAGGCCGACTAGAAGCGGAGCTCCGCCAGCCGAGGTAAAGCACCGCCGGAAAAACTATGCTCTGACCGCGGCACCTGAAGGAACAAGGCTAGGGCTGCCTGTGGCAGGCAGTAGAGCGCTCTTAGACCTATGCAAGCTGAATAGAGCATGCCTCGCAGAGCAGCGCATGCGCTACCCAGGCTCGACCTAAAAATGCAAGTACTGTCATATTTGCAAAGATAAGAGACACATATCAGGGCGACAGTGTACTGCCTTCTTTGTGCAATGGGTGAAGCACGGCTATGTAACTGCTTTCTCTGCATTTTACAAGAGGGGTGGCCAGCCTGATCAGATGAGGGGTGGGCTTTGAGCATTATAGCTCATATATAGACACAAGAACACTATGTAACAGCAAAAGGCCTGATGAAAGCGAAGCAAATCACACTGATCAACATATAACGGTCCCAATACTGATGAACAAGACTTTCAATGAGACTTGGGCCAGGGTGCAGAAGATGGAACCCCAAGCCATTATATTAAAAGGAGATTTTAACAGCCCACTTGACCCATGAGGGAACAAGAGGCCATCCCAGAGCCATGACAACACTACACAGCATTATGGCAGACCATGGTCTTGTGGATGTCAGAAGAACTTGAATTAGGAGTCTGAAAGAGGAGATGTACTACTCCACACACCACAATATGTGGTTGACATTAGACTACAGGCTTACCATGAAAGAGAACAGAGTCTTGATACACAAAGTGACCTACATGGTGCACACATTATCTGATCATTTCCCAGTATGCATGCACCTGGGGCACCAGACTGTGGCGGCTCAACCCTCGGGCAAAATTAGACAGTGCACTTAAGAGAAGAAATACACACCAAAAATACACAATACTTTGAATATAACCATGGGATGGTTGTATTTGGGGAGAGGATGTAGCATTACGGCTAGAGAGGTCGACCTCGAAGCTTGGGAACCAGGTTCGAGTCTCGGCAACAACGCTCAACATCCTGTGATTCTGGGGAAATCACTCAATCTCCCAGTGCCTAACAAAACTTGTGGAACGAAACCGGTACTCATGTAAAGCGCTCTGATATCTGATAACTTTGGGTCTAGTTCGAGCTATATAAAACTTTTTTTAAAAACAAGCATCGGCAGAGCCAATAGGTCTCGCTTTTGGGACCTTATAAGTATTTAGTTATGCAGCACAATATCCTTGGTGCAACAACATTAACTGTTGCATGGTTAAACACTTATAAGGCCCCAAAGGCAAGACCTATTGGCTATGCCAATGCTTGTTTTTTTTATTTTATTTTTAAAGGACAAGCAGTGCTATCAGGCTCCGGTTGCCACTTGGAGGTAGAGAGAGAGAGGTGTGTAGAGAGAGAGAGAGAGAGAGAGAGAGAGAGAGAGAGAGAGAGAGAGAGAGAGAGAGAGAGAGAGAGAGAGAGAGAGAGAGAGAGATCATTCATTTTCCAATTGTTGGCAAGTTTCAATGGAAAGTTTAGGATAGTGTAAAGTGCCTTTGCAAATAATATATCTTACAACTGGGATAGGAGTTGCATTTAATTTAATACCACGACCAAAAACATAATCATATTTTTAATTAAGGTTAGATGAGTTATACTTTGGGTGATCTGTGTCTGTTAAGTGTGCTTTTGGCTTTGAGTTCATATCTATTTGTCAAAGTTCTTAGAACAACAGGAACCACGAGATCACTCCATTTCTTAATATGTCAGATACTTCAGCACAACAGGGTCAGGAGGCATATCCTAAAATTTCCAGTGGCGTACAGTGCTTTTCCGGATGCCTGTCTGTTTGAAGAAAAGTAATCTGTTGCATTCTACAGTAGAATAAATCTTTATTATTTACCATATTCTTTTGAGACTGTTAAGCATAGGTGTTTTCGAATCCTTTCTAAGTGCTGCAAAGTTCTCAACATCCCTCAATGGAGTTACATTGCAGGAACTTTTATTAACGGACCTTTTACAGCTATGTATCTAGTTATCAGACTTCTTGAATTATTTGCAGAAAAAGAGTGACTTAATTTTTTTATTTGCTATGAATATAAAATATACACTTCATGTGCTAATGTTAACCCCTTGGGTGCCAGGCCTTTTCCCCCTCCTGTGCCTGGCACTTCCTTAGCGGGTGGGTTTCATGACGAGATAGTCTCGTCATGGGCACAGCGCAACTGTGCTCCATGACGAGACTATCTCGTCATGGGCACTGAAGAGGTTAATAGTTGACATATGTGTTGATATCGTGAATTTATTTTTCTTAAAAGCTGGCCATATTCTTTCACGTGCTCTGAATTGCTATGTAGCCGAAACCGTATTTCTCGAAAACAAAGGATATAGTGCAATCTAGACTTAGACATAGTGAGGGATCACATAATTTGCTTACTTACACTGAAGTGCAATTTGTCACCTTCTTTTTCATCCTTTGCTTGCCTGGTAAAGACACATGGCTGTATTTCGGATTGTTTTTTTTCTGTATCCTGATATCCGTTGACATGCAGTCATACTTACTTGCTACTGTTTGATGTTTCATTATTTTCGGTTTTATTGAATCTGGGAGTTAACAGGCCAGCTTATTACTTCAGCTAATTTTAAGTTAGAAGTCCTGTTGTTTTGAAGACTGAGAGAAAGGCTGTGTGGTAGAGAAAATACCGATCGGTACTGTGGTATCCAGAGGGAGAAGAAAGTGGCGACTCTCTCAGCTGGGTTTAAAGGCTAACTGAATACAGATAATGTGAAAGACATATTTTAAGACAAGCTGGCTGCGCACAACCTTCTTTTTCTGATGCATACTGGTCACGATTCAGGAGGATGGATATGATAATGTGAGCCTTTCTGGTGACTTAGCAGGAAGATCACATTAGGATCCAACACCTAACGGAGAAATTGAGGAGTCATGTTGGCATAGCCATGCTCACAAATCAAGAGAGAATGGTCTGTCATGTTAACAAGTTTCTAAAGGGAAACAAGCCTGGGAGTTGTGCAAGCGTGCGCGCTAAAAGAAAACAAGCATTTACAATGCAATGGTCTCGGCATTGGTAAAGTTAGAGCTATTGGCATTGCTCATGACATTTTTTTTGTTTATGTTTTTGTTTTTAAAACATTTAAAGAAACGGCATTGTCATGAGCAATGCCAATAGCTCTAACTTTAATAATGCCGAGACCGTTGCATTGTAAATGCTTGTTCTTTTAGGCTACTACATACTCCTTGGACACATATCCTCTTCCTGAGTAAAGTTACAAATGCTTAATCACTGCTTCGATTGAGCAAATATGAAGGAATGTATATCTTTTGATATAACTGTACGAACCTCAAACTATTTAAATTGTGGTTTCCTTTAAGAGAAGTAGTAGGCCACAATGTAGCTTAGACGGCAACTAAACACCAACAACGCATAATTATCTAATTATGCCTTGAGTAAAAGATATGGTGAACAACGTAACCGCAAAAAGATGTTCGATGCGTAAATTAAGAATGAAAAGATAAAATGCTAACTTCGACGAAAACAATATTTTCGTTCTGTTTATGATGCAGGCTGTACGCACACTTCACGCTGTAATACGGCACAGACCTGATACTCCTAGTACTGTTGCTCTAATCAGGGTAACAGTGTACATTATCTTAAGCACCCATGGTCTCTATGGAAACCTTTTAAAGCAGTATAATTGCAAACCACTTCAGAAACACAATTTGTGCATCTCTATTTAAACACTATGGCCCCTATTGAAGCTGTATAATTTCCAAGACCGTTCTCCAACTCTAGAAGAGGATGCTCGATCCCTAGAAATCGACATTTTGCAGGCACATGGTGGATCAACATGAAAATTGACATCTTGTAGCCGGCTAAGGAAAGCTTATAAAAAACATAAGTGTAGACACAATACGGAAGGAAGGCACAGAACTGCATCGCACAGAAGTAAGATTTACTGGCAGAAGTATTACAATAAGCTGCGCCCTTGTCCCTGCTAGGTTGTGGGGCAAAATAACACGGTAGGAGTGGTCTGCACACTACAGATCGTTCCTAACGACACAACCCTGCAACGTCATGCTAGAGTGGGGTGCCCGTCACTTCAGCACATACTGTGAGGTGCTCCCAGACATTATACAGCCACAGTAGGATTCGACCATCATAAACATATAGGACGTAATCACGGTGGCAACACCATCTATATACAGGGTGGGATTGTACGCCTAACAGCGAGCACGGCCAGCCACAAACACAACAACACAGATCACTGCTCCACAAGATAGACTGTTGTGATTCAGAAAAGCAGCAGGCATCGGTCTTTCTTTGAGTACAAGGGCCAGTCTCAAGTGCACCATGTCGGTGACACACTCGCAAACCCGTGGAGACGGCCAGTGGAAGCCATGACTCACGGGCCCCCCACTTGTGCCGGTCTCTGATAAACCACCCACAGCCTCTCTTCCACACCTAGCACTGCAGGCAGCCAGCGGCCAGTCCCTGCCACAAACAACATACACACATCGCGGGCGGCGCGAGGCCGTCCTCGTGCCCAGTGTTCTAGGCTGCAGTCCGAGGGAGCGGCGCGAGCCTCCCACACGGGCGCGCGGACATAAGAGTTTCTGCTGTTCCCTCCCTGGTACGAGGAGCCCCCCCGGGGCTTCAAAGACAGGCCGCCAGGAGATTGTTAAAAAATATATATAAAAATAAAAACGGCGTCTGCGCGTCCCTTATTAATCAAGACATTAAACTGATAGCGCGAGCTCCTGGAGACCAGGGTACTCAGCGACAGAGGGGGTTGGGGGAAAGACCGGGAAGTGACGTATGGGGAGATGCGACTGGCGGGGCCGTGGACTGGGGGAAACACAGAGCGGTTCATGGGTGATTAGGCACTAGACCGCGAATGATTATTGCGGGAGCCATGATGGGTGTTGTAAATCCTCGCGAAGGAGTGCTTCCTCACCTAACATGGCCTAACTTTCAAGCCTAGCCAATTCATTTTCAAGACGTCCAATGAGACGTTGCGGTTGATCCGATAAGACCGAGAAAGAAGGTTTTAATTATTATTTTATTTTGTTAAAAGACTTAAAACAAGGCAGAGCAAAAGGCACACCACTGCCTTTCTCCGAGGTCAAGAAGAAATGCCTCGGAGAAAGGCAGTGGCATTTTCGGATTCGGGGGCGTGTTTGACTTTCTTTAAAAAACACGCCCCCCGATCCGAAAAAGACGGGCCTTCAACGGAGTGACTGACCTGTTCTCCAGTGGCTGGCCAGCATTCAAGAGGCCAGCCAATGGAGAACAGGGGAGAAGAGGGGCGGGTGCAAGCCCCTCTTCTCCAAGTCATTAAATCTCCGGACTTCCGGTCTGCCGACCGGATGGTCCCGAGACCTAAAAAAGGACGCAAGTGGTGCACGTGCGATGGTAAAAGTGAAAACAGGCTGGCGAGTGGTGTGCTATGTGCGCGCACCATGATGAGAGAGGAAAGCCAGATGGCGCCTCTGCTCGTCATTGTGCGCGTAACCGCAGGCTCTATGCCACCCGGTCGGACTTTTGAAAGCCCACTCACTAAATGTCTCGCCAGAGCAGCGCATGCGCTGCCTCAGGCCAGACCTAAAAAAATTAAAAAGGGACACGGTCCACACTATCGGAGGAGTTTAAAGTAGTCATTAGAGGACATTGCATTGTGAAGTAACATGGGGTCTATCAGACAACAACTGAGCAGGAAATCAAATAACTCAAGACAGAAATTACATAAACTGACTGCAACAGTGTTAGGGAACAAAATTAGAGCCAAAGTAAATGAATACTGTGATACAGCTGCCAGCGAAGCCAAACATGGAAAAATACACCAAAGCCAGAGCATATGGAGAGGTCGAGAGACCCAGAAAAATTCTAGCCAACATGGTAAACATGACCCACGGGAACCAATAACAAAATAATAAAAGAGGATGGTTGCCCTTTGTATGAAACATCAGAAACAGTCAACAAGTTCGCACAATAGTACAACCAATATGTATGAGGAGAGTTATCAGACCTCCACTGCTGATGTCCACTTTTACTTGGATAATATGATGCTTGTATGGCTGGGGAAAGCACAAAAAGAATTCCTGGCCCACCCGATAACACTTGAGGAACTTTGGGATGCCATTGTAACATGACAGAGTGCAAAGGCCTCAGGAGCGGATGGCCTCCCAGCCGACTTCAATAAAACATGTATGGATTTATTGGCACCCCGGCGATGGAAGAGGCCACGACGCAAGGCTGCCTGCCACCATCCACGTGGGAGGGGATTATAATTTCCATTCTAAAACCCAATAAACCAGCAGAGAGCTGTGAATTCTACAGAATGTTATCCCAAATTATTTGAGACACTAAGATTGTCGTGAAAGGGATAGCTAATCAGCTCCTGCCCTTTATGTCTCCACTGAATCTCTCCAACCAAGTTGGGTTTATCCCAAGAAGGTCCCCTGCACACAACTTACATATGCTATTCACTGTAATGCACCAAATTCTTCAGTAAGAAGGTGGCGGCTGTGTACCCTGACGCGACCAACACATTTGTCTCCCCTTGTCGCCTTTACTATTTGCCACAGCCTTATAGCCGTTGGTGGCAAAACTGCAACAGCACCAGTCCCAACATACGCTGGCTTTTAGCGACGACCACTGCTAATATCACTAAACATGGACGAATTTACACTCTACATGAAAGATCCTTACACCAGGCGCTCTCTCATACTAAGAGAATTTGCCCGATTCAAAGGAATATCAAGCATCACTATAAATGGGCGGAAATCAGCAATGTGCCTGCTTACCACAGGCACCCTTAAAGCCGACCTGGACTTTCCATTAAACTGGTGCGAGACCCTAATAAAATATTTTGGGGTATGAATAGGTACTGATATAGAAGAAGTAACCAAGCTTAACTATGGTCGGGCCATCAGCTAGCTTAAAGATAAAGTTAGCTACTAGCTAAAGCTGCCACTCTTGATGGCGAATGTCAACATCCATATAATACTTCCAAGAGTTTTTCCAATTGCTTAAAACATTGTACAGCAAACAGACCTGGGGAAAAGAAAAACCTACAATGTCCTGGGACACTGACACAGCCATACAAAACGAGGGGATACGCAGTTCCCCACCAGGAACTTTCCTACCTACGCGCTGAGGCACACTATGCATTTTACTGGGTTCAGCCCAACAAATACATGGCCCAGTAACGGTTGAGAGGGATTTAGCCCATCATGCGCCACTGGAAACAATTCTACTTGTGAGAAATGGGACCCACAACACTCAGGTTAACACAGTTCAGTGCACTGCCACGGAATGGGAGAGGATCCGTAGAATAACTGGAGCCCCTATCCTGTTTTCGCCTGAAGTTCCCATGATACTGCAAATGCTCCAGTAAGCGATGGCAGCAGCACAGATTCACAATTTACGGATTACGAAATGGGGCGACCTTTATGAGTAGGGATGCACACAATCCTGACTACATTTGACGCCCATGCTGAGATCACCCCACTTGATACCTTCCTAGTCATAGGCTGAAATCCATTAGTAGACATACCACACCAGACTTCCAGAAAGAACACCACTGTTAATACCTCTACAGATCATCATGAATGCAGATCCCCCCTCCCCAAGCAATTCATAACAAAACTATACATGAAATGCAGAAGGCGATAACAGAACTATAGGCCCCTGTCAGGGGAAGGGAGGTGGGGGATGGAACCTAAAAATCCCAATGCCAGATGACATCTGGGAGTACTGCTGCACACAAATAGGGAACTCCTTCACAACAGCTGACAGACTAATACATTTCAGTTTTCTACACCAGCTATATTACACTCAAGAAACACTATGTAAGTGGGGGTTAAAAGAGACAGATACATGCAAGCAATGCGGGATACCCAAAGCTGGCTTTATGCACCTGGCATGGGAGTGTGGGAAAGTAAGACAATTTGCATATGAAGTAGAACACACCCTACAACTAATATTAGACTTGCCCATCAAGGTATCTCTGTAAATAGCCTCTTAAGGGATGGGTGAGAGAAATCCCGTAATTATAGTTTTTTTCTTTTTTTTATAAAATATTGTGCTGGCAGAATGAGTATGCAGAGTATTAATGCACCTCCACCTTTTCTCCAAGTTCCTGGAGATCCACCTATTCCATGGGGTTCGTGGTATAGAGCTTTTACAAAATATCTTGGTGCAATTAGTGGCAACAGGTATTGTCCTGAACGAAAAAGGTTTTTATTGGAACATAGTTTGGGTTTTGAGGAGCAGTCAGTATAGCAGCATCCACCACCTTATGAAGTAAGGGAGGAAGAGGAAGATATTGATGAATATCATTTAGCAGTCAAAAAATTGGAAAAACTGTTTGATGTCCTACCTAGTTTAATTGTTAATAGACAAGTTTTTCACCAGGTAACAGCAAGAAGGTGAATCCATTGTTACATATGTGACCGTTTTACGCACATTAGCGGCTGAGTGGGAATTTGAAGCTTTCACGTCTCATCAGAGATCAGATTGTGGTCAGGTGTTGGGATAAGAAAGTTCAAGAGAAGTTGTTGACATTGAAAAATCCTACCCTCACAGAAACTATAGATATTGTGAAAAGTATAGAACTTTCACGCAAGTCATCCAAAGAGCTAACTAGGAAAACAGAAAGTGGTGTATCTGTTGTTAAGGACAACTCTAAGGAGAACACTAGTTACACACAAAAGGGTCCTAGTAAGGTTGTTTCAAAGAAAAAAGAAGGGAAAGAGCTTTTTCAATCAGAAGAACATCCGTTTCAGATGGGGCAACACAAGACACGATTTCAATGGACGTCCTTGTCCTGCTTCGAGTGTCAAGTGCAGGCTATGTGGTAGAATGGGACATTTTGCCAAGGTGTGTCAATCCCCTAAAGATAAGGTCAAAGTAAACTCGGTTGTTGACAGAGAAGTGAGTGATGATTCAGGAAATGAACAATTTGAGAAAGATTTTATTGTGGTTGTACAAGGGGGTGAGATGGATTGTGTCGACCCGTATGAGGACATAGTGGTTGATGGAAAAATAGTTAACTTGTTAATTGATTCAGGTGTTCGGATGACAATGGTTATAGATGATTTGTTCAAAAAAACGTGGAGTGGGAAACAGTTACATCCTCCTGACAGAAATCCTGTTACGTATGATGGGAGGGAGATCGAACTAACAGGGTACTTTTGAGTGCCAATTCATGTTTAAGGAAAGGGTGATTTTTGGAAAAGTCTACATAGCAAAGAAAGGTTTGAATATCCTTGGATGGTATCACCAAGGATTATTCGGCATGAAACTTAGGCCTGATAAAAAGATTCAGGTGTCATTGGTTGCAGAACGTCCTGCTAGCGAGTAGTCAGATTCAAAAAATGGTAGTGTGAAATGGATCAACAAGTTTAAAGAAGTTTTTAGTGATAAGTTGGGAAGAATTGCAGGTTTTAAGCACGGGATAAAAGTACAGAGTGGCACCACTCCAGTTAAACACAAACTTAGGAATGTTCCTTTTAGCATACAAGAAGAATTGTCACAAATACTTAGGAAAATGTGTGAAGATGATGTTATAGAGCCTACCGAGTCTTCTCTTTGGTTAACTCCATTAGTTATAGCGGGAACAAAAATGGCCAACTTAGAATTTGTGTGAACCTTAGGAGCTTGAATAAAGTTATTTGGGTGGACTCACATCCTCTTCCACGCATTGATGACATTGTCTCTACATTTTCAGGTGCAAACGTTTTCATTAAGATTGATTTGGCGTCCGCCTATCATCAAGTTGTTCTTGATGAGTCATCCAAACATTATACAGCTTTAGTTTCTCCAATCGGGACTTTCCAGTTCAAAAGGATGCCTTTAGGATTGGCATCCGCCGCCTCCATTTTCCGACATGTTTTGGAAAATGTTTTGGGTGGTGTAAAAGAAGTAATGGCTTTTCTAAGTTCAAAATATTTTATTGAGTTATGTTTCTAGACAATAAACAAAGACAATACAGAAACTAATATTATATAGCGAAAATACCTAATCAACAGGTCATAAAATATCAAACCACTCAAAACAAGGGAGCCTAGGGGGTTAAAGGGTAGGTGGCCCCCCTCTCAAAGTCATGAAATACAACAAGACCTACCCCGTACACAAATTTATTTAAAAATTCTTAAGTAGTGCGCAGGTACTCAATGTCTGTAGTGCCTGCCTCGCTCTCACTCAATGGTGTTCTTACCACATATATATAAAAAGAGTTGTTGACCGCTATAACCGGGTGCAGTCACTTGGCGGTGGCAAAAACAACGTGATACTTAGTGTTAAAAAAGTTTCCCCATCCTGTAGTGCTGTAAAAACCTGCTAGTGATCAGATCAAAACCAAGGAAGGTTAAAGAGATAAAGAAGGTGTGATAGGACGTCAGCGCCTCACGGAAGCAGCCCCAACGAGGTATATGTAGACAGGTACTCGCCTACTACCTCCTGTTGTCATCATCGGTCGCTGCCGCCCAAACAGCATCAATTTCTGGTGACAATTGACATCGAATCATTATACACGAGCATTCCCCAGGCAGCCACGCTGGTGGCAGCAGCACGGGCCCTGGAATCGTGTGAATGGTTCTATGATGTCCCACAATCATTCGTGCTCCAGTGTGTCGAACTGGCCCTCACAAGGAACTTCTTTGCCTATAAAAACCAGCTATATCTGCAAGTGTCCGGGACTTCCATGGGAGCTACATTTGCTCCCAGTTTAGCGTGCATCTATGTGGGGCAATTTGAAGCTGGATACGTCCTACACCATGACAACCCCTTCCAGAGGAATATTGTCCTCTGGAAGCGATACATAGATGACGTTCTATGCATATGGACGGGATCGAGGACTGACTTGGAAGAGTTCCTCGTGTGGTTGAACAACTTGGATGATTGTCTGAAATTCACCTGGTCCATCAGTGACGTCACAGCCACATACTTGGACTTAGACATCAGGGCAGAAAATTGCAAGATTGTCACCAATGTTCATCAAAAACCAACCGACAAGAATTCCCTGTTGCATTACAGGTCGTATCACCCCAGAGCACTGAGAGACAACTTACCTGTGGGACAGTTCTTGCGATACCGCAGGAACTGTTCGTCTACAGAGGAATTCATTACACAAGCCCAAGTCCTATCCAACAAGCTGGAGGAGAGATCATATCCCACCAAGATCATCAAACAAGCACGTAAACGAGCCATGAACACCCCGAGAGCTGCTCTATTAGAAAGAACACCTAAAACGAGGAGCGATTGTATCCCGGTTGTCACTACCTTTGGCCCCTTGTCTACCAAAATCAGACAAGTCATCAGAAAACATTGGCCTTTACTTAATACTCCAACTATGACGATGCCACACCCGCGATTTGCGTTTAAGCGGTCCACTAATCTGCGTGACCGTTTAGTGCACTCACGACCCCAGACCAAGTCCACGGACACTAGCATTCCACCAGGGCATTACCAATGTGGGGGATGCTCAGTGTGTGAGCTCACCACCGTTACTAAGAATGTCTCTTTGAGTAATGGGAAGATCTGGCATCTGAATTCATTCAGCAACTGCAACACTCAGAACGTCATCTACAGGCTAACGTGCCCTTGTGGCATGCACTATATTGGTCTTACCACCCGCAAGGTGAAAATTAGAATACAGGAACACCTCAGCACCTTCAGGGCAGGCAAATTGACCACCAAGTTGGTACAACACTTCTTGACAATTGGACATAACCCCAGAGATGTCAAATGGGTAGTCCTTGAACGTGTTATGGGCGATTCCTACAATATGGAAGCAAGGCTTTTGACAAAAGAGGCCCGCTGGATTTACCAGGAGAAGGTAGACCAACAGGGACTCAATGACCTCATTGAATGGAGTAAGGTGGTATTATAACATCTGTCTACCACCATAAATATAAAAACAACATTACGTCATGGTTACACATTCCTATGTGCGGTCATCGACCTAGTACTACCTCCACAGAACCAAGCGGAGTCAGGCATACACTCCCAAACCCTCTGACGGGGGCGTGGTTGAGATGTAGGATTCAACCACAACCATTACCGCCCTTATAAATAGCCTTTTGAAGAGTAGATATGAACACACCGGGCTAGACGCATAAATACACCTATTGCTCGCATTGCACATTATTTAAGCAGGGAGGAGGTTGTCACATCATACTTTGCCTTTTCTTTCCCTTCCTTTGAGTCAGGAGCTGACACTAACATTCCAAATAATCAGGTAGATAACTACCACAGTGCATTTGAAAGAAGCGGTTTATCTAAGATGGCAGCCCACCCCTTCAAGAACTCTTTGCGCATGCGCGGCACCCTTAACAACTGAATGCGCATGCGCGGCCACCGCACGAATTACACATTTAAATAGGAAGCGGGCCACCTCCCTTCCTTTGAGTCAGGAGCTGACACTAACATTCCAAATAATCAGGTAGATAACTACCACAGTGCAGTTGATAGTAGCGGTTTATCTAAGATGGCAGCCCACCCCTTCAAGAACTCTTTGCGCATGCGCGGCACCCTTAACAACTGAATGCGCATGCGCGGCCACCGCGCGAATTACACATTTAAATAGGAAGCGGGCCACCTCCCAGTGATCGAGGGTGAGTCCAGTACCGACGCTCAGACTGATGAGGTAAGACCCGGGACTCCGGGCCAAGCAGGGGGTGCTCTCTTCTTCACGTTAGATAACGAGGGCAGGACGCATTCTCCACGAGGAGGGGGGACGGCAGGGTGTTCGGTAAGGCTTAACAAGCACACGCTGACTCAGCCGCGTAGTAGCAAGTTAACATGGACTTTCAAATAGCAGGCAACCATGTTGAATATGCTAGACAGCGCTAGTTGGTATCTATGTGTAACCGCTTAGGAAACCAATTATAGCACCAAAGCATTCAATGGTGAATTCAGAACTCTTAATTGAGACATTACGGTAGGGCTCGGCCAACACTTGGATACAGCTAAAGAGCTGAGACATGACACTTAAATTGAGGTGTCTCAACAGTTCTTATACCAACTTTTAAAGCCTACTGTGTGTGATATATGTATGTTTTACGTGTGCACTTTTCAGAAACGAAGTTCCGCAGCTCTGAATG
Source organism: Triturus cristatus (assembly GCF_964204655.1). Taxonomy (NCBI): domain Eukaryota; kingdom Metazoa; phylum Chordata; class Amphibia; order Caudata; family Salamandridae; genus Triturus; species Triturus cristatus. The sequence continues at coordinate 387,711,005 of NC_140590.1, read as the reverse complement.
AAACAGCCAAAGGGTTGGTGCAAAATACCTCAGACACTTACACAATGAAGGTGCAGGTATGCTGCCAAACAGCATCTTGAGGGTAAATATCCCTGTTAAGCGTGAACCCATTGATATGGATGATGAGCATTTGCTCGGTAAGACCAGTTGTGACCGGGTGGGTGAGATACTGAGTATATGTGTTTTTAATTATGTTTCCCCCAGGTGCTGACCAAAAGTTATTGCTGGTTTACACCAGCGTTGCAGAGAGACCAGTCGACCCCAGCCCTGATGAAGTTGCCGGTAAAGTAAATAAGGCAACGAAACATGTCGGTTTTTAAATGAGCAGCGACACAGCTGAGAATAAAGTACCGTATAGCCAGTGTAGTGCTGCTCGGTTTTATTTTCGAGTGATTTGAGTCCTGATCAGGCTCAAATCACCAAATTTGGGTCGACACTTCCTGCTTTTTGTAGATTAGTATACACCATTTCAATACATAGGTTGCCCTGTAGACACTAGTCATTAGGACTATCACGAGGGTTTGAGTGACGCACATTATAAATTTCCTTTCCACCTTTACTGCTTCTGTTTGGGCGGCAGCGACCGATGATGACAACAGGAGGTAGTAGGCGAGTACCTGTCTACATATACCTCGTTGGGGCTGCTTCCGTGAGGCGCTGACGTCCTATCACACCTTCTTTATCTCTTTAACCTTCCTTGGTTTTGATCTGATCACTAGCAGGTTTTTACAGCACTACAGGATGGGGAAACTTTTTTAACACTAAGTATCACGTTGTTTTTGCCACCGCCAAGTGACTGCACCCGGTTATAGCGGTCAACAACTCTTTTTATATATATGTGGTAAGAACACCATTGAGTGAGAGCGAGGCAGGCACTACAGACATTGAGTACCTGCGCACTACTTAAGAATTTTTAAATAAATTTGTGTACGGGGTAGGTCTTGTTGTATTTCATAAAATATCAAAGCCATTAAAAATTACAGCAGGCATGAAGATGTTACATATTCATATGAAACATAAAAGTGGGAAGGAAGGAGGGAACAAGTGTAAGAAGTGATGCATTAAATATAAATAGAGCTACTGTATCTCATAACTAGTATAATCTAATTGTAATAAAATCGAAAGTTAAGTTATAAATACACCATTAAGAGGATAAATATACATCAACAGGTAACCAATAAATTTGATAGGAGATAGAATTATGAATAATCCCATTCATGGATAACTGAGCACCCCTTCTTGTAAAAATAACCCAAGACCACCAAGCAATAACAGATAATATAGAAACATCTTTCCAACAAAAAGTAATGGATTTCAATGCTGCTGAAATTGGGAAATTGAAGAGTTTACATTCTAAATCATTTAAGTTTTGTAATAAAATAGTAGATTTGCATATTAGCATTTGGTAGGAAACAGCTATACAAATTTTTAAAATCTTTTTTTATAATATCCCAAACTTCAGACCAAAATTTAAAAACTAAAGGACAATCAAAAATCATATGTTGTAACGTACCTGGTTGCATTTTTCAATACCACCAGTCAGCCGAGGGAATAAGTGTAGCTTGGAATAAACGTAATGGAGTCCATAAACGATTAAATAAAATATAAGAATTGGTTTGGTAGAGTGAAACAGGTAACCAACCAGATATACTACTAAGCCAAATATCTTTCCATGTAGACAAAGAAAGTGAAAGCTCATTATTCCAAAAAGTTGAAATCATATCGATATTGTTACCTAAAGTATTAGATAATTTTTTATATAAAATAGAAACACCATGAGATGATTTGGAGACCGTTTGAATGTAAATTGATAAATCAGCTATAACATTAGAGGGGATAGAATTGGGGAAAGAATCTAAGATTGAATTGCACAAATATTGATATTTAATAAGGTCGGATTGAGATAAACCAAATCTTGATTGTAACGTTTCAAAAGAAATTAAAGTATTATTGGAATAAACATCTTTAAGATAAAAAATACCAGCCTTGATCCATGAAAACCAAAAACTAATATTTCTGTTCAATTTAATAACATTACTATACCAAAGTGATAAGTCATCAGTATTATTCATGGGAAAAAGAAAAATTAAGTCTAGATCGTTAAATATCATTTTAGTGGATTTAATAATAACCGATTTGTGAAAAAATGTAGCATTGTTAGACATGGTTATCAAAGTGGGTAATGGAAATGGATTTACTATTGATTTCTCATATATAAACAGGATCGATTAAACCATGTTGAACTTTGTTTTAAAATAAAGGCTTTATCATAAAGAAAAAAAGTCAGGAATACCGAATCCAGCATTATGTTTGGGCACCTTTCATTTTTTATAACTAATACGAGGTGATTTGCTGTTCCATAGAAAGTTAGATAGAAATTTATCAACATCCTTATAAAACTTTAATGGAAATTGAGTAGGAATCATGGCAAGGGTATAAAAGATTTTAGGAGCTATATTCTACCCCACCATGAAAGATGTAATGATGACCATTTAGATGTTTTGTCTTTAATATAATTTAAGATGAAGTCACAATTTAAAGTTATTGTTGATTTTACGGATGAAGAAAATAAAATACCAAGATATTTTACTTTACTCTTTTGCCAATTTTTTTCATTCATTGGAAGCATATCAGGAGTGCAATAAATATTTAAGGGAACAAATTCAGTTTTGTTGGTATTTAAAGTGTATCCAGAAACTGTAGAATATTTTGCTATAATATCCATTAACCCCTTCAGCGCTGCGCGGATTCCCCCGCGGTGCTGAAGGGTTCGAGCGCGGGCGGGGCCATGACGGAACGGTTCCGTCATGAGCACAGCTCAACCGATGCTCATGACGGAACCGTTCCGTCATGGGCATGGAAGGGGTTAAAGAGGGGAATGAAGATATAGGGTCACTGATAAATAAAAGCACATCATCCGCATATGCAAGGGTTTTAACAATAACATCCTTAATATTGATTTCCTTAATATTATCACATTTTCTTATAGAGGTAAGGAAAGGTTCAATGCCAATTAAAAATAAAAGTGGATAAAGGGGACATCCTTGTCTTGTACCTCTTAAAAGGGAAACTAGATTCGAAACTTGGCCATTGATATATAAAACGAGCAGTAGGGGCAAAATATAGAGCCGAAATCATGCGTATAAAAGAATCTCCAAAATTAAATGATGATAACGTATGAAATAAAAATTGCCAATGGATTTTATCAAAAGCTTTTTCAGCATCTAAGGCTAAAATACCTGAGGGTAACGTTAAAGAAGAACTTTGTTCAATAATATGTAGTAAAGTTCTTGTATTATTTGCAGAATATCTATTCTTCATAAAACCAGATTGGTCAGGGTGTATAATAGAATCTAATATAGGGCATAATCTAGTAGCAAGTATTTTAGCATATAATTTACAATCTTAATTAAAGATATAGGACGATAATTATTATCTGGCTTTGGAAGTACAATAATTAAAGCTTCTGTAAAAGAACCAGAGGTACTTCTTGTAGATCCAAAAAACGTAAAAAGTTGGAATAAAAAAGGTAAAAGGTGTGATTGAAATTCTTTGTAGAATTGCGCCGGAATCCCATCAAGACCAGGAGATTTATTTTTTTTATGAGATTTTATGGCTGATAAAATTTCATCTTTAGTGATAGGTGCATCAAGTCCAATTTTATCTGGATTGTGATATCTTGGGTAATCCACAGGTAGTTAAAAAAGAATAAATTAAGGAAACATCGTAAAAATCGGGCTTATTATATAATTTAGAATAGAAGTTCATAAATTCATTAACAATTTCATTGCGAGATAAAGCAATTTTACCATGAGAACCATGAATTTAATTGATTTGGGTTTTATCCTTTTTTATGTGTAAATAATTAGCTAAATCTGGCTTTAGCATTAGAGATTTGAATGCCAGCTCTTTTCCTAAGGATTGAGTTAAATTCATAACGCAGTTTTTGCAGTTTAAATCTATATTGAAGGTCATTGGATGTAATAAAAGGTCGTTCAAATTTCGCAATTTGGTTTTGTAGGTTTTTGACATTTGCATTAAAGGTTTTATTTTTGTGTGCCATAATAGAGATCGTTACACCCCTAATATAAGCTTTAAAAGCATCCCATCTATTAATCATAGAAGTAGAACCTTCAGGGTTGAGTACAAAATATTCTTGAATGGCGGCTAAAAGTTTTGGTTTGTTATACTCGTTTAACACTATACCAATGTTCATTCACCATCTAGGTTGTTTAGTAAAAGTTGATTCTAAATTCAAATCCAAAGAAATCATAGCATGATCTGAGTCATCAATGTTACCAATTTTAGGCGCAGTTACTGAATTAATTAGTTGCCTGGAAATCAATAAACAATCAATTCTAGAATGGGAGTTATGAGGATTTGAAAAAAATTTAAAACTTTTTTCTGTAGGGAAATGTAATCTCCAAATATCAACTAATTTAGTGGTTTGAATAAATGATTTAAAAGCAAAATAAACTTTAGAAGGGTGAAATTTAGTAAGAGATAATCTATCTAATAAAGGGTCAGAGATAACATTAAAATCACCTCCAACAAATAAAGGAACATTTCCAAACTTTAGAACCACTGTCGTAAGATTAGCCCAAAAAACAGGGTCATCTGCAGTAGGACCATAAACATTTAATAAAAATAAGAATGAATCATGAACTACAATTTTAACGAGTATATATCTACCATCCGTATCTGAATTCTTACTCAAAATTTGACAGTGTAATTTTTTTGCAAAAAGAATAGCCACACCATTTTTTTTTACCATTAGCAAGAGAAGAGACAATAGCATCCACCCACTTCTTCTTCATATAATCTAATATGTTGTCATCTATGTGAGTCTTTTGTATAAAACAAATATCAGCTTTGCAACTACTTAAATAATCTAAAATTTGTGTACGTTTAACTGGATGGCGCAAACCTTTAACATTTAATGAAACTACTTTAAGATTATGAGTAATAGTCATAGTAGAACGAAAGAGAAAAGATCAAGAAGAGGAAGATAAAAGAAGATAAAGAAAATGAGAGAAAGGTAGCTCCAGAACAAGCCGAAGGAAAGGAGAAATGAAAAGACATGGAAAATCAAGTAGCAGAGTCATTGGTATAGATTGAATGCTGTGACTGTTGATCTAAAAAAGGTCTCAAATCTTCAGGACGTTTAAAAGATTTCGAGAAATTAATCTTTCCAAATGCGCATCGTCAATGGATCAAAAAGTCCATATTTGTAGCCAAGACTTCGTAGTTGAGGAAGAAGGGAAGTGAAATCCTTGCGAATTGAGACAGTTTCTTTGGCAAAGTCTTGATGAATAAATATTTTATTCCCATTTACCATCAGTGAAGGTATTTCTCTTGCTGCTTTTCTGATTAAAACCAAATGATGGTGTTCAAGAACTTTAAAGATCATTTGTTGCGGTTTTGTGTGCTGAGGTTTCCAATGGGAAGGAATCCTATGAGCCTTATCAATTTCAAATGTTTCTGGAAATTTAATTTGTAAAAGGCCAGGAATTAGATTCTCCAAATATAATCTACAGTTAGTTCCCTCAACATCCTCTGGTAAATTAAATATGCGTAGATTGTATTGTCTGTTGCGATTTTCCATGTCCAAGAGTAGTGAGCACATAGGTGAAATTTTCGCCACAAGTGGAGTGAAAGTGTTGATTTTTACCTTATTATCTTGTATTTTGATTGAATTATACGATATTTTCATTGACAGACTGGCCATTTCTTTGCGTACATATTTGACTTCTGACACAATTGTATCAGTATTAACACGAAGTGCCTGAATTTCCTCCAATATTAAAGTTAAGGAGGGTACAGAAGACTCTACTACTTTTGATTTAATAGGAGGAGAAACTTGGGGTCTCCTTTTATTATTAATGGAATTTTTGTTATCCATTTTCCTGAAAAAAGAATTACATTTATAAGTACAGAAGCAATTTATTATAGGATAAGGTGAAAGCTGTGGAGATATTCAAGAAAGAACTGGTGCAGCGGCTAAAGTGGGCTGTGGGAGTGGCCCTTTCTTGAAAGTTCACTCCGCCCCCTTGACAGAAAGCCTGGCTGTAACTGAATGCTGAGCTGGGAGCTGGGAGCAGGAACCAGGTGATGAAAAAACCCACTTCCGACGTCCAAAATCAAAGGATTTTGCTCCACAACGCAGGTAGGGTCTTTATAAATGCAGCGACCTCCTTTGATAACATTTTCTGACAGAAATCATCGTTAAAGGCTGAATAACGGGCGAGAAACGCGCTAGAGCTCCTGGGAGGCGGCCATCTTGAATCGCACGCTCGCGTGTCTCCAGAAGTAGTGACTTTTCAAGATGATATATTGGTGGCAGGAAAAGATCTTGTGCATCATGATGAGATCATGGATTTAGTACTAAGGAAGTTACAAAAAGCAGGTATGGTTGCCAATCTTAAGAAATGTGAATTTGCTACAGAAAGCATGGAGTACCTTGGACATGTGATCTCAGAAAAAGGGGTATCACCTAGACCTGGTCTAGTTGATGCTATCACTAATGCACCATGTCCTACAACCAAGGAACATGTTTAATCTTTTCTGGGAGTTTGTGAATTCTATGCTAAGTTTGTTGAAAATTGTTCTGCAAAAACTGTCAATTTGAGAGAATTGTTAAAAAAAAGAAAAAGAAAAAAAAGTTTGCATTGTCTTCTGTGTGCCAAGAAGAATTTGCCAATCTCAAGAAAGACATTAGTTCTGCTGGGGTTTTATCACCATTCGACCCTTTGAGAGAATGCATTATTACTGTTGATGCGAGCAATGATGGTTTGGGTGCAACATTGTCTCAGAAAAACAAAACTGGGAAAGAAGTCACTTTGGGTTTCGCTTCAAGGTCACCGAAAGAGAAAATCTATTCTGTGATTGAAAAGGAGTTGTTGGCGTGTTGTTGGGCGGTGGAGAGATTTAAATGTTTCATTTGGGGGAGAAGATTTGTGTTACAGACAGATCATAAGCCTTTGGTAAACATCTTAATCAGATATCACGCTCTGAGACTTTCAAGATTGAGGGGAAAGTTGTTGCAATAGGACCTGAAAATAGAATACATCCCGGGTGGGAAAAACGTATGGGCAGACTATTTATCTTGTTCTCCTGATGTGAACCCTAACGATTGTGATGAGTGTTTAATAGCTGCTGTGGATGTTTGTCACGGACAGGCCTTCAGTGAAGATGAATGGAAGTTGAACATGGAAGAGAATGGTGATTTGGTTATAGTAAAGAAATATGTGATTGAAGGATGGCCGAGAGGACAAATGTTGCCTGTGAATTTGCAAGTGTACGCAAAAATTGCAGATGATCTTCATGTCCAAAAGGATGGAGTTTTGATGAGAGGAGACAGGTTTGTTCCTCATTTGGGGTTGAGACAAAGGATTATTGAAAATGGCCAGCAAAGGACACTGACATAATTAACAAGATAGAAAGGTGTGTCGTCTGTGCAAACAGTGACAAGAGTATCAAACTCACAACTCTTCCTCTTCAACCTTGTATTTTTCCTGAAGGTCCAAGGTTTAAGATTGCTGTAGATTTCATAGCTCCATTCAATATCTTACCACGCAGGTTCAAGTTTGCCCTGGTCATTGTTGACTATTACAGTAAGTGGTGGGAAGTAGAATTTATGGAGGAACCCAACACTGCCGTTGTTTTAAGGTCTCTCAAGAAACTGTTTCTTAAGGAAGGCTTTCCAAAGTAAACCGTGTCGGAAAACGGGGTCCAGTCTGTTTCAAGAGAGTAAAAGTACATGCTTAACTTTTTACGATATACTGGACCCTGCCCTAGGGGCTGTTTAGGACCTCACTATGGGTTGACATATATTGTTAAAAAAGGGAGGTTTAGGCCTGACAAAAAGTTTATTTTGCCAGGTGGAATTGGTAGTTTAAAAATGAGCAAGGGCAATAGGTGTTGGCAGGCTGGGCCATCTCTGACTGGATGAGGGGGAGGAGCTGTCACCTATCACACTTGCACATCACAAAGGCTCTGCCTGGGCACACTCACAAAGGGTTTGACACTTGTCTATTGTGACAAGCTGTGGCCAGGCAGGGAGGAAGATAATTCTAAACCCCTCTAAAAGATGGAAACCTTCTTCTACTTCAAAATGGGCACCAGGTATATAAATATTCTACCCTCAGACCCAACTCTTCAGTGCCACTCTGGGCCTGCGGAAAGCTCAGAAGAACTGTTGTCCTGATCTGTAAGAAGGACTGCTATTCTGTTGCCCTGCTGCCTAGTAAAAATACTCGACCTGCTTCTTGAACCCTGGACTACTAGAGTGACTCGAAGGCTGGCCTCCTGATCGGACACTAAGGGACAGAAAAGACTATCTTGTACCAAGCACCTGGACTCTACTAGCTGTGAGTCTTGCCAACCCAAGTGCTGCCACCCTAGTCTTGGACGCTTGGAAGTGGGCCTGAAGGTTCTATGCCAGTCTAGCTGTGGTCCTGTAAGCAGAACCTACAAATCACCTCACAGTCGCATTGGAACTACCGCAGTGCGACGCATCCCGGATGTCGGACCGCGCATCGCAACCCGCAGCCTCCTCGAAACCACCGCTGCGGCACGCATCCTCAACGAAGGCCTTCGCATAGCAAGCCCCTTTCCTGCTGCATCCTCAACGATGACGCAGTACTCCGCATCACAGCCGCAAAGCTCCTCGGAAATGCCATCATACGACACATCCTAAACGCAGTATCTCGCAACACAATGTTGTGACACTTAAGAGATCCTAAAAACTCATAATCAATTCTTTGGAAGGTTCACATAGGATCTAGTTAAGTTACGTAATTACTTCTTTTGTTGCTAACTAAACCAGCTTCTTTGTGTATGAGAAGGTTACAAAGGAGATAGCAAAAGTTCTATTAGTAGATCCTACAGGAACCTTGATCTTAAAGACTGCACACAAAAATGAATATTTACCCTTTAATGAGTAGCAAGTTTGATAAAAAAAAAAAAATCATAGGCTTCTATCAAGTTTATAAATTTCAATCAATTTCTACAACAAGAGTATTGGAGGCCGATGCCCTAATATGGATATTAAATGAATAGTCTAAGCACTTTCTCTTGCTCCCTTTTGGCTGTAGAAGATTAGAGTATAAATAGTTGAATGGTCTCCAATTCAATGTTGAGAAGGTGGAATTGAGCATTCCATGTAAAGGAAATAATGGTCTCTTCTGTTACTCTTACATCATTCCAAAAAAACATAATAGCCAAACATTAGTATTATCCATGTGCATGGTCCTGTCCTCTCCCTCTTGCTTTCTATGGATTGTTGTGCTGCACTCCCGTCCTGCATGCCCTGTGTGGTGTATTGTGCTGCTGCAAACCCTGATGCCTGCCCTGCAGGGTCAGTTTGGTGCACCTCTCCATGTCCCTCCTGTCCTCTGTTATCCAAGTCCATGTCCCTACCCCATTTCCTTCCATGATCCAATGTACCATACTTGCGAACATTTTGAACTTGGTAAGAGGGAGATTTTGAAAAAAAACTGGGGTATTGATTTTCCCCTTTGAGTTACATTGAAAAAGAGGAGATTGTAGACAGGAGACAGATCAAATAAAGCCCATTTGAGCTTAAAACATTGGACGTTTCCTGGCTGAATCGGGTCTGTTGGCATGTATGGTTGTACTACCATTGCCTCTTCCTTCTGCCCACAATGGTCTATTACATTGCCACAGCCTCTCTTGCAAGTCCTGTATTGTTGGTTTGTTGCCCCTGCCCCCCTTTCCACTGCCCTCCATAGTCTGTTGTGCTGCCACGGCCCTTCCTGCCTGCTCAGTGTGGTTAAATTGTTGCCTTTGCACCCTCCTACCTGCCTTCAATTTTCAGAGTCATTGCCCCTGGCCTCTGCCTCTCAACAGTATCCTAATGAACAACTAGATTGCTAACATTCTATATTTATTACAAAAGTGTGGAACGCCTGACGTCATCTTGATGTAATCAAAACTGTAATACCTAGAGCATTTCCTTTAGAAATTACATATATGAGAGGGTCTTATTGGCATCAAATTTATGGTTAGTGCTCTAAAAGACTAAAATAAGGACATATTTTCTGAGTTTTCAAATAGCGACAAAGCACTTTTAAATTATTTGTTATCTTTATGTTTTTTTTATCCAGTTGACCACTTGATTAAATGTTGCACTTAGGGGAGAGGATGTGGTGTTACTTCCAGAACTGCAGACTTTGCAACTGGGGAACCAGGTTGGAGTTTCTGCTTCAGCTTGACATTCTGTGATTCTGGTCAAATCACTTAGTCTCCCCATGTCTACAACCAAAATGAATTTGTTCTTGTGTGATGTAACCAATGCTCATGTAAAGCACTCCAATACCTGACAATTCTGCACTATATAACACTGCAAAAACACAAAATAATAAGTGTTTTGCACACTTCTGTCATTGGGCTAAATTTGGGCTACATCTGGGTGATTTTGGGCTACATTTGGGCTCTTTTGTCTCCGGTGGCCATCTTGGGAGATTTATTTGTTATGAAGTTTCCTAATTTCCTCATTTACTGCAGTCTCCTCAGTAGGAAATGCTGTCAGTTTTTTACTTTGATTCCATCATGAAGGTATTCAGATATGTCACACATTTGCCATAAATACTGAATGTTAGCACTCTAGTTGCTCATTAGATCACTGTAGTACAACTACTGTTCACCATGGAAGTCAGCTCCTGGTATTAAAAGTGCATGTTTCAGTCTGCATGTCAGAATTTTTTAATGAAATAGAAGAGGATTTGAGAAGTCACTCAAAATGTGCCCTCATTTTCTTTCTTCAGCATTAATCATAATTTCTATGGCAAAATGAACCCCCTCATTGTGTTCCTTTTTAAATTAAATGTTTTAAGTGTTACCAGTTTATTCCAATCAAGATGGCTTCAGGTATGCCATACTTTTGTCATAATGAAGACAGTAAGCGCTCTAGTTGTTTTTAAGAACACTCTGGGACATTCTGTCATTGGGCTATACTTGGGCTACATCTGGGTGACATTTGGGCTACATTTGGGCTCTTTTGTCTCTGGTGGCCATCTTGGGAGACTTATTTGTTATGAAGTTTCCTAATTTCCTCATTTACTGCAGTCTCCTCAGTAGGGAATACTTTCAGTTTTTTACTTTGATTCCATCAAGAAGGCATTCAGATGTGTCACATATTTGCTATAAATCCAGAATGTTAGCACTCTTTTTGCTCATTAGATCACTGTAGTAAAGCTACTGCTCACCAGGGAAAACTGCTGCTGGTATTGGAAGTGCATGTTTCAGTCTGCATGTCAGACTTTTTTAATGAAATAGAAGAGGATTAGAGAAGTCACTCAAAATGTGCCCTAATTTTTCTTTCTGCAGCACTAAACATACTTTTTATGGAAAAATGAACCCCCTCATTTTATTCCTTTTTAAATTAAATGTTTTAAGAGTTACCACTTTAATCCAAGCAAGAGGGCTTCAGGTGTGCCATACGTTTATCATAAGTAGGACTGTTAGCGCTCTAGTTGTTCTTTGGAACACTCTGGGAAGCTGCAGTAGAACACAAAGCAATCAACTGACAGTCTCTGCCCTTGTTGGATGTACATGTTTTACTGAGAATGTCAGACTTCATTCTCACATGACTGAGAAAGATAATGTGAATTTACAGAAAATAAAAACCTCTGTGGGAAAAGCATGAGAAAATATTTTTCTCTCAATCATGATATCCCAGCAGAAGGCTTTTTCACATGGTGACATCACCTTAGAACATACCACAATTCCTAAAATGAGTATGGTACCATCAACAAATGATTTATAATGTAACTAAAGTCTTAAAACCTTCTATTAACAGCATTGGGCTCTGCCAGGAGCGCGCTGTGACTCTCAAGTGATGTTCGTCCCCTTTCCAGAGAGTAAAATAAAAAGTATTACACATCTGGCAGTGGATGTGTGTTTTAATAACCGTGACGGGGGTTTCTTGCATAGTTTTGGTAAAATTTTTGTCGAATCCCCTTTAAATGGCTTGGTGTGCATGTGTATTAAATGTGCCCGTCAATAGCTACCCATGTTTGTATAAATAAACGACAAGGGTGTCTACCGGGATTAGGCACGGTAGGGCATCAGACATGTCAGAGCTTCACTAGTGGTGTAAATACATTCCACGTGGATTCATTGTATGCATAGTCGCCTTTTAATGAATATCACGCAAATCGTCATGGTGATAGGTATGTACGGTTTGTCCAGCATGTCCTAGGTGTGTCTATAAATATATATTTTTTAAAAATAATAAAAAACAGTGGCCGGCCCTGGGGATTGGGGTCAAAAAAATATAATTAGGAGACAGGCCCTGGGGGATGGGGTCATCAGGGCCAATAAATTAGAATAAGAAGGGGAACCACACAGCCCCCCTTCTTAAAAAATTAAAATAAATAAAAGACTGGCATCGCGTCGGAGGCCACGCCCCCTCCTTGCAGCATTCTGCAAACGCGCCCCCTGGCGAGTTGCAAGTTGGGGAATTAATTCCTCTTCAATACTGAGGGTCCCTGAGGGCCAACTAGCCCAACAGGCATCTCCAGTATGCACCAGGGAGCTGCGCTGCAGACAGGTGTTCTGAGGCCAAGCCCCTTTTTACACCTCTCTGCAACGCAGCTCTGTGGCGCTAACTGGAGGTACCTAGTGGTCTAGTTTGACCCTAGGGACCCTTAGGATTCAAGGGGACTTAATCTCTCAACTTAGAACAGCCATAGGGCGCGTTTACACAGTGGTGAAGGGAGGGGACGGGGCCTGAGGTGACGTGTGCAAACACGCACTATGGCACGTTTTAAATTGGGGATATAATTTCCCTTCAATACTGAGGGCCCCTGGGGGCTAACTAGCCCACCAAGTGCTTCCAGTAAGCGCCACTGAGCTGCATTGCAGAGAGGTGGTCCAGGCCGTGCCACTTTTTACACCTCTCTGCAACGCAGCTCTGTGGCACTTACTGGAGGTACCTAGTGGGCTAGTTGGACCCTAGGGACCCTCAGGATTCAAATGAACTTAATCTCCCAACTAAAAACGGACACAGGGCGTGTTTACACAGTGGTGAAGGGAGGGGACGGGGCCTGAGTCAACGTGTGCAAAAACGCCCTGTGGCCTGTTTTAAGAGGTAGTTTTAATCCCCCTGCCCTATTATATACTAGGGGCTTACAGAGGAGGTCATGCTAATCACAGGGGGACCCCAACGCATAATGTTCCCTAGTGTATGTAGGTGTTTTCACTGTATTCTAAGTGTCTTTTAACATAGCACTGGCTCTAGGACTGGTTAGTCAGACTACGTTACCACCAGTATCCGTCTGAAAAAGTTGAGGGTACAGGATGATTTTGCAACAAGGCTTCTTTCTGCTCTTCTTTTTGTTCTTTCTGTGCATTTTTTCTTCTTTCTTCACATGTCCTATCTTTGCAGGCATAGTTAGAAATTAGCATTTAAAAAACCTTTGAAATTCACAGAAAAAAACATAGGTTTCAGGCACGTTATAGTTAGGAATTAGCATTTAAAAAACCTCAGAAATTCACTGAAAAAACCATAGGTTTCAGGGGTGTTCTAGTTAGCTGGACTTTTCACTTGTACAAAACCATTGAAATTCCCCCGTTATAGTTAGTTCAGCTAACTATAACTCGCGCGCCGGCAATGCACTGCTGATGACGTCACATATTACATCACTCATGACATGGTCAGTGACATCACTCATGACATCACTGATGACATCTCAAATGACATCACTGATGACATCATCCTTGTGATAGTGTGGCAGACCTCCTCTCACCCTAATATAACCTTTGATACACACATTCAAAAATAGAGACTAAAATTTTCAAAACAATGGACATACCAATACCAGTTACAACAACCTCTTCAGTAATTCTAAGATCCACATACACATCCACTCATTCACCAACAGTCCTATACAGTCACTCATACATGTACTCACTCATCATATGTACTCATACACCTATACATCCTGTTACACAATGCCACTCATCCATAGAGTTACTCACACACATAGTCACTCATGCTAATAAAGAATCAAACATACATTTACTTGCATATACAGTTATACACACACCACCACACTTACTTCTACGGAACCTTACACATACTTAGTCTTTTAAACAATCACTTATAGAAACACATACTTATTCATACAGGAACTCTTTCAATCTCTCACTCTCACATATACTCACTTATATACACCAATAGTCACATATACTAGTTTAAAACATATGTAGTTACTCATAAAGACACAATTGAGACAGTCATTCACTCACTAACACACCCTTACACACACTCATCCACCCATACAGTTCTGCACACATGCTGTCTTCAACACATACAAACAGTGAGTCACTCATTCATGCACCTATGCACTACGTAATACCCCCCACCGAACCATGCAGACACTCAGACTGATACTCAAAAAACCAACTAATAACCTATATAGACACCCATGTAGCTACTCACCAACCCATGCAGCCACGTATACACAAAGTGAGAGACTGAGACTGATACAGATATTTACATATTTAAACATTACTCACTAAGCCATGTATTCACTATGATACACTTAATCAGTCAGTTACACAATCAATTTTTCAAAAACAAATCATCCATTTAGACACTTATATACCCATTTATTCTTCCATCGACCTTGAGATATACATATATAAAACATATTTAATTTTCAGAAAAACACACATTCACTGGATGATGTCATCAGTGATGTCATTTGAGATGTCATCAGTGATGTCATCAGTGATGTCACTGACCATGTCATGAGTGATGTAATATATGACGTCATCAACAGTGCATTGCGGGCGCGCCAGTTATAGTTAGCTGAACTAACTATAACGGGGGAATTTCAATGGTTTTGTACAAGTGAAAAGTCCAGCTAACTAGAACACCCCTGAAACCTATGGTTTTTTCCGGGAATTTCTGAGGTTTTTTAAATGCTAATTCTTAACTATAACGTGCCTGAAACCTATGGTTTTTTCTGTGAATATATATATATATATATATCCCAAGGATGGATTGGATATTTTTGCGGAAAATGTCACTAAAGATCTCAAGGTACTGGCATACAGCAGTAGCGGAAAATTTGTGAGTAGTAATCGCAACAAAATGAAAAAGTACAACAAACTAATTGATAAAATCAAACAGAGACAAGATGTGGTGGTCCGGTGGTCAGACAAAGGAGGTAATGTTGTTCTCTGGCCCCTGGAACAGTATAACAAAGAAGCCCTCAAACAATTATCTGACAAAGAATGTTATAGCCGTGTGAGCCCGAATATCATCGTAGGAATCAAAGAAAGATTCCATAAAGCCCTCTACGACTGGAACAAACTAGCCTGCAACAAACTAGCGCAGCCTGCAACAAACTAGCCCCTATAAAAACCTCTCATAGGAACAGAAAGCTGAGATCCGCCCCCTGGTTCTCGGAACCCCTTAGACTACAGCGCCAATATTGCAGAAATTTAGAAAGGCAATGGCGCCGACACTATAATAACGCGGATAAGATTAGCTATAAACACGCCCTCTCTAATTACAAAAAACTGATTACATCCGAGAAAACCGCCTACTACACCAACCAAATAAATCTTGCCAAAAACTCATCAGGTAAACTGTTTCAGGTGATAACATATCTGTCCAATCCTCTGATACCCTCCTCGGAGGGATCTCAGGCCCTTTCAGATACACTGGCCACTTTTTTCGAGGATAAGGTCAGAGCCATCTTCTCCACCTTTTCGCCTGATCGTTCCGTATCCCATACCGAGCACTCCACTGCCAATAATACGACACAATTTTTAGCCTTCAAAAACACCACGAAAGAAATTGTTCAACCCCTGATCGTCCGAACTAAATCCGGATCACCTCTCGATCCATGCCCTCCTGCCGTCCTTAACCTCGTTGCAGAAGCCGTTGCCCCTTCACTCACTACCATTTGCAACGCAATGTTCACATCCGGCATCTACCCTTCTGTATGGAAAGAAGCCATCATTAAACCACTACTCAAAAAACCCAGCTTAGATCCTTCTCTTCCAGCCAGCTACAGGCCTATTGCATGCCTCCCGTTCCCGGCCAAAATCTTTGAAAAGATCATGAACCAGCAATTGTCAATGTACATCCATAACAACAACTTATTGGATGACACTCAGTTCGGGTTCCGTCAGGGACACGGCACGGAGACAGCTCTCCTGAAAGCCGCGGACGAGATACGATCCATTATGGACAATGGAGGAGCTGCAATCCTCATACTTTTAGATCTGTACGCAGCCTTCGACACGGTCGATCATACCATACTGATCGACCGTGTCTCGGCTATAGGAATAAGGGACAAGGCTAAGGAGCTTCTCGCCTCATTTCTGTCAAACCGCCTACAAACGGTGAAGTTGGGACAATTCACCTCCCAGACTTTCTCCCTGCCTTGCGGTGTACCACAAGGATCCTCGCTAAGCCCGACACTATTTAATATATATGTGTCTGACTTAGCGAGGATCATCAAATCCTATGGAATTTCTCTCACCACATACGCAGACGACACACAACTGGTGTTGTCCGTATTCGATGATGGCCATACAGTAGCTTCTAACTTCCAATCTGGCATGAAAGCAATAAGCTCCTGGATGTCATCAAACTGCCTTAAGCTGAATTCTGATAAAACAGAAGTGATGACATTCGGGAGACTACAACCAATCTGGTCTCCACAATGGTGGCCCCAACGAATGGGACAACCACCAGAACCAGTAGTTAAGGTACGAAATCTGGGGGTTGTCTTTGACAACAAATTGTCCTTCCAGCAGCATGCAAATTCAGTGGTTTCATCCTCCTTTTACACCTTAAAAAAGATCAAAAAACTCATTCCGTACTTACCATCTTCGGCAGGCAAAACTTTAGTCAGCACGTTAGTCTTTTCTAAAACAGACTATTGTAATGCCTTGCTTCTAAATGCACAACAAAAGGTCCTCAACAAACTACAGACTGTACAGAATGCAGCAGCCAGGATCCTGCTACCCATTCCCAAATTTGCATCTGTCTCCCCTTACATCCAACAGCTACATTGGCTACCGGTGAGGAGCCGCATCAAATTTAAAGCTTTGTGCATAGCCTACAAGGCGATCCACAATTATGGCCCTCTATTCCTAAAACAAGCCTTTCACCGGCCAGAACAGCGAAGAACACTGCGTTCATCCTCAGCCCATTTGCTAACAGTCCCCCGTACAAGAAAGGCTAACTGCGGAGACAAACGCTTCACCGTTGTCACAGCTAGACTGTGGAACACTCTCCCTCTTCATATCAAATGTGCACCGACTTTGCTCAATTTCAGAAAGAAATTGAAAACATGGCTGTTCCAAGCCTAATCCCCCCTTCCCCTACAGAGAGTTCTGTGACAACAGCGCCGAGACACCCTCGGGTAATTGCGCGCTCTAAAAATCGCCATAAATAAATAAATAAATAAATAAAAGTGCAGGTCTGCTCACTAAACAAGAGTTTGAATATCTTAAATGTGACTATCCTGTACTACCCCAACTCTATCTCATCCCTAAGATCCATAAAAATCCAGTGGAGCCTCCTGGGAGACCCATAATTGCTGCAATAGGGGGACTGTTGGAAAATGCCTCGAGATACATAGACCACTTCTTACAAACATCCGTCTGCAGCCTCCCTGCTTACATCAAGGACACAGGCGATTTCCTCAACAAAATTTATGATGTAACATGGGAAAACGATTTTCTGCTAATGACCCTAGATGTCAACACACTCTACACCAGCATCAGACATACAGATGGACTTAATGAATTACATTATTTCTTGAGCAAAAGACCTATGCCAATGTTTCAGCATTCAATGAGGATTGTGCAGATGGCTGAGATGTGTCCAGATAACAATGTTTTTATGTTTGATGGTTTGACATACAAACAACTGCAAGGCACTGCCATGGGTACCTGCTTCGCCCCCAGCTATGCTGATTTGCATATGGGCTGGTGGGAGGAGCAGGTACTCATGGTAGCGCATAATGTCACTTTGTCGGAACAAGTAAGAATGTATGTCAGGTATATTGACGACATTTTTATATTGTGGAAAAGGTCTG
Source organism: Triturus cristatus (assembly GCF_964204655.1). Lineage (NCBI taxonomy): Eukaryota > Metazoa > Chordata > Amphibia > Caudata > Salamandridae > Triturus > Triturus cristatus. The sequence continues at coordinate 387,692,913 of NC_140590.1, read as the reverse complement.
CAGAGAGCGCTAAAACCTTCTCTGAAGAAATTAACAACAATTCATTAAATCTCAGCTTTACCTGCAACATGAGTAGAGAGTATACACTTTCTAGATCTAGAGCTATATGTTGAAGGTGACAAACTGCAGTCTAAAACTTTCAGAAAACCCACTGCTGGGAACGCTATACTACATGCACACAGTTTCCACCCCACCTCTTTGAAAGAAAGTATACCCTACGCCGAATGCCTCCGCATGAAACGTAACTGCAGCACCAATAATAGCCTTGATGAAGTTACAGGAGAACTATGCCACAGATTAGTCCTTAGGGGATACAGCCAAGAAACACTTACCAAAGCTAGAACTAAAGCAGCAACCAAAACCCGTACAGAGCTTTTAGCCTCTGAGAAAGGCGCCACTGTGAAAGTCACTGAGTGTTCTGCTATCAACACTCCCAGACTAATAACAGGCTTCAATGCGTATCACGCTCAAGTAAGAAAAATAATATACAGACACTGGAACTCAGTCAGGAACGATCCTGTTTTTTGGAGCCATCTCAAGCAAAAACCCACAAATCACTTTCAGGAGAGCGAAATCTAGGAGTCAAGAGATAGTAAACAACGCTCCCTGTAAAATCAAGAATGAGGGCTCATGGCTTAAGTCACCCAAAGGCAAAGTATGTAGGCACGGCATCAACACCAAAGAGGTCACATTAACGTTTAGGCAATCCCCCTATATCATCAGAGGATACTACACATGCAAATCTGATTTTGCTGTGTATGTCTTATCTTGTACATGTGGGAAAACCTATGTGGGTAGCACCATCCACCCAGTACACATACGCATCTTACAACACTTAAGAGCTATCACCAATAATGACCCTGCCTACCCAGTTGTTCGACATATCAACATTGCCCACAATGGCAAGGCTCAAGATCTTTCTTTCTATGTGGTGGACACCATCCCCAAAAACCCTAGGGGAGGCAATAGACAACTTGCCCTTAGGAGATTCGAATCACGCTATATCATCCTCTACAATTCCAAAATCCCCAATGGAATGAATGCGGATGAGGCGTTAACTGTACACCTCTGATTTGTCCCTCGCTGCTTGTCCCGCTTCTCTTTCCAAACCCTGCAACTTTTAGGACACATTACTTTTAGCTTCGGCATACAATAGCCTTTACGTTTTCTTTACATTTAATTGAGCAACCGTTTTTTTTTCAATGTATGTCCATTTCCCAACATGATCGTTAACGCCGTGGAGGGCCCACCCTGTAGTTTTTAACGTACTATATTCAGATTATTTAGTAGCTGACTTTACACCTTGAGCCCACTCGGGCAATACTGTCAAAGTGCATTTACTGAATACATGAAATTTCTTTGTTCAGTTTTTACAGAGTCACATTTAGATCGCTAATACACACGATCTATCTCTGAATTTCTCTCCCTAGTCCACCAAAGCTCTATCGCTAACTTACTTTGACAGCACAATATTCACTGGAAATCATCATGAGGCACGGTCAGCTAGCGTGCTGCTTTTTATCATTTCATCTTTTTACAGCACTAGTGGCCACAACGTACACTTCTGTTTGCCTACGCTCGAGCGAAAGCCACTTCTCAGTCCGTACTTACTATTCACGGCATCCTCCACATTATCCTATACGATAGTTTCACATCACCCTTCAGGTGACATTACTACATCAGGGTCTTCCAGGCGCGCACATGTTTTTTCTATGTCTATACATGTAAATAGGACATTGTCACACATGGGCATTTGCCTGCCCCCAGTTTCAGTTTCTGTACTTTTTTGGTAACACACTACAATCTGGTAAATGTATGCCATTAATATATTTATATTATGCTTGCGTTTCTTTTTAATTTACTTTATTTATTAGTTGGCATTTAATTTCTCGCACTTTTTTTCTTGCATTGTCATGTTGGAGAAGTGGAGAAGTGTGGCTCAATGGTTAGAGCGGCAGACCCTGATGCAGAGGTCTGGCCCGGGACCAGGGTTTAATTCCCGCCTCGGCGGCTCTTGGATTCAATTTCCCCGGACCTGATAATTCTCGCCTCGGTGCCTATTCTAATCATGGGTCCCACTGTGCAACTCTGGGCAATAGCTTGCTTAATCTCCACAACGGCCCCCACAGCGCTAGGATGCCTGGCTTCACCTTGGGGGTGCCCAGTAGTGGACATCTCACAGGAAAACCAGGAAGGGTTCCACAGCGGTATTAATACAGCGCTACGAGACGCCTGGGTAGAAGTGCGCTATATAAGTACAAATACATTTACATTACATTTACATGTTGAAACTGACAGAGTGATTCTCTATGTCTATGATCGCCTCTAAGAGGTTGCCTTGACAACTAAGCAAAGCGTATATATCTGTCAAACCAGTATGTACTAGACGTAGTGACCAAGGCGGTACGCCGCCAAAACGCGTCTAACCTTTGTTGGATTAAACTTTCATTTTTGCCACAATTTCACGGAGTCTGTGCCTGACTGTTCGCCGCCGCCAGGATTGGAAAAGATTATATAAATATAACCTACTGGCAGTCGCCAGTAGGTAGTTATAGTTATGACCTATTTTCCATAGGAAATCCGCAACATTCTATTTGGAATAACGTTGGCGTCGATTGATGAATCTTCGCGAAATTTTCCAAACTTTTGGCCAGCTCCGGTTCGCTCCTATCCTGAAAATTTCACGGTGATTCGTCAAGCGGGGGCCCAGAAAAAAGGGGAGTCCCAAAACACGTTTTACCCATGCATTTTCCCATAGGACCTGATGACGCAGCTACAGCCCAAAGTGCTGAACGGAATTACACCAAATTTGGCAAAGAGGTAGTCCTCAGTTCAGACTCGTGCCTTTTGCTTAAATGGTGTAAATCCGTTCAGTAGTTCCTGAGAAAATCAAAAGTAAAATCACATATATATCTGGGCGGAGCCTAACCACACATCTCATCGTGAGATCTGATTGGCTGTCAGCACTTCATCCAAGAAGTGTTGGCAGCCATCTTGGGACCAATATACATGATAGCACCTCATTAAAAAGCATTGCAGTTAATAGAAGGTTTTAAGACTTTAGTTACATTATAACTCATTTGTTGATGGTACCATACTCATTTTTGGAATGGTGGTGTGTTCTAAGGTGATTATTACCATGTGAAAAAGCCTTCTGCTGTGATATCATGAATCATGTTTGAGAGAAAACTATTTTCTCATGCTTTTCCCACAAAGGTTTGGAAGGTGATCTATAAGCTAAACTGAGAGCATATTTTTAGTAAATTCACATTATCTTTCTCAGTCATGTGAGAATGAAGTCTGACATTCTCAGTAGAACATGTACATCCAACAAGGGCAGAGACTGTCAGTTGATTCCTTTGTGTTCTACTGCAGCTTCCCAGAGTGTTCTCTTAAAACATTTAATTTAAAAAGGAACAAAATGAGGGGGTTCTTTTTGTCATAGAAAGTATGATTAGTGCTGCAGAAAGAAAAATTAGGGCACATTTTGAGTGACTTCTCAAATCCTCTTCTATTTCATTAAAAGATTCTGACATGCAGACTGAAACATGCACTTTCAATACCAGCAGCAGACTTCCCTGGTGAGCAGTGGCTTTACTACAGTGATCTAATAAGCAACTAGAGTGCTAACATTCTGAATTTATGGCAAATGTGTGGCACATCTGAATGCCTTCTTGATGGAATCAAAGTAAACAAGCATTTACAATGCAATGGTCTCGGCAATATTATAGGTAGAGCTATTGGTATTGCTCATTATTTTTTTATCATTTTTGTATCGCTAAATAAATGGCATGGTCATTACCTTTTTTGTTGCATATGTGATACCTATTGAATTAGCTGAGAGAGAGTGAGGTAGTGAGATAGAGAGAGTGAGGTATTGAAAGAGAGTGAGGTAGTGAGAGAGAGTGAGGTAGATAGAGAGTGAGGTAGTGAGATAGAGAGTGAGGTAGATAGAGAGTGAGGTAGTGAAAGAGTGAGGTAGTGAGAGAGTGAGGTAGTGAGAGTGAGGTAGTGAGGGAGAGGGATGTTGGAAGGTAGTGATATATAAGCATAGAGTGATGTTGTGACCCCCTCACCGTGGACGTGAAAAAAAGATCTTCACTTGTGGCCACTACCTTTGGAGGGACTCCTTTGTGGTGCATACAGCCTCGAAGTAGCTGAGCTGATCATAAGATACATTCATGATTCATCATCTGCTCGTTGCCTGAAAGTGCGTGCAGTGGGGCTCCGCCGCCGGGCAGGAGGGGTGAAGGGCAGAGCTCAGACTCTAAATGTAGCAGGTCTGCAGTGATAAAACTGCTGCACAGGCAGCTGCCGCCAAGTATTATCAGCTGCGAGACATTTTTTCAAGCGTCAATAAATACAAGTATATTACAAAGAATTTGATATAACGTTTCTAATCACGTGGTATAGTTATTTCACAGTTTCATAAATACAGAACTGAAGCACGTTCACAATAAGTTACCACAAAGTCATTGTTGTTGCTCAGTCATCTTCTGCAGCTAACAACCATTGATAAAGCCAACAGTCTGGGCTTGTTTTAATATGTGCAGGCCGGTTCAAGTGCACGCCTGTTCAATTATACATCTGGATGCAATTACAGAAAGAGGCACTGTGACATATGGCCCTATTTCGCGTACCAGTGCATTCTACTCCTAGCACGCACCGCACGCTTATTAAATCATACGTGACTAGGGCGGCATTCTCTGTGGTTTTTACTGATCTGTTTAAAATATTGTATATCATACATCCACGTAACGTTTATTAAATATTTAACGACCGGCATGTGGCACTTTAGAAAGCCTCTCCCTTCGAGGAGCGGTACGGTACAGTATGGCCAACTGTCTCTTGCATATAGCGCACATAGCCCTAGCGCGCTTAGCAACACCATAGGTGAGCAGGCAGGCTGACTCACTTTAGGTTTTAAATGTCCGGTTTTAATATGTTATATGCAAATTTATCTCAATGCTTTTCATGCTGCAACGTCGACGCATGTTTGTAATGATTGTAAGTAATTATGCAATAAAGAGTTACACAAAAAGAGGCAGCGAAATTCTTGTCAGGCAGCTGAGATTTTTAGCTTACATGTTTAAACCGCGCACTTTATCACATAGGTTACACCCCTTTGAGACTCACCATCCCCCCCGTTTTTTCAACCCACTAAGAGCTCCGAGTATAGGTAGGCAGACCTCCCCTCCCCCCAGGTGAGTGTGAAGAGGGTTCATGCCCAGGTGCTGCACCTTTCATGGCGCTGCCTCGGTCACAGAGTTGTAATCTGTGTGGCTTTAATATGATTACATTATCAGACAATGGTTGAAATTGGCTGATCCTAAATTCCGCCCACTGTGGGACGCGTGCATTTTCCTGGTTGGAACCTCAGACTCTCCCCTGGGATCGGCGATTTCAGGCCCTCGGAGGCTCTTCGCTGTTCTCAAACCCTCATTGCCTGCTTATATCGGCGGACCCTCACCTTCCCATAGAATTGGAGTCCTCAGACCGGAAAACGGAAAGCGGCAAGAAACACTAGTGAGCGGGCGAGGGGGAGCTGAAGGAAGAGAACGAAGGAGAGATGGAAAGATCGGGAGACGACGACAGCGTGAAAGGAGGGGTAAAGAAGGAAAGAAAACTAGAGGGGCATGAAGAAAGTAAAGACATGAAAGGAAAGAAGGTAAAGGCATGAAAGGGAACGGCGAGAAGGAAGCGTCCTGGGGTGAGACTAGAGGGGGAAAGAAAAAGAGGTGAATGGAGGCAGGGCGAGGAGTGCGCGCTTGGACACTGAAGGACTGGTAATGAATGGCCGGAGGCGGAAAGTGAAGGGAGGGGCGAGTGGAGAACACACGGCTGACTTTACTAAAGGCGAACGGAAAAAAAAAGAGCAAGGACGAACAAACAGGCAAAATGCCTTACCTATACGCACAACAGCAAGAAGATCCTCACGGCCGGAGGACAGCAAAAAAATGGCGGATGGAAGAATCGTAACTTTTTCGGATTCGGGGGCGTGTTCCTGCTGTTGTAAAAGGGCGTGGCTAAAAAGTGGAAAGAACAGCAAGGAACACGCCCCCGAATCTGAAAAAGACGGAGCCTATTTGGAGGGACGGCTCTCTCCTCCAATGGCTGGCCTCCGTTTAGGAAGCCAGCCAATGGAGGAGAAGCTAAAAGAGAGGCGGGCTAAATAGCCACTCTGGAAAACATTAAATCTCGACTTCCGGTTCTGCCTTCGGCAGACCGGTAGTCCTCGACCTAAAAACTGAAAGTATTTCCTACTGAGGAGACTGTAGTAAATGAGGAAATTAGGAAATATCATAATAAATAAGTCTCCCAAAATGGCCACCAGAGACAAAAGAGCCCAAATGTAGCCCAAATATCACCCAGATGTAGCCCAAGTATAGCCCAATGACAGAATGTCCCAGAGTGTTCTAACGAACAACTAGAGCGCTAACAGTCTTACTTATGACAAAAGTATGGCACACCTGAAGCCATCTTGATTGGAAAAAAGTGGTAACACTTAAAACATTTAATTTACAAAGGAACAAAATGAGGGGGTTCATTTTGCCATAGAAATTATGATTAGTGCTGCAGAAAGAAAAATTAGGGCACATTTTGAGTGACTTCTCAAATCCTCTTCTATTTCATAAAACAATTCTGACATGCAGACAGAAACATGCACTGTGAATACCAGCAGCAGACTTCCCTGGTAAGCAGTAGCTTTACTACAGTGATCTAATGAGCAACTAGAGTGCTAACATTCAGAATTTATGGCAAATGTGTGACACATCTGAATGCCTTCTTGATGGAACCAAAGTAAAAAACTGAAAGTATTTCCTACTGAGGAGACTGCAGTAAATGAGGAAATTAGGAAACGTCATAACAAATAAATCTCTCAAGATGGCCACCAGAGACAAAAGAGCCCAAATGTAGCCCAAATATCACCCAGATGTAGTCCACATGTAGCCCAATGACAGACGTGTGCAAAACACTTATTTTTTTGTGTATTTGCAGTTTTATATAGTGCAGACTTGTCAGGTATTGGAATGCTTTACATGAGCATTGGTTACATCACACAAGATCAAATTCATTTTGGTTGTAGACATGGGGAGATTAAGTGATTTGACCAGAATCACAGAATGTTGAGCTGAAGCAGAAACTCCAACCTGGTTTCCCAGTTGCAAAGTCTGCAGCTCTGGAAGTAACACCACATTCTCTCCCCTAGGTGCAACATTTAATCAAGTGGTCAACTGGATAAAAAACCATAAAGATTACAAATAATTTAAAAGTTCTTTGTCGCTATTTGAAAACTCAGAAAACATGTCCTCATTTTAGTTTTTTAGAGCACGAACCATAATTTTTATGCAAATAAGACCCTCTCATATATGTAATTTCTAAAGGAAATACTCTAGGTATTACAGTTTTGATTACATCAAGATGACGTCAGGCGTTCCACACTTTTGTAATAAATATAGAATGTTAGCAATCTAGTTGTTCATTGGGATACTGTTGAGAGGCAGAGACCAGGGGCACGGACTCTGAAAATTGAAGGCAGGTAGGAGAGTGCAGATGCAACAATTTGACCACACTGGGCAGGCAGGAAGGGCAGTGGCAGCACAACAGACTATGAAGGGCAGTGGAAAGGGGGGCAGGGGCAACAAACCAACAATACAGGACTGGCAAGAGAGGATGTGGCAATATAATAGAGCATTGTGGGCAGAAGGAAGAGGCAGTGGTAGTACAACCATACATTCCAACAGACCCGTTTCAGCCAGGAAACGTCCAATGTTTTTAAAGCTCAAATGGGCTTTATTTGATCTGTCTCCTATCTACAATCTCCTCTTTTTCAATGTAACTCAAAGGAGAAAATCAATAACCCAGTTTTTTTTCAAAATCTCCCTCTTACCAAGTTCAAAATGTTCGCAAGTATGGTACATTGGATCATGGTAGGCAGGAGGAATTGGGGTAGGGAAATGGACTCGGATAACAGAGGACAGGAGGGACATTGAGAGGTGCACCAAACTGACCCTACAGGGCAGGCATCAGGGTTTGCAGCAGCACAATACACCACACAGCGCATGCGGGATGGGAGTGCAGCACAACAATCCATAAAAAGCAATAGGGAGGGGACAGGACCATGCACATGGACAACAGAGAACAGAGGGAAAAGAGGCAATGGTAGCTAGCTGACCATAATGGACAAACAGGAGAGAAAGCTGCAGCATAACAGACCATAAAGGGCAGGAGGGACGGATCGGGGGCATTACAATGGAACAGACAAGCCAGGAGGGAGGGAATATGGCTCTGCACATGGAAACAGAGGGCTGGGGGCAGGAGCAGCAAGATGACCATGGAGGTCAGGCAGGATGGGCACTAGAAACAAGACACACCATGGAGAGCAACAATGAGACTATGATGGCATACACACAGACCATGGAGGGAAGGTGGGAGGGGGTCAGGGGCAGCTAGCTGACCACACAGGGAAGGTGGGAGGGGCCATGGCAGCACAGAAGACCATGCATGGCAAGCAGGGGGGTTAGTGGCAGCACAATGGCTATGATGGGCAAAAAGGAGGGTGCAGGGGCATGCACAAAGGACCATGGAGGATAGAAGGGAGAGCCAGGACCTGGGCACAGACAAGAGAGTTCAGGGGAAGGGGCCTCACAACAGACCGCGCGGGGCAGGCAGGAGGAGCAGTTGCAGCACAACAGACCAGAGAGGGCAGAAGGGTGTGGCAGTAAAATGGACCATGGAGGACAGGAGGAAGGGGAAAGGGGCATGGCATGTGGACAGGCAGGGTGGAGGTGGCAGGGACAGGTTACAGTCATCTGTCAATGCTAGGCAGGTGGGAGGGGAGTGGCAGCTCAACAGAACACTCAGAGTAGATAGGAGTGGCAGGTCCATGGAACATTGTGGGCAAAAAGGATGTAGCAGGGGCATGCACAAAGACATCGGAGGGCAGGGGGAAGGAGAATAGGGGCAGCAAGCTAAGCACAGAGGCTAAGCAGGAGGTCAATGATGGGCCATAGAATTGGGCAATGGAGGGCAGGAGGAGTGGACTGGTACATCATGCTAAATGGAGGGCAGTGGCAGCACATCAGACCATGCATGGCAGGAGGAAGGAGGCTAGTCCATGGATTCACACAACAGAGGATAGGGAGGAGGTGGATGGGGCAGCAAGCTAACTGTTCAGAGAAGGTGGGTATTAGGAACGTTATTGTTTTTAAAATGTGTGTCTGTGCGAACTACTTACAATATGAACAAGTATGCAGCATAATCTCACTTTTATTCAGGAAGAAGAGGACGTTTGTGACTGACTCCGGGCTCACTTGTCAGAAACACTCCCTCCACCCCCCATCGCAAAATGTAATGCCCGTGAAAAGGGTAGGTGGACGCAGTGTTATATAGAACATAGTCCTGAGAGCACGATTGAAAATGAAAACTAGATATAGTATATGGTATAAACTACGCACCAAAAAGTGTGATATAAGATGAACCGGGGCGTAAAATATAATATGCAATACATTGTGCGCAATGAAAAATTCATTGGAGAGCGCGAGATAGCACAGGCACTAGCGCGTGCTATGCGATATGCGCCTTGGAGTGTAATATGCACAGGGTAGTGTTGTGTAACCTAACTAGTCTCTAAAGTTGTAATATAAAATATGTGCTGGGGAGTGTAACCTTGCATTTGCACTGTGACTAAGTTATGGATCCCAGATTGTAATATGTATGGCATAGCGCTGTGCGTTAGAACATAGGCATCGAGGAAGGCACGTTAGATGGAGCAATATAACCTGTGCGAAGGCAAGTGTGGCATGACATATTCACGGGGTGGTGTTACAGTGCACATGGGCTAGAGAGTGTCATAGCATACGCACTAGCTGGTGGAATACAACACAGTGGTGTGAGGCACTCGGCGGGCACTGGTGGGTGTAACACAGCATTGGGCTCAGCCAGGAGCACGCTGTGACTCTCAAGTGAGGTTCGTCTCCTTTCCAGAGAGTAAAATAAAAAGTATTACTCATCCGGTGGTGGATGTGTGTTTTATTAACCGTGAGGGGGGTTTCTTGCATAGTTTGGTTGAATTTTTGTCGAATCCCCTTTGAATGGCTTGGTGTGCGTGTATATTAAATGTGCCCGTCAATAGCTACCCATGTTTGTATAGATAAACGACAAGGGTGTCTACTTGGAGAGTACCCACCGGCGGGGGCGGCTGGATTAGGCACGGTATGGCGTCAGACACGTCAGAGCTTCACTAGCGGTGTAAATAAATTCCATGTGGATTCATTCTATGCATAGTCGCCTTTTAATGAATATCACGCAAATCGTCATGGTGATAGGTACATACGGTTTGTCCAGCATGTCCTAGGTTTTGCTATAAATATATATATTTTTTAAATAATAAAAAACAAATGCCGGCCCCGGGGGATGGGGTCCCCTGGGCCATAAGTGGCCTGAGGAGGGGGTCAACGCAGCCCCCTCCTAAAGAATTTAAAAAAAAAAAAAAGGCCATAACCCGGGGGTTGGGGTCCCCGGGGCCGATTAAGGCCTTGGGAGGGCCAAATTTATTTTTTTCAACAGGGTGCAGGCCCTGGGAGAAGGGGTCCCCAGTGCCAGTAAATTAGAAAAAGAAGGGGGGCCACATAGCCCTCCTCCTTCTTAAAAAAATTAAATAAATAAAAGACCGGCATTGCGCCGGAGGCCACGCCCCCTCCTTGCAGCACTCTGCAAACGCGCCCCCTGGCCAGTTGTAAGTTGGGGAATTAATTCCCCTTCAATACTGAGGGTCCCTGAGGGCCAACTAGCCCAACAGGTATCTCCAGTATGCGCCAGGGAGCTGCGTTGCAGGCAGGTGTTCTGAGGCCACGCCCCTTTTTACACCTCTATGCAACGCAGCTCTGTGGCGCTTACTGGAGGTACCTAGTGGGCTAGTTTGACCCTAGGGACCCTTAGGATTCAAGGGGACTTAATCTCTCAACTTAGAACGGCCAGAGGGCGCGTTTACACAGTGGTGAAGGGAGGGGACGGGGCCTGAGGTGACATGTGCAAACACGCCCTGTGGCGTGTTTTAAGTTGGGGAAATAATTCCCTTTCAATCCTGAGGGACCCTGGGGGCCAACTAGCCCACCAGGTGCTTCCAGTAAGCGCCACTGCTCTGCGTTGCAGAGAGGTGGTGCAGGCCGTGCCCCTTTTTACACCTCTCTGCAATGGCGCTTACTGGACGTACCTAGTGGGCTATTTTGCCCCTAGGGATCCTCAGGATTCAAGGGGACTTAATCTCCCAACTTAAAAAACGGCCACAGGGTGTGTTTACACAGTGGGGAAGGGAGGGGACGGGGCCTGAGGTGACGTGTGCAAACACGCCCTATGGCGCGTTTTAAGTTGGGGAAATAATTCCCCTTCAATCCTGAGGGCCCCTGGGGGCTAACTAGCCCACCAGGTGCTTCCAGTAAGCGCCACTGAGCTGCGTTGCAGAGAGGTGGTCCAGGCCGTGACACTTTCTACACCTCTCTGCAACGCAGCTCTGTGGCGCTTACTGGAGGTACCTAGTGGGCTAGTTGGACCCTAGGAACCCTCAGGATTTAAGAGGACTTAATCTCTCAACTTAAAACGGCCACAGGGCGTGTTTACACAGTGGGGAAGTGAGGGGACGGGGCCTGAGGTGACGTGTGCAAACACACCCTGTGGCGCGTTTTAAGAGGTAGTTTTAATCCCCTGCCCTAATATATACTAGGGGCTTACAGAGGAGGTCATGCTGATCACAGGGGGACCCCAACGCATAGTGTTCCCTAGTGTATGTAGGTGTTTTCACTGTATTTTGAGTATCTTTTAACATAGCACTGGCTCTAGGACTGGTTAGTCAGACGCAGTTACCACCAGTATCTGTCTGAAAAAGTTGAGGGTACAGGATGATTTTGCAACAAGGCTTCTTTCTGCTCTTCCGTTTGTTCTTTCTGCACGTTATCCTTCTTCCTGCACTTTTCTTCGTCTTTGAGGACTTCTGTTGCTTCTTTCTGCATTTCTTTTTTTTCTTTCTGTGCGTTTTTTCTTCTTTCTTCACATTTCCTATCTCTGTAGGCATAGTTAGAAATTAGCATTTAAAAAAACTTTGAAATTCACTGAAAAAAACATAGGTTTCAGGCACGTTATAGTTAGGAATTAGCATTTAAAAAGCCTTAGAAATTCACTGAAAAACCCATAGGCTTCAGGGGCGTTATAGTTAGCTGGACTTTTCACTTGTACAAAACCATTGAAATTCCCCCGTTAGTTAGTTCAGCTAACTATAACTCGTGCGCTCGCAATGCACTGCTGATGACATCACATATTACATCACTCATGACATGGTCAGTGACATCACTCATTACATCACTGATGACATCTCAAATGACATCACTGATGACATCATCCTTGTGATAGAGTTGCAGACCTCCTCTCCCCCTAATATAACCTTTGATACACACATTCAAAAATAGAAACTAAAATTTTCAAAACAATGGACATACCAATATCAGTTACAACAACCTATTCAGTAATTCTAAGATCCACATCCACATCCACTCATTCACCAACAGTCCTATACAGTCACTCATACATGTACTCACTCATCATATGTACTCAAACACCTATACATCCTGTTACACAACGCCACTCATCCATAGTTACTCACACACATAGTCAATCATGCTAATAAAGAATCAAACATACATTTACTTGCATATACAGCTATACACACACACCACCACACTTACTGCTACAGAAACTTACACATACTTAGTCTTTTAAACAATCACTTATAGAAACACATACTTATTCATACAGGAACTCTTTCAATCTCTCACTCTCACATACTCACTTATATACACCAATAGTCACATATACTAGTTTAAAACATATGTAGTTACTCAAAGACACTATTGAGACAGTCATTCACTCACTAACACATCCATGCACACACTCATCCACCCATACAGTCCTGCACACATGCTGTCTTCAACACATACAAACAGTGAGTCACTCATTCATGCACCTATGCACTACGTAATACCCCCACCGAACCATACAGACACTCATACTGATTCTCAAAAAACCAACTAATAACCTATATAGACACTCATGTAGCTACTCACCAACCCAGGCAGCCACTTATACACAAAGTGAGAGACTGATACAGATATTTACATATTTAAACATTACTCACTAAGCCATGTATTCACTAAGATACACTTAATCAGTCAGTTATACAATCAATTTTTCAAAAACAAATTATCCATTTAGACACTTATATACCCATTTATTCTTCCATCGACCTTGAGATATACATATATAAAACATATGTAATTTTTAGAAAAACACACATTCACTGGATGATGTCATCAGTGATGTCATCAGTGATGTCATGAGTGATGTCACTGACCATGTCATGAGTGATGTAATATGTGACGTCATCAGCAGTGCATTGCGGGCGCGCGAGTTATAGTTAGCTGAACTAACTATAACGGGGGAATTTCAATGGTTTTGTACGAGTGAAAAGTCCAGCTAACTAGAACGCCCCTGAAACCTATGATTTTTTCAGTGAATTTCTAAGGTTTTTTTAAATGCTAATTCCTAACTATAACGTGCCTGAAACCTATGGTTTTTTCAGTGAATATATATATATATATATATATCCAACGAAAAGTTTGCCCTTGTGACAGTGGCCTCCCAGAGTGCTACATCCTTTACATGAGGGCTGCAGTGGTTTAGTGAATCACTCTCAAACACAGGAATATGGCTCAACATGTTTCAAGCTTACGCCCTTTCTCACGAGCCTCCGCTGACATGGAGAACTGCACCCGGTAAGTATGGACACCTGCTCCAAATAAACAAAAGTTCCGCCCGTATGGGCGTGTCTTTATTCAAATTGTGCCTCACAGCATTATGGTATTTGCAGTTCCATCTTAAATGAATACCCAAGTGGGTGGTGCCGTCGTCCTTCAGCCAGTGCAAAAAATAAAGCCCCAGTGGGTTTGGTGAAAGTAAAACGCACACAGTCCATTGCTGTACTTTTGCCACTCAAGTGGAACACTCTGCTCCCTCCACGCTGGTGTCCGAACCTACCGACACCAAGGGATCCATCTCAAACGGCGGGCCACTATCGCGGCTGGACAGAGCCGCTACATATCCAACGAAAAGTTTGCCCTTGTGACAGTGGGCTCCCAGAGTGCTACATCCTGTCCACAAAAATCTTCTTTCACAATGGTGCTGCAGGTTAAAGAAAGGCATGTCCTCGTATTAGATATGCCTCAGTCATGGGCGCATGCGCGTTGCTTACCTGTAAAATGGACATCTGTATGTTTGAACGTTCGTATGTGTTTTGTCTGCATTAATTTGGACCTATTATGTTGAGGGTCTGTATAGCACTACACGCTAATGGGGTAGCCTCAGAGATTTATGTATCAAATAAGATTGCTTCAGAGATAAATTGGAAGTGAATAGTTGGCAAAGAGGGCAATTATTTCAAATACTATGCGATAAGAAGTAAACGTCTTATGATGGAGTAGATGGTTTTAGGCGTCTAACCAACGGGTCCAGTTTATAGGGTGACATGCGGCCTTCATTCAGCACAGTGGGTAGTCGTAAGCTTTCCTGAATCATCATAGTGTGTCGCCCAACTGGCATTTTGTTGCTTCTGTGATTGAATCCATATATAAAATACAATAAGTAAGAATACCTATAACAAGCTAGGGCTATTGGCTTTGTTAATGGCTGTCAGTTGCATAAGAAATGTAAGCAACAACTATGGCTTTGTTGCATAGAATATTGAAAATTCTTCCGTTCTGAAATGATGAGACTGTAAAAGAACTATAACGAGTCTCTTTGAAGTTCTCAAACACAATGAATGGTGGTCCACAGCAGAGTTAAGATTGTTTTTCCACCCCGAGGATGAGGGCAAAAACAGAGAGACCACTCAAGACCCATTTCGGCACCTGCTTTTTAGAGCTCAGTACGGGCAGGACCCGGCCCACTTAAAGTCCTGTCATAATCCATCCTAAATGCGATGAGGTGAGCTCCATCAAAATAATCTGTGTATGAAGTAATATTCCTGCAAACTTCTTGGGGGAGAATGGGCAGATTGAGTAGCTTCGTAGGTTTGTAGAGCTTATGTGCTTGGGTCCAGGGGCGGCTCCTCCACGTGGGCGGAGGAGCGTAGCCCCCACTGCTTTCTCACAGTGCGAGAAGCAGAAACAAAAAATTGTATAAATACCATTTTATGTCTGCTTCTCGAGCTGCAAGAAAGCAGAAGAAGGGTTTGGTTGGGGCGGGCGGGTCGGGGAGGAGTGGCTAGCCCAATGTTATGGGAGCTGACTGTTTGGTCGGCCCCAGGGCCGACCAAACCAGTCATAAGCACTTCTGTTTTCTCCATGTAGAAAACGGCCTCCCCATAGACGCCTGTACGGACGGATTCCCAGCCAATCACAATGCTGCCATTGCAGCGTTGAGATTGGCTTAGGGGGTGGAAGAGAGGCTGCCTGGGCTGCTTCCTGTTGCAGAGACAACGCAGGAGGTAAGTTAAGTTTCTGTTTTTAAATTACCCGGGGACCCCTTCCTTAACGCAGGGTCCGACGCGACGAGGTGTTCTAAGTGCGTGCATGAAAAACTTAAACATTTGGTGGCGGTGTGTGAGCAATACAGCTCGAAATTTTTCTGTTTTTCCATGCAAACACTCTGGATGTATTGCACTCTGGAGAGTGAGATTAGAATGAGTTGTAGTGGTGACCGGAGCAATACTTCGAGAGCGCATGCATGAAAAACGAAAGCATTTAGTGGTGTATTACTCACACAACCCAAATTCATTTTTCGTTTTTCAAGGTGTCAGTTCACACAGGAAGACGAATATAGCCTGGTAACCGCCATGTGAGTGTTTTCCCTGCACATTGGGGGATCTTTATTTGTTTTGCTTTCTTGGGTCCGCCAGCATGGTGCCCCCGCCCCCTTAATAGGGCACAGCTCCAAATGCATAAAATGCAGCAGCCCCTTTGGCTTATGGGCCTCCATTTTTAGGTCTCGCATGCGCTGCATTGGAAAAAGACCTGTAGAAATAGATCCGGTTTTGCAGGCAAAAATATGCACGCGTTGCATTGCTTTGAATAGCAACGTGTGCACATTTGGCGATTCCCTTGCGGGAGCGAGCGGCGCCATGTGTTAGCAATTATCGCGCTCGCTCCCGCAAGGGAAACGCTGCCTGCTCTCGGCCGCGTTCCCTCCACCCCCTACTTGCGCGAGGTGCGCGCGCTTGTTTTTGAGAGGTGCAGACCCGGAGCAGCCCTGGTACCGAAGAGGCGCAGGGGCCCGACAGGGTGAAGGTTAGCACAGAGGCCCTCCTTCAGAGTCTATAAAAAGTTAGTGCCTTCCACAGAAATATCTCGGTAACTCCAACCTAGACAGTACCGGGGACCCTTCACAGCACACTGCCACTTTCATCAGCGCCATCATCATACCATGCAATTCATTCCGCTATATAGCTAAAGCACACCGACTCTTATGCTATTACTGCCCGTTTTTAATCAGATGACAAGAACTGCTAAATGATCCCCTAAGAATTATGAAAACATTGCACCCCCAACCCTCAACAAGCATTTACAATGCAATGGTCTCGGCATTGGTAAAGTTAGAGCTATTGGCATTGCTCATGACATTATTTTTGTTTATGTTTTTGTTTTTAAAACATTTAAAGAAACGGCATTGTCATGAGCAATGCCAATAGCTCTAACTTTACCAATGCCGAGACCATTGCATTGTAATGCTTGTTGTTAAGCCCTGACAGCGAACACCGACAGATGCAAAGTGGAGCCCACATAAGATCTATGCAGGCGGGCAACTAGAGCCAAATTTCAGGGGGGGGGGGGGGCTGAAAAAGATTTCGGGGGGGGGGGGGCTACATCTTCCAGCCATAGGCAGAGTGGCTGTAAAAAGGGGCAGCCTTCGAGCCGAGACCTAAAAAGCCTGCCGAAGTCAAGCACCTGTCTGTGTCTGCCCTGCCTCGACTGCTGAAATTGAGAGCCTGTCGTGCAGGTTTTTAACACAGATCCCAGAACAGCAGTCCTGCCTCATCAAAGCTGCTGCAGGAACGAGTTCACCAAACACAACCACCAGCGTCGCCCAGCAAGTAAAGTGGGCCATAGCCATGAGACAGTTAAACGACTGCATGCCCAGATATATATATCCACCGTTAAAACACTGGACTTTTGCCCATATGGCAAGAACTGTTGAGTTCATCCAAGCGTTAGCCAGTAGGGAAGTCCAGAGTAGAATGCACGTGTACGTGTACGATGCAACGTAGTCATTAAGAGAACTTAAGAACAGGGAAGAGAGAGCTGTCACAGAGGAGTTTGCAAAGAAGTTTTTTACCGTTCAGCTAAAATTTTACTGCCCGTTCGGTCACACATTCACTTACCTTACACTAGTAGCTACTCACGTTTAATCCGCTTGAAAATGTAATAGTTCCCAATTTCCCACCAGCTAGCGGACTGTTTATAGTAACTTCAGAGGCACGTGCGTACTTCAAAGCCAATGAGCACATTCTAATTCTGTGCAGCTGCGTAGGATTGGATGAGGTGCTGAAAATGCTCCAATCTTGTGTCACTTTACAGATTAAGAGTCTTTTCCACTCTCAGACGACTGCCAGTATACATTCAGGCGTGGGATTGGCTGTCATGTGATTCGGAAGTAGCGCATCGGTGGACGAATTTTTATTCCCGCGGAGCGCAAAGTGAGCAAGTCGAAATATAATGTCAACGCTTCTGTTTAGGGGGCGAGCCTCATCTCGGACTGCATAACTTGAGTTTTACGTAGCACCCCAAGAAATTCAGCTGATGGAGGAGGAAGCGCCCTCACTGCGGGTCACAAGGAGCACCCCAAAGCCCCTTGCTGATGGGGAGATCAGCAATTCGAGGCCCACAACTCGAAGTAAGAATAGCCCCCTTCAACCACCATGCTTGCTCAGACCAACAAGCACACCACCGCCTTTCTCCGAGGCAGAGCAGAAATGCCTCGGAGAAACGCAGCGTCCTTTTCGGATTCGGGGGCGTGTTTTGCTGTTATCTCCTCCAACCATTGGCTGGAGGAGATAATTAGACTTTCTGGAAAAAACACGCCCCCGATCCGAAAAGGACGGGGCCTGATCGGAGTGACGGGACCTCTTCTCCAATGGGTGGCCAGCATTCAAGAGGCCAGCCAATGGAGAGCAGGGGAGAAGAGGGGCGGGTTCAAGCCCCTCTTCTCCAAGTCATTAAATCTCGGATCGAGACTGCGCAAGCGCAGCCTTCGAGCCGAGACCTAAAAAGCTGCTAAGCAGGCGGCAGTTCTGGGTGGGAGAAGAGCGTGGCAGGGGCACAATTTACATAAAAGCAAAGCAGCAGAACTGCCCGGAGGATGACACAGGGACCATAATGCTACGCCACTCTAAACACGCTTTGTAAAAAGAGCACAGCTTGATAAGTGGGTGTTTGCCTGATAATATGTTCGTCATGAGATGACATGTCACCCACCCGCCCGCCCCTGTTCCGTGCGTGTGGATAAGGCGCCGCCCCATCTTCATGTCACTTCTGCACTGTCCGGGTTTTATACGACAAATAAAGAAATGAAAACGCGAGGAGAGAAGAGATTCCGACAGACGTCAGCGGCCTGTGCTGTGAGAGGGCACGTTTTATAACTAAAGACCGCACAGTTCACAGGCTTTGACACGGCTTTTGGAGAGACAAAACGTGCACACCTAGCCGAGTTGTGTCCAAAAAAGGCCCTGGTGGATGCAGTTCGTATTACCCTGATGTTGGCATGTTTACCTTTGCGCTGTAACATCACACCCCGCACTGCTTCCCTGACCTTGGCGCCAAGAGCAGACACGGCCGCGAGCTCTGTACAGACCTGTGCGAGGCGGCTTCTTAACAGATACGTGTCCAACAAGCATTGGCGATACCAGTAGGGCTGGCTTTAAATGAATGTTGTATGGAAATGTGAAACATTACAAGTAAATAGCATATGTATTTATGTGGAAACAAAAAAACTGTAGACTAATATTGACGTAGGTTGAAAGGTCAGGTGACGGCTGCACTGTCGAGCCACAGCTAAAAATCCATTTAGGTTAATGTCTACCCTCAACCCACCTGTGCTGGTGCCAGAGAAAGACAAACACCACAAGTTATCTAGTTATAAGACACTTTTACAGCATTACAATGTCATGTGTGTACCCCTTAAAGTTCAAGCTCAGCCAGCTGGATAAACAAAATGATAACAGCTAGTGGAGGGAATGCACTTTTTTTTTGGAAGCACACAGCGTCTGTCCAATCAAGACATGTACTCTTCGGTCCCCAAATGTGGGTGGAGCCAAAGCCCCTCTCTAGTGATTCTCACATAATTGTCTAGTGACACGTGCACTATCAGATCATAATTAAGTTAAAAGAACATCCAGCATGAAGAAAAATGAAACTATCTTTCTTTAATAGTTATCTTTTGACCCTGTGCGGTTTTATTAAGGTGTGTGGTTGACATTTATAGTTTGCTTTTATAGAACTTGCAGCTTTTTTGGGAGACCGTGACCTCTCACACACCCATTAAAGGGGCCGACCACTGAATGGCACAATAGGCACCAAAAACTCAAGGTGACATCATCAAACAGAACATTCTAGAATGCCTGTTGTGGGCGCGAGCTATAAATACCGGAGTGTGTTAAGAGAGCTATATCTTTAACCTTGTCATGAGCTGACAATGAGTGGAGCCATCAATGGTGCAGCTGGTGCAGTGGCACTGGAGCCCAAGCATGTGACGGGCCCACTTCACCAAGACTCGTGTGCAGTTTTCTGATATCCTGTTACAGATGAGGGTTTCACCTTCCCTTGCATTATGTCATTAGAAGTGTAGAGAAACCCAGCCCGGTCGTCAAGTGCTGAACAGCAAGCACCCAAAAAGCAAGCAGGCCATCGTGCAACCAAAAAAATGTTGAAGTACAAAAAAAGTTAGAATAGTCCTCCAAGCAATGACAGGAGACAACAAGCATTGGCAACGCCAATAATCTCGCATGTGCAAGAGCAACTGGCTTTGCCAATGTGTTTTAGCCATGTTGTACACCAGCACGGCTGTTGTTCAGCATGGCTAAAAGTTAATGGCGTAGAAGAAAGTCGCGTGGAGTGTCGTAGAGTGGAATGGCAAAGAGTGGAGTACAATGTTGTAGAGTGGAGTAGCAGAGAGTGTCGTGTATTGGAGTGACAATGTGGAGTCGCGTAGTGTTGCATACACTGGAGTGGCATAAAGTAGAGTGGGCTGTTGTAGAGTGCATTGGCGTAGTGTCTCGCAGAGTATAGTGGCGCAGAGTGCAGGGGCATTGAATTCAGCAGCATACAGTTCAGCGTCGTAGAATGCAGTGGTGTAGATTAGAGTTGTGCATAGCAGAGTGCAGTAGCGCAGAGTAGAGTGTCGTCAAGTGCGTAGAGGTGCAGAATAGAGTGGAAGAGAGTTGAGTGATGCAGAGGGCAGTGGTGTTAGGTCAAGTGGCATAGAGAAGCAGTGGTGTAGAGTGCAGAGAAGAGTAGAGTGGCATAGAATGGTGCAGAGTAGAGAGCATAGAGTGGCGCAGAGTATAGCGCAGTAGAGTGTAGTGGCATAGAGTGAAGTAGAGTAGACTACAGTTCAATGTGCAGTGATGTAGAGTGTCGGAGTGGAGTGGCGCAGAGGGGAGGGGAGTGACAAAGTGTAGTGGTGTAGAGTAGATTGTTGAAGAGTAGAGTGTAGTGGTGTAGAGTGGAGTGGTGCAGGATACAGTACAGTTGCAAAGAGTGGCATAGAGTGTAACTGCATTGAGTAAAGTGGTGTAGAATGCAGTGGCGTAGAGTGCAGAGGTGCAGAGTAGATTAGAAAGGCGTACAGTGTGTTGGCGTAGAGAGCTGGGGCATAGAGTTGAGTGCTAAAGAGGAAAGTGCATTGGAGTAGAGTGTATTGGCATTGAGTGCAGTTGCATAGAGTGCAGTATTGCAGAGTGGCGTAGAATACAGTGGCATAGACTGGAGTTGTGTAGAGTAGATTGGTGTGGCCTATACTGGAGTGATTTAGAGTGCAGTGGCGAAGAGTGCAGTGGTGTAGAGTAGAGTGGCGAAGAGTGCATTGGCATAGAGTAGAGTGGTACAGGAGAGAGGTGTAGCGTGAAGTGGCATAAAGTGCAGTGGCATAGAGTGGAGTGATGCAAAGTGCAGCGGCATGAAGTGGTGTACAGTGGAGTGGTGCAGAGTAGAGTTCAGAGGTGCAGAGTACAGTGGCGTAGAGTGGAGTATGCATGGTATGGCACTGCATTGCCATTACAGACAACACATTTTCAATTGGAATGGCCATTACATTTGCACAGACATACAGTTTTACTAATAAAAGTGTACAGTGCACAAGCGAAAATGCGTGGAAATTGCATCACCTAGTTTAAGGATTTGTTTGGATCATATATTCAAGTATTTGTTTCTAACAGAAATAAACAAGCATTGGCATAGCCAATAGGTGTCGCCTTTGGGACCTTTTAAGGTTTTTAGCCATGCAACAGTTGATTTTGCACCAAGGATATTGTGCTGGATAACTAAGCACTTATAAGGTACCAAAGACGAGACCTATTGGCTATGCCAATGCTTGTTGCTAATGGGCATAGTAGTAGTTGGTGTTAATAAAATCAGTGCAATTGACTGATTGCTTCTCTTTTTTCCCCAAAGCAAAACAAACTGAGTTTCATTATTTACTCCCCCCTCCTTATACATCATCATCACTTTAGTAAAATTGGGCACATTTCACGTCATTTTGTATTTGCCTTCACCTATTAACAAGTGAAAATACTAGAGCCTACACTTAATAGCAGGGAACTACCCAGAGTTCCCTACTGTGCTGTCCATCGTCGCATTAGGTGAAGGTTTTGTATTCAGATAGTATTCTATGATTTTCTGATACCATACTGCAGGCACTCTCCCATCCACCCCTTCTGCTTGTTTCTCCTTCTTTCCCATGTTCCACATGCTGATAGCCCCATCCCTTCGCTCATCCGCAGCATGGACTGCTCGACTGCTCCAGTCGGGTGTCCGGTTGCTTTAAGTACCAGGACCTTAAGAAATGTTCACCAAATCACGTGTTGCAGTGTTATGTTGGGTGACTCGCTGCAAATTTTAAAAAATTAACTCTATTTATTGCAGGCATTTCTGTCTATCTTTTCGTCATGGAGCACCATTTACTTTAAATATATAATCTACACAGAAACAGGAAGATGGGTGCTTAGTAAAATTAATGGTAGCACCAACTGAAAGGAAGGGTGTTCATCTTCCCCAGCTGATTCCTCCATGATAGGGTTCACTCTATGTACTGCATGTGTACCACCCATAGACTGACCTCTCCTGAGCATCCCATTTACAGGTGGCACATGTACTAATGGTCAGGCAATAGCTGTTTGATCATAATGTGTAGTCGTTCCCAGGACGAAAAAATCCAGTAGAGCGCTGGCCATTTTTAATCCTTATTTTAAGATCTACCCTTGAACAACCTGCGGGTGTAAAATATCCTAATTAACATGAGACTGTAAAACCTCACATTTTACGAAAATCGTAGTATATTCTAATGAACACTGAATCTATCATTATTAAGGCATAGAGAAAAGTTATGGGTCACTGCATGACCTTAGCAACCAGTAGTACACGTAGGCAACAGGAAGCAGCTATTTGGAATTGATTCTCTATCGTCACTTAAAGGTTGGCTCGCCAACCTTTGATACCACACAGGCAATCATTTGAACCTATTTAATATTGCAGAAAAGACCTCTTACTCCAGAGGTCCTACTCAAAGGATGCAGTAAGTTGCGATCAGCAGCATGACCCGTTTGATCTGCCTATGCAGGTGGTTGCATCAAATTTGCCTGCAGCGGACCACAATGTCCAAATCACTGGTTTGGATTGAATATGGACAGTGTAGTGCATTACTGCTTTTGTCACGGAGAACCTTTTGTGACCTCCAAAAGCAGGTCATTGATGAGCACTAACACTGTTGGACTGGGCGCAGCCAATCAATCAGGCGTTTGTTAAGCGCAACTACTCACCCGTAAGGGTCAGAAGGCGCTGGGGGGGGGGGGGGGGGGAGGGGGGTAGCAGGCTCCAGTTCATCAAGGGGGGGCGGGGGGGGTCTGTGGAAGAGCCTGGTTTTTAGGTTTCTTGCGAAGATGGGGAGCAACTGAGTAGGGTACACAGAGAACAGGATCCGATTCTCCTCACAGCTTTCTCCTTTCCTTCCAACACCTAATCTCTGGACTCTGGAACAGAAAATACACGAGAAGCAGCACATCAAACCCTGAGCGCCCACCTGTAGCAACGTTACTATGTCAAAACCTTAAGTCACTAGGATAAACAAGTGCGCCACATCAGACTGCCATGGCCCGTGCCCTATGACTTTTAAGAGACAGGCAAGCCTGTCATGCAACAGTTCTATAGGTTTTTTTGGGAGTGGCGTGCCGGACGTTGAGTGACTGTCTCAGACCTGTTAGCTTTTCAGAGACAAAAGTCCACCTTTCCTGGAAATCTGCCTCTGTACTGGGCTAATACAGAGGAGGGAAATGACGGTCTGTGGTGTTGGTATCTCGTGTCCCTGCAGCTGGGTGTTTGCTCCCTCTGCGTGGCATCTCGCGGGCTCGGAGCGGTGCCCAGACGGGCAGCTTTGTTGTTTAACCTATAATGGTGAGTGTTTGGGATGGTGAGAGACGTGTGGAGTGTCTGCAGAATGTCTGAACAGCTTACGTGAGTCCTGCGCCATGACAGGTGGCTTCTTTCCAATTAGATCTCTGTCTGAGTACCCACTACCCAACTATGGGGCAGACGTTTCCCTCCTCCCACAGAAACCTTTCTAAAGACAATTGCAAGTGGCTATGAAGCAGAGACCGAAAGGCGGCTGCATCTGAAGGTCGTTAGTCTGGTTAGAGTTAGTTGCAAGTCAGGGTATGCTGGTTTGTCTAGCACGTATGCCACCCGTTGGCTAGTTCGAGGCGCTGAGTGGGAATGCAGGGAAGTAAATAGAAGACGAGGGAGTCAGGGAAGGACAAAAAGCGAACGACAGGCTAGAGAGAGAAATGAGACCCTCGCGTACTGATGCTTGTGCAGTGCTTATGCCAGCAATCAAGTGTTCCTAAGTGATGACAGAAAACTTGGGGAAAAAGAGGGCATGAAAGGGAAGAAGGAAGGACAATAAAGGAAGAGGGAAGAGGCAGGATACTCTCATGTTGGTTGCTTGTCTAGCACTTATGCTATAGCATGGGCTGTTTGAAGGCGCTGAGGTAAAGCATAAGTGTAAAAGAGAGACCATGAGAGCGAAGGTAGGAATCACGTGGACAGCGACTAAGGATAGAAATGAGAACAAGCATTGACAAGGTCAATGAACATGAAGACAAGCATTGGTGGTCACTCAGAGTGCAAGGGCTGTAAAAGTCTGACAGAGCAGCAAACTAGAGCTGCCTGCCATCTCACTCCATTTCAACAGAGCACCACTTCTCTAGTTCTGTCCTTTTAATTGACAGTGTGTTATCATGGTGCTTGTAGTCCCGGTTTGCTTCCTTTTACTCAATGGACTGACACACTCTCTTTAGAGTTGTATGTGTGACATGCTCCCTTTGTTATTTTAACATTGGTTTCACATTATAGACGGACGCTAAATCCTGATGCGTGCTTTCAAATTGAGTTTCAAAATACTTACCTCCTCATTAGGTGACCTACTGCCTTTTAATGTTTATTCCTTGCTGTCTCATTGTGTCCAATCCAACAAATCACAGTAACTTGCATTTCTTTAGTAGATTTTATTTTAAAGCTATATCAATACATAAGGAAATCTGTGAGGTATTCAGCATTCTTATCTCAAAGTCTGTTATGAAGTTCTGTGGTTATACTGAATGAGCAGCTACCTACATCATTTTCATATGAAATCTCTTTATTGATGTAATGAGTACACTTTCACAATTGTCTTTTAACCTTCGTGCTTATTTGCTTGTAAATGAACCATTTGCCCACCCATTTTCAAAGTTCTCTCAGGGGAGAACCCCTGAAGCCCCCTTATGGCCGTCGGGGGTTCTCTCGCCAATGGTCACTCATTCAGACATTTTACACCTCACCACTTTCAAATGTCATCAGTCGCCACTGCTTGGGCCTTTTTGCATGTGGAAGCCTATAGCTGTGTTACTCTGTGTGCACTGACTAAGCAAAAGTCACACATATTAGCATTGAGATAGCTTTTAAAGACGTGTCTTGCGTACATTACAAATGTTCTGTAGGCAGATGAGTTGGCCATCTGCTATTCCTACCCAATAATAAAATTGATGTAAACATGTACGTGCTAATTTGCCAACCCCTACTGGGTGACAGCCAGTGGTTTTGAATAACAGTACGAGGCAGCAACATGTTTAATAGGTCTGAGACGGTACAATGGTACGGCAACAAGTACTCTATAAAAACAACCTATGATGACTATAAATATAATATTATCTACTAAGGCTGAATGCTTTCCCTGGGTCTGTCTATGAGTTTGAGTTTTAGATGTGTGATGTTCCACACCGTCACATTCAGAAAATACCTTTAACATTTCCAACACGAGCTGTGCTTCCTCTTCCCGCATCTCCCGAATGGACAGCTGGCTCTCATCTAACGAAGGCATGATCTTGGTTACAAAAGAGCCCTCTTCTGACAGGTAAGACAACGGAAAGTACAGGTTGGCATTATAAGCATTTTCTACGGTTGGCATACTATACAAAAGATTAGCCAGTCATATGGTAGTACTGTGACTATGTCATGCACATAATGGGATTCTAGACGAACACAAGATTAATTTATGGACATTATACCACGATCTTGGTGGAATTACTGGCATGCTATGCTTTGGGGGAACATGGTAATTTTATGCTTACAATGTACAGGGTACATCAAGAACCCGGGTGAAATGCAGACATGCCATAGGCAGCATATGAGGACTGGTGTACCGTTAACAAAATGGAAATATAGTTACCATACCATACTGGTATTAGTGACAGGTAATGCCTAGCACGATATTTTAGGAATTCCATGCTCACGATGGCCTTACATCGGGACCACTGGAATTATGCAATTTTGCGGACGCTGTATCTCTTGCACAATTATGGTTTTGCCGTATTGGCCATATAATTCATCATCTGCTGCATAATCTGCAGATTATAGCCCCCCCCCCCCCCCCCAAAACCTTTTTAGCTCAAACGTATCAAAAGTTAGTAAACGGCAGCAACACATGTTGCCACGCAGAGAAAGGCACTTTGCAAAGGTTGACTGGCCCCCTCTCTGTTGCTTATTGCTGTATTTGGTTGTTAATCTGAATCTGGTATCAATGAGGAGAAACATCTACTCAAACAGTGTTAACCTGCGCAGAAATGACAATTTTAGAAAGTACTGCTATCACACAAAATGTGCTGCATAATGTGCTTTTCTTACCGCATAATTTAGTCAACCGTTTGGTCCTCCCTGAAGGCATAATTCCAGTAACCCTCCCTTACATGCTCGTCGTGCAAATGACTAGATGAATCATGCAAAATATGAAAATAAAGTCAAGCTCGTCGTGCAAATGCCTAGATGAAGGGCATATGATGCACAATATTAAAATAAAGACATGGGGGCATATTACCAAGACAGGCGATACAATTATCGCCGCTTTAGCGGCAGAAAACTGCCGCTAAAGCGGCGATAATGGGCTTGATAATATAATATGCTCTATGGAATTCCAATTGAAGCCATGTTAGATGTCCTTCACATCTAACATGGGCTTCAATTGGAATTCCATAGAGCATATTATATTATCAAGCCCATTATCGCCGCTTTAGCGGCAGTTTTCTGCCGCTAAAGCGGCAATAATTGTATCGCCTGTCTTGATAATATGCCCCTTGGTATGTTATGAACAACATCCCAGAACAGGATGGTACTGGCAACCACGGATTGTAATTACAAACCACTCACAAGATATTATAAACCTGGCACGTTCCATGTGGAAATATAGCAGTACCATACAAGTGCTGAACTTTGTTTTTTCCTAAATTACCGATCTACATATTAACCCCAATATGGGTAGCTCACCTCCTTAATCAGGTGACCACCTGCCAGGCACTTACACGGGGTCCCCGGGAGTTCAACCTAAAGCCCGTGGTCCGTTGTTGATATTTTAACGGATGTGATTTAACCGTAAATGTTAACACTTCCGGGTTGCACAATAACGAAGTCCACCAATCATAGTGCTTCACACAGATTTTCGAGGTGCCGATTGGTTGAAGAGACCGTATGTGGTTTTGTCTGATCCATCCACAGCAGCGGTTGTCTTCAAGTTTGGAGCTTGATGGTCTGGTATGGAGGCGCGCCTGAAGAGTTAGTGGCGGACCTGGTGATATTAGTTTGTCTCGGGATGAGCACATCACGCTAGGCTGCTGTCGCCTGCCTTTCTGGTTGGAAACGAGAAATGAAAGGGAAGGGGGAGGAGGAGGCGGCAGCTACGCGAACGGGGCCACCCTGGGCTTCACTGGTGCCTGTCAGGGTACGAGATGGCAATTCTTCGATGCACATGTGGAATATCTAGCATTTACAGATTCTGAATATTCCGTTTGTTGTGTGACGCTGGTTCAGATAGCACCCTGCTGTTATATTGACCGCTCACTGGGAAGTCTGAATGAGTGACTTGACAGATAAATACCTTTTGAATAGCATGAAACATTCTATATGATACCTATAGATAGGTTGCTTTAAGGATGGCCCCCGTATAACCGAGGGAATTCGATCTTGCAGTAGCTCATAAGCAGTATAACTGTGCTGGTTAACGGCACGTATTCCACCCGCTAGTCTCTAAAAATTATGTCATAATATTGCAACTAAGGCAAGAATTACATATCCCTGTTCTACTCTATTTCTTGTATGGCCCATGCATTTTGTTTTAGGAAAGACATTAGGTAAGTAATTGTTGGGACAGGAATGTCTCCTGCATGGTGAACGGGTGTGTAGCGTTACCTCGAGTGCATGACTGCATGCAAAAATGACAGCTGGCCTTTTGCTTGCCCATGAGTAGAAATGATCAAACTTCCACAGGCTGGATATAACCTCTTCCTTTATTCATGTACAATAAACCCCGTCTATCAGTCAACTGCTCCTGGAAACCAACTGCCTCTTCATTTCTAATAATAAAATTCCTCCCCGGAGCCTTCATTAGGCAAACATTCCAGAACAGTGGCTGGCTTGCAAGGCTATCACACAACCCCTAGTATAGCATACAATACACCTCCCCGTTACTTCAGCAAACAATTGTAGACACGCACAACTACCAAGAGAAGACATTTAATACACAACATCTCTACAAAGCATGAAGAACACTATATCTTTTGTATTTAAGAATAGCTTTACACAAAATCTTGGAGATGTGTAGGTCTCGTACTCACATGTTTGCTTTTCCTGTTGCTTGTTTGCATACCAATAGTAACACTGGAATGCAAAGGGTGCACATCTTCAAGAACATCCTCAAAATTAGGACCAATCCCAGAGTTACCAGCAGGGCCCTTTGACCCAGCTCCCTTCCACAATGCAACTCTATCTAAATTCTAAATACGGTGATCTTCAGTCTTGATCGCATTCCAGCATAGTTTGGTAAACCTCACAGGTTGAGAGAACTTATCCGACAACCTACCTTTGCTTGTTTTTTTTCCTTTTCCCAATAACCAACTTTAACGTTGGTGTTCTTCACCCCAATTCTTTCAGCAAATTACTCCTTATGCTTCATGATCTCGTTCTCTCTTTTAGCTCTCAAACTTTCACACAAGTCTTTACTTTTTATGGGGTAAATTTGGTTCCAGGTGCTCTCGCTTTCTTTATCCATGATGAACCAACCAGATCACTGGGAGACCTCTTCTTAAACAGTTGGAAAGGTGTAACTCCCGTAGATCAATTGGGAGTCAACCTGTACATGCAAACTTTCTTTTTTAGTTCGTCCACCCAATTCATCCCATTCATGACTGCATGCTGGATACACTCCGTAACTACTTTGTTGAAGTGCTCGATCAGCTGGATGATATAAGGACATAGTCCTGTGCTTGATGCTCCTCTCATTCAAAATCTCCTCCATCTTCTTCGATGTCAATTGTACACCATTATTGGTTAACAAAGTCTCCGGAAATCCTTTCCTACCAAAGACTCCTTCTAGGAACAACATCACATCCTGGGTCTATACAGCATTGACCATTTTTAGGTTCAGGCCATATAGAAAACATATCCATGCAAGTGATAAACTTATCACCACCTGAGATCCTGATTGGACCTACTATGTCCAGGGTAACCTTAAACAAAGTCCATTTACAGGCTCCCTGATTAACATAGGTTGGGTTCTGCATTTCAGGATCTGGTCGCTTTTACTGCACTCCATGCAATCACGTACCACTCTTTCAGTTACGAAATCCATGCCTGGCCCTCCCACCTTCTCTGGATAAATCAATCCTTCACCTCTCATTATTAGGCCTTTCTTCAACGACCGCTCGTCCTTCACCTGCTAAAAACCTCTCATACTTTCAGGCGCTTTGACCTCACCAGACCAATCATTTTCCAACCTGTGAAGTATATGTCCTGCAAATGCACTTAATTCATCTGTTCCATTCTTCTCTCCTAATGTTGAATGATGCCACCTGATATTGTACAAACCCTCACCAGATTAATCCTCAAAAGGTATGTCATTTTCTCCTCTGGGCTCCTGTGTACACAACCTAGAACAACAGTAATAATGTTCAGAACTTTAGGGACATATGTGACCATAAAATCCAATTCTTGTAGTGCCACCACCCACCATCTAATCCTGCTGGAGATGACATCAATCCCTTTTTTCAAAAATCCTCCTTTAAGGGTTTATGGTCTGTTCTTACTTCTAATGGAATACCCCACAATATCTTTTTGAGCTTTGATATTTCCCAGTACACCACCAGAGCCTCCTTTCCTATGACAGAATAGTTTGCCTCAGAGCCCTGTAGCGCCCTAGGCAAAACAAGATGGTGCTAACTTTGCCTCAAGATTCGTGTTCCAACACTGCTCCTAACCCTTTCATGCTGGCATCCATTCTTAAAATGGTTTTTACACCAGGTTCAAAACTATATAAACTAAACGCTTTTAGACAAATCGCCTTTCACCCTTTCAAACTCATTCTCATATTCCGCCGTTCGATCAAATTCAACACTTGTTTTTAACAACATCCTCTTGCCAATACATCCTTCAGCAAAACTAGGAATAAACTTGCTGTAGAATGCTGCTATTCCCAAAAACATATCCAGCTCTTCCTTAGAAGTAGGGCTTGGCATGTCTCTTTATCATTCTCACAAGACTTACCTTGGGACAAATCCCATTAGCATTGATTAAGTGACCATGGTACTCTAGTTCCATCACTCCAAATCTACATTTCTCTAGATTCAGTCAACCCTCTGGTCCCCAATCTCTTCAACACTTCACATACTCTGCCGTCATGTTTCTTCTTGTTTTCTCCATATACTAGTACATCGTCTTGATAGATTTTTACACCATCAACACCTTTGAGAACACTCTCCATAGCACTTTGAAAACTGCTGAAGCAGAAATTAAGCCACAAGCATTCGTAGATACCTATACGTACCAAATGGTGTAATAAATGAGGTGACTTATTGGGATTGGGGATGCAAAAATATTTGATGGTGTAATGCTAATCTAGCGTATACTCAGAGTCCTAGGCCTGCACCTGGTAATGCAAGATCCAGAACCTATTCTGTGACCTTGAGGGGGTCCATAGCGACCTCTTATAACAGACAGCTCAAATGTCCATGTCCTGAGAAAGTCACATAAATCGTTGGAGACAGAATACTACGTGTTTGTAAATCTTTTTTTATGGCCAGGCCTTTTTTCTCTGCGTCAGGAGAGAGCACGGCCTACTGAGACTTCTTGTTGCAAGTTATGCTTTGTATGCGTATCCCAGGCCTTGTACTGACATTCTGTGTACATTTCGAGTTCAAGTGTATATAATAGGCTTGTGACACTTCAGATAGTAGTTCTCAGTTTGAAGAGAGACTAAACACTAAGATCAGTGGAATCTATTGTGGATGGCCCAAGAGTGAAGATCAGAACAACTTCTCTAGACAGTGGAAGTGTACTGCTTGCATTTTTGTGGCTGTATGACGGGGATCCAGACACTGAAATGAGTACGGCTGCTTTTAGAAATTCAAGGGCAAGGGCTACTGATTCATTCTTCCTGAGTACTGTAGTTTGGTAGATGGTGAGTGGTGGGACTGCCAATCCAGGGCTTTAAGGTGAGGAAGTTTCTAGACGGGCCCTCTCTGCTTACTGCTTTAGGAACGTTGATGACCGCCATGTGCACAGATCTCCCATTTCATCGTGCTTTTGTTTTAGATACTCCTGCTTGAAACCAGCACACATGCTACCTTCTACCAGAGCCATCAACTTGCTGTGTTTGAGGAACAACTAGAAAAGGAAATTTAACAGAGAAACACCTTAAACTGGTTCTGAAGCATTAAGCAGTATATCCACATTCCCTGTCTAGAAAGTGAGTATAAAAGTGGGAGCCAAACTACTCTGCTTTGTTCCAGTGCCAAGTTCCTGTTGAGCAAGGTAGGAAGAGCCCCGCAGAGTGCTTGCAGGACTGCTGTGTTACCAGGGCTGGTGTCTGCATTGCAGCCGGTCTACCAGAGGTGAGGGTATATATTCTGCAATTTGATGGAGAAGCTGGGCTGTTGGCTACGACTTAGAAGCATGCCTGTCTGCTCAGAGGGGAGAAGAGTGCATGGACCTGCTGGAGAAGCGATTCTGAGGTCAAACCCAGCTGTTTGGAACACCTAGAAGTAGCTGACTACAAACAGTTAGCAAAGCTGGTTTTGACCCAAAATGTGAGGGGATCCATGGTTTCCTGGTGCAGTTCCTAGCGTAAGTATACCAAATCGGGATGACATTTCCAAAGTAGACTAGAAAGGATTTGCGCTACCGCTGCCAGTAGGGTTGGCCAACTGTGGTGAGCTGCTGCATTATCTAAAATGAGAACATGCTGACAGCAGCTGCCAAAGACAAACATCCATCTGTATCGGCTTGGAGGTCGAATCTGCTGATGAGCCAGCTAAGCGCCATGTTTAACCCAAGTGGTCCAGGGAGGCATGAGTCTAATATTTGTGGTTCCCATGACAGGCCTTGAGGCCCAGGGGTGGGAAGTTGGTGTCTGCACCATGCTGTGCGGCTGATTCACTATTTCGTTTGAGCAGGTAATGTGGGCTGTGTCCACTTAAACTGAGAGACATGCCAAAGATTAGGTTTGCTGTAATAAAACTAAGCGTTGTCAATACAAACTTGTTGGATCTAAAGACCATTGAATTGACCTACAAGATAACATTTGGGGTAACTGATAGTGATCTACACCTTTGCCTACTCTACACATCCGCCCATATCTTTGCCCAAGTTACCCTAAGCAGGGTAACTTTCCTGAGAAAGAGAGGACGTTGATGAGCACATTAAAAAGTATGTGAATTTCACTAGACCCCAGAGATAGATTGTAACTTTGCACCTGATCCCACCTTTAGAGTGTGCAATATTTCATTTTGCTGTATGTTTAAAGTATTTTTAACCAAAAAGATAAGCACTTGCCTTTACAATGTTATTTTTTCTGTTGGTTGACTATTGAGGTCTGAGCTCTTGCTCTCACACTACTTCCCTGAGGAGCTTTTGACTGCTTGCCCATGCTACTCGAGAGTCAAATGCTGTACAAAGCATTCATGACATTTTGAGTAAATGTACTCACATTGTCCCCAATAGCTCTACTGGCACTTGCAGTTGGCAAAATATGTAAGCACGGGTTTCTAATAAAAAAAATGTTTACTAATATTGTGAATTTCTTTTGGTGTTTCAGCTTTGTTTTGACAGACCTATTGATTTACCCAAGTGATTTGTTCCCCTTTCTCGCTTTTATCTTGTCTCACTTTAGCTTCCCTTCTGTAACCTCTCTCCATAGGCATACCCTGTAACTTGAGTCTCTGAGCTTAATTGTAACCTCACTAATGGAGGAAGAGAGCATGCAGTCACCAAGCTTGTTTCTTGTCCACTGAGGTACTGTAAGAAGTGTTCTATAAAGACAGCTGCTTCTTAAATACCCCATTTGCCTAGAAACCCCCTAGCTCTTATACAATTGCATGATAATCTCATAGAAGTGAGCCATGGAGCTCACAGAGCTTGACAAAAATCAGATAATTTTTTTAATGGTACAAACAGTGCACTGTCAAAGCTACCTCACCTGCCCTGCACCACACCTCTAACTGGCTTAAATTTAATATTGCACTCTAAGATGGAAACCCGTATTGCTTCTAAAACAAATGTGTAACACTTTAACAGCTTACCTTGTAGCCTATTGCTAGGTGCATAACTATCTCTACAACACCCATCTGCTTAACTAGATTAAATTGCAACGTGCACCTGAAATGATATTGAGTGCCACCGCTCAGAAAATACCCCCATCTACATTGCCCTCTGTAGTAATCAGGTCCAGGGTGATTGTGATGTTTCAAGAGGATTTATTCAAGATGGTTACAGATCAGTAGTACAGTAGTAATTCAGCAGTGGATCAGCCCCACCAGGAGCAGCCAGCAAGGCGTTCAGCCCTTCTCCAACTGTGGATTTCATAGATGAACATTCCACATTACATCATCTCCACAGTGTTCCACTGGTGGAGCAGTGAATGGCAAGAAGAACAACTATACCAAGATACTACACCCTCTTATTTCTGTTGTGCCAGATTCACCTCTTTTCTATTTTGCTGTGTCTGATTTTTCCAGTTACAACAGCCATCAGAACCCTCCTGAGCTCAAAGAACTTTGTGTGGCTGATGTGTGTGTGGGGGTGGGAGGGGAGTACGACAAGCATACCACTTGTGACCAGTCACACGTGCACGGCCTTTGTGGGGACAGGCAGTGGTAGTTCTGTACAAAGGTGGGACCAAATAGGTAGTTTAATACTATGTAAAAACTGGTCCATGGAGGTTTGGAACACTTTGGGCTGCATCTCCTAAAATGAAAGCAAGCACAGAGGCCATAATAAACACCTGTGCCATAAATAAGAGCTACACCCTTCATGTTGTGCTCCGCTATGAAAAGGGTTGCGGAGTGATAGCTGGTTTTTCCATAGTAGCGTTGTTTTTTAGGTCTCGCCTAGGCAGTGCGCATGCGCTGCTCTAGGAGATGACCTTTAGAAATTGGTCAGCTCTTTTCAAGCCCTCGTGCTTGTGGTGGCATCCACCTTGCGGGAGTGAGCAACACGCGTGCTTGTTTACATTTCCATGCTCCAGGTCACTTTCACTTTCTAGCCGGCAAGGGCGTTTGGAAGCAGCGGCGCGCGCAGGGGCTAGCTATTTGTTCTAATGAGCTTTCACGCTCGCGCTTGTTTACATTCAGCAGCAATCTACTAAGGGGACACCACCTACCAAGCTGTGGGGCATCTGGAGCACGTCCGGCTCCCCACTAGTCCTTGATTGTTGCATCACTGCGTTAACTGGCATTTCCTTGCACGTCGCCCTCTCCCCAGGCATGTCCTGGAGTTCACCCTCATGCATCCCCCATGGACATATCCTGCCAGTATCCTCTGACGCCTTTATCCTTCAGTCTTTTCCTGACAATTCACCCTCCTACACTCCTGTTATCCAGCTGTGCCCTGTCACTTGCCCCTCATACACCCACGTGCCCTGGCCACCACCCTCTTGCTGTCCAGCCGCAGTGTCTCCTTGAGTAACCCACGCTGGCCCAGCTTTGTCTAATTACACCGGAGCGTTCTCCGTCCTGGGTCCCGTGTGTCCGCCCGTCCGTGGTGATGTCTAAACATCTGCCTGTCTCTACGTCCGTCTGTGCGTGGAGGGTAATGCCGGACTGCCCCAGACAACATCAATCTGATTTAGGCTTCCTCTGTCATGCAAGGTGCCAAGCTTCCGCCGCGGATTCGTCTGGGTGTCCCCGAGTCTCCCTGAGCATCGCAGTCGCCATCTGCCCATCTCAGGCATCAGCTACCCATCCTATACTATGTCTGTCTATTCCTCCATTCCGCGCCTGTCTGTGCCAGATGGAGTGTGCTCAAGTGTTCATTTTAGTAGTTTAGTGCGCCTATTTGGACTTCATAGTCTAGAGCTGGTGGCGACCCAGATGCACTCTCAGAATTGGTTTTTAGGTCCCTGGTAGGGACACATACTAAGAAATTCAAAGCTTGCATTAAAAGGTTTACTATCCTTATCGGATCCCTCCAAGGCACAATTACATGCCGGCCCGCACCTCAGTTTGTAGAAACATTGGCAATTCTTGTTTGTTCATTGTATGATTTAAAACCGGAATTAAATCTAACTATCTATCACAGCTTTTTTGATGAAGTTGTGATGCATTTTATTCCACCCTCACCTAAAACTGCCCCTTCGTGCTGTGACTTAACTAAACCCCACCAATCAACAGGGAGGAGGGCTGTGTTTTATTAGGCACAATCACCATTGCATTAGGAGCTCATTCTCATGAAATTCAAAGGTTGATGCCCCAAAGACTGTGCCCTTTGTACTGTCTAAAGCATTCTAGACAGCAGCCACACTGCTCTACAACATACTTTTAACACATTGGCAAAGCCAATAGCTCTAGCAAAACACTTAAAAGGTCCGAAAGGCGAGACCCATTGGCTATGCCAATGCTTGTTTCTAGAGCAGTGGTTGGTCTCCCAGAGCGTAGGTGACTTTCAGGTGAGTAGATCAGAGGATGAAGTGCTTTTCTTGACGAGGCTCCTTAATAGCAGCTCAAGTCATTGGTGAAGTTCTTTGGAGGAATTCCTATTAATTTGTAAACCAAGTGGCCCGTAGGAGTGTTTGTGATGAAGTAAGGTGCACATTGACAGGTTGTTGATTTAAAGGGCGCATGAAAGGACTTGCATCCTAGAAAAGACTTAATGCACTTGCTTGTGTAAAACTAATTGTCAGTGAAAGAACGTAGCGTAATTCTTAAATTGAGCAAATAAGTACGACATTGAAATCATGACAGCCATTGTTAAAGAGAAAACATTTTAATGACTATAAGAACCCTTTTAGTAGTGAAAGGAATGAGGATGAGAATAACTCGTTTTGTAGAAAAATAATAATAATTAGAAAAACAGAGGAGAGTTGTGCAAAAATAGCGGTGTGATTTTACTACATCTTTTTGCAGCTCTCTTTTGAGACCAGGAAAACAGTAGTATGAAAATCAGAGGAGTTTCTTATAGATTCAGACAAATATACAAGGATTTCCTATCGGTAATCATTCACTCAGTCGTCATTTCATAACTCCTTCCAGGCTGTCCCTCCGCCCTCCCCCTTGCCATTCTGATCTTTAGTGCTATTCTAGTAAGTGTAAATATGTTGTGTCCCTTTTGTTCGTTTCAGGCCGGTCATCGGCAACTCAGGCCACAAGCGCCATAGTCCTTAAAAGCCTCCTTTTCTCTATAACAGCCTCTTATTTAATGAAAGTTGAAAATGATACTTTTTCGTTTCCACCCTTAAGTTGAATAAATATAAATTTTAAAGGTGTAAACTTCCCATGGGATGAACTTTCAGAAAATGATTTAAATATCTGTTCGTTTTTACAAGGACAGGAGAAATTAATTCAGCTGCAATGAGCGGCTCCAGAGAGAACATTTTCAAAAAGTAGATCCTCCATTCTTACCAAGTCGAATAGAAATAATGGAGAAAACAATTAGAGTTTATTGTTTTTGCACTTTCTCCAAATATTTTATTGCGATCCTTCAATAATACCCTGAGCAATGCTAATGGCAGATATTTGACCTTGCTTTCTTTCCACACTTGAAGCTTCACTTACCCTGTTCCTTGAACAAAGCAATATAATTAGTTGTTATAACGTAATCTGAGTGTTAAATCTGATGTTGGGACTTTTCTTTCCTCAAGTTGTTGTGGAATTTGATATTCCGTCCCACTTTATAGCTCTGAGCTATAAACGGATATAGTAGTTTCTCCTGAGCTTTTGTAAAATAATAATACTCAGCAGGTATGAAGGTCACCCTCCTTCACACATTTATTCAAAATGAGCCATATACAGCGCACAGTGTCACTCTTAGATTTGTAGTGTAATGTAAGGGTCTACACAGTGAAACACAATCTAACTGCTAAGGACATTCTTAGTTATTGTGAGTCACACTTTGGAGCACAGTATCCTGTGCTGGGTATAGTTCCACACTGAGAAATGGTGTCATGCATTGTAAGTCTTAGACTAAGATGCACAATCTCATTCAT
Source organism: Triturus cristatus (assembly GCF_964204655.1). NCBI lineage: Eukaryota > Metazoa > Chordata > Amphibia > Caudata > Salamandridae > Triturus > Triturus cristatus. The sequence goes on along the minus strand of NC_140590.1, from coordinate 387,655,614 downwards.
TGCTTATCAGCATCACACTTAGGAAAGAACACGAGTCACTGTAAACTGTTCCTTTATTTTGATTACGCACGGCAGTGACATTCACTGCATAACCTATCTCCACCCTATACCTCTAGTATAGGTGATACGTGTTGGATGAGCTATCTTCATCCATTTATATTTGACTGGCATTCAAAGAGTAGTAATAAGCTCTATAAAGAGGTTATTTCACAGAGAAAGGGGGAGATCAGGAGATAGGCTTACTACTGCCTGCTTCAGTATAAATATTTGTCACAATTTTGACGGGTTGTAAATGCACCTTTCTTTTTCAACAACTCCACCAGCTGCATAGATGTGACCATTACAAAACATACCTGGGTTGATTATTTGTCTAAACTGTATGACCTGCAGGAGACCCTACTTACTGGAAGTATACCCGCAAGGGACAATGTCATTAGGAAGGCCCGGATTAACTCACAATTACTGTAAAGGATGTTAGCTCTAAACAGATGCTCAAGTAACAAAGCACCAGGGCAGGACGGAGTCCACGTTGATTTATTTAAGAGTAATTTAGCCTTTTGGGTTCCCGCCTTGGCGAACGTTTTGGCCTGTGCTATATCTACAGTCCACCTAAGTCTTGGTCAAAGGCAATTGTTCCTATTTTTTTTTAAAGGGGAGATAGGAGGGATCCACAATGCTACCAGCCTATATCTTTAATAGACTCAACAGCCAATGCACTGGGTAGGGTGCTGCTGGACCATTTAGAAACCGGGGCCAATGAGAAGGGCATGCTAACACCAGTACAGTATGGATTCAGACAAGGTTTCGAGACTGTAGATCGGTGTCTCAACTTCCACTTAATAATGAGTAAATATGTTCCTGCTAAAGAATGCTGCCTCTACTTGGCATTTATGGACTTCATTGCAGCGTTCGATAATGTCATAAGGGCCCGTCAGATTTGGCCAAGGTGGAGAATATACTGCCTTTATAGAGATCAGAAAGGGGGTTAGGCAGTGGTGCGTGTTGGCACCCTTCCTATCTAGTTTTTATATCAACGATCTTCATGATCATTTGATAAGTGCCTTAGCTGATCCACACCAGATAGAGAATCACCTGCTACCTGTACTTACGCACTCGTATGATTGTTTTTGAATGGCCAGAATAGGACGAGGTCTGCAGGAACTTTTAAATTCCTGTGTCCTTCATGCATGACCTGGGTCTACTGAATAACACGTCTAAATCCATCACTGTGGTCGCACCTGGAGTAGGATCGCCCCTTTTCTTATTGATGGCTCGGGACTGACTTGTGTATCTGCTTTTACTTATTAAGGAATTCCATTTGATAGTAAGATTTCGTGGAAGTATTTGAGGGATTGCAGAGTGAACCAATTTGAACAAGCAATTGCCTCCCTATTTAAGTCTGCTACACAGTTCGGGGCTATGCCCATAGATGCTGCCTTCGTGATATATAAATCTAGACCGGTCCCATTTGCCGCTGATGGTGTGGGAGTGTGGGGTTACACGTGATGACCTGAACTACAAACGTAAGAATAGGTTCCAGTGCAGGTAGCTGTCACTCCCAAATTCAGTGCCAACCACAGTTGTGCATGAAGAACTGGATTTGCGCCATCTGGGGGATTCTTTGAATTTGGCACCCACCTCACTCTGGCTCTCAGTCTGATCTAGACCCGAAGCAGCCCTGACACAGGCAATAATTTCTCATTGTCTTAAATTAGCAGGGGCTAACAAAATTAAATGACTTGTGCGAGTTAGTGAAGACCTGTCAGGAATTAATAGGTCGGACCTTTTTTGTTAATCCTTTGCGCATTACAGGGACTGATAAATCTGTGGTTAGAGATGCGCTCTACAGTCTATAATCGCAAGGGCGATTGATATGCAAAAGAGGACAGTGGAGTTATATATTCAACTTAGTACGACCATAGGCATTGACCCATACTTACTTAAAATACCTCCCAAACAAATGTTCTATTTGGTCCAATTCAGGAGCGAATTGGGTGCTTTTTTTGGTGTTATATCCTTCCAGTGTGTTCACCGATAAAGATATGTCCGTTTGACCATGCAACTCAAGTGTGGCTCAGTCGCAACTTTATCTGTTTTTTTTTCCTGTGAACTGTACAAGGTATCAGTATTTTGAAACCATTATTAAAAATGTTAAACATTCGGAAATGCAAAGAGGCACTGGAGTACTTGCGGCTGCTCCAGACAGATGAAGTTTGTTACAGTCTACAGGTTTTTAGCAGCTGTGGCTAAAGTTAGGAGAATTGTTTGGAAATAGCACTATTTTATCAATTTATATAATGGATGTTTTACTTATTTGTATTGCATCTTATTGCATTGCCTTAATATTAGCTGTTTTAATATTCTAGTCATTTTGATTGTAAGCAAGACAATGGATAATTAACTCATGAATGTGATGTTTTAGCAATTGTTTGTCTTATGTGTCTGCTTTTATGGTTTACAAAAACCGAATAAAGTTAATTGAACTGAATTTGATGGTATTCAGACTACAATATTTTATTCATGAACAGACATTTTACATATGCTGTTGTCTGGTACAAAACAATGTTGGCATGAGTAGATATCAGGTAAGTCCTTGAGTGTCAGCCCTCTGACTTTGAGTGAGCAGGAATGAAAGCTGAGTGAAGACCTGTGTTTTATTCTTGGTGGCTGGGAGACTCTGTGACATCCAGGGCTTGCACTCCTCCTAACAGGGGGAGCACCACACTCTGCTTGCGCAAGCCTCACTACAAATGGCTTTGATAATATTACAACATTCTGTCTGCTTTGCCACTGATGCAAGCTGGAAATAGCTTCAAGTTCGGAGAGAGGATTTAGAAGCAATCGAGACATGTCCCTCACATTGAGTCAAAAGCTCACATTCGTGGCCAAGTCCCCAATGTACATGGGTTTTACCAGCCAGGTTTTCCTGTCCTCCCCTGGGATAAGTCATAGCACGTGCTGTATGCAATGTGACCGTTCTTATCTGCCGAGTACCCTCTCGCACTATTTAAAGTTTACAACACTGTTTAATGTACGAGAATTTTTTTAACATACAACTCTTCTCCTGTTTATGCCCGAGTCAGATTCTGATTAATTCTGGATTGGTATCATTTTCTAATTAATGTAGTGTAAACTGATGAACAAGGAGCAATTGATTTTGCAGGTCCATAACATTATTTTTTAAATAATCGGAGACTTTCAGTGTTTAATATTTAACTTGTATCGTTTCTTTTTAAATTTAGAAGCCAGCAACAGAGTGAAATGCTGTTGATCATCATATCGCCTACTGGCTTTGGACTATGCATTTAAGTCCATATTAATTTCCCCAGACATCAACATTGCCAGAAAAACCTCCTGTGAATTTACAAAGGCATTGTGTATCACCAAAAAGGCAATTACACTTCTTTTGTCGCAGCAAGCAGATGAAGATCTACAGATATGGATATTTCTCAGTAAACCATGGTGCTTCCAACTAGGGCAATATTAAACTATATCCACTTTTATTGCAATAATTCAGTTACATTTCTGGTGTAACGTACACTTTTACAGGCATCTATAATAATGTTGCAAAGACTGCTTCAGAACTGCAGCAGTAGTGAGTTCATAGCTTCTACAATTTTAATGTGTTTTCTCAATGCTGTGCTGCAGCTTGTGGAAGAGGAGTTGAATGCACCTTTTGTTCCAGCTATCTTCAGTATATTGTGGAATTATGAGAAGAACCAGATGCAAAGGCGGTTATTTGGTTTTCTAGTGTGAAATTATATTAATGTCCTAAAATCTGGGGTAAGCATGGGCATCCAGAGTGCTTTTATGTTTACTTGAGTATTGTATATTCTGCTTGGACAATCATTTTGATTTATCTGAAACCCATTACTTTACTTTGGTAGAACATTGCTATTTAATAATGTTTATTTGTACAAAGCCACTGATTTCACAAAACATTTTGTTGGGGCGAGAATGTACCCTGAATGGTATACAGGTGTGTTCCCATGCCCTAAGTGCCCAACTCTGTGCATATCTGATGTGCTGGCTTTTATTTTGGCCCTGGCATCACACTAATGTAAGAGTATGAGCAGAGACAAAGGCCTGTTCCTGACTACATGATGTCCTTAACCTGTCCTGTGATTTGAAGGGGTTGACGAAACGTGCCATAATTGTGAAACGAAGACTTCTATACCTGTCTTAGCAGCCCCTCCAGCATTTTGCAAATCACAAAAAAATTGCGAAATCAGCTGACAAGCGCGATGGCCGCGATATTTACCAAACCGGCTGCAAACAAAGGTCTCCTGGCAGGCAAAAACAAAATAATGATGCCATGTTATTGGCTGTATGCGCATACGTCATCACGTGAATGGCGCTCTACAGCTGTAATAACTGCCTGATTCCTCCATTACAATATTAGAAGAAAGAGGAGCGAGAAAAGGAAAGTATCGCTTCTCTTCTCCAGCTTGCAGGCTCAACTGCTGTTCATGTAATTGCAGGAAAGAATGCCAAAAATGAGGATCCCAGCACGGCATGGGAAGTACAACAGGAAGTCGGTCGGTCGTTGTAATGATTTTATTGGGAAAAAAGTAGTTGTCTCACAAGGCCTTTGTGTATTTTGTGTGTACTAACTGCAAATGTATGGTTACACATTTTTTCTTTGCCCTTTACATCTCTATTATATTATAATAAGCATTGAAAATATAGTCTCGCCTTTTATTAAGTTAAAGCCATTTGTTTTGCTAATGGTATTGTTTAGCAAAACAAATGGCTTTAACTTAATTAAAGGCGAGACCTATTGCATTTTTAATGCTTGTTAGAACTGTCGGTAGGACCCGGTACACTTAAAGACCTTGGTATGGGGTGGGGGGGAGACTGAATAGTATTTCCTGTTTGGTTACTGTCCTTCGAATGGGGGAGCAGTCCTGGGTGGGCTCTGTGTATGCCCTTGCTGCCTCTAACCAGTCCATTCACGTGGGATGTTCCTATGTCGCGACAAACGGTAGCAGCCATTCTATGTGGCTGCTACCGTAGGTGTATATCACCATGGCTGTCTAACCAGTGCACTGACAAAATCAATAGGTGTGGCTTAAACGCATGAAAATTGATCTGCCACTGCTATTGTTAAAAAAACGAACAACAGAATGTGTTCTAAAAAGCTGACAAAGACACCAGTGACTTAATCTTATGCTATTGTCTCACACGAGGAGTTCATAAAAATAGATTATAACTTGTATCTACTACGAAATATAATTTTTAATAAAGTGATTTGCTTTAGTTTGAAACAAAAATACGCCACTATTCTGAGCCGTTTAGCATAGTTCCGTTTCACCCTCATCAATCAATCAATCGTAGCATTTATAAAGCGCACTACATACCCGTGAGGGTTTCAAGGCGCTGGGGGGGGGGGGGGTCAGCTGCTACTGTTCGAAGAGCCAGGTCTTGAGAAGTCTCCTGAAGGTTAGTAGGTCCTCGGTCTGCCGCAGGCGGATGGGGAGGATGTTCCATGTCTTGGCGGCGAGGTGGGAGAATGATCTGCTGCTGGCGGTCACTCTTCGGATGCGGGGGGCGAGGGCGTGGTCTGCGGAGCTGGCGGGTGGGAGTGTAGAAGCAGAGTCGGCTGTTGAGATACGCTGGTCCTGTGTTATGGAGAGCCTTATGTGCGTGGATGAGGAGTTTGAAGGTTATCCTCTTGTTGATGGGGAGCCAGTGCAGGTCTCTCAAGTGGGGTGTGATGTGGCTGCGGTGAGGGATGTCGAGGATCAGGCGTGCGGAGGCGTTCTGGATGCGTTGGAGCCGTTTCAGGAGTTTGGCCGATGCTCCTGCGTAGAGTGCGTTTCCGTAGTCCAGTCTACTGCTGACAAGGGCCTGGGTGGCCGTCCTTCTAGCCTCGGTGGGGATCCACTTGAAGATCCTGCAAAGCATGCAGAGGGTGTTGAAGTACGAGGAGGAGACGGCGTTGACCTTGTCATGGACAAGGTGGAGTCGAGGATGACCCCTAGGTTGCGTGTGTGGTCAGTGGGTGTAGGGGGTGCTCCTAGTGCAGTCGGCCACCAGGAGTCGTCCCAGGCCGAGGGGGTGGATCCGAGGATGAGGACCTCCGTCTTGTCCGAGTTCAGCTTCAGTCGGCTGTTTCTCATCCAGTCGGTGACGGCCTTCATTCCTTCGTGGAGGTTGGTTTTGGCGGTGTGGGGGTCTTTGGTGAGGGAGAGGATCAGCTGGGTGTCATCGGCGTAGGAGATGATGTTGAGGTCGTGCCGACATGGGCGAGTGGTGCCATGTAGACGTTGAACAACTTTGGGCTGAGGGATGAGCTCCGTCCCCGACGATAAACTGTAAACATACTCTGAGTAGATACTCATCTCCTCTGCTGGCAGGGCAAGTTACCAAACATGTTTCTCCCGTAAACCATCCACATTGGGGATTAGTAATATTACAAAATCAATAGGGCACAGAAGGCTGACCCTGAACTATAGTGCCTTTTTGTTGACAGGAGTTAGGGTGAGCAGGTCCCGACCCTTTGAAAGTGAACACCTGGGTGCTGCATGTGAGTGTCACTGCTACGGGGCGTGAGAGGCGTTACATAGCTAACACATCTCGCGCTAGTAACAACAGTGGTGTTTCTAAATCCCGTTGATACCTACTAAATCAAAGTCTCTTATAGGATATCACTCCCTGTCATTACGCTGGGGCGGTGCAGTTACCATGCTTCGGAGGTAGCCGAGCTTCTCCTTCCCCCTCTGTCCTGTGTGTCCAGCTGGGGAGATCAGCAGCAGAGATCTTGGTCAGAGAATCAGACGACACAGCTGAAGTAAGCACGGGCCCTTGCAGCAGCCATGAAGGTCCCTCTATCCGAAGTCCCGCGGAGGAGGATTGTACTTCTCTACAGGCACCAAATAACAGTGACAGACGAGCAGGCGGTGAAACTAAAAAGGGACTACGGTAGCCCTCGCCAGTGTAGTGTACACGTGTCTGCCATGATGGGTTGGCTGTACTGGTGCTTGTCTTAAGCGACTGTAAAAAAACACTTATGAAATTAGTTCCTTTGGAGTTTTTAAAGTACGTCAGCGCAAAAGAATAGGCAAGCCCCTTACGCCGCCGGTGCGTCACTTTTCCCCATGTTAAAAGTGACGCACCGGGCTTTTTTTTTTTAATGCAGATTTATATAGCGCGGACTCGACCCAAAGGTATTGGAGCGCTTTATATAAGCACCGGTTACGCTACACAAGGACACATCCAGGCAAAGGGAGATTAGGTGATATGCCCAGAATCACAGGATGTGGACACGACCCCGAGGCTCGAACCTTGGTTTCCAGCCCCAAAATCGACAGTCTAGCCGTCAGACCACATCATTTAAATAAGCCCCTTGATTTTTAGACAACATTGATGCGTTGGTCCTCCACACGATAAACTGCGATGATTTAGTTTCACGAAAATGTGTTCATGCTTAGTTGATACGCCGTTCTTCAAAAGCACCAGAATAGAGATTCCAAAATTGCTACAGTGTTTATGCAAAAAAGAGACTAGGTTTACCGGCCTATATGATAAGTGACATGAAAAACGAATATAAATGCTTCTAAAAAGTTGGTAAATTCCGCTTACCAAATGTGTGACTATCACCCCGGTTTTACAAACATTACTTTGCCATTCATGTGAAGTTTCACATTTAAACACCCTTGGTACGAGCTAAGAATTTACTTCATGCAAAGTTGTAATGTTGACAAAAATAGCCAGGGCTTGCTGCTGCCTGAGGTTGTTGCACATGACGGGCGGTTCTCGCTTGTGCGCCTTAGTATCTGAGGACATGGCCGAAGCATTGGCCTGGTAGCATCAACAGCAAACACCACTGCCATGTTTCTTCAACGATGTCCGCAGTTGACTCAAGTAGAAGCTGTGATGAAAGTATACTTTGTTTTGTTTTGCACAAGAGAAATATATATATATATATATATATATATTTGCTTGTCTTTTGATAAATTATTTAGTTAATTTATACTAAAGGAAGTAGGAGTGACTCTTCATGTTTCAGTACAATTTAAGTAAAACCCACAGAAGGATAGAAATAAAACTAATATATTGCTTCAAAAACAACAAGCGCTCGCCAGACACGCAGGCATCTGCTGTTTATTTTTGCCGCACGCTTTCAAAAGTGAAAGCGAGATGCAAAATTAAACACGCAGCGCCATGTCTCCTTTTTTGTCCGGCCCAATCAGAGAGCCGGACTGGCGCGTGCAAGGCAGCGTGACGAAGCTTCTGATAAGAAACTTCGTCACAACAGCCGTAATGCAGGCGAGCCAGTCTGGGTGGGCCGAACCAAAAAGCCAAAGGAAAGCAACGAAAAACCCTCCTTTCCAATGAGAAGCCAGCGTTTACCATCAACGCTGACGCTACCCAATGGAAATGAGGGGCGGGGCTCGAGTCCCCTTCTCCAAACTGACTTGTTCACTATAGCTCTCGCAGGCGAGGAGCGCATGCGTGCTCCAACGCCAGGTGAGACCTAAAAAGCCATGCAGCCCCCAACGCAACCCCTTGCTTGGTTTGCATACATTCTAATTAACAGCAGTCACAGGTGAGCCCTGGCAGCCCCACACATATCAGCACTAGCCCTGTGATAAACGTGGGGTACATGCTCACATTTAACAAGCCTGTACAAAAAGAAGATGCAAACACAGTCCTTCATCTAGGACTTAATAACAGCAGGTAATGGTAACTCCCGGCTGAAAGTTTTCTTTTTGCACTACTGCACAATTTAAATACATAAAGTGGAAACGTGCAGAGAAGTACAAGTTGTACCGTCCAACTCTCCCACTAATAAATGAAATTAATTCCCTGGTGCGATAACTACTGAGTTGCAAACAAGGCAAGAATTAGTGAAAGAAGTATCAGCAGTATGTTTCCCAGCATTCTTTGCAGCGCGGTACATTAATTCCCCTAGGATGCTTCATAAGGCAGAGGCTTCATGTCCGTAGGATGCAGAAGCATGGGATGAGTTACTATCCTTAAACTGCATAGCATTGTGGTAGTGGTAGTGTCCTTAAACTTCCACTGTGGTGGTATCACTAGCAGTGGATAATTTGTAAAATTATAAGTAACAGTGCCCTTGTCAGGAGGACACTGCAGCTTGTACCATCCATTGCCCCTGCCAGTGCTGCCAGTAACAGTACCAACACAACTACTAACCATCAATGAGGATCCCAGCACGGGGACGGGCGGGCAGAGAAGGAAAAGGACTGTCTTCAGCTTCCCCCCTTTCTTCCTCCCTCTTATTCTCTCTCTTTCTGTCTAGCAGCTCCTCCTCTCTTGCTGGAAATCGTGACTTCGAGAAACGGTTCTCATCCTCTCTTTCCTTTATTTGTTCCCCTGTGAAATGGATCCAGAAAAGAAAAAGACTGGAAATGTCGTCTTTTTCCGACATTTTTCCATTCCAAAGTGCAGCTGTGGGAATCAAATGTTCAAAATATCAAAAATAAATAACTAAATGAAGCTAGATAGACACGCGACACAAGAAGAAGCTGGATGGCTGCACACAGGGAGCGAAGGGGGGATGTCTGACTGCACCTAGGGGGCTGTGTGACTGCACACAGGGAGCAAAGGGAGCTGCATGACTGAAACCAGAGAGTGAAGGGAGCTGCGTGACTGAAACCAGAGAATGAAAGGAACTGCGTGACTGAAACCAGAGAGTGAAGAGAGCTGCATCACTGAAACCAGTGAGAAAAATGGGCTGCGTGACTTAAACCAGAGAGTGAAGGGAGCTGCGTGACTAAAACCAGAGAGAGAAATGAGCTGTGTGACTTAAACCAGGGAGTGAAGGGAGCTGTGTGACTGAAATCAGGGAGAGGTGAAAGTGGTGCCCCAGCGGGGGAGCATACATGGGCGCTAATGAGGTTAGTAGATTGAAGCTGTGCTTCCGTAGAGCTGCAGAGACTTTAAACATGCCTATTTCAATGTTGAATACTCTGCTAAAACAGGTTCCATTGATTTAGGGCAGAAAAGGAATGATTACGAGTAAAATAAAGTGCAGCAATATTGCTGCTACATTTTAATTTTCGTGCCGCTAAATTTAAATTTTTGTGCTGCAAAATTGGCAAATCTATGCCGCAATATCCTGGGGAGTCTGTCTTGGGTATAAAGCATTAAGTGGTGGTCGCAATGTACCAAGTTATTTAAGGATTAATAGTGTAAACAGGCATTTTTATCCATTTTATAAGGAGCAAGACCTACCAGCGCTGCTCCTGTAAAGTTCTGCTGTTTTGTGCATGCCCAGAATCCTGCCCTGGCATCCCATGTGGGTTTTGAACGTATGAGCGTGTATAGCGCAGGTAGCACGTATTAAGTACTAAGGCTGAGTGAACCAGAGTAATGTGACCAGTGGAATCCATGTTGAATGGCCCTGGCCTGCTACAACACAAGATGGAGAGCAAATACTGTTCTCCTAGTGGAAGGTATTGCCCCGATTACTTACCGGTAATCTTCATTACTCCGAGTATTGTCTTCCTCGCCACATGAGCTACAAAGTGAGCTTTAGCTCCACACCAGACACTCCAAAGCAAATCAGCATGCCATGCCTGCCATCCGTCCCCAGCATAGCCAGCCAACGTCACCCGTGACCCAGTATAAGGGGAGGGTTGGCCCTCCCCACTTCCTGTAGAACCAGCGAGCCCCTTCAACCAATGAAGCCGATAGAAAAACTGGGAGGGAGAGATGGGAACTTGTGGCGAGGAAGACAATACTCTGAGTAATGAAGATTACCAGTAAGTAACAGGGGCATTACTTCCTCGTAAGTCTTCCTTGCCACCAGAGTTACAAAGTGAGCACATACCCAAGCCCAGTGGCTTCATGGAAACTCACAAGAAACCACGGACAACGGGATGATGCAAAACAGCTGATTTAATCCAAAAATTAAACAAATGGAAAACAACCAAGAAGAAGCACAGAAGGCGGGAACATCAAGAGCTGGAAGAACCAGCCCCAAGAACCGCCTCAGCAAAACCCCCAGGCGAGGGACCACCCAACACCACCCAGTAGTGGTCCATGCACATGTGAGGGGAGGACCAGGTCGCAGCCCTAGAGATATCTTCAGTAGACACCCCCTTGAACAAGGACCAGGAGACAGACAGACCCCTGGTAGACCCGGGCTGACACCTCAGAACCCTGAGTACCGTAGGTCAGCAAAATAGCCTGCTTGATCCACCGACTCAGGGTGCAAAGGGAAGGTTTATGACCAGACTGGACAGGACCAAAAGTGACAAGTTGTCACAGCATCAGAAAGACGCAGCCTGCTCCAAATACAACAATACAGCACACTGGACATGTAAATGTAATGTAATGTAAATGTAAGTTATCTCTTATAAAGCGCAAGCTATCACTCCGCGAGGAGCATCCTGGAGGTTTGGAGGTAAGGGGAGGGGAGGGGCACTGGCTTTACTAGATGAGGGAGAGGCATAGTTCCTCTGGGGCTGCAAATATCCAGGTCTTCAGGGCCTTCCTGAAAAGTGTCTCTGTCTCAAGTGACCTCAGGTGGGGTGGTAGTAGGTTCCATGCTTTGGATCCTAGGACGGCCACTGTTCGACCGCCTTAAGTTTTATATTTGAAAGAGGGTGGCTTAAGATAGTTGGCGGTGGAGGACCTGAGGTTTCGAGTTGTGGTGTATGAGGTGAATCTTGCAGAGAGGTACTTGGGTCCAATTTTGTGTTTGGTTCTGAAAGCAATGAGAAGGATTTTAAAAAGAACTCTTTTACGTACAGAGAGCCAACGAAGGGCTTGTAGGGCTGCAGAAGCTGAGGATCTTCTAGGGAGCTTCAAGACGAGTCAAGCCGTGGCATGCTGGACAACCTGCAGCCTTTTTAGGTTGGATTTGTTGGTGCCTGCTAATAGACTATTGCAGTAGTCCAGACGCGAAAGTATCAGGGCTACTGATACTGATTTCCTGGCTGTTAGGGGGATGAGGTCAAAGAATATTTTTATGGCTATAATGAGGCTGAAGCAGGTCCCTGCTACTGCCATGGTGTGGGGTAGAAAGGTGAGTGCAGAGTCAAATTTTACACCCAAGTTTTTTGCTACCTTGACTGTGTTAGGGGGGGGGGTGTTGTCCCATCTGGCCACCATTTGTCAGGTTGGAATTGGACATTTTTCCCTATGGGGAGAATCTCTGTTTTGTCCGTATTGCATCTCAAATGGTTCTCTCTCATCCAGTGGATAACTGCGGTGAGGCAGTGTTTGAAGGTAAATTCAGGCGCGGATGAGTTGTTGTCTAGGGAAAGGATCAATTGGGTGTCATCAGCGTAGGATGTGAGGAGATGGGAACACATCCGATCGACAGGAGGAAGCGGCAAGTGGGGAGTAGGAGGGAAGCCATGGGGAGAGGTGGACACACGAGCCGTGGCTAGACATGGGGGGACAACCCGAGCTTCCAGGGAACGGTCTAGGTAGCTGTACATGATTCATAGGACGGTGGGGTCTCAACAGGAGGAAGACAGGCAGAAGGGGGTACACTGACATGGGCTGAGGGAGGGAGAGGGTGGGGGGAGCCCACGCGGGAAGGGTGATTTTTCTTATGTTCAAATGCCTGAAATATCAAGGGTGACACTCTCCGGTGGAAGGGCTGAGGTTGTTGGGGGGTTGCATTGCGATGTTGGACAGAAAATAATAAAAAATGTTTCAAAACAAATAAATCACCGCAGGATGTGACTTCAATGTCGAAGGATCTTATTAGGTGGATCAGAGGAGTCAAATAGACATTAAACAACAGCGGGCTCAAAGTTGAGCACTGTGGGACGCCAGCTGTAATATTACGCTCAGTTGAAGTAAAGGTACCTAAGGCAACCGCTTGTTTACGGTTGGAGAGAAAGGATTTAATCTAGTTAAGGGCAGCACCTGAGATGCCACTACGTTCGAGTCGTTTCAGAAGTATTTTGTGGGAAATGGTATCGAACGCAGCCGACAAATCAAGTAGGATGAGGACTGTTTTCTTGCCATTGTCGGCTAAGGTTTTTAGTGCATCAGTTATTTCCAGTAGTGCTGATTCAGTGGAGTGTTTGGGGCGAAAACCGGATTGTTGGGGGTGAAGGATATTGTTCTCCTCCAAAAATTTGGACAGTTCTTTATGAACAAATTTCTCTGTTATCTTGCCGAGCAGTGGAAGTAAAGAGATAGGCCGGAGATTAGAAAGTACAGAGGAATCAATATTTTGCTTCTTCTTCAGCGGTTTCACAAGCGCGAGCTTCCACTCATCCGGGACAATGGCTGTGCTGATGGAAGAATTCACTATCTGATTAATGATGGGATTGACTATCTATAATTTTGTGAAGAATCAGTGGAGGGCAAGCATCTAACGGTGAGCCTGATTTGCAAGTTCTAATGGCCTCATAGGTTTGTTCTAAAGTGACTTGCTTAAAGGCAGTGGCGGCTGGTGACATTTGAAAGTGGTGAGGCGTAAAATTATCGCAGTACTGCACTGAGGCGAGCGAGCCTAAACAACCTACGGGGGTTCGGGGGTTCTCCCCTGAGAAAATTTTGAAAAGATTGTGAATAAATGTAGCATTTTCAAGCAAATATGAGGAAGCAGGAAGGTTAATAATGCAATACAGTCTCTTTCTAAATGTTATCACTCTCAAAAAGTGCTTTTCTTCCATGTAATGTCCCTTTGATGGGAAGAGGAGGTTTCTAAGGTGGGAGTATCTAGCAAGTTACTCTACTCAGGCTCCCTCTGTGCGAGCCTTCAGGGAGAAACCCTCTTCATTACTACCTCCACCTGACCCCTGACTCTTACAGGCTAGATTATCCACTTTTCTACCACCCCTCTCCATTACACCTTATCTCACAGCTGACCTTGGGCCCCAGCCCCATATCATTCACTTTCATTATTCCCAGTAAAAAACAATAGTAAAGTTACCTTCAAACTTGAAACATTGAATATAGCAGTAAATGTAATTAGCATGCATGCTAAAGTATGCTCCACAGTTGTCCTAATCACCTGACTATTAATTAAATAAACAAAAACAGAAAGGCCATGACAGGGCCGGCTTTAGTGCTGGTGCAAAAGTCTTTCTGACCTCTTTCTCTGTAGATAACTTAACAACCACCCTCCACCAGTGCCCCTCATCTCTCCGTAGCTCCCCCACAATCCATGACCTTCTCCTCAGATTCCCTCACTGCCACCTTCCACCAGCGCCCCTCATCGCTCCGTAGTACCCTCACCCCATGACCTCCTCCTCGGATACCCTCACTGCCCTCCTCCACTAGTGCCTCTCATCTCTCTGTAGTTCCCCTCCACCCCATGACCTCCTCCTCGGATTCCCTCACTGCCACCCTCCACCAGCGCCCCTCATCTCTCCGTAGTCCCCCCCCACCCTGTGACCTCCTCCTCGGACTCCCTCACTGCCACCCTCTACTAGTGCCCCTCATCTCTCTGTAGTTCCCCCACCCCATAACCTCCTACTCGGCTTCCCTCACTGCCACCCTCCACTAGTGCCCCTCATTTCTCTATAGCCCCCCCACCCATGACCTCCTCCTCAGATTTCCTCACTGCCAGCCTCCACCAGTGCCCCTCATCTCTCTGTAGTTACCCCACCCCATGACTTCCTCCTCTGATTCCCTCACTGCCACCCTCCACCAGTGCCACTCATCTGTCTGTAGTTCCCCTCCACCCCATGACCTCCTCCTCAGTTTCCCTCACTGCCACACCACCCTTCACTAGTGCCCCTCATCTCTCTGTAGTTCCCCCACCTCATGACCTCCTCCTCGGCTTCCCTCACTCACTGCCACTCTGCACTAGTGCCCCTCATCTCTCTGTAGTTCCGCCCACCCCGTGACCTCCTCCTCTGACTCCCTCGCTGCCACCCGGCACCAGCACCCTTCATTTCTCCGTAGCTCCCCCCACCCCATGACCTCTTCCTGGGATTCCCTCACTGCCACCCTCCACTAGTGCCCCTCATCTCTCTGTTGCCCCTCTCTCATATCCATTCCATTATTTGTATAGCGCTACTCATATGAGTGTAGGGTGTCACAGTACGTTACATAACAGCACACATTATACAGAGACAAATCGGTTTATGCGGAATGTCACATAAACAAATGAGGATTACAAGGTGTAGAAATCACGTCATACATACTGGTGGGCAATATATTTTACGGGGGTTTGGTCTGGCAAAACCCTAAACTCAGGATTTAAAGAGTACTCCAGTGGTTGGGGGTTGGCTTTACTGATATAAATGTATATTTGCCCGAACAAACTGTTTTTAGTAGAATAATGAAAGAATGGAGAAGTTCTAACTGTATCATAACACAAAAAAATGAAGTTTGTAGGCAGCTCTTTGATGACAGTTCACTGGGCACTGTCCTATGTTAGGATAGTAACTTCTGAACTACAAGTAACACAAGTATCTCTGAGACAGACGCAGTAAACCACTGAGCTATTCCCATAAAATTCAGTTTATCAACATTTAAAAATTACCAACAGACAAATGGTTGCCCTATAAGGCAAAGGCTGGCTGCTGGTGGCACGTGTAGTTCTGCATTAATAATCAGAGCTGGCACTGTGTGTGATCGCTGGCAGAGTACTTTGTGTCTCTACGGAATCAACGCTGGGCCGCGTGAGGCGGGCTCCTGGCATTCTGATGCGTGTAGACCCGCGTGTATAATTAAAGAGCTGGCGTTTCGTGTGATCTCAGGCAGATCACTTTTTACCCAGTGTGCCCGACCCCACGCTGACTCCTGTGTGTGTGCCATTTGAAACAGGCTGTTCTGTTCCCATTGGAGCACGCCGAGGGGCAGGCTTTACACACGGGCATTCTACCAAGCTTTGGCACAAAAAACTAACCCCGACTTCCCCACTGGGCCAACAGTGGCATCAAATTATTTTCCAATACACCGGGTCCTTTTTCCGGCAGATAAAAGTGATAAAGTCTATTAAGACACCTCGGCAGGTTGGTGCCCCGCTGCAGACATCTCTGTGTAAAGCTACCATGCCACCCCTGTGAGATTTGTCGAGGCTGTTGTGCCTGCTGAAGCGACCTTTAAGCAAACCTGTGAATTTCAGAGAGAGGAATCCACGCAAGCAGTCACAGCCTTTCATCCGCGCAAAGTCGTTAAAATGAGTGTCTCTCGCTTGGGATATAATAATGAATGTATTTACGGTGCCGGCCTCAAGCGTGCCAACACCATACACATCGAGCACCACACAACAGTTGCGGGCGGCGGGCATGACTGGGGGGGAGGGGGGGAGGTACGCGCGGGGAGGGGTGTGTGTGGGGGTTTAATTTAATGATAAAACTTACCAGGCATCTCCTCCTCCTCCAGTGAGTCCAGTCCCGAGTTGCATCACGTCCCCTCTGCAACGTGGTGGACCGTGGAACAAACTTCTCCCAGCTCTTTCTTTTGCCGCTCAACAGGAAATTCCAACTGCCAAATCAGGAGACTGGATGCGACGGGGGGCCGGGCGGCTAGCATTTGATAGGGCATGGGGCGACTTGACGAAAAACACGTCACCGCCCGAGCAGGAGCCTATCTCCAGACTTCTGCACTACACTAGGCATGCCTAATGCTTTGTTAATGTGAGTGTGGGGCTTTGCTCCTCTCTCACATGCGCAGACAGTCCATGTAGACTCCTGCTATCGCCTACGTGCGCTGTACCTTGACACATGCGCACTTTCACCCCTGAAGCACAGGCCGGCCCGGAAATGTAAACA
The DNA here is from genome assembly GCF_964204655.1 of Triturus cristatus. Taxonomy (NCBI): domain Eukaryota; kingdom Metazoa; phylum Chordata; class Amphibia; order Caudata; family Salamandridae; genus Triturus; species Triturus cristatus. The sequence goes on along the minus strand of NC_140590.1, from coordinate 387,638,947 downwards.
GACGAATTGTAAAAGCTGTCAATTCGTCTGCTTACATTCCTGTTGGCCGAACTGCTGCTGCAACTGTGAGCAGTTTCTTTTGTAGGGCGCTGCCCCAGCGCCCCTAATGGACCATCCACCACTGCTTAAAGGTCCTAATAGAGTACTTAGGTGCAGGCTCCAAACCCCTATCAAGATCTTGTGGCTTGTCAGGGGGGAAGTCCTTCTGAATTCTCTTTATTTTTTCATCGAGATATCATCACAGAAACTCTGTGAGGGGGGTATCTCTTTCAGTAGTACTTTGGGGTCCATAAAGGACTTTACCACTGAAAAAATGGCTTTTTGGTTTTGGTTAGCTTCCAGAATTTTTTTGGTAAAGTACTCTTTCTTAGCGTGTTTGATCTGCTGATGGTAGAGCCTTCTGCCATTTCTGTAGGCTGCTCTATCCTCAGAGTCGTACGTTTTTCGCCATTTACGCTCTTTCTGCTTACATATTAATTGAGCTTGGGTAAGAGTGGTTTTGAACCAGGGTTTGTTTACTATTTTAGTTTTTTTTTGCGTATCCGGTCCTCCCAGAGGGGAAAGCTCGTTGCACGTTAAGGTGAGCCAGGAGTTGAACCAGCGCGAGTCCTCCCTGGTGTTTCCTGTTAGTGTTGGAATTGAGGATTGGGCAATAGTAGCTAGTCTCGGGTTTTCAGCTAATTTTGCCCATCTCCGTCCGTGTCGGGGCGGAGGGGATGGCCTATGAGCGAGGCTCGTTTGAGGGATTGTAAGTGTAAGGGGGACAAAGAGATGGTCCGACCAGATCAGGGGGGAGGGGGGCCAGCTGAGAGTGGGGCAAAGTTGGAGCAGACCCCATCTAAAGTATGGCCTGCTTGATGTGTTGGACCCTCTACGAGTTGTGTCAGGGTAAGCAGTTCTGTGATTTGAAGAAAGTTGTCTGCACTTGAGTCAGTCCTGTCTTCAAGGTGGAGGTTGAAGTCACCAAGTAGGGTGAAATTAGCATATCTGAGTAGGAGGTGACTCAATCCATCCCCAAGTGAATCAAGAAAGGCGGTACTGTGTCCCGGTGGGCGGTAGATTAAAGCGCCCGAGAAGGACAGGGAGGCATTTAAGGAAAGGCAGAAGTCCAAGCTTTCTACTCCAACAGCGAGAGAGCAGAATCCACCTCAGACCCAATGACCGGAGGGAAAGTAGGCAACACCACCTCCCCGGAACTGATGACAGCTGAAGGGACCTTGGGCAGAAACTTAGGATCCGGGCGCAACACAATACGGTCCGGCAGGACCTGCAAGAACAGAGAAGAGTGCAGGAAAGTACCCAGCTCCCCTATCTGACCAGCAGAGATGCTGGCCACCAAAAATACCACCTTCATGGTGAGGAATATGATATCCACGGACCCCAAGGGCTCAAAAAGAGGCCCGCACCACCAATGGAAGTTCTCAAGATGGCGTATGGCAAATAACCCAGGGATGTAGCAAAAAGCAACTCCAAAGCAGCCGGGCCACCAAAGGATCCAACCCGTCCAACAGAGGACTGCGGGAAGGCCGCCCACTAAGCCCGCAAAGTAGAAGGGATCAGGCCCAAGGCAAAACCGTCGGAAAGGAAATCAAGCACCCTCATCGGATCCCCATGGGATGCCAGTCCTGCCATCAGGTACTCAATCTTTACGGAAGATGGAAAATCCTTGGCGAAATCCTGAATGGCGTAGTGCTTAGAAAGGTAACGTGGGAACTCATTGTTGATCACCCGCTTGACTGCAGGATGTAAGGGTAAGGACTCGGGCTCCCTCCTCTGATACTGCATGAAGAAGTCCTCCGCCAGCTCCTCCACTGGCGGAACCAAAAAGGTCATGTTGTCCTTGATTTGCTGTAGGACCTCCTTCAATTCCTGGCCCTGCACATATCTTCCCCTGAGATGGTCTTCCTCCCCCACACCCTCAACGCAGGAGGGAGGATCCAGGCGCTGTCATTTGGGGGAAATGAGGCCATTGCGCTCCTTAAAGGCCGCCGCTACCGCAGCCTGAATCATAGACTGAATATCCTGAAGAGACAGGGAATCAGCTGTTGGATGAGAGGTGGGCCCAGCCTCCACTGGAGGATCATCATCCTGATCCATAGATTAGGCACACAAAGAGAAAAACAGCAGGGAACATATCCACTTAAGCGCTAATAGGTAGCCTGTATGAGGACTCCCCTACACTTAAATAGCCACACTATGTCATTAAAAACGTTATGCACCGAAAACCAGCCAGCAGCACACGTTGCTAGGTAACCCAATCATGCGGGAAGCCGGCTGTAGGAGGCACCGCACCCCGTGGAGGCATGATAGGCAGTAAAGACCTCCTGTCGCCCTACCGCAGCATCAGGTTAAGAGATACGTATGTGAGTGTCTCGGGTCTCGTGCAGGCAAAGCAGCAGTTGGCTAGAGCTGGAGTAGGTCTGCTAGGGAGGCAAGAGCCGTGCCTCACTGTACCCAGCTGCGACCGGAGCTTCAACAGGAGCCGGGCAGCCATGAAGATTGCCTTGAGCCGCCGTATGCTCGAGTCTCAGATGGAACCGTGATGCAAGCAAAATCCGAGGTAAGCCCACAGCAGCCCGCTTGTGTAGGGCTGAAACCACTTGCTGCCAGAGCCAGCTCATGCAGGGTTACAAGATAGCAGAGCCTAATACCCTAGAGCTTGTTAGAGCACGGCATAAAGGCCACAAGGCGTGGGGAAGGGAAGCCCAGGAAACGAGCCCGCTCGGGCAGGTTCTCCTCCCCAGGGTTGTGAGTTCTGCTAGAACAGGACCTCGACCTTACGTGAAACACGCACTTAGATAGTCATCGCAGAACAAAAAAACAACAGAAAGTGGGGTTAGCCGACTCTCCCCTTATACTGGGTGAAGAATGACGGTGGTCGGCCATGTTGGGAAAGATGGTAGGCATGGGATGCTGATTTGCTTTGGAGAGTTCTGGTGTGGACCTGAAGCTCACGTTGTGATTCATGTGGCGAGGAAGACTTACGAGGAGGTAATGCCTGCATTCCCGTGACTAGACAGATGTTGCACAGACACTGAAGTGAGGATGCTGGAGACAGGGTTACCTTTAGAAATTCCATGAAGCCTTTTGTTAGTAAGATTTGCTCATTAATCTTCCTGATGCCTGCCACTTAGTTGACGGTAGGCTTGAGGAGTGGGACTGCAGTCATATTGTGTGAGTTGAGAAAGCTTCTAGGCCATGCATGCCCTTTAGTCTACCCTGATTATTACCTCACTTGGGCTGATGACAGCGAGATTCAGAAAACGCACACTTTGTTGTGAACCTTATTGTGCGTGATCCAATTTAGAGACTTTCCCAGTGCTACTTGCTGTGAGAAACATCACCTACACAATGCCTGTATATGGGGAGCAGCCTGTAGAGGACACTTCATAGAAGAACCAACCCAAACGGTTCTATAGATTGAAACAAAAGATCCACATCTCCTGTCTGGAAAAGGTGTATAAAAGTGAAACTATAATTACTACACTTTGTTCCAAGTCCTTCATGACCAGGGAAGGGAGTATTCCACAGAGTGCAAAAATGAATGTTCAGTGAAGGACTGGTGTCTGCTTGATAGCCGGGCTTCCAGCGAGGAGGGGACATCACCTGAAGCCTGTACTTTCTACTGGAAGAGCTTTGGATCAGCCTGAAGTGCCCAGAAGCCTACCTGGCTGCTGAGTTAGGGAAGGAGCCTGCCTGGTCCTGCAGCAGCAGAGATGATCCACTAAGAGTGAGTCCCAGCTTAATCCTGTGGACTGAGAGAGTCCAGAGAGAGCTGACTACATGAGAGCAAGCTAGGGGTGACTTGCATTGTGAGGGGTCTTCCTAGTCTATCACCACTGGTTACTGGCTGCAACCACTTCAAGCTGTTGTGCCTTTGGACCAATTGGGGCTGCATCTGTTGTATTGGTCTCATGAGGGATGTAACTGCTTTTGGCCCAGTCAGAGCTGTATTTTCAGAGATCATTGTTTTGGCCCAATCAGGCTGCAACTGCCTTTTCATAGGTTTGAGTCTGCACCTGCTGTGAGTCTTGCATCAGCTTAATTGGAGCTGCATCTGTCAGCCAGGACTGCTGAGCTGCAAGATTAAGTCGAATGAGCATGCTGATGAGATGCAGCCCCTGTCACCTGGCACGCTTGGACTGTCTTCTCTCACTATGGCCTCCACTTACAGAAGGGTGGAGGAGCTGGCCGACCTGCTTAAAAGCTGCAAAATAAGACTATCACCAACCTGCTGCACAACATAGGGTAAGAAGTGATAGAAACTGTAAACTGCTTGCACATTTGATTTGTTTGGGAAACTAAGGTCTGTACCTGAGCCTTATTCATGCCCGTACTCAATCACGAGAGGGGACCCATTTACAAAGTAATATCAGGCATTACAACGCCAGTCTTTACCTCACATGCCTTTACCCCGCATGCATTACAACTCATTGGCCTTTACAACGTGTTGTAGTACCACGTAAGGCTTTACAACACATACCTTCCCTCAGTCTGATAGTCCTTTATAAATATATATATGTACGTGGCATGTGTAGCTGCAGATGCAACTCCTGCCATCTAGTGTTTAGCTCGGATGTGTGCAAGTTGTTTTTCTTAGAAGAAGTCTTTCGAGTAACAAGGTATGGTGACTCCATCTATTGCTGTTAATATGCATGGGCATCAGCTACATTGTTAGGTTTTTTTTCTCTATCATTGTGTTCAGACGTGTCCTTCTGAGCTCTGAGTCAAGGTCGCATGGTGTGGTCACCAGCCCCATTCAGATCTACCAGTCTTGGGGCTTTGCCTCTCTGAGGCTCCACCGGCTCCTCGACTCCCGACGTTAGTCTTTCCATGATGGGAAGGACTCCTTTCTGGTACTGCCCAAAGTGTTGAGCCAAATACCAGAGTATAGACCACCATCAGATGTGAAACCTCTGTCTGTCTCCAAGCCACCAGGAGGTTTCCTATTTGATGGCTTGCCTTCAGGAACAAAAGGACCTTCTAATACCACCATGCTCGTGATTCACCAGCCCTTTTTGGGTACCAAGACATCGCAGGCGCTCTGAAGCCAGAGACCTCTGGTGCAGCAGCACGGGTCTTCACACTGAAGGAGAGTTTTCGGCTTGGACACCAAAGCTGATGAGCCACTGCCTGTCCAGCGTCCTGTATGGAAGTTGGTTGCAGTAAGTATGACTGGCCTCCTCCTACCTCTCAACACTACTTAGAAGGCGAGAATCGACCACGAGGGGGTCGAGCATGGAGCTCACAAGCCCGTCATGAAGTTTCTGGTCCATCACTGCCACAAGACCATGATCAGACCACGGTGCCCTCCCAGCACCGAAGTCCTCGAAGAAGCTGCACCTGCCCTGCATCGAACATCTCATTGAATCCGGCGTAAAAAGCACCATTGAAGCCAACCTCGGAGTTGAGACATTCTGAGTCGAAAACCAGCTTGGTGCTGGCAGGTTAACGCCCATCTGAGGACCTAAAATGACCACTGTCCGGGCGGCTTCTTCCACCGCCTCTGAGGAACCGAAGCAGCCGATCCTCCAATGTCTACAAAAATAGCTCAACACCAGGCAACAGTGGATTTACATCCATTCAGAGACTGGACGGATCCTAGCACAGCCTCCTACCAGGGCAAAGGACCCTGTTCCTCCCAAGAGAAAACTGACTTTTGAGAAAGCATTTAAGGCATCACTAGAGCCAGTGACCAAAAAGCATCTCTACCTTGCCCCCCCACACCACCACATTCACCAGACCCATCACCTGATTCTCATCAAGGATCCCCTCATTCTGGTTTTGGTGGAGACAGCCCAAGTCTCCCTATGACATAACCCTGGATACATGTACTCATGACGACCCATGGGAAGACTATGATGTCGCTCCCTTTAGGGATACCAACCCTGGCCTTTATCCTGCTAAGCCATTCCCACTGGATGACACTACCTCATAATATGAGGTCCTGCAGAGGACAGCTGCCTTCCACAAGGTGGAAATGCATAAGCAACAGGACGATGATGACTTCCTGATGGAAATCCTTTCCTCCACCCAAAGGTCCATGCAATATTAATCCATGTTATAAGGGATGCTCAAGCATGCCCCCAACAAATTAAAGAGGTGGTAAAGGCTTTAGTGATCACCCCAAGGGTTGAAATGAAATACTAACCATCCCCTTCTGACCCTCCTTACGTTAGGGACTGACTCCCTGGTAGTCAACACTGCCTGTAAACGTGCCAACGCCCAATGCACAGGTGATACCTCCCTCACCCGATAGGAAAAGTTAAAGGATAGACACAGGAGGGAAACTTGTCACTGCTCAGTCTGCTATGCATTGGCGTATTGCCAAATCCATAGGTTTACTCTCTCAGTATGGTAGGGCACACTGATAAAATTTAGGAGTGGCTTCAACGTCTCCTGGGCTAATACAGGAAAAGAGAGCAAGAGCTTGTGGCAGAGGGGAAAGTGATATCCAATACCAACATTCGGTTTGCCCTCTGTGCCAGAGACCACTGTTCGGGGCATTAACTCTAGTCTCCTCCTTCGCTGACACACCTGGATATGTGTTTCTGGCTTTAAGCCAGAAGTTCAGCAGCGTCTGGTCAACTTGCCCTTTGATGAGGTGCACCTATTTGGCTGAAAGTTGACCAGATGGGAAAAGATAACAATCATTAGGAATGCTATAGGTCTCACATTTTTTTGAGTTAGAGCTATTGGTGTTGTAAATGGCAAAGTCTTTTACCCTTGTGTTATGGAGTGGATGTATGTGGTTTGAGTGAAATTATGTGGGTTGGATTAGAATGTTTAGTTGTGTAATTGTGTGGCGTGGAATTATGTGAAGTGGATGTGTAGTGTAAAAATATGGTATGGTGTGCAGAGGCATTATGCGTATGTTAATACAGTGGTGTAGAGTATAGTGGCATAGATTGGCACTGCTTATATTGCAGTGGAATAGAGTGCAGTGGAGTAGAGTGTTGTGGCACAAATTGTAAAAGAGAGGCTTAGAGTGGCGTAGTATAGAGTGTAGTGGCATACAGAAGATTGTTTTAGAGTAGAGTGACGTGGTATAGAGTGGAGTGTTAAAGAGTATAGTAGAATGCAGTGCCATAGAGTACAGTTTTGGGAGTAGAATAGCATGAGTGGCATAGATTGGAATGGTGCAAAGTACAGTGGAGTGGCGTATCTTGGAGTTGTGTAGAGTTCATTTTTGTATATTAGAATAGGGTAGAATGCATTAACGTAGAGTGGGTATAGTAGAGAGTAATGGAGTGGTGCATGTTGGAGTACCAGTTTGAATAGCATTTCCAGTTTGCTTCATTTTATGACACTGATGGCACAACAAAGACGGATTTCTAAATAAAGACAGCGGTGTCACTTAAACTGATGTACCCCATCCGTCGGCAAAACATGACGCCCTGTCCCTAATATTTCACTAAAGCAGATTGTGCCCACCGATACAAGGGACCTGGGCCATATGGGGACCCATTTGACACCTCCTCCCTCACACTACACCACATGGGTTACAAAGGCCTATGTTATGCCCTGGCAGCAGTACTGCGCCTAATGTCAGAATAAAGCTTCTCTTTGGGAAGGGCTCTAATGTCCCTGAACTTCTGCTTACTCCATTTATGCTCCACCTTTTTCCGCTTCATGTCTAACTTCACGGGTATTAACAGCTTTACTGATGTTTAAAGTTAATAAAGACGCTCTGAAAGCGATTTATTTTGTCAGTATAAATGTAAGGGAAAAACGTACGCAATACTGAAAGGATGGCCAGTTAATAACATTGCTGAACTTCAGTTATTTATCTCCGTCAAGGTTACAGCGTGAACGGTCTTGTGGGCTAGTTCGTCTGTCTGAGATCGGAGTCAGATGTGTTCATTTGGCAGGGCTGTTCCAGCTTAACTCGAGCCCAAGAGAACTGGGAAAGGACAGAGGATAACCTTGCTCTTTGAGGCCTTCTCTCGTAAGATCTTTGCAACCTCAGGGGTCTCTATACTATGTAAGCCCGGATGAATTAGACTGCGTTTGAAGGGCCAAGTCTGTAAGATCAGCATAGGTGTAACATGAGAGAGTTTCTGCTGTTGTAGAAATGGGCTTGCAGCATCTGTCCACTAGAGTAATTACATGTGCTGTCAGATCCGTGTGAGCAGAGGGACAGCACTACTGTCAAAAGCCTAAGGTCTCAACATCTGTGTAAACTGAGGGACAGCTCAGCTGTCCATCCTGCGAATGTGTAAGAACGAGAAGTATGTATTAAAAGCAACACAATGGCAATAAACAATGACAGTGAAATATAAACTGAACCATGAACTGGACAGCACACCCGTAAAAATTAAAAAACAAGCTACACGAAATGCATGGTTAGGGGAGGAAGGGGGAAACTATTTATTTATTTTATTTGAGAGGTTTTATATAGCGCTGGCTGGACCCAGAGGTATCAGAGCGCTTTACACGTGTAAGAAGGTGTTCACGGTATGAAACAATCATTCAACAGCATATAGAACCAACATGTTAACAAACTAGAAACAGCTTGAATTTACCTAAAACAATGGAGGAAGTGTCTGCAGATGTCTTCTTTAATTAACAGAGCACCCGCTTCGTGATCCATGAAGCTGGCGATAGTGCAGCTAGGAGAGGGAGGGATTGCTTGAAGCATATTTACCATATGAAATCGGCTAAAAGTAACCAAATATTTTTTTGCAAATATCTTAATTTATTCAATACACATAAGAAATACAAGCGATGCATGCAAAACTGTTCCATGTGTGTACTTTTTAGTTTAATCATGTTGTGACCTACGTCTCGGGGAGCTCACGGATCCTTCCTCTTCCTCCTCTCACTCATCTATGGCCGGGCTACAAGCATGAAAGTGGCGCAAGCGGGTGTTGAGCAGCTGCAGGAGCACTGTCTGAAACCGGATTTGAGCAGTGGCAGCTGGTGAAACGTATTTCCAAAGGAATCAACATACGGGAGCGAGCGAGCGAGCCCGACGGCAATAAGGGGGGGTCGGGAGGTTCTTCCCTCGTGAAGAATTTTTTTTTAAATTGGCATTTTTTGGTGCAATTTTCAGCACTATTTCTGTGATAAATGGACTGAAAAATCAGTTCTTCTAGGCATTCATAAAAGAAAACTCATACAATATTTCAGAGAATTTCTGTGTTGCCAAGCAAGTCTGACTTCAGAAGAGGGCTAGGGTACTAAGCAAAACTGCTTTGTCTCTACCCTTTCAAATAGAAAACACCTAACATAGGAGCATAAACATCCACAAAGAAACACACTTGTAATTTTGTTCCTACCGGAAATGAAGGCTGGCCACTTCCTTTTCTGCATCAGCTATTCAATGTTGATTGCCCAGTAATCTTCATGACATATTAAATAGCTACAAGTATAAGAAATATCCATTCGAAACAAACATTTAATTTTTAGCAAAAGCTTTGCATTTTTGAGCAAGGCAATTTTGCAAAATAAAAAATGAAGTAATTATTGTACTTAAAACAGTATTTTAGAAAACCACTAAATAAAAATAAGTTATGAAATGAGTGTAATATGCATTGCTTAAAATACAAGAAAAATCCATCAAAAATCTTTCATTTATTTTAGAAAGAAACAACTCAAACTTTATATGTATAAGCAGGCTAGGTAAAAACTTTGTACTTTATTTTTAAATACTTTGCATGCCACTCTCAGTCCCTTGTGCCTGTCAGTACAGTAGAAAATGGCTACATAAAATAAAATATGGAAATATATAAATGTATATTTTAAGAAATATCCCTTCAAAACCAATATGATATTTGTAAACACAAACAAAATTATTTTAAATAATACTATATAAATACTTTGCATGCCACTCTCAGGTCCTTGTGCCCTTCAGCCAGCACAGCAGAAACAATTGAATAAAAAGAAATTATGGAAATAAATAAATGTACACTTTAAGAACTTTCAAAACCAATATGATATTTTTAAACACAATTTAAAAAAATAAAAATAATATTTAAATGCTTTGCATGTCAATCACAGGTAGAAGGGTTCTTGTCCCTGTTAGTACAGTAGAAAACGGTTAAATAAAAATAAATTAGTTGAATAACTAAATGTTCTACATATAAACCAACATATTTTTAAACACTAACAACAAAAATATTTTACAAAATAATAAAATATGAAAACAAATATCTATAAATTCACAGATACATAAACACACATATATAAATACATATCAACTGTACAGGAGCTGTATGAATATTAAATGGAATGAGTACATTTCCAACAGTACTTCCTAATGTCATCAAACAAAACAAACTGAGCTATAAACACCTGAAACTATGATTACACATCAGATTCATATTTCCTATTTATATAGAAAGTTTGCTCGTCGATCTTTAATATGAACAAACTTTTCAATTGTTCTTTTGTTGAATTCTGGTATTTCCTTTATTAGCTCTTTTTCCATTGACAGCATAGCCAATGCATTAAGTCTAGCTTGAGTCATAGTGTTTCGCAAAAGCGTTTTTACCCTCTTTAGTGTGGAAAAACATCTCTCAGACTCTGCTGTTGTCATGGGTGTAGTAATGACAACTCTTAAAAGCTTTATGGTCTCAGAAAAAGATTTCTATAAGTTCTTTTCACACAAAAAACTAAATAAAGCCATGGCGCCACCAGTAGTTTGACGGAAGTCACGTCTTCCATATAGGACCGAAAGTTCTGTAAGCAATCTGGCCTTGTCTAACATAGGATAGGCTTCTATCGTTTCTGCGAGTGCCTCAGCTGGGAAAGATTTATTTGGTCTTTCAAAAAGGTCACTTCGCAATAGTGTTGCACTTACAAGATGCTTTGTTAATGCAAAGCGCTCTCTGGCATGGACCACAATAATGTCACAGACTTCTTTTGCTTCTTGGGTCAAAGTATTTATTTGCAGTCTCCGGTTTACAAATGTACATTCTTGTGGCAGTGTAGAATCCAAACTGTCAATGGATTCCCGTACTTTGGTGATGCTTGTCACAAAGTCTGTAGTAGCTTTCTGGACATATACAGTGTCAATGTCTCGCTTTTGCAATTGATTATATAAAATGTCTACCTGGGGCATTATACGGTAAAAAAGAAACAGAAAGAATATAAACTCTCTATCATCTAACGTTCTACTAAATCCCTTAGCTTCACATATAATATTTGATTCAAAATCACCACTGTTTGCAATGGTTGACATGCATTCAAGAAGATCGTCTCTGTATTCATAAATTATCAATATTGCTCGAATATTGAAGTTCCAGCGAGTTGCAGACCCTCTTGGAAGTCTTCTTGAAACTATTTGTTCAAGAATATCAGTCCTTTTCGGGGAACGTGTAAAAAATGCTGTTATACCACCAATCTCTGAAAAGAAAATTTTAACTCTAGATATTTTGGAGGAAGCCTGTTCCATAATTAGGTTAAGTTGGTGGGCATAGCAATGAATATAATGTGCATTTGGGTAAACATCCCTGATTTTCTTTTGCACCCCACCTGTTGCACCACGCATGACGCTGGCACCATCGTAGCTTTGAGAATTAGTTTTCCTTTAGCACATTGCTCAGGGAAAACAATGTTTAATTCATTAAGAATGGCTGAGGCAATTGTTTCTGCTGATGAGTCTTTTAGATGTGTGAAACAATAAAATCTTTCAGCTACCTTGCAATTTCCATCAATGTAGCGGAAGACTAGAACTGACTGTGTCTTAGTAGAGACATCAGTTGTATCGTCATCTTGGATATCTACATAATCAGTGCTTCTCAACTGCTGTGTAATATATTCTCTTATTACTTCCAGCATACAGTCCAGCAATTCATTCTGAATAGTTTTAGACATGCCTTTAAACACTGTGGCTGTTTTTAAATGTGTTTCCATAGCACTGTCAATGCTGGAGACAAAATCAACAAGGCCCCTGAACACGCCAGGATTTAGAGACTCTTCAGTTTCATCATGGCCCCGTAATGCCAATTCAAAGGCACCACAAAATCAAATACAGTCAATCAATTTTGATAAAATGTATCGGTTTTTATCCACTTCTGTATTATGTTTTCTTACTCCCACACGGTATGCTTCATTCAATTGCTGTACAATGTCTGATTTTCCAAAAAGAGATAATTGCAACATATTTGTCAAATGGGATTTACAGGAATCATGTTTTTTTATTTTTTCAGCCAGATGCTTTAGGTCAGTAACTCCTGTTTTTGTCCAGGCAACTTCACCTCCAAAAAGTAAGCAAGGGAAACAGAATCAAGTATTTTTAGAAGCGCTACCAGTAAGCCATTCTATCCTATCATACCATGTTCTGGTAAACCGACGTGTATAACCCTGTCCCCTATCTTTTGCAGACTGCTCAATTTTAATTTCAGGTTTATCAGCTCCTAATGTTTTCACTTGCAGTTTATCAGCATGTGTCAAACCCAAAAAGGGGTATACGAGTAAACTGTCAACTGTGTTCATTGTGTCTAGCAATAGATCAGACTGGAAATAGAAAACCTAACCTGTTTTTAAATATTCCCTAGGTTGAAGACACAAAAACTATATTACGCAAAATAACGAATACACTAATATGAATTGTCATGCACACAATAGTAACAGCAATTAGACATCCATCCTCATTCTGACAGGAATGCAACTGCAGCAGCACGTACAGCTGTCCCCCGAGCGGTATAGCCTTGTAACTAGTTCAGAATTCCTCCTGGGATCCTGTTAATAATTAAAATATGATGTAAGATTTGAGGCTAGGTGCCATTGCATGCACAACACCAGTGGCGATTGAAAAGCTTGAGCATGTCAATTCAGTGATCTGTCTAGAATTTAAAGGGTATATTCCAATTATGGGGTCCTTGAATTACTATTATAAGGATAAACTCAGTATATGTTAGGAGTAAACCTAAAACAAAGTACTTATACATTTGGACTTGACATTAGATGGCAAATAATACAAAACATGTTGAAATTTTCTGTAAAAACCATACGACTTGCATTGAGAAATACCCTTTAAAAGAGTTCTAGGCAGATCTCTGATATATCCAGCAGCCATCTGTACCAAGCACAGCAAAATAAATTTATATTTTTCCAATTAAGAGTTTACCATTGCAGTTAGACTATTTCCAAATTCTAAAAATATATGGATGGAGCTATTCTACACACAAGACAGACTATAATTACATCCTTTAGACAGTGCTAGTCATATCAGTGATCCTATTACTAAATGGACAGGAGTCACACTGTCACAACACATTAGATAGATTTTATATATCCTACTCACTCTACATACTCTGTGTGCATTAAAAATACGGTACGGAAAAAAGTAGACTGAAAAACATCGGTGTGAAAAACAATGTTGACTGAAAAAATAGAATGAAAATAAGTAGTGGCTTTCATGCATTATACAGGAAACATAAGTGTACTCGTAGCAGGGCTAAGCGTCATCCTCCCAAAGTAGACAGGAGCATTTAAAATGAGGTGGGGTAAAGGGTCAGGAGACAAGCAATCAATTGTAATGATTCAGGTAAAGTTAGCGTTAATGAATAATTACAGGATTTTAGGGTAGCACTAAGGAGTAGTACAGGGCTATTATGAATCAGGGTAGCATTAAAGAGTAGTCCATTTTTTAAGCCTCAAGAAACGACAGAATGTATGGGCAGTTTGGGGTTTAATATATTTATGGACAGTAAGCATTAAGGGATAGTAAGGGAATATTAGGCTACAGTTGATAAATGAAAGAGAGCATACAATAATAAAAGATTTAAAAATCAACATTTTTGGACTTCTCATAGTTAATCATGAAAACACACAAAATTATCCCCTTAAAATTTTTACTCGCCACAACCTCATACTCTCTGCACTGTTCTGCTAGGATAAACCAACAGGCCTCCACGCCTAAAGACCACACAGTTGGCACCCATACACAGCTGAATGTGGACCTTTGCGGTAAATAGCGAAGCATGTACTACCTTCTGGCCTGAGGTCTAGGACCAGGAAGCTGAGTTTCGATCAAGGTTCTGTCGCAGCAGGGCAAGAGCCACCACGTGTCTTCTTTCGATATCTCGCAGTACTGATCTTGAATGTGATTATATTACGATCATTCTTAACTCCAATTTCTCATGTGCTAAAAGAATTAAAACAAGAATTATTACAAACAATTACTGCACTGTATTCATGTAATGTTTCTAGCAAAAGTGCTTCTCGTACAATACTGTTTTACACAAAACAAATAAACACAAACATTTAAGATAATAAATTCAGATGGTTTTAATGGAATGTGCATGAGTGCAAGTGAGATCCTGGGTCTCTGCAAGCATTGTGTTTTGTGTAATTTTGTGTAGAGTTGCTAGTTTCTGCAAAGAAGTGCATACACGTTTAAACGAATATATGTGAACCAATGTGTGTGTATGTTTTAGTATGTGTGCATTGCAGTGAGTGCCTGTGGCGCTGTGCATGAACTCTAGAATCCTGTTGGTTTAGTGAGCAGAGTTATGGGAACACCTCACGTGACTCTACTGTGGCTGAACCCTGGCCCTGCCTGCCTCTGTGCCTCTTGCCAACATTGGCTCCAAGTGTGAGGCCCACCAACACAGCAGTATGTGGCCATAGACCTGACTGTGCTCCTTCGGCCATGCTGGTACACAACTCAACTTCCCACCCCGTGGACCCCGTGTGCGAGGCCGCAGACAGCCAGAGCAGCGACTCCAAGTCCCAGGTACTCTCTCGAGGGCCCATGGCCTGACTTCAACCCCCATTGCATTGAAGACTTTTCCGAGGTGGAGGTGACCAGTGGACTCATTTGAGGATTACTATATTACTATGACTCCCTCAAAGGGAGCACCTGCATCTTTCTTGAGCATTGTGATGCCCCTGGAGAATGAGCAATTAACTTTACTACTGGCATAAATCCTAATAAACCGATTAGACTGTTGTCCTTTAGGCTTAGCTTTAATTAGATAAAGAAGGCTTCTTTTTCTACAACTGGTGTGAAGTTTTTTTGTGGTATCTTTTACTGTGTTACTTTACTATGTGTTGCACTAATTCTTTACACATTGCCTCTTTGATAAGCCTGCCTGCTCTGCGCCAAGCTACCAGACGATGAGCAGAGGTAATCTTACATGTGTATCTGAATTAACCTGGCTATAATGGTGGGTTTTTGCTGGCTTAGGCGTATACCCTAGCCAACCAAAATCCCCATTTGTGGGAGGGACACATTCAGCAGCGCCTGCAGGTTTTCTGCTTTCATTCCAAGCAGCAACGTGCAAAGGGGGTGGGGAGGCTTATCAGATTCTATCAGGCCAAATTTAAAGGGCCATCAGCATCCTTTTGTTCCAGGGAGCTATCTAGAGATTCACACCTAGATGCAAATGCCTCGACCGAGGCGAAGCAGCTGCCCTCATCCTCCTGGACCTCTCAGCCTCCGTCAACACCATTTCCCACCAAACCCTCTGAGCAAGACTCCACGTCGCTGGCATCTGCGACAAAGCCCTGGATGGATCAACTCCTTCCTCACCGGCCGAACACAGAAAGTCAGACTTCCACCATTCAACTCAAAACCCACTGAGATCAGCTGCAAAGGGCCTCAGGGATCCTCCCTAAGCCTCACCCTCTTCAGCATCTACAGGGCTCCACTTGCAGCCATCGTCAGAAACCGCAGACTCAACATTATCTCCTATTTCGACAAAACTTAGCTGATTCTCTCCCTTACAGAAGAACCCACAGCCACCAAGAGCAACTTCCACAAGGAGATAAAGCAGTCACCACCTGGATGAAGGACAGCTGCCTCAAGCTTAGCTCAAACAAGACCTAAGGGGCTCATTATGATGGTTTTGACCGCCTGCCATACGAGCGACAGTCCCACCAGTGCAATTAGGATGCGCCCACCTTACTGCGGGCGCATCCTGGCCTTTTAACATTGCGGGCGGTGCTGTTGGCTGCAGCACCGTCTGCAATGTCAAAAGAGCATGCACAACATTTTCCTGCACCATGTGGCAGGCACCACGCAGTGCTTGCCACTTGGTGCATGGAACTCATGGTACCCCCCAGTGCACCCCCTACACACACACACAGAGGGGGCCCACAATGACCACTACCCACTGACCACGCGTAAAACCCTGGCATCTTCCTGGACTCCTCGCTCTCAATAAACCCCCAAATCAACGCCATTTCATCCTCCTATTTCCACACGCTCCATCTACTTCATAAGATCTTGCAGTGCATCCCCACCATGACTTAGAGATCTGGGACAAGGCCCTCGACTGGATCCACTCTTTTCTCTCTGGCAGAACGCAGTGAGTCAGACTCCCACCTTTCCTCTCGGAACCTACACCAACCACCTGCGGAGTCCCCCAGGGGTCTTCCCTCAGCCCAAGGCTCTTCAACGTTTACATGGCTCCGCTCGCCCCATCGTCAGAACCCATGGACTTAATATTGTTTCATACGCGGACGACACCCAAATCATTCTCTCCCTATTCAGTGAACCCAAAGCAGCCAAACACAACTTTCAAGAAGGCATGGAAGCTGTCGCAAAATGGATGAAAAGCAGCTGCCTACAACTCAACACTGACAAAACAGAAGTACTCATCATGGGCCCACACCCCGACGCCTGGAACGACACCTGGTGGCCCCCGCCCTCGGAAGCCCACCCACCCATGGACCACGCACGCAACCTTGGTATCATCCTGGACTCCGAGCTCAAATGGACCGCCAGATCAACTCGGTCGCATCCTCCTGCTTTCACACCCTCGAGCACAGAAAGACCGTCACTCACGCCCTCATCACCAGCAGACTCTACTACGGCAACGCACTCTACGCCGGAATAAACAAAAACCTTTCCCGCAAGCTAGAAAACATCCAGAACGCCACCGCAAGATTGGTCCTCAACCTGCCAAGACACTGCCATATCGCCCAGCACCTGCTCACACTCCACTGTCTCCCCATCAAGGCTAGAATCACCTTCAAGATTCTCACCTATGCACATAAACCCCGCCACAACACCGGACCAGCATACCTGAACAGCCGACTCAAATTCCACTCACCCAAAAGTGCCCTACGATCAGCCCAGCTCTCCTACGCCATTGTCCCCTGCACCAGGAAAACCAGATCGGGAAGCCGCTCCTTCTCCTTCCTCGCAGCCAGAGCCTGGAATGCCTTACCGCTCCACCTTAGACAGACAACATCACTCCCATCTTCACGCAAAACCTAAAAATCTTGTCTTTTCGACAGACCCCCTCCTTGATGGACTGGAACCTGCACCTCCCCTCTTCCCCAGTGCCTTGAGGCCCTTACTGGTGAGTAGTCACGCTTAACAAACACATGATGGATTGATAACTCAACCACCACTTCTCCTTCTACACATACACCAGACATCTCCACTCCGTCCAACTGGCCCAGGCCACCATACCATGTATCAGCAAGACCACTGCTGGAGAAAGATCCTTCTCCTAACTCCTGGAACTCCCTGCCTGTCCACCTCAGGCAATCACCATTACGTCCGCAATTCAGGAAGGACCTCAAGACCTGGCTCTTTGACTGAACCGCAGATCCCCTCACCCCCAAACTGCTTGAAACCCTTATGGGTAAGGAGTTGCGCTTTATGAAAATGAGTGTGTAAATGAATGTACAGGTTGTGTTACATAAGTGAGTGAGGGATACAAGGTGGAAGAGTTGCATGTTGTTTATAGCTCACTGTGCTCTATTAGAAGGATTACAATTTATGAACTGTCGATAACAACTATCTCTGTGTTAAAAGCAGTGACCCACTTATCTGGCAACATTAAGTAAAAATATTGTCATCTGCATATTACATGATCTGCTTTGCATCAGACATAGAGTGAATTTTAAAAAAACTTGCAAGGGTTAATATCATATTAACCCTTGCTAATTTTTTTTAATGCACTCATGAGGCATTATACTAGACCTGGTCAACCAACTGGGCAATATGCTAAAATAATCATATAAAGCAGCATATTTAAACAATGCAAACATTGCACAAAAAATTAAAAGTACAAATTATTATTTCACACTTACCTTATCAGGCAGCTGCTTCTGTCTTAGTCAGCTAGTTGATGGCTTCGATGCTGGTTGCTGTGTGCTTTGTGCTTCTCTGGACCTGCTCCTGCCACCTTCGATTCAGAGCTGCTGCTGGTTCAGAGGAGCTGAAAGTGAAAGCTCGACTCTGTGCAGCATGTGACTCCACCTCACAGGGTCATGAGTTAAGTCTCATGACTCTGTGACACAAGGAAATGTGTGTGAGTGTTTATTATTTTGTAATCAGTGTCTGTAAAGTTATTACAATAATGCTGGAAATCATTATTGTAATAATGAAAAAAACCCTACCTTTCCCAACTCGTCATAGAGATGGGTGGGGTCAGTTATGCTTGACCCCACCCCATCCAGTGACGACTGGTGAAAGGGAGGGGTGAGGCAGGGCAGTGTGGTTGAGTAATGCAGCATCGGGCTTATACAGTACCCGCCCGAGGCTGCTCTGGAATGTTGACCTTCCTGGCGTCATCAGTGGGCTGGGCCGCGGGCCCTAACTGGGCTGTCAACATAACTACCGGGCTGACACCATGTCCGCCTGGTAGATCTAAAGTTTCATTTTGTGACACATGCGCCAAACGCATGTATCACAAAGTTGCCCCACACCTGCATTAACTCGGTGCCTGGCCTGCGTGATGCAATGACGCTGGAGTCTGACTCCGAGCGTCGCAGGCAGGCAGCTGCAGCAGGACTCCAATTCGGGCTGAAAGAACACAGGAGGCAGGCTGGGCAGTGTAGTCCGGCGTGGCGCGCGTGCACCGTTCCGTTCCGCTTTTGATTTAAAATGATAAGTAACATTGCTGTTATTTATCATTTTAAATCCAAATGGTGCGCGGCTGCCAAGCGAGGCGAGCAGAGGCGGCAGTCATGAAAGGATTTGAGGTAGCACCGTGTGTGCTGCGGATAACAGATTTACAGAGGGTGACGACTTCCCCAATATGGCAAACAAAACCAACAAAAACGCAAAAACCATGAAGCGGATACCGCGTGCATTAAAAAAGCCACATGAAGGGCATAGATGGGAAGGGAGGAGGATCAAAGGAGGAAGAATCTAAGTAGATTTCTTTAATTAAGACAACACCCGCTTCACTGGCGTCCGTGCAGCGGGGTGGGGGAGGCTGAGCCTATTTAAAGTTATAGCGCGCCGCTCCGCAAGCTGCGCATACCCGCACAGCCACTATTGTTACTGCTTAAAGTAAGTAAATAAAACAAGTTGCAAATAAAACAAGCAATCTGCTAGGAAGCGGCCGCCATTACTAAAGCTAGTGTCCGTGAGTGCTGTGTACAATAATGAAGTAAATAGTTCTCGGAACTGCTAATGAAATTTCCCAAGTAGGACACATGTAAAAGGGCCAATCCTCATGGGAGGTAACAGCAGAGTAAAGGGAGGTACTAAGGAACTAAGGAGGGACTAATAAGCCTACTAACAAATCAGAAGCCAACATTTACAAAGGACATGACAGAAGCCAATGAAAAATATGGGCGGAGACTAGGCAAAGCTTTAAGTCCTTAACTGAACACAAGATGTCTCAAAGAGGCAGGATATATAAAAAGGACAGACTGCAGAGGCCATGGGGGCACTACAGATATCATCCACTTGTGGCTCCTTTTACTGCTTCCAATACCGTGTAGGGTCTAAAACCACCACTCCTGAGGCATCCACTTCCATCCCCAGGCAACAACAGCAACAGACACCCTCTGGGGCTATTACAGGGGAGGGTACAAAAACAACAATAATAGAGGTCTGGGCAGAGGTGCCTCTAAAGGGGCGGCACCTGCAATACAGTGACTCCCTTACTCTACCCCCGACCACATAGCACCTATTAGGGGAAGACCTCTGGGGTTTCTGTCCCACTCTCAGGAAGAGATGCACACACTCCTCAGCCAGGAGGCCATGGAACCTATGTCACCACAACACTGCAGCAAGGGGATGTATTCCTATACTTCCACATTCTTAAGAATGACATGTCACTAAGGCCCATTTTTGACCTCAAGCCCCTCAGCCAATAAATCCTGTCAGAGCACTTTCACATGGTAACACTCAATGATGTCATCCAACTACTTCAGCAAGGTGACTTCATGACAGCCCTCGACCTGAAGGACTCATACTTCAACATTCCTATCCACCCTGCACATTGATGGTTTCTCCGGTTTGTGGTAAGTTCTCAGCATTAAACAAACACAAAAATTGGTGTGATACCCTCAGAGAAATGCTGTTTGCTCAACCAGCAAGTCATCAGGTTAGCAACAGACACCCAAGGAGTTCTTTAGTTGCTACTAGTTGTTTGCTACCTAAATTCAAGGCAATTTCAAGAATTGGATGAGGATGGCTCACTCACGTAATGTATAGATATCAGTGTGGTGAGGCACTCTGTAGTTAATCTATGTGTTCAAAATCTTCTATGTGTAAGTTCATTTAGGTGCACATGGGTTACCGCCCTCTGACTTCTGGGCGTAGGTGAAATATCTATGAAGTAACGCTAGGTGTGACACACCTCACGTCCCCAAATTGCACTCTGGAGGGTTGCACAACGCTTTCAAAAAACGTGAACCAAATGGAATCCAAAAAATCAATTATTGTACTTTCAATCTTCAATGATTTATTGAATGTTAAATGCGCAATGTTGATCTTCACATGTGCTTTTAAACATTTCTCTTCTCGAACAATGAATTTCTTTTGGCGTTAGATTGAGACATTGTCATGTTCAAATTCCCAATGCATTTCGGGATTAACCCTTCATCAGGGGAGTCATTACTCTGAAAACAAGTATTGGCATAGCTAATAGGTCTCGCCTTTGGGACCTTATAAGTATTTAGTTATGCAGCACAATATCCTTTGTGCAACAACATCAACTGGTGCATGGCTAAACACTTATAAGGTCCAACGGGCGAGACCTATTGGCTATGCCAATGCTTGTTTGTTTTTGGAGGAGGGGGCAAAAGTGCCTCTTAGGTACTTCTCGGCTTGAGGCCCAGCCTTCTCACATGGTGAGATTTTTGTTCAAGTTGGCAGGTATGCAAGCCTATTATCTAACGTTCTGCCACCTCAGGCCTTCAAACAACCAGGATTTTTAAAGCACGGCTAATCACCCGATAGGTGTCTTCAGAGTCAGATTAAAGTTAGGAAATACAGCATACATTGGTGTGGATGGTGCTTGTTCTTTCATGCGTCACGTGTTACAGTGGTGATGCGCTGCCCTGTTTGTGCTGCATTATGAATAGCACATAATTTTCCTTCGCTCAATAGTGCTATGACAAAAGAAATGCGGCTGTTTTTGGCAAAGGATGATTTTTTTAGTCTGTATTTCGCCAAAGGAACCATACTTCTGGATATAGTTTGGTGTCTTATGCAAACTTGTGCTTCTGTTCATGCATTATCAAAATAGTCACGGATAGGCGCTATGATTTGTTTTCTATGTGTAAGTCGTGAAAAAAATCAGTTTTGCATGCAAATGAACTGTGTTCATCTATATAATCATTTACATAATTACACACTAAAAAGTTGTGCTATGCCGAAAAGATGCACTTTCCAAAAAGTGCAAGTGCCACAGTACTCATTAAAAGAGGTAACTTATGCTCTATTTATGATAGAGTGCAAATGGTGCAATCTAGCCCATGGTCTATAGTGGGGCATCCAAGCCCAGTTAACGAAAACTGAGGGCAAATGTGGCTCTTCAGCATATTACAAGATCCTGCCACATACAATGAACATTTATGCAAAACCTTTATATAGTCAGTGATTATCCAGACAGCCTGGTGTGGTTGTAGGCCTCTTATGTCATCCAGGTGAGGATTCTAAGCCAAGTTCCTACAAAATAGATTGAGATGGAAAGAGCTGAAGGGTGCTCAGTTAGATCTGTCCACCTTCTCCTAGTCCTCATGACCACCATGCCTGGTTTGAGATGTTTAGCCATCCTTGGTGTTCGTGTGGCATCTCTTTGTATCCTGGTCCTCTGAGAGGCGATGAGTCCAGTTGTAAAGTTGTCTCCTGTTCCAAACTGACTCTCAGTTTCTGCTACCAACAGACGCCTCTTTATTCAGTTAACAAATCCTTCAGATTTGCATTGGATTTCTTTCACAACTTCAAGGTCCATTGAAATACATTGAGGAATTCTAATCTAGTTCGGGTTCTTGTACCTTCAAAGAGAAAAAAGTGTTCCACCCATGGATTCCCGAACCGCTGTCCAATCTTTGATCCCATCAAGAATGGAGTGTGGCAAGCACCGAAGGTTGGCCTACCTGCCATGACATCAGCTGTTAAAAAGGGGCCATCTAGAGGAACGCAAAGAGCTTGTCCTTTTACCCAATTTTACATCATCAACAATGACCAACTACATAGAGTCCGTAGTGTGGCTCTGTCTCATGTTGTCTGACTGGGATTTCAAACCCATAGTGACATCATTCAATAGACGTCTCCTTTCAACACAACTTCACACAAAGCTGCTGAATGTAAATCCGGATCACATATATATGAACCCAAGACACCAGTTCTCTTTACATTGCACAGGTCACTCAAGATGCCAGATTCCTTTGGTGCCACTGGTCAAGTTGATAACCCAACAGGGACCCAACATGGGTCCAGGAGCTGCTCTCCCGGTTCGTACATATTTGCACTGTGTCGCCTATAGCACTATTGCGACTTTAATCCATTGTCATTCGATTAAGGATGACATTCACTTTTGTGTTTCCAGATACAAGTATTCCTCTTGTGATACAAGTTGGCAGCAGTTAACACATTTCGGCATACAACAGCGTGCAAAATAATTGATTTTTTAGCATAATTTGTAGGGAACTTGGTTGTATTACATGAAATACACTTTCGCCTGGCATCTCCATGAAAATTGTATGTGATGACATAGTTTAAGTACAAAAATCACGCAAGATTGCAATGGGATAATGGCCATACAGCACCACATGCTTCAGATTCACAATTCCAGCATGACATTTGCTGCTCAAATCAGTCTTCCAGCAGGTGAAAATTAGGGGAGAGATAGGAGGAAAACAAAAATGGTGCAAAACACGCAACATCCAACAATCAAGAATTACGCAAGCCACCCGGCCTACAAACAACCCACCCAGGATGTTCGCCTCCATGACCTTTTCAAGGTGAAACTATAAACAGGAACTGGCACAGGGTTAATTGGCAACACAAGGGTTTTGGGTTGATGATTTTATTGACTTCTCAAATCTGAGCTAAGGATATATTGCCGCAGAAATATATTTCTACGTCTAACTTTTTTTTTCTTAATTTATTCCTAATTTTGTTGTGAATTATTCATTTTTGTATTATGTTATGCGTTAGTGAAAACTGTTGCAGTTTTCGAGCTCAGTTGTTAGGTATAGAACATGAATTGTCAATTTCTGTTCCGTTTTCATTCTATATTCTTCCTGTTATTTTTGTTTAACATTGAATTAGTATACTTTAGCTTTTTAAATATTGTGTTCATCCTATTCTTTTAAATAGTCTAAATCTAGGTTTCAATGCATTTTAGTTACATACAATTGTAGAGTGTGTTTTACCTATTTGCAGAACCACTGGAATTATGCGGTTGGGGAGCACGAAATTATTCAGCAGGGTTGACGAAATTATGCAGCAATAAAAAGCGAATTATGCCACATAATGCGGCACATTTGTTAATAGTGTAACTTCATTATTTCGTAATTTTTATACATTGTAATATTGTTTGGACCAAGATTTCACATCATTGATACCAATATTACAACCAATTACATAAACAATCAACTGAACAATGACCAGTTATCCTTTGCACTGGGTCTTCCAATGCGCGCAAAAACATATTGCCACGTTTTTAGTAACTTTTGATGTATTTGAGCTAGAATTGAGCCCGCAACACACAGCTTTCAGAGGCGAATAGGACCGCGCTGCACAGGGATGCAAGTTTCCAAATTACCCTACCTGTGTAATCTGTTAAACTAAGATGTCATGACGCATTAGTGCAGTAGCTTAGCTGAGGCGCCGTTGGCCCTAAAAAGGCGTCAAGGGCAATGCTCCGGACGCACCTCGTTTGGTAGTAAATCCATCATTTGAGTGCTGCGGTCCCTCGCAACCCTCGGTGCGGTGCTACTGCACCTGCTGCATTTCCACTACCGATAGCTACTCCAAAAATGCGCAATGTTGATCTTCACATGTGCTTTTAAACATTTCTCTTCTCGAACAATGAATTTCTTTTGGCGTTAGATTGAGACATTGTAATGTTCAAATTCCCAATGCATTTCGGGATTAACCCTTCATCAGGGGAGTCATTACTCTGAAAACAAGTATTGGCATAGCCAATAGGTCTCGCCTTTGGGACCTTATAAGTATTTAGTTATGCAGCACAATATTCTTGGTGCAACAACATCAACTGTTGCATGGCTAAACACTTATAAGGTCCAACGGGCGAGACCTATTGGCTATGCCAATGCTTGTTTGTTTTTGGAGGAGGGGGCAAAAGTGCCTCTTAGGTACTTCTCGGCTTGAGGCCCAGCCTCCTCACATGGTGAGATTTTAGTTCAAGTTGGCAGGTATGCAAGCCTATTATCTGTCGTTCTCTCACCTCAGGCCTTCACACAACCAGGATTTTTAAAGCATGGCTAATCCTCTCACACGGACATAAAAAGATGTGTCTTGCTAGGAAGCGCAGCGGACGGGCGCAGCGGGCGCGCCGTCAGCGCGCCGAAGGCGCGCCAAAGGCAAGCCCGTCTGGGCCCGTCCGGGCCTGGACCGGGCCCAGGGCCAGTCCCCCTGCCTCTTCCACTAGCCCCGGCCGCACCTGCTGGACCCATGCCCAACTTCACCTACTTAACACGCGCCATTGCTTGACTAGCTCTCGCTGCATCCCAAACCACCTGGCGACCGCTCATTACTTCTGCTCGCAATGCAACTTCACTCTTCCACCCTGCCAACCTTGTCTCTCTCCATGTCCCCCACTACAGCTACCCTCCTCTAATCAGCGCACCCTGAAAGCAGGCTTGATTAATTGCCGCTCTCTTCCCCGGCATGCCAATGACATCTGGATGTCCATCTCATCTGATGAATGGGATATTCTCTTTCTCACCGAGTCTTGGATCACAGACTCCTCCTCTCCGGATATCTATCTGGCTATCCCCCCAGGTTATGATATAAAATGCCTGAACCGGGCTGGTGGTAAGTCTGGAGGCGGTCTAGCCGTCATTTTTAAATCCCTTTTCCAGCTGACTTTTACCAAACTCATTAACATTGGTACAATTGAAGCCATGTACTTCTCCATTTCCGACTCCGCGGCAGTTATCCTGGCTGGCACACTAGTCTATAATCCCCCCCCCGTCACTTCCCCCTCCCTCACTGCCCTCGTCCACCAACTGGCTGACTTATCTCTTAAACACCTATACTTCATTGTCCTGGGCGATTTTAACCTCCACATAGACAACCCGCTCTGTGCGAAGGCAACCAACCTGTTGGAAACTATGGATAGCCTCAATCTCAAGCAATTAGTTGTAGGTCCCACCCACGTGGCTGGCCACACTCTGGACCTCATATTCGCCAATTTTCCACTTATCACTGTCCTCCCGCCCCTCCCTCTAACTTGGTCTGATCATTACCTTATTCCATTCTCTCTCACCCTAGGACGAAAATCTGCCCCTTTGGCCCCTAGGAAGGAGCTGGGAAGAAAATGGCACAAGGTTACATGCGCCACCTTGGACCCGATATTCCATTTTCAGTCGGAGTATCTCTCCCCAGACATTGATGAAAATGTCTCTAGGTTGAATGCTACCCTCGCTGTAGCGATTGAGTCTATCGCCCCCCAGAAAATCATCACCTCCTCTAGGTCGCGACCCGCGGCTCCCTGGTTTTCCACCTCCCTCCGGGAGGAGAAAAGCAGATGCAAGGCTCTCGAACGCAAGTGGAGATTAAACTACGACCTCGAAGCCAAACTTCTATATAGAACGGCCTTAAAAAAATTCCTTAAACAAAAAAAAAGCGCGATGAAAGACTACTTTGCCTCTCAAATCAATAAAGCTAAAAATTCATCTAAAACGCTCTTTAGCATTGTTAAAGACTTTATTAACCCTCCGGCCAGGGCCCCCCAGAATACAGCGAGCCAGGCTCTTTGCGAGGGACTCTCAGACTACTTTCTCGAAAAGATCAATAAACTCTGTGTTTCCTTCCCCACAGGGCCTGTCACCTTGCCTTCCCCCACCTGTCCCCCAGAGTCACCGTCCTTTCTTTCATTTAACAAACTCAACCAGGACGAGGCTATCAGACTACTTATTCACTGCAAATCCGGTGCCCCCTCTGATCCTGTCCCCGCAAAAATCATGGGAGAACTGGCGCCTTCACTCGCCTGCCCCTTCCTCTCCATCTGGAATGCCTCCCTTCACCATGGCTTCTTCCCCACCACCTGGAAGGAGGCCTTGGTGATCCCTATTTTAAAGAAAACAGACGCAGATCCCACTGTTTTTGCTAATTATCGTCCCATTTCCCTTCTTCCTAAACCCGCCAAAGTTCTGGAAAAAGCCGTGCAGCTACAACTCACGGAATACCTAGAAAACCACTCTCTGCTGCATGGATCACAATCCGGATTTAGAGCCGGATTCAGCACTGAGACGGCCCTGCTGGAAGTATCCGAAACAATTCGAGAATGCGTGGACAGGGGCGAGGAGGCCATGCTGGTTCTCCTCGACCTGTCCGCAGCATTTGATACGGTATCTCACCCCACCCTCCTTGACCGACTTAAGCAGATAGGCATTGGTGGCACTGCCTTCAGCTGGATTGAGTCCTTCCTCTCATCCAGAAGTCAAAGGGTACTGCTGCGCCCCTTCAAGTCTGAGAAAAAGCCTCTGTCATGTGGGGTGCCGCAAGGCTCCGCCCTCAGCCCCCTGTTCTTCAACGTCTTTCTTGCCCCCTTGGCCGACGTTGTGGAGTCCTACGGAGTCAGGGTGGTCTCTTACGCTGACGACACACAGTTGGTGTTCTCCTTCAGGGACCACTCGGACTCCGCCTTCGTCAATTTTCGCCAATGCCTTAACAACATCAGTGTCTGGATGACCGCGAACCACCTCAGATTGAATGCAGATAAAACGGAGGTTCTGTTTTTTAATCAGAAAACCTCCATCCCCTCCTCTTGGTGGTGGCCCACGGCGCTCGATCCCGCCCCGTCCCCCGTTCACTCAGCTCGGAATCTAGGTTTCCAATTTGACGACTCCCTGTCATGCAAAACCCAGGTTAATAAAGTCACCTCCGCCTGCTTTATGAAACTGCGCATGATAAAAAAAATCCTTCCCTATCTCCCCCTGGATTCCCGCCGGACAGTCACCCAAGCCCTCATCACGTCCCACTTGGACTATGCCAATAGCCTCTATGCTGGTGCCCCCCAGTACCTGATAGGCCGGCTGCAGATTGTCCAGAATGCTGCAGCCAGACTGATCGGTAATATCCCGTACCGTCAATCTGTTTCTGCTTATCGGAAGGAACTCCACTGGCTTCCAGTGGCTAGCCGCATTCAGTTCAAGGTCCTCACCCTCACCTATCGAGCCGTCAACGACTGTGGACCTACTTATCTGAAAAAACGGGTCTCGATTTCCCGCTCCACCAGATCCCTGAGATCTAATGACCTCCGCCTCCTGATCTCGCCCCGTTTTAGATTATCTAGAACTGGTGGCAGAGGGTTCAGTGTCATTGCTGCCAAATTGTGGAACTCCCTTCCAATTGAGCTGAGATTCTGCCCCTCTGAATCCATCTTCCGAGCCAAACTTAAAACCTGGCTCTTTTCCGGACTTTAGTCTCTCCACTGCTCCCCATGTTTCACTCCCCCTTTCCCTTGGTAACTCTGGATTTTAGCGCCGGGACACCCCTTCGGGGGTAGCTGCGCGCTCTACAAACCACATAAAATAAAATAAAATAAAAAATAAATCACCCGATAGGTGTCTTCGGAGTCAGATTAAAGTTAGGAAATACAGCATACATTGGTGTGGATGGTGCTCGTTCTTTCATGCGTCACGTGTTACAGTGGTGATGCGCTGCCCTGTTTGTGCTGCATTATGAATAGCACATCATTTTCCTTCGCTCAATAGTGCTGTGACAAAAGAAATGCGGCTGTTTTTGACAAAGGATGATTTTTTTAGTCTGTATTTCGCCAAACGAACGATACTTCTGGATATAGTTTGGTGTCTTATGCTGACTTGTGCTTCTGTTCATGCATTATCAAAATAGTCACGGATTGGCGCTATGATTTATTTTCTATGTGTAAGTCGTAAAAAAAATCCGTTTTGCATGCAAATGAACTGTGTTCATCTATATAATCATTTACATAATTACACACTAAAAAGTTGTGCTATGCCGAAAAGATGCACTTTCCAAAAAGTGCAAGTGCCACAGTACTCATTAAAAGAGGTAACTTATGCTCTATTTATGATAGAGTGCAAATGGTGCAATCTAGCCCATAGTCTATAGTAGGGTATCCAAGCCCAGTTAACGAAAGCTGAGGGCAATGTGGCTCTTCAGCATATTACAAGATCCTGCCACATACAATGAACATTTATGCAAAACCTTTATATAGTCAGTGATTATCCAGACAGCCTGGTGTGGTTGTAGTCCTCTTATGTCATCCAGGCGAGGATTCTAGGCCTAGTTCCTGCAAAATAGATTGAGATGGAAAGAGCTGAAGGGTGCTCCGTTAGATCTGTCCACCTTCTCCTAGTCCTCATGACCACCGTGCAAGGTTTGAGATGTTTAGCCATCCTTGGTGTTCGTGTGGCATCTCTTTGTATCCTGGTCCTCTGAGAGGCGATGAGTCCAGTTGTAAAGTTGTCTCCTGTTCCCAAATGACTCTCAGTTTCTGCTACCAACAGATGCCTCTTTATTCAGTCAACAAATCCTTCAGATTTACATTGGATTTCTTTCACAACTTCAAGGTCCATAGAAATACATTGAGGAATTCTAATCTAGTTCGGGTTCTTGTACCTTCAAAGAGAAAAAAGTGTTCCACCCATGGATTCCCGAACCGCTGTCCAATCTTTGATCCCATCAAGAATGGAGTGTGGCAAGCACCGAAGGTTGGCCTACCTGCCATGACATCAGCTGTTAAAAAGGGGCCATCTAGAGGAACGCAAAGAGCTTGTCCTTTTACCCAATTTTACATCATCAACAATAACCAACTACATAGGGTCCGCAGTGTGGCTCTGTCTCATGTTGTCTGACTGGGATTTCAAACCCATAGTGACATCATTCAATAGACGTCTCCTTTCAACACAACTTCACACAAAGCTGCTGAATGTAATTCCGGATCACATATATATGAACCCAAGACACCAGTTCTCTTTACATTGCACAGTTCACTCAAGATGCCAGATTCCTTTGGTGCCACTGGTCAAGTTCATAACCCAACAGGGACCCAACATGGGTCCAGCAGCTGCTCCCCCGGTTCGTACATATTTGCACTGTGTCGCCTATAGCACTATTGTGACTTTAATCCATTGTCATTCGATTAAGGATGACATTCACTTTTGTGTTTCCAGATACAAGTATTCCTCTTGTGATACAAGTTGGCAGCAGTTAACACATTTCGGCATACAACAGCGTGCGAAATAATTGATTTTTTAGCATAATTTGTAGGGAACTTGGTTGTATTACATGAAATACACTTTCGCCTGGCATCTCCATGAAAATTGTAAGTGATGACATAGTTTAAGTACAAAAATCACGCAGGATTGCAATGGGATAATGGCCATACAGCACCACATGCTTCAGATTCACAATTCCAGCATGACATTTGCTGCTCAAATCAGTCTTCCAGCAGGTGAAAATTAGGGGAGAGATAGGAGAAAAACAAAAATGGTGCAAAACACGCAAAATCCAACAATCAAGAATTACGCAACCCACCCAGGATGTTCGCCTCCATGACCTTTTCAAGGTGAAACTATAAACAGGAACGGGCACAGGGTTAATTGGCAACACAAGGGTTTTGGGTTGATGATTTTATTGACTTCTGAAATCTGAGCTAAGGATCTATTACCGCAGAAATATATTTCTAAGTCTAACTTTTTTTTTCTTACTTTATTCCTAATTTTGTTGTGAATTATACATTTTTTCATTATGTTATGCGTTAGTGAAAACTGTTGCAGTTTTCGAGCTCAGTTTTTAGGTATAGAACATGAATTGTCAATTTCTGTTCCGTTTTCATTCTATATTCTTCCTGTTATTTTTGTTTTACATTGAATTAGTATACTTTAGCTTTTTAAAAATTGTGTTCATCCTATTCTTTTAAATAGTCTAAATCTAGGTTTCAATGCATTTTAGTTACATACAATTGTAGAGTGTGTTTTACCTATTTGCAGAACCACTGGAATTATGCGGTTGGGGAGCACGAAATTATGCAGCAGGGTTGACGCTCCCAAGCACTTTGCCAGGGCCGGTTTTGGTTCCCAGTCCGGCCCTGACCGATAGCTACTCCAAAAATGCGCGCCTGTTTACTACTCCAATGATCCCAAAACGCCTGCCCTTTCGATAAACTTCCCTTTAGCGAAGTTTCTGAAGTTCTGATCCAAAATACTTGCTTCAAGTGTAATTACCTCAGGTCTGTGCTTAAATACTTTACATAAAGCATACGAGGAAACGGTTACTCTTACAATAGTTGCCCCGACAAAAGGTAGGATTTTTTTTTCAATCTTCAATTCGCGTCATATCATTTTCAGTAACGGACAAAGGAAAGGTCATATCTACGAATCGTTCCCCTAAATCACAGGAAACCAAGCAATGTACACGTCCATGGCTGCCACGTGGCCCCATGTCGCCTTCAGACTGTGCTGGGAGATTATCGGCAGCATGTTGTTTCTAGGACTTCCATTTTATGTTTTAAAACTGGTAGTATAGCCTTGACGTGACGCTCTATTCGCAAAGGTACTGGATTGGCGGGAAGTGTGAGCATCAAATTGACATTGACATGGGGTCATTTAGGTATGTCACATGATCCAGTACAGAATGCTTGCCCTGGAAGCACGTTTTATTTGTGAAGAACGAGAGACCGGGGAAAGAGAGAAGGAGGTAAAAACCAGAGACCGGCATTGTGGGAGAGAAAAAACCCAAAGAGAGGTGAAGGGAGAGCTTACTATGGACCGAATAATGCAGCGTGAAAAAGGAGAGGCTTTGTATTTTGGGATTTGTAGTTTCAATGTCCTCATTTTCAGTGTCTGCTAAAAAGTCCCAGCATGAAAAGAGTGCTTGTTTGAGAAACTAGGGAGCCTATTATCAAGAAACGGCTTTAAAATTATCGCCGCTTTCGCGACAGTAAACTGACGCTAAAGCGGCGATAATGGGCTTGATAATATGCCCTTGAGAATTCCCATAGAAGCCCATGTTCTGGTGTCAACATGGGCTTCTATGGGAATTCTCTGCGGCATATTATCAAGCCCATTATCGTTGCTTTAGCGGCGATAATTTTAACGCCATGCTTGATAATATGCCCCTTGGACTGGCTAATAGTGCCTTGCATGGCAGGGGTCAATTTGGCCGCTTTGTGAGCTATATATTAGCACATACGTACATAAAATCTTGTTTTCTTCAAAAGGCATAGAACACGCCTGCTCATAGGATGTGCACACTAATTATGCATCGCCCAGAAATCCTCTCTCTCCGTATGAAGATAGCTGACCTAATGTGAGCATGAGTGCTGGGAATTGAGCAGGTGGATGTAATGAGACGTCACAGGACTGCATCATACTGTGCATAAGTCATCATCGTTTGTTTGAGCTCTTCACGAACTTCCCGAGAAATCTGTAGAACGTCTTCCTCCACAGGAGCATCAATGTTGTTCTTCTGTTTTCTGCCGTCTTGCGTGGCTCCATATATGAAAAGAGCAATTTGTTGACCGCGCTATCGCAGCGGCAATCCAGGTTGTAAACTCCTTGAAAAAGAAGCAGATGTCGCACTGCGAGAATCTGTGACTCCTGAAAGCCAACCGTCTCCCCCGGTCTCGTGTGCAAGCAGTGAGAGTGCTAATGCTGACTTGGAGTTTCACAGGGCCCCTTTCCAGTTCCAACAAGCGCGCAGTAAAAATAAAAAATAAAAATTTTCACGAGAGGCAGCAGGGGGAGGGGAGAGAGGAGGTGGCCTGCGCCTGTTTCCCTTGCTTGAGCGAGCAGCACCAGGAGCGATAATTGCTAACACATGGTGCCAAAGCTCGCTCCCGCAAGGGAATCGCCAAACGTGCATGGGTTGCCATTGAAAGCAATGCAACGCGTGCACGTTTTTGCCTGAAAAGCTGTGTCGATTACAAAAGGTATTTTTCCTATGCAGCGTGTAGGCGAGACCTAAAAATTAATAGTGTGCTATCAGAATCTGAACACTCCCAGTTTCGTATCTACATACAATTTTAGGTGAAAAGTTAAACAGTTGTTGCCGTCGCCGTGAAAAGTTAAACAGTAGTAGCCATCACCATAAGTTGTGACTCAGAAATGTTGAAGAAAAGTGTGCAAATAACGAGCCAGGAAAGTGCTAACATAAATAAAGCGTAAAAGGCTGGAAATGTAAGAACGAGCCTTATTATCGAATCATGTTAGCTAAATAAGTGATTAAAAGAAAGAATACATCAGAGGTAGTGCACATGCTGGTGAATATAACCAATTGCAAACAAGATGATGCCGCGTTTAAAAATGAACGGATGTAAAGTAATCATGCAATAAGAAACATCGAAAGTGAGTCTGCGGTTTCAACCGGGTAAACTGCGGGTGCTCAAAAACATACCTAGTCAATGTCTTTCAATGAACAAAAGTGTTGTGGTCGGCAGTAAGCCGAATGTTAAACCGCTCTGCCTGCTCAGCGCAGGTATGCCAGTTCCAAATTCTGAAATGACAAGAACGTGAAGCAACCACAATTATATTAAGTACCTTTTTTTAAATAAAAAAAACGAAATGGCGTGTCGCTGTCTATAACGTGACCGTGTGAATCATTCCAGTGGAAAACTGTAATGCCACCATGCGTGTTCTGTGTTCAGTTAACACAGACTTATGGGAAAGGTGATAGACAGTGAGAAAAGATGGGCAGAATTTGCGTAGTCGCGCTAAGCAAAGATCAGCGAAATGGAAAGAAATCTCCACGAGCGAGCAGAAATTCCGCGAATATGCAGAACTGGAAGGGGTGAAAAGTGGCTTGAAAAGACCCAAAATGAATGATATGTGTAAAAATCTGTAGGTATCGTGAGCCCGCAGGTTGACAAGAGTGAAAAGGTGGAGTGAGGAAATTCAATTATATTAAAGTTCAACCCCCCCAAAAAATATCCAATATACACATGATACGTTGAACCTAACAATTCACGGTAACAATAAATACTACCTCGTAAAACAATATATCTAAATCCAGTTACTGTGAACGCGTGAGAATTTACAAAAAACAACTGTATTCCAATTTATTATTAAGACCATTTGGATGGCAAGAGTTCAATTTTTTAATCTAAGTAAGTTCACGCTGCAATAAACGTTTCCTGTTGTCGACTCCTTCTAGTATGGTCACCAGTTCCAATACCAAGAATCTCAATTGGCTGATGTTATGCTTATGATTGGTAAAGTGCAACTCTACGAGTGACCTTTCTGAGTGAGTTCGAATGTACCTTTTGTGTTTTGTCAAGCGTACTTTTATTTTCCTTTCGGTTTTGCCGACATATGTCAGGCCACAAGAGCATCTGAGCAGATGAATTAAATTTTTAGAAGCGCATGTGGCAGTTCGCAATTTGATCAAAGTACCCTTTGTGGGATGATTAATGGTTGTTCCCATTCAAACAAGGGATGGTACCTTTATGTGTTCCTTCAATACCTTGTTTCCGTTTTGATAGGTGTTCTTTGAGATTTTTTGTGCATTGATAAGCGAATAGAGGATTGGTGTTAAAGATTCCGTTAAAGTCTGGTTCATTCATGATCATTGGCCGATATTTCAACATTATTTTCTGTATTTTTTTACTTCTAGATGAAAATTTAGATACAAAGACGGGTCTTTCACTTGTCTCTTCTTTCCTGGAAATTTTTAGGTCTCTCTTAGCGTTGCTGCACGCATGCGTAGCTCGCTCGGCGAGATTTATTGCAGATGAGTACTTTGTGAAAAGGGCTTGAAGCCCCACCCCTTATTCCCATTGGCTCGCGTCACCGTTTATGTTAAACGGTGGGATGCCATTGGAAATAAGGTTTCTAGGGTGCCTCCTTTGGGCTTTTTTTGCCCGGCCTTTCCGGACTGGATCGCCTGCATTACGGCTGTTGTGACGAAGTTTCTTATCAGAAGCTTCGTCACGCTGCCTTGCACGCGCCAGTCCAGCTCTCTGATTGGGCCGGACAAAAAAGGAGACATGGCGCTGCGTGTTTATTTTTACATCTCGCTTTCACTTTAAAGTGAAAGCGCGATGCAAAAATAAACAGCGGATGCCTGCGTGTTTATTTTTGGATCGCGTTTTCACTTTAAAGTGAAGGCGCGATGCAAAAATAAACCGTGGATGCCTGGCAAGCGCTTGTTTTGGTTTGTGCATTACGTTAAAAAACCATGCATCCCGGGAACACGCTTCCGACACAGACTGGGGCTTCACGTCGCCCTCGGACACCATGTTTACTTTATTACAAAGCTGTTTGTGCATAATGGCGATGTTTTTTTTCCGTTAAACTGAAAGCGCGATAGATGCACTTGTGCACTAGGTCGCTCTTGACTGAGCTCCGAAGCTGCGCCGCATTGCCTGCCCCGCTCGAACCCCCTTGAGTCGGCTCCTCTCCACTCGCGGGACAATGGCTCCCCGGTAACGGCGGCCAAAGCTGTGCCATTCCTATCATTCCCTCCGTCGGTTTTTGCTTGCACAAGCCCTGCTCCGAGTGCTGCATTCCGGGACACTGGCATGCGGGCAGCACCAGACATGCTGTGCTCCACATGCGCCCTCCGCGCTGGGCTCTGCAGCCAGGACCTCTAAAGCCCTGGGCCCCTGCAGCCCCCAGCTTCTGGACCCAGGAGGCCCAGCTGCCGCTGCCGCTATGCCATTCCTCCCATTCCTGCTGCACACTCAATGCGCCCGTACCGCCGCTCGCTGCCCTCGGCCCCCCTGCATTGATCATGTGCCCCTCCGACCCCCTGAGGAGGCGCTGTACGGAGCTAAGCATCAGGGAGGAGGGGCTGGGGTCTCGGAGGGTATGACTGAGGCATCGGGGACAGGCACACACATGCCACTTTGGGGGGACGTCTGGGAGGTATGCAGTCTGCAGGCCTGTGGAAACTGCAGCTCACTAACCGGCAACATGGGAGGTGGGGTGCGTTTGGAATTGACAGATTAACATACTATGCTTTGCAGCATTGAAAATTGGTCATTTAACTGTCGGCAATGAAGGTGCATGTTATGTGAATTGGGTAGTTTGGAATAAGATACACATTTATTGTTTTTAATGTATAGGTCAAACTAACTCGCCTCTTGGAGTTTCTACTTTTGTCAGATAACCTAGATTGCGGCATGCGGAGGTATACGTCCACGATCACCATGTTTAGTATAATGAGCCGGGATTCCTGGTTGTGTGTTTGGCCTCTAGGACTCCAGCAATGCTCTTCTTGGTGCCAACCAGTGCACTTACAGTGCCCCTGCCTGGCCTCCACGGTGCCCTCCCGTGCCCTTCCCAGTGTCCACAGGCATAGCCCTGCCGGGCCTCCCTCCATCATGCCTCCCAGGGACCCGGAGTGTAGGCACTGCACCGGAAGGAAGGACCTCTGTGAGCGCTAGACCCGGAGTGTGGTCGCTAGACCCGGAGTGTGGGAGCTAGACCCGCTGAAAGGATAGTTTCCTCCCTACAACCGCAGTGCGGCGGGGTGCTGCATGAAGTTTCTGGAGGAACGAGCTACTTAAACACTATTCCCAGATTGTGGGCGCTATATCACAATGGCAACCCCTGCACCTATACCAGAGAGCGCCGCCTTGTTGCCGTGGGAAGGAGCTATATGAGCGATACATTCAGCGTGTGGGAGCTATATTGTAGAGCTGGGGTTCCACACGCACATACAGCGGCTTCATCCCCCTGGATCCCCACAGGGGTGCTAGTAGGTTCCACGCCGTGATTTGTGTGGCTGGGTCTGGCTTGAACGCGCAGTTTCAGGATTATTCCAGTTTATTTTAAACTTTGTTTTGTTTTGTTTGGCCAGCGCCGCCGCAGGCTGGTTCGGTCAGTTGAATAAGCTGGAGCCACCAGTCCCTGACAGGAAGGAAGCTTGCTGCAGCGCCCTGAAGCCCCCCTCTCTCAACCAGTCACCCTGCTCAATGGACCCTAGGGTCACCTGGCATGCTACAGGGAGCCCTCCTCTTCCTCAGACACTGCTGCAGCTGTAGTTCGTGCTATATAAAACTCTTTATACATTTTTAAAAAAAACTGCAGCACCCAGAATGCACCAGTGGTTCCCACAGTCTACCACTAAACGGAAATTCCAATGTTCCCTGGTAAGTATGAATAGTCCTTCCAGGATCTTTTATGCTTTACATTCTGGTACTTGGAGTTTTGTTGGTATTAACGGAGGACTAAGCTTGCTGTGCTGTAAATACAACGGGCCGACGATAAGGTTAACAAGGGGGACCCGATTAAGGTAGCTTAGGACCACGGGTATATCAATTAATTTAAAGAACAATGGTCCTTCGCCTAAATTCAATTAAAAAAGAAAGAAGTATTGCAACATAGACTACAATGAGACCTATGTGTCTTTTTCCTAAGTCCAGCCGGACAAAGGAACATTTATTCTAAGGTATTCATATAGATAAGGAAATAAAGAGTGAATAAACAAGGGCACAATCCTGTACCAAGTTTTCAAAAGGGGGAGACAAGGAAGTCAGATTTGAAAGAAAGAAAATAACAGGCAAAACGTTTGTCGGAGCAAACAGAGGGCTTACAAATCAATAAACAATTCCAGTAAGCACAACCAAACAGAAACCACCAAACATTTTCACAGTGGATAAAAATTGTGGTACTGTAATAGAAAGTCGACGACGTTTCGATCCCAAGCTCCTAATAATGTGGGATCATCATCAGGACTAGAGTTTGAGAGGAAATTGCCTGGTATGCATAGGCAATGCCTGTTAACATGAATATTTGGAAAAGAAGGGGGAGAGAAAACAAACAAAACAAATTTGTTCCACAATTCTGTTTGACTTGCATTAAAAACAATTGTGAGGTCCAAGGACGTGCCTCATGCTTGTGGTGAGTGCTGATGCTTGTTAAAAAAAGTTCGTGGTCGGGAGTGTGGAGGAAGAATTCATTTGCGTGGTGCCCAGGTCGCCGTTGATGTGGCTGAAGGTAGTGGTTCGTGTGCGTTGCCATCTAGCAAACAATTGACTAGATGCTGTTCATGCGCTGAGCATCGTTGGTGAATTAATTCCTTTTATTTGGAGGAGTTGATAAGGGCGAGGTAGAAGAAGTTGTAAGGTGGAAAACAACTTACAATTTGAAAAATAAACAATTACCTAAGGTATCGACGAGAGGAGAATTCTCGCAAACGTGCTCAAATGAGCAGGGACATCAATGGCAGTCGGTGGACACTGTGATTAGGGAGGGAGAGGGAAAGTTAGAGTATTGCAAGGAACGGGGATGGACCTGATCGAGTGGTATGTCCGCTTACCGTTTAAAAGTGGAAAGGTTCAAAATAGAGAGGGCGCGGTTAATCCCGGGTGTAGTAACCAATTTCTGCGTCTTTAATTAGGATATGCAGAGCTAAGGGGATAAAGAGATAAAAGGCGGGGGGAGATAATTAACGGGAGATGAGGACGAGGTGTCCTAGGCAGGGGATAGATAGTTACAGGCTTACCTGCTATGGTTGGCTCTGCAGGCGATAGTGCAGGAAAACGTCCAAGGGTAACAACGAAAACGTCAGCTACAATGGCTGTCCGTTACATGGAAACGAGCTGGGTGGGAAAAGATGAGCTCATTAGTGGACGTAGCTAGTGTTGGGGTAGGAACGGGTGTGATGGGCCAGTTATCGCTTACCTCAACAGAGTCTCAGAGGGACGTGTAGTGGCGTCCGGTCCTCATTGTGGAATGATCTCTGAGGTCCCGGTGCGTTTAAAAACCGCGCGAGAGTGGAAATGGAGGTGGGACTCAATGAAGCCCCGTGCAAGGGAGTGAAAATAGTAATAGGACTGTGCTGGGAAGTGAAAGCAGGGGACATCTTGGAGTGGTGAAAATTAAATGTGACTGTTTGAAATACAGTTATACTTGTTACGGTCAACATTGGTAATTTGCAAAAAAAGGGGTTATTGTCAAAAACAAATTACGATTTAAAACAGCTGGGCTACCTTTGTAGATAGAAAACGGCAATTTGACAAAGTGACAACATGATCAACCATAAAAAACATTGGTCAAAACAAGTACTTTCTTTCTTTCAAATCTGACTTCCTTGTCTCCCCCTTTTGAAAACTTGGTACAGGATTGTGCCCTTGTTTATTCACTCTTTATTTCCTTATCTATATGAATACCTTAGAATAAATGTTCCTTTGTCCGGCTGGACTTAGGAAAAAGACACATAGGTCTCATTGTAGTCTATGTTGCAATACTTCTTTCTTTTTTAATTGAATTTAGGTAAATACAACGGGGCACTCCGATTGATCCCAATGTGCATGAGATCTCTGCTAATGAGGCGCTTTAATGAACACACGTGTGGCGCAGTGGGGTGAACACGCCTGGAAGTCAGGTACAGAGAAGAATACAAGGTGGTGAGCCAGCTCATAGGGTTGATGCACTCGCACCGCACGAGAAGTAGGTGGCTCTGTGTCATAGGACACATTTTTCAGTGCTGCAGTTTCATTTACACAGCAGACCATTGTGAAACCTGTTTTAGTTCAGTTGGAACCACTGTGGTTCCGCGCCTTACATGCAGAAAGTTGGGTCTGGTCACTGGTGAATGCCAGGCTCTCAGTTAATCTGTTGAACGCTGGTGCCCTCAGCTGCCCACGTGCCAACTATCCTGTTCTTCAGTCATGAGAGTGGCACGGTGCCCCTCCTCCCTCTGAGAACGGTCCCTCTCTGTCCCTTTCTGGGCTTCCTCCATCCCTCCTCTGTGTGTCTGTCTTTCTCTGGGGTGCTTCTCTTTCTGGGCTTTCGCCATCCCTCCTCTGTGTGTCTGTCTCTCTCTGGTGTGCTTTTCCTCCTGTTCTCTGTCTACCTCTTCTACCAGTCTGTCTCTTTCTGCGGTGTGGGTTTTGCTTCGATAATCTGCTGGAATTACAAATGCTTTCTCTCCTGGAACCTGTGTAGTACAATAACAACCCCTTTTCATATAAGCCTTAACAACCAAGCTTTAGCCATCATCAACGCGAACTTAACTCCTTAAGCCAAGGCCCCTAGTAAGGGTATGCAAATGTGTCTATCGGAGCTGTCTAAAACTGTTTTACAAAATAAAAACTAAAACAAAAAAACAATGAGATTTACAATGACAATAGCTTGTCATTGTAAACACACTCCCGAAGCAACGCCCCTGCACCCATCACTCATTTATTACCAATGTGTAGTACACCACACCCAACTTTCATTTATTCTAAATGTCTAGACCACCCAGCCTTTTTTTCATTTATTCCCTATGTATGGTGCACCACCACCACCCAGCTCTCATCTATTCCCAGTGTGTGGTACATCTTTTCCCAGCTCTCTTCTACTCTAGTGGTCTGCATTAGCCAGCTCCCATATGGTTGTGCGATACCCCGTCACAAGCTCTTGTCTATTACCGGTGTGTCACAACATGAGCTAGATTTCATCTATCCTTAACGTTTGATAAGCCACCACCAGTTTTTGCTTGTGATGTGTTGCCACCAGGCTCTCGTCTACCTGTGTCGTATACCAGCATGCCTTGCTTCTATTCCTAATGTGTGGCATGCCACCAGCCAGCTCTCAACTATTCCCAATGTGTAATACCTTGTCACCCATTCCTCATCTACTCTTGTGGTACCCCACTCTGCAGATCTCCTCTATTTGCATGGTACAATACAGCCCGGATGTCATACTCTCCCACTGTATGCAACACTATCTGTAAGATCTCATTTATTCATTGTGATACGCTTACAGCCAACTCTCACCTGTGTAGTACTTCGTCACCCAGATCTCATCTATGCGTCTGTTAAACTACCACGCAGATGTCATCTTTTCACACTGTGTACTGCATCATTCCCTAACTCTTATTTTGATACAGACTGTAGCGCCTCGTGCCACCTTATGTCCTCGTCCAGTCAGCCCCTCTTCTTTAATACAGACTGCCTCCTCCCACCCCTTCTACACCTGCAGTGGTTCCTTCCACCTGCAGACTGAACACACACATTCACTCTCTCCCTCTCATCTGACTACTACTTGCCTTCACTCCAACTCCTTCCTCACAGGTCACGCCTCCTTCCTTTATTAGAGACAGTAACTCCTCACCATTCGCATCCAGACTGGCCCCCTTTGGCACGTTATGTCCCATTCCACAGTCACTGCTCACTCCTTTCACACCATGACTGCCCACTCATATAACACTCAGCGGATCCCTCACACTCGCTGTCCCCTGTTCCTCCTTCCGCCTACAGCCCGCTGCTTCCCGAGGCCTCCTCACAGCCCTTACCCTTCACACCTCCAACACACAGACTATTACCCCTCAAGAAGCCCTTCAGAGGTTGTATACACTCTGACTATCCATACATTGTCACCAGCCTTGGCCTTTCTAGTAGGAAGTTGTTCATCCCCTCACTCTAAGGAGATATGGCAAACATGGCGTCTCCAAAGAAACCTCTATTGGAGACACTAAGGTTGTCAGTAACTGCTCAGCAATCCGCAACCTTCTAAGGCCAGTCATATATGATAAAGGAGATTCCACACTGGTGGGTATCACAGAGTTCACAGCTGCGCCCACCATACAGTGAACAATCAATCACCGGGCAATGCTTGTATCACTTCTTCACATGACACATACCACAATCAGTAAAGATACCCAGCCTTACACACACCAAACAAATGCTCTGAATACTATCGGCACTCACCCTGACGGCACTCCCAATGAAAACCGACTCCGGTCTCCTCAGGGGCCTCCTCAAAGACAACACCCAGCTGCGGGAGAGAGCACATGAAGCCAGCAGAGGGGGCAGGGTGGGACCGTTCCTCTGCAGCCGCAATTGAGATCCCTGGTAGGAGACTTTTGTGTGTGGTTTAAAGACATCAGATGAGTCAAGCAAGTGAAATTAAAGCAGCAGCTCTGGGCATGAAAAATGCGTGCTAAGGCCGGTAGCCAACGGACCAAGCATTGCTCTTTCCTGCAGATGACATGGTAGGGGGATGCGGCTGACAGAAGCCCCGGTTTATTAGTGACTGATCTGGCAGGTGACCCGCACCCTGTCCCCAGAGCCCGGGAGAATTAACGATTGAAAGTCTTCTGATGGAGAGATGCAATCACTCACTCCTAGCGCCTCCCCAGAGCTGGCTGCTACTGCAGCCGCACAAGGGGCTTTCCAGCTTCGGAATTCTTTCAGGAGAACATCACCGAGCTCTTGCTTTCATCTGTGCACCACTTACATGCAGCCCATCACCTACAGGCCCGACACAGCAGGCGCACCACACAGAAAGTGCGATGTTCCGTCAAGGGACTGGCGAAAAGAATGTGGGCACGTCCAGCGCCGTCTGCTTTCGGGAAGGTGCTTGCTTGTTCTTCTGCTCCAAAAAACATTACAGTATTGTCGCAGAGCAGCTGCACACATGTGCTTAAGTGCTGTAGTAATAAAGCATCCCAGTACAGATTAGAAGTTGAGATACTGTGCTCTGTACAATATCAGAGAGTAGCTGATATGTGGACATGCGCTCCAGATAACAGGGTAGCAGAGAATTACAGAGGATGTCCAAAGAAATAACCTCTACACCTTTCTAGCAAATTGAGAGTGAGTCATTATAATGGAGACAAGCAACGCGGACGGCCCTAATGCATTTAAATAATCTTTTCATCTAGCTTCGCCCCTATTCCAGGTTCTTCACCTTCAATAGATGTCGGGTGAGTGGAGCGCTGCGGCCATTGAAATCAGCGTGTCCTGCACTGAAAGCAGCGCCTTAAAAACAAGCATTAAAAATGTAATAGGTCTCGCCTTTCATTAAGTTAAAGCCATTTGCTTTGCTATACAATACCATTAGCAAAGCAAATGGCTTTAACTTAATCAAAGGCGAGACCTATTGCATTTTCAATGCTTGTTAATAATGTACCTCTCTCTGTGAGGTCAACTGTGTTAATGGCGCTTTCTAGGATATTAGTTGGATACTTTCTTTCCTTAAATCAGTTAAATAGTCTGTTTTTGTTGACTTCATACTGGTCATCACTGGATATAATTCTTTTAGCTCTCAAGAACTGAGAGTATGGCAGGTGATTTTTTAAGGATACGGGATGGCAGCTATTGTAATGTAAGGTATTATTTCTGTCAGTGCTTTTTACGTACATATTGGTAACCAATCTATTCCCCTGTTTAGTGGCCAATACGTCCAGAAATGGCAGTTGGTGCTGGTCAATGCTATTAGTGAACTTAATGCGGTCTTCAATGTTATTGATGTATTCAAAAAATTGCAACAGATCAGATTTGGAACCTTTCCAAATTAAAATAATATCGTCTATGTACCTCCAGTATGCCATCAGGTAGGTACTCCATGCATTATTGGATAAAATGTGATCAATTTCAAAGCGGTGCATGTAGAGATTTGCGTAACAAGGTGCTGCGCA
This sequence comes from Triturus cristatus, assembly GCF_964204655.1. Classification (NCBI taxonomy): domain Eukaryota; kingdom Metazoa; phylum Chordata; class Amphibia; order Caudata; family Salamandridae; genus Triturus; species Triturus cristatus. The sequence goes on along the minus strand of NC_140590.1, from coordinate 387,596,259 downwards.
ATTGCCCATGGATGTTCCGGACAGTTGTTGAGAATAGTCATCATTCCATCGAAAGTAACTATGAAACATTGTAAAATGCAAAAGCTCTAACAAGAAAATCTTTAGCTCTTCGTTGATGTTGTAAGTCAATAGAAATGATTCCACTGCGTAAATGCCTTGTTGGTGAGGAATGGATGTATACAGTGAGCAAACGTCAATGGTGCTTAATGTGATAGGTGTGTCATCATCAAACTGTATATCACTGATTTTATTCAGGAAATCTGTTACGTCACGTAAGTATGTAGACATGTTCTGGACCAAAGGTTGTAAATAACGGTCAAGATATTTTCCTGTAGGTTCATGAATTGTTTTTTTTGTGGAAACAATTGGTCGAAATGGTGGTTTGTGTAAATTTGTATGTACTTTGGGTAGCATGTACATTTTTGGACTTCGCGGATGATCAATCAGTAAGTACTTTTTGTCATTTTCTGTGATGACTCCTGATTCACAAGCTTTACAAACAATGGATCATAGGATCTTTTGAAACTCTTCTGTGGGATTTTTGAATAATTTCAAATAAGTGGAGACTGTTTATTCACACTTTGTTGGTAAAAGGATTTATTGAGTATTACCAGAGCACCGCTCTTATCAGCTTTGCAACACGTAATGTCAGGGTTGTTAGCTATGCTATCTATGGCTTGTCTTTCTTTCATACTGAAGTTACGAATTCTTGGATTCGATTTTTTATTTATGTCCCCAGCTCTTTGAGTATAATTGTTTCATAAGAATACAAAATTGTATGGCTCAACGGTGCCATGAAGGTACTTTTCTTTTTAAGACCCACAGTAGTATCCTGATTCTCGGATGTAGATGTAGTCACTATATTCTTGAAAAAGTGTTTCAGACGCAAGTTTCTCATGAACTTAAATACTGCAATTTCCGATTCTAATTCATTTGAATGATGAACAGGTACAAATGATGTGCCTTTTTGTAAAGTGTTGATCTGGAAATTACTCAACGTGATATTTGAAATGTTGATGATTAGCGTTGACTTGATTTGGCAATTGGTAGATCTTTGTTTTTTGTTCCCTTTTCCCCTCCTGGTTCGACGCTTATACTTTGGCCTTTCTCTAAAAAATGAACCCCAGAGGAGGTACTAGTCGATGGAACAGTGTCAGCATTGTGTGCAGTGGTGTCTCTCTTGTTGCGGTCTTTGTTAAAACCTGGTCTGTCGATTGATTAGTTGGATGTGGAACTTTCACCATTGGTGGATCTGTTGAAAAATGAACTCTGTTGCCGCCGCTGGGCATAGATATCTGCCCAACTGTAAAGTTCGCCAAGTTTGTAATTGATTGTATCTCTCTTATATTTTTTTATTTTTCTTTCATTAATTTCTTATGCGTAATTATCCAATTGTGTATTGATGTAATTCAGAACAGTATCTAATTCATCCGCAGAAAGTTTAGTGTTTAAATCTCTTTTGATTTGATTAATTTCCTTGGTTTAACTTTTCACAGCGACGGCAACAACAGATTAACTTTTCACCTAAAATTGTATGTAGATACGAAACTGGGAGTGTTCAGCTTTTGATAGCACACTATTAATTTTGTTCAGGGTTATGACTCCCCTGATGAAGGGTTAATCCCGAAATGCATTGGGAATTTGAATATGACAATGTCTCAATCTAACGCCAAAAGAAATTCATTGTCCGAGAAGAGAAATGTTTCAAAGCACATGTGAAGTTCAATATTGCGCATTTAACATTCAATAAATCATTGAAGATTGAAAGTACAATAATTGATTTTTTGGATTGCATTTGGTTTACGTTTTTTGAAAGGGTCGTGCAACCCTCCAGAGTACAATTTGGGGACGTGAGGTGTGTCACACCTAGCATTACTTCATAGATCACTCACGTAATGTGACATGTGTCATCATTTGCCAACTCGCCCCACCCTGGTAGGTTTGTTTTAATCTGGGGCTGCACACACTGCTCTCTGCAGTGGTGGAATGCCACAAACCTCATACAAGGACAGCCCTTTCTGGACCCAGTCTAAACAATGACCATCACAACAGAAGCCTCGTTCACTGGTCACAATAAACATTCGTTATTGCAGCCCGTTTTCCTTAAAGGAAATAAGGCTGAGTTACAAAAATAAAACGTTTTCAATCTTTTCATTATTTAAGAGTAGGCAGTGGTCTGCGGGGCCACAGCCTGCTCTGAAAAAATGTTTGTACTACCATTCGTTTGCAAAGGGTTACCACCAACTTAAAGGTGTGGTAAAATGCAAATGTTTTGCGACCGCATTTCAGTCGCAAAACATTCTTACATACCGCTGTGATTAGGTATTAGGAAAGGCCGCCCTAAACACGCCCCTTTCTAACACCAAATCGCAATCCCTATTTGCAATTCGGTGATAGGATACCGAATTGTAAATACGGTATGGTACATCAGAAAATGCATTGTTCTGGTTGCAAACAGTCAGATTCTGTGAATCGGGCGGTTTGCAAGCAGAAAAAAGCTTCGTACATCTGGCCCCAGATTTCCTTGTTTATGAAACTTAACTCTAACGTTTCCCCATTCTTTCTTTGAGACTGGAATATCCAGCTTGAATGTTCTCTGAAAAAGGTTGCACTACCCCCTATAATCCTTTGCGGAGGAAGGACACTCTGGCCATGGGCAGGTGGAGACTCAGGATATCTAAGGACAAACAGCAGATATATTTCTTGACCCAGGAATATCAGTAATAGACAAAAAATCATGTTTATTGAAACAGTATGCCAAGAGAGCCTGTTCTTGTACTGCACATTCCAGGGGCATTGCAAATGTTGGTGAGCTGTTCGCATCTCAAAGGGCTCTTGAGCTCCCAACAATAAATGTCTCCAATCAGAACAGGCCAGTTTCATAGACAAAGGTTCTCTATTGAAAACTGAATAGTTTCAGAATATGCGATAAATAAAAATATAAAATGTTCCATGCCATCACCATCTTGGACCTCTCAGAGGCATCCGTCTCAACAATAAATTCAACAAGAAAAAATGGCCATGGGATTACTCAATCCAAAAGGCATCACTTGATATTCAAAGTGGCCCAAGAGGTCCTGAAAGCTGTTTCCCATTGATCCCCTTCCTTTATACAAAGATAATATGCACCCCGTAGATCTAATTTTGTGAAGATCAGATACCCTCTCAGTGACTCCAAAACATCCTTTATCAAAAGGAGCTATTGAGCAATGATCGTAATTTTGTTCAATCTCCTATAATTTAGGCAAGGCCTAAATTCTTTAGATTTATCAGGCACATAAACAATGACACCTCAGGGGGCGATGAAGAACATGTTATAAAGCCCTTTCTTGCAAATATTGTCTAAGGATTTCCTTTTCTGATTCTGAGGGGGAATCTATTCTCCCAAACTGAAGAGTAGCTCCTGGTTCAACATAAATAGCACAATTAAATTCCCCCTAGGGCAGCAAGCGTAATTCCTCCAGATTCTCGTAGCGATCAACATATTGATGATACTAAACAGGAATTCATAGGAGAGAATTTATCATTCTAGAATCAAGGTTATATTCAGGCTCAAATTCCGTAGAAGCCCAATAGCCCTCAGAGAGATAACAATGGCTATGATGAAACTGGGACAACAAAGAAATTGTTTTAGTTTCCCAGTTTATGTAAGGATTATGGTTTACCAGCCACGGAACTTCTAGGATTTCAGCATGATTAGGTGAAGCAATAATATCAAAAGACACTTTTTTTGGGAGAACTAAAAGTAAGTTTCAAAAGGTATTATTATTTCTTTATCTGGTCCAGAGACCAGAGGTATTCTATCCATCTGTACAAGCTCAGGAGATTCCTTTGTGAGTCGTGGAATACGCCTTTTCTTTGCATATTTCTCATCCAAATACAATCCACTAGTTCCACAATCCAGAAGGACTGAGAGCGTAATCAAACTTCCTTCTGGCTACCCAATATAGACTGGCAAAAGAAACAGTGAGAAATGGGAATCCTCAGGGGCAGGGGCTACAACGAAAGGAGACTGGGATCTTCAGCAGTTACTATAAGGGTCGCACAAGCTAGTGCCAGCCTAACAAGGAACTTATTGGATATCCTCTTTTAGCCCGATCCAACCAAATACAGGCCTGACGAAAAAGAAAGAAATCAACGAGACAAGAATTTTTCAGTTTATTTGAGTCGCAGGAAAATCGATGAATGGAACATCAGGTGTTCTGGAAATAGAAGCTTGCCGCAAAGCCTGGTTTTCATCAAAGAATTGTTGTAATTCCTGTATCTGCTGCAGGCCCCATTGGGCTAAAGCTTGATCTATATCAGAACAGGATGATGGGCATCACAAACAGTCATGGTTTTAGCGTCTGGTTTGGTTTACTACACTTCTTCTCAACATCAACGTCCTAGCCTTCACAGACTTAGTCTGCCAGAGATAAGGTTGATGCCTTTCAGTAGCCACGATGTCAGTGACACTGAAAAGCACCAAGCTGACAGTGCCTTCAAGGAAGGAGCCCCAAGGATGGAAAAAGGCCAATGGGAAGAAATCAAACGGTAATCCTGACATAAGCTGGACTGATTGAAGCTGGAGTGGCCATCTTGAAAGATTACAGAAAAGGCAAGGTTGGTTTTCGAATTACTACAGTGCACAGGAATAAAGGAGCGGAAAACGGGGAAAGATTAAGGAAGAAATCCAGGTGCAAGGAACCTGCCGAACAACCACTTGATTCATTGTGGCGCAAAGAGTAGAAACAGCCACTTAATAGGTCAGGAAACAGGAAATCATGCTGTCTCCATATTGATTAGGGAAGGACTTTCAGTAACTTGCAGGCCACAGCCATCTAAGGTTGGGACAGATATTACCTTTTCCAATGACCTCACCAAGGAATCCTGGGAAGGAGAAGGCCTAGTAAGCCAATGGTGTAGAATGAATTGTCTGCAATAGGGCTCCCACAGTGAAGAATGCCACAATGAAGGGCCAACCCAGGGGGTTGTCCGCCACCAGGTAAATCATTAATGAAAACAGTGACCCTCCTTGCGGAGAAATAAAGGTGTCTCTGCCTAAGGCACACTCTGTAGAATGGGGGGAAACCAGGAATAGCAGCAAAAGCATGACAGTTCTGGGGAGAGCTGTAAGATAATAGTTTTTGGGTCTAATAGGTCTTAGAAGCTAAAAAAAAAAAAAAAAAGATCATTGAGCGCAGGGCTATATGAACTAGGTTCTTGGTACTGAACAAGGGAACAACTTTCCTCCAAAAGGACTGGGTAACTGGGTCCTGAAGATTTCCCCATGGTATGATAGGGGGTAAAATACCTCGACTATTTTAAAAAAAACAAGCTATGAACCATATTATGAAAGTTGAACATGGGTCATCTTCAACACTCAATTTAAAGCTATATAGACATTTAAAATGCAGGTAAAAAGGTGTTACATTTTTCAAGAGTTTTACTTAACGGTATGTGATGTGGCACTCCTGAAAAATATTGCTCACTGTCCCTACCCTTCATGACATACAATGCAAGGTAATACTTAAATTGAAAACCACAGACTATAATTTTTAACAATTGTCAGTAGAAGCCTTTTTCTTGTTCCACGCCACTTTGAAATTGTTTTTGTAAACCTTACTGTTGATTGAAAAATAGAATGAAAAGCCACAATGAAGGCACGGATTAAGGAATTTTTTTAATAAATATAATGACACTAAAGTTCTCAGTTTAAATTATACAATGCGAAAGACCACTCTGATACAGCATTTTGCATTACAAGGATGTGGAAGAGTAATTTACACACAGATCACATTAAAGGGTCTTTATTTAGGCAAGTTATGATTAGCTCGGCCACTGACCTAATCTCAGGTTTTTTCTTACTCGTCTGCTACATTAAACAGTTTTTGTTAAATAAGTATGATGACAAGTATAGAAATTATAAACTACGATCGGATTACCAAGGCAGAATACCTGGCAGATATGTAAGTGCTCTGCAGTCAGTACCATACATATTTATTTTAACTTTAGCATGTAACACTGCACTAGAGATACGAAATTGTAGCTTCTTGGAAATTCTTAACTCAAATCAGCAGTGCTATTCAAAAACGTAAGCTCCTATTCATGGCTCCACCTATCTTTGCATTCAGCATTGTTTTTTTGCCAACATAAATCACAAAGTTTTACATACACATTTTTTTTTTACAAATTTACAAAGAGCATCTTTTATTTAATGAAGTACTCAATTGTAAACATCGCTTTTCTGAGGTAATTATTTAGGTGTAAAGTGTGTATTTATAATGAGCGCATCAAACAGCCGGGGGCAAAATATAAATGGTCATAAAGCTGGTGTAGTATGTCAACTGATAAAATGGCAAGTTTCTAACTCCTGGAAATGTAAACTTTATCCCTAACAATGGAGCATAATCTTGAGTGTCAAAGCTATTGTTTTCGACAGATGCTTTTAGTCAGTGTGTGTTTTAACAAAAAGTAACTGTTAGATTGGTATGATGAGTAATCTTTCCACGGTTTTTAGTAGTGATTGGTTGACTCTGCAAACTCTAACTACCTATGCATGGATAGCAATGACTGTCACTGGAGATCTGTCTTGATTTCAACTTTGCAATCGTCCATGTTTACACAAATGTCAATGGACTAGTGCCTGATTACACTAGTCTTGCCAGAAAATATGGTTATTCTTCACCCAGTCAGCGAAAAGAGTACATTTCATTTACCCCTTCTACCACTCCTAAAACTTTCAGTGCCATAAATGAGCTATAAACATGTCTTGAGTAGATATATTTTAAAGCAGGAGGTCACTAAGGAAATAGCTGTCCAATAGGTCCATGCCATGTGTACTGTGACACCTTAAGCCAAGCTGCTTGCTGGGAATTGCACATTCATATTGAAATTGGGGAATGCAAAACTAAGTCTTTTAGAGTTCAAAGTACTGCAAACTCAAAAAATACGTAAGGGCTTGCTGCAAGGGCCCACATGTCAAGGTGGCCAGCTCTTAGCTATGAGAAGACAAACTGGAGCTATCTCTGAAAACTTTTTTCAGCTTTAGTATTTTCCATGAACCATCTATTTTATGTACCTCAGTAACGGGTAAACCAAATCAAATAGTTACTCTGTTCCTTTGAGAAATATGATGGGAACCCTATTTGAGTGCAGTGAATGATGAGACAAATATTTATCCCTGTTGCACAAAGAAAGATTAAATAAACTGCTGAGAACCGGCTTGTGGCTTAAGAACCTCGGCTGTGCCCTGTGCAACAGGGATACCAAAAGTGAGCCTTGTAGATCCCAATTGAAATTATACTGCCTCTGGGAGCGCAGAAGATATTAAGGTGTGAAACTGGTGTATGTCAAGGGTGCGGCATTGAAGATATTGACATTTAAAGACCTCCCAATAGATACCATCGCTCATGCTTACCAATTTAAACCAATGGTGATGGTTCTAGTGGGAAATAGAATAAGAAGGGTTTGTGCAACGATCAAGAGGAAGACTGTGTAAAAGTGAACAGGAGAAGCTTTCTTAGAATATCTGAGCAGTGCATCTTTATAGAAACATGTGTAAGAAAAATTGGTGTGCAAGGATTAGCAGCTCTACAGATACCTTCTTTGAACCCACGAGCAAAAGTTCCCCTTTTTCACATTACTGAAAGTACAGCCAGGAACTGTTGTATAACAATAAATAAAATAAATCCGACCGACAGATCCTTACCATTTTATCTTTTCACAAAAAAAGAAATGTAATACTTTTATAAATGTTCAATTGCACTTTCCTGCTGAGCAGTGTCTTTGTGATACTGGTTGCAAAACTGTTGGTCAATCCGTATGGTTTTGAATTCCATAAAGATGTCACTTTTAAAGCGGCTCCAACAGACATTACTTCCTAATTTTGTTGTAGGCAGAACTATCTATGACCCATTCTGAGTAGCTCTGCAGGACACCGGCTGGTATCACAAAGAGCACATCATATATATTTTATACTGCTGGGACAAACTGGTGCGAGAAACTCGCACATTCTCTCCGAAATATTCCGCTAATAAAGTAGAATCCTGCTTCATACTTTGATATGTCGGTGGTGAGCTAGGGGTAACTAGAATCATTTCAAACACCCTATCTCTCTGGCACAAAAGACTAGTCGATTGATTTTACAAATAAATCATTAAGACAAACAAGATGAAAACTAGTATTATTATTGTTACAACTGAGGATACAGTTGATGGATTGCAAAGTGATGACTGATTCTGTTCCTGTATAAAAATAACAGATACTGCATTTATAGTTTATGTATCAATTTGGTTAGTTTATTACTGCAAGAGAAAAACAGGTGCCCACACTGAACTCTGAGGTCTGTACTGTTTCTATCATCCAAGTGCATACAAAAAAGAAAAAACTAACGGTTGATTGTTAGTCTCTTTTCCAATATAAGCACAACAAATGTGCATTAATACTTCTTGCCATGTTATTACAAACGCAGTTGAGATCTCAAGAAAGGCCACCCTAAAGGCCTGGTAGACTTTAATGCCTGTAGAAAGTGGGTTTCAGGCAAGTAAATAATTTAAACGTGTGTAACAGAGAAACACGCAAATGCATTTGAAGCCATGAAAATTAAAGATTACTCGCCTCTCACTTGGAGTAATGGCCTGGCCAGGTGAGCCTCACATTTGGTTCCCGAGTTGAATTAAACACATAGCAGCCTTTTAGACAAACATGCACGGGACAAAGAGACATAGGTTAATTAACACCTATAATTGCAATTTACAATATTTGCAGTACTATCAAGTGGAGAAATGCATATGTTTTTGGTGGCAAATACTCTATCCACATCTTGAAGTGAAGTCGGTCTTCCAGTACAAAGAAAATGTGTCTCAGACAGAAACAAAACTGCAAGGGAAAAGAAATGTGCAAAAAAGCCTGGGGTGAAGGTAAGCTTTCTTTAGTTGTGCAAGACATCCAGCATTACTCGACGGAAGCATTATTAAAACAGGGGGACGAGGCAATATTTTACAGATTTTATCTACGAAATCCAAAATATTGTTGCTAACAATAGCAAATGAAATACTTAGTCAAAGTGCTGCTTCATGTTTCAAGTGAAATATCTTTCTCATCAGATAACCAGTTTCTCATTAAAAAAGCACTGGAAGCTAGGGACCCCCTACTATGGCTGGGTAGTGTGGGGTCTACACTTGAGCATTATGCAGGTGTTGCATGATTTCAACATTGTAAATGTAGGTGCAGTTTTAGTCTTAAGCATGCATTGTGAATTGAATATAAGGGCAAAAGGTGTAGCATAAGACATGTTACACTGATTATGCCTACCTTGCTCCCTAACATGCTTGGTGCAAAGAAAACGGTTTGCAGCACACCAACATTAGGTTCTCCCTCAGCATCAGAGAGCAAAAAAAGAGAACAAATAATATCAGATAGCAAGAAAAGCAGCAAAAAAACAAAATAGGTTAAGTTACTGTAATGGGAGCCTAGTTTAGACCATGTTCTGCCCGCCCGTCCCTCGTATTGGAGTATATGTACTACTGCACTAGTGGAAATCTAAGGCTCAGCTGTGTCGCTCTTTCTGAAAAAGCTTCTAAGGTACACAGTGAACAGCACTTTGTAAAGTGCATGTCAATATCGATCAAGAGCAGGCAAGTCGTGCAAAAGTGTAAGCTCAAGCGTTTGCTTTAAAGGGGACCTGCTTGATGACGCTGGCCAATAAACACAGCACAAACTTTGTGGTAGATACCCTGTGCAGCTGAGACCCAGTTAAAGCATTTTCCAACAGCTTTTACTGAGTGATCGTTGTGGTGTAAATGTTTCTATACAAAACCACAAACTGAAAAACATTCTTGCTGTGGAACATCCCCCAGTTTGGGTAAGATCTCTTCTGTAGAGTGATCTTAGCAGTAGATTGTACAGTCTTTGGTTGGGAGATGCTGACTGCCTTAGAAGTTTCCCCTCTCGTTCTGCAGTGGTTCTCTGATTGTTTCAGCCTGATCAGATAGGAGATGCCACCTTGTGCGGCGGTGAGGCCAAAACATTGCTGATTCCACCAAATGGGGAAATGTTTTAGAATGTGTGAACCAACTGAACATTAGGGACTGTCTGTACAATTTGGAAAGACTGCAGGCCTTGCGGTTGTTGCTGTACAGGAGTCTGAACTAGCTGCAATGTGTGCTGGTTCAGAAGACTACCAGAATGTTGAAGATTTAAGTCCTGTGAGTTTTTCAATGTCTGCACACCAGAGTGACTTTGAATTGTCCGTAGCTGGAGATTTTGTCCAGGGTTCTGCAGTATCTGCAACGTATTAAGATTTTGACTGTTTTGTACAAGATGCAAGTTCTGCGTGTTGTGCACAAACTGTAGGTTTGGGGTGTTCTGCAATACCTGTATGTTCTGAGAATTCTGAGTGTTTGGCATCAACTGCATGTTCTGAGGATTCTGTGTTAAATGCATGCCCTGGATGCTCTGTAAACACTGAACGTTTTCTACCATCTGTACATCCTGTCCACTCTGCAACCCCTGTATGCTGTCCACAATCTCTAAGGTCTGTTCTCCTTGGCTAGTGCGGATGATTAGCATCTTTTGGCCTCCGGGTATGGATGTGGGAAGTTCCTGAGTATTTGGTTCCTCTACAGTGTGGATACCGTCTACCTCCTGCATGCAAAGGCGTGTCTGATCCCCATCTTCATTCTGCAGCACAATTACATTTTGTACACCTTCATCTGTTTGCAAAGTCTCAAAGTGCACATCTTGCACCTCCTCCACTGTTTCTATGTTCTCTAGGTCTTCTCCAGTGCTCAGTAGCTCATCCCCGGGAGAATTATGCACTACAATTAGATTTTGGCTCTCCTGTAAACTCTGTGAACCTGGTGAGTTTTCGAGACCCTGGATGTGAATATTGGGGAGATCTTGAGAATCAGACATACATTCCATTTGCATGTTGGACATCTCTGAATGGAGCTGTGAATTTTGCACATCCTGGGAGGGGGCTAATGTTTGGAGCTGAAGGGCTGACATTTCTTGTGGGCTGGCAAGTGGATGTAGTTGAAGTGTTGGTATTTGTTGAGTGTTGGACATGGATTTAATTTGAAAGCTTGTTAAATCATTACAGATAGGTACTGTTTGCATCTGTAAGCTGGGTAGCTTTTGGGCAGAAGAAAAGCTTTGTATTTGTAAAGAAGGCATCTCACTAGACATATGCTCAGGCACGTTCTGCAACACAATTACATTTTGCCCTGTCTGGTGACCTGCAACCTGGGAACTACTTTGAATGGTTTGATACTGCACATTCTGGCAGGTTTGCAAACTTGGCATTGTCTGTCCTGGATTTGGCACAAGAAAGTAGTTCTGGCTGCATGCTGTATTTTTCGGCAAAATCTGCTTCTTCGGCTTGCTGCGTCTGCGTGTGGGCTTTCTTTGTTGCTCAATCTGGGGGGAGTTGTTCTTAACAAGTACATAGTTTGCATTACTTTGCATAATGGGCATAGTCTTTGGTGCAGGTATTATCTGGGGACTTTGCAGCAGGATTAGCTTTGGGGAATTTTGCTGAATACTAGGAATCAGCTGCAGTCCCTGAGCAGTTTGCACCAAGAGGTATGTTTGCGAATTTGGTGTGCTAGGTGGGTTGTTAACCTCCAAAGCTGCTTGCAGGTGTGGTACTACTTGAACCCCCTGGGTGTTGGGCACAATTTGAATGTTCTGTGTTAACTGATTTTGCTGAGTTGCCTCGTTGCTGCTAGCTCTGTTTGAGTCCAGGGCATGGGTACGTAGGTGCCTCTGGAGGTAAGATGACATGACAAAGCCCTTACTGCAGACTGTGCATTTGAATGGACGCTCAGTAGAGTGTGTACGCTGGTGCAGCTGTAGGTTTGATGAGTGAGTGAAGGTCTTCTCACACACCTCACACTTGTAGGGTCGTTCCCCAGTATGTGTTCTTTCATGCTGTCGCAAGTTGGATGTCTGGGTGAAGGTCTTACCACAGATCATGCAGGCAAAGGGACGCTCACCAGTGTGAAGTTGGCGATGACGTCTCAAACACGATGTATTCTTAAAAGTCTTTCCACATTCACTACAGCTGTAGGGCCGCTCCCCAGTGTGTAGTCGCAGATGGTACTGGTAGTGTGATGACCACTTAAATGTCAGGCCACACTCTGCACACTTGAAAGCCCTCACACCAGTGTGCACTCTCTGGTGAATAGACAGCAAGGAAGAACGTTTAAAAGCTTTACCACACTCTGAACACTTGTATGGTCTTTCCCCGGTATGGTCTCTCATATGGTAACGGAGTCCTGAAGAACCCTTAAAAGCTTTGCCACATTCTGTGCATTTAAAGGTTCGGTCAACAGTTTCGGTGGGGGCAGCAGGTGTAGTAGGTGCCTGCACCACCTCTGAAGACTGTGGGCAAGTGACTTCCGCCTCAGTCTGGATAAGTTGCTGTTCCTCTGTGTGTGTCCTTTGATGCAGAAGGAGGTTGGCGAGTTGCACAAAGGTCTTTTCACAGATGGAGCATTTAAAGGACCTTTCACTGGAATGGCAATGTTGATGTCGTGAGAGCCCTCCAGCATTTTTTAATTCTTTGCCACACGTTGCACAGATTGATAGCTCCTCCTCTAGCACAACGTGACTCTGCTGGTGGCTCAGCAACAAGTCCTCATTTCGGAAGGTCAGTTCACACTCACCACACTTAAATAGCATCTCAACAGTTTCCAAGGCATCTGTTGTGGTCAAGTACACCTCGGCTGGAGTGCAGGCAATATCAGACTCTGCTTGCACAAAGGCTTGCTCAATGGCATGTGACTGAAGATGCTTTTGAAGGAATGCATCTGAGATAAAGATTTTGCCACACAAGTTACATTTGTGTGGGCAAACCCCAGCATGCGTACGCTGGTGAAGCAACACATTGGATGAGTGAGTGAATGACTTCCCACACTTCTCGCACTTGTATGGGCGCTCTCCTGTGTGGATGCGCTGATGTTGCCTTAGGTTCGTTGACTGGGTGAAGGCCTTCCCGCACACGGTGCAGACATATGGCCTTTCCCCAGTGTGGATGTTCCGGTGGCGCCGCAGGCTGGATGAGTTCTTAAAGGCCTTTTCGCAGTAGTTGCACTTGTAAGGTCTTTCCCCTGTATGCTGCCGCACGTGGTACTGATAGTGAGAAGACCACTTGAATGTCATGCTACAGATGGTGCACTTAAAGGAGCGCACACCAGTATGCACACTCTGGTGGATCTGCAATAGCGAGGAGCGCTTGAAGGCTTTGCCACAGTCTGCACATTTGTATGGCCTCTCCCCAGTGTGGCTCCTCTGGTGGTACAGCAGGGCCGATGAACCTTTGAAGGCCTTGGGGCACTCTGAACACTTGTATGGCCGCTCACCGGTGTGAGTCCTTTGGTGATGGATGAGTCTGGAAGACCACTTGAACACTTTTCCACAATCCCGACATTCATATTGATGGTCACTGACGTCAGCTTGCTGCGGAAGTTGCAGCGTAGGTGTCTGTATTTCAGACATTTCCATCTGCTGTCCCCAGAGCATCTCAGCAGGACCTAGAAAAAACATGAGTTAAGGTTTTTTTAAAAGCACCCTCAAAATATTTCTATCAACAACACATACAGGAGTGGTCTAGAAACCTGCTTGAAAGTTACTTTCATTAGTGATGTGACTGTACTTGACATATGCCTTTGCTTTTCTCTGGATTTGTCCAACAGCATGACATTTAGGAAGAGCAAGTGCAACAATGGTAGGCCGAGACGTGATATTCGCATTTAGTTTTACATATCACGAGCAGAAAAACGTCAGGGTTATTTTACAACATAATTAACCACAGGCAAAAGCATGCATAATGCAAGGAGCTATAGTCCCGGTTTCAGGAGCAGGTCAGCTGCACGCATGATGCAGCATAGAGGAGACAGAGTTGGGGAGGAGCGCAGGGAGACTCGGCATAGAGGTCCTGCCCTAGCTAATGATAAATAAGTATAGTTTGTAAATCTGTAGTCTACGTACAAATCGGGACAGGCCAAGCATAGAACTAACGCTAAAGACTTTAGCCCTACTTTTATGTCTGGCCTGTTTCGATTTTTTGCTTCTTCGAAATCTCGTAAACCTAGTACATTGTGTGCCATGTGGTCACAAAAGAGAAAAAAAAAATACAACATGAAAGTCACGTGGAAACGAGACATTTATTGTCCGCCAAACTAAATCCGACCAAACTGTGCCTGCTCCTTTAAGGGATGGACACGCCTACCTCCCCTTTAATTGTTCCCGCCCTTCAGTAGCCGAACACTACTCTACGGGACTGATAAAAGCCTCTCACCGGAGTTGGGGTCCCGGTCCAGCGTGAGCTGCGGCTGCTTGCTTGCCGCCCCGCAAGTCACGAGGCAGCTTCCGGTGACCCCATTTCTCGGTGGTCCAGCCGTGCGACGACGGCGCGAGACACCCAACCTTTACCGGTTCGCTCAGACAAACAACTGAGCAGCACGTCAGCAACGAGCCCGCTCATTGGCCGATTGCTCCTTTGGCTAACGCCCACAGAGTTTTAATAAACTAAAACGCGAACGCATCTGTTATAGTGTAATGCGCTAAGCGCCATGCTGCTGTTCATAGAACGTTTAAAATCAGTTGCTATCTTTACAGTTAGGAGGTATACTTTGTGAGCGAGAAAACATTTCTTTTCTTTTAACAAACGAGCAACCATAGGCCACTAAGTGTGTAAATGCAGATTTATAAACAACCTCCGTTATCGGTTATAACTGAGAAGCCGTTAAGCGATGTTTATGAGGAGGCGCAGGGGAGCTACTGTGAGTAACGGAGCGCTTTTTTAGGCAGAGGTGGGCGAGCCAACAAATTAAGAGGGAGTGCCGAGGCAAAGGACTGTACCAGCCGAGCCCTGAAAATTGTTGCGAGACAACAAATTAAGAGGAAGTACCGAGGCAAAGGACTGTACCAGCCGATCCTTGAAAAGTTTTGCTCAGTCAGTCAATCAACAGCCATGTAAAATATGGTAAATTCTCATGAAAATTCAAAAAAAGTGTATGTCTTTAACATGTGGAAGCTTTAACATTAATAAGGCACATTATAGCACTGCACAGAGAAGTAGTTATTGAAATTGATAGTGCTGTACAACTGGTATTCTGAACTCACATATTTGAAAGTACTTTCATACGCAATAATTAAGAAAAAAAGAGTTATGGTGAAATGGGGTATTTGCTTAAGATGACATCATTTTGCCAACTATCAGGCATTAGACTAACGCATTTTAATGCTGGTGTCCTCATCACTGTATGAAAATGCATTAGTCACGCATTATAGCGCCCTCTGACAACAATGCAATTGAGGCACACTGTCAGTGACGCAATGCTAAAATTGTCAAACATATCTGAGCGTGAAACTGCGCCGTCAAATTTAAAATGTTATGTCAGAGATAGAATAATTATGAACAGTACTGAGCAGGCAGGCCAGAGTTTAACAGATCAATTAGCTGTGCCCTGTAGTATCGTGTAGCACACGGATAAGTAGTTTCTTCAATAAAGATATTTATTCGGCAGGTACAAAGGATGCATACACCTTTTCCAACGCACTCCAAGATCAAACTGCCTCGAGTTCTTCACCAAATGCCAGGCAACATGGAATCTCAAGCATGAGTGCACATTCTCGTATTGAGATTCCATTTTAATGGAAACTTTCCAAGATATACTGCACATCCCCCTTCATTGACAACATAAGAAACAAAAAGTAAACTTAGTAAAGCATACATTGCACCCCAATATATTAATAACTGCCCACAACACACACCTTCAAATGGGGATCTATTTGAAGGTCTTACGGAGGATGCAAAGGCAGTTGAAGCTAGTGGAAGGGACGGCGTTGATCTGGCAGTTCATGGAGAGGGAGGAGTCAAGGATGATGCAGAGGTTCCGAGCGTGGTCTGTAGGGGTGGGTGGGCTCCCGAGGGCGGTGGGCCACCAGGTGTTGTCCCAGACGGAGGTGCAGGGTCCGAGGATGAAGACCTCAGTCTTCTCTGAGTTGAGCTTCAAGCAGCTATCATTCATCCAGGCTGCCACGTTCTTCATTCCTTCCTGGAAGCAGAGTCTGGATTCCTCGTGAGTGAGAGAATGAGCTGTGTGTCATCGGTGTAGGAAACAATGCTGATCCCGTGTTGTCTTACGATGGCGGTGTGGGGGGCCATGTAGATGTTGGAAGAGCGTGGGGCTGAGTGATGATCCCTGGGGTACTCCGCAGTTGATTTCCCTGGGTTCGGAGAGGAAGGAAGGGAGTCGAATCCTCTGGGTTCTGCCGGAGAGGGAGGATTGGATCCAGTCGAGGGCGGCTCCTTGTATCCCAATGTCGTGAAGTCTGGCTGTGAGCGCGTGATGTGAAATGGTGTCGAAGGCTGCAGAGAGATCTAGAAGGATGAGGGCCGCAGGGTGTCCCTGGTCTAGTAGCATGCGGATGTCGTCAGTGGCGGCAAGGAAGGCAGTCTCGGTGCTGTGGTTGCTGCGGAATCCAGGCTGGGAGGCGTCTAAGATGGAGTTCTCTTCGATGAATGTGGTTAGCTTGGCGTTTACAAGTCTGTCGGTGACTTTGGCCGCGAAAGGAAGGAGAGAGATGGGCTGGTAGTTTTTCAGGTCTGTTGGGTCGGCTGTTGGTTTCTTGAGGAGGGGTTTCATCTCCGCCCGTTTCCAGACGTCTGGGCAGATGCCGGATCTATGGAGTCCTATATGGTATGATATAGGGCTGTAAACTTTTTTTCAATCCCTGCCTGTCTCATGAAGGTTTTCATCTCTTCTGACTTGAATTGTACACCATTATCAGTTAACATAATGGCTGAAAACCTTCTCTAAGGAAAATTCTTTCTAGAAATACAATATCCTTTTGCTGTGTTTACTTTATCAACCACTTTCAACTCGATGCACCTGGTCAACAGATCCATCAACAATAAGATATGCCAGCTTTTCCCATCTTTGTCTCTAAAAGGTCCCATGATATCCATGGCAACTTCTTCCCAGGGTTCGTTTGGGCAGCTTATAGAAGACAAAGGAGGGTTGAGGGTTTTTAGAGTCTTACCCTCACACTCTACACAATTTCTCACAAACCCTCAACCTCCATGTCCATCTTAGGCCACCAATACAGCGTTTTCATTTTTTGTTTAGTCCTTGATATTCCAGCATGTCCCTCATGCCCTAATTTAATCAGTTTGCTTCTACCATCCTTGGGAGGAAAAATCCTTTCCCCTCTGCAAATAAAATCATCACACAAACACAACTGATCTCTGAACTCCCAAAAGGCTTTGAGTTCCTCCTCACAATCCTTCCTTTGTATTCTTCCCCAACCATTAATTATTCTACTTTTTACTTCCAGCAACGTTTTGTCCACGAGATAGGCTTCCATCTATTCTTCCATCCTTATGTACGATGAGTTACTCACATCCAAAATGCTAGCTACTGAACATTAACTCCAAGGGTCTTGTTCAACTTCTTTAAGCAAGAGTGACGTTCTGGGGAGAAAATCTGCTGTGACGTTTTCGACCCCAGGGAAATACTGGACATTGTACACAAAATCATGTAACCTCATAGAAAAACAAGCAATTGTGGCTGATGCTCTTGATAAACCTTCTGTTGTCAACAATTTTGTCAAGGGTTTATGGTCTGACCTCAATGTGAATTTTCTGCCCCAAATGAATTTTCGGAGGTGTTCCATTGCCCACACACAAGCTAATGTCTCCCTGTCTATCTTGAGTATTTTTCTTCTGTCGGAGTAGGTAGCGAGACGCAAAAGCAATGATCACCTCCTTGCCTTGTGCTGACTTCTGAGACAAAACACTACCTAACCCCATACCAATGGCATCTGTGGTAATAAAAGTGTCAGCTGAAGGGTTGAAACCTTATAGAATGGGGACATTCACAATAGCTTTTTTTATTCCAATGAAACATGACTGAAAGTCCTCATACCGCTCAAAATGAAAATTTTGCTTTAGCAATGTTCTCATCTTTTGCGTTTTCTGGGAGATATTTTCCACAAATTTAGCATAAAATTCGGCTAGACCCAGGAATGATCGTAATTCTTTCTTGTTCTTTGGAGCAGGGGCCTTAACAATAGCTTCCACCAACATTTTTTGGGACTTATACCAACTTCAGAAATTTCATGACCAAGATAAGTCACTTGTTTTTTTTAGCAAATTTAAATTTTTAGCTCTCCACAGCCAAGCCTTCATCTTAAAATACCTAGAACATTCCTTAGCACATCGTCATGATTCACTCTATATTTACGCATCACAAGTATGTCATCTTGAAAGAAAACAACTTCGGGAACGTGACTAAACAATTGGGACATTAATCTTTGGAAAACTGCTGCTGCGGATGCTAAACCAAATGGCATGCGTTTGAATTGAAAGCACCCAAACGGTGTACAAAAAGTGGTAAGGTGTCTGCTTTCTGGTTCCAATAATACGTGATGGTATGCGGTTGTTAAATCTAGAGTAGAAAACCATTTGGCTGGCCTTGTCAGCATCAGCATCTCATCAATTCTCTGCAAGGAAAATTAATCAATAATCATAATGCTATTGAACCAGTGCAAGTCCACACATAAACAAGCCTTTCTTTTGGGTTTTCATACGACCACCAACGGAGAAATCGACTCCGGGATCTCCACTGGCTCAATAATATTTAAATCCAACAATATCTCTAACTTTTTAAACTTAATCCCTCACTATGAAGGCTATAATGCCAGCTTTATACATTTTAGGAACAGCCCCTTTTTAAAGTTTTATTTTGTGTGAAAAACCTTTCAGTTTCCCCATTTTACCATCAAAAATAGATGGGAATTCTTGTGAAGCCCATTCTTTGGTTCTTTAACCCTCACATGCTACTAGAACTTGTTCCTCGCTGTTGGGATCTAGGATTATATTAAGACTCTTTTGATCTCTCCTTCCCAACACCGAAGGGCCTTCCTTCGCCACATACAATTACCTACGACATGCGTGTTCTTAAACCTAAACATCAAAACTCTAAACCCAATCATGTCTATTCTCTCTCCTATGTAACTTTCAAGTGAAATGTCGGGTGGCCAAAACCCCAGCAATTTGATGAACAAATTGTTTTTTCCAAACCGCCTTAGCTACAATGAAATATGGTGAGCCAGAATCAGCTGCTAGCTGTATCTTAACTCCCCCAATCATCATCCAGCAAAAGGGTTTAGAAGATTCCTCTTCTGAGATGATTAACACCACTTTCTTGCGTGTGGAATAGTTTTCTTTCAAATCATCCTCAATCTCACTAGATGATACTTCTTCATAACTTTCTCTTCCACACACAACATTTTGAGTTACTGAAAATGTTTTTTTCTGTTTTCTATGCACACTTTAGCAAAATGACCCAAAACTCCACACTCTAAAGACTTAACAGATTTTGCTGGACATCTTTCAAATCTCGCTGAGTGCAATGAACTACCACATCTATAACACGCATAACTCATGCTCTTTCCCTGTTGAACATATGCTCCCTTTTTTTGTCTCCTTTATTTGGTCTTTACGCCAGTCAATGTTCACTTTATTTCCTTATTTGCCATACGATATTTTCCCTACGACTTCAATGGTATTTTTATCCTGTGACAGTGTGGCTCTGGCACAACGGTCTGAAAGTTCAGCATTCTTTACCATTGCTATGTTTTCTTTAAGTGGTTTTTCCCCTTCTACCCACAGTTTGTATTGTAATGCTTTATTTTTGGTATGCTTGACGATTTGATCTCATACTAATGAGTCACGTAGATTTCCAAATCTACACCTACTAGCCAAATGTTTCAAAGCTGCCACATAATCCTCAATACTTTCATTTTTTTCTTACTTCCTCTGAAAGAAAGCATGTCTAGTGACAGAAATAGACACCCCAGGCGTGAAATGATCCATTATCGCACTTTTGAAAACATCTACATCACCCCCCTGTTCTCTCCGACTTCTGTAACTGATTATAAATGCGTAAACCCTCCGGTCCTAACCAGTACATAAGTACTCTTTTTTTTCTTTCTGCAGAAAATATTCTACTAACATCCTCCAAATTAGCAATATAATTTAAAATGTTTTCCTTCCACTGGTTCCATTGAACAGCAGGTTCTCCAGGTGTGCTAAAAACTCCTCTGGAGAAGATAATTGCACAGGTGGAGTAATCCGTTGTGTAATACTTCTCTACTCAGTAGGCATGACTTACAGAAATAGTATACGAACTTGAAACTGTAAGCACTAGTTAACTTTTAAATATTCGTTTTAGGCTGTATGCATCCTTAAAATGGGTACCTTTTTATATTTTCTGAGCTCCGATGTCCTGTTATAAGATCATTCCACCTTACACAAGTTTCCTTCTTGTTTGTCTTCACTCATTCGTTTGTTCAGTTTTTTTTTAAAATAACGTAAATAAAAAAAAAAAAATGGCGGCACGTAACGTGACCTTCTGCGTCCTGTATTCACGCTGTTAGGTGTACAGTAAAAGAGAAGGAGATTCTGGAATTTAAAGATTATACTATAAATCAAAAGGGAATAAGTTTGAGAAGGACAAAAATAATTTTTCTCTAAACAAGGTTTATCCATACCTTCAAACGGATTTCTATCCACAAGCAGAATCACGTAGGTTCCGTCCGGAATCCCAAGGGAGGTCAAAAAACAACTTTATCTCGTTTTCAGAAACATCCTCTTCCTCCAGTAGGAGTGAGGCAGAGAACAACGAAGGACGGTTTAATACAAATCGAAGGGGTAACTACCAACAACAACAAACTCCTTTTTTAGGAAGAGGCCAACAGAAGCCACGAGGCAGGACCAGATTCAACAACCAACTGTGGGAAATGTCAACACGACGACAGAATTACAAAAATTAGAAGTTTCTCCCATTATTAATCTGTCACAAACAATCCTGACCAAGGAAGAGCAAAGTATACTAGAGAGAGGACTATCTTTCGTTACCACAAAGCATACCGACTTTGTGAAGATGAAAACGGAGGTCATTGAATTCTGCCGCAAAATTTGACTCAAAACCTTTTTGCTGATAATCCTTTTCCAAATGGTATGGAAGTAAGAGGACTGAAGAAAAAATCTTCTTTCTGTCCACCATCTTCAAAGGTTCCCAAGGAAGTAGTCTCTTTTGAAAGAACAATATTGTCCGCAATCACTGAGATGGAAAAAAAGAAAAAATATGTAAAACACAACACATCAAAATTACATAAAGAAGCTCTTGCAAATCTTAAGAATGACCCTTCAATAATAATAAAACAGGCTTTTAGGGAATGCGGCCAGTAATAAGATGGAAGACGGGATTAATATTCTTCCCTTGGGCTATTTTTATCGTCCACTTTTTCAGATAGAGAAATTAGATCAGCCCGAGAGTATATCTAGGCCAATATATAATGTCCCAGTAAGCAATCGATTTAGCGTATTTTCACCCCTTGAGGAACTAGACTGACTACATCAAATGGTGACAACTGATCTGGAGGTACCACAAGAAACCCAAGGTAATAGTCCGTATGGGCAGAGGCTAAATAAAATAGTTCAATCTGAAGAGCCTAGCCTAACAGATAACAGTGCCGTGGATTCAAATGTTATTTTATATGAGCCAAAGACAATTGAACTAGAGCCCCAGATACTCCTATTACCTCCAGACAATGAGGGGAAGGTAAATCTTACTTTTTGGAACATAGCGGGATTATCTTCCAAACTTCATAATGACCTCTTCTTGGACTTTATAAGAAAAACGGATATCCTTTGTCTCCAGGAGACCTGGGCTCGGAAGGAAACACATATTGATGGATTCAAAACCTATCATACTCCAGCCAGCCCATTAAATCACGGGTGATCAAAGGGAGGTTTATGTATTTACATCTCAAATCTGCTGTCAATAAAAAGAATCAAGTTCGAAATATCTGACCCTAACTATCAAATTCTAACATTGATGAAGGATAGCAAAAATTCCATAACTGTTGTGAACTTCTATAACAATATTGTTAAGGAAAAAGAGGAAGATAAAATGAACCAATTAAGACATGTTCTGCACAATATTCAGATTCATATCTCCGGAAACACACAGATTGTATGGGGTGGAGACTTCAATGTTAACATATGCCCACATAACAATGATCCGACGTGTGGTCTGATGGACGATGAAATATGTAATTTAACTCATTTTCCACATAACACTTATGGTAATGCCCTGAATGAGAACATTTTTATGCTAGATCTGGCCTTTGCAAATGAAATGGTAATACCTCCTATCCCTTTCTCACAAACGTTCAATGGGAGAGGTTTGAGTTCTATTATAGATTTTATCTTAGTCTCAAACCATCTCTCAAGCAGTGTTACAGGATTTAAAGTGCATAGTATAGCTATAAGTGACCACTTCCCACAAACAGTAACAATTTCAATCAAAAACTTTAAACAATACAATAAGAACAGGAATAAAAATTCGAATCATATTTGCACTTATTTGGATATTGATAGAACAAACGGATATTCATTGAAATGGGAAATGATAGATCTTATAGTTGGATCTCCTGAGGCACAGCCGGGAGTAGGGAACAGATTGCTTTGAAAAAATTGAATTGTTAATAACTTGATTTTAATCGCCGTACCTGCACTATTTCCCTCGATCAGCAGACTGAACGCAGCTGACGCAGGCAGGGCTTTCCAGCTCCACTGGCGTGATTGGCCGGTCGCCAGACGCACGCCCACAACCATAGCCACGCTCCCTTTGTGTTAAAACGCGCGCTGATCTCGAGCGCAGCGTTCTTATAGTTGGACCTCCTGAGGCACAGCCGGGAGTAGGGAACAGATTGCTTTTTAAAAAATTGAATTGTTCATAACTTGATTTTAATCACCGTACCTGCACTATTTCCCTCGATCAGCAGACTGAACGCAGCTGACGCAGGCAGGGCTTTCCAGCTGCACTGGCGTGATTGGCCGGTCGCCAGAGGCACGCCCACAACCATAGCCACGCCCCCTTTGTGTTAAAACGCGCGCTGATCTCGAGCGCAGCGTTCTTATAGTTGGATCTCCTGAGGCACAGCCAGGAGTAGGGAACAGATTGCTTTTAAAAAATTGAATTGTTAATAACTTGATTTTAATCGCCGTACCTGCACTATTTCCCTCGATCAGCAGACTGAACGCAGCTGACGCAGGCAGGGCTTTCCAGCTGCACTGGCGTGATTGGCCGGTCGCCAGAGGCACGCCCACAACCATAGCCACGCCCCCTTTGTGTTAAAACGCGCGCTGATCTCGAGCGCAGCGTTCTTATAGTTGGATCTCCTGAGGCACAGCCGGGAGTAGGGAACAGATTGCTTTTTAAAAAATTGAATTGTTAATAACTTGATTTTAATCGCCGTACCTGCACTATTTCCCTCGATCAGCAGACTGAACGCAGCTGACGCAGGCAGGGCTTTCCAGCTGCACTGGCGTGATTGGCCGGTCGCCAGAGGCACGCCCACAACCATAGCCACGCCCCCTTTGTGTTAAAACGCGCGCTGATCTCGAGCGCAGCGTTCTTATAGTTGGATCTCCTGAGGCACAGCCAGGAGTAGGGAACAGATTGCTTTTTAAAAAATTGAATTGTTAATAACTTGATTTTAATCGCCGTACCTGCACTATTTCCCTCGATCAGCAGACTGAACGCAGCTGACGCAGGCAGGGCTTTCCAGCTGCACTGGCGTGATTGGCCGGTCGCCAGAGGCACGCCCACAACCATAGCCACGCCCCCTTTGTGTTAAAACGCGCGCTGATCTCGAGCGCAGCGTTCTTATAGTTGGATCTCCTGAGGCACAGCCGGGAGTAGGGAACAGATTGCTTTTTAAAAAATTGAATTGTTAATAACTTGATTTTAATCGCCGTACCTGCACTATTTCCCTCGATCAGCAGACTGAACGCAGCTGACGCAGGCAGGGCTTTCCAGCTGCACTGGCGTGATTGGCCGGTCGCCAGAGGCACGCCCACAACCATAGCCACGCCCACTTTGTGTTAAAACGCGCGCTGATCTCGAGCGCAGCGTTCTTATAGTTGGATCTCCTGAGGCACAGCCAGGAGTAGGGAACAGATTGCTTTTTAAAAAATTGAATTGTTAATAACTTGATTTTAATCGCCGTACCTGCACTATTTCCCTCGATCAGCAGACTGAACGCAGCTGACGCAGGCAGGGCTTTCCAGCTGCACTGGCGTGATTGGCCGGTCGCCAGAGGCACGCCCACAACCATAGCCACGCCCCCTTTGTGTTAAAACGCGCGCTGATCTCGAGCGCAGCGTCCTTATAGTTGGATCTCCTGAGGCACAGCCGGGAGTAGGGAACAGATTGCTTTTTAAAAAATTGAATTGTTAATAACTTGATTTTAATCGCCGTACCTGCACTATTTCCCTCGATCAGCAGACTGAACGCAGCTGACGCAGGCAGGGATTTCCAGCTGCACTGGCGTGATTGGCCGGTCGCCAGAGGCATGCCCACAACCATAGCCACGCCCCCTTTGTTCTCATCCTCCACTACCATAAAGCATGTGTCTCTACCGGAAGCGCAGCGAACGAGCGCAGCGGGCGCGACGATTGCGCGCCGAAGGCGCGCTTAAGGCAAGCTCGTTTGCGCTCGTCCGCGCCGAGGCCGGGCCTAGGGCACTCCTCCCTTTTCGTCCAACATCGTCCCTCGAAGTGCTCAGATATAGTAGGGAAACACTTATGCTACTGAACCCACTGGTAGACATAGCCGAGTGCCCACGTTTACCCCCCAATATAATACATAAGGACAAAAATGTATGCCTCAACTGCCAAGGACGGCTACCAAACATTAATCCCCTCCTCCCCAAATCTCTATTGAAACCCAATCCAACCTCTGACAAGACCCATTTCCCACCAACCTGTGCGGGACCTGAGCTTAGCACAAAGGGAAAACTAATTAGCGGACTACTAAACGTCAGATCCCTTCCGAAACATGCTACTGAAATACAGCTTCTGATTGAGTCCAATAACTTAGACATTCTTTTCCTAACCGAGACATGGATGGCTGCGGGAACAGAATCAGAGTTAGGTCCAGCATGTCCAGCAGGATATAAGATAATTCATAAACCCAGAAATACAGGACGAGGAGGAGGCTTGGGGATCATTTTTAAGGAGGAGCTAAACATTACAACTCTGGACGTTGACACTGTCTCCTGTGTTGAAATCCTCGGGATTTCCATAAAACATGATTCTGAACATTGCCTTACGGGCCTCATTTGCTATAGGACACCGGGGCATTTCAATGCCTCACAACAGCAGGAACTGATCACTGTTATAAATAATATTTCAATCTCTCACAGCAGGCTGCTGATACTGGGTGATTTTAATATATGGGACAATGACCAATTACGCACAGCCTTGTATAACATCACTCAATCCTGTCATAATCTGGGGCTGAAACAGTGGATAACTACCCCCACACATATACAGGGAAACACACTGGACTTAATATTCGCGGCAGAAGATCTAATGACCATGGATACAACTCTTCCAGTAGGTTGGTCAGATCATCACCTCCTCATATTTAATATCCATATCCTGACCTACACAGGACCCGCAAGGGCACAGACCAGAACCTTTATTGGTCGTGATTGGAGGAATCTGCTGAAAAGGAAAGAGGAAGGTAAGTCTGACTTTCGTCAGGTTGGGACCTCGTTCAATTTAGAGAACGATGTCACTACAAACTATCTCTCATTATGTAATGAGATAACTAAGAAACGATGATATCATACCGCTGAAAACAATCAAGAAAAGGGGAAAACCCTCTGCGCCCTGGTACACGGACAAACTGAAAAACACCTGTAAAAAGGCGGAGAAGCTCTGGAGGAAAAATTACTCAGAACAGGAGAAAGTGCGATGGAGGCTCACTATCGTACAATATAAGAAGGAAATTATTACAGCCAAAACAAGCTACTTCGCAGACCTTATTCTCAAAAGCTCTAATAAGTCCCGCAACACTTTCAAGATTATCAGAGAGCTTTCTCATCCTGCTTGCGCTGACAGCCAAATCAAGCCCTCACAAGAACTTTGTGACGGCCTAGCAGTATTCTTTCAGGAAAAAATCAATAAAATTGTCGAGGGAATGAATAGTAAGTCTATCCCCACAATGCAGGACAACAGCAATCAAGCGAACAGAGATGAGATGGTGGAATATGCTAGAAACCCTTCTCCGAACGCCACTCTGGAAAATGTTGTGGTCCCTTCAGAACAGGAATTTCTTAGAACAGCCCTTAACACGTCATCAGGATCCCCTCTAGACCCTCTTCCCCATAGAATAGCTAAGAAATTTGAGGATGATATCTTCCCAGCTCTGCATCAGCTTTGTAACCAATCTCTCTACACAGGCTCCGTACCAAGAAATTGGAAACTGGCGGTTGTTACCCCGTTATTAAAGAAACCAAATCTGGACCCAAACTGCCAAAAGAACTACCGACCTATATCCCTCTTACCATACCCGATAAAGATCATAGAGCGATGGGTCAGCAGATCCTTAGCCCTCTTCCTAGAAACCAACAACATCTTGGAAGAGGAGCAATTTGGTTTCAGACCAGCTCATGGAACTGAGTCAGCCTTGCTGACAGTCATGGATGACCTACGAATGAGGGCGGACAGGGGAGAATCAGCAATTCTGATTTTGCTGGACCTGTCCGCCGCATTCGATACGGTGAACCACGACATCCTGATAAAAAGACTAAAGAACATCGGAGTCGGAGGAGTCGCGCTTGACTGGTTCCGCTCCTACCTGACGGATAGATGGCAGGCAGTAGCTATCCCTCCATATCAATCAGAGTTCATTAAAGTTCCGCATGGGGTCCCACAGGGGTCTGCTATTAGCCTTATACTTTTCAACATTTATATGCAACCCCTGATGAGGATCATTAAAAGCCATGGCATCAGCGTGACAAATTACGCAGATGACACCCAGCTAATGATCTCTCTTGATGGAGCCCATGCAAACTCACTGGACACCTTCCACACTTGCATGCTGGAAATGTCACTCTGGCTAAACCAGAACTCACTACAATTCAACAGTGACAAAACTGAAATACTGCACTGCGTAGTGGGAAGAATCCCCATAAGTCTACCTATAGACTTCTGGCCTCAGCTGCTAGGAGACTCGCCTACCCCAGTGAAATCAGTAAGGAACCTCGGAGTCACTATTAACAACAGCCTGAGCCTTGAGACTAACGTCAACAAGCAGGTCAGCAGCTGCCTTGCCTTACTGCGAGGACTGCGAAAGCTGCTACCTCTCCTGCCCCCACAGACTAGAGCTAACATAGTCAGGAGCACCATCCTCAGCCGCCTGGATTACTGTAATGCCCTTTTGCTGGAATCCCCTGCCTATCTCATTTCCAGACTTCAAAGTATCCAGGCGGCTGCAGCCAAACTGGCACTCTCTCGGGAACGAAGATCTTCCACCACTTTTGCCCTGGCCGACCTCCACTGGCTGCCTATACACCAGAGGATCTGTTTCAAATCCTTATGTATTGTCTTCAGGGCAGTTCATGGGCTAGGCCCCCGACCACTCCAAAATAAATTTAACTGGTATGAGCCTACCCGGTCTCTTCGATCCTCATTTTTAAACTTTATCAGCATTCCTAGGATCAAGAAAGCTACCTGTGGGGGAAGAGCCTTCAGTATAGCCGCAGCTCATTTATGGACCAACCTCCCTATTGACATCAGAAAAACAAACGAATTGATGGCCTTTCGTAAAAAGGTGAAAACATGGCTCTTCCCAAAAAATCTACTAAAAAAATCTAACTGATCAGCACCTTGTCCACCGTCCTCTTCTGTTCTACAGGGTTCTCAGCTGTATGTACCTAGCGCCAGGATGCCCGTAGGGTTGCAGAGCGCTCTACAAATGCTATAAATAAATAAAATAAATAAGATCCCGATAAAATAACACATTTAGTGGTGGGTAAGGCCCTGGATCCAATTATGAAATGTTTAAATGCAAATACTCCGCATGAGTTGGTTCTAGAAAACTTCCTATATATCACGGCAATAATAAAAAACAGTTTGAAGACAGAGATAAAAAGGGGGATCATAAGAAAATCAGGTGGATTGACACCAACTGCACAAAAGCCCACCGTGCACTTAAAAAAGCTATACATAACACTGAAATAGATAGATCCGAAATCCAACGAGCCAGGAAATTATATAACCAGGCCATAAAACTAAGAAAAAGGGCGTTAAAATACACTCTGTGGGAAGATATGCATAGGGCTAGTACCCAAAAAGATAGTAGGGCGTTCTGGAAAGTATTTAGATCCCCTCTTCTCTGCCCCGAAGATAAACCATCATTGGAGGTGGCGATTGACGAACACCAGTGGGTGAGTCACTTTACTAAAATCTTTGGACATCCTGAGGCGACCACAATTAGAGAAGATTTAATATCCCCTTTCCCTGAAGACAGGGTGACTTATCCGATTGAGGTGCTTTTCTCTTTAAAGGAAGTGCAATTAGCACTAAAGGAAAGCAAAGGAAGCAAAGCCCCTGGACCCGATGAGGTCCCAGTCGATATTTATAAGTATAATAGTGACTTATGGGCCCCATTACTAACTCGTGTCCTTAATGCAGCCACCTCGATGGGTTTGATTAAAAGCAGGACCGAGTCTATCATGGTTCCCATCTACAAAAAAGGTGATAGGCAGGATCCTTCCTGCTACAGACCAATCTCCCTATTAGATTCACTGGGAAAGGTAGCAGGAAGGATACTCCTATCTCGGCTACAAACATGGGCGAAAGAAAAGAACATACTCTCGGACCTACAATTTGGCTTCAGGGAAGGGAAGGGTTGAGTACAATAGACCAGGACCTTAACCTGGCCATTCTAATGGGTAAATACACGAAGGCGGGGAGGGGAAAACTACATTTGGCATATGTAGACCTCTCCGCGGCCTTCGATTGTGTTTCCCATGAGAAATTTTGGAGTATAGTAACAAAAATGGAGATAGAGGTATCTCTAATTGACTTTTTGAAAGCCCTCTATAGCAACGCCACAGCATGTGTACCGTTTGGGTCTAAAGGCGAATGTACTTCGCCATTTCAGGTGAGAAGAGGTGTAAGACAGGGGTGCGTCCTGCCTCCTTTTCTGTTTACTTTATACACAAATGGCCTTGAAAAGGCCTTGTTGGAGGGAAGCCAGGACGTTCCCCAACTGCATCTGAATTTGGGAAACAGACGAATACCTGCACTGCTTTATGCGGACGATGCCGTAATTATGGCTAGAACCCCATTGGCATTGCTGAGGGCACTAGATTCTTATAATATTTTTATGGGAAACATTGACCTAAAGATAAATGTCACAAAAACATACGTGATGAATTGTGGAAGAGGCGGCAAGAAAAGGAAGGACTTATTTTTAAATGGGAGTAAACTGACAAATACCCCTACCTATCCATATTTAGGGATACTAATAGACGACAAGGGTACATGGGGCCAAGCGATTAATACCAGGAATCTCCTATTTATGAGATCCACATCAGCCCTTGTCAACTTCTCACAAAAACTAGGTAAGAGGCCTCCAACCGAACTAATAAAGATCTATAAGGCTAAGTGTACAAGTGTAGCATTGTACGGGGCAGGGATTTGGGGCCACCGCAACGTATCTGTGATACAGAAAGTGGAAAATGCATTTTTCAGATATTTATTAGCCATGCCCTGTTCCACTTCTACCTATGTCTGTCATGCTGAGTTAGGAGTTCCCTATATAACTGACATTATAAAAATCCAGCCAGTAATCCTGTGGCACCGTATCTGGAAGTCACAAAGTAACAAACTCAATCTGTTGGTGTTGCAGGATGCTTTGAAGCTGGACCATTCTCTAGATATAGAATGGATAAGATATATAAGGGACTTCATGACAGACATAGGAAAACCTGAATATTTTTACAACCCAGAGTCAATCTCCGGTATCCCAGGTAAAGAATTTAAAAAACATTGCTTGCAACATATGGAGAAGTTAAGATTTGTGAACGAGGCGATAAAACCTACTGTCCTCTCAAACCTTATGTTAACCTCCTCTTTTAGCATGCAACCGTACCTACAAAACACCATAAAGGGTTACGACAGATTTGTTCTTACTCGCTTCAGGTTGAACATTTTTTACAGATTGGTCACCTTTCCAATGGTTAATGATTGGTCTAAAAACTTATCCACTTGCCCATGTGACAATTTATCTTCACAATCAACAATGCATGTCACCTTGTTTTGTAAATTTTACAATGACCTGAGAAGAAAGTGGATTGTGCCAATTTTAAAAATATGGGGCCTTCGACAATGTCGCCCAGCCTATATTGCCCTTCAACTTTTAGAAAATGAATGTATAACCATAAATAACGCCTCTTTTTTAAAGAAAATAATCAAACGCCGGAATCAACCTGATTTGGATTTCACTGTTAATACTGATAGAGCATCCCTTTAATACTGTTTACATGTATAGAAAATCTGAAGATGAATATTAATGCTCCGTATTACAAATACAATTCATTGACTGAAGAGCTCCCAACAAAATAATGTACTGTATAAACTGTTTTGTCTATTTTATTTTCAACACACTTTTAACTTTTTAATAGAAATGTTTTAAAATGTCCTTTTGTAATGATCCCTGAAATATGGAAACCAAAAACTTTGTGCTATTTGTATTAATGAATTTGTACGCTTTCATGGTTTTTATGTGACAAAAATCGAATAAAGGATATTCTTATATATAATAAAACAGGCAGATAAAGGAGGGTCCATTGTTGTATGGGGTATACAGCTTGAAGTTATGAGACAACTTGGAGACTGTGAATGTTACAGAAAGGCTGCAAAATATCCTACTTGGGAGTTACAAGGGGAACTCTTTAACATCTTAAAAACAGGCTCTTTAGGGAAAAAAGAATATGAGTACTTACAGAATAAACATCCAAGAAACCCGTTGTTTTATGTATTACCTAAAGTACATAAAAACAAAACACTACCGCCAGGAAGACCAATAGTCTCGGGGTGTGAATCCTTGATGGAGCCTATTTCGAAATTCGTTGATCATTTTTTAAAACCATTTATGGAAGAAGTTCCATCTTTTCTCCAAGACACCACAGATTTCATTAGTAAACTGGACTCTATGCAATTTGTTGAGAAAGAACACCTCTTAATAACATTGGACGTGGTGTCCTTATACACTCAAATACCTCAGGACGAAGACATAGCAGTAATTACCTCCTTTCTGGACAACAGGATAAAACCAGTCCAAGTACCGACAGAATTAATTGTAGAACTGGCGTGTTTTGCATTGAAGTAAAACGACTTCAATTTTAATGGAGAATTCTACTTCCAAGTGAAGGGAGTAGCAGTGAGGTGTCCCTTTGCCCCAGAGCTAGCAGTACTCTACATGTCAAAGTATGAAGAAAAATTCATTAATATCAACAGTCCCTTTATTCAGTTCGTTGGGAGTTGGGTACGATTTATAGATGATATCTTCATGGTGTGGACGGGTAATGAAGAAAATCTTCTAAAATTTCACAGCTGGTTGAACAGCAGGACAGCTGATATTAAATTCAGCATAAATCATTCCAAAAAAAATATGGAGTTTCTAGAAGTAGAAGTTTATGCAGTAGATGGAGGCTTGGTGACAACTTTATTTAAGAAACCTACAGATAGGAACAAAGCGTTGCATTTTTCAAGCAACCATCCAAGAAGTTTAAAAGAAAATTTTCCTTATGGACAGTTTTTAAGGATTAGGCGCAATTGTTCTTTCAAAGACGAATACACTTTGCATGCCAACAATTTAATGGCCAGCCTAATAGATCGAGGTTACCCTAAAAAATTGCTCAAGAGAGCAATGAAAAGAGCCTGGTTGACTCCCAGGAAGATACTGTTGGAGAGAAAAGTAAAAATGCCAGTTGAAAGAATAGTGTGCGTTTCAATTTTTTGTCCTAAGTCTAATTTAAAAAAAAAGTTATTAATCAAAATTGGCATTTGGTAAGAAACTTGGATCAGTCGTTGGTTTCAGCTCCATTATTTGCTTTTAAAAAAGACAGGAGCATTTCAAATCAAGTGGTGAGAGCTGCACTACCCCAAACAAAGAAGACTACGGTACGGGACTATGTTGGTCTGCCTCCAGTCTCTGGACACCACAAATGTGGAACTTGTATTTGTTGTGAATCTACCCAAGAGGGTTCATTGTTTTCCCATAACGGAATTCACTGGAAACATGAATCTTTTACAAACTGTAAATCTAAAAATGTTGTCTATGGGGTATTGTGCCCCTGTATGAAGCTAGATACAGGCAAAACAAACCAAGAAGTTGGACATAGAATTTCTCAACATAAATCAGGGATACGCAAAAATGTCCAGACAGCACCACTGGTTAATCATTGAAGATTGAATGCACACACTCTGAGAAAGAACTAAAATGGACGGTCATCTCGAAAGTGGAACAAGATTTTCGAGGAGGAGATTTGGATTTGAAATTAACAAGAAGAGAAGCGATGTTGATTGTAAAATTCAACACAGCAGTTGACAGATTGAACAAACTATCAGAGATTTACAAACTTTGAGATGGTAATTTCTGCTCGTAGCATGACTGATTATATGATATGGAATCTTATGAGGTGAAACGACCTTAATACCTGTATTTTAATCTGAGGAAATATAATAAATTTCCACTTCAGCAGGTAACTAATCCATGGAATAGACCTCTTCTCATGGCATTGAGAGAAGAATCGTTGCGGTAAAAACTGATAGCCACCAGGAACCCAACGTACATAGGCTGATGACTATGTCTCCCAGAATGTAGTGGGACTGTATAGAGCCGGGGCATGAATATTGAGAGATTGCATGCTGTTGTGCGTTGCAACTAATAAAATCAGCCGGGGTCTCGTGGAGACGGACACCACAGACTGACTTGCGTTGTAAGTTCTCCAATAAGACCGGGACTCTTATACCGCTCGTGAGACCGGTGATGTGAAATCTAGAAGGCCACCATGCGGTATCAGTTTTATTTAGACTATAGTATGAGACAAAGGCCACCAAGGTATCCGGACAAACATAGTCACGCTTGAACGAGTTTATATAAAATGCAGACAACTACATTTCCCATCGCACAGCGGGACAATGCAGAGTCTGGGCGCAGAAACTTAAACGTCTTCCGCTTCCAGGTGAAGTGTTCACTTAATTTGTCGGTGACCCTTGGCGATGCACACCGTGGAGTGACTGGCGTTTCAGGTACGTCTGACACTTAGAGATGGTGATTTCTCACCCACCTACTATATCTAGTTCCGTGTTTAGTTGGAGGGCCCTTGGATTTAAGAATCCAGAACTAGTTTGCCAGAAGTTATCAACGGCCACTGCGCTAATAATAAATAAATTACCTTCAGTTTTAATTAACTCAGTCCAAGACCATGTGTGTGGGAAAAGACGCGAGGGTTCACACACAAAGACTAGGATCTCCCGTTCTTGAGATCCATTTTTTTGTAAATTAGGGGGCTCGTGGTTGTTGGGAACCCACAACCAGTTTGTTTATTAATACTAATGCTGCTGCCTTTAAAATTACCTCAAGCTTGTCTAAGTCGAGTTCTAGTTCATGGATGTGCAAAAAGACGGCCATTTTATTTCTTTTTTTTTCAGTTAACGTTACGCGGTACACCAAAGACACAAATTCAGCGAGGTTTCCACGGGCAGTTCAAAGTCAAAAAGGTAGAGTAGCTTTAAGAAAAAGCACAACTCGTTCTCCGACCCTGCTAAATTCAGCCTCAAGAACTCTTTTCTTTAAATTTCACAATTGCTTATAGACTCTTTTCTCTCCTTCTTTTCCCCTTGGTTATATTTCGGACTCCTATTCGAAACCTCCAATAATTAAAGATTGGTAAATTCAACGATGAGCGGTTAACTGTTGACCGCAGAGATCAATGTATGGATTATTGATACATCTTAGAGATCTTATAAGAATACTGTGTGACAGATATACTCAATTGAAATTTGCATTGTTGTTTTTACAGATAGCTTTTGTACATCTGAAGCATAGACCAGCTGATCTAGCGGCATTTTCAAGATAAGCTGACCACGTCAGATGGGGCAGGGCAGACGAGAGGGGGACAGAGGCGGATTTATATATAAAAAAACGAAGGCAGATGTTTTGTGTGCTCTCTTTGCAGCTTTCTGGTCCTGAGGAGAACCCAATATTTGGAGGGGTACGAAACGCGTCAACCTTATTGTGGCCAATAGAGTTCACCTAATGTGTATTATAACATTGAAATATATTGTAAAATCTTGAATGTGTTTCACATTGGCTTTTTTGTATAAGAGTTCTTTATTGTGTATTTTTAAACTTATTGAAAAGTGGGCAGGGTGGAGGGTTGCTTGAATGTTTGTGGAGTGAGAGTAGGGACGTTTGTGTTATGTCAGAAAAGGTTGGATGGAATGAATGTGTAAGTAAATGATGATGGGTTGTGGAATGGTATAAAAGGTCGAGTAGTTGAGGTGTGTAAAAACATTTTAAATGATATTGAATTGTGTTTACTGAATTGATAGATGTCATTATGTTGATGAATACATTTTGATTAATTCAAATGGAGACAGTGCTCTTTGGCTACATTGTTTCAGCTCAATGGGCTGTGATTAAGTTGTGAATTGAGCATCAGTACTGACTTCTTGTTTAATGTTACGCGTACAGTGGCACGCTCCCTCAACTTCAAAAAGTTCTATGATGACGCGCTCACCACAGTGCCTGCGCGTAAGGATCGTGATGGCAAGGCTTTGGCACGAGTGGTATGAGAGGAGCGCGCTGGGGAGCCAGCGCAAGAAAACAAGGGATTCAAAAGATGCTACCAACTGTAAGTGGTCGCACCAAGCAGTGAATCGCTGTGGATGGCTGACACTTACTTGTTTAATTAAGCATCTCAGGTCGACTCTTGCACTACTGTCGGTCTCTTACTTGATCTCTGCCTTCGAATTTTCATATAGTTTCTTCTTTTTGTTATGGTTCCTTATCCGGTTCCTGTAGGATTTTGTTTTGTTGTTGAAGGGTGGCAGATCTTATGGTTCTTTCTCCAGTCGTCGCCAAAATCGTGTAGTATCATGTAACATACGGACAAGTAGTTTCTTCAAGAAAGATATTTATTCCACAGGTTCAAAGGATGCATACACCTTCTCCACCGCACTGCCTCTGGAGTTCTACACTAAATGCTAAGCAACATGGAATCTCAAGCACAAGTGCACATTCTCGTATTTAGAGTCTCGTATTTAGAGACTGCTACTCCTGAGGCGGAAGCCGGGAGATTGTTTGTTTGTCTGTGTTCATTTTAAAAACTTGCAACTTGTGCTTTGTGCATATTTTACTCACCTGCCGCCCCCCTGATCACTCCCACGCAGCGGACCTAGCGCTGACGGAGGGAAATTGACGACGCCTTCGGCGAGCACTGAGGCCACGCCCACTCCTCAGGCCACGCCCCCCGCTCATAGTTTAAAAGGCGCGCTGACCAATACGCGCTCAGAAGACTGCTACTCCTGAGGCGGAAGCCGGGAGATTGTTTGTTTGTCTGTGTTCATTTTAAAAACTTGCAACTTGTGCTTTGTGCATATTTTACTCACCTGCCGCCCCCCTGATCACTCCCACGCAGCGGACCTAGCGCTGACGGAGGGAAATTGATGACGCCTTCGGCGAGCACTGAGGCCACGCCCCCTCCTCAGGCCACGCCCCCGCTCATAGTTTAAAAGGCGCGCTGACCAATACGCGCTCAGAAGACTGCTACTCCTGAGGCGGAAGCCGGGAGATTGTTTGTTTGTCTGTGTTCATTTTAAAAACTTGCAACTTGTGCTTTGTGCATATTTTACTCACCTGCCGCCCCCCTGATCACTCCCACGCAGCGGACCTAGCGCTGACGGAGGGAAATTGACGACGCCTTCGGCGAGCACTGAGGCCACGCCCACTCCTCAGGCCACGCCCCCCGCTTATAGTTTAAAAGGCGCGCTGACCAATACGCGCTCAGAAGACTGCTACTCCTGAGGCGGAAGCCGGGAGA
The DNA here is from genome assembly GCF_964204655.1 of Triturus cristatus. Classification (NCBI taxonomy): domain Eukaryota; kingdom Metazoa; phylum Chordata; class Amphibia; order Caudata; family Salamandridae; genus Triturus; species Triturus cristatus. The sequence goes on along the minus strand of NC_140590.1, from coordinate 387,560,283 downwards.
TTGTTTGTTTGTCTGTGTTCATTTTAAAAACTTGCAACTTGTGCTTTGTGCATATTTTACTCACCTGCCGCCCCCCTGATCACTCCCACGCAGCGGACCTAGCGCTGACGGAGGGAAATTGACGTCGCCTTCGGCGAGCACTGAGGCCACGCCCACTCCTCAGGCCACGCCCCTCCTCTCTACTTAAAATGTGTCAACACAGGAAGCACAGCGGACGGGCGCAGCGGGCGCGCCGTCAGCGCGCCGAAGGCGCGCCAAAGGCAAGCCCGTCTGGGCCCGTCCGGGCCCAGCCGGCCCCAGGCCCAGCCACTCTGCCCATTTTAGCCAGGAACCACCGGACCTACTCCCGTGAGGAGCTTCTAGCCTTAAATACCCAAAAACATCCCTCCTGCACGCGCATCCTGAAGGGTGATAACTAATTCACAAGATGCACTACCTGTAACCCCGCAGATCAAGACCCGGCACACAATGGCCTGCACCTAGGCCTACTCAACTGCAGGTCGCTTGTGAAGCACTCGCACGAAATTAACCTTTTAATCACAAACCATGCCTTAGACATCTTGTTTCTCACGGAAACCTGGCTCACCCCTAGCAGTGGCCCCGATATCGTCCTCGCACTCCCCCCCGGGTACCTTATGTGCTCGCTGAATAGACCAGAGGGTAGAGGAGGTGGATTAGCAATAATCCTCAAGGACGACTTTACCTGCAGAATATCTGACGGCAACATCAAGGGACACGAAAGCTGTCACTTCGCTATTCAAATTTCCCCAGTTACCTCGCTGTCTGGAACGCTGGTATATCGCCCTCCGGGCAATCTAGCAGACTTTCCGAACAAAATCATCGAGCAGACCTCCATTAAATGTACGTCTTCCACCAACTACCTACTACTGGGAGACTTCAATGTACACTTCTTGGACCCGGTCGACAAGCAGGCCTGTGAACTGCTACAGGACATCACCTCCATCGGCCTTGACCTAAAAAACCCACAGGCCACTCATGAAAGAGGGCAACTGCTCGATCCCATCTTCTCAAACATCCCAGACCTTGATCACATCCCCCTCCCCTGGACTGACCACTTCCTGGTCCCCTTCGTATGGGACATCAACATTCCGCCCCCTCAACCTCCCAAAACCAGAACTCACACCAGACGATGGCAGAAATTGGAACCAGACGTATGGGCAGCCAAACTAAGGGAACACGTTCCCTACCCCTCTCAAGACACCATAGCAGCGGACAAGGAATTTAACACCTGGGTCACCCAATCGCTTGACGCAACCCTGCCTAAAATCAACTCTCTGAAACACACCAAGAGAGTTAACCCTTCACCCTGGTATACCCCTGAACTCAACCTTTTGCGTAAGGTTTGCAAAAGGAATGAACGCCTCTGGAGGAAGGAAAAAACAGAGGAGAAAAAAGAAACATTTCGTACCTCCGTAAAATCCTACAAAAAGGAGCTACGCAACACCAAAATCGGTTTCTACGAAAGCAGAATCATAAATGCTGCCTGCTCGGCCCACGAAACCTACTCCGTTCTTAAAGAACTCCTCCACGCCCCTGATCCCCCACTCAAACCTCTCGATCCTAAAGAAGCAGAAAGCAAATGCTCCAATCTCGCCACCTTCTTTGACGAGAAGATCCAAAAAATTCTCCTGGCTATACCCCCCCCTGAACCGGCTCACACGGATCGGGACCTTACCATCTCTACCACTAACCCCTCCCATCCGTCTGACATCCCTCGACCCTCCCTGGATGTCTTTGGCCCAGTGACAACGGAAGAGGTAGGGGCAACTTTGGCCTCAATTAAAAGTGGTTCCCCCCTCGACCCCGCACCCCTCCGCTCCCTGAAAAAAGTGTCTAGCACCATCATCCCCCCCCCTCACGGCTCTGATTAACTCCTCCCTTTCGGAGGGCACAGTTCCCCCTAGCTGGAAAGCGGCAGCAGTTAAAGGTCTACTAAAAAAAACCCTCTCTAGACCCTCAGGACCTCTCCAATTACAGGCCCATCTCCCTTCTCCCAGGAAACAGTAAGATCGCTGAGAAGTTAGTGAACAAACAACTGTCACTTTTCCTGGAGAGCAATAACCTATTAGGGGTCTCCCAGACAGGGTTCCGTCCAGGTCAGGGCACTGACATCGCCCTCCTGGCAGCAGTGGACAAGGCCAGAAGCATTTTGGACACGGGAGGATCACTGGCAGTGATCCTCCTGGACCTCAGTGCGGCCTTCGACACTGTAGACCATCCCACCCTAATCCAACGACTGGGAGAAATTGGATTAAGGGGTATGGCCCTGAAGTGGCTAAAATCTTTCTTATCAGGCCGTTCCTTCCAGGTTTGGGAGAACGACAGCCACTCACCTATCATCCCCCTCCGCTGTGGAGTGCCGCAGGGCTCATCTTTGAGCCCTACGTTATTCAACGTGTACATGGCCCCACTGGAGAAGAGAGTTAGTTCGTTCGGCGTTTCAATTATCAACTACGCCGACGACACCCAGTTGGTGGTAACTCTCTCACATCCCCATCACGCCCCCTCTGATCTCCACAGCTGCCTCTCCGAAGTCCACCGATGGAGGAATCTCTCATCGTTAAAGCTGAACGGGTCAAAGACCGAGATACTCATGCTGGGTCATAAGGGGCCTTCCCTGCCACCTCACCTCTGGCCCAATTGCTTGGGTGACCCTCCCGCTCCCAAGGACGAGGTCAAAAGCCTAGGCGTGTGGATCGAGAAGGACCTGAGCTTCAAAACCCAGGCAAAAAAGACGGCAGGGACATGCTTCGGTCTCCTCAGAGCCTGTAGGAAGATCTTCCCCCTGCTCCCCGCTAACGCAAGGAAGCTCCTCATTCAGGGCCTCATCCTGGCGAGATTGGACTACTGCAACGCCATCTATCTGGGAGCTCCTGAAGCCACCCTTAACACGTTGCAGAAAGTCCAAAACGCCGCTGCCCGCCTACTTACGGGCACACCGGCTAGATCCTCTGCCAAGCCAGCTCTCAAATCTCTACACTGGCTTCCAGTCAGAGAAAGGGTCGCCTTCAAAGCCCTTTGTCTGGCCCACAAAACCCCCCCTTCTCAAGGAACTCTTAATCCCCTACAAGGTGGAAAGGGATCTCCGGTCCAGCGGAGAAAATTTCATCTCAGTCCCCAGAGTCAAAAAAGCCAAGACCGGTGGCCGTCGTTTCTCGGTCCACACGGCCAAATACTGGAATCACCTCCCACGAAGACTGAGGACAGAATCGAATCACCTCCAGTTCAGGAGATCATTAAAGACTCTCCTCTTCCCTCAAACATAATTCTTTAGACGGCTGAAACCCCTGGAGATGCAGGTTAGCGCTGGGATGCTCATTGGGTTACTACGCGCTTTACAAAACCTTTAAATATATAAATAAATGTTAAAGGAAACTTACCAAGATATACTACATGCCCCAACCAACCTTCCTGTGAGTCTACTCAAGGCGTACCAGCCATCACGTGGGTGATTACTGAGGCGGGTATTGCCTGCAGTTTTTAAACAATTGTACCACCCCATTGGTGACTAGAAACACACTTCGAAGATTGGACACACTGGCGGGCGTCAGCTTTGTTTTTCCTTGCCACACCCACCCTCAGCATAGAAGTCACGCTGTCTGAGCCTCTTGGAAAGGATGTTGTAGTTTTGCAGCCTACTTGGCCCATTCCCTCCTAAGTCCCTGCGTCAGCCTGAACAGAGATTGTTGGCACAACAGTCACCTTCTCAGCCCCTGACGTGCACTCTGGACATGAGTATTTTTGGGAACCAGAGGCACAGTATTGGTCTCGTCACTTGATCCCAGGGCTTGATTATCATCAGAGCAGCACACAAGTATTTAAGTGTGACCGGCACAGGTAGGAGGTGTTTTTAAAAACAAGCTTGTAATCCATATTTTCAAACTTTCTGTTAGAATGATCTGGGTTTAAAGCAATAATCGTTCATATACTTAAAAACACTTAGTTTTGGAAATAATGTGCTTTGCCACGCGTTTCGCATTATCATCATCGTTTAACTTGTGTCACCTTCAATGAACCTTGCTTTACCTCCCAAAAAACAAATCTTTTTCTTAGAAAATGGACATTGTGAGTTTCAAGTCGTTACCCAACCCTTACCTCAGCTCCCACCTTCTCTCCAAAGATGGGGAGCCGCAGTCTCACTGCCTTGTCACACGGTAGCTGCTGCTGCGGGCCCCTTATTTCAGGGGTCCGGAGTTAGGTTTTTAGGGAAAGGGAATGGTAATTCCAAGTGTACGTGATTCAGAACCCCAAGAGTGAAACAATAGAGTTTACATTAGAATACTCTCCAAGCTGCACAGAGAAGGGAAGTAAACAACTTTCAGAAATAGAATGAAAATGCAGCTCTGCAGGGGTTTCCTACCTTCACTGCTAAGCAAACTATGTCCATCGGATTCCCTTTCTTTTCCAACTCCAAGCACATAAACAGTTTTTTTGTAGTTACTTTGTCCAATCATGTTGATTCAGCTCCTGCACTCTAGCTCAGCCATTCTAGTAGCAAGAAGATCATTAACCCTTAAAGTTGTCTGCTTGCTTCCTAAACTCATTACACCCCTAGCCCTACAGTGCATAAAGTAGTAGTCAGGCAGTGTGACTCTGTTCTGCTCAGTTTTCAGCTGCTTTGCCTTAGCCCACTTTAATTCTGTGACTTCTTAGAATTTCTGGTTGCTCACTGGGGTGTAATTTCTAATATTTATATGTGAGAAAGTGTCACTCTAGTCACTAGTCAAGAAACGTTTTTCAGTCAGAATTGACCATCATACTGCAAAAGATACAGAGTAGTGGATTCGCCAACACATACAATATCTAACGATGTTTCTGTACACAATGGTAGCTGACAGTAAGTAAGATTGCATCATCATAAGAAAAGGTAAAATGGATAAAAAAGATAGATTAAAAAAGAAGTAAGATAAGGCTTAACAAAGTGAGAGACCCACAGATAATGGAACCCATACTTAATTTCACATGAAAATTAGATAAAAAGACATGTACTGTCAATTAAACATTATTAAAAAGGTGCGGCTAGTATCTATTGAGCATAGTTGCCACATTTCGACAGAATAACTCCTTGAATTAAAAATGTCTAAACTTACAGATATCTTAATAGGAAGAATCTTCGTAAAAACAGAGTTAAAGCTTCACAGAAGTGACCTCATAAAAAATACTCTCAGGCGTAAATCTTCACAGAAAGTTAGAGATGGAAGAAAGTGCTAGTGCATATAGTGCAAGGGTACCATTATGCATAATTGTTACATACCTAATACAGACGCTACTTAAAAGTTTTAACACCGATGGAGAAGAAACAAGTGGTTGAATAGATAGGGCATAATACATAAATAAGAAGATCCGCAACATGTACCTGGTACTAAAAGCCCATAAAAAATGTATATACATAAGGTTCGAGCACACAGTCATGATAACGTGTTTAATGATACTGGTGCTATTTATATATAATGCCCTATCAGTAAATATAAACTAATGGGGCCAGGTATAGTTGAAGAACTGCAATGAATGGTTTACCCATTCTTCAAGCTGAGTCTCCTGATAAGCCACATTTTCCCCAGAAATGTAGCTACTTCACAAGCTAGTATGTGAGAAAGTGTCACTCATAGTCATTGAAATATCGCTCATAATTACACAGAATTTATGAAAATTTCACACATAGCAATCTGAAACCTTGGCAGCTATGCACAATTGACCCAGGTTTTCTGCTTTCAGTTTCTACAGATCAACCAGAACATGTGTCTCTATTTGTTTTTCCTTATATTAAGGCTCTGCTTTTGCCACTTAGTTAATTTTCTGCAATTTTTAAATACATCGCAAACTGGACCCTAAGGCTGAGTTCTTTATATGAGCACTAGTTACATTACACAAGGTCACATGCTTTGTTGTTCAGCACAGGGAAATTAAGTGATGTGCCTGGAATCACAGGATGTTGAGCTGATGCAGAGATTCAAACCTGGTTTCCCAGTTCCATAGACAGCAGTTCTAAGAGTAATGCCTCATCCAGGGTAGAGTGAGAGAGGTGCAGCGAAGTCCCCCTGCCTGGGTACTTGTAAATGAAGACCACACACGGAGCTTGGTATTGCACGTCTTAATTCATCAGTGTGTAACTGTGAACTCAACATTCTACTTCATAAATTCCATTACCGACACCCACGCACTTACGTCACTGTTCTACTGAGTCTGTCAGGAACCAAAAGGGTCCTGTCATCTCTAACTCTCAAGCCACTACATCTCCCCTTTGTTAAATAAAAAGTAACAATAATACACTTATACATCACAACTGTTCAATAAGTCGTTTTGACGCTCAAATCAATACCCAGATCTTGTCATGTGAGGCTGAAGAGATAACGGAGAAGGGACCATGACTGGCATTGGTGACAGTGTCATCGGTACAGTCACTAGGCTCTTTGCACTCTCAGGTGGATATGTCTCACTCCTGGCTTCTGGAGTTAGCAAAAGTTGAGGCAGGTGATTGAAATGCGAAGAATCTTGCGTAATGAACTTCCAGG